>NC_092737.1:8758951-10051746 GCF_047496885.1 Scyliorhinus torazame
CCCCCGCACACACACAGTGAAATAGCTCCCCTCACTCTCCTGCCTGTCTGTCTGCGATGTTCATTTCACAGACCGCCTCCCCCACCGCCATTCAAAAGGCAACAAGAACAACATCAGCAATGAAGATGCTGAAGGCTCTGGTCGGAGCGGTGGGTGGGTAGCAGAGACTGGGGATGTGACCTACCTGCTGGATGCTGCAGACAGACGCAGGAACAGGCAGGAACCTCCGGCTGGGCAGGGGCACAGGCAGGAACCTCCGGCTGGGCAGGGGCACAGGCAGGAACCTCCGGCTGGGCAGGGGCACAGGCAGAGAGAGGGAAGTAGGCTGGAGCTGCTCGTTTGCTGCCCGTGTCTTTGATCCAAGGTTTTGTCTGGGATGGGGGGGGGGGGGGGGGATGAGAAAATGGGAAGGATTCTCGCGATGTTTGCTAAGGAATGGGGGGGGGGGGGGGGCGTTCAGATTTGTCCTTGGCTGGGGGAGTTGGGTTGGGATTGGAGACATAGAGAAGGATGCGGAGGGTTGGAATAGCTGATTCTGCATTTACCTGTCATCCCAGAACAAGCTTCGTTCCAGGTGGAACAATAAATTAATGTCACATTCAACACTGGACTTTGAAAGCTGAATGTGCACAGGGGGCATTTTGCTCTGCAAAATGCTCCAAATGAATGATGTTCTCCTGCATCCCTGGCCCTCAGCATTACACACCGCCCACAGACTGGTGCATTACTTCCCTCCTTCTGTAGATGCTGCCTCTTCACTCCACAAGCTCCTTGAATTCCATTCCGACTCTGCCCTTCTCTGCCAGCAATGTCTCTGTATCCTTTTCAACAATCGACAAAAACCTGAACGCACTCCGATGTCGGGGCGCGGCCGATTCCAGATCTGAGCCCGGCACGGAAAACATGGTTAATGTCTGTTTCTACCAAGTATCAACGTGGAATAGGCAGTAAATGGGGCAGCACGGTGGTTAGCACTGTTGCTTCACAGTGCCACGGACCGGGGTTCGATTCCCGGCTTGGGTCACTGTCTGTGCGGAGTCTGCACGTTCTCCCCGTGTCTGCGCGGGTTTCCTCCGGGCGCTCCGGTTTCCTCCCACAAGTCCCGAAAGACGTGCTCGTTAGGTAAATTGGACATTCTGAATTCTCCCTCTGTGTACCCGAACAGGTGCCGGAGTGTGGCGACTAGGGGCTTTTCACAGTAACCTCATTGCAGTGTCATGTAAGCCTACTTGTGACACTAATAAAGATTATTATAAATACAACTGAATAACAGCAAGCTAATACCTCCTACCCACTGTAACAGCCCCACCCTCTATCCACACACATACACAAGACACATAAACACAGAGGGGGTGGAAAGGGGTGAAAAATAATAAGGATGAAAGTTAACAGGTAAGAGTCTTTGCTTCAGATAGTGGTTTCTTCAGTACACTCTCTTCACAGTCAGCTTGCAGTTTGAAGTCCTTGTTTTTCAGTCAGTAATGGCCTTCCTTGTAGAGTCGTTCATTCAGGGAACCAGTAGTTTACAGGACTCACAGGCAGCAGGTTTTGTGGAGACACCTTGGCCAGGGTTCTCCGGTATACGGCGGGGCGGGACGTACCGGCGCCAAAGAGTGGCGTGAACCAGTCCGGCGTCTGGCCGCCCCGAAGGTGAATGAAAATGAATTGAATGAAATGAAAATCGCTTATTGTCACAAGTAGGCTTCAATTAAGTTACTGTGGAAAGCCCTTAGTTGCCACATTCCGGCGCCTGTTCGGGGAGGCCGGTACGGGAATTGAACCATGCTGCTGGCCTGCCTTGGTCTGCTTTCGAAGCCAGCGATTTAGCCCTGTGCTAAACCAGCCCAGTATCCTCCGCACCTTCGGGGGCTAGGCAGGCACTGGAGTGGTTGGCGTCGTGCCAATCGGTGTGGCAGGGCCTCCGCCGGCTGGCACAAGTTGGCGCATGCGCAGGAGCGCCAGCGTGTTCCCAGACCCGCTGCCGTGATTCCTGCGCATGCGCGGGGGGGGGGGGGTTCTTCTCCACGACGGCCATGGCGGAGCTTTACACAGGCCGGCGCGGAGGGAAAGAGTGTCCCCATGGCACAGGCCCGCCCGAAGATTGGTGGGCCCCGATCGCGGGCCAGGCCACCGTGGGTCACCCCCCCCCCCCGGGTCTGGATCCCCCCCCCCCCCGAGGCTTCCGCAGACCGCCCTCAGAGCCAGATCCCGCCGGTACGGACCTGGTCTAATCCACGCCGGCAGTACTGGCCGAAAACGGGCGGCCGTTCGGCCCATCGGGGACCGGAGCATCGCCGGGGGGGGGGGGGGGGGGGTCTGCTGCCAACGGCCCCCGACTGGCACGGCGCGATTCCCACTCCTGCCGAATTCGGCAGCCGGCGCCGGAGCGGCGGGGCGGGATTCACGCCCCCCCTGCCCCCCCACGGCGATTCTCCAGCCCGGTTGGGGGGGGGGGGGGGTCGGAGAATCCCACCCCTTATTGCTCTTCAAACGGGACCTTGAGCTCGAGGATCGCAGTCAGATCTCTATCTTTCCGTCGAGGCCCTTCACTTCACACCGAACCCTGCTTCCAGCTCAATGTTTGACGTCTGGCCATCGGCAGCCTGAAGGGGGCGACACCCAGACTTGCTGGAGAGACGGAGTCAGCCCTGGTTCGGGCTCCTCTTTCTTAGAGTCACCTTCGGTTTCAGAATTCTCAGAATCTGCTTTCCTATTGCTGTCATTTGATATGTGATCAATGGCTGTCTGTCAACATTTCTATTGTTGAGTAATTTCATCCCCAATGGGCTTTCCTAACCCACAAATGTCCCACTGTTGGTATTTGATGTGCTATCGGCCATACCTCCCTCGGGCTCTCTGTAATCAAAGAACAAAGAACAAAGAAAAATACAGCCGAGGGACAGGCCCTTCGACCGTCCAAGCCTGTGCTGATCATGCTGCCCTAACTGAAGTGTTGGGCACTCTGACACACAGACGAACCAACACGGTTGCGAATGGTACAACGCAGTTTTATTTCAATCAACTATTAACATAGTAAACTCTGGTACTCAGCACATGGTGAATGTCTGAATGGCTGGCACTGAGGTCTGTGCCCTGAGCCGTCTCCTGCTCGAGTGCCCAGGAAGTGTCGTGTTCCCTGTTTTGTACTGTGTATGCTCTTGTCTGTGATTGGCTGTCGTGTTGTGTGTGTTGATTGGTCCGTTGATCTGTCCATCATTATGTATGTATGTATGTACTATGATGTTCACCTGAATATCATGACACTAACTAAAAACAAAACCGTCTGCCCTTACTCGCTCCGTATCCCTCTATTTCCTCCCGATTCATGGACCCATCCAGATGCCTCTTAAATGTCGCTAATGTGCCGCTTCCACCATACCCTCTGGCAGCACGTTCCAGGCACCCACCACTCTCTGTGTGAAAAACTTACCCCGCACATCTCCCTTAAACTTTCCCCCTCTCACCTTGAACCTGTGCCCACTTGTAATCGACACTTCCACCCTTGGAAAAAGCCTCTGACTGTCCATCCTGTCCGGGCCTCTCAGAATTTGGTAGACCTCTATCAGGTCTCCCCCCAGCCTCCGTCTTTCCAGTGAAAACAATCCTAGTTTATTCAACCTCTCCTCATAGCCAACACCCTCGAGACCAGGCAACATCCTGGTGAACCTTTGCACTCTCTCCAAAGCTTCCACGTCCTTCTGATAATGTGGTTACCAGAACTGCACGCGATACTCCAAATGCGGCCTAACCAAGGTTTTATACAGCTGCAACATGATCTCCCAACTCCTGTACTCAATACCCCGGCTGATAAAGGCAAGCATGCCACATGGCTTCTTAATCACCTTGGCCGCCTCTGTTGCCTCTGTTAGGGAACTGTGGACCTGCACGCCCAGAGCCCTCTGTATGTTAATGTTCCTGAGGGTTCTGCCATTTACAGTATAACTCATACCTTGATTTGATCCTTCAAAATGCATCACCTCGCATTTGTCCGGATTAAACTCCACCTGCCATTTCTGTGGCCAAGTCTCCAATCTATCTATATCCTGCTGTAGCCTCTGACAATCCTCGGCACTCTCAGCAACTCCACCAATCTTCGTGTCATCCGCAAACTTACTAATCGGACCACCCACATTTTTCTCCAGATCATTTAGATATACTACAAATAACAGAGGTCCCAGCACTGATCCCTGTGGAACACCACTAGCTACAGATCTCCATTCAGAAAAACGCCCTTCCACCGCTATTCTCCGTCTTCTATAACCAAACCAGTTCTGTATCCATCCAGCCAGCCCACCCCGAATCCCATGTGATTTTAGTTTATGTACCAGTCTGCCATGTGAGACCTTGTCAATGCCTTACTAAAGTCCATATAAACTCCATCCACAGCCCTTCCCTCATCAATTTTCTTTGTCACCTCTTCAGAAAACTCGATCAAGTTGGTGAGATGTGACCTTCCTCGTACAGAACCATGCTGCCTGTCACTAACTAGCCCAATTTTCTCCAAATGTGCAGACACCTGTCCCTCTTTTCCAAAAGCTTCCCATTCACTGATGTCAGGCTCACCGGCCTATAATTTGCTGGATTGTCCCTGCTTCCTTTCTTAAACAAGGGAATAATATTGGCTGTTTTCCAGTCCTCTGGAACCTCACCTGTGGACAAAGAGGATGTGAAGATATCTGTTAAGGCCCCAACTATTTCTCCCCTTGCCTCCCGCAGTAACCTGGGATAGATCCCATCCGGCTCCGGGGACTTGTCACGGGTGAAGCTACAACCTTCACTCCTGCCAAATCATTCCCCCAAAGTAAGTCTACTCCATTCACTGGTAACTCCTTAACTACTCCAACCACTACTGGACTAAACTGACACTAAATCACACTCTAATTGTACTTTATATAATGGAACTGGGATATAATCTCCACCTATCCCATTCACTAATACTATAGCTTTCATTGAGCTCTGTGGAGGGAAAACCAAATCCTTCTCCACTAAGAGAGTTTGAATAGCACCTGTGTCCCTTAAGATAGCCAAGGGTTTGGCTACATCAGTTGAGGAAAAGATCTTCTTCTTAGAGAAAAACTTTGCATATCTCTCATCTACCTCATTCTTCACATATGCTCCCACAGCAGTGTTTACCCCAAGTCTCCTAAATCCTACAGTTAAAGCTACAGTCTGCCCTGTAATATTCTCCACTTTTGTTCCCTTTTCAAAATCCTCCTTATGAACTCCAACAGGTCCCATGGGCTTTACTTGCAACTTCCAAAGTGCTGGATGAACGTGTCTCACCTTATTACAATGGTAGCCACCTCTGCTTTCCTGTCTCACTTTTATCCTCCGTACCTTCCTCTCTAGTCTGAGATCTCTGAGCATTAGCTATCCATTCTTTACCTTGGCTGCTTGCCTGCTTTCACTCTCCCACCTCCTATCCTTTTCAAAATATGGGAATGACAGAACAAAGGTTTAAGATTATGGATTAATCATTAAGCTCCTGATCATCAGCCATAATTGTTGCCTGCCCAACAGTCTTCACTCTCTGGCCTTCAACATGGGTTCTTATTATAGAAGGTGGGGAATTCTTAAATTCCTCTAAGAGAAAGGCCTCTTTGAGCTTCATAGGTGGCTGCAACTCCCAATGCTCATACTGATCTAACAAGATTAATCTGCTTCAACCTTTCGAATTCGGCACGCGTCTGTCCCGGTTGTCTCCTTAAATTCTGAAACTTTTGCCTATGCTTTGGGAACCAATTCACATGCAGCCAGAATAGCCTTTTTCATAATTCTTCGACACCCGCTCTAACAGGGAAGCATAAACGTCCTGTGCCCGCCCCGTCAATTTACTCTGCATGGGTAATGTCACTATTCTCTTGGCCACTCCAATGGGTTGCTATTTTCTCAAGAGCTCTAAAAAAAGCATTTCTCCCTCCTTTTCTTCAAATTTTGGGAGGACCTGCATAAATTTAAACATATCACCACTGGGCTCCATCCTAAGATTAAACTCCCCTCTAATTTCTTTCTGTCTCTCTCTCTCTCATTCCAACCTCCTCATTTCCATCTCCAATTCTTTTTCTTTTTGCCTCAGTTCCATTTTCTCTTTGCTGCATCTGAATCTCTATTCCTGTTTGCTGCATTTCCAACTGGACATTATCTAATTCTACTGGCATTTCTTTCAAATATAAATGCTGAGCAATGGCTTCCACCTTCCGAGCGCTAGCTCATACCTCCATCTCTAATTCACCCACCAAATGTGACTCGCTCTTTAAATAAACCAGAGATAAGTCGTCCATGTGAAGAAAATGCTTAGCAGCTCCCAGAGCCATCCTGCTGCATCACTACAAACCCGGCATCTCTTTTTAATTTATACTGCAACTCAAACTCCGCCACCTACAGTTCCAAAGGTCCCAGACCCGAGCCCCCAAATTACGCCATGATACCCTGGGCTAGGGCACGGTCAATTTCAGCCCCAGGTGCCCCGGAGTCTCAACATAATAATAATAGCTTATTGTCACAAGCAGGCGTCGCTGAAGCTACTGTGAAAAACACTTGCCGCTGCCGCCTTCGGGGAGGCCGGTACGGGATTTGAACCCGGGCTGCAGCCTTATTCTGTATTACAAGCCAGCTGTTTAGCCCACTGTGCAAAACTAGCCATGCTATAGCCAGTGAATTAACCAATAATTCTTATAAAAATACCCAAAGTCTTTGGCCCATGGCCGCCCAATAATTACAGTCACCAGGTTTGTAAATGTAAAAACGATTACAGTTTATTTGTAACTGGAACTATTGTGAAATGTGCAGAAAATGCAATTGGTTAACTATAAGCTAATTCCTAATCCCCACTTTAACCTGCCCCCACCATCCACACAAACACAGAAGACAGACAAACACAGAGGGGTTGGAATGGGTAAAAACCATAAGTGAAAGAAAGAAAGAGTCTTTCTTTCAGATGATGGTTTTCAGCAAACTTTTCTTCACAGCGAGCTTAAAGATTAAAGTCTTTGGTAATGGTCGTCTTTGTAGATTCATTCATTCAGGTTCTCTGAGGTTTAGAAATGCGGTACTCACAGCTTTTCTGGGGCAGCACTTTATCTTCTGCTCAACCGTAGCTTTCGGTTTGTGGTTTGTATTCAGGCCTCAATGGTTTCAGGAATACAGCACTCACAGGCTTTCTGGAGAGAGATTTAGTTGGCTCTTCCTCTTGTGCTGCTAAGACCAAAACTGAAACCTCGGGACTCTGAAAAGCATTCCATTAGGATAGGATCCAATCACCACTTGTTACTGGGCAGTGTACAGCCCTTTGAGCCACCAGCCAATCAATCAAACCAAGTCCCATCCATCTCTCTCACTGCTGCCGGAAAGCTCCAGTTTAAACCAGCAGACGAGCAGAATGTTCTCCCCTGTACCCTCTGCATTCCTCTGCTTGAATTAAAGAAATAGCCCGATTGCCTTAAAGACACTTTCATAGATTATCATAGAAGTTACAGTGCAGAAGGAGGCCATTTGGCCCATCGAGTCTGCACCGCCTCTTGGAAAGAGCACCCTACCCAAGGTAATCACCTCCACCCTATCCCCATAACCCAGTAACCCCACCCAACACTCAGGGCAATTTTGGACACTAAGGGCAATTTATCATGGCCAATCCACCTAACCTGCACATCTTTGGACTGTGGGAGGGAACCGGAGCACCCGGAGGAAACCCACGCACACGCGGGGAGGACGTGCAGACTCCGCACAGACAGTGGCCCGAGCCAGAATCGAACCTGGGACCCTGGAGCTGTGAAGCAATTGTGCTAACCACTGTGCTACCGTACTGCCCCTACATGTCCATTAATCATCCATGGAGCAAAATAAGAATGGCAAAATTAACGAAATATTAATAAGGGGGTAAACAGGGAATAAACAGGAAAGACCCTTACATAAAATCTCGGCTCAGGAAAGGGGAATTTAAAGTTTCTAAAGAGACTAATAAACTGAGATTATTCCCCATATTAGCAAGGTTCAGAGTCAATTTCAAAGATGGGCTCAAAATTATAAAAGGTTTTGACAAGCAGGATGGTGAGTAAGTGGAGGATACAGATTTAAGGTAATCGATGAAAGAACCAGGAGAGAGCTGAGAAATGTTTTTAACGCAGTGAGATGTCACCGTTAAATCTGTACTGCCCGAAAGTGTTACAGTGATGGTTCAACAGTTACTTGCAAAGGGGGAATGGATACGTATTGAATAGGGTAACTGCAGGGTCATGAGGAAAGACTGTTACTTGGAAAGCTCTGTCAAAGAACAAGCGTAGGCAGGGTGAGCCTTCTGTGCTGTGTTGTTCTATTATTCAAATCCTCTTTTTGGTGCATGTGGAGGAAATGGATCTAAATGCCAACTGTGAATTATAAAAGGCGTTTTCTTTGCATTGAATTCAGTGGGTCAGTAAAGGTCTAAGAGACCGCATTTCATTTCATTCATGCTCATCTCCCAGGCCACGGATTATGTTGTCAATGGCTAGTCCTCACAATGTGAAGCATCTGCTGCTTGAATATTGGGATATTGCAATATTGAGATCGTTCTTTGAGGATGGGTATGGAGGGATACGGCACTAGGAAGTGCTGAGGGTTTGGGGCAAGGCGTGGTATCATGACCAGTACAGGATTGGAGGGCCGAAGGGCCTGTTCCTGTGCTGTATTGTTCTTTGTTCTATTGGTTCCTTTAATTCATTTGCGATCCACATGCAACCAAAAAGCTGCAACACCCACAGAAGATTGGGTTGGATTTGTTTATTGTCACGTGTACCGAGGTACAGTGAAAAGTATTTTTCTGCGAGCAGCTCAACAGATCATTAAGTACAGGCGAAGAAAAGGGAATAAAAGAAAATACATAATAGGGCAACACAAGGTACACAATGTAACTACATAAGCACCGGCATCGGACGAAGCATCGAATGTAGTGTTAATGAGATTAGTCCATAAGAGGGTCGTTTAGGAGTCTGGTGACAGCGGGGAAGAAGCTGGTTTTGAGTCTGTTCGTACATGTTCTCAGACGTCTGTATCTCCTGCCCGATGGAAGAAGTTGGAAGAGTGAGTAAGCCGGGTGGGAGGAGTCTTTGATTATGCTGCCCGCTTTCCCCAGGCAGCGGGAGGTGTAGATGGAGTCAATGGATGGGAGGCAGGTTTGTGTGATGGACTGGGCGGTGTTCACGACTCTCTGAAGTTTCTTACGGTCTTGTGCGGAGCAGTTGCCATACCAGGCTGTGATGCAGCCAGATAGGATGCTTTCTATGGTGCATCTGTAAACGTTGGTAAGGGTTAATGTGGACATGCCGAATTTCCTTAGTTTCCTGAGGAAGTATAGGCGCTGTTGTGCTTTCTTGGTGGTAGCGTCGTCGTGGGTGGACCAGGACAGATTTTTGGAGATGTGCATCCCTAGGAATTTGAAACTGCTAACCATCTCCACCTCGGCCCCGTTGATGCTGACAGGGGTGTGTACAGTACTTTGCTTCCTGAAGTCAATGACCAGCTCTTTAGTTTTGCTGACATTGAGGGAGAGATTTGCCGCACCACTCCACTAGATTCTCTATCTCCCTCCTGTATTCTGACTCGTCGTTATTTGAGATCCGGCCCACGATGGTCGTATCGTCAGCAAACTTGTAGATAGAGTTGGAACCAAATTTTGCCACGCAGTCGTGTGTGTACAGGGAGTAGAGTAGGGGGCTAAGTACGCCTTGCGGGGCCCCGGTATTGAGGACTATTGTGGAGGAGGTGTTGTTGTTTATTTCTACTGATTTTGGTCTGTGGGTCAGAAAGTCGAGGATCCAGTTGCAGAGTGAGAAGTCAAGTCCTACGGCCTACTCCAGAGGTTTAGGCACATAATCTAGGCTGATGCGTCAGGCGATTAGGTGGAGCGCCTGCCTGCCCTCATGGGTGAATGTAAAGATCCTCTGGCACCATTCAAACAACAGAGACGTTCTCTCCGGTGCTTTGAGCAGCCGTTATCTCTCAAACGGCAAAACAAAGAACCGAATAATTTATTCCCTTATGTGCAAGATGGCTGCCCCATTTCGTACATAGCTGCAGCGGCCGCATTCCCAAGTTACTGTGGCTCGAGAATTGGCCGGTTCACTCTCATGAAGGCCCGCAGCAGAAACCTGCCCCCCTGGGTTGATATCACCATCACGGGCAGCAAGGTAGCACAGTGGTTAGCACCATTGTCTCACAGCACCAGGGACCTGGATTTCGATTCCCGGCTTGGGTCGCTGTCTGCGCGGAGTCTGCACGTTCTCCCCGTGTCTGCGTGGGTTTCCTCCTGATGCTCCAGTTTCCTCGCACAAATCCCGAAAGAAGTGCAAGTTGGGAGGATTGGCCATGCTAAATTGCTCCTTAGTCTCCCAAAATAAAAGGTTAGGTGCGGTTACGGGGATGGGGTGGAGGTGTGGACTTGGGTAGGGTGCTCTTTCCAAGGGCCGGTGCAGACTCGATGGGCCGAATGGCCTATTCTGCACTGTAAATTCTATGATTGAAGGGGCAGCGGGCAGAGAGGACTGATTGTAAAGAGCTTGTGAATTCTTTCCTTCGAGATTAAATTATCACTGTCTAACCTAACACCGCTCATTAGCCATGTGCTAACGTCCCTTAGCCCAAGATAAAAGAAACGGAATGGTTTGATTCCTGGCCCCTGCGTAGTAATTAAGTTAAGGGATCGGGAGGACCAATCTGGCCTCAGCTTCTCGAGGCGAAAATGGGTTGGGGTTGGGGTAAGCAGCCAATCTGCAATGACATCACCCTGCGAAGCCTCTGGAGTAACGGTTTTTACTGAGCATCAGGATGCAGGAGTTGAGTCCTCAGCACTTTTCGATTCCATGCCTCAGCACATCTCGGCACCAAAAGGACCTCCTTTCCCCATTTAA
The DNA here is from genome assembly GCF_047496885.1 of Scyliorhinus torazame. NCBI lineage: Eukaryota > Metazoa > Chordata > Chondrichthyes > Carcharhiniformes > Scyliorhinidae > Scyliorhinus > Scyliorhinus torazame. Next base: position 8,769,832 of record NC_092737.1, read on the forward strand.
TCTGTCAGGGACGTAAATCAATGTCGTTGGATGCACTTAGCTGCTTTTCCGAATATCTTTGCTAATTAACAAAATTGCTTTTCGATCTTGTCCAAAACCAACTGCTGAAGACAGGGAAATGTTTGACAAATTGTCTTGCTTTAATTACGATTGTTTAAAAACAGGCTGGTGACTTTTCCTTCTGCGTATACGTCTTCCGATCAAAAATCAGTTACAGGTCAACCTTTCTCCATTATCAGTTCCTGAGGGCTAGTTTTGTCATGGGGTTGTCCCACGTAGACTTGTCACACTCCAATGATACTCTCCAACTAATGGAACCACGGCAACAGTGCGAGGATTTAATAACAGCGTTATTTTTACATCATCAGTTTCCATTAGAAATTGCGACAAAGGGATTCATAATGGAATTAAACATACATAAACAGGAACAGAATTCCTGAATGTGTCTGCCTGTCTTTGACCTGATTATAGAATCGTAGAATCGCAGAATTCCTACACTGCTGAAGGAGGCCATTTGGGCATCGAGTCTGCACTGACCCTTTGAAAGAGCACCCTACCCAGGCCCAAGCCCCCACCCTTTCCCCGTAACCCAACCTAACCTTTTGGGCACAATTTAGCGTGGATCCAGCTCACTCTGCTTACAGCTCACTCTGGATCAATCTCACTCCGGCTCCTGCCCACTCCGGCTCCAGCCCACTCTGTTTCCTGCTCACTGTGGCTCCAAACCCAACCTGGATCCAGATCCCTCTGGATCCAGCTCACTCTGGCTCCAGCTCATTGTGGCTCCTGCCTACTCTGGATCCAGCTCACTCTGGCAGCTGCCCACTCTGGCTCCAATTCACTCTGGATCCAGCTCGCTCTGGATCCAGTTCACTCTGGATCCAGCTCACTCTGGATCCAGCTCACTCTGGCTCCAATTCACTCTGGCTCCAATTCACTCAGGGATCCAGCACACTCTGGATCCAGTTCACTCTGGCACCTGCCCACTCTGGCTCCAATTCACTCTGGATCCAGCTTGCTCTGGATCCAGTTCACTCTGGATCCAGCTCACTCTGGCTCCAATTCACTCTGGCTCCAATTCACTCAGGGATCCAGCACACTCTGGATCCAGTTCACTCTGGCACCTGCCCACTCTGGCTCCAATTCACTCTGGCTCCAATTCACTCAGGGATCCAGCACACTCTGGATCCAGTTCACTCTGGCACCTGCCCACTCTGGCTCCAATTCACTCCGGATCCAGCACACTCTGGATCCAGTTCACTCTGGCACCTGCCCACTCTGGCTCCATTTCACTCTGGATCCAGCTCACTCTGGCTCCTGCACACTCGGGTACCAGCTCACTCTGGCTCCTGCACACTCGGGTACCAGCTCATTCTGGATCCGGTTCACTCTGGCAGCTGCCCACTTTGGCTCCAATTCACTCTGGAACCAGCTCACTTAGGTTCCAGATAACTCTGGATCCAACTCACTCTGGCTCCTGCCTACTCCGGTTCCAGCTCACTCTGGATCCAGCTCACTCTGGCACTTGCCCAACCTGGTTCCACTTCACTTTGGATCCAGTTCACTCCGGATCCAGTTCACTCTGGCTCCAGCTCACTCTGGCACCTGCCCACTCTGGCTCCTGCCAACTCTGGCTCCTGCTCACTCTGGCTCCTGCCCACTCTGGATCCAACTCACTCTGGCTCCAGCTCACTCTGGCTCCTGCCCACTCTGGCTCCTGCCAACTCTGGCTCCTGCTCACTCTGGCTCCTGCCCACTCTGGGCCCAGCTCACTCTGTATCCAGTTCACTCTGGTTCCTGCCCACCCTGACTCCAAGTCACTCTGGATCCATCTCTGGATCCTGCCCACTCTGGAACCAGCTCACTCTGAATCCAGCTCACTCTGAATCCAGCTCACTCTGAATCCAGCTCACTCTGGACCCAGCTCACCCTGGCTCCAATTCGACCAGTAATGAGTTCAGCTATGTATCTCAGCGATATAACCTCAGTGTTGTACACCTGGATGTAACAAAATGGCCGAACGCAGCAACGTAATGCAGTCGCTTAATGCAATGATCAACGCAATCAAGCAACGTAATCATGTGACACAAGTGATGTCACACATTCTGTAACCGTGTTTTGTTCTCAAGAAACACGGGCAATTGGGGTCAAGGGCAGAATGTATCCAAGAGGTGGCACTTTAAAATAATCACAGTTGGGTTTAGAGCAGCAGAATCATTTGAGACTTTAGGAGGTGGTCATACCTTCCCTTTCGCGAGTTGCCGCAGACCCAGGTAAGGGTCCCAGGCACCGGGCTACGAGCCACGGCTAAAGATGGAGCTAGCAAACTCTCAGTGGCAATGGTGGAAGATCTCGAACCCTGGCGGCCAATTGCTGGTTCTGGGCAGGAAATCCTTTGGGAAGATTACTTGCGGAGGGCCCTTTGCTTTTCCTCGTCAGACTGTACATTTCCCATTCGGGATGAATATAGGAGAAATATGTTGAGGATCTGGCCTTGGGTAGACCGCCACTACAGGTCTAGGTCCCAAACTCTTTTCACATAGAAATGCACCATTAGTTGAATCATAATCAGCAGAGGACTGTAAACACTGCTGTTATCGACTTTATTGTCTAAAGTTCCAATTTTGAGCATAGGAACAGCTGTAAAATCAAAACTAATTTCCTTGCACCCAAGGCAGGTGATTTTTCAATTATTATGTGCAATTGCCCTTTGGAGCCAGTTGCTAGCTGTTAGAATGAAGCGATGTAAGCACAACTCATGAAGCAGTTTAAGGTGGTTCCCACACAATGTACGGTTTGTAGGCAGAATGTGAGTCACTTTATCAGTTTCAATTTACTGACAACCTTATTTCAAACGGCTACACACACACAAACATAAATACAGCCATGCGCTCGACAGACATTCACCTCCTGAGGCAGTTCATAGTGGCGGAACGGTAGCACGGTGGTTAGCACTGTTGCTTCGCAGCAACAGTGGCATTGGGAAATTGGTGCTGCTGTCTTGGCTGGAATCCAGTCAGTGGTTATCGTTCGACACCCTGCCATGTTGAAGTGGGGTATTTCCAGATATTTATCCAGGTCATTGGGTGGTGCTTGTGCAGGTTTCGAAACTCCTATTACAAAAGTCAATCTCTCCCGACGAGTAAAGATAATGGGCGAGATTCTCCGACCCCCCGCCGGGTCGGAGAATCGCCAGGGGCTGGCGTGAATCCCGCCCCCGCCGGTCGCCAAATTCTCCGGCACCGGACATTCGGCGGGGGCGGGAATCGCGCCGCGCCGGTTGGCGGGCACCCCCCCGTGATTCTCTGGCCCGGATGGGCCAAAGTCCGGCCGCTAGAATGCCTGTCCTGCCGGCGTAGATTAAACCACCTACCTTACCGGCGGGACAAGGCAGCGCAGGCAGGCTCCGGGGTCCTGGGGGGGGGGGGGCACGGGGCGATCTGGCCCCGGGGGGTGCCCCCACGGTGGCCTGGCCCGCGATCGGGGCCCACCGATCCGCGGGCGGGCCTGTGTCGTGGGGGCACTCTTTCCCTTCCGCCTTCGCCACCGTCTCCACCATGGCGGAGGCAGAAGAGACTCCCTCCACTCCGCATGCGCGGGAATGCCGTCAGCGGCCGCTAACGCTCCCGCGCATGCGCCGCCCGGAGATGTCATTTCCGCGCCAGCTGGCGGGGCACCAAAGGCCTTTTCCACCAGCTGGCGGGGCGGAAATTCGTCTGGCGCGGGCCTCACCCCTTAAGGTTGGGGCTCGGCCCCCCCAAGATGCGGAGCATTCCGCACCTTTGGGGCGGCGTGATGCCCGACTGATTTGCGCCATTTTGGCCGCCAGTCGGCGGACATCGCGCCGATACCGGAGAATTTCGCCCAATGTGATGAATTGATGGGTGCAGCGATATCATGGTTGGGTTGTAATTCACCGACTGACCACTAGGAGTCTCACTAGTATAGATTTCATAGATTTCATAGAATTTACAGTGCAGAAGGAAGTATATAAGTGAATGTTAAATTCAGCTGACCTCAGACTGGCTGGAGGAAGTTGAAGAGAGAGGTTGCTTGGCACGATTTTACAGTTTTTCCTCTGTTGTCTTGTATATAGTTTAGCCGTAGTTAATGTTGATAAATCATTCATAGCTTTATCTACAAGTGTTCTTGTAATAAATAAGGCCATCCAACAAGAACATTACAATGCATTCATTCATTGGCAGGGTGAAAATTCTATATGGCGATACTGCAATGATTCTTCAATGTGCACTTGCTGAAAACCCCGTAAAAGCGGAGTCCCTTGTGGATTCATTTATGCTTCCCCTTCCAGGGATGCAAGTGGCGGATGAAGCAACAACTCAAAGGGAATCGAGGCATTATCTCCGAAGTGGGTTTCTCATAACCCTAACCCTAACACTAACCCTAATCTATCACTCATGTTGGGAGAATTTGTATTCTCACCTTTAATTCGAAAATTCTGTTTGGCCGCATTATAGAAGCAATAGCTACCAAGTTCTGGGATGGGACTCGAACCCTGAACTGCCGGCTCAGAGGCAGGGACAAGAACCCACTGCGCCACGAGATCTATATCTGTGATATGGAGGAAGTAAAATGAGGGTTCACTAGGTTGATTCCTGGGATCAGAGGTGTTATAAACCTAACAAGGGTGTAATAATCCTAACAAGGGTGTAATAACCCTAACGAGGGTTTTACAACCCTAACGAGGGTGGTATAATCCTATCGAGGGTGTTATAATCTTAACGAGGGTGGTATAACCCTATTGAGGTTGTTATAACCCTAACGAGGGTGTTCTAACCCTAACGAGGGTGTTATAATCCTATCGAGGGTGTTATAACCCTAACAAGAGTGTTATAGCCCTAACGAGGGTGTTATAACCCTAACGAGGATGTTATAATTCTAATGAGGGTATTATAACCCTTACGAGGGTGTTATAATCCTATTGAGGGTTTGATAACCCTAAAAGGGTGTTACAACGATAACGAGGGTGTTTTAACCCTAACGAGGGTGTTAAAAACCCTAACGAGGGTGTTATAATCCTAACGAGAGTGTTATAATCCGAATGAGGGTGTTATAACCCTAAGGAGGGTGTTATAATCCTAACGAGGGTGTTATAATCCTAACGAGAGTGTTATAATCCGAATGAGGGTGTTATAACCCTAAGGAGGGTGTTATAATCCTAACGAGAGTGTTATAATCCGAATGAGGGTGTTATAACCCTAAGGAGGGAGTTATAATCCGAATGAGGGTGTTAAAAACCCTAACAAGGGCGTGAGAACCCTAACGAGGGTGTTATAACCACAACAAGGGTGTTAAAAACCCTAACGAGGGTGTTATAATCTGAATGAGGGTGTTATAATCCGAATGAGGGTGTTATAACCCTAAGGAGGGTGTTATAATCCGAATGATGGTGTTATAACCCTAAGGAGGGTGTTATAATCCGAATGAGGGTGTTATAACCCAAACGAGGGTGTTAGAATCCAAATGAGGGTGTTATAACCCTAAGGAGGGTGTTATAATCCGAATGAGGGTGTTATAACCCTAAGGAGGGTGTTATAATCCGAATGAGGGTGTTATAACCCTAAGGAGGGTGTTATAATCCGAATGAGGGTGTTATCATCCTAACGAGAGTGTTATAACCCTAACGAGGGTGTTAGAATCCGAATGAGGGTGTTATAACCCTAACGAGGGTGTTATAATCCTAACGAGGGTGTTATAATCATAATGAGGGTGTTAAAACCCCTAACGAGGGTTTTATTCGACTAACCAGGATGTCATACCCCTAACGAGAGTGTTATAATGCTAACCAGGGTGTTATACCCCTAACGAGGGTTTAGTACCCCTAACAAGCATGTTATAAACCTAATGAGTGTTTTATAACACTAACGAGGGTGTTATAATCCAAAAGAGGGTGTTATAACCCTAACGAGGGTTATAATCCTAACAAGGGTTTAATAACCCTAACGAGGGTATTATAGCCCTAACGAAGGTGTTATAATCCTAACGAGGGTTTTATAAACCTAATGAGGGTGCTATAATCCTAACAAGGGTTTTATAATCCTAACGAGGGTTTTTTAACCCTAACGAGGGCATTATAGCGCTAACGAGGGTGTTATAATCCTAACGAGGGTTTTATAAGTTCTTGAAAGTGTGGATGAGCAGAGGGATCTAGGTGTCCATGTACATAGATCCCTGAAAGTTGCCACCCAGGTTGATAGGGTGGTGAAGAAGGCCTATGGAGTGTTGGCCTTTATTGATAGAGGGATTGAGTTCCGGAGTCGGGAGGTCATGTTGCAGCTGTACAGAACTCTGGTACGGCCGCATTTGGAGTATTGCGTACAGTTCTGGTCACCGCATTACAGGAAGGATGTGGAGGCTTTGGAGCGGGTGCAGAGGAGATTTACCAGGATGTTGCCTGGTATGGAGGGAAAATCTTATGAGGAAAGGCTGATGGACTTGAGGTTGTTTTCGTTGGAGAGAAGAAGGTTAAGAGGAGACTTAATAGAGGCATACAAAATGATCAGGGGGTTGGATAGGGTGGACAGTGAGAGCCTTCTCCCGCGGATAGAAATGGCTGGCACGAGGGGACATAACTTTAAACTGAGGGGTAATAGACATAGGACAGAGGTCAGAGGTAGGTTCTTTACGCAAAGAGTAGTGAGGCCGTGGAATGCCCTACCTGCTACAGTAGTGAACTCGCCAACATTGAGGGCATTTAAAAGTTTATTGGATAAACATATGGATGAAAATGGCATAGTGTAGGTTAGATGGCTTTTGTTTCGGTGCAACATCGTGGGCCGAAGGGCCTGTACTGCGCTGTATTGTTCTATGTTCTATGTTCTATAACCCTAACGAGGGTTTTATAACCCTAACGAGGGTTTTATATTCCTAAAGAAGGTTTTATAATCCTATCGAGGGTGTTATAATCTTAACGAGGGTGTTATAATCCTAACAAGGGTGTTATAACTCTAACAAGGGTTTTATAATCCTAACGAGGGTGTTATAATCCTAACGAGGGTTTTATAATCCTAATGAGTGTTTTAGAACCCTATCTAGGGTGTTATAATCCGAATGAGGGTTATAATCCTAACGTGGGTGTTATAATCCTAACGAGGGTGTTATGATCCTAACAAGCGTGTTACAACCCTAACGAGGGTTTTATAACCCTAACGAGGGTGTTATACCCCTGACCAGGGCGTTATAACCCTAACGAGGGCTTTATAGCCCTAACGAGGGTGATATAACCCGAACGAGGGTGTTATAATCCTAACGAGGGATTAATACCCCGAACAAGCGTGTTATAAACCTAACGAGGGTTTTATAACCGTAACAAAAGTGTTATAACGCTAACCAGGGTGTTATACCGCTAACGAGGGCTTAATACCACTAACAAGCGTGTTATAAACCTAACAAGGGTTTTATAACACTAACGAGGGTATTATAACCCTAACGAGGGTGTTATAATCCAAAAGAGGGTGTTATAACCCTAACGCGAGTGTTATAATCCTAACAAGGGTGTTATAATCCTAACGAGGGTGTTATAATCCTATCGAGGGTGTTATAATTCTAACGAGGGTGTTATAATCCTATCGAGGGTGTTATAATCCAAACGAGGGTGTTATAATCCTAACGAGGGTGTTATAATCCTAACGAGGGTGTTATAATCCTATTGAGGTTGTTATAACCCTAACGAGGGTGTTATAATCCTAACGAGGGAGTTTTAATCCTATCGAGGGTGTTATAATTCTAACGAGGGTGTTATAAACCTATCGAGGGTGTTATAGCCCTAACAAGGGTGTTACAACCCTAACGAGGGCATTATAACCCTAACGAGGGTGTTATAATCCTGACGAGGGTGTTATAACCCTAAACGAAGGTGTTATAACCCTAACGAGGGTGTTATAATCACAACGAGGGTGTTATAATCCTAACGAGGGTGTTATAACCCTATCTAGGGTGTTATAACCCTAACGAGGGTGTTATAATCCTATCGAGGGTGTTATAATTCTAACGAGGGTGTTATAATCCTGACGAGGGTGTTATAACCCTAAACGAGGGTGTTATAACCCTAACGAGGGTGTTATAACCCTAAATGAGGGTGTTATAACGCTAACGAGGGTGTTATAATCACAACGAGGGTGTTATAATCCTAACGAGGGTGTTATAACCCTATCTAGGGTGTTATAATCCTAACGAGGGTGTTATAATCCTAACGAGGGTGTTATAATCCTATTGAGGTTGTTATAACCCTAACGAGGGTGTTATAATCCTAACGAGGGAGTTTTAATCCTATCGAGGGTGTTATAATTCTAACGAGGGTGTTATAAACCTATCGAGGGTGTTATAGCCCTAACAAGGGTGTTACAACCCTAACGAGGGCATTATAACCCTAACGAGGGTGTTATAATCCTGACGAGGGTGTTATAACCCTAAACGAAGGTGTTATAACCCTAACGAGGGTGTTATAATCACAACGAGGGTGTTATAATCCTAACGAGGGTGTTATAACCCTATCTAGGGTGTTATAACCCTAACGAGGGTGTTATAATCCTATCGAGGGTGTTATAATTCTAACGAGGGTGTTATAATCCTGACGAGGGTGTTATAACCCTAAACGAGGGTGTTATAACCCTAACGAGGGTGTTATAACCCTAAACGAGGGTGTTATAACGCTAACGAGGGTGTTATAATCACAACGAGGGTGTTATAATCCTAACGAGGGTGTTATAACCCTAACGAGGGTGTTATAATCATAATGAGGGTGTTATAAACCTAACGAGTGTGCTATAATCCGAATGATGGTGTTATAATCCTAATGAGGGTGTTTAAAACCCTAACGAGGGTGTTACAACCCTAACGAGGGTGTTATAATCCTAACGAGGGTGTTATAATCCTAACGAGGTTGTTATAATCCGAATGAGGGTGTAATAACCCTAAGGAGGGGGTTATAACCCTAACAAGGGCATTATAACCCTAACGAGGGTGTTATAACCCTAACAAGGGCGATATAACCCTAACGAGGGTGTTATAATCCGAATGAGGGTGTTATAACCATAACGAGGGTTTTATAGCCCTAACGAGGGTGATATAACCCTAACAAAGGTTTTATTCGACTAACCAGGATGTTATACCCCTATCGAGGGTTTAATACCCCTAACAAGCGTGTTATAAACCTAACGAGGGTTTTATGATCTAAACGAGGGTATTATGACCCTAACGAGGGTTTTATAATCCTAACCAGGGTGTTATAACCCTAATGAAGGATTTATAGGCCTAACGAGGGCGATATAACACTAACGAGGGTTTTATTCGACTAACCAGGATGTTATACCCCTAACGAGAGTTTAATACCCCTAACAAGCGTGTTATAAACCTAACGAGGGTTTAATAACCCTAACGAGGGTATTATAGCCCTAGCGAGGGTGTTATAATCCTAATGAGGGTGTTATAATCCTAACGAGGGTGTTATAACCCTAACGAGAGTATTATAGCCCTAACAAGGGTGTTATAATCCTAACGAGGGTTTTATAACCCTAACAAGGGTGATATAATCCTAACAAGGGTTTTATAATCCAAACGAGGGTGTTATAATTATAACGAGGGTTTTATAATCCTATCGAGGGTGTTATAATCCTATCAAGGGTGTTGTAATCATAACGAGGGTGTTATAATTATAACGAGGGTTTTATAATCCTATCGAGGGTGTTATAATCCTAACGAGGATGTTATAATCCTAATGAGGGTGTTATAATCCTAACGAGGGTGTTATTATCCTAACGAGGGTGTTATAATCCTAAAGAGGGTTTTATATCCCTAACGAGGGTTTTATAATCCTAACGAGGGCATTATTGCGCTAATGAGGGTGTAATAATCCTAACGAGGGTTCTATAACCCTTACGAGGGTGTTATAATCCTAACGAGTGTTTTATAATCCAAACAAGGGTTTTATAATCCGAACGAGGGTCTTATAATCCTAACGAGGGTTTTATAACCCTAACAAGGGTGTTATAATCCTATCAAGGGTGTTGTAATCCTAACGAGGGTGTTATAATTATAACGAGGGTGTTATAACCCTATCAAGGGTGTTGTAATCCTAACGAGGGTGTTATAATTATAACGAGGGTGTTATAACCCTATCTAGGGTGTTGTAATCCTAACGAGGGTGTTATAATTATAACGAGGGTTTTATAATCCTATCGAGGGTGTTATAATCCTATCGAGGGTGATATAATCCTTACGAGGGTTTTATAACCCTAACGAGGGTGTTATAACCCTAACGAGGGTTTTATAATCCTAACGAGGGTGTTATAATTATAACGAGGGTTTTATAATCCTATCGAGGGTGTTATAATCCTATCGAGGGTGTTATAACGCTATCAAGGGTGTTATAATCCTTACGAGGGTTTTATAACCCTAACGAGGGTGTTATAATCCTAACAAGGGTTTTATAATCCTAACGAGGGTGTTATAATCCTAACGAGGGTTTTATAATCCTAAAGAAGGTTTTATAATCCTAACGAGCGTTTTTTAACCCTAACAAGGGTGTTATAACCCTATCAAGGGTGTTGTAATCCTAACGAGGGTGTTATAATTATAACGAGGGTGTTATAATCCTATCAAGGGTGTTGTAATCCTAACGAGGGTGTTATAATTATAACGAGGGTTTTATAATCCTATCGAGGGTGTTATAATCCTATCGAGGGTGTTATAATCCTTACGAGGGTTTTATAACCCTAACGAGGGTGTTATAATCCTAACGAGGGTGTTATAATCCTAACGAGGGTGTTATAATCCTAACGAGGGTTTTATAATCCTAACGAGCGTTTTTTAACCCTAACGAGGGTATTATAGCGCTAACGAGGGTGTAATAATCCTAACGAGGGTTCTATAACCCTTACGAGGGTGTTATAACTCTAACAAGGGTTTTATAATCCTCACGACGGTTTTATAATCCTAACGAGGGTGTTATAATCCTAACGAGGGTCTTATAACTCTAACAAGGGTTTTATAATCCTCACGAGGGTGTTATAATCCTAACGAGGGTGTTATAATCCTAACGAGGGTGTTATAATCCTAACGAGGGTCTTATAACTCTAACAAGGGTTTTATAATCCTCACGAGGGTTTTATAATCCTAACGAGGGTGTTATAATCCTAACGAGGGTCTTATAACTCTAACAAGGGTTTTATAATCCTCACGAGGGTGTTATAATCCTAATGAGGGTGTTATAATCCTAACGAGGGTCTTATAACTCTAACAAGGGTTTTATAATCCTCACGAGGGTGTTATAATCCTAACGAGGGTCTTATAACCCTAACGAGGGTTTTATGATCCAAACGAGGGTTTTATAACCCTAACGAGGGTTTTATAACCCTAACGAGGGATTTATAATCCAAACGAGTGTGTTATAACTCTAACGAGGGTATTATAACCCTAACGAGGGTGTTATAATCCTAACGAGGGTGTTATAATCCTAACGAGGGTCTTATAACTCTAACAAGGGTTTTATAATCCTCACGAAGGTGTTATAATCCTAACAAGGGTGTTATAATCCTAACGAGGGTCTTATAACTCTAACAAGGGTTTTATAATCCTCACGAGGGTGTTATAATCCTAACGAGGGTCTTATAACTCTAACAAGGGTTTTATAATCCTTACGAGGGTTTTATAATCCTAAAGAGGGTGTTATAATCCTAACAAGGGTTTTATAATCCTAATGAGGGTGTTATAATCGTAACGAGGGTGTTATAACACAAACGAAGGTGTTATAATCCGAATGAGGTTGTTATAATCCAAACAAGGGTTTTATAATCGTAACGAGGGTGTTATCATTCAAACGAGGCCGTTATTACCCTAACAAGGGTTTTATAATCCTAACGAGGGTTTTATAACCCTAACGAGAGTGTTATAGTCCTATCGACGGTTTTATAATCCAAACGAGTGTGTTATAACCCTAACGAGGGTTTTATAATCCTAACGAGGGTTTTTTAATCCTAACGAGTATGTTATAATCCTAACGAGAGTTTTATAACCCTAACGAGGGTTTTATAACCCTAACGAGGGTTTTTTAATCCTAACGAGTATGTTATAATCCTAACGAGAGTTTTATAACCCTAACGAGGGTGTTATAACCCTAACGAGGGTTTTATAATCCTAACGAGGGTTTTTTAATCCTAACGAGTATGTTATAATCCTAACGAGAGTTTTATAACCCTAACGAGGGTTTTATAATCCTCACGAGGGTGTTATAATCCTAACGAGGGTTTTATAGCCCTAACGAGGGTTTTATAACCCTAACAAGGGTTTTATAATCCAAACGAGTGTGTTATAACCCTAACGAGGGTTTTATGATCCAAACGAGGGTTTTATAACCCTAACGAGGGTTTTATAAACCTAACGAGGGATTTATAATCCAAACGAGTGTGTTATAACCCTAACGAGGGTGTTATAATCCTAACGAGGGTTTTATAATCCTAACGAGGGTTTTATAACCCTAACGAGGGATTTATAATCCAAACGAGTGTGTTATAACCCTAACGAGGGTTTTATGATCCTAACGAGGGTATTATAATCCTAACAAGGGTGTTATACCCCTAACGAGGGTGTTATAATCCTAATGAGGGTTTTATAATCCTACGGGGAGGGATGGGTTAGCCTCCCCATAAGTCTCGTGAAATATGAGATCCCCGCTGCGGGGCGATTAATTACGGACATATAAGCTGGCACGGTAGCACAGTGGTTAGCACTGTTGCTCCACAGTTCAAGGGTCCCAGGTTCAGTTCCCGGCTTGGGTCACTGTCTGCGGAGTTTGTGTGTTCTCCCCGTGTCTGCGTGGGTTTCCTCGGGTGCTCCGGTTTCCTCCCACAAGTCCCGAAAGACGTGCTGTTAGGTGAATTGGACATTTCGAATTCGCCCTCTGTGTACCCGAACAGGCGCCGGAATGTGGCGAAGAGGATTTTCACAGTAACTTCATTGCAGTGTTAATGTAAGCCTACTTGTGACACTAATAAAGATTATTATTATTACATAGGAGCCTCGGTAGAGACCGAAGTGTTGGGTGCTCTGAGGTACAGGCGAACCAACACGGTTGCGATTGGTACAACACAGTTTTATTCCATTTAACTATTTATACATCAGACTTGGTACTCAGCACGTTGTGACGGTGTGAGTGTCTTGCTATGAGGTCCTGGCCCTGTGCTGTCTCCAGATGGACTGCCCAGGAAGTGTTGTGTTTCTTGTCTTATACTGTGTCTGCTCTTGTCTGTGATTGGCTGTCGTGTTATGTGTGCTAATTGGTCCGTTGGTCTGTCTATCATTATGTATGTGTTATGATGTATGTTTGAATATCATGACATCCCCCTTTTTTACAAGATTATGTGCCTACGTGATTATAAATATAAATGTGTCCTGAGTGCAGCTAAAGGTTTGTGTGTGTGCGTAATATTTACATCATGTACATGGGGCTTAACTATATACAAGGGGCGATGTCAGGTGTGACATGCTAACGAGGTTGTACCATAACAAAAGAACAATGACGTTGAAATTTGGAACGATCAAACGAGGCCTGTAACGATAAAACAGTGACATGTTATAAAACAGTGGTTGCAAAAGTTTGACGTGTGAACAGTCTCATAAGTCCAGTCTAGTAGGTGGGTGACGAATTCTGGTTGACCGTTAGGGTGGCACTCCATTCATCGCCCGGATTGATGGTGGTGACCCGGTTCGCATCAATGACCGCAACCCGGAAGGCGTCTCGGTCATCTGTGTCGCGGTTTGGATGTCGTGATGTGGAGGCTGAATGGTCCGCATGTTCCTGCGAGGTTGTCGGAGATGTGGAAGATCAACAGGTTGAGCCGCTCGACAGTAGGCAGCGTAGTGGCCCATCTTGCCACAGCGTAGGCATTGTCGGGTTTTTGCAGGACATTGCCCTTTTAAATGTGCAGCTACACAGTTGCCGCACGTCATGACGTCATGGCGTTCGTTACGCCACTGCGCATGCGCAGTTCGGTCTTGCGTCGGGCGCGCCTGCGCAGCACGTCCCTCAGTGTTGCCGTAGGTTTTGGCGCGCACAAACGCGGGAGGCCTCAAAAAGCGTGCGAAACGGCCGTCGTCGTCCGGGCCGCGGGCCGGGAGAAACTCGATTGCCTGGACGCGTTCGGCCTCGTGGGCGGCCTGGCTTGCCGATTCGATCGCGTGGGACCCCCTCCGTGCCGATTCGGTCACCTGAAATTGGGCATAGCGGCTGGTCGCATTTTCATGCAGGACACAGGCTTCAACTGCAGATGCTAAGGTCAGGCCCCTAATCTTTAGAAGCTGCTGGCGTAAGCCACTGGAGGCAACGGCAAAAACGATCTGGTCCCGGATCATGGACTCTGAGGTAGTGTTGTAACCGCGGGACTGCGCGAGTATGCGGAGGTGCATCAGGAAGGGCTGAAAGAGCTCATCCTTACCTTGCAGGCGCTGCGGAAAGATAGACCTCTCAAAGCTTTCGTTGACCTCAACGTTGAAGTGCTGGTCGAGCTTGAGGAGGACCGTGTCATACTTAGCTTTGTTCTCGCCTTCCGCGAACACCAAGGAGTTGTATACATCGATGGCGTGCTGACCTGCGGTAGTGAGGAGCATGGCAATCTTTGTTTCGTCCGAGGCGCCCTGTTTTTCATTGGCTTGCACGAAGAGTTCGAAGCGCTGCTTGAAGAGCTTCCAAATTGTGCCCAGGTTCCCAGCGACTTGCAATGGCTGCGGTTTGTTGCGGGTGTCCATGGCTCAGGATGGCAGATTTGCCGGTCGGTATCGATTCACTCCTGGTACCATGTGGTGTTGGGTGCTCTGAGGTACAGACGAACCAACACTGTTGCGATTGGTACAACGCAGTTTTATTCCATTTAACTATTCATACATCAGACTTGGGACTCAGCACGTTGTGACGGTGTGAGTGTCTTGCTATGAGGTCCTGGCCCTGTGCTGTCTCCAGATGGACTGCCCAGGAAGTGTTGTGTTTCTTGTCTTATACTGTGTCTGCTCTTGTCTGTGATTGCCTGTCGTGTTATGTGTGCTAATTGGTCCATTGGTCTGTCTATCATTATGTATGTGTTATGATGTATGTTTGAATATCACGACAGAGACGTCCCGATTGGGCCCTGGCTTGTGACCTGTATAGAGTTTGCTTCAATAATAAATCGTTATTGTTATACTCTCGTACCTGAATCCTCTGTGGCCACAAAAAGAGGGTTCTGCTGTGAGGTGTAATCGAGCACAATGGGCCTACATTGTCTGAAATGAAAAATGAAATGAAAATCGCTTATTGTCACAAGTAGGCTTCAATGAAGTTACTGTGAAAAGCCCCTAGTCGCCACATTCCGGCACCTGTTCAGGGAGGCTGGTACGGGAATTGAACCGTGCTGCTGGCCTGCCTTGGTCTGCTTTAAAAGCCAGCGATTTAGCCCAGTGTGCTAAACCAGTCCCTGGAGTCAGAAGCCGCTGATTTCACAAACATTTAAAATTATTGGAAGGTTTGACACGAAGTAATTGCTGAGAGACGACCGTGGGCGTCATTCTCCGACCCCCCGCCGGGTCGGATAATGGCCGTTGGCCGCCCCCGCCGGTTGCCGAAGTCTCCGAAGGGAGAAAAGTCGGCGGGGCGTTAATGGCGCCGCAGACGTCGGAGAATGGCACGGGTCTGCGCAAGGCAGCCGATTTTCGGCATGCCGATATTCTCCCTTCCGGATGGGCCGAAGTCCCGTCGACGTGATGACCGTTGACGTCGACGTGAATCAAACCTCCTTTTCATCGGCGTGACCCGGTGCTCCAGGCTCACGCCGACCAGCGAGGAGGTGAGTGACGGCCTGGGGGGTTTACGCTGGGCAGGCGATGGCGTGGCCGCAGTCTGATTGCGTGAGGAGAGGTGTGTCTCGGGTTGTGTGTGTGTGTGTGTGTGTGCGGCGGGGGGCGGGGGGGGGGGGTTAGAGTAGGCTGGGCTCCGGGGGAGTGCCGGGAGGGGGTCCGTGGCGGGGTGGAGGTTGGGGGGGGTCCGTGCTGGGGTGGAGGTTGGGGGGGTTCCGTGCTGGGGTGGAGGTTGGGGGGGGTCCGTGCCGGGGTGGAGGTTGGGGGGGGTCCGTGCTGGGGTGGAGGTTGGGGGGGGGGGTTCCGTGCTGGGGTGGAGGTTGGGGGGGGGGGGTCGTGCTGGGGTGGAGGTTGGGGGGGGGTCCGTGTCGTGCCGGGGTGGAGGTTGGGGGTTGGGGGGGTCCGTGCCGGGGTGGAGGTTGCGGGTTGGGGGGGGGGTCCGTGCCGGGGTGGAGGTTGGGGGTTGGGGGGGGTCCGTGCTGGGGCGGAGGTTGGGGGGGGTCCGTGCTGGGGTGGAGGCTGGGGGGGGTCCGTGCCGGGTTGGAGGTTGGGGGGGGTCCGTGCTGGGGTGGAGGTTGGGGGGGGGGTTCCGTGCTGGGGTGGAGGTTGGGGGGGGGGTCGTGCTGGGGTGGAGGTTGGGGGGGGTCCGTGCCGTGCCGGGGTGGAGGTTGGGGGGGGGGTCCGTGCCGGGGTGGAGGTTGCGGGTTGGGGGGGGGGTCCGTGCCGGGGTGGAGGTTGGGGGTTGGGGGGGGTCCGTGCTGGGGTGGAGGTTGGGGGGGTCCGTGCCGGGGTGGAGGTTGGGGGGGGTCCGTGCTGGGGTGGAGGTTGGGAGGGGTCCGTGCTGGGATGGAGGTTGGGGGGGGTCCGTGCCGGGGTGGAGGTTGGGGGGGGTCCGTGCTGGGGTGGTTGGAGGGGGGTCCGTGCTGGGGTGGAGGTTGGGGGGGGTCCGTGCCGGGGTGGAGGTTGGGGGGGGGGTCCGTGCCGTGCCGGGGTGGAGGTTGGGGGGGGGTCCGTGCCGGGGTGGAGGTTGGGGGTTGGAGGGGGGTCCGTGCTGGGCTGGAGGTTGGGGGGGGTCCGTGCCGGGGTGGTTGGGGGGGGGGGGTCCGTGCCGGGATGGAGGTTGGGGGTTGGGGGGGTCCGTGCCGGGGTGGAGGTTGGGGGCTGGGGGGGGTCCGTGCTGTGGTGGAGGTTGGGGGGGGGGGGGGTCCGTGCTGGGGTGGAGGTTGGGGGGGGTCCGTGCCGTGCCGGGGTGGAGGTTGAGGGGGGGGTCCGTGCCGGGGTGGAGGTTGGGGGTTGGGGGTGTCCGTGCTGGGGTGGAGGTTGGGGGGGGGTCCGTGCCGGGGTGGAGGTTGGGGGGGGGGTCAGTGCCGGGGTGGAGGTTGGGGGTTGGGGGGGGGTCCGTGCTGGGCTGGAGGTTGGGGGGGGGGTCCGTGCTGGGCTGAAGGTTGGGGGGGGTCCGTGCCGGGGTGGAGGTTGGGGGGGGTCCGTGCTGGGGTGGAGGTTGGGGGGGTCCGTGCCGGGGTGGAGGTTGGGGGGGGTCCGTGCTGGGGTGGAGGTTGGGGGGGGGTCCGTGCTGGGGTGGAGGTTGGGGGGGGTGTCCGTGCCGGGGTGGAGGTTGGGGGGCGGTCCGTGCCGTGCCAGGGTGGAGGTTGGGGGGGGGGGGTCCATGCCGGGGTGGAGGTTGGGGGTTGGGGGGGGGTCCGTGCTGGGGTGGAGGTTGGGGGGGTCCGTGCCGGGGTGGTTGGGGGGGGGGGTCTGTGCCGGGGTGGAGGTTGGGGGTTGGGGGGGGGGGGGGGTCCGTGCTGGGGTGGAGGTTGAGGGGGGGGTCCGTGCTGGGGTGGAGGTTGAGGGGGGTTCCGTGCCGTGCCGAGGTGGAGGTTGGGGGGGGTCCGTGCCGGGGTGGAGGTTGGGGAGGGGTCCGTGCCGGGGTGGAGGTTGAGGGTTGGGGGGGTCCGTGCTGGGGTGGAGGTTGGGGGGGGGGTCCGTGCCGGGGTGGAGGTTGGGGGTTGGGGGGGGTCCGTGCTGGGGTGGAGGTTGGGCGGGGTCCGTGCCGGGGTGGAGGTTGGGGGGGGGTCTGTGCTGGGGTGGAGGTTGGGGGGGGGTCCGTGCTGGGGTGGAGGTTGGGGGGGTCCGTGCCGGGGTGGAGGTTGGGGGGGGTCCGTGCTGGGGTGGAGGTTGGGAGGGGTCTGTGCTGGGGTGGAGGTTGGGGGGGTCCGTGCCGGGGTGGAGGTTGGGGGGGGGGTCCGTGCTGGGGTGGATGGGGGGGGTCCGTGCTGGGGTGGAGGTTGGGGGGGGTCCGTGCCGGGGTGGAGGTTGGGGGGGGGGTCCGTGCCGTGCCGGGGTGGAGGTTGGGGGGGGTCCGTGCCGGGGTGGAGGTTGGGGGTTGGAGGGGGGTCCGTGCTGGGGTGGAGGTTGGGGGGTCCGTGCCGGGGTGGTTGGGTGGGGGGGTCCGTGCCGGGGTGGAGGTTGGGGGTTGGGGGGGGTCCGTGCTGGGGTGGAGGTTGCGGGGGAGGGGGGGTCCGTGCCGTGCCGGGGTGGAGGTTGGGGGGGAGGTCCGTGCCGGGGTGGAGGTTGGGGGTTGGGGGTGTCCGTGCTGGGGTGGAGGTTGGGGGGGGTCCGTGCCGGGGTGGAGGTTGGGGGGGGGGGTCCGTGCCGGGGTGGAGGTTGGGAGTTGGGGGGTGGGTCCGTGCTGGGCTGGAGGTTGGGGGGGGTCCGTGCCGTGCCGGGGTGGAGGTTGGGGGTTGGGGGGGGGGTCCGTGCCGAGGAGGGGGATGGGAGGGCAAGTGAGTTGGTCCACCTGGCCAGGTGCCAGCCTCCAACAGTTCGACCCATGCGGTCCATGCCACCTGGCTGGGGGGAGGAGGGGATATGGGCAATGATGACATGTCGTCGTTCCCCTCCCCCCCACCAGGCCGTCATGTTTTCAGACCATCCAGCGATGTTGGCCGCCGTGGTGGCAGCCGCTCCTGTCTATGTTGCCCTGGATGAGGAGGAGGAGGAGGAGGAGGAGGCAGCCGCCCAGGCTGGAGGGATACCTGACCGACAGGACGAGGAGGGGGAGGAGGACGTCGCGGCCCCACGGCAACGGAGGCACCCGAGGGCGCCCCCGTGTGTACCGGCCCCGGCAGTCATACCAGGACCTCACGGACCGGGAATGCAGGAGGAGACTCCGGATGAGCCGGGAAACCGTGGCACACATCTGCCACCTGCTGGCACACCTGTCACCGCGTGGCACTGGCGGGGGACACCCTCTCCCCGTGTCCGTCAAGGTTACGGTGGCCCTGAACTTTTATGCAACGGGGTCATTCCAGGCACCGAGTGGGGACCTGTCCGGCATATCGCAGACATCGGTGCATCGGTGCATCCGGGCAGTGACAGATGCCCTATATGCCATGGCTCACCGCTACATCCGCTTCCCCGTGGACCGGGCCAGCCAAGATGCCCGGGCCGTGGGCTTCTCTGCCGTTGCCGGGTTCCCCATGGTCGGAGAATGGCCGTTGGCCGCCCCCGCCGGTTGCCGAAGTCTCCGAAGGGAGAAAAGTCGGCGGGGCGTTAATGGCGCCGCTGACGTCGGAGAATGGCACGGGTCTGCGCAAGGCAGCCGATTTTCGGCATGCCGATATTCTCCCTTCCGGATGGGCCGAAGTCCCGTCGACGTGATGACCGTTCACGTCGACGTGAATCAAACCTCCTTTTCATCGGCGTGAACCTGTGCGACCAGCGTGGAGGTGAGTGACGGCCTGGGGGGTTGATCGCTGGGCAGGTGATGGCGTGGCCGCAGTCTGATTGCGTGGGGAGAGGTGTGTCTCGGGTTGTGTGTGTGTGTGCGGCGGGGGGGGGGGGGTTAGAGTAGGCTGGGCTCCGGGGGAGTGCTGGGAGGGGGTCCGTGCCGGGGTGGAGGTTGGGGGGGGTGTCCGTGCCGGGGTGGAGGTTGGGGGGCGGTCCGTGCCGTGCCGGGGTGGAGGTTGGGGGGGGGTCCGTGCCGGGGTGGAGGTTGGGGGTTGGGGGGGGGTCCGTGCTGGGGTGGAGGTTGGGGGGGATCCGTGCCGGGGTGGTTGGGGGGGGGGGGGGTCCGTGCCGGGGTGGAGGTTGGGGGTTGGGGGGGGGGGGTCCGTGCTGGGGTGGAGGTTGAGGGGGGGGGGTCCGTGCTGGGGTGGAGGTTGGGGGGGTTCCGTGCCGTGCCGGGGTGGAGGTTGGGGGGGGTCCGTGCCGGGGTGGAGGTTGGGGGGGGTCCGTGCCGGGGTGGAGGTTGGGGGTTGGGGGGGGTCCGTGCTGGGGTGGAGGTTGGGGGGGGGTCCGTGCCGGGGTGGAGGTTGGGGGTTGGGGGGGGTCCGTGCTGGGGTGGAGGTTGGGGGGGGGTCCGTGCCGGGGTGGAGGTTGGGGGTTGGGGGGGGTCCGTGCTGGGGTGGAGGTTGGGCGGGGTCCGTGCCGGGGTGGAGGTTGGGGGGGGGGGGGTCCGTGCTGGGGTGGAGGTTGGGGGGGGGTCCGTGCTGGGGTGGAGGTTGGGGGGGTCCGTGCCCGGGTGGAGGTTGGGGGGGGGTCCGTGCTGGGGTGGAGGTTGGGGGGGGTCTGTGCTGGGATGGAGGTTGTGGGGGGTCCGTGCCGGGGTGGAGGTTGGGGGGGGGGTCCGTGCTGGGGTGGATGGGGGGGGTCCGTGCTGGGGTGGAGGTTGGGGGGGGGTCCGTGCCGGGGTGGAGGTTGGGGGGGGGTCCGTGCCGTGCCGGGGTGGAGGTTGGGGGGGGTCCGTGCCGGGGTGGAGGTTGGGGGTTGGAGGGGGGTCCGTGCTGGGGTGGAGGTTGGGGGGGTCCGTGCCGGGGTGGTTGGGGGGGGGGGTCCGTGCCGGGGTGGAGGTTGGGGGTTGGGGGGGGTCCGTGCTGGGGTGGAGGTTGGGGGGGTTCCGTGCTGGGGTGGAGGTTGCGGGGGGGGGGTCCGTGCCGTGCCGGTGTGGAGGTTGGGGGGGAGGTCCGTGCCGGGGTGGAGGTTGGGGGTTGGGGGTGTCCGTGCTGGGGTGGAGGTTGGGGGGGGTCCGTGCCGGGGTGGAGGTTGGGGGGGGGGGTCCGTGCCGGGGTGGAGGTTGGGAGTTGGGGGGTGGGTCCGTGCTGGGGTGGAGGTTGGGGGGGGGTCCGTGCCGGGGTGGAGGTTGGGGGTTGGGGGGGGTCCGTGCTGGGGTGGAGGTTGGGGGGGGGTCCGTGCCGGGGTGGAGGTTGGGGGTTGGGGGGGGTCCGTGCTGGGGTGGAGGTTGGGGGGGGGTCCGTGCCGGGGTGGAGGTTGGGGGTTGGGGGGGGTCCGTGCTGGGGTGGAGGTTGGGCGGGGTCCGTGCCGGGGTGGAGGTTGGGGGGGGGGGGGTCCGTGCTGGGGTGGAGGTTGGGGGGGGGTCCGTGCTGGGGTGGAGGTTGGGGGGGTCCGTGCCCGGGTGGAGGTTGGGGGGGGGTCCGTGCTGGGGTGGAGGTTGGGGGGGGTCTGTGCTGGGATGGAGGTTGTGGGGGGTCCGTGCCGGGGTGGAGGTTGGGGGGGGGGTCCGTGCTGGGGTGGATGGGGGGGGTCCGTGCTGGGGTGGAGGTTGGGGGGGGGTCCGTGCCGGGGTGGAGGTTGGGGGGGGGTCCGTGCCGTGCCGGGGTGGAGGTTGGGGGGGGTCCGTGCCGGGGTGGAGGTTGGGGGTTGGGGGGGGTCCGTGCTGGGGTGGAGGTTGGGGGGGTTCCGTGCTGGGGTGGAGGTTGCGGGGGGGGGTCCGTGCCGTGCCGGTGTGGAGGTTGGGGGGGAGGTCCGTGCCGGGGTGGAGGTTGGGGGTTGGGGGTGTCCGTGCTGGGGTGGAGGTTGGGGGGGGTCCGTGCCGGGGTGGAGGTTGGGGGGGGGGGTCCGTGCCGGGGTGGAGGTTGGGAGTTGGGGGGTGGGTCCGTGCTGGGCTGGAGGTTGGGGGGGGTCCGTGCCGTGCCGGGGTGGAGGTTGGGGGTTGGGGGGGGGTCCGTGCCGAGGAGGGGGATGGGAGGGCAAGTGAGTTGGTCCACCTGGCCAGGTGCCAGCCTCCAACAGTTGGACCCATGCGGTCCATGCCACCTGGCTGGGGGGAGGAGGGGATATGGGCAATGATGACATGTCGTCGTTCCCCTCCTCCCCACCAGGCCGTCATGTTTTCAGACCATCCAGCGATGCTGGCCGCCGTGGTGGCAGCCGCTCCTGTCTATGTTGCCCTGGAGGAGGAGGAGGAGGAGGAGGAGGAGGAGGAGCGTGCCAGAGAGGCGGCGCAGGCTGCCGCAGAGGGACAGGCGGCAGCCGCCCAGGCTGGAGGGACACCTGACCGACAGGACGAGGAGGGGGAGGAGGACGTCGCGGCCCCACGGCAACGGAGGCACCCGAGGGCGCCCCCGTGTGTACCGGCCCCGGCAGTCATACCAGGACCTCACGGACCGGGAATGCAGGAGGAGACTCCGGATGAGCCGGGAAACCGTGGCACACATCTGCCACCTGCTGGCATACCTGTCACCGCGTGGCACTGGCGGGGGACACCCTCTCCCCGTGTCCGTCAAGGTTACGGTGGCCCTGAACTTTTATGCAACGGGGTCATTCCAGGCACCGAGTGGGGACCTGTCCGGCATATCGCAGACATCGGTGCATCGGTGCATCCGGGCAGTGACAGATGCCCTATATGCCATGGCTCACCACTACATCCGCTTCCCCGTGGACCGGGCCAGCCAAGATGCCCGGGCCGTGGGCTTCTCTGCCGTTGCCGGGTTCCCCATGGTCGGAGAATGGCCGTTGGCCGCCCCCGCCGGTTGCCGAAGTCTCCGAAGGGAGAAAAGTCGGCGGGGCGTTAATGGCGCCGCTGACGTCGGAGAATGGCACGGGTCTGCGCAAGGCAGCCGATTTTCGGCATGCCGATATTCTCCCTTCCGGATGGGCCGAAGTCCCGTCGACGTGATGACCGTTCACGTCGACGTGAATCAAACCTCCATTTCATCGGCGTGAACCTGTGCGACCAGCGTGGAGGTGAGTGACGGCCTGGGGGGTTGGTCGCTGGGCAGGCGATGGCGTGGCCGCAGTCTGATTACGTGAGGAGAGGTGTGTCTCGGGTTGTGTGTGTGTGTGTGTGCGGGGGGGGGGGGGGGGGGGGGGTTAGAGTAGGCTGGGCTCCGGGGGAGTGCCGGCAGGGGGTCCGTGCCGGGGTGGAGGTTGGGGGTTGGGGGGGGTCCGTGCTGGGGTGGAGGTTGGGGGGGGTTCGTGCTGGGGTGGAGGTTGGGGGGGTCCGTGCCGTGCCGGGGTGGAGGTTGGGGGGGGGGACTGTGCCGGGGTGGAGGTTGCGGGTTGGGGGGGGTCCGTGCTGGGGTGGAGGTTGGGGGGGTCCGTGCCGGGGTGGAGGTTGGGGGGGGGGTCTGTGCCGGGGTGGAGGTTGGGGGTTGGGGGGGGTCCGTGCTGGGGTGGAGGTTGGGGGGGTCCGTGCCGGGGTGGAGGTTTGGGGGGTGTCCGTGCTGGGGTGGAGGTTGGGGGGGTCCGTGCTGGGGTGGAGGTTGGGGGGGGTCCGTGCTGGGGTGGAGGTTGGGGGGGTGTCCGTGCCGGGGTGGAGGTTGGGGGGCGGTCCGTGCCGTGCCGGGGTGGAGGTTGGGGGGGGGTCCGTGCCGGGGTGGAGGTTGGGGGTTGGGGGGGGGTCCGTGCTGGGGTGGTGGTTGGGGTGGGTCCGTGCCGGGGTGGTTGGGGGGGGGGTCCGTGCCGGGGTGGAGGTTGGGGGTTGGGGGGTGGTCCGTGCTGGGGTGGAGGTTGGGGGGGGTCCGTGCTGGGGTGGATGGGGGGGGGTCCGTGCTGGGGTGGAGGTTGGGGGGGGGTCCGTGCTGGGGTGGAGGTTGGGGGGGGTCTGTGCCGTGCCGGGGTGGAGGTTGGGGGGTCCGTGCCGGGGTGGAGGTTGGGGGTTGGAGGGGGGTCCGTCCTGGGGTGGAGGTTGGGGGTGTCCGTGCCGGGGTGGTTGGGGGGGGGGTCTGTGCCGGGGTGGAGGTTGGGGGTTGGGGGGGGTCCGTGCTGGGTGGAGGTTGGGGGGGGGGTCCGTGCTGGGGTGGAGGTTGCGGGGGGGGGTCCGTGCCGTGCCGGGGTGGAGGTTGGGGGGGGGGTCCGTGCCGGGGTGGAGGTTGGGGGTTGGGGGTGTCCGTGCTGGGGTGGAGGTTGGGGGGGTCCGTGCCGGGGTGGAGGTTGGGGGGGGGTCCGTGCCGGGGTGGAGGTTGGGGGTTGGGGGGTGGGTCCGTGCTGGGCTGGAGGTTGGAGGGGGTCCGTGCCGGGGTGGAGGTTGGGGGGGGTTCCGTGCTGGGGTGGAGGTTGGGGGGGGTCCGTGCTGGGGTGGAGGTTGGGGGGGGTCCGTGCCGGGGTGGAGGTTGGGGGGGGTCCGTGCCGGGGTGGAGGTTGGGGGGGGGTCCGTGCTGGGGTGGAGGTTGGGGGGGTGTCCGTGCCGGGGTGGAGGTTGGGGGGCGGTCCGTGCCGTGCCGGGGTGGAGGTTTGGGGGGGGTCCGTGCCGGGGTGGAGGTTGGGGGTTGGGGGGTCCGTGCTGGGGTGGTGGTTGGGGGGGGTCCGTGCCGGGGTGGTTGGGGGGGGGGTCCGTGCCGGGGTGGAGGTTGGGGGTTGGGGGGTGGTCCGTGCTGGGGTGGAGGTTGGGGGGGGGGGTCCGTGCTGGGGTGGAGGTTGGGGGGGTTCCGTGCCGTGCCGGGGTGGAGGTTGGGGGGGGGGTCCGTGCCGGGGTGGAGGTTGGGTGTTGTAGGGGTCCGTGCTGGGGTGGAGGTTGGGGGGGGTCCGTGCCGGGGTGGAGGTTGGGGGTTGGGGGGGTCCGTGCTGGGGTGGAGGTTGGGGGGGGGTCCGTGCCGGGGTGGAGGTTGGGGGGGGGGGTCCGTGCTGGGGTGGAGGTTGGGGGGGGTCCGTGCTGGGGTGGAGGTTGGGGGGGGGTCTGTGCCGGGGTGGAGGATGGGGGGAGGTCCGTGCCGTGCCGGGGTGGAGGTTGGGGGGGGGGGGGTCCGTGCCGGGGTGGAGGTTGGGGGCTGGGGGGGGTCCGTGCTGGTGTGGAGGTTGGGGGGGGTCCGTGCCGGGGTGGCGGTTGGGGGAGGGGTCCTTGCCGGGGTGGACGTTGGGGGTTGGGGGGGGTCCGTGCTGGGGTGGAGGTTGGGGGGGGTCCGTGACGGGGTGGTTTGGGGGGCGGTCCGTGCCGGAGTGGAGGTTGGGGGTTGGGGGGGGTCCGTGCTGGGGTGGAGGTTGGGGGGGGGGTCCGTGACGGGGTGGAGGTTGGGGGTTGGGGGGGTTCCGTGCTGGGGTGGAGGTTGGGGGGGGTCCGTGCCGGGGTGGAGGTTGGGGGGGTTCCATGCTGGGGTGGAGGTTGGGGGGGGGGTCCGTGCTGGGGTGGAGGTTCAGGGGGTGTCCGTGCTGGGGTGGAAGTTGGGTGGGGTCCGTGCTGGGGTGGAGGTTGGGGGGGGGGGTCCGTGCCGTGCCGTGCCGGGGTGGAGGTTGGGGGTTGGGGGGGGGGGTCCGTGCCGAGGAGGGGGATGGGAGGGCAAGTGAGTTGGTCCACCTGGCCAGGTGCCAGCCTCCAACAGTTGGACCCATGCGGTCCATGCCACCTGGCTGGGGGGAGGAGGGGATATGGGCAATGATGACATGTCGTCGTTCCCCTCCCCCCCACCAGGCCGTCATGTTTTCAGATAATCCAGCGATGTTGGCCGCCGTGGTGGCAGCCGCTCATGTCTATGTTGCCCTGGATGAGGAGGAGGAGGAGGAGGAGGAGGAGCGTGCCAGAGAGGCGGCGCAGGCTGCCGCAGAGGGGCAGGCGGCAGCCGCCCAGGCTGGAGGGACACCTGACCGACAGGACGAGGAGGGGGAGGAGGACGTCGCGGCCCCACGGCAACGGAGGCACCCGAGGGCGCCCCGTGTGTACCGGCCCCGGCAGTCATACCAGGACCTCACGGACCGGGAATGCAGGAGGAGACTCCGGATGAGCCGGGAAACGTGGCACACATCTGCCACCTGCTGACACACCTGTCACAGCGTGGCACTGGCGGGGGACACCCTCTCCCCATGTCCGTCAAGGTTACGGTGGCCCCGAACTTTTATGCAACGGGGTCATTCCAGGCACCGAGTGGGGACCTGTCCGGCATATCGCAGACATCGGTGCATCCGGGCAGTGACAGATGCCCTATATGCCATGGCGCACCACTACATCCGCTTCCCCGTGGACCGGGCCAGCCAAGATGCCCGGGCCGTGGGCTTCTCTGCCGTTGCCAGGTTCCCCATGGTCCAGGGCGCGATCGATGGGATGCACGTCGCCGTGCGGCCACCTGCAGATAACAGGGCCGTGTTCGCCAATAGGAAGGGGACCTATTCGATGAACATACAGGTGGTCTGCGACCACCGCATGATGATCCTGCACGTCTGCGCCCGTTACCCAGGCAGTGTACACGACTCATTCGTGTTGTCGCGGTCATCCATCCCCGGCATGTACGAGGAACGCCATCCCCGGCTGAGGGGCTGGTTGCTGGGCGACAGGGGCTACCCATTGCGATCGTGGCTGATGACGCCTATACGGAGGCCACGCAATGAGGCGGAGAACCGCTACAATGATGCCCATGTAGCGACAAGGGGAGTGATCGAGAGGTGCTTTGGCGTGCTGAAGATGCGTTTCAGGTGCCTGGACCTCTCTGGGGGCGCCCTCCAGTATCGGTCAGATAGGGTCGGCCGCATCATTGTGGTGTGCTGCGTCCTGCACAACATAGCCCAGCAGAGGGGCGATGTGCCGCAGGCAGAGGAGGGCGGAGTGGAGGAGCAGCAGGAAGAGGCCCAGTCCTCCCCAGATGAGGGGGATGGGGGCAATGGTCAGGGCAGACGGGGTAGACACAGGCGGGTGGCTGTCCACCGTTACCGGCTGGCCCAGCGGGCACAGGACCGACTGATAGACGCCCGCTTCACTGACTAGATGGGCGTGGGAATCGGGTAGTATGGCCACAGACCGCACACCATGGCAACAGCCGACCACCCACACCCCCCACCCATCCACCCACCCACCACACTCACCCCCCTCCCCAACCCCACCCACCCCACCCGCATGCACACAACCCCCCCCCCCCCCCCCCCCATTTGCCGATCCACCTGCGGCACAACGGGCCGGGCTCACACAGTTGCGGGTGGACGCGTGTCTATTGCAGGCCATGGAGAATGATGACAACCCGCCCTGCGATGAGCTCCTGGCTCTACATCGTTGGACTATGTCTGACCCATGGCCACAGTACCACCATCCACCCGGACCATCCCTGCATGCGGCTGTGACACTGCAGCGCACGGTGCCGTCCTCTGCCTGGGGGATGTTGATGGCGGCCCAGGGGGAAGGGGGCAGACTCACCTGGGGCTGAGGTAAGACCACCCCTCACACACACACTTGCGCTCAACGTACATGACACCCCCGCACACTTTGGACAGAGCACAAAGGCAGCTTCTGTAGGTGTAACATTGACTTTAATAACCAAAGGAGTTCATGCACGTGCCCGAGCCCCTAAAACTCATCTGTGCCCTGCACCTGTGCCAACTTACTCAGTGTCTAATTGTTTGGCCTTACGGGCCCTTTGACTACGTCTACGTGGTTCCTCAGACGGTACAGCAGAACTGGAGGTGGACTCCTGCGATTCCTGCCCTCTGACACTGGATCCCTTTGGCGGCCGTTTCCTGGGGCGTCCTGGCCTAGATGGGCCAGGCTGCGGCCCGGGCGACTGGGATGGCGAGCTGCCAGCCTGTCCTGCCCGTTGCCCACCCGGTGCACCTGGGACGGAAGGGGGGGAGTCCGATGTGTCGCGGTGTACCGGGACCTCCCCTACAGAGGGAGCCGGGACGGACCACACCACCTCCTCCTCCCTCGGGTGCCCGATGGCCCCCAGGCCTCTACATGGGTGGGGGATGCGAACGGACTGGCCATCCGACGCCCCCCCGACATCTGGCGCTGCCAGTCCTGGAGGCCCGTGCTGGTGTCGACAGGGGTCTGCAGGTTTGCAGCCATGGAGCCCAGGGTGTTGGCAAACCCTGTCTGTGACAGTGCGACGCCGGCTCGCACATGGCCACTGGCGCCGATGCCCTCAGCGATGGCCTGCAGAGACTGGGTCATGGCCTGCAGAGACTGGGCCATGGCCTGCAGAGACTGGGCAATGGCCTGCTGAGACTGGGCCATGGCCTGCTGAGACTGGGCCATGGCCTGCTGAGACTGGGCCATGGCCTGCAGAGACTGGGCTATGGCCTGCTGAGACTGGGCCATGGCCTGCTGAGACTGGGCCATGGCCTGCAGAGACTGGGCTATGGCCTGCTGAGACTGGGCCATGGCCTGCTGAGACTGGGCCATGGCCTGCTGAGACTGGGCTATGGCGTTGAGCGCCTCTGCCATCTGGCGCTGGCACTGGCTCATGGCCTCCTGTGAGAGGGCAGCCATTTCCTGGGCCACAGACACCGCCTGCACGGAAGGCCCCAGGCCTCGCAAACCGTTCCCCATGTCTGACACCGTCGCACCCATTGCCTCCACCGCGGACGCCACCCGTGTGGTGTCAGCCTGGGTGGCACGCATGACCGGCACCACTCCCAGCTCCTGGACGCGGGTGGACTCCTCCACCTGCGACCGCAGCCGCCGCAAGCCGCCCGTCACCCTCTTCGCTCGTCTCCGGGTCGGTGGTTGCATCGGATCTATGTGTGGGTGTGGTAACTGCAGGATCCCGGGATCCATCTGGGCGGCAGATGTTCGCTTGGGCTGGGCTGCCCTCCGACCGCCCGGTCCCTCTGCTGCTCCTACCTCCACCTGCTGTACCGGGACGGCTGTGTTGTGCGCACCAGTGAGTGTACCAGACGCCTCATCACTAAAGTGCCCAACCGTGGTGAGTGTTTCTGCGATGGTGGAGGGTGTTGGTGACAGCAGTGGCGTTGTGTCGTGCTCTTCGTCCCACTCTGAGGCCATGGCACTTTGGGGTGGGGGTTTGTCTCCACCCATCCACTCTGACTCACTGTCCGGTATTTCGTCTTCCTGGGTAGTGCTGTCACGGGTAGGGGTGTCCTGGGTAGTGCTGTCCCGGGTAGGGGTGTCCTGGGTAGTGGTGTCCTGGCTCGGATGTGACGGGGGCCTGTGGCTGCCCCCCTCATCGCTGGGTGGTCGCTCCCGCACGTGACGGGGGTGTCGTCGCCCTGTTGCTCCAGGTCTCTCCGTCTCCCGTGGTGTGCGAGGGGCATCCTGCGGGCGTCGCATGCTGGAGGGTGCGGGTCTCTCCGTCTCCCGTGGTCTCCGAGGGGCATCCTACGGGCGTCGCATGCTGGAGGGTGCGGGGTCTCTCCGTCTCCTGTGGTCTCCGAGGGGCACCCTGCGGGCGTCGCATGCTGGAGGGTGCGGGTCTCTCCGTCTCCCGTGGTCTCCGAGGGGCATCCTGCGGGCGGTCTGCATCTGCGGGGATGGGTGCCTGGACGTTTGGTCCTGCGATACACAATGAAGCATGCATGGTTAGACATCAGGCAGTGATCAGGTGATATGGGGGAGGGGGATATAGGGGAGGGGGGATATGGGGACGGGCTGTCGGTGGCTCACTCGCTAGTACGCCCCCGACCTCTGCATCAGCAACCTCCCGGTCCTCAGGTCCGCCAGCCAGTTCCAGGGCCCTTTCCTCGTGTACGGTCAGTGGCCTCTCATCAGCGGGCCCTCCTCCAGTCCTCACATGCTCCCTATTGTTGTGTGCGTGCTTCTCCTGTGGGGGGGGGGGGGCAGTGGTAAAAGGCAACAGTGTTAGGCAGGTATATGAATGCACGCCATCGGTTGCGCGTGCATTGCAGAGGTTACGGTTAGGGCTGGATTCACTTGGGGATATGGGGGAGGGGGGATATGGGGGATATGGGGGAGGGGGGGGATATGGGGGAGGGGGGATATGGGGGAGGGGGGATATGGGGAGGGGGGATATGGGGGAGGGGGATATGGGGGAGGGGGATATGGGGGATATGGGGGAGGGGGGATATGGGGGATATGGGGAGGGGGATATGGGGGAGGGGGATATGGGGAGGGGGGATATGGGGGAGGGGTGGATATGGGGGGGATATGGGGGAGGGGGGGATATGGGGGAGGGGGGATATGGGGGATGGGGAATATGGGGATGGGGGATATGGGGGAGGGGGGATATGGGGGAGGGGGGGATATGGGTGAGGGGGGATATGGGGGATATGGGGGAGGGGGGATATGGGGGAGGGGCGTATATGGGGGATATGGGGGAGGGGGGATATGGGGAGGGGGATATGGGGGAGGGGGGATATGGGGAGGGGGGATATGGGGATATGGGGAGGGGGGGATATGGGGAGGGGGGGATATGGGGAGGGGGGGATATGGGGAGGCCCACCCTGCCTGCTCTGACGAGGTCGTTCACCTTCTTGTTGCACTGGGTGCCTGTCCGTGGTGTCAGGGCCACAGCGGTGACGGCCTCTGCCACTTCCATCCACAGACGCCGGCTGTGGCGTGGGGCAACTCTGCGGCCGTGCCCGGGATACAGGGCGTCCCTCCTCTGCTCCACCGCGTCCAGGAGCGCCTCCACATCGCGTGACTCGAACCTCGGGGCTGAGCGACGGCCAGCCATCCAGTCGGGTGTTGCGGTCGGGTGTTCCGGTTGGTTGGGGGGGAGCTGCGCGGCCTTATGAGCCGTCACGCCGTGCTGCGCATATGACGCTGCACGGAGTGAACCACTGCGCAAGCGCGGATCCCGTTACGTCGCTGCTAGCCCATTTCGGGCCGGAGACCTTCGACCCATTTTTCCGACGTGACGCAAGTCGGATTTGCGCCGTCTTTTGCGCCGATCGGCGGACTTTCCGCTGATAACGGAGAATTTCGCCCCGTTTCCCTGCCAGAAGGAATAAAAGAGTTCAGACCAGTTGAAGCCTGAACTGCCTCAACTGGTCTGAACTGGCGCTTTCGTGGTCTCAACTGAATTTTAGTGGAAGTGGCTAATCTATTGGTGGTTCTACTGGAGTAATTCGGAAATCCAGTCGAGGCTTCCACTCTGCAAGTGGGCATCAATACAGTCAACCAAAGTATTTCAGCCAACTTCAAGCAGTACCTCCCTTCCTAAAAATGGTACTGCCTCTCTCAGCTGTA
The DNA here is from genome assembly GCF_047496885.1 of Scyliorhinus torazame. Taxonomy (NCBI): domain Eukaryota; kingdom Metazoa; phylum Chordata; class Chondrichthyes; order Carcharhiniformes; family Scyliorhinidae; genus Scyliorhinus; species Scyliorhinus torazame. The sequence continues at coordinate 8,800,772 of NC_092737.1, forward strand.
TTTATGTCACAATCTCAGTCCTCCACCCTCACTTGCTCCCACCAAGGGGTTTTAAATCGCCTTGCAATTGACACGTATTCCAAACAAAATTCCAGCCACCCGGTGTTTTCTGATTGTACCTTTTTTGTTTTTGTTGCAAAAAGGTGATTGTAAATGATACATAAATACAACTAGTCCAGACAATTTCAGATATTATTGCAGATATATGTTTGTATTTTTCAGTGTAGTTTCCATGTGTTGATGCAGATTAGGTATCTATGTGAGTAAGGTAGGGGTGACTGTTTTATTGGCATGACGAGATTGCAAAGACAATAAATGGATTTATTTACAGAATCAATCACATTTATTGCTTGGATTCCATTAGATATCCCGGGTGGCCAATGGACATTGTCTCTCATGTGGTTAGAAATAAGCACAGGTCCAGTTCAATGCCACGCCATTTGCAAAATATGCGATGTAGGACGTGTCACCAACTCTTCTTTTAACACAGGTGGGCATGGCCTTTTCGTCCGGCACTGCCCGGGAATGTCAGGAGGAATTCCTGAGCAGAAATGCAGATGTGCAATACGTCCTGGCCTGAATTCTCCGGACGTTGGGATTCTCTTCCCGCTGGCTGGCAGGACGGAGGATCCCGTTGCCGGCGGAGAATCCCGCCCCCTACCCTTGCGCGGTCTATGGTATATGTAAGCCACTTCCTTCCCAATGATGTATCCACTTCCAGCTAAAGCGGCAATTTCCTCCGGATTTCAGGCTTGATTGACACCTTTGCCGAAAAGGCCCGATTCTCAGATGGTTTCATGGGCCCTTTCTCTTGCTTCTCAGGGCTTAGAATTTTTTATAAAATATAAAAGTTTCTAATGGCACTCTGTTGCCCTGGGGGGGGGGGGGGGGGGGGGGGAGAGTCATCTTTCCCCTCGATGATGACCCCCTCCCCCTATGTTATTCTCTAATTCTGAATAACGACTCTAGACTCACAGTTAACACAAACACTTTATTCAAAGGGTTCGTTCTGCTTCCAGAGCTCAACTAGCTGTAAAACAGTCAAGAGGTATCACCAGTGAAACTAAGGTAAGCTGCCTATGCTAACCTATCCCTGTGTGCTGCTGCTCACTAGCTCTGTGCTTCTCAAAGAGGCGGATCCTGCCTTGGGCTCGACCCTTTATACACGTCTCTGATGCTCCCTCTAGTGATGCTGTGGCTGTCACATCTGTGCTGCAGTCCCTGGTGTATGTGCAGATGTATGTACAGATGCACAGGTCACTACACCCCCCAACTCAATTTCCACACTATTCCAATGCCATTTCCTGCATTGAGGAGCTCTGATGTGTGGAGCTCGATGAGCGGAGGTCCTCAATGCAGGAAGAGATCGGGACGGCATTGGCGGGTCCTCAAGTCTGACAGGGCACCCTGGGCCCTATAACCAGCTTGGCATCTTGGCATTGCTAGCCTGGAACCCTGGCTGTGCCCCTCTGGTTCGATCTGTTTAGATCTCACGAGGCCTAACCACCATCAGGAATCCTGGGAAAGGCCTCTCCCGGGATCTACTGGCCATGTCCTGCCTCGATTCCGGCAGGACGTGTCGGGTAAATCGCGCCCATGTTTCCAATTGCCTTGGCCCTACACTCTGGGATTTCATCCCTCTCCAGCTCTTCACCTCTTTCTCCTTGTTTTTCCAAACAGGCTGGTTTAGCACAGGGCTAAATAGCTGGCTTTGAAAGCAGACCAAGGCAGGCCAGCAGCGCGAGTTCAATTCCCGTCCCAGCCTCCCCGAACAGGCACCGGAATGTGGCCTACTTGAAGTCTACTTGTGACAATAAGCGATTTTCATTTAATTTCAGACAGGGGTGGTGTCAAAACAAAATTTCACACAAACGCATTCCGTGATATTAGAGAAAAAAGGCTTTCCCAAAGAGAGAGCTGCCGATCTCGCTTTTGGCCCCCCCCCCCGCTATTCACCGGCTTCGTTTCGCTTGAGTGAGAGCGTAACGAGGCTGGAGAATCGCGTTCTCTGCACTCAAAGTGACAGTCTGTACCATTACCCTTTATTGAGAGAAAAGATTGGATTTATGCAATCCAACTAATGTTTCATGATTTACCTATCCATTTGACAGAGAAGTGGGCTATTTGGTCCATCATAAGAACACCTAGAAACAGGAGCGGAGCACAACGTCCCTGAACAAAGAGACCATCTGGTGATCATCACCTTGCTGTTTGGGCAATGTTGCTCGGCAAAAACTGGCAACATTAGCTGTAAAACACTTTGGACAATATGAGATGTCATGTGAGAATACGTTTAAGAAATGGTTGCTGAAGAAATGTACCTTTAAGAAATGGGTGTTTATCAGTGATGTCAGAGTGTGGGTGGAGCTGGGCTGTCTGTCAGCTTTTTACTTTCGTTTTAGGCTGTTTGCTGCAGGGTGTGTTTTAGTTTCGTTTTCAGTGTTGGAGCTGAAGCCAGACAGAGCAGGTGTACTGCTGTTCTCTCTGCCATCAAAAGACTATCTCTTGATCATTTGGTGAATTCAGAATTATAAATGTTCTCAGTAGTGAATGTAAACCTAATGTGCTTCTGTTAAAAGGTGTTTTAAGTCTTATGGATGTTAAAAGGAAAGCTTAAAGGATTACTTAGTGTTGTAGTCTTTGGGGGTTGTATTTGAATTAATGGTTTCTAAGATGTTCACTGTATGTTTTAAAAATGTTAGCTTGAGCTCATAGAATAAACATTGTTTTAAAAAATACTTTTCCATTTCTGCTGTACCACACCTGTAGAGTGGGCCGTGTGCTCCCCATACCACAATCTATTAAAAGTTGTGGGTCAGGTGAACTCCATGATACACTTTGGGGTTCTCTAAACCCTGGCCCATAACAGAGGCGATATAGAAATGGAAGTTTCTCTTTCTTTGGAAGCGAGATTGCCGATCTGAGATCTAATGAGACCTGTTAGCGGAAATCATGGATTTAACAATGTCATGGGAGTGTCCCTTTCAGAAATGTTTTTGTCAGTGTTAAAGTTTATAAATACCTTAATAAAATATTTTCTAAAAAAAAAAAAATGTTTTTGTCTTATCACATGGCTTGAGTGATGTCATTGTGTGCGTGGAGCTGGGCTGTGGCTCGGTGAGTTTTTACTTTCGCTTTGAGTTTGAACCGGTTTTGAACTGCACAGGTGGAAAAAAGTGTCTCTCTATCTTCATTTTAAAAGCTGTTTCCAGCTTTTGGTAACTTGGTAACTTAAAGGAGATAATTGCTTTCTGGAAGGAATTCAAACCTGCTGTTTGAAAAGGGGAACAAGGGTGTCAATAACAAGTATTATACCAGTAAGAATGCCGTGTGCTGGGCCACACCTTTGAAAAGGGGATTCTGGCTTTACTTGGATTTTGTTATTGAATTGGAACAGTTAAGGGGGAATTCATTTAGGATTATACATAGATTACTGCATCTGTGTGGGGTCATTATGTTTGTAGTTGATAAAATTCTTATTGTGTGTGTTTATACAAATGTTAACTAAATTCTTAGAATAAAGTTTGTTTTTTTGATTAAAAGCACCTAATCACTCTGTTGACTAACACCTGAAAGTCAGGCCCTTGTACTCATCGTAACCAAAATCAATAAACAGTTGTAGGTCAGGTGAACTCCATGATTTACTTTGGAGTTTTCTAATCCCTGGCCCATAACAACAGCGAAACCGAGCAGGCAACCCACCCCCTAAAGTTGGATGAATTTCAAACATTTTAAATACATAAGAACATAAGAACTAGGAGCAGGAGTAGGCCATCTGGCCCCTCGAGCCTGCTCCGCCATTCAATGAGATCATGGCTGATCTTTGTGGACTCAGCTCCACTCTCCGGCCCATGCACCATATCCCTGAATCCCTTTATTCTTTAGAAAGGCATCTATCTTTTTCTTAAAAACGTTTAAAGAAGGAGCCTCAACTGCTTCACTGGGCAAGGAATTCCAGAGATTCACAACCCTTTGGGTGAAGAAGTTCCTCCTACACTCCGTCCTAAATCTACCTCCCCTTATTTTGAGGCTATGCCCCCTAGTTCTGCTTTCCCCGACCAGTGGAAACAACCTGCCCGCATCTATCCTATCTATTCCCTTCATAATTTTATATGTCTCAATAAGATCCCCCCGCATCCTTCTAAACTCCAATGAGTACAGTCCCAGTCTACTCAACCTCTCGTCATAATCTAATCCCCTCAACTCTGGGATCAACCTAGTGAATCTCCTCTGCACTCCCTCCAGTGCCAATATGTCCTTTCTCAGGTAAGGAGACCAAAACTGAACACAATACTTCAGATGCGGCCTCACCAACACCCTATACAATTGCAGCATAGCCTCCCTAGTCTTGAACTCCATCCCTCTAGCAATGAAAGACAAAATTCCAGTCGCCTTCTTTATCACCTGTTGCACCTGCACACCAACTTTTTGCGACTCGTGCACCAGCACACCCAGGTCCCTCTGCACAGCAGCATGTTTTAACATCTTACCGTTTAAATAATAATCCATTCTGCTGTTATTCCTCCCAAAATGGATAGCCTCACACTTGGCAACATTGAATTCCATCTTCCAGACCCTAGCCCATTCACCTAACCTATCCAAATCCTTCTGCAGACTTCCGGTATCCTCTGCACTTTTTGCTTTACCACTCATCTTAGTGTCGCCTGCAAACTTTGCCACATTGCACTTGGTCCCCAACTCCAAATCATCTATGTAAATTGTGAACAACTGCGGGCCCAACACTGATCCTTGAGGGACCCCACTAGTTACAGGTTGCCAACCAGAGAAACACCCATTTATCCCCACTCTCTGCTTTCTGTTAGTTAACCAATCCTCTACCCATGCTACCACTTTACCCTCAATGCCATGCACCTTTAGTTTATGCAGCAAACCTTTTGTGTGGCACCTTGTCAAAAGCTTTCTGGCAATCCAGATATACCACATCCATTGGCTCCCCATTATCTACTGCACTGGTAACGTCCTCGAAAAATTCTACCAAATTAGTCAGACACGACCTACCCTTTGTGAACCCATGCTGCGTCTGCCCAATGGGACAATTTCCCTCCAGGTGCCCCGCTATTTCCTCCTTAAATAAGTAGATTCCTTTCCAGTTTGTATTGGCTGGGAGCAGTAAACTTATATTTATGTCGCGATTATTAAGTAGTGAGAGTCCCAGAACTTGCTTAATTTATTTCCCGTTCTTGGTTGCCCCGAGAAAGTGGTGGTGAACTCCCCCCTTGCGGCCTGCTTCCTTGCAACATTAAGGTGCTACTGGGTGACTATCCCCAGAGGAGTTCCGAGCCAGTTTGTGCGAGAGTGGAGCTACGCACATGCCGAGACTTGGGAAGGTCGACAGGCTTCCTTCTCTGAAGGGCACTAATGAACGGTGAACTGCTTTATGGTTGCTTCGGCCCTGGCTCTCACCGGGAGTTTGAATTGAGCCTCAGTCCTTGAAGGCACCAGGATCACAGAATCAGAGAAATACGCAGTGCAGAAGAGGCCCTTCAGTCCATTGAGTCTGCACCTGCCTGCCTAATCCCATTTGGCTCATAGCCTTGAACCTTAAGACGTGCCAAGTGCCCATGGAACTTTTTAAAGGATGTGAGGAAAACCCCCCTCTCTACCCCCTCCCAGGCAATGCGTTCCAGACCGTCACCACTTCTCAATTTCAAAACGCTCACCCTTGTCTTTAAACCACCCCCCCCCCCCATGACCTTACTGCCCCTCACCCCTTCACCTCTCTTTGTACCCTCTCCCACCCTCGAACATTCTGCATTCCTCCAATTCAGACCTCTCGAGATCGCCGATATTAATGTCTCTCCCATTGGTCACCGTGGCTTCAGAAGTTGAAGTCCTAAACTTTCGAATGACCTCCCGAAACCCCTGCATCTCTCTCTCTCCCTCTCTTCCTTTAAAACACTCCTCTTCCACCTTGGTTTTGATCATTTGTCCTCATGTCTCCTCAGGTGACTCATGGCAGCCTTTGTTTGACAATCGCTGTTGCGATGCGCTGAATGTTTTGAAGGTGCTGGAATATAAACGCAAAGGGGAATATGCATATTTGGGTGGTGGAATATTGAAGAGACTGGAGGATACAGAAATGAAAATTACAGGAGGCAGAGGAGGTGGGGCAGGGTGAGGGTGGGGTGGGGGTGGGGGGGTGTTGGTGACTGATGTTCACGATGGAGCAAAGACCTGCATTTTGTTCAATGTCCGACCTTCAAGCTATCTTTGCGTTTACCAGCTGTAAGTGACAGGTTAATCAAGAATAATCTGCATTTAAGTTATAAAGCAATTTGTTGCCCAGAATCATGAGACTATGTTTTGCTTTCGTATTGTGATACAAAGAGTGGATCCATCCGCCCTGATTAAATGTGATTCCCTATACTGATTATTCAGTCATACATCCTTGTCCAGCTATTTGATTTGCTCCAGACTGTAGATCGTGGGGGCGATCCTCCCCCAGTGTTGCACCCAGTGCTCCTCCTGCTATTCCCGGAGAATAACGGGAGCACCCCTAAATGAATGAAATGAAATGAAATGAACATCGCTTATTGTCACAAGTAGGCTTCAAATGAAGTTACTGTGAAAAGCCCCTAGTCGCCACATTCCGGCGCCTGTTCGGGGAGGCTGGTACGGGAATTGAACCGTGCTGCTGGCCTGCCTTGGTCTGATTTAAAAGCCAGCGATTTAGCCCTGTGCTAAACCAGCCCCTAATGTCTGGGGTTCATGCCAGGTGCTGAATAGAGCGTGATTCCCTCAGCCCGTGTCACCCTGCGCAACCTGGTTCATGCCATCACCAGCGCAGTATGAGGCTGGCGGTAACCACTGCTGGTCTCCATCCATGGCGACCAGACGTGATGGCCACACCGGGGGCCCCGGAGGCTATCAGAGCCTCTGGGTGGTCGCGGTCAGGGCAGGGCTCAGCGTGCCAGGGGCAGTGTCAAGGGATGTGGCCTGAAGTGGGGGTGAAGAGGTTGGGAGGGGGGGGTCATGAAAGGAGCCCTGGAGGGGGGCTTAATGGGGGCTAAAATGGGTGGGGGTACCGAAGGAGGGGGGCTGGCAGTGGTGGAGCTGTGGGGGGGGGGGATGTTAAAGGCAGGGGGCCTTCGGTGACCCCATTGCAGGGTGTTGGTTACTTGTGAGGGGAGAATGCTGGTATTAGCGATGGGGGTGGTCCTGATGCCTAATGAGTGATGGAAGGGGGTTTCTGTCTTTAACCAGGGATGGGGTTAGGGTTGCATGGCGCCCGGATCTCTGAGGATTCAGACTGATTGCAGCCTTTAAATTATCCAAATTTCGAAATGCAGCCTGCCCTGAAGTTCTTGGATAAAGGATACTCAATCTGTCTGAATAAGATATAATCTGACTATGTATTTATCAGCTATCCAAATTCAAGTCAATTTATACAACTGTTTCGTGACTTTTATACTGTACCATCAAGCAGGAAAACATCACAGGAGGCATAACTTCCAAAAGATGGAGTCCGGGCCAAAGGTCAAGAGTGTGACAAGTTTGGTCAAAGAGATGGATGTTAGGACGGTTCTTAGAGGAATAGAGAATGATGAGGGACATTGATAGGGTGGATAGGAAGGAACCTTTCTCCTTAGTGGAGGGTCACTGACCAGGGGCAGAGATTTAAGGTCAGGGGCAGGAGATTTCGAGGGGATTTGAGGAAAACCTTTTCACCCAGAGGATGCTGGGAGTCTGGAACTCGCTGCCTTTGGCGGATTTGACTGGAGGTACCTCATGGAGGTACAGTAACGGTTTGGGTTTGGGCCACCGACTGTACGGGGCTCCCATGGCGAGCGTACAGACTCACACCACCAGCTCTGAATACATCCGGCTGCACAGCGACACGAGGCAGGGATGTCCATTCTCCCCGCTGCTATTTGCCCTGACAATCGAGCCATTGGCCATCGCTCTCAGGCCAGCAAAGGGGTGGAGAGGAATCCAGACAGGAGACAGGGAGCACAGAGTCTCAGTCTATGTGGATGACCTGCTCCTCTACATCTCGAACCCCCCGAGCCAGCATGGGAGGAATAATGGAAATCCTAAGGAGCCTTCTCAGGGTCCAAACTCCACCTGAGCAAAAGCAAAATCTTCCCCATGAACCCGCAGGGGGAGATTCAGAGAGGGGGAGGCGGCCGTTCAAGCTGCTCCAAACCTAATTCCTGGGGATCCAAATAGCCCACAACTGGACACGGATCCACAAGTGGAACCTATCGAGTCTGGTGGAGGAAGTAAAGAGAGACCTCCGGAGGTGGGACTCGCTCCCCCTCTCCCTGGCGGGAAGATTCCAGACAATCAATATGAATGTACTGTCAAGATTCCGCTTCCTGTTTAATCCCTCCCAATCGACATTGCCAAGGCATTCTTTACCAAAGCAGAGAAATTAATCATAGCGTTTAATTTTTTTTTGGGGGGGGGATCAAAGGGCCAGACCAGACAAAGGAGTGAATTACATAGATTACATAGAATTTACAGTGCAGAAGAAGGCCTTTCGGCCCATCGAGCCTGCACCGGCCCCTGGAAAGAGCACCCCCATTTAAACCCAGAACTCCTCCCCATACCCGTAACCCAGCAACCCCACCCAACCCCTTTGGACATTACGGGCAATTTAGCACGGCCAATCCACCTAGCCTGCACGTCTTTGGACTGTGGGAGGAAACCGGAGCACCCGGAGGAAACCCAAGCAGACACGGGGAGAACGTGCAGACTCCGCACAGACAGTGACCCAAGCCGGGAATCGAACCTGGGATCCCAGAGCTGTAAAGCGGCAATGCTAACCACTGTGCTACCGTGCCGCCCAATGTGAAGGGGAAGTAGGTGCAGAGGAACCAAAGGGTCTCGTGGGATACAGCCACGGCAACAACTATTGGCATCAAACTCACCCATTTTTGTTAATAATAATCTTTATTGTCACAAGCAGGCTTCAATTAAGTTACTGTGAAAAGCCCCTAGTCACCACATTCCGGCGCCTGTTCGGGGAGGCTGGTACGGGAATTGAACCCGCGCTGCTGGCCTTATCTGCATTACAAGCCAGCTGTTTAGTCCACTGTACTAATCCACCCCCTGTTCTTTGCTGTTACCAATACATTCAAAAATAAATAAAAATATACTTTAACATTTTTTCCTTTGCATGGCCTGAGGGAACACACCTGAAATGACGTAGCCGGTTCTCTGAAGGGATGAGATCACATGATACAAATGACCTTTGGTCAGTTTGACTGCCCTTACGCCTGGAATTCTAATACGTCAGCCATGTGGAAAGGTGTGATTTACTTTATGAAGTAACGGAAGCCCAGCCTAATTTGAGTCGTTGAGCAAGACTTTGAATTGCCGAGTTAATATGGGAGTGAAATGTTCCCGAGAACGTAATCTTGAAAGTCGTAAAGTAAAGTCAGCTAAAATGCTATTCATGTATTTTGTACTTGGCCCTTGTTTATTTGTTTATTTGTTTATTTTGCTTAATCGATTGCTGTTGCTAAGTTGCTTCATCCTTCGCTATTGCGAAGCGATTGTGTAGAATTGGACATTGGAAAACTTGGAATGGACAAATCAGCATCATTTTTGCCTCATTTAGTGATGCTCTCACAGGACATAATCCAGGTCGACACACACCACATGTTACTGCACCATCAGAGCAGAGAGGTAAAAATGAGGCCCCATCCGCCCTCTATAGTGAGCATTAAAGATGCCAAGGTACTATTGGAGCAATGGGGTTCTCCCGTGTTGTCCTGGGGATAATAATTATCCTCAACTAACATCGATAAAACAGATTACTGGCAGACATTTTCATATTTCTGTTTGTGGGATCTTTCCAGGCGCAAATTGGTTGCGTGTTTACTGTGTTACAACAGTAATTGGACTTGAAAGTGCTTCACTGCTTGTGAAGCATGGGCGGAATTCCTGGCCCCGCCCGCCTGGCGACGAGTGAATCCCACCCGAGGTCGATGGGCTTTTCCAAAGTTCGCGTCTCGCCCGTGTCGATCTTGCGCTGGGCAGGGCTGAAGAATCCCGTCCTTGGACACAAATTCTACCGGAGAATGTTCCTTCCTCAAGTCCCTGCGGCGTGGATTAAAACTGAACACATTTAAAGGTGGAAACCAAGAAACCATTATAGATTTGAATAATGTAAAGGGTTAATGTTATGGAGGTTGGCGGGCAGCACGGTGGCACAGTGGGTTAGCACTGCGGCCTCACGGCGCCGAGGTCCCAGGTTCGATCCCGGCTCTGGGTCACTGTCCGTGTGGAGTTTGCACATTCTCCCCGTGTTTGCGTGGGTTTCGCCCCCACAACCCAAAGATGTGCAGGGTAGGTGGACTGGACATGCTAAATTGCCCCTTAATTGGAAAAAATGAATTGGGTACTCTGAATTATTATTATTTTTTTTAAATGGAGGTTGGGATTTTTCCAAATCATTTCCAAATCATTGGGGGGGACACTTTTGAGCATCTAACCTGTGCGATTCATTGCCAAGAGCAGAAGAGACATTTGATGCTGTCGTCATTTTCATCCACACCCTGGGAACGTTAAGAATGGACTTACTTAAGTTCAGACGGGAAGACGCTCCTCATAGTTGTTGAATATTACTCCAGACGGATTGAGGTTAAATGTCTTCGTGGAACAACCTCAGAGCAGCCATCAACATCCTCTTCTTCCGCATACATTGATACCATGTCTAAAAACCTCTGACGTTGCAAGAGCAAAGGGCGGATGAATATTATGCAAATCAGACAAAGAATTACAATCAATGAGTTCATGAGTTACCCAGATGTCCAGGCAGGTGCGCCCAGTCCGGATTAGGGACCAGAATAGAGAAGGTCAAGCTCTGGAAAGGTTGCAAAGTCTGAGATTGTATCTGGTTAAAACAGAGGTCGGATTTTCCAAGCCCCTCTCCCCGTGACATGTTTTCTAGTAATGCCTCGGCCAATCAGAGGCAACCTGCCATGGGTTGAATTTGAACAAAGCTGGGCAGTTAACTGTTCCGTGCTGCATTCTCCATGGCAACACCTCCACCAATAATAGTCCAAATACCAACCAGTAAGCACCCTCTTCACATGCAGTATGAATTGTTGCATTTACCGTTGGTAATTTCCTGCGCATTTTCCTGATTAGTGCAAGGTGAGAAACTTTGATAGCTTGTCTCTTTTTTCAGCGGTACTCAAGTTCGGCATCACCAAACAATTATTTCTACTCCGCAGAGTTAAAGAGGGCACATGGCGATCTGAATCTCAGACAGAGATATGAACAAGGCCAGGGAGATTGGTGAAACTATCACATTGCTAATCTCTGCGAACTAGTGATGAAGATTAGAGGCCAGATTTTTGGCAACAGCAGAGATGTTCCTCAGCATGGCGAAAATTTTGGAAATGGCAAAAAATTCTAAGTCGCGGTCCAGAACCCTGCAGTTCACATATTCGTGGAGGCAGGACTGGAGTCGGCTGAAGTATGCGCATGCACGATTCACAAGAGACATTTGACCATTTAAGTCACCAATTGCCTCCGCTGAAATGGGATTTCATTAGGCCAGGAATGTGGAATCTGGGCCAGGACTTTACAACTTAGCCTCGACGTGTCTTTCCCCTGGCGGACGCGGCAAGTCATTTACATCTCCATTGAGTTTGGTGGGATTAAAATATCCTACCAGATGGGTGGGGCTGAAAACTCCTGGCCCTGTGCAGATTAGAAGAGGTGCGAGGAAGTCTGAACTTGGCGGATTCCTTTGAAGATGTATGGTACCCCTTTGAATGTATTTCCAGGACACCTTTAGGAGTGGAAAGGCAACCTTTGGGAGAGGGAAAGAACCTTTTGGGATTGTTAAAAGTAAACATGCTTCAGTACCGTTTGAGCAAAAACTCATTGGAACTGTCAAGCTGTCAAAGAACTGTCAAAGCTGCCAAAGGATACTAGGTAAACTGGACTGGAAGGATTAAGGGAACAGGGTAGTGGGTTGGATGTGTGGGTTGGCATGAGTTGGCACTAAGGTGGCACAGGGGTTATAAAGGGCTATGGTAATGTGGGGGGCATATGGGGGTTTTAGAGACCATGGGGTTGGGTAGAAGGACATAGGTTGGAATGGGGGTATATGAGGGGCTATGGGAGGCTGGTGGGGCCATGAGGTGATATTTGTTGGCATAGATGGTGCAAGGGGAGTGTGTGGGTGTCAGGACTAGTTTTTGCTTTGTTGTGTTTTCAAATTTAGATCGGCTGAATGCCTGAGCACAGAGGCAGTCCTTCCGACCAGCTCACCTCTCCTTCCAGCTCACCTCTCCTTCCAGCAGCCTGTTTTCCAATCCATCCTATGTCCCAGATTGAAAATCCGACCTGCATGTGGTCTTTTTCAAAGGTTGGGTTCAGAGAGCTAGGGGATTCTTCCATCTCTGCACATCCGACCTGGGTACAGAGGCTCTGGGGGGAAATATAGAATAATATAAATAGTATTTATTGAGTCAGAGATTTGGTGAGAGATGTAATATTAAAGGGTTAATATTAAATGCATAAATGTATAGTCTACATAATCAGTGATGTGAGTTTACTGTGGCACGGTGACGCAGTGGGTTAGCACTGCTGCCTCACAGCGCCAGGGGCCCGTGTTCAATTCCGACCTCAGGTGAAGTGCGGAGTCTGCACTTTCTCCCCGTGTCTGCGTGGGTTTCCTCTGGGTGCTCCGGTTTCCTCTCAATGTCCAAAGATGTGCAGATTAGGTGGGGTTACGGGGATAGGGCGGCGGACTGGGCTTAGGTCGGGTGCTCTTTCGGAGGGTCAGTGCAGACCTGATGGGCTGAATGGCCTTCTTCTGCACTGGTCTCTATGGTTCTATGATCACATGGTAGCAGGGCATAGAGAGAGATAGTTCCATGAAGAGCTTTGTGTAGAGGCCACTTTGCGAATAGTTGGCATAATATTATATAAAAATGAGTTTGCTAATTGTATCGCCTCCGACTTATGTGTAAACCCTGGACCATGACAACCACATATCACACCAAAGACATCAATGACAGAGCTTAAAGCTATGACTTGAAAGCTAGAAGCTATTATAACTTTATAAATACCATTTATAAATTATAATTATTTTAGCAAAACAAACAATTCGCAACATGTGTGGCCTCGAGTCAAACTTGGGGAACAATTGTCAAATCTGGTTGGACATATTCCTCAAAGGTTAATCACGTAACTTTCTGCCTCCAATACCCCCGGCCCCAATGCCCCCGCTATTGGGGCTGGTTTAGCACAGTGGGCTAAACAGCTGGCTTGTAATGTAGAACAATGCCAGCAGCAGGGGTTCAATTCCCGTACCGGCCACCCCGAACAGGTGCCGGAATGTGGCGACTAGGGGCTTTTCACAGATACTTCATTGAAGCCTACTTGTGACAATAAGCGATTATTATTGATCGAAAGCGGGCAGAATCGTCATCACGGAATTGAATCATTCTTCACTCTCGCCATCTTCACTATTTTCAAACTAACAAACAGAAATGTTCAAATTGTTGCCATGAATTTTCTCCCTGTCTTCTTTGCATCAGTGTCCAGGATATTGGGCGAAATTCTCCGTTATCGGCGGAAAGTCCGCCGATCGGCGCAAAAAACGGCGCAAATCTGACTTGCGTCATGTCGGAAAAATGGGTCGAAAGTCTCCGGCCCGAAATGGGCTAGCAGCGACGTAACGGGATCCGCGCCTGCGCACGTGGTTCACGCTGTGCAGCGTCATACGCGCCGCACGGCGTGGCGGCTCATAAGGCCGCGCAGCTCCCCCCCAACCAACCGGAACACCCGACCGGAACACCCGACTGGATGGCTGGCCGCCGCTCAGCCCCGAGGTTCGAGTCACGCGATGTGGAGGCGCTCCTGGACATGGTGGAGCAGAGGAGGGACGCCCTGTATCCCGGGCACGGCCGCAGAGTTGCCCCACGCCACAGCCGGCGTCTGTGGACGGAGGTGGCAGAGGCCGTCACCGCTGTGGCCCTGACACCATGGACAGGCACCCAGTGCCACAAGAAGGTGAACAACCTCGTCAGAGCAGGCAGGGTGAGCCTCCCCATATCCCCCCCTGCCCCATATCCCCCCTCCCCATATCCCCCTCCCCATATTCCCCCTCCCCCATATCCCCAATATCGCCTCCCCATATCCCCCCTCCCCCATATCCCCCCTCCCCCATATCCCCCCTCCTCCATATCCCCCTCCCCCATATCCCCCCTCCCCCATATCCCCCATATCCCCCCTCCATACCCCATATCCCCCCTCCCCCATATCCCCCTCCCCATATCTCCCCATATCCCCCTCCCCATATCCCCCCTCCCCCATATCCCCCCTCCCTCTTGTCCCCCATATCCCCCTTCCCCCATATCCCCCCTCCCCCATATCCCCCATATCCCCCCTCCCCCATATCCCCCCTCCCCCATATCCCCCCTCCCCCATATCCCCACTCCCCATATCCCCCTTCCCCATATCCCCCTACCCCATATCCCCTTCCCCATATCCCCCTCCCCCATATCCCCCCTCCCCATATCCCCATCTCCCCCCTCACCATATCCCCCTCCCCATATCACCCATATCCCCCTCCCCCATATCCCCCCTCCCCCATATCCCCCCTCCCCCATATCCCCCCTCCCCCATATCCCCCCTCCCCATATCCCCCATATCCCCCCTCCCCATATCCCCAATATCCCCACTCCCCATATCCCCCTTCCCCCATATCCACCCTCCCCCATATCCCCCTTCCCCCATATCCCCCATATCCCCCTCCCCATATCCCCCCTCCCCCATATCCCCCCTCCCCATATCCCCCCTCCCCATATCACCCCTCCCCATATCCCCCCTCCCCATATCCCCCTCCCCATATCCCCCCTCCCCCATATCCCCCCTCCCCCATATCCCCCATATCCCCCTCCCCCATATCCCCATATCCCCCCTCCCCATATCCCCCCTCCCCATATCCCCCATATCCCCCTTCCCCATATCCCCCATATCCTCCCTCCCCCATATCCCCCATATCCCCCCTCCCCATATCCCCCATATCCCCCTCCCCATATCCCCCCTCCCCATATCCCCCCTCCCCCATATCCCCCCTACCCCATATCCCCCATATCCCCCTCCCCCATATCCCCCCTCCCCCATATCCCCCCTCCCCCATATCCTCCCTCCCCCATATCCCCCATATCCCCAAGTGAATCCAGCCCTAACCTTAACCTCTGCAATGCATGCGCAACCGATGGCGTGCATTCATATACCTGCCTAACAGTGTTGCCTTTTACCCCTGCCAACCCCCCCCCCCACAGGAGAAGCGCGCACACAACAATAGGGAGCATGTGAGGACTGGAGGAGGCCCCGCTGATGAGAGGCCACTGACCGAACACGAGGAAAGGGCCCTGGAACTGGCTGGCGGACCTGAGGACCGGGAGGTTGCTGATGCAGAGGTCGGGGGCGTACTAGCAAGTGAGCCACCGACAGCCCGTCCCCATATCCCCCCTCCCCTATATCCCCCTCCCCCATATCACCTGATCACTGCCTGATGTCTAACCATGCATGCTTCATTGTGTATCGCAGGACCAAACGTCCAGGCACCCATCCCCGCAGATGCAGACCGCCCGCAGGATGCCCCTCGGAGGCCACGGGAGACAGAGAGACCCAGACCCTCCAGCATGCGACGTCCGCAGGATGCCCCTCGGAGGCCACGGGAGACAGAGAGACCCGGACCCTCCAGCATGCGACGCCCTCAGGATGCCCTTCGGAGGCCACGGGAGACAGAGAGACCCGGACCCTCCAGCATGCGACGCCCTCAGGATGCCCTTCGGAGGCCACGGGAGACAGAGAGACCCGGACCCTCCAGCATGCGACGCCCGCAGGATGCCCCTCGGAGGCCACGGGAGACAGAGAGACCCAGACCCTCCAGCATGCAACGCCCGCAGGATGCCCCTCGGAGGCCACGGGAGACAGAGAGACCCGGACCCTCCAGCATGCGACGCCCGCAGGATGCCCCTCGGAGGCCACGGGAGACAGAGAGACCTGGAGCAACAGGGAGACGACACCCCCGTCACGTGTGGGAGCGACCACCCAGCGACGAGGGGGGCAGCCACAGGTCCCCGTCACATCCGAGCCAGGACACCACTACCCAGGACACCACGACCCAGGACACCACGACCCAGGACACCACGACCCGGGACAGCACTACCCGGGACACCACTACCCGGGACAGCACTACCCGGGACAGCACTACCCGGGACAGCACTACCCGGGACAGCACTACCCAGGACACCCCTACCCGGGAAGACGAAATACCGGACAGTGACTCAGAGTGGATGGGTGGAGACGAACCCCCACCCCAAAGTGCCATGGACTCAGAGTGGGACGAAGAGCACGACACAACGCCACTGCTGTCACCAACACCCTCCACCATCGCAGAAACACTCACCTCGGTTGGGCACTTTAGTGATGAGGCGTCTGCTACACTCACTGGTGCGCACAACACAGCCGTCCCGGTACAGCAGGTGGAGGTAGGAGCAGCAGAGGGGCCGGGCGGTCGGAGGGCAGCCCAGCCCAAGTGAACATCTGCCGCCCAGATGGATCCCGGGTTCCTGCAGTTACCACACCCACACATAGATCCGATGCAACCACCGACCCGGAGACAAGCGAAGAGGGTGACGGGCGGCTTGCGGCGGCTGCGGTCGCAGGTGGAGGAGTCCACCCGCGTCCAGGAGCTGGGAGTGGTGCCGGTCATGCGTGCCACCCAGGCTGACACCGCACGGGTGGCGTCCGCGGTGGAGGCAATGGGTGCGACGGTGTCAGACATGGGGAACGGTTTGCGAGGCCTGGGGCTTTCCGTGCAGGCGGCGTCTGTGGCCCAGGACATGGCTGCCCTCTCACAGGAGGCCATGAGCCAGTGCCAGCGCCAGAGGCGCTCAACGCCATAGCCCAGTCTCAGCAGGCCATGGCCCAGTCTCTGCAGGCCATCGCTGAGGGCATCGGCGCCAGTGGCCATGTGCGAGCCGGCGTTGCACTGTCACAGACAGGGTTTGCCAACCCCCTGGGCTCCATGGCTGCAAACCTGCAGACCCCTGTCGATACCAGCACGGGCCTCCAGGACTGGCAGCGCCAGATGTCGGGGGGGCGTCGGATGGCCAGTCCGTTCGCATCCCCCACCCATGTAGAGGCCAGGGGGCCATCGGGCACCCCGAGGGAGGAGGAGGTGGTGTGGTCCGTCCCGGCTCCCCCTGTAGGGGAGGTCCCGGAACACCGCGACACCTCGGACTCCCCCCCTTCCGTCCCAGGTGCATCGGGTGGGCAACGGGCAGGACAGGCTGGCAGCTCGCCATCCCAGTCGCCCGGGCCGCAGCCTGGCCCACCTAGGCCAGGACGCCCCAGGAAACGGCTGCCAAAGGGATCCAGTGTCAGAGGGCAGGAATCACAGGAGTCCACCTCCAGTTCTGCTGTACCGTCTGGGGAACCACGTAGACGTAGTCAAAGGGCCCGTAAGGCCAAACAATTAGACACTGAGTAAGTTGGCACGGGTGCAGGGCACAGATGAGTTTTAGGCGCTAGGGCACGTGCATGAACTCCTTTGGTTATTAAAGTCAATGTTACACCTACCGAAGCTGCCTTTGTGCTCTGTCCAAAGCGTGCGGGGGTGTCATGTACGTTGAGCGCAAGTGTGTGTGTGTGAGGGGTGGTGTTACCTCTGCCCCAGGTGAGTCTGCCCCGTTCCCCCTGGGCCGCCATCAACATCCCCCCGGGCAGAGGACGGGACCGTGCGCTGCAGTGTCACAGCCGCATGCAGGGATGGTCCGGGTGGATGGTGGTACTGTGGCCATGGGTCAGACATAGTCCAACGATGTAGAGCCAGGAGCTCATCGGAGGCGGGTTGTCATCATTCTCCATGGCCTGCGATAGACACGCGTCCACCCGCAACTGGGTGAGCCCGGCCCGTTGTGCCGCAGGTGGATCAGCAATGGGGGGGGGGGGGGGGGGTGGGGGGGGGTTGGGGAGGGGGGTGAGGGTGCTGGGTGGGTGGATGGGTGGGGGGTGTGGGTGGTCGGCTGTTGCCATGGTGTGCGGTCTGTAGCCATACTACCCGATTCCCATGCCCATCTAGTCAGTGAAGCGGGCGGCTATCAGTCTGTCCTGTGCCCGCTGGGCCAGCCGGTAACGGTGGACAGCCACCCGCCTGTGTCTACCCCGTCTGCCCTGACCATTGCCCCCATCCCCCTCATTTGGGGAGGACTGCGCCTCTTCCTGCTGCTCCTCCACTCCGCCCTCCTCTGCCTGCGGCACATCGCCCCTCTGCTGGGCTATGTTGTGCAGGACGCAGCACACCACAATGATGCGGCCGACCCTATCTGACCGATACTGGAGGGCGCCCCCAGAGAGGTCCAGGCACCTGAAACGCATCTTCAGCACGCCAAAGCACCTCTCTATCACTCCCCTTGTCGCTACATGGGCATCATTGTAGCGGTTCTCTGCCTCATTGCGTGGCCTCCGTATAGGCGTCATCAACCACGATTGCAATGGGTAGCCCCTGTCGCCCAGCAACCAGCCCCTCAGCCGGGGATGGCGTCCCTCGTACATGCCAGGGATGGATGACCGCGATAACACGTATGAGTCGTGTACACTGCCTGGGTAACGGGCGTGATCATCATGCGGTGGTCGCAGACCACCTGTATGTTCATCGAATAGGTCCCCTTCCTATTAGTGAACACGGCCCTGTTATCTGCAGGTGGCCGCACGGCGACGTGCATCCCATCGATCGCGCCCTGGACCATGGGGAACCCGGCCACGGCAGAGAAGCCCACGGCCCGGGCATCTTGGCTGGCCCGGTCCACAGGGAAGCGGATGTAGCGGTGCGCCATGGCATATAGGGCATCTGTCACTGCCCGGATGCACCGATGCACCGATGTCTGCGATATGCCAGACAGGTCCCCACTCGGTGCCTGGAATGACCCCGTTGCATAAGAGTTCAGGGCCACCGTAACCTTGACGGACACGGGGAGAGGGTGTCCCCCGCCAGTGCCACGCGGTGACAGGTGTCCCAGGTTTCCCGCCTCATCCGGAGTCTCCTCCTGCATTCCCGGTCCGTGAGGTCCTGGTATGACTGCCGGGGCCGGTACACACGGGGCGCCCTCGGGTGCCTCCGTTGCCGTGGGGCCGCGACGTCCTCCTCCCCCTCCGCGTCCTGTCGGTCGGGTGTCCCTCCAGCCTGGGCGGCTGCCGCCTGCCCCTCTGCAGCAGCCTGCGCCGCCTCTCTGGCACGCTCCTCCTCCTCCTCCTCCTCCTCCTCCTCATCCAGGGCAACATAGACATGAGCGGCTGCCGCCACGGCGGCCAACATCGCTGGATGGTCTGAAAACATGACGGCCTGGTGGGGGGAGGGGAACGACGACATGTCATCATTGCCCATATCCCCTCCTCCCCCCAGCCAGGTGGCATGGACCGCATGGGTCCAACTGTTGGAGGCTGGCACCTGGCCATGTGGACCAACTCACTTGCCCTCGCATCCCCCTCCCCGGCACGGACCCACCCCAAACTCCTCCCCGGCACGGACCCCCCATCCCCCTCCCCGGCACGGACCCCCCCCCCAACCTCCTCCCCGGCACAGACCCCCCATCCCCCTCCCCGGCATGGACCCCCCCCAACCTCCTCCCCGGCACAGACCACCCATCCCCCTTCCCGGCACGGACCCCCCATCCCCCTGCCCGGCACGGACCCCCCCATCCCCCTCCCCAGCACGGACCCCCCCCCAACCTCCTCCCCGGCACGGACCCCCCATCCCCCTCCCCGGCACGGACCCCCCTCCCGGCACTCCCCCAGAGCCCAGCCCACTCTAACCACCCCCCCTGCCGCACACACACACACACAACCCGAGACACACCTCTCCTCACACATTCAGACTGCGGCCACGCCATCGCCTGCCCAGAGCCAACCCCCCAGGCCGTCACTCACCTCCACGCTGGTCGGCGTGAGCCTGGAGCACCGGGTCACGCCGATGAAAAGGAGGTTTAATTTACGTCGACGTGAACGGTCATCACGTCGACGGGACTTCGGCCCATCCGGAAGGGAGAATATCGGCAGGCCGAAAATCGGCTGCCTTGCGCAGACCCGTGCCATTCTCCGACGTCTGCGGCGCCATTAACGCCCCGCCGACTTTTCTCCCTTCGGAGACTTCGGCAACCGGCGGGGGCGGGATTCACGGCGGCCAACGGCCATTCTCCGACCCGCTGGGGGGTCGGAGAATGACGCCCATTAATTTTGAATTCCTGGAAGCTTGTTTTCTCTGTATTGTATTAATGCAACCCTTAAATCATTTCTTATCGAGATGTCAGCAAACTCTGAGTCAAGACTCAGGGTCTTACTTAGAATTTGAGTTTCACACCCAACAATATAATCGGTACAAAGGTCTTAAGTGATGCATTTTTGTTGAATGTTACGGTGCCGGACTAATGCGATATTTCACATAGCTGACATTTTACAACCTATTGACGCACAGACAGTTATATAACGATCCTCAGATGGCTTGCTTATTCAGTTGTCAATCAGCCTCAGAACTTGGTTGTCTTTTAAATACTTTGTGACCCGACACTACAGCCCATTTCAACTTCATCTCTGGATTCCTTAAAAGACCAGCAAAGGCCGATTTGAAGCACACCGAATCGATTTTGGACACTTTGCCTTAACTTGTGAGCTGGGATTTTCAGGTACACAACACAAAATGGGCAACACCTCGTACAGGCTTACACAGGTGTTGGCTTTACTCTTCTGGCTCTCTCCTGCAGTCGTAGTGATATCAGGTGAGTGTTTTGAGCGAATAAATGTTCTGTGTAAGAGGGCAGATGCTGGAGGGAAAGAAAGACTTGCACCAGCTTGACAAGATGCCGAAGTGTATCTTGCAAGCAGTACAGAGTTTTCAAATTCTGCGTACAGAGCCAAGACAACTCCTAAATTTGATGATCGATTCAGGGTGGGGGGGGGAATAAAGAGATACATCTTTCAGTTTTAACTTAAACACAAATATCAATCTCGAGCAGATAACATTAAACCAGAGAGGTGATTCTGAAGGGAAAGCAGGTTGAAATTAAAACGAAAAACATTCCGTCTAAAGCTGACACAACTAATGTGACATGAAACAGGAACAATATTTGCAAGGCTCAACAAAGAATTAACTTCAACCAACAGAACAGCAGAAAGCAGCAGTCAGGGGGTTTAACACCATTCTCACTGGACAATAACATCACAGGGTAATTGGTAGATAATGTGACATATTATTTAACAATATCATACTGAAAATATTCTCAGGGATGTTAGATGCCCATCTAACAGAGTTTTGAGTGCTAGACACTGGTAAAGGCAGACTCCGAAACTAACATTTAGATGAAGGAGGGGAGAAATAAACACAACTTTCCATTCCGATTTGGAATAAATATTTGAGTAGATCACACACAGTGTAGTCGAGTGGGTAATTCTGCTGACAAACTATTCAAAATAAGTGCCAAACTATTGCCAACTTGAACAGAATAACGTGATATTAAACAGCAACCTCAAATTCTCCTTTTTCAACAGGACAATCAACATCAACTGACACAACAACATTAACCAGCAGTCCAGATGTTTCCACCACATCTACTGGAGTCTCGACATCAGGCGGTAAATGGCAGATATTGCGATGTATTGGGTTGGATTTTTAATCGTCAGTGAAGCCATGAACGGGTACAGGCACAATTTTAAACTGGTGTTCCCGGAGACAGCACTGAATCCTCCAGCACAGTTTGCAATTTCTAGATGGCCTATAGGAGTAAGGGGGTCGAAAACCCACTTTCGCCGATTAACGGCCCATTGAGATCATTAAAGAATTCATTACAATGTCTTTCTGGGACAGAATAGGACTTTCAATCTATTTCTCAGGATGTAACCAAACAATTCGACACAAGTTAATGCACCTCTTTGGCTGCTATGGCGCAGAAGGATGTGTGTCTGTATCGGTGTCAGTTGAGGTTTGAAACTGTGGTAGGTCAATGTGAGCATTGCCTTGGTGTGCATGGCCAGTTTATCTTCTGCCTCCTGGTCCTTTCATGAACTGCATTGCCCCCATGGTGCACCAGTGGCAGTCCCCAAAATGGCCACTGCGTGCCTTTGCCACTGAGGCTAGTTTGGCTGCTCCCACTTTGGAGAGGTATTTGTCACCGCTAATTGGGCACAGGGGGCAGCTTCCGCCCAATCAGAGCCGAATAAGGGAGAGAATTCAGGTGCTGGACAAGGACCTGGAATTCACCAAGGTGTCAGATTCCTGATACAACACTGAAATTGATCTCTGAAAAAATTCTGCGTTTCTGATTTGTAACTAATTTTGAGCAGACCGTACAGTTTTATAGGATGAGCTTGTGATGGGGAAACGGGTGAAATGAATAAAGAAATACCATTCAGTAGAAACCTGACACAATTAACTTGACATTAAACAGAAATGACCTCAACTGGACTGGAATCAACAAGCGAATCAAGTTTAACTGACACACCAGCAGCAACCAGCAGCCCCAATCTTTCCACAACATCCACTGGACCCTGGACATCAGAAGGTAAATGACAGTCAATGTGATCTATTGTTTCAACATCAAACTGTTAATATTCTCGGAGCAGTTGATAGACGAACAGGAAAGATATTTGTCTGAAAATTCTCTTTCTTGAATTCTAACACAGTCGACATAACAGCTTAGCTGAAAGATGGCATATAGAACATAGAACATAGAAAATACAGCACAGAACAGGCCCTTCGGCCCACGATGTTGTGCCGAACCTTTGTCCTAGATTAATTATAGATTATCATTGAATTTACAGTGCAGAAGGAGGCCATTCGGCCCTTTGAGTCTGCACCGGCTCTTGGAAAGAGCACCCTACCCAAACTCAACACCTCCACCCAACACCAATGGCAATTTGGACATTAAGGGCAATTTATCATTGGCCAATTCACCTAACCCGCACATCTTTGGACTGTGGGAAGAAACCGGAGCACCCGGAGGAAACCCACGCAGACACGGGGAGGACGTGCAGACTCCGCACAGACAATGACCCAAGCCGGAATCGAACCTGGGACCCTGGAGCTGTGAAGCAATTGTGCTATCCACAATGCTACAGTGCTGCCCTTAAGAACAAATAAATCTACACTATATCATTTTACCGTAATCCATGTACCTATCCAATAGCTGCTTGAAGGTCCCTAATGTTTCCGACTCAACTACTTCCACAGGCAGTGCATTCCATGCCCCCACTACTCTCTGGGTAAAGAACCTACCTCTGATATCCCTCCTATATCTTCCACCTTTCTCCTTAAATTTATGTCCCCTTGTAATGGTTTGTTCCACCCGGGGAAAAAGTCTCTGACTGTCTATTCTATCTATTCCCCTGATCATCTTATAAACCTCTATCAAGTCGCCCCTCATCCTTCTCCGTTCTAATGAGAAAAGGCCTAGCACCCTCAACCTTTCCTCGTAAGACCTACTCTCCATTCCAGGCAACATCCTGGTAAATCTTCTTTGCACCTTTTCCAGAGCTTCCACATCCTTCCTAAAATGAGGCGACCAGAACTGTACACAGTACTCCAAATGTGGCCTTACCAAAGTTTTGTACAGCTGCATCATCACCTCACGGCTCTTAAATTCAATCCCTCTGTTAATGAACGCGAGCACACCATAGGCCTTCTTCACAGCTCTATCCACTTGAGTGGCAACTTTCAAAGATGTATGAACATAGACCCCAAGATCTCTCTGCTCCTCCACATTGCCAAGAACTCTACCGTTAACCCTGTATTCCGCATTCATATTTGTCCTTCCAAAATGGACAACCTCACACTTTTCAGGGTTAAACTCCATCTGCCACTTCTCAGCCCAGCTCTGCATCCTATCTATGTCTCTTTGCAGCCGACAACAGCCCTCCTTACTATCCACAACTCCACCAATCTTCGTATCGTCTGCAAATTTACTGACCCACCCTTCAACTCCCTCATCCAAGTCATTAATGAAAATCACAAACAGCAGAGGACCCAGAACTGATCCCTGTGGTACGCCACTGGTAACTGGGATCCAGGCTGAATATTTGCCATCCACCACCACTCTCTGACTTCTATCGGTTAGCCAGTTCGTTATCCAACTGGCCAAATTTCCCACTATCCCATGCCTCCTTACTTTCTGCATAAGCCTACCATGGGGAACTTTATCAAATGCCTTACTAAAATCCATGTACACTACATCCACTGCTTTACCTTCATCCACATGCTTGGTCACCTCCTCAAAGAATTCAATAAGATTTGTAAGGCAAGACCTACCCCTCACAAATCCGTGCTGACTATCCCTAATCAAGCAGTGTCTTTCCAGATGCTCAGAAATCCTATCCTTCAGTACCCTTTCCATTACTTTGCCTACCACCGAAGTAAGACTAACTGGCCTTTAATTCCCAGGGTTATCCCTAGTTCCTTTTTTGAACAGGGGCACGACATTCGCCACTCTCCAATCCCCTGGTACCACCCCTGTTGACAGTGAGGACGAAAAGATCATTGCCAACGGCTCTGCAATTTCATCTCTTGCTTCCCATAGAATCCTTGGATATATCCCGTCAGGCCCGGGGGACTTGTCTATCCTCAAGTTTTTCAAAATGCCCAACACATCTTCCTTCCTAACAAGTATTTCCTCGAGCTTCCCAGTCTGTTTCACACTGTCCTCTCCAACAATATCGCCCCTCTCACTTGTAAATACAGAAGAAAAGTACTCGTTCAAGACGTCTCCTATCTCTTCAGACTCAATACACAATCTCCCGCTACCGTCCTTGATCGGACCTACCCTCGCTCTAGTCATTCTCATATTTCTCACATAACTGTAAAAGTGCCAGTGAAGCACTCCCTCAGTGCAGTACTGACAGTGTCCACCTAGATTTGGGATCAAACTTTGACTGGTTCTTTAGTTTGAGTCTGGATCAATCTAGGTTTATAACAATAATCTCTATCATCACAAGTAGGCTTACATTAACACTGCAATGAAGTTACTGTGAAAATCCCTTAGTTGCCACATTCTGGCGCCTGTTTGTGTACACAGAGGGAGAATTCAGAATGTCCAAATTACCAGCAGCACGTCTTTCGTGACTTGTGGGAGGAAAGTAGAGCACTCGGAGGAAACCCACGCAGACATGGGTAGAACGGACAGGCTTCGCACAGACTGTGACCCAAACCGGGAATTGAACCTGGGACCCTGTGAAGCAGCAGTGCTATCCACTGTGCTACCGTGCTGCCCTTGTAAAAAGTGAAAGATTCTTCACTTGCAATTCATAACTAACATTGAGCAGACCGTACAGTTTAATAGGATGAGATTGTGATGGGGAAACAGGGTGAAATGAATAAAGGGTAACCATGCAGTCGAAACCTGACATCATTAACTTGATATCAAACAGAAATGACTTCAACTGGACTGGAATCAACAAGCGAATCAAGTTCAACTGACACACCAGCAGCAACCAGCAGCCCAAATCTTTCCACAACATCCACTGGACCCTGGACAGCAGAAGGTAAATGACAGTCAATGTGACCTATTGTTTCAACATCAAACTGTCAATATTCTCTGAGCAGTTGGTAGGCGAACAGGAAAGATGTCTGTCCGAAATTCTTCTTTCCTGAATTCTAACACAATCTGAAACTAGTTTACGTTAAACAGTTAAAATTTCAGAGGGAGGAATATGTGGATTGTGATCACTGTTTTGACATAGCTAAACACAGCAGCCAATTTAGGCACAGGAAGATCACTTTGGTTGTAATGACCAGTAACAGAGTTTGTACTGCTGGCAACTGGTAAAGGCAGGCTCCCAAACTAACATTTAGATTAAGGAGGGGAGAATTATTCACACCCTTCACTATCCATTTGGAAAAAAAACATTTGATCAGATCTCACCGTGTAATAAAAAGGGCAATTCTGCTGATAAACTATTTGAAATAATTATCATAAATTGTAATCCTGTGTGAACTATTGTTGTATTAAACAGGGACCTCATCAACAGGGCAGCAATCAACTGGACAATCAACATCAACCGACACAACAACATTAACCAGCAGTCCAGATGTTTCCACCAAATCTACTGGAGCCTCAACATCAGGAGGTAAATGGCAGACATTGTGATCTATTGTGTTGGAGTTTTAATGTCAGTGGGGGCGTGAAAGGGTGCAACCGCAACTTTAAACTTGTGTTAGCGTATCCTCCAAAACATTTCACAATTTTCAGATGGCCGATGGGGAATGAAAACCCACTTTTCCCCATTAACGTCCCTTTTGACGAATGGAGGAATTCATTACAATGTCATTCCGGGACGGAATGGGATTCTCAATCTTTTTCTCAGGATGAAACCAAACCATCTGGCACAAGTTAATGCTCACCTCTTTGGCTGCCATGACACAAAAGGATGTTTGTTTGTATCTGTGTTAGTTGAGGAGTCAAATGGCAAAGGGACCAGTATGGGCATTGACTCGGTGTGAATGGTCACTTTACGATGTCAATATTCTCCTGGTCCTTTGGTGAACTCCATTGTCAAAATGGTGGGGCAGCGGCAGTCCCCAAAATGGCCGCTGCCTCCTTTTGTCACTGAGACTAGTCTGGCTGCTCCCCCATCTGAGCCGTATTTGGCAACGGGAATTGGGCACAGGGGTCAGCTGCCGCCCAATCAGATCACTTATATTTAAACCTAGCTCTGAATGGGGGAGAGGGTTCTGGGGCACGAAAGTGACCCGGAATTCACCAAGGTGCCATCTTGCTGATACAACTCTGAAATTACTCTCTCAGAATTTGGTGTCTGCCTGAGGTTCCTCCCTTCACAATTTGGAGAGTCTGTAACAAGTTGCTGTGAACCAGTTAAACCATCAGAGGGCAGAATTCCACGAGGAGCAGTCACTGTTTTAATGTCGTGAAACACAGCATCCAATTTATACACATTAGGACCAATCAAAATGCAAGAATCATCCGACCAGACCGTCTGTTTCAGTGCTGTTGGTTGAGGGATAAATAATAAATCTGAACCCTGGGGGAACTGTCCTGCTCCTTTCCAAATCTGTCCTCTGATCCATTACTGACACCTAAGAGGGGAGACTGAAAGGGGACATTTTGGGGACTGCCGCTGCCCCACCATTTTGACAATGGAGTTCACCAAAGGACCAGGAGAATATTGACATCGTAAAGGAGCTTAGCTGAAAGATTTGATCAGATCTCACAGTGTAACAGATTGGGGGATTATGCTGACAAACTATCTGCAAGTACCAGAAAATAGTAATCCTGAACGATATAATGTGATATTAAACAGGGACCTCATCAACAGGGCAGCAATCAACTGGACAATCAACATCAACTGACACAACATTAACCAGCAGTCCAGATGTTTCCACCAAATCTACTGGAGCCTCAACATCAGGAGGTAAATGGCAGACATTGTGATCTATGGGGTTGGATTTTCTATCGTCAGTGGGGGTGTGAACCGGTGCAGGCGCAATTTTAAACTTGTGTTCCTGGGGAACGGCACTGAATCCTCCAAAACATTTCACAGTTTTCAGATGGCCCATCGGGGTAAGAGGATGGAAAACCCACTTTTGCTGATTAACGGCTCATTGACCTCATTAAGGGGGGAGAGTGGGCTCCACTTAACATCTTACCTGAGAGATGGCATCTGTGCCAGTGAAGCACTCCCTCAGTGCAGTACTGACAGTGTCAGCCTAGATATGGGATCAAACTCTGACTGGTTCTTTAGTTTGAGTCTGGATCAATTTAAGTGAAAGATTCTTCACTTTTGATTTGTAACTAATTTTGAGCGGACCGTACAGTTTAATAGGATGAGATTGTGATGGGGAAACTTGGTGAAATGAATGAAGAAATACCATTCAGTAGAAACCTGACACAACTAACTTGTCATTAAACAGAAATGACCTCAACTGGACTGGAATCAACAAGCGAATCAAGTTTAACTGACACACCAGCAGCAACCAGCAGCCCAAATCTTTCCACAACATCCACTGGACCCTGGACATCAGAAGGTAAATGACAGTCAATGTGACCTATTGTTTCAACATCAAACTGTTAATATTCTCGGAGCAGTTGGTAGACGAACAGGAAAGATATTTGTCTGAAATTTCTCTTTCTTGAATTGTAACACAATCTGAAATTGGTTTAATATAAGCATTTAAACTATCAGATGAAGGAACATATGGGGTGTAGTCACTGATTTAATGTGGCAAAACACAGCAGCCAATTCCGGCACAGGAAGATCACTTAGGAGGTTGTGATGAACATCGAACAAAGTTTTGGGTGATAGAAACTACAAAGTCAGACTCCAAAACTAACATTTAGATTAAGGAGGGCAGGATGACACACATTCTTCTCTTTCGATTTGGAATAAACATTTGATCAGATCTCAGTGTAATAGAACGGGCAATTCTGCTGACAAACTATTTGAAATAAGTACCAGAAAATTATAATCCTGAACGATATAATGTGATATTAAACAGGGAGCTCATCAACTGGGCAGCAATCAACTGGACAATCAACATCAACTGACACAACATTAACCAGCAGTCCAGATGTTTCCACCAAATCTACTGGAGCCCCAACATCAGGAGGTAAATGGCAGACATTATGATCTATTGTGTTGGATTTTTAATCGTCAGTCGACATAACAGCTTAGCTGAAAGATGGCATCTGTGCCAGTGAAGCACTCCCTCAGTGCAGTACTGACAGTGTCCGCCTAGATGTGGGATCAAACTCTGACTGGTTCTTTGGTTTGAGTCTGGATCAATCTAGGTTTATAACAATCATCTCTATCGTCACAAGTAGGCTTACATTAACACTGCAATGAAGTTACTGTGAAAATCCCTTAGTTGCCACATTCTGGCGCCTGTTTGTGTACACAGAGGGAGAATTCAGAATGTCCAAATTACCAGCAGCACGTCTTTCGTGACTTGTGGGAGGAAAGTAGAGCACTCGGAGGAAACCCACGCAGACATGGGTAGAACGGACAGGCTTCGCACAGACTGTGACCCAAACCGGGAATTGAACCTGGGACCCTGTGAAGCAGCAGTGCTATCCACTGTGCTACCGTGCTGCCCTTGTAAAAAGTGAAAGATTCTTCACTTGCAATTCATAACTAACATTGAGCAGACCGTACAGTTTAATAGGATGAGATTGTGATGGGGAAACAGGGTGAAATGAATAAAGGATAACCATGCAGTCGAAACCTGACATCATTAACTTGATATCAAACAGAAATGACCTCAACTGGACTGGAATCAACAAGCGAATCAAGTTCAACTGACACACCAGCAGCAACCAGCAGCCCAAATCTTTCCACAATATCCACTGGACCCTGGACATCAGAAGGTAAATGACAGTCAATGTGACCTATTGTTTCAACATCAAACTGTAAATATTCTCTGAGCAGTTGGTCGGCGAACAGGAAAGATGTCTGTCCGAAATTCTTCTTTCCTGAATTTAACACAATCTGAAACTAGTTTACGTTAAACAGTTAAAATTTCAGAGGGAGGAATATGTGGATTGTGATCACTGTTTTGACATAGCTAAACACAGCAGCCAATTTAGGCACAGGAAGATCACTTTGGTTGTAATGACCAGTAACAGAGTTTGTACTGCTGGGAACTGGTAAAGGCAGACTCTCAAACTAACATTTAGATTAAGGCGGGGAGAATTATTCACACCCTTCACTATCCATTTGGAAAAAAATCATTTGATCAGATCTCACCGTGTAATAAAAAGGGCAATTCTACTGATAAACTATTTGAAATAATTATCATAAATTGTAATCCTGAACAAACTCTTGTTGTATTAAACAGGGACCTCATCAACAGGGCAGCAATCAACTGGACAATTAACATCAACTGACACAACAACATTAACCAGCAGTCCAGATGTTTCCACCAAATCTACTGGAGCCTCAACATCAGGAGGTAAATGACAGACATTGTGATCTATGGGGTTGGAGTTTTAATGTCAGTGGGGGCGTGAAAGGGTGCAACCGCAACTTTAAACTTGTGTTAGCGTATCCTCCAAAACATTTCACAATTTTCAGATGGCCGATGGGGAATGAAAACCCACTTTTCCCCATTAACGTCCCTTTTGACGAATGGAGGAATTCATTACAATGTCATTCCGGGACGGAGGGGATTCTCAATCTTTTTCTCAGGATGAAACCAAACCATCTGGCACAAGTTAATGCTCACCTCTTTGGCTGCCATGACACAAAAGGATGTTTGTTTGTATCTGTGTTAGTTGAGGAGTCAAATGGCAAAGGGACCAGTATGGGCATTGACTCAGTGTGAATGGTCACTTTACGATGTCAATATTCTCCTGGTCCTTTGGTGAACTCCATTGTCAAAATGGCGGGGCAGCGCCGGTCCCCAAAATGGCCGCTGCCTCCTTTTGTCACTGAGACTAGTCTGGCTGCTCCCCCATCTGAGCCGTATTTGGCAACGGGAATTGGGCACAGGGGTCAGCTGCCGCCCAATCAGATCACTTATATTTAAACCTAGCTCTGAATGGGGGAGAGGGTTCTGGGGCACGAAAGGGACCCGGAATTCACCAAGGTGCCATCTTGCTGATACAACTCTGAAATTACTCTCTCAGAATTTGGTGTCTGCCTGAGGTTCCTCCCTTCACAATTTGGAGAGTCTGTAACAAGTTGCTGTGAACCAGTTAAACCATCAGAGGGCTGAATTCCACGAGGAGCAGTCACTGTTTTAATGTCGTGAAACACAGCATCCAATTTATACACATTAGGACCAATCAAAATGCAAGAATCATCCGACCAGACCGTCTGTTTCAGTGATGTTGGTTGAGGGATGAATAATAAATCTGGACCCTGGGGGAACTGTCCTGCTCCTTCCCAAATCTGTCCTCTGATCCATTACTGACACCTAAGAGGGGAGACTGGGCTCCACTTATCAGCTTAGCTGAAAGATGGCATCTGAGCCAGTGAAGCACTCCCTCAGTGCAGTACTGACAGTGTCAGCCTAGATATGGGATCAAACTCTGACTGGTTCCTTAGTTTGAATTTAGAGGAATCTAAGAGAAACATTCTTCACTTCGGAGTCAAAAGTAATTTTGAGCAGACCGTACAGTTTAACAGGATCAGATTGTGATCCTATTAAATAAAAAGGTGAAATAAATAATTACAAATCATTTTGTAGAAACCTGACATAATTAACTTGATATTAAACAGGAATGACTTCATCTGGACTGGAATCAACAAGCGAATCACGTTTAACTGACACACCAGCAGCAACCAGCAGCCCAAATCTTTCCACAACATCCACTGGACCCTGGACATCAGAAGGTAAATGACAGTCAATGTGACCTATTGTTTCAACATCAAACTGTTAATATTCTCTCAGCAGTTGGTAGGCGAACAGGAAAGATGTCTGTCCGAAATTCTTCTTTCCTGAATTTAACACAATCTGAAACTAGTTTACGTTAAACAGTTAAAATTTCAGAGGGAGGAATATGTGGATTGTGATCACTGTTTTGACATAGCTAAACACAGCAGCCAAATTAGGCACAGGAAGATCACTTTGGTTGTAATGACCAGTAACAGAGTTTGTACTGCTGGCAACTGGTAAAGGCAGACTCCCAAACTAACATTTAGATTAAGGCGGGGAGAATTATTCACACCCTTCACTATCCATTTGGAAAAAAATCATTTGATCAGATCTCACCGTGTAATAAAAAGGGCAATTCTGCTGATAAACTATTTGAAATAATTATCATAAATTGTAATCCTGTGTGAACTATTGTTGTATTAAACAGGGACCTCATCAACAGGGCAGCAATCAACTGGACAATCAACATCAACCGACACAACAACATTAACCAGCAGTCCAGATGTTTCCACCAAACCTACTGGAGCCTCAACATCAGGAGGTAAATGGCAAACATTGTGATCTATTGTGTTGGAGTTTTAATGTCAGTGGGGGCGTGAAAGGGTGCAACCGCAATTTTAAACTTGTGTTAGCGTATCCTCCAAAACATTTCACAATTTTCAGATGGCCGATGGGGAATGAAAACCCACTTTTCCCCATTAACGTCCCTTTTGACAAATGGAGGAATTCATTACAATGTCATTCCGGGACGGAGGGGATTCTCAATCTTTTTCTCAGGATGAAACCAAACCATCTGGCACAAGTTAATGCTCACCTCTTTGGCTGCCATGACACAAAAGGATGTTTGTTTGTATCTGTGTTAGTTGAGGAGTCAAATGGCAAAGGGACCAGTATGGGCATTGACTCGGTGTGAATGGTCACTTTACGATGTCAATATTCTCCTGGTCCTTTGGTGAACTCCATTGTCAAAATGGTGGGGCAGCGGCAGTCCCCAAAATGGCCGCTGCCTCCTTTTGCCACTGAGACTAGTCTGGCTGCTCCCCCATCTGAGCCGTATTTGGCAACGGGAATTGGGCACAGGGGTCAGCTGCCGCCCAATCAGATCACTTATATTTAAACCTAGCTCTGAATGGGGGAGAGGGTTCTGGGGCACGAAAGGGACCCGGAATTCACCAAGGTGCCATCTTGCTGATACAACTCTGAAATTACTCTCTCAGAATTTGGTGTCTGCCTGAGGTTCCTCCCTTCACAATTTGGAGAGTCTGTAACAAGTTGCTGTGAACCAGTTAAACCATCAGAGGGCAGAATTCCACGAGGAGCAGTCACTGTTTTAATGTCGTGAAACACAGCATCCAATTTATACACAATAGGACCAATCAAAATGCAAGAATCATCCGACCAGACCGTCTGTTTCAGTGCTGTTGGTTGAGGGATAAATAATAAATCTGAACCCTGGGGGAACTGTCCTGCTCCTTTCCAAATCTGTCCTCTGATCCATTACTGACACCTAAGAGGGGAGACTGAAAGGGGACATTTTGGGGACTGCCGCTGCCCCACCATTTTGACAATGGAGTTCACCAAAGGACCAGGAGAATATTGACATCGTAAAGGAGCTGAGCTGAAAGATTTGATCAGATCTCACAGTGTAACAGATTGGGGGATTATGCTGACAAACTGTCTGCAAGTACCAGAAAATAGTAATCCTGAACGATATAATGTGATATTAAACAGGGACCTCATCAACAGGGCAGCAATCAACTGGACAATCAACATCAACTGACACAACATTAACCAGCAGTCCAGATGTTTCCACCAAATCTACTGGAGCCTCAACATCAGGAGGTAAATGGCAGACATTGTGATCTATGGGGTTGGATTTTCTATCGTCAGTGGGGGTGTGAACCGGTGCAGGCGCAATTTTAAACTTGTGTTCCTGCGGAACGGCACTGAATCCTCCAAAACATTTCACAGTTTTCAGATGGCCCAAAGGGGTAAGAGGATGGAAAACCCATTTTTGCTGATTAACGGCTCATTGACCTCATTAAGGGGGGAGACTGGGCTCCACTTAACATCTTACCTGAGAGATGGCATCTGAGCCAGTGAAGCACTCCCTCAGTGCAGTACTGACAGTGTCAGCCTAGATATGGGATCAAACTCTGGCTGGTTCTTTAGTTTGAGTCTGGATCAATTTAAGTGAAAGATTCTTCACTTTTGATTTGTAACTAATTTTGAGCAGACCGTACAGTTTAATAGGATGAGATTGTGATGGGGATCAGGGTGAAATATATCATGAAAAACCATTCAGTAGAAACCTGACACAACTAACTTGTCATTAAACAGAAATGACCTCAACTGGACTGGAATCAACAAGCGAATCAAGTTTAACTGACACACCAGCAGCAACCAGCAGCCCAAATCTTTCCACAACATCCACTGGACCCTGGACATCAGAAGGTAAATGACAGTCAATGTGACCTATTGTTTCAACATCTAACTGTAAATATTCTCGGAGCAGTTGGTAGACGAACAGGAAAGATATTTGTCTGAAATTTCTCTTTCTTGAATTCTAACACAATCTGAAATTGGTTTAATATAAGCATTTAAACTATCAGATGAAGGAACATATGGGGTGTAGTCACTGATTTAATGTGGCAAAACACAGCAGCCAATTCCGGCACAGGAAGATCACTTAGGAGGGTGTGATGAACATCGAACAACGTTTTGGGTGATAGAAACTACAAAGTCAGACTCCAAAACTAACATTTAGATTAAGGACTGCAGGATGACACACATTCTTCTCTTTCGATTTGGAATAAACATTTGATCAGATCTCAGTGTAATAGAACGGGCAATTCTGCTGACAAACTATTTGAAATAAGTACCAGAAAATTATAATCCTGAACGATATAATGTGATATTAAACAGGGAGCTCATCAACTGGGCAGCAATCAACTGGACAATCAACATCAACTGATACAACATTAACCAGCAGTCCAGATGTTTCCACCAAATCTACTGGAGCCCCAACATCAGGAGGTAAATGGCAGACATTATGATCTATTGTGTTGGATTTTTAATCGTCAGTCGACATAACAGCTTAGCTGAAAGATGGCATCTGTGCCAGTGAAGCACTCCCTCAGTGCAGTACTGACAGTGTCCGCCTAGATGTGGGATCAAACTCTGACTGATTCT
The DNA here is from genome assembly GCF_047496885.1 of Scyliorhinus torazame. NCBI lineage: Eukaryota > Metazoa > Chordata > Chondrichthyes > Carcharhiniformes > Scyliorhinidae > Scyliorhinus > Scyliorhinus torazame. The sequence goes on from NC_092737.1 coordinate 8,835,345, forward strand.
TTGGTTTGAGTCTGGATCAATCTAGGTTTATAACAATAATCTCTATCGTCACAAGTAGGCTTACATTAACACTGCAATGAAGTTACTGTGAAAATCCCTTAGTTGCCACATTCTGGCGCCTGTTTGTGTACACAGAGGGAGAATTCAGAATGTCCAAATTACCAGCAGCACGTCTTTCGTGACTTGTGGGAGGAAAGCAGAGCACTCGGAGGAAACCCACGCAGGCATGGGTAGAACGGACAGGCTTCGCACAGACTGTGACCCAAACCGGGAATTGAACCTGGGACCCTGTGAAGCAGCAGTGCTATCCACTGTGCTACCGTGCTGCCCTTGTAAAAAGTGAAAGATTCTTCACTTGCAATTCATAACTAACATTGAGCAGACCGTACAGTTTAATAGGATGAGATTGTGATGGGGAAACAGGGTGAAATGAATAAAGGATAACCATGCAGTCGAAACCTGACATCATTAACTTGATATCAAACAGAAATGACCTCAACTGGACTGGAATCAACAAGCGAATCAAGTTTAACTGACACACCAGCAGCAACCAGCAGCCCAAATCTTTCCACAACATCCACTGGACCCTGGACAGCAGAAGGTAAATGACAGTCAATGTGACCTATTGTTTCAACATCAAACTGTAAATATTCTCTGAGCAGTTGGTAGGCGAACAGGAAAGATGTCTGTCCGAAATTCTTCTTTCCTGAATTTAACACAATCTGAAACTAGTTTACGTTAAACAGTTAAAATTTCAGAGGGAGGAATATGTGGATTGTGATCACTGTTTTGACATAGCTAAACACAGCAGCCAATTTAGGCACAGGAAGATCACTTTGGTTGTAATGACCAGTAACAGAGTTTGTACTGCTGGCAACTGGTAAAGGCAGGCTCCCAAACTAACATGTAGATTAAGGCGGGGAGAATTATTCACACCCTTCACTATCCATTTGGAAAAAAATCATTTGATCAGATCTCACCGTGTAATAAAAAGGGCAATTCTGCTGATAAACTATTTGAAATAATTATCATAAATTGTAATCCTGTGTGAACTATTGTTGTATTAAAAAGGGACCTCATCAACAGGGCAGCAATCAACTGGACAATCAACATCAACCGACACAACAACATTAACCAGCAGTCCAGATGTTTCCACCAAACCTACTGGAGCCTCAACATCAGGAGGTAAATGGCAAACATTGTGATCTATTGTGTTGGAGTTTTAATGTCAGTGGGGGCGTGAAAGGGTGCAACCGCAATTTTAAACTTGTGTTAGCGTATCCTCCAAAACATTTCACAATTTTCAGATGGCCGATGGGGAATGAAAAACCACTTTTCCCCATTAACGTCCCTTTTGACGAATGGAGGAATTCATTACAATGTCATTCCGGGACGGAATGGGATTCTCAATCTTTTTCTCAGGATGAAACCAAACCATCTGGCACAAGTTAATGCTCACCTCTTTGGCTGCCATGACACAAAAGGATGTTTGTTTGTATCTGTGTTAGTTGAGGAGTCAAATGGCAAAGGGACCAGTATGGGCATTGACTCGGTGTGAATGGTCACTTTACGATGTCAATATTCTCCTGGTCCTTTGGTGAACTCCATTGTCAAAATGGTGGGGCAGCGGCAGTCCCCAAAATGGCCGCTGCCTCCTTTTGCCACTGAGACTAGTCTGGCTGCTCCCCCATCTGAGCCGTATTTGGCAACGGGAATTGGGCACAGGGGTCAGCTGCCGCCCAATCAGATCACTTATATTTAAACCTAGCTCTGAATGGAGGAGAGGGTTCTGGGGCACGAAAGGGACCCGGAATTCACCAAGGTGCCATCTTGCTGATACAACTCTGAAATTACTCTCTCAGAATTTGGTGTCTGCCTGAGGTTCCTCCCTTCACAATTTGGAGAGTCTGTAACAAGTTGCTAAGAACCAGTTAAACCATCAGAGGGCAGAATTCCACGAGGAACAGTCACTGTTTTAATGTCGTGAAACACAGCATCCAATTTATACACATTAGGACCAATCAAAATGCAAGAATCATCCGACCAGACCGTCTGTTTCAGTGCTGTTGGTTGAGGGATAAATAATAAATCTGAACCCTGGGGGAACTGTCCCGCTCCTTTCCAAATCTGTCCTCTGATCCATTACTGACACCTAAGAGGGGAGACTGGGCTCCACTTATCAGCTTAGCTGAAAGATTTGATCAGATCTCACAGTGTAACAGATTGGGGGATTATGCTGACAAACTATTTGCAAGTACCAGAAAATTGTAATCCTGAACGATATAATGTGATATTAAACAGGGACCTCATCAACAGGGCAGCAATTAACTGGGCAATCAACATCAACTGACACAACAACATTAACCAGCAGTCCAGATGTTTCCACCAAATCTACTGGAGCCTCAACATCAGGAGGTAAATGGCAGACATTGTGATCTATGGGGTTGAATTTTCTATCGTCAGTGGGGGTGTGAACCGGTGCAGGCGCAATTTTAAACTTGTGTTCCTGGGGAACGGCACTGAATCCTCCAAAACATTTCACAGTTTTCAGATGGCCCATCGGGGTAAGAGGATGGAAAACCCACTTTTGCTGATTAACGGCTCATTGACCTCATTAAGGGGGGAGACTGGGCTCCACTTAACATCTTACCTGAGAGATGGCATCTGTGCCAGTGAAGCACTCCCTCAGTGCAGTGCTGACAGTGTCAGCCTAGATATGGGATCAAACTCTGACTGGTTCTTTAGTTTGTGTCTGGATCAATTTAAGTGAAAGATTCTTCACTTTTGATTTGTAACTAATTTTGAGCAGACCGTACAGTTTAATAGGATGAGATTGTGATGGGGAAACAGGGTGAAATATATCATGAAAAACCATTCAGTAGAAACCTGACACAACTAACTTGACATTAAACAGAAATGACCTCAACTGGACTGGAATCGACAAGCGAATCAAGTTTAACTGACACACCAGCAGCAACCAGCAGCCCAAATCTTTCCACAACATCCACTGGACCCTGGACATCAGAAGGTAAATAACAGTCAATGTGACCTATTGTTTCAACATCAAACTGTTAATATTTTCTGAGCAGTTGGTAGATGCACAGGAAAGGTATTTGTCTAAAAATCCTCTTTCTTGAATTGTAACACAATCTGAAATTGGTTTAATATAAGCATTTAAACTATCAGATGAAGGAACATATGGGGTGTAGTCACTGATTTAATGTGGCAAAACACAGCAGCCAATTTAGGCACAGGAAGATCACTTAGGAGGTTGTGATCAACATCTAACAAAGTTTTGGGTGATAGAAACTACAAAGTCAGACTCCAAAACTAACATTTAGATTAATGAGGGCAGGATGACACACATTCTTCTCTTTCGATTTGGAATAAACATTTGATCAAATCTCACAGTGTAATAGAAAGGGCAATTCTGCTGACAAACTATTTGAAATAAGTACCAGAAAATTATTATCCTGAACGATATAATGTGATATTAAACAGGGAGCTCATCAACTGGGCAGCAATCAACTGGACAATCAACATCAACTGACACAACATTAACCAGCAGTCCAGATGTTTCCACCAAATCTACTGGAGCCCCAACATCAGGAGGTAAATGGCAGACATTATGATCTATTGTGTTGGATTTTTAATCGTCAGTCGACATAACAGCTTAGCTGAAAGATGGCATCTGTGCCAGTGAAGCACTCCCTCAGTGCAGTACTGACAGTGTCCGCCTAGATGTGGGATCAAACTCTGACTGGTTCTTTGGTTTGAGTCTGGATCAATCTAGGTTTATGACAATAATCTCTATCGTCACAAGTAGGCTTACATTAACACTGCAATGAAGTTACTGTGAAAATCCCTTAGTTGCCACATTCTGGTGCCTGTTTGTGTACACAGAGGGAGAATTCAGAATGTCCAAATTACCAGCAGCACGTCTTTCGTGACTTGTGGGAGGAAAGTAGAGCACTTGGAGGAAACCCACGCAGACATGGGTAGAACGGACAGGCTTCGCACAGACTGTGACCCAAACCGGGAATTGAACCTGGGACCCTGTGAAGCAGCAGTGCTATCCACTGTGCTACCGTGCTGCCCTTGTAAAAAGTGAAAGATTCTTCACTTGCAATTCATAACTAACATTGAGCAGACCGTACAGTTTAATAGGATGAGATTGTGATGGGGAAACAGGGTGAAATGAATAAAGGATAACCATGCAGTCGAAACCTGACATCATTAACTTGATATCAAACAGAAATGACCTCAACTGGACTGGAATCAACAAGCGAATCAAGTTCAACTGACACACCAGCAGCAACCAGCAGCCCAAATCTTTCCACAACATCCACTGGACCCTGGACAGCAGAAGGTAAATGACAGTCAATGTGACCTATTGTTTCAACATCAAACTGTAAATATTCTCTGAGCAGTTGGTAGGCGAACAGGAAAGATGTCTGTCCGAAATTCTTCTTTCCTGAATTCTAACACAATCTGAAACTAGTTTACGTTAAACAGTTAAAATTTCAGAGGGAGGAATATGTGGATTGTGATCACTGTTTTGACATAGCTCAACACAGCAGCCAATTTAGGCACAGGAAGATCACTTTGGTTGTAATGACCAGTAACAGAGTTTGTACTGCTGGCAACTGGTAAAGGCAGACTCCCAAACTAACATTTAGATTAAGGCGGGGAGAATTATTCACACCCTTCACTATCCATTTGGAAAAAAATCATTTGATCAGATCTCACCGTGTAATAAAAAGGGCAATTCTGCTGATAAACTATTTGAAATAATTATCATAAATTGTAATCCTGAACAAACTCTTGTTGTATTAAACAGGGACCTCATCAACAGGGCAGCAATCAACTGGACAATCAACATCAACCGACACAACAACATTAACCAGCAGTCCAGATGTTTCCACCAAACCTACTGGAGCCTCAACATCAGGAGGTAAATGGCAAACATTGTGATCTATTGTGTTGGAGTTTTAATGTCAGTGGGGGCGTGAAAGGGTGCAACCGCAATTTTAAACTTGTGTTAGCGTATCCTCCAAAACATTTCACAATTTTCAGATGGCCGATGGGGAATGAAAACCCACTTTTCCCCATTAACGTCCCTTTTGACGAATGGAGGAATTCATTACAATGTCATTCCGGGACGGAGGGGATTCTCAATCTTTTTCTCAGGATGAAACCAAACCATCTGGCACAAGTTAATGCTCACCTCTTTGGCTGCCATGACACAAAAGGATGTTTGTTTGTATCTGTGTTAGTTGAGGAGTCAAATGGCAAAGGGACCAGTATGGGCATTGACTCGGTGTGAATGGTCACTTTACGATGTCAATATTCTCCTGGTCCTTTGGTGAACTCCATTGTCAAAATGGTGGGGCAGCGGCAGTCCCCAAAATGGCCGCTGCCTCCTTTTGCCACTGAGACTAGTCTGGCTGCTCCCCCATCTGAGCCGTATTTGGCAACGGGAATTGGGCACAGGGGTCAGCTGCCGCCCAATCAGATCACTTATATTTAAACCTAGCTCTGAATGGAGGAGAGGGTTCTGGGGCACGAAAGGGACCCGGAATTCACCAAGGTGCCATCTTGCTGATACAACTCTGAAATTACTCTCTCAGAATTTGGTGTCTGCCTGAGGTTCCTCCCTTCACAATTTGGAGAGTCTGTAACAAGTTGCTGTGAACCAGTTAAACCATCAGAGGGCAGAATTCCACGAGGAGCAGTCACTGTTTTAATGTCGTGAAACACAGCATCCAATTTATACACATTAGGACCAATCAAAATGCAAGAATCATCCGACCAGACCGTCTGTTTCAGTGCTGTTGGTTGAGGGATAAATAATAAATCTGAACCCTGGGGGAACTGTCCTGCTCCTTTCCAAATCTGTCCTCTGATCCATTACTGACACCTAAGAGGGGAGACTGGGCTCCACTTATCAGCTTAGCTGAAAGATTTGATCAGATCTCACAGTGTAACAGATTGGGGGATTATGCTGACAAACTATTTGCAAGTACCAGAAAATTGTAATCCTGAACGATATAATGTGATATTAAACAGGGACCTCATCAACAGGGCAGCAATTAACTGGACAATCAACATCAACTGACACAACATTAACCAGCAGTCCAGATGTTTCCACCAAATCTACTGGAGCCTCAACATCAGGAGGTAAATGGCAGACATTGTGATCTATGGGGTTGGATTTTCTATCGTAAGTGGGGGTGTGAACCGGTGCAGGCGCAATTTTAAACTTGTGTTCCTGGGGAAAGGCACTGAATCCTCCAAAACATTTCACAGTTTTCAGATGGCCCATCGGGGTAAGAGGATGGAAAACCCACTTTTGCTGATTAACGGCTCATTGACCTCATTAAGGGGGGAGACTGGGCTCCACTTAACATCTTACCTGAAAGATGGCATCTGTGCCAGTGAAGCACTCCCTCAGTGCAGTACTGACAGTGTCAGCCTAGATATGGGATCAAACTCTGACTGGTTCTTTAGTTTGTGTCTGGATCAATTTAAGTGAAAGATTCTTCACTTTTGATTTGTAACTAATTTTGAGCAGACCGTACAGTTTAATAGGATGAGATTGTGATGGGGAAACAGGGTGAAATATATCATGAAAAACCATTCAGTAGAAACCTGACACAACTAACTTGACATTAAACAGAAATGACCTCAACTGGACTGGAATCGACAAGCGAATCAAGTTTAACTGACACACCAGCAGCAACCAGCAGCCCAAATCTTTCCACAACATCCATTGGACCCTGGACATCAGAAGGTAAATAACAGTCAATGTGACCTATTGTTTCAACATCAAACTGTTAATATTTTCTGAGCAGTTGGTAGATGCACAGGAAAGGTATTTGTCTAAAAATCCTCTTTCTTGAATTGTAACACAATCTGAAATTGGTTTAATATAAGCATTTAAACTATCAGATGAAGGAACATATGGGGTGTAGTCACTGATTTAATGTGGCAAAACACAGCAGCCAATTTAGGCACAGGAAGATCACTTAGGAGGTTGTGATCAACATCTAACAAAGCTTTGGGTGATAGAAACGACAAAGTCAGACTCCCAAACTAACATTTAGATTAATGAGGGCAGGATGACACACATTCTTCTCTTTCGATTTGGAATAAACATTTGATCAAATCTCACAGTGTAATAGAAAGGGCAATTCTGCTGACAAACTATTTGAAATAAGTACCAGAAAATTATTATCCTGAACGATATAATGTGATATTAAACAGGGAGCTCATCAACTGGGCAGCAATCAACTGGACAATCAACATCAACTGACACAACATTAACCAGCAGTCCAGATGTTTCCACCAAATCTACTGGAGCCTCAACATCAGGAGGTAAATGGCAGACATTGTGACCTATTGGGCTGGATTTTTAATCGTCAGTCGACATAACAGCTTAGCTGAAAGATGGCATCTGTGCCAGTGAAGCACTCCCTCAGTGCAGTACTGACGGTATCCGCCTAGATGTGGGATCAAACTCTGACTGGTTCTTTGGTTTGAGTCTGGATCAATCTAGGTTTATAACAATAATCTCTATCGTCACAAGTAGGCTTACATTAACACTGCAATGAAGTCACTGTGAAAATCCCCTAGTCCCCACATTCTGGCGCCTGTTTGTGTACACAGAGGGAGAATTCAGAATGTCCAAATTACCAGCAGCACGTCTTTCGTGACTTGTGGGAGGAAAGTAGAGCACTCGGAGGAAACCCACACAGACACGGGGAGGACGTGCAGACTCCGCACAGACTGTGACCCAAGCCGGGAATTGAACCTGGGACCCTGTGAAGCAGCAGTGCTATCCAGTGTGCTACCGTGCTGCCCTTGTAAAAAGTGAAAGATTCTTTACTTGCGATTCATAACTAACATTGAGCAGACCGTACAGTTTAATAGGGTGAGATTGTGATGGGGAAACAGGGTGAAATGAATAAAGGATAACCATGCAGTCGAAACCTGACATCATTAACTTGGTATCAAACAGAAATGACCTCAACTGGACTGGAATCAACAAGCGAATCAAGTTCAACTGACACACCAGCAGCAACCAGCAGCCCAAATCTTTCCACAACATCCACTGGACCCTGGACATCAGAAGGTAAATGACAGTCAATGTGACCTATTGTTTCAACATCAAACTGTAAATATTCTCTGAGCAGTTGGTAGGCGAACAGGAAAGATGTCTGTCCGAAATTCTTCTTTCCTGAATTTAACACAATCTGAAACTAGTTTACGTTAAACAGTTAAAATTTCAGAGGGAGGAATATGTGGATTGTGATCACTGTTTTGACATAGCTAAACACAGCAGCCAATTTAGGCACAGGAAGATCACTTTGGTTGTAATGACCAGTAACAGAGTTTGTACTGCTGGCAACTGGTAAAGGCAGACTCCCAAACTAACATTTAGATTAAGGAGGGGAGAATTATTCACACCCTTCACTATCCATTTGGGAAAAAAACATTTGATCAGATCTCACCGTGTAATAAAAAGGGCAATTCTGCTGATAAACTATTTGAAATAAGTATCATAAATTGTAATCCTGAACAAACTCTTGTTGTATTAAACAGGGACCTCATCAACAGGGCAGCAATCAACTGGACAATCAACATCAACTGACACAATAACATTAACCAGCAGTCCAGATGTTTCCACCAAATCTACTGGAGCCTCAACATCAGGAGGTAAATGGCAGACATTGTGATCTATTGTGTCCGATTTTTATCGTCATTTGGGGCATGAAAGGTGTGACATTATACAAATGTACAGCATGTGAAGAGTGAATGTTATTTTAAGCCTAGCCACTAGAGGGAGCTAAGGACAGTACTATAAATTGCAGTGGCTTTCAAGCAAAGGGGAGGAGTTTAGGCTGGAGTTGATGAAGATAAGATTCATAGTGTAGTGCTGAGCTGGTTCAGATATAATAGTTAGATTTAGTAGATAGAGATAGTGCGTGTAGTTTAGTTCTTACATGCATGTTTGCTATTCAGAATAAGTGTCAAACTCACATTGAGTAGTGTTAATAAAATTAGATTAGTTCTTCAAAAGAGCTTTGAGTATCTTTGTGGTCACTACTCAGTCCATCCTGGAAACCCCTCACATAGATCACCACAAACGGGCGCAGGCACAATTTTAAATTTGTGTTCCCGGAGAACGGCACTGAATCCTCCAAAACATTTTGCAATTTTCAGCCGGCCTCAAGGGGTAAGAGGACGGAATACCCATTTTTGCCGATTAACGGCCCATTGCGCTCATTAAGTAATTTATTACAATATATTTCTGGGACTGAATGGGATTTTCAATCTTTTTCTCAGCAGGAAACGAAACCATCCGCCCAAGATAATTCACACCCCTTTGGTTTCCATGGCGCAGGCCTGTCTCTGTGTCAGCTGAGGGGAATAATGTAATTGGGTGAAATATGGACATTGACTCGGTGTTTGGAGAGTCTGTAACAAGTTGCTGTGAACTAGTTAAACTATCAGAGGGCAGAATTCCATGAGGAGCAGTCATTGTTTTAATGTCGTGAAACACAGCATCCAATTTATACACAATAGGACCAATCAAAATGTAAGAATTATCCGACCAGATCGTCTGTTTCAGTGATGTTGGTTGAGGGATAAATAATAAATCTGGACCCTGGGGGAACTGTCCCGCTCCTTTCCAAATCTGTCCTCTGATCCATTACTGACACCTAGGAGGGGAGACTGGGCTCCACTTAACATCTTACCTGAAAGATGGCATCTGTGCCAGTGAAGCACTCCCTCAGTGCAGTACTGACAATGTCAGCCTAGATATGGGATCAAACTCTGACTGGTTCTTTATTTTGAGTCTGGATAAATTTAAGAGAAACATTCTTCACTATCGAGTTAAAAGTTATTTTGAGCAGACCGTACCGTTTAATAGAATGCGATTGTGATGGGGAAACAGGGTGAGACATCAGAAATGACAGTCAATGTGACCGATTGTTTTAACATGAAAGTGTAAATATTCTCTGAGCAGTTGCTAGACGACCAGGAAACATGATTGACTGAAATTTCTCTTTTTCACATTCCAACACAATCTGACACCATTTTACATTAATTGATTTCAAAGTGTTTGGATCGCCTCCCCTGCTACACTGTGAGATCTATTCAAATTATTGTCAAACACATAAAATATCAGAATAAGGAAGATGTGTACTGTAATCACCATTGTAATGTGGCAAATCACAGCAGCCAATCTATGCACAGGGACATCACTTTGGAGGTAATGATGATCATCTAACAGAGTTTCAATTGCTGGAAATTGCAAAGGCAGACTCCCAAACTAACATTTAGATTAAGAAGGGGAGAATCATACACACCCTTCACTTTCAATTTGGAACCATCAATTGAGCAGATCACACAGTGCAATAGAACAGGCAGTTCTGAAAAATAGCTATTTGAAGTAAATAAGCAAAACAGAGTAGAACTGAACAGGCTAACTTGATATCACACAGGAACCTCATCAACAGGGCAGCAATCAACTGGACAATCAACATCAACTGACACAACAACATTAACCAGCAGTCCAGATGTTTCCACCAAATCTACTGGAGCCTCAACATCAGGAGGTAAATGACAGACATTGTGATCTATTGGGCTGGATTTATAATCGTTAGTTGGGGTGTCAACAGGTGCAGGCACAATTTTAAACTGGTGTTCCTGGATTCTCCAAAACCTTTCACAGTTTTCAGATGGCCCATAGGGGTAAGAGGATGGAAAACCCACTTTTGCTGATTAACGGCTCATTGAGCTCATTAAGAGGGGAGACTGGGATCCACTTAACATCTTACCTGAGAGATGGCATCTGAGCCAGTGAAGCACTCCCTCAGTGCAGTACTGACAGTGTCAGCCTAAATATGGGATCAAACTCTGACTGGTTCTTTAGTTTGAGTCTGGATCAATCTCAGCGAAAGATTCTTCACTTTCAATTTGGAACTAACATTGAGCAGACCGTACAGTTTAATAGGATGAGATTGTGATGGGGAAACAGGGTGAAATGAATAAAGGATAACCATGCAGTCGAAACCTGACATCACTAACTTGATATCAAACAGAAATGACCTCAACTGGACTGGAATCAACAAGCGAATCAAGTTCAACTGACACACCAGCAGCAACCAGCAGCCCAAATCTTTCCACAACATCCACTGGACCCTGGACATCAGAAGGTAAATGACAGTCAATGTGACCTATTGTTTCAACATCAAACTGTAAATATTCTCGGAGCAGTTGGTAGACGAACAGCAAAAATGTTTGTTAGAAATTTCTCTTTCTTGAATTCTAACACAATCTGTAACTAGTTTACATTAAACATTAAAAATATCAATGAAGGAAGATGTGGAGTGTAGTCACTGTTTTAATGTGGCAAAACACAGCAGCCAATTTAGGCACAGGAAGATCACTGATGAGGTAATGATGACTACCAAAATGAGTTTGAGGATGGAAACTGCAAAGTCAGACTCCCAAACTAATATGTAGATTAAGGAGGGGGAAATCATATACACTCTCTCCGTTCGACTTGGAAAAAACATCTGTTCCGATCTCACAGTGTAACAGAACGGAGAATTCTGCTGACCAACTATTTGAAATAAGTATCACAAATTGTAATCCTGAACAAACTATTGTTGTATTAAACAGGGACCTCATCAACAGGGCAGCAATCAACTGGACAATCAACATCAACTGACACAACAACATTAACCAGCAGTCCAGATGTTTCCACCAAATCTACTGGAGCCTCAACATCAGGAGGTAAATGGCAGACATTGTGATCTATTGTATTAAATATTTGAACGTCAGTGGGGGTGTGAACTGGTCCAGGCGCAATTTTAAATTTGTGTTCCTGGGGAAAGGCACTGAATCCTCCAAAATATTTCACTATTTTCAGATGTCCTGTCGGGGTTAGAGGATGGAAAACCCACTTTTCCCGATAAACGACCCATTGAGCTCATTAAGAGGGGAGACTGGGCTCCAGTTAACATCTTACCTGAAAGATGGCATCTGTGCCAGTGAAGCACTCCCTCAGTGCAGTACTCACGGTGTCACCCTCCAAAGGGGATCAAAACTCTGACTGGTCCTTTTATTTGGGTGTGGATCGATGCAAGTGACAGTTTCCTCACTTCTGATTTGCAGCTAATTTTGAGCAGACCGTACAGTTTAATAGGATGAGATTGTGATGGGGAAACTCGGTGAAGTAAATAATGCAAAAACCATTCAGTAGAAACCTGACACAATTAACTTGACATTAAACAGAAATGACCTCAACTGGACTGGAATCAACAAGCGAATCAAGTTCAACTGACACACCAGCAGCAACCAGCAGCCCCAATCTTTCCACAACATCCACTGGACCCTGGACATCAGAAGGTAAATGACAGTCAATGTGACCTATTGTTTCAACATCAAACTGCAAATATTCTCTGAGCAGTTGGTCGACGTAGAGGAAAGATCTTTGTCTGAATTTTCTCTTTCTTGAATTCTAACACAATCTGAAATGGGTTCACATTGAAGAGTTAAAATATCAGATGAAGGAACATATGGGGTGTAGTCACTGATTTAATGTTGCAAAACACTGCAGCAAATTTACGCACAGGTAGATCACTTAGGAGGGTGTGATGAACATCGAACAAAGTTTTGAGTGCTGGAAACTACAAAGTCAGACTCCCAAACTAAAATTTAGATTAAGGAGGGGAGAATGACACACATTTTTCTCTTTCGATTTGGAATAAACATTTGATCAAATCACACAGTGTAATAGAACGGAAAATTCTGCTGACAAACTATTTGAAATAAGTATCACAAATTATAATCCTGAACAAACTGTTGTTGTATTAAACAGGGACCTCATCAACAGGGCAGCAATCAACTGGACAATCAACATCAACTGACACAACAACATTAACCAGCAGTCCAGATGTTTCCACCAAATCTACTGGAGCCTCAACATCAGGAGGTAAATGACAGACATTGTGATCTATTGGGCTGGATTTATAATCGTTAGTTGGGGTGTCAACAGGTGCAGGCACAATTTTAAACTGGTGTTCCTGGATTCTCCAAAACATTTCAGATGGCCCATCGGGGTAAGAGGATGGAAAACCCACTTTTGCTGATTAACGGCTCATTGAGCTCATTAAGAGGGGAGACTGGGATCCACTTAACATCTTACCTGAGAGATGGCATCTGTGCCAGTGAAGCACTCCCTCAGTGCAGTACTGACAATGTCAGCCTAGATATGGGATCAAACTCTGACTGGTTCCTTAGTTTGTGTCTGGATCAATCGAAGTGCAAGATTCTTCACTTTCAATTTGTAACCAATTTTGAGCAGACCGTACAGTTTAATAGGATGAGATTGTGATGGGGAAACAGGGTGAAATAAATAATGAAAAACCATTCAGTAGAAACTTGACACAATTAAGTTTACATTAAACAGAAATGACCTCAACTGGACTGGAATCAACAAGCGAATCAAGTTCAACTGACACACCAGCAGCAACCAGCAGCCCCAATCTTTCCACAACATCCACTGGACCCTGGACATCAGAAGGTAAATGACAGTCAATGTGACCTATTGTTTCAACATCTAACTGTTAATATTCTCGGAGCAGTTGGTAGACGAACAGGAAAGATGTTTGTCTGAAATTTCTCTTTCTTGAATTCTAACACAATCTGAAATGGGTTTACATTAAAGAGTTAAAATATCAGATGAAGGAACATATGGGGTGTAGTCACTGTTTTAATGTGGCAAAACACTGCAGCAAATTTACGCACAGGAAGATCACTTAGGAGGGTGTGATGAACATCTAACAAAGTTTTGGGTGCTGGAAACTACAAAGTCAGACTCCCAAACTAAAATTTAGATTAAGGAGGGGAGAATGACACACATTCTTCTCTTTCGATTTGGAATAAACATTTGATCAAATCACACAGTGTAATAGAACAGGCAATTCTGCTGACAAACTATTTGAAATAAGTATCACAAATTGTAATCCTGAACAAACTGTTGTTGTATTAAACAGGGACCTCATCAACAGGGCAGCAATCAACTGCACAATCAACATCAACTGACACAACAACATTAACCAGCAGTCCAGATGTTTCCACCAAATCTACTGGAGCCTCAACATCAGGAGGTAAATGGCAGACATTGTGATCTATTGTTTTGGATTTTCTATCATCGTTGATGGTGTGAATGGGTGCAGGCGCAATTTTAAACTGGTGTTCCTGGATTCTCCAAAACATTTTGCAATTTTCATTAGACTATAGGAGTAAGAGGATGGAAAACCCACTTTTCCCGATAAACGACCCATTGAGCTCATTAAGAGGGGAGACTGGGCTCCAGTTAACATCTTACCTGAAAGATGGCATCTGTGCCAGTGAAGCACTCCCTCAGTGCAGTACTCACAGTGTCACCCTCCAAAGGGGATCAAAACTCTGACTGGTCCTTTTATTTGGGTGTGGATCGATGCAAGTGACAGTTTCCTCACTTCTGATTTGCAGCTAATTTTGAGCAGACCGTACAGTTTAATAGGATGAGATTGTGATGGGGAAACTCGGTGAAATAAATAATGCAAAAACCATTCAGTAGAAACCTGACACAATTAACTTGACATTAAACAGAAATGACCTCAACTGGACTGGAATCAACAAGCGAATCAAGTTCAACTGACACACCAGCAGCAACCAGCAGCCCAAATCTTTCCACAACATCCACTGGACCCTGGACATCAGAAGGTAAATGACAGTCAATGTGACCTATTGTTTCATCATCAAACTGTTAATATTCTCTGAGCAGTTGGTAGACGAACAGGAAAGATATTTGTCTGAAATTTCTCTTTCTTGAATTCTAACACAATATGAAATGGGTTTGCATTAAAGAGTTAAAATATCAGATGAAGGAACATATGGGGTGTAGTCACTGTTTTAATGTGGCAAAACACAGCAGCCAATTTACGCACAGGAAGATCACTTAGGAGGTAATGATGACCATCTAATTGCGTTTTGATTGCTGGAAACTGCAAAGTCAGACTCCCAAACTAATATTTAGATTGAGGAGGGGAGAATCATACACACTCTTCCCTTTCGATTTGGAAAAAAATATTTGATCAGATCTCACAGTGTAATAGAACGGAGAATTCTGCTGACAAACTATTTGAAATAAGTATCACAAATTGTAATCCTGAACAAACTATTGTTGTATTAAACAGGGACCTCATCAACAGGGCAGCAATCAACTGGACAATCAACATCAACTGACACAACAACATTAACCAGCAGTCCAAATGTTTCCACCAAATCTACTGGAGCCTCAACATCAGGAGGTAAATGGCAGACGTTGTGATCTATTGTGTTGGATTTTCTATCATCGTTGACGGTGTGAATGGGTGCAGGCGCAATTTTAAACTGGTGTTCCTGGATTCTCCAAAACATTTTGCAGTTTTCATTAGACTATAGGGGTAAGAGGATGGAAAACCCACTTTTCCCAATTAACGGCCCATTGAGCTCATTCAGACGGGAGACCGGGATCCACTTAGCATCTTACCTGAGATATGGCATCTGTGCCAGTGAAGTATTCCCTCAGTGCACAAAAGGATGTTTGTCTGAATCTGCGTCATTTCAGGGGTCAAATGGCATTGGGACAAGAGTGGGCATTGACTCGGTATAAATGGCCACTTTGTGATATCAATATTCTCTGGTTCTTTGGTGAACTGCATTGTCACAATAAGGGGCAGTGACAGCCCCCAAAATGGCCGCTGCCTCCTTTTGCCACTGAGACTACTCTGGCTGCTCCTAATCCGAGCGGTATTTAGCAATGCTAATTGGGCACAGGGGTCAGCTTCCGCCCAATCAGAGCATTGTCATTGAAAAATAGTTCTGAATGGGGAGAGGGTTCAGGAGCACGAAAGGGACCCGGAATTCACCAAGGTGTCAGCTTGCTGATACAACACTGAAATTGCTCTCTGAGAAATTTGAGCAGGCCGTACAGATTAATCGGATGAGATTGTGATGGGGAAACAGGGTGAAATGTAACATGAAAAACCATTCAGTAGCAACCTGACACAATTAACTTGATATTAAACAGGAATGACCTCAACTGGACTGGAATCAACAAGTGAATCAAGTTCAACTGACACACCAGCAGCAACCAGCAGCCCAAATCGTTCCACAACATCCACTGGACCCTGGACATCAGAAGGTAAATAACAGTCAATGTGACCTATTGTTTCAACATCAAACTAAATATTCTCTGAGCAGTTGGTAGACGAACAGGAAGACTTTTTTTTCTGAAATTTCTCTTCCTTCAATTTTTACACAATCTTTAAGTTGTTTAATTTAAACATTTAAAATATCAGAACAAGGAATATGTTGTGTGTAGTTACTGTTTTAATGTGGCAAAACACAGGAGGCAATTTAGGCACAGGAAGATCACTGATGAGGTAGTGATGACTACCAAAATGAGTTTGATTACTGGAAACTGCAAAGTAAGATCCCAAACTATCATTTATATTAAGGACGGGAAACTCATACACACTCTCCCCGTTCGATTTGGAAAAAACATTTGATCAGATCTCACAGTGTAACAGAATGCAGAATTCTGCTGACAAACTATTTGAAATAAGTATCACAAATTGTAATCCTGAACAATATAATGTGATATTAAACAGGGACCTCATCAACTGGGCAGCAATCAACTGGACAATCAACATCAACTGACACAACAGCATTAACCAGCAGTCCAGATGTTTCCACCAAATCTACTGGAGCCTCAACATCAGGAGGTAAATGGCAGACATTGTGATCTATGGGGTTGGATTTTCTATCGTCAGTGGGGGTTGTGAACTGGTGCAGGCGCAATTTTAAATTTGTTTTCCTGGAGAACGGCAGTGAATCCTCCAAAACATTTTACAATTTTGGATGGCCCATCGGGGTAAGAGGACGGAAAACTCACTTTTGCCGATCAGGGGGAATTGGCCCGCTCCTTCACAAATGTGTCCTCAGATCAATTACAGACACCTAAGAGGGGAGACTGGGCTCTACTTAACATCTTAGCTAAAGGATGGCATCTGTGCCAGTGAAGCACTCCCTCAGTGCAGTACTGACAGTGTCCGCCTAGATATGGGATTAAACTCTGACTGGTTCTTTAGTTGAGTCTGGATCATTCCAAGTGAAAGGTTCTTCACTTTTAATTTGTAACTAATTTTGAGCAGACCGTACAGCTTAATAGGATGAGATTGTGATGCGGAAACAGGGTGAAATGATTAACGACAAACAATCCAGGAGAAACCTGACACAATTGTTAGAACGTATTCTGAGAGATATCTACAGGCATTTAGACAGGCAAGAGCTAATTAGGGAAAGTCAGCATGGCTTTGTAAGGGGAAAGGCAAGTCTCACAAATTTGATTGAGTTTTTTGAAGGGGTAACCAAGAAGGTAGATGAGGGCAGTGCGGTCGACGTTGTCTACATGGACGTTAGCAAGGTCTTTGACAAGGTACCGCATGGTAGGTTGTTGCAAAAGGTTAAATCTCACAGAATCCAGGGCGAGGTAGCCAATTGGATACAAAATTGGCTTGGCGACTGAAGCCAAAGGGTGGTTGTAGAGGGTTATTTTTTAAACTGGAGGCCTGTGACCAGCCATGTGCCTCAGGGATCGGTGCTGGGTCCACTGTTATTTGTTATATATAGTAATGATTTGGATGAGAATGTCGGAGGCATGGTTAGTAAGTTTGCAGATGACACCAAGATTGGTGGCATCGTGGTTCGTGAAGAAAAAGATTACAACAGGATCTTGACCAATTGGGCCAGTGGGCCGATGAATGGCAGATGGAGTTTAATTTGGATACATTTGAGGTAATGCATTTTGGTCGATCAAATCAGGGTAGGACCTACTCAGTTAATGGTCGGGAGTTGGGGAGAGTTACAGAACAAAGAGATCTCGGGGTACAGGTCCATAGCTCCTTGAAGGTGGAGTCGCAGGTGGACAGGGTGGTGAAGAAGGCATTCAGCATGCTAGGTTTTATTGGTCAGAATATTGAATACAAGGAGTTTTCTTGTTGTAGGTGTACACAACATTGGTAAGACCAATGTGTTCAGTTCTGGCCGCCCTATTGTAGGAAGGATATTGTTAAACTAGAAAGAGTTCAGAAGAGATTTACCTGACACAATTAATTTGATATTAAACAGAAATGACCTCAACTGGACTGGAATCAACAAGCGAATCAAGTTCAACTGACACACCAGCAGCAACCAGCAGCCCAAATCTTTCCACAACATCCACTGGGCCCTGGACATCAGAAGGTAAATGACAGTCAATGTGACCGATTGTTTCAACATCAAACTGTTAATATTCTCTGAGCAGTTGGTAGACGAACAGGAAAGATATTTGTCTGAAATTTCTCTTTCTTGAATTCTAACACAATCTGTAACTGGTTTACGTTAAACATTTACAATATCAGATGACGGAACATATGGGGTGTAGTCACTGCTTTCATGTTGAAAAACACAGCAGCCAATTTACGCACGGGAAGATCACTTAGGAGGGAATGATGACTATCTAACAGAGTTTCAATTGCTGGAAACTGCAAAGTCAGACTCCCAAACTAACGTTTAGATTGAGGAGGGGAGAATCAAACACACTCCTCCCTTTCGAATTGGAAAAAAGTTTTGATCAGATCTCACCGTGTAACAGAACAGAGAATTCTGCTGACAAACTATATGAAATAAGTACCAAAAATTGTAATACTGAACAAACTATTGGTGTATTAAACAGGGACCTCATCAACAGGGCAGCAATCAACTGGACAATCAACATCAACTGACACAACAACATTAACCAGCAGTCCAGATGTTTCCACCAAATCTACTGGAGCCTCAACATCAGGAGGTAAATGGCAGACATTGTGATCTATTGTGCTGGATTTGTATCGTCCGTGGGGGTGTGAACGGGTGCAGGTGCAATTTTAAACTTGTGTTCCCGGAAAAAGGCACTGGATCCTCCAAAATATTTTGCAATTTTCTTTAGCCTATTGGGGTAAGAGGATGAAAAACCCACTTTTCCCGATTAACGGCCCATTGAGCTCATTAAGGAATTCATTACGATGTCTTTCTGGGACTGAATGGGATTTTCAATCTTTTTCTCCGGATGAAGCAAACAAAATAACACAAGGTAATGCACACCTCTTTGGTTGTCATGGTGCCAAAGGATATTTGTCTACATCTGTGTTTGTTGTGGGCTCAACTGGCATTGGGACAAGTGTGGGCATTGACTTGGTGTGAATGTCCGCTTTGTGATATCATCATCCTCTCTGAGAATTTGGTGGACGGACACTAAAAGTGTCTGCCTGAAGTTCCTCCCTTCACAATTTGGAGAGTCTGTAACAAGTTGCTGTGAACCAGTTAAACCATCAGAGGGCAGAATTCCACGAGGAGCAGTCACTGTTTTAATGTCGTGAAACACAGCATCCAATTTATACACATTAGGACCAATCAAAATGCAAGAATCATCCGACCAGATCGTCTGTTTCAGTGCTGTTGGTTGAGGGATAAATAATAAATCTGAACCCTGGGGGAACTGTCCTGCTCCTTCCCAAATCTGTCCTCTAATCCATTACTGACACCTAAGAGGGGAGACTGGGCTCTACTTAACAGCTTACCTGAAAGATGGCATCTGAGCCAGTGAAGCACTCCCTCAGTGCAGTACTGACAGTGTCAGCCTAGATATGGGATCAAACTCTGACTGGTTCTTTAGTTTGAGTCTGGATCAATCCAGGATTAGCATACGGTACAGTTTAATAGGATGAGATTGTGATGGGGAAACAGTGTGAAATAAATAAACAAAAACCATTCAGTAGAAACCTGACACAATTAACTTGGCATTAAACAGAAATGACGACAACTGGACTGGAATCAACAAGCAAATCAAGTTCAACTGACACACCAGCAGCAACCAGCAGCCCCAATCTTTCCACAACATCCACTGGACCCTGGACATCAGAAGGTAAATGACAGTCAGGGAGCATTGTGGCGCAGTGGTTAGCACTGCTGCCTCACGGCACCAAGGTCCCAGGTTCGATCCCGGTTGCGGGTCACTATCTGTGTGGAGTTTGCACATTCTCCCCGTGTTTGCGTGGGTTTCACCCCCACAGCCCAAAGATGTGCAGGCTAGGTGGATTGACCGTGCTAAATTGCCCCTTATTTGGAAAAAATGAATTGGGTACTCTAAATTTATTTTTTTTAAATTAAAAAAAGTAGTCGAAGTGACCTATTGATTCAACATCAAACTAAATATTCTCTGAGCTGTTGGTAGACGAACATGAAAGATGTTCGTCTGAAATTTCTCTTTCATGACTTCTAACACAGTCTGTAGCTAGTTTACGTTAAAGAGTTCAAATATCAGAGCAGGGAACATGTGGAGTATATTCACTGTTTTAATGTGGCAAAAAACTGCAGTCTATTTATGCACAAGAAGATCACTGAGAAGGTAATGATCATCATCTAACATGATTTCAATTGCTGGATACTGCAAAGTCAGACTCCCAAACTAACATTTAGATTAATGAGGGAAGAATCATACACACTCTTCCCTTTCGATTTGGAAAAAGCATTCGATCAGATCTCACAGTGTAACAGAATGGGGGATTATGCTGACAAACTATTTCAAATAAGCACCAAAAATTGTAATCCTGAACAATAAAATGTGATATTAAACAGGGAGCTCATCAACAGGGCAGCAATCAACTGGGCAATCAACATCAACCGACACAACAACATTAACCAGCAGTCCAGATGTTTCCACCAAATCTACTGGAGCCTCAACATCTGGAGGTAAATGGCTGACTTTAATCTTTTGTGCAGCGGGTTCAAGGAGACAGCTCACCGCCATCTTCTCACGGGCAATGAGGGATGGCAGTAAATGCCTAACCTGCGAAACCCACATCCCGTAAAAATGAATTTACAAAAGGCAATTTGACTTTAATGTTTCAGCCGGAAATATTCTCTGAATAATTGGGAAAGAGACACTAAGGGTGTTTGTCTGAAACCTCTCTAGCTTCAGGTTTAACACAGTCTGTTACCAGTTTATTTGAAATAGTTGAAGTTCTGGGGACGGCCGTCCCAACCTCTAATCGAACCGCTGCCGTGTGCATACGCAGCCACGGATCCAGCAATTCTCTCGGCTGTATCGGCAACGAGAGACGGGTACATAACAGCTACACGGATGATTGGTGCCATTTTGCGTCGAATGTTCAGACGTAAAATGCCACCGTTCCCACGCTGGCGTGAGGACATAGCCTCACAATCGGCAAATCCAGCCCCTGGTTAGTTGTGACAACTCCCTTTGACAGGTCTCTTTGACAGGTGCTTAGCATAAGCTGCTTCCTTGATGTACGTTCTGACAAAGGAAGGTTCAGACTTGGAGATAGGTTTAACACATTTATTGAACAGTTAACACTTCTGCTACTTGAGTTCAATTCTCCTGCTAATCTTACTAAAGTAACTCAACCTAACTAACCAGTCTGCTCTAATCCATGCGGTGGGTGTGATGCTTCCGATCTGCCCCTGTCTCTCTGAGTGTCGCCTGTGGAAAAGAGAAAGAGCATGTGTGCCCTGTCCTTTTATATGTGTTGCCCCCTTGTGGTAGTGTCACCTCTGGGTGTCTTGACTGCCCATTGGTCGTGTCCTATCTTACTGACCTATTGGTTGAATGTCTGTGTCATGATGTCTCTGGTGCTCTCTCTAGTGTTTATTTAGTCCCAGTGTATTTGCATTAACCCCTTGTGTATTTCCAGTGATGCATATCACCACACTTCTGACTATTTCTGACAATTGATAATGACGGGTCTGTTGGCAGTTTCAATACAAATAATCTTACCAGCTCCATTTTATATTCCCAAACAGTCTTTACTACAACAACTTCAATGGTCACCACCATCAGTCAGTCCATAACTCAAGTTCCGTCGACTACCGGTGAATATATTAGATTTTGTACATCATTGTATGAATATGGTAACTTTGAAATATGCTCCTGTAGAATGACTGAATGTCTCAAAGTTGCAAAGAGGCAGATGTCGGTCAATTAGATGATAATTGTTTCTCTGTACATTGAGTTACACGTTAGTTAGGCTGCAATGTTTGCCTGCAGACCTGCATTATAAAGTACATTCCACAACTTTGGTAGATTGAAAAGCATTTTTGCATTATTTCTAGAGTTTAGTTACAGTTATATGTCGGAAATGTGACATCAATTTACATGACACTATTCCACAAACAGCTGTCCTGAGGTCATGGGAAATGTAAGGTTTCAACCTCTGAAAGCACAGAAGGCCAGTCAGTTATACCAGGCAGTTCCTCCTCGAAGACTTACCCTTTTTGTCTTCTGTTCAGTTAATTTATGTCAAAATGGAGGTTCCTCGGATGGTGTGCAGTGCATTTGCCCAAAGCCTTATCAAGGACCGTACTGTCAATCAGTATCTCAGTCTGTTCCTGGTAAGTTAGATTTGTTTTACAATTTAGCTGTTGAGGTGTTTAATGATTTAGACTGCCGTGTGTGACTGACATAGGGGGCGAAATTCTCCTACCCGCCCCGCCACATTTCTGCGCTGACCGGCCGGCGGGAGTCTCCGTAACGCCGGCCGGTCAATGGGGTTTCCCATTGTGGGGCAGCCCCACGCCGTCGGGAAACCCCCGGGCGCCGGCAGAACGGAGACTCCCGCCGGCGGAGAATGACGCCCAAGAACACTGGACGCGATTCTCCGAGCCCCGCGCCGGGCCGGAGAATCACCGCCCATCCGACGTTGGCGCGCGATTCTCCGTGGCGCGGCCACGGCCGCTGGAATCGGCGGGGCCGCCGATTCTACGGCCCGGATGGGCCGAGCTGCCGCTCCAACGTGACAGAGTCACGCCAGCGCCTGGTCGCTGCCCGTGGGAGGTGTTCGGGAACGCTTGGGGGGCGGCCTGTGGGAGGTGGAGGGGGGCTCCTGCACCGGGGGGGGGGCCTCTAATGGGGTCTGGGCCGCAATCGGGGCCCACCGATCGGCGGGCCGGCCTCTCCCCACCCCCGGCCTACTTCCTGGCGCGGCGGCCCCTGAACACCGACCTCATGTTGGGTCGGGGCCGGCCCGCGTAAGAAGTTCCCCGTGCACACGCAGGATGGCGCGGCCCAACTGCGCATGCGCGGGAGCGCCGCATAAGGAGGTTGGAGCAACGTGAACCGTTCTGTGGGGGCCAGAATAGGTCGTGCCCGGGCCCTGTTCGCACCATCGTGAAACGTGACGGCGTTCACAATGGCGCGAACACTTGGCCTCAATATCGGAGAATCGCGCCCACTATCTTGAACGTTATAAAGATATGGACAGCATTACACCCCAATATTAGCACTTGAACCAGTAACACCTAATATTGACAGAGGAGCTATTATACCCCAATATTAACACAGGAATCATTATATCCCAACATTAACACAGGAAACATTACACCCCAATGTTAACACAGGAAACAATACACCCCGATATTATTACAGTGAAGATTACACCCTAATAGGAACATGAGAAACATTTCAGCCAAATTTTAACACAGTAAACATTACACCCCAATATTAACACAGTAAACATCAACTCCCAATTTTAACACAGTAAACATTACATCCCAATATTAACACAGTAAACATTACACCCCAATATTATCACAGGAAACATTTCACCCCAATATTAACACAGGAAACATTACACCCCGATATTATCACAGTGAAGATTACACCCTAATAGGAACATGAGAAACATTTCAGCCAAATTTTAACACAGTAAACATTACACCCCAATATTAACACAGTAAACATCAACTCCCAATTTTAACACAGTAAACATTACATCCCAATATTAACACAGTAAACATTACACCCCAATATTATCACAGTAAACATTTCACCCCAATATTAACACCGGAAACATTACACCCCGATATTAACACAGGAAACATTACACCCTGATATTAACACAGTAAACATTACACCCCAATGTTAACACAGGAAGCATTACACCCCAATATTAACACAGGAAACATTACACCCCAATATTAACACAGGAAACATTATAGAATCATAGAAGTTTACAGCATGGAAACAGGCCCTTCGGCCCAACCAGTCCATGCCGCCCAGTTTTTACCATTAAGCTAGTCCCAGTTGCCCGCACTTGGCCCATAACCCTCTATACCCATCTTACCCATGTAACTATCTAAATGTTTTTTAAAAGACACAATTGTACCGCCTCTACTACTACCTCTGGCAGCCCATTCCAGACACTCACTACCCTCTGAGTGAAGAAATTGCCCCTCTGGGCCCTTCTGAATCTCTCCCCTCTCACCTTAAACCTATGCCCTCTAGTTTTAGACTCCCCTACCTTTGGGAAAAGATGTTGACTATCTACCTTATCTATGCCCCTCATTATTTTATAGACCTCTATAAGATCACCCCTAAGCCTCCTACGCTCCAAGGAAAAAAGTCCCAGTCTATCCAGCCTCTCCTTATAACTCAAACCATCAAGTCCCGGCAACATCCTAGTAAATCTTTTCTGCACTCTTTCCAGTTTAATAATATCCTTCCTATAATAGGGTGACCAGAACTGCACACAGTATTCCAAGTGTGGCCGTACCAGTGTCTTGTACAACTTCAACAAGATGTCCCAACTCCTGTATTCAATGCTCTGACCAATGAAACCAAGCATGCCGAATGCCTTCTTCACCACCCTGTCCAGCTGCGACTCCACCTTCAAGGAGCTATGAACCTGTACTCCTAGATCTCTTTGTTCTATAACTCTCCCCAACGCCATACCATTAACTGAGTAGGTCCTGGCCTGATTCGATCTGCCAAAATGCATCACCTCACATTTATCTAAATTAAACTCCATCTGCCATTCGTCGGCCCACTGGCCTAATTGATCAAGATCCCGTTGCAATCCTAGATAACCTTCTTCACTATCCACTGTGCCACCAATCTTGGTGTCATCTGCAAACTTACTAACCATGCCTCCTAAATCCTGATATTAACACAGTAAACATTACACCCCAATGTTAACACAGGAAACATTACACCCTGATATTAAGACAGTAAACATTACACCCCAATGTTAACACAGGAAACATTACACCCCAATATTAACACAGTAAACATTACACCCTGAGATTAACACAGTAAACATTACACCCCAATGTTAACACAGGAAACATTACACCCTGATATTAACACAGTAAACATTACACCCCAATATTAACACAGTAAACATTACACCCTGAGATTAACACAGTAAACATTACACCCCAATATTAACACAGTAAACATTACACCCTGAGATTAACACAGTAAACATTACACCCCAATGTTAACACAGGAAACATTACACCCGATATCAACACAGTGAAGATTAAACCCTAATAGGAACATGAGAAACATTTCACCCCAATATTAACACAGGATCAATACACCCCAATATTAACACAGTAAACATCAAACCCCAATATTAACACAGTAAACATTACATCCCAATATTAACACAGTAAACATTACACCCCAATATTAACACAGTAAACATTTCACCCCAATATTAACACAGTAAACATCAAACCCCAATATTAACACAGTAAACATTACACCCCAATGTTAACACAGGAAACATAACAGCCCAATATTAACACAGGAATCATTACACCCCAATATTAACACAGTAAACATTACACCCCAATATTAACACAGTAAACATCAAACCCCAATATTAACACAGTATACATTACACCCCAATATTAACACAGGAAACATAACAGCCCAATATTAACACAGGAATCATTACACCCCAATATTAACACAGTAAACATTACACCCCAATATTAACACAGGAAACATAACAGCCCAATATTAACACAGGAATCATTACACCCCAATATTAACACAGTAAACATTACACCCCAATATTAACACAGTAAACATCAAACCCCAATATTAACACAGTATACATTACACCCCAATATTAACACAGGAAACATAACAGCCCAATATTAACACAGGAATCATTACACCCCAATATTAACAGAGGAAACATTACATCCCAATATTAACACAGTAAATATTACACCCCAATGTTAACACAGGAAACATTACAGCCCAATATGAACACAGTAAACATTACACCCCAATATTAACACAGGAAACATAACACCCCAATATTACACAGTAAACATTACAGCCCAATATTAACACAGTAAACATTACAGCTCAATATTAACACAGTAAACATTTCACCCCAATATTAACACAGGCAATATTACACCCTGATATGAACACAGTAAACAACTGGCCACTCCCACCAGTCCACACAGCCCTCGATGTAGCCCCCCCAGCACAGTCCCAGCCCGAGTGTGGCGGTGCTGGATACAGTCCGCAGCCAGCATGCTGGGTTCCAGCACAGCTGAGACCATACGTGAACCGCGTCATTGGGAAATCCTCCCATCAGGGGTGAAGCATTGGGGAGGTCCTTCAGGTGACGCGCTGAGGCCGTCCCAATGCGTGCGGCCAGCAGCGCGATGAAGCCATTTCGGAGGGGGCGGAGCATGTGAAACCTTCGTCAAACAGGCGCCGCCCCCGATTTTGGTGTCAAAAGGGAACGGAGAATCTTGCCCCCTATTCTTATACGCTGTAAGATATTAACGTGTGATGCAATGTATTATAGGAAATGTGACTTATGCGATCAGAGTGACAGTGGAGATAGAGAATAGAAATTATTCCACTGAACTGGAGGACAGAACATCTGAAGCGTTCTTAAACTTTTCAAAGGAATTTAAGCTACAGGTTGGGAGCTTTCAATATTGTTCTACTGAAAATTGTTTTGAAAATATTATTACGATATAATATAAAACATTGGGCTGGATTCTCCATTCTGGAGTCAAACTCCTCTCGCACTTGATCTATTTTTCCCTTCACACTTGAAGACATCTTCATTACCCTGTTTTGATATTTACCACAAAGTTTGTTGACACTCTTGCTTTAATTGACAGTTCCTCACCACATTAAAAGCAGCTAAGCGCCTTACGCTGCGAAAAAGTGGAAGTGAAAGCACTTAGCTGGTTCTGATGCGGTGAGGAACTGCCAATCATAGCAAGAGTGTTTGGAAACATTGGGCTGGATTCTCCGATTTTCTGGCTATGTCCGGAGGAAGTGCCTGGTTCTACATTGAAACAATCAGCGAGGGCCCAGCACTGACCCTCCGATGGGTGAGGGGCTAGCAGCTGCGCCACGTAAAACACACGGCGTTTACGAAATAAACGGCCGGGGGATTGCCAGGTCTGTGGCCGCGCATGAGTACGGTGACGAACTGCAATGCTCGCACCGTACAACATGGACCCGACCTGCCAGATAGTGCTCTCCTGGACACTCCCTCACCACCCCCACCAGTCCCCCTAGCCCAGCCCCCCCCCCCCCCCCCCCCCGACTGTGACGATGCTGGACACAATCCGCAGTCACCACACCAGGTTCACAAAAACCGAGCACACAAGTAAACCATGCCATCGGGAACTCAGCCCATCGGGGGCAGAGCATCGGGGGAGGTTCCTTCAGGTAACGTCCTGAGGCCGTCCCAATGACGTGCGGAGTACTCCCCGTAGATGCTGTTTCGGAGAGTTCGGAGCATCCAAAAACAGGCACCGTAAAAAGGGATTCTCCGCCCGATCGCCAATGACAAAATCGGCGTCGGCAAGCGGACAGTCCTGCCCATTGTGTTTGGCATCAAAGCAGGGTAATGGAGATGCATTCATGAGTGAAGGTAAAGATAGGCCAACAATCCAACAAGCAGCTGTCTTTGGAGTAATAAAACTGTCAATCATCGGCTAACGCAATGTATTATTGTGTGAAATTGAATGGAAGATTTGCATTTCAAAGGCTGTCCAGAGATTTGAAGCCCTTTGAAGTGTACTTGGCTTTGGAGGGAGCCTCTGACATTTGTAAGAGCTGCTGCTTTAAACACTTTTCTCTGAGGCAGCAAATGTTATGAAGGGTAAGTGAAAATACAGCAATCTCTCACTCCACTGCCTGGACTACTCTTCTGCTTTCAGGCAGGGGAGACTGATGGGGGGCTCTGATGGGGGTCTCTGATGGGGGTCTCTGATGGGGGTCTCAGTTAAGGGGTCTCTGATGGGGGTCTCTGATGGGGGTCTCTGTTAAGGGGTCTCTGATGGGGGTCTCTGTTAAGGGGTCTCTGATGGGGGTCTCTGATGGGGGTCTCTGTTAAGGGGTCTCTGATGGGGGGCTCTGATGGGGGTCTCTGTTAAGGGGTCTCTGATGGGGGGCTCTGATGGGGGTCTCTGATGGGGGTCTCAGTTAAGGGGTCTCTGATGGGGGTCTCTGATGGGGGGCTCTGATGGGGGTCTCTGATGGGGGGCTCAGTTAAGGGGTCTGTGATGGGGGTCTCTGTTAAGGAGTCTCTGATATGGGGGGTCTCTGATATGGGGGTCTCTGTTGAGGGGGTCTAATGGGAGGGTCTGATCGAAATCATTGGGGGTAATTTGGTGGGGGCCGGATTTGCCTTTTGGGGGAAAGGGGAGGACTTTCCAATATAACCCCCCTTTTCAGAGACATCCCATATCAGAGACATCCCATCTCAGAGACCCCCATATCAGATACACCCCATATCAGAGACCCCCATATCAGAGACCCCCATATCAGAGACCCCCATATCAGAGACCCCCATATCAGAGACCCCCCATATCAGAGACCCCCCATATCAGAGACCCCCATATCAGAGACCCCCATATCAGAGACACCCCATATCAGAGACCCCCATATCAGAGACCCCCATATCAGAGACCCCCCATATCGGAGACCCCCCATATCAGAGACATCCCAGATCAGAGACCCCCATATCAGAGACCCCCATGTCAGAGACCCCCATGTCAGAGACCCCCCCATATCAGAGACATCCCATATCAGAGACCCCCATATCAGTGACCCCCCATATCAGAGACCCCCCATATCAGAGACATCCCATATCAGAGACCCCCATATCAGTGACCCCCCATATCAGAGACCCCCCATATCAGAGACCCCCATATCAGAGACCCCCCCATATCAGAGACCCCCCCATATCAGAGACATCCCATATCAGAGACACCCCATATCAGAGACCCCCCATATCAGAGACCCCCCATATCAGAGACCCACCATATCAGAGACCCCCATATCAGAGACCCCCCATATCAGAGACCCCCCATATCAGAGACCCCCTTATCAGAGACCCCCTTATCAGAGACCCCCCCATATCGGAGACCCCCCATATCGGAGATCCCCCATATCGGAGATCCCCCACATCGGAGACCCCCCATATCAGAGACCCCCATATCAGAGAGCACCCATATCAGAGAGCCCCCATATCAGAGACCCCCATATCAGAGACCCCCATATCAGAGACCCCCATATCAGAGACATCCCATATCAGAGACCCCCATATCAGAGACACCACATATCAGAGACCCCCTTATCAGAGACCCCCCATAACGGAGACCCCCCATAACGGAGACCCCCCATATCTGAGACCCCCCATATCTGAGACCCCCTTATCAGTGAACCCCCATAACGGAGACCCCCCATATCAGAGACCCCCCATATCTGAGACCCCCCATATCTGAGACCCCCCATATCTGAGACCCCCATATCAGAGACCCCCATATCAGAGACCCCCATATCAGAGACCCCCCATATCAGAGACCCCCCATATCAGAGACCCCCCATATCAGCGACCCCCCATATCAGCGACCCCCCCATATCAGCGACCCCCCATATCAGAGACCCCCCATATCAGAACCCCCCATATCAGAGACCCCATATCAGAGACCCCAATATCAGAGACCCCCATATCAGAGACCCCCATATCAGAGACCCCCATATCAGAGACCTCCATATCAGAGACCCTCATATCAGAGACCCCCATATCAGAGACCCCCATATCAGTGACCCCCCATATCAGAGACCCCCATATCAGAGACCCCCATATTAGAGACCCCCATATCAGAGACCCCCATATCAGAGACCACCATATCAGAGACATCCCATATCAGAGACCCCCATATCAGAGACACCCCATATTAGAGACACCCCATGTCAGAGACCCCCATGTCAGAGACCCCCCATGTCAGAGACCCCCCCATATCAGAGACATCCCATATCAGAGACCCCCATATCAGAGACCCCCATATCAGAGACCCCCATATCAGTGACCCCCATATCAGAGACCCCCATATCAGAGACCTCCATATCAGAGACCCTCATATCAGAGACCCCCATATCAGAGACCCCCATATCAGTGACCCCCCATATCAGAGACCCCCATATCAGAGACCCCCATATCAGAGACCCCCCATATCAGAGACCCCCATATCAGAGACCCCCCATATCAGAGACCCCCATATCAGAGATCCCCAATATGAGAGATCCCCCATCAGAGACCCCCCTATATCTGAGATATACCCATATCAGCGACCCCCCCCCCCATATCGGAGACCCCCCATATCGGAGATCCCCCATATCGGAGATCCCCCACATCGGAGACCCCCCATATCAGAGACCCCCATATCAGAGAGCACCCATATCAGAGAGCCCCCATATCAGAGACCCCCATATCAGAGACCCCCATATCAGAGACCCCCATATCAGAGACATCCCATATCAGAGACCCCCATATCAGAGACACCACATATCAGAGACCCCCTTATCAGAGACCCCCCATAACGGAGACCCCCCATAACGGAGACCCCCCATATCTGAGACCCCCCATATCTGAGACCCCCTTATCAGTGAACCCCCATAACGGAGACCCCCCATATCAGAGACCCCCCATATCTGAGACCCCCCATATCTGAGACCCCCCATATCTGAGACCCCCATATCAGAGACCCCCATATCAGAGACCCCCATATCAGAGACCCCCCATATCAGAGACCCCCCATATCAGAGACCCCCCATATCAGCGACCCCCCATATCAGCGACCCCCCCATATCAGCGACCCCCCATATCAGAGACCCCCCATATCAGAGACCCCCCATATCAGAACCCCCCATATCAGAGACCCCATATCAGAGACCCCAATATCAGAGACCCCCATATCAGAGACCCCCATATCAGAGACCCCCATATCAGAGACCTCCATATCAGAGACCCTCATATCAGAGACCCCCATATCAGAGACCCCCATATCAGTGACCCCCCATATCAGAGACCCCCATATCAGAGACCCCCATATTAGAGACCCCCATATCAGAGACCCCCATATCAGAGACCCCCATATCAGAGACATCCCATATCAGAGACCCCCATATCAGAGACACCACATATCAGAGACCCCCTTATCAGAGACCCCCCATAACGGAGACCCCCCATAACGGAGACCCCCCATATCTGAGACCCCCCATATCTGAGACCCCCTTATCAGTGAACCCCCATAACGGAGACCCCCCATATCAGAGACCCCCCATATCTGAGACCCCCCATATCTGAGACCCCCCATATCTGAGACCCCCATATCAGAGACCCCCATATCAGAGACCCCCATATCAGAGACCCCCCATATCAGAGACCCCCCATATCAGAGACCCCCCATATCAGCGACCCCCCATATCAGCGACCCCCCCATATCAGCGACCCCCCATATCAGAGACCCCCCATATCAGAGACCCCCCATATCAGAACCCCCCATATCAGAGACCCCATATCAGAGACCCCAATATCAGAGACCCCCATATCAGAGACCCCCATATCAGAGACCCCCATATCAGAGACCTCCATATCAGAGACCCTCATATCAGAGACCCCCATATCAGAGACCCCCATATCAGTGACCCCCCATATCAGAGACCCCCATATCAGAGACCCCCATATTAGAGACCCCCATATCAGAGACCCCCATATCAGAGACCACCATATCAGAGACATCCCATATCAGAGACCCCCATATCAGAGACACCCCATATTAGAGACACCCCATGTCAGAGACCCCCATGTCAGAGACCCCCCATGTCAGAGACCCCCCCATATCAGAGACATCCCATATCAGAGACCCCCATATCAGAGACCCCCATATCAGAGACCCCCATATCAGTGACCCCCATATCAGAGACCCCCATATCAGAGACCTCCATATCAGAGACCCTCATATCAGAGACCCCCATATCAGAGACCCCCATATCAGTGACCCCCCATATCAGAGACCCCCATATCAGAGACCCCCATATCAGAGACCCCCCATATCAGAGACCCCCATATCAGAGACCCCCCATATCAGAGACCCCCATATCAGAGATCCCCAATATGAGAGATCCCCCATCAGAGACCCCCCTATATCTGAGATATACCCATATCAGCGACCCCCCCTCCCCATGAGCCACCCCTGCCTTGAAGCTAAAGAGCAATCCAGGTAGAAACAGTGAAAGATCTCTGCTAAGAGGAAGTGAAAGCATTTACCTCCGAGATGTTCTTAAACATAATGCCAGATCCGATCTGTGAAAGGCCTTTACCCCCAATCCTACATCCCACCCTTTTCCCATTCTGTATCAGTCTGTGAAGGAACAGACCCGAATACCTTGCCCCATCTTTCCCTGCCTCATTAACCCCCGTACGCTGGTTTATCTGTACCTATCTATCCTTATCTCTTTCAGATGAAACTTGTTTATGGGCATATTTATGGATATGATACGGTAGAGATTACAATGACAAGGTAAGGATCTCAAAACAAACTCCTCAGCTCTGCTTATTTTATATCATGTGTGACAAAGACTAGCCCTCTTCAGTCTTATCTAATATTGTATGTTCCTTATTAACGAGATATACATCTGTATGGGAGGCATTTTAGTTTCTACAATGGAATGTCCTCCAGGTTAGAGTTGTGGATTCAAATTCACTTCAGACACTTGAGCGCACAATCTATGCTGACGCTGCGTGGCAGTATTGAAGGAATGCTGCACTGTCGGAATTCTCTGGCCGTGGGTTTCCCGGGAGCGTGAGGGGGCTGCAATGGGAAATCCCATTGACAAGCGGCGGAAAGACAGAATTCCGCCTCCAGCGGACGGCGCGCCACCAAG
Source organism: Scyliorhinus torazame (assembly GCF_047496885.1). Taxonomy (NCBI): domain Eukaryota; kingdom Metazoa; phylum Chordata; class Chondrichthyes; order Carcharhiniformes; family Scyliorhinidae; genus Scyliorhinus; species Scyliorhinus torazame. The sequence continues at coordinate 8,868,499 of NC_092737.1, forward strand.
AAACACGTGCCTGGGGGACTAGAGAATTCCCCCCACGGTCCTTTGGCTCGGGCATTCAGCTGGGGCCCCCTTGGCCTCTGGGGCACCACTTGAATCCTGGGCTTTACTCTCAGGGGCTTCGCGAACGAAAGGAAGTTATGTTAAACTATCATAAATCACAGGTTAGGCTTTTGCTGGAGGTATTGTGCCCAATTCACATTTCAAAAGAGCTATTCTTTGAGGCTCAGTCTGACCCAGTCTCCTCCAAATAAAGAGCCACATGGCTCATTTGAGTCTTAAGACCACTGCCCATCGTCATTTCGAATCCCTGCTCCTAAGAATCAGATATAAAGTGGTAGATTTGCTAGCCATTCTCTGGAGGATATGTGGGGAAAGTGCAGAGGAGGTTTATCCGATTAGTACCAAGGTAGAGGGATTTCAGTCATGTGGAGCGACTGGAAAAACTGGGATTGTTCTTATTAGAGTAGAGAAGGTTAAGGAGAGAATCGATAAGGGTTTGTCCAAAGCTGAAGGGTTTTACGGAAGGAAAATAGGGTGAAAGTATTTCTACTGCCAGGATTATGGTATTATCATAACTATCAGCACTGCAAGGGTTAATGTAGTGTCGAGAGTAGCCACTAGAGGGAGCTACAGTTACAACAATATAAGGCAGTGATGTTAAGCCTTGTGGCGGAGAGTATGTGCAGGAGTTAGCTGAAGAGGGTGAGAAGAGCAGACAGCGTAAGTGAGAGCAGATCATAATTTAAACCAGTAGTGAGATTAGCTGTAGATGAGTGTAGTTTAGATGTTATTAATCAACTGTGTATCCTTAAGGAGTACGTGTCGAATCCAAGTTAGTAATGTTAATAAATTTATAGCTTTGTTTAAGTTAAAGCTATTTTATGGTCTTTGTGAACACTACACCAACCATCCTGAAATAAGCAACATAAAGAACACCGCAAGGACAGTTGCTAATCAACTGATTTATGAGGACTGGCAAAATATTTTGGCGGGGGATATTCCAAAATGTATCATCTGAAAATGTTGACCCAAAGTTTTTCTCCTAATCAATTGGACCAGAGGGAGCCAATAGAGATGGACAAGGACAGGGTGGTGGCGGATCAGAACTTAGGATGGAATTTTGCAGCCCTTCCCACCGGCAGAATCTCATGCGCCTATCTCCCCTCCCCCATCCCTAGCGGGTTCCCTATCGATGGGATGGATGAGCTATGCCAAGCGCCATAGATGTTAGCGGACTGCCGGATGGCCACCGGAAATCATATTGCACCCGCGGAAAATCCAAAGATGTGCAGGACAGGTGGATTGGCCACGCTAAATTGCTCCTTAGTGTCCTAAGGTTAGGTGGGGTTTACGGGGATAGGGCGGGGGTTGTTGGGCCTGGGTTGGGCGCTCTTTCGCAGACTCGATGGGCCGAATGGTCTTCTACACTGTAGTGATTCTATTCTATGAAAATGCCGCCCGTAGCGTGGGGTGGGATGGGGAATGAGTTGAAATTGAGCAAGGAGATTAAATTAGAAGTCACTTTACAGGAATATGACTCTAACTGACTTCAGAAGTTGTCTATTTACTCACGGATCTTAAGGCAAAGACCAGGAGAAATTCAGCTCCATCAGTTGTAACAGTTGGGTCTTGTTGCTGGGAGGTGTCGAGGGAGAGCAGTTGATACTGAACACAATTTTGTCTCTGTTTTCTCTCCATCATGTGCGAAGTCCAGGCAGCATTATTACTGATCACAAAGCTATTTTCAACATTGAAGCACCGACGTTTCATGACAGTATGATAAAAATAACAGAGCAAGATATAAAACAAACCTTACAACACAGGAATTGCACCAATAGTAACAAATTAGGTAAGAAAATAGTTCTGTTCTCAATCTCACTGTGCAGTAAAGTCGCTTTGTCACTTCAATCTGCTCGTCTGAAATTCCTTTGCTGCGTATTTTCGGGCTCAGAGATGGCTGTCAGTTTTTCTGCCTTAGAATTAAACACTTTTGTCTTGGCCATCTGCTGATCGAAACTCACCCTCCCCGCCCTAGCAGCGGTGTTGGCCTGCTGGGGCAGCACGGTAGCACATAAGACCATAAGACCATAAGACATAGGAGCGGACGTAAGGCTATTCGGCCCATTGAGTCCACTCCACCATTCAATCATGGCTGATTTCACCTCCATTTACCCGCTCTCTCTCCATAGCCCTTAATTCCTCGAGAAATCAAGAATCTATCAACTTCTGTCTTAAAGACACTCAACGTCACGGCCTCCACCGCCCTCTCTGGCAATGAATTCCACAGACCCACCACTCTCTGGCTGAAGAAATTTCTCCTCATCTCTGTTCTAAAGTGACTCCCTTTTATTCTAAGGCTGTGCCCCTGGGTCCTAGTCTCCCTTGCTAATGGAAACAACTTCCCTACATCCACCCTATCGAAGCCATTCATTATCTTGTAAGTTTCTATTAGATCTCCCCTCAACCTCCTAAACTCCAATGAATATAATCCCAGGATCCTCAGACGTTCATCGTATGTTAGGCCTACCATTCCTGGGATCATCCGTGTGAATCTCCGCTGGACCCGCTCCAGTGCCAGTATGTCCTTCCTGAGGTGTGGGGCCCAAAATTGCTCACAGTATTCTAAATGGGGCCTAACTAATGCTTTATAAAGCTTCAGAAGTACATCCCTGCTTTTATATTCCAAGCCTCTTGAGATGAATGACAACATTGCATTTGCTTTCTTAATTACGGGCTCAACCTGCAAGTTTACCTTTAGAGAATCCTGGACTAGGACTCCCAAGTCCCTTTGCACTTCAGCATTATGAATTTTGTCACCGTTTAAAAAATAGTCCATGCCTCTATTCTTTTTTCCAAAGTGCAAGACCTCGCACTTGCCCACGTTGAATTTCATCAGCCATTTCTTGGACCACTCTCCTAAACTGTCTAAATCTTTCTGCAGCCTCCCCACCTCCTCCATACTACCTGCCCCTCCACCTATCTTTGTATCATCGGCAAACTTAGCCAGAATGCCCCCAGTCCCGTCATCTAGATCGTTAATATATAAAGAGAACAGCTGTGGCCCCAACTCTGAACCCTGCGGGACACCACTCGTCACCGGTTGCCATTCCGAAAAAGAACCTTTTATCCCAACTCTCTGCATTCTGCCTGTAAGCCAATCGTCAATCCATGTTAGTACCTTGCCTCGAATACCATGGGCCCTTATTTTACTCAGCAGTCTCCCGTGAGGCACCTTATCAAAGGCCTTTTGGAAGTCAAGATAGATAACATCCATTGGCTCTCCTTGGTCTAACCTATTTGTTATCTCTTCAAAGAACTCTAACAGGTTTGTCAGGCACGACCTCCCCTTACTAAATCCATGCTGACTTGTCCTAATCCGACCCTGCACTCCCAAGAATTTAGAAATCTCATCCTTAACAATGGATTCTAGAATCTTGCCAACAACCGAGGTTAGGCTAATTGGCCTATAATTTTACATCTTTTTCCTTGTTCCCTTCTTGAACAGGGGGGTTACAACAGTGATTTTCCAATCCTCTGGGACTTTCCCTGACTCCAGTGACTTTTGAAAGATCATAACTAACGCCTCCACTATTTCTTCAGCTATCTCCTTTAGAACTCTAGGATGTAGCCCATCTGGGCCTGGAGATTTATCAATTTTTAGACCTCTTAGTTTCTCTAGCACTTTCTCCTTTGTGATGGCTACCATATTCAACTCTGCCCCCTGACTCTCCGGAATTGTTGGGATATTACTCATGTCTTCTACTGTGAAGACTGACGCAAAGTACTTATTCAGTTCCTCAGCTATTTCCTTGTCTCCCATCACAAAATTACCAGCGTCATTTTGGAGCGGCCCAATGTCAACTTTTGCCTCCCGTTTGTTTTTAATGTATTTAAAGAAACTTTTGCACAGTGGTTAGCACAGTTGCTTCACAGCTCCAGGGTCCCAGGTTCGATTCCCGGCTTGGGTCACTGTCTGTGCAGAGTCTGCACGTTCTCCCCGTGTCTGCATGGGTTTCCTCCGGTGCTCCGGTTTCCTCCCACAGTCCAAAGATGTGCAGGTTAGGTGGATTGGCCATGATAAATTGCCCTTAGTGTCCAAGAAAGGTAAGGTGGAGTTACTAGGTTACGGGGATAGGGTGGGGGGGGGGGCTTAAGTAGGGTGCTCTTTCCAAGAGCTGGTGCAGACTCGATGGGCCGAATGGCCCTCTTCTGCACTGCAAATTCTATGATTCTATGAAAACACTGACAAGATCCAGACGTAGAACTGTTTTGGCGCTGGGCTACAGTAGATGTTGGCCTAGAAATCGCTGTTCGAAGAATCAAAGAAATCCCTCCATGGGGGGAGCAGGGCCTGCTCCTTGTGGGCATATATTAAACTCCCACACATCTTCCCCACACAGCCTGTATCACCTGCATGGTCCCCTGCACCCAGTTATAAGGTATCAGTAAATAAAACATCTGGTTTCATGGGCGGGGTTCTCCCCTACCCGGCGGGGCAGGGGGTCCCGGCGTGATGGAGTGGCGGGAACCACTCCGGCGTCGGGCCGCCCCAAAGGTGCGGAATTCTCCGCACCTTTAGGGGCCAAGCCCTCACCTTGAGGGACTAGGCCCGCGCCCGAGCGGTTTCCGCTCCACCGGCTGGCGGGAAAGGCCTTTGGCGCCACGCCAGCCGGGGCCGAAAGGACTTCGCCGGGCGATGCATGCGCGGGAGGGTCAGCGGCCGCTCACGGCATCCCCGCACCTGCGCAGGGGAGGGTGTCTCTCCCGCCTCCGCCAGTGAAGACCATGGCGAAGGCAGAAGAAAAAGAGTGCCCCCACGGCACAGGCCCGCCCGCGGATCGGTGGGCCCCGATCGCGGGCCAGGCCACCGTGGGGGCACTCCCCGGGGCCAGATCACCCCCCCGCCTCCCCCAGGACCCCGGAGCCCTCCCGCGCCGCCTGCTCCCACCGTTCAAAAGGTGGTTGAATCCACGCCGGCGGGAGAGGGTTGACAGCGGCGGGACTTCGGCCCATCGCGGGCCGGAGGATCGCCGGGGGTGGGCCCGCCGACCGGCGCGATTCCCGCCCCCGCTGATTCTCTGATGGCGGAGAATTCGGGACATGACGGGGGCGGGATTCACGCCAGCCCCCGGCGATTCTCCGACCCGGCGGAGGGTCGGAGAATCGCGCCGATGGCCTTTATTAGACTTTTAATTCCAGCTTTTTATTCAATTCAAATTTCACCATCTGCTGTGGTGGGATTCGAACCAGGATCCCCAAAACATTAATCTGGGTCTCTGGATGACTCGTCCAGTGTCAATACCGCTACGCCACTGCCTTTCCAAGTATGCAAGCATAGCATGTCGTGGCTATAAAGGGGATTGATCGATAAGCCAAGCATCTGAAAGATTTTTGGATCGATAAAATGGGATCAACTTATATGCCACAATCTACAGTATTTTTGGTAGGAAATACCTCCAGGTTGCACATGCTAATTGTTGATTACCTGTTTCTTGAGGTGTCAACTGTATGGCATCCTGATCTCTGCCTCAAGTCCCACTTCAGAGACTTGACCACAGATCCAGGCTGAGACTTCAGCCGAGTCACATTCAGGCCAGACCAGGAACGAGTAACAGGCTCCCTCCATTGAAGGGTCTCAATGAATCATTTGTCTTTTATCACATGCCAACCATATCTAATAATAATAATCACTTATTGTCACAAGTAGGCTTCAATGAATTTACTGCGAAAAGCCCCTAGTCACCACATGCCGGCGCCTGTTTGGGGAGGCTGGTACAGGAATTGAACCTGCGCTGCTGGCCTTGTTCTGCATTATAAGCCCGCTGTGCTAAACCAGCCCCTATCTATAGGGATAGGCTATTGAGTTGGATGATCAGTCATGATCGTGATAAATGGCGGAGCAGGCTCGAAGGGCCAAAAGGCCTCGTCCTGCTCCTATCTTCAGTCTATCCATGTAACCCAGCCCGATTCAATCTGTGGTCAGATTTACACCTAAGAACCTTTGGGTTTCCCAACCAATTTACAATCACCGCCCTCGATGTCCCGCTTCCATTTATCATTTACTGCTTCCTCCAACCCATTTTGTTCCTTAAAACATGCTCAGTGTCATTTGCAATGTCACCCATTGCCTAATACTCTGGTGGGAGTGGATCATCGGCCTGTTGGTTTCAAAGGACGAGAGATTGGCTCTGCCAATTTATCATACATGGGCGGTCCTTATTCTGTTATCCCAGAACAGTGCTGACCGAAATGTGTATCATTCATACTTGAGGTATGGCTGCTGTTGGTAGAGCTGGCATTAATTGCCCACTCTTATTTACCCTGATGATGCAAACAAGGGGCTTGCTAGCTCTGTTCGACAGTTGGGTGTGGGGCAGGAGTTAGGTATTGGCCATACCATACTGGGATGACAGACTTCCTTCCCCGAAAGACTGAGCCAGTGCCATTTTTCCAACAATCCAAATGATTCATGATCACTTTTACTGGTACTAATTTAGAAACGAGTCTTTCAAACTCTTCAATTGACACAATGGAATTTGAATTCACAGTTCTCTGAATTACAATTCCAGCAACATATCATCTACACTACTGCATCCTCAAAATAAATAAACCAATCTCAGGGTGTTACTCATATTTCTGTCCTGATATGTACAATTATTAATTAAACGATTATTAAAAAGCTTGTTCTGTGTATGTCCTATTTATTCTGTTTTTAATTGTGAAATAATTAATATTTCAGAAAACTGTTTAGGTCTTCAACTTACACCCAATTTCAAAAACGTGTCGTACTCCAATGAAGACCTGATTGGTGAGTTTTGCATTTTCACGACGACACCATATAAGCTCAGTGGCAATTACATTGGGGCACGGTGGCCCAGTGGTTAGCGCTGCTGCCTAACAGCACCAGGGTCCTGGGTTCCGTTCCGGCCTCGGTCACTGTCTGTGTGGAGTCTGCACGTTCTCCCCGTGTGTGCGTGGGTTTCCTCCGGGTGCTCCAGTTTCCTCCCACAGTCCAAAGATGTGAAGGTCAGTGGATTGGTCGTGCTAAATTGCCCCTTAGTGTCCAAAAGATTAGGTGGGGTTACGGGGATGGGGCCGGGGGCCGGGGCCTACGTAGGGTGCAGATTCGATGGGTCGAATGGCCTTCTTCTGCATTGTGAGGATTCTATGATTCTATACAAAGAGGCTAAGGTGTCATGTGCTGACATTGAGTCACTTAAAATGTTTTAGGCACTTTCACTTAATTACTGACCCTATGACTATTGACCCATTATTGATGCTGCAATTATTGGCAGCACGGTGGCGCAATTGCCACCTCACAGCGCCGAGGTCCCAGGTTCGATCCCGGCTCTGGGTCACTGTCTGTGTGGAGTTTGCACATTCTCCCCGTGTCTGCGTGGGTTTCACCCCCACAACCCAAAGATGTGCAGGGAGGTGGATTGACCTTGATAAATTGCCCCTTAATTGGGAAAAATGAATTGGGTACTTGAAATTAAAAAAAAAAGAAATTGATGCTACAATTATTGACCCAATGGTTAACTCACTGTGAGGCAGTCCTCTTTAAAACCAATGTTTGATTTTTTGATTTGATTTATTATTGTCACATGTCATTACTGTCAAAAGTGTTGTTTCTTGCATTCTAAACAGACAATGCATACCGTACATAGGGAAGGAAGGAGAGACTGCAGAATATAATGTTACAGTCATAGCTAGGGTGTAGAGAAAAGATCAACTTAATACGAGGTAGGTCCATTCAAAAGTCTGATGGCAGTAGGGAAGAAGCTGTTCTTGAGTCGGTTGGTACACGACCTCAAACTTTGGTATCTTTTTCCTGACGGAAGAAGGTGGAAGAGAGTATGTCCGGGGTGCGTGGGGTCCTTAATTATGCTGGTTGCTTTTCCGAGGCACGGGAATTGTAGACAGAGTCGATGGATGGGAGGCTGGTTTGCGTGACGGACTGGGCTACATTCACGACTTTTTGTAGTTTCCTGCGGTCTTGGACAATGTGATGTATTGTTGTAACTTATATATGCTGCCCTGTTCCTTGACCAGTTCCAGAGGAGTCTGAGGGCCTTCAGTTCTGTAGAGACTATTGAAGCTGGACATGTTCTCCTTAGCACAGGGAATATAGAATTAGAGGTGTGCAGAACTGATGTTCTTTTTAACAGAGTGGCGACGGACAGATTGCTTCTCGTGGCGCGAGAAACATATTTAAGATAACTCGCAAAAGGGGGAACATGAGGAAATTGTTTTTATCAATGAGTCAGGGAGCAGGTCGGGGAGCAGGGCCCCCTCCCCCACAACACTAATCCTGCCCTCCCCTCGCTGATAAGGAGGGGCATCTTCCCCCTACCACAGGAATAACGAGTCACCAGCCCCCCCTATAGAACGCATGCGTGAGGGTGGCCCGACCCCATCCCCACTGCCCCCCACCAGCCTCCCCAGCGACCCCCATCAGACTCCCCATCAGACCCGTCATCATTCCTCCTGCAACTGTCACCCCCATCAGAGACCCCGATCAGATGCCCTATCAGTCCCCACTGCCTGAAAGCTGAAGGGCAGTCCAGGTAGGTCAGGGAAAAATCACTGCATTTTCACTTACCCTTTCCTAACATCTGCTGCCTCAGACAAAGGTCTTTAAAGCAGCAAGGAGGACAAGTGTCAGAGGCTTCCTGGAAAGCCCAGAACATTCAAATCCCTTGACAGCCTTTCAAATACAAATCTTCCATTCAATTTCACACAGCAATACATTTCACTAGCCAGAGATTGATATGTTTTATTGGCCCAGACACATGTGCTTGGCGGATTGTTGATTTCTCTTTCACTTCACACTTGAACGCATCTTTGATGCTGACCGCAATGTTTATAAACACTCTTGCTATGATTGACAGCTCCTCCCCACATCAAAAGCAGCTGAGTGGTTTCTGCTGTGTAAAAGAGGGTGCGCAACCACTTCGCTGCTTTTGACCCCCTCCCTCAGGCTCCACAGCGGCAGGGCTGTGCTTGGGTAACCTTTCACCAAACGCCCCCCCCCCCCCAGTGGATTTCCCGATGAGGGGTTCAGAGCATCGCCGGGGGCCCGGTGGGGGTGGGGGAGGTAGGGAGAGACTCGGGATTCAATCCCCTTAACTGCACGTATATGCATGCTTTACTTTCATTTGCCACTTCCTGCAAGCGAGTGGCGGGTAGCACATTGGCACAAGCGGCGGGTGATCAAAGCATTGTAACGAGCGTCAAGCCCGTTTTTCGGTCGACCCACCATTCTCTGCCCAATCGGGAATCCCGGCACCAGCGTCAGCCAATGGCGAACACATCCCAATATTAACTTTGACCATGAAGAAGAAACTTGAAAAGGAGAAAAAAAATGAAAAGAGCAGAACGGACTGGAACTGGGACAGAAAATGCTGGACAAACTCAACAGGTCTGGCAGCATCTGGAGAGAGAGAAACAGAGTTAGCTCTGAAGATGTTTCTTAAGGATCGAAACGTTAACTCTATTATGTCTCTCCTCAGACGCTGCCTGACCAGCTGAGATTTTCCTGCCTTTTCTGTTTCAGATTCCAGCAGCGTCAGTATTGCGCTTCATTTTTAGGGACAGTGACTGGGTAGCTCTGTCCAGGATTCAGCACACGCACAATGGGCCATGTGGCTGTGCTTTAAGATTTTGTAATAAAATCTAAATTATAAGCTTTTGCATCAAAAGTGTCAATAGTTCACTGAAGCAGTTTGAAATGCCCTCAGTGATGTCATGGCAAAAACAAGAACCTCCCCATTTTAATGGGAGCTAACTAGCTAATGTGTGGGTCTCACAGTGATCATAACACTCTCGCTATGTTCGTATCTATGTATTTTTACCTGATTGTCATTGACAATCCAGTTCAGTCTGCATTCGTGTAGATTTGTCAGCTGTCTGTGTTTTGGATGGGCAAAACTTCACCCTTTCTTGTCTCCGATCATGTTATCCATATTGGCCATCGAACACTCACTGCTTAGAATCGTCCCGCAATGCGTTGTGAATGATCTCTTCATGGTATTTTACCACAAGCACAAAAGAGCTACAGCGCAATGCACTGTGGGGCCCAGAGGATCCCGTGAAGACCACACGGGAGAAGGTCCGTGTGCTCCTTAGAGCTCGGCAGTTGTGTTGCTCCTGATTGGGTCAGGATACCACACAACTATCCCCATCCTCAATGATGGGGGAGCCCAGCACGTCTGTGCAAAAGACAAGGCTGAGGCATTCGCAACAATCTTCAGCCAGAAGTGCCGAGTGGATGATCCATCTCGGTCTCCTCCGGAGGTCCCCAGTGTCACAGACGTCAGTCTTCAGCCAATACGATTCACTCCAGGTGATATCAAGAAATGGCTGAAGGCACTGGATGCTGCAAAGGCTCTGGGCCCTGACAAGATCCCGGCAATAGTACTGAAGACTTGTGCTCCAGAACTGGCCGCGCCTCTAGCCAAGTTGTTCCAGTACGGCTACAACACTGGCATCTACCCGGCAATGGGGTAAATTGCCCAGGTGTGTCCTGTACACAAGAAACAGGACAAATCCAACCCAGCTAATTACCGCCCTATCAGTCTACTCTCCATCATCAGCAAAGTGATGGAAGGAGTCATCAACAGTACTATCAAGGGGCACTTACTCAGCAAGAACCTGCTCACTGACGCTCAGTTTGGGTTCCGCCAGGGTCACTCAGCTCCTGACCTCATTACAGCCTTGGTTCAAACATGGACAAAACCGCTGAATGGTGGAAGTGAGGTGAGAGTGACTGCCCTCGACATCAAGGCAGCATTTGACCGAGTGTGGCATCAAGGAGCCCGAGCTAAACTGGAGTCAATGGGAATCAGGGGAAACTGCAGCGGTTCAGGAAGGCGGCTCACCACCACCTTCTGAAGGGGCAACTAGGGATGGGCAATAAATGCTGGGCCCGGACAGCGACGCACACATCCCATAAATGATTTTTTTTTAAAGATGTCCGAACCAGATGGGTCGAAATGTTGGAAGAAGGCAGACTAAAGGAAGTACATGGCCCTTTGGGTAGGACGGCGAGAGTCAGGTTAAACTTCTGCCCAAGGAAAAACACCAACCCAAGACACGTGGAGTATGTTACAGACCGACAATGAGAAACAGCATTAGTGGAGCAGCAACATCTGCTGGATTCAGAGAAGGGGACATTCTGATCGGAGGCCATTATCTTTCTGTAGACAGGCAGCAGTGGGCTTTCGATGCTGGAAATCTAAAATGGAGAGAACTGGGTTACCTTATTTCATGGGATACAGGCAGCTCTGCTTGACTAAGTGCATGATTGGGGTGTGGTGGGACATATACCCGTTAATTTTCTTCATTGAGCACTGCTAGCCAGTTCACTGCACATACATACAAGATTGCTGCAAAGCAGTGCACGTGTGCCTCGTGAGGGGGGCATTGATTGTGAGTGGGATTCCTTGTTGCATTCAGTGCTTCATTCCCTATTGCTGAGGAAATATTTGCGGTGTGTGCGGGATACATGAGCACGGTCATGATTTTGTTATCTGCTCTTTCTTCAACAGTTAATTGCACAGTCAATATGGAAGACGATTTTAAGGACTATTATACAGCGGAAAATACATCTTCGGGCTGGATCTGCATGTCCAGGTGTCACATAGATAGTAAAGATGCTTTTACTTGCATTTATGGAAAATGCGAACTCTCAACGCAAGGCCCCAAGTGCTTGTAAGATTCAATTAATATGATTGTATTTGATTCATCGCGATTAATTTACCAAGGCCTCAGGGTTGCCAAACATGCAGGATTGTTTTGTCTCCAGATTTGAAGATTAATCTCCGGGATAATGCTACGAGCAAACCAGGAAGAAAAATCATTGTGGTATTATGAAGAACAGTGTGCGTTTTCATATTTTCATTGGACGCCTTTGTTCATTAGTTTGAAAAACATTGGAATACAGGAGAAAAAGGCTGTTTGGGCGGGGATGTCATGTGATGAGATCTCCAGGACGATGTCCGACACGAGTTGGCAACCCCAGCAAGTTCTGACAGCCCATCAGAAGGGAGCATGAGTTACAGAATTGGCACAGCCCTACACCCTGACCGAGAAATGGAAACCCAAATAATTTACCTGACTGTTTTTTAAATTTGATGCCGTTAGCAAATCAATCTCTGTTAGAACATAGAACATAGAACATAGTTCGGTAATCACTTTACACAATGCTTCTGGCTAAAATGGTTAGCTTGAGAAAACCAAAATTCAAAGAGGCGCCTTGGATTGGCACTAACCCATCACTTTGGCCCAGACTGCTGGGTGAGAGAACGTTTTTTGATTGAAACTCAGGATAAGGGTGCTGCTGTACAGCCCTGTCAGGAGCTCCTTGTCAACCCCTCGTGCCCTGCGTGATGCATTTGCCGCCTTTCTCTATTTTTCCCGAGGGATGGCGATACAAATGGGGGGCTTGCGAAGCCATTACGGAGGATAGTTCATGTGTCAATGTCAACCACACTGACATGGAACTGGAACCTCAGATCGGTCAGACAAACCTGACAGGCAATCATTGACAAGTTAAACTGGCAACCACACAGCAACTTACACAGGCCTAGATTGTGGCTATGTGACATGAATAAATGTCACACAAGACGTTGAATTGCTGATTAGAGGTTGGTGACTGATAACATTGAGGAAACATTCTGGAACTAATTTTACTCTGCACTTTGACAATATCTATGGCCTGAGAATGTTTGATGAGGCAGTACAGATGGTGCTTTACCCAGCACATAACCCATGCTGGGAGTGCAGATGGGGACAGTGTTGAGGGAGTTTTACTCTCTATCTAACCCAGTGCTGTACCTGTCCTGGGAGTGTTTGATGAGGACAGTGTTGAGGGAGTTTTACTCTCTATCTAACCCCGTGCTGTACCTGTCCTGGGAATGTTTGATGGGGTCAGTGTAGAGGGAGCTTTACTCTGTATCTAACCCCGTGCTGTGCCTGTCCTGGGAGTGTTAGATGGGGACAGTGTAGAGGGTGCTTTACTCTGTATCTAACCCGTGCTGTACCTGTCCTGGGAGTGTTTGATGGGGACAGTGCAGAGGGAGCTTCACTCTGTATCTAACCCTGTGCTGTACCTGTCCTGGGAGTGTTTGATGGGGACAGTGTAGAGGGAGCTTTACTCTGTATCTAACCCCGTGCTGTACCTGTCCTGGGAGTGTTAGATGGGGACAGTGTAGAGGGTGCTTTACTCTGTATCTAACCCGTGCTGTACCTGTCCTGGGAGTGTTTGATGGGGACAGTGCAGAGGGAGCTTCACTCTGTATCTAACCCTGTGCTGTACCTGTCCTGGGAGTGTTTGATGGGGACAGTGCAGAGGGAGCTTCACTCTGTATCTAACCCTGTGCTGTACCTGTCCTGGGAGTGTTTGATGGGGACAGTGTAGAGGGAGCTTTACTCTGTATCTAACCCGTGCTGTACCTGTCCTGGGAGTGTTTGTTGGGGACAGTGTAGAGGGAGCTTTACTCTGTATCTAACCCGTGCTGTACCTGTCCTGGGAGTGTTTGTTGGGGACAGTGCAGAGGGAGCTTCACTCTGTATCTAACCCCGTGCTGTACCTGTCCTGGGAATGTTTGATGGGGACAGTGCAGAGGGAGCTTCACTCTGTATCTAACCCTGTGCTGTGCCTGTCCTGGGAGTGTTTGATGGGGACAGTGTAGAGGGAGCTTTACTCTGTATCAAACCCCGTGCTGTACCTGTCCTGGAAGTGTTTGATGGGGACAGTGCAGAGGGAGCTTTACTCTGTATCTAACCCCGTGCTGTACCTGTCCTGGGAGTGTTTGATGGGGACAGTGTAGAGGGAGCTTTACTCTGTATCTAACTCCGTGCTGTAACTGTCCTGGGAGTGTTTGATGGGGACAGTGTAGAGGGAGCTTTATTCTGTATCTAACCCCGTGCTGTACCTGTCCTGGGAGTGTTTGATGGGGACAGTGCAGAGGGAGCTTTACTCTGTATGTAACCCCGTGCTGTACCTGTCCTGGGAGTGTTTGATGGGGACAGTGCAGAGGGAGCTTTACTCTATCTAACCCCGTGCTGTACCTGTCCTGGGAGTGTTTGATGGGGACAGTGTCGAGGGAGCTTTACTCTGTATCTAACCCCGTGCTGTACCTGTCCTGGGAGTGTTTGATGGGGACAGTGCAGAGGGAGTTTTACTCTGTATCTAACCCCGTGCTGTACCTGTCCTGGGAGTGTTTGATGGGGACAGTGTGAGGGAGTTTTACTCTCTACATTTGAGTTCAGTAGTTTTAATGTGCCCGACCATTTATTTTTGATTTCAGTTGTGACACATCGAAGGATTACTGGTACATTGGGGAAAAGTGCCAATTCCCAGTCCACATATTGACACTAATCGTGGTGACAGCAGCGGTGGCTCTGATAATCATCATTGTGCTGATCGTGGCGATTATATGTTGCACAAGATATCGGCACTTGGACAAGAAATACGCCATGTTCAGGTACTTTGGTCACCTCTTCTCCTCTCTCCTCGTCTGTCTTGCTATCCATGGATTATAATGCAGAGAATCTGAGTTTAAATTCCACCAAACCAGTTTGAGAGATTTCTGTTTAAAAAAAAATGTAAAAAGCAAACAGTTGGTTTCAGTGACCATGGAGTTGCTGGGTTGTTGCAACAACGTAACTAAACCATTTATATTCTGGGGATGGAAATCTGCGATCTAAATCCAGTCTGTTTGCTGAGACTTTAATCCCACTTCATTGTGAGTGATCTCTTAATCACTCCCGGGCGTATCAAACTGTTTCAGTTCGAGGAGAAGGCTCACCATGATCTCTCAATGAGAAATGGGCATTAAAAGCTGGCCTTGTCAGCGATGTCCACTTAATAATCAATTAATAAAAAGTAGAACGGAATGCAATTTCCTTTCGTCTGCGCAGTAGTCCTCTCCGAACTGGACTGAAGAGATCCTTCAAGGTTCAAACCTTGTTCAGTATCGCTCCAACGCTGTGCATTCACTGACACTAACACAGGACAAAACTTTTGTAATCCAACAGGAGGAAGACAGACAAACAAAACACAGTTTGGTGGGAGGAGGACACTTGGGATTGGCATAAGCGTGAAGGTTTAACCCTGGGAAATCCTTCTGCTGGGAATTGGCATGGTAAGACTCGAGGCCTTCGTGCTAAACTGCTAGGTTGGGTCTGAAGTTAGATTGGCACAGCCAACCGGCAGGGTCAGAGAAACTGGCTCCCAAATGTCGGTACTTGATGTCATTTTAACTTATCAATCGTTTTTGGACAACCAAAAGGTAGGAGTAGCTTTCTCCCGATGAACGGAATTCAGCAAAGATATCAAGGTGTTGGGATCCATCTTCACCCGGAGTATTGGGATACTGTGGGATTCAAAACCGCTGGATGCTGAGATCGAGATGACAGGAGACTGGAACAGTCGACGTGTTGCTGGGTCAGAGATTCTGGGTGCTGGGGTCCCCTGCATCACTCGGATTCTGGGTGCTAGGATACGGGTGCTGGGATGCTGTTTGATTTAAAGTTGGGCGTTATGGGATGTGGGAAGTTGGCACTGCTCAGGGAGGCCTGACTACGGGACATTCATGGCTATGTATCTGAAGAAGGGTTGGGTCACTGTAATGGTAAGGAGATTACAAAATCTTTTAACAACTGTGTTCAAATCTTTCAGGTCTTTCTACATACAAGGAATCGAAGAACCGTCACCCCAGGATGGAGGTCATGAGCTTGTCTTCCAGGGTAGGTCTTCATTATGAAGTCTGACTGTTCGGATTCCGTTGGACAGGGTTTGATTGGCATGGCAGTGTTGAGGTGATGCCGGAGAAGCAGGTGTGGGCGCGGTTGGGCAGCATGATTAGTTTGCTTGGGGGCCGGCCCACAAACTACACCGAGTGAAGGGTGTGAGTGAATTGGGCGGTTTGGGGGAACAGGTATCGAGCTGTGGTTGGCAACAACCCCCAGTTTGAATAGAAATTCGCGGGGAGACAATCCCGTCCCTCTCAGCCTCCTCCCCAGCTGGGACCCAGCCCCAGCTCATTGCAGAGGCGTTGATCGAGAAGAAAATCAGAAATATCAGCAGTTGCAGACCATTCAAACCTGCCCTGCCATTCCATACAATCCTGGCAGGTCCTCACTTTCAACTACATTTCCCCCACCCACTTCTAACATTCCTTGATTCCCTGATAGGCCGAGGGCTGACATTTACTTGGCGGGGTGGGGGGGGGGAGTGTAGTTAGCGATGTTCTGTTTACCACCTATGTATCCCAAACATGAATGTATTCAATGATAGAGCATCCATAATCCACTGGAACAGAGGATTCCAAACATTAATAATCCTCTGTGGGAAGAAATTCCTCCTAATGTCAGTGCTAAAGGATCCCTTTATTCTGAGACCATGCCCGACCAGTGGAAACAATCTCCCTGTGTCAAACCTGCCAAGCCCCTTCAGAATTTTGTTTGTTTCAATGAAATTGCCTCTCAGTTTTCTAACCTCCAGCAAAGGACCCATTTACTCAGCCTCTCAAAATAGGACGACCTCCCCCCTCTCCCAAAGGAACAATCTAGAATACTTTCACTGTACCTCCTCCGATGCAAGCATATCCTTTCTCAAAACTGCACACAGTGGGCGGAATTCTCCGCAATCGGCGCGGCGCCAAAAGCGGCGCGAATCAGTCGGGCATCGCGCCGCCCCAAAGGTGCGGAATCCTCCGCATCTTGAGCGGCCGAGCCCTAACCTTGAGGGGCTAGGCCCGCGCCGGACTGATTTCCGGCCCGCCAGCTGGCGGGAAAGGCCTTTGGTGCCCCGCCAGCTGGCGCGAAACTGACATTGACGTGCGGCGCATGCGCGGGAGCGTCAGCGGCTGCTCACGGCATCCCCGCGCATGCGCAGTGGAGGGGGTCTCTTCCGCCTCCGCCATGATGGAGACCGTGGCGAAGGCAGAAGGAAAAGAGTGCCCCCACTGCACAGGCCCGACCGCGGATCGGTGGGCCCCGATCGCGGGCCAGGCCACCGTGGGGGCACCCCCCCGGGGCCAGATCGCCCCGCGCCCCCCCCAGGACCCCGGAGCCCGCCTGCGCCGCCTTCTCCCGCCGGTAAGAGAGGTGGTTTAATCCACGCCGGCGGGACAGTCATCCCAGCAGCGGGACTTTGGCCCATCCGGGCCGGAGAATCGCCGGGGGGGGCCCGCCAACCGGTGCGGCGCGATTCCCGCCCCCGCCGAATATCCGGTGCCGGAGAATTCGGCAACCGGCGGGGGCGGGATTCACGCCAGCCCCCGGCGATTCTCCGACCCGGCGGGGGGGGTCAGAGAATCTCGCCCAGTATTCCTGGTGTAGTCTCACCAAAGTCCTGGACAACTTTATTCTTCTTTATTCTTGCACTTGAATCCCCTTGCAATATACAACATTCCATTTTCCTTTCTAATTGCTGGCTGTACCTGCATGTTAACTTTCTGTGTTACTTGTACAAGTGCACCCAAGACCCTTTGAAAATTAACATTTACACGTTTCACACCTTTTCAAAATATTCTGCATTTCTATTTTGATGACAAAGTGATTAACCTCCCACTTCCTCCCTTTGTTGCCGACTCAGTCAACCGTCTATATCTCTTCGCAACCCCTTTGTATCATCCTCTAGCTTACGTTCCCACCTAGCTTCTTATCACCAACAAATCTAGATATGTTACTCTCTGTCTTTCTGTCTGTGCCATTAATAAAGATTGGGAATAGCTGAGGCCACCACACTACACTTGTGATTCTCTGTTAGTCACAACCTGACCACGGGAAAATGTCCCATTTATCCCGACTCTTTGCTTCCTGTCTCTTCATCAATCTTCGATCCACGCTAATTTATTACACTAACACCGTGAACCCTTATGATGCATATTACCATTTTTTTCTCATTTGCTATTGAATTTGGAAATCCGAATGTACCAGATGTTCCGGTTCCTCTTTGGTACATCATCAAAAAGCTCTAATAAATTCATTAAATTGATTTCCCTTCCGTAAAATGTGATTGATTTGTCCTAATCATGTTATTATTTACTGAGTACATTGCTAATACTTCTGAGATCATGGTGTCAGGTTAACCAGCCTGTGCTTCTTTCTTTTCCCACTCTCTCCTTCCCTGAATCGTGGGGCTGCATTCTCTGATTTTCAGACTCTGCCCTGACTCTGGCGTGGGAACGGTGGCCTTTTCCGACTGAAAATTTGGCACAGCGACTATGGCGGCGCTGGACTAAGTCTGCAGCCGCCAGGCCGAGTTCCTGACAAATCATAGCACACGTGACCAACGTCGTCGGGAACTCACTGTTCGGGCAGAGCACTGGGGGAGGGCCTCAGGCAGCGTCCTGAGGCCGTCGATACGCCATGCGCCGTACCCCTAGAGTACGCCGCTTTGGAGGGGGCGGCACCGCCCCCGATTTCGTCGGAAATGTTGATTTCGGCATCGGCAACCGGAGAATCTCTCCGTGGTTGCCAACTTCAAATCTGCTGGGATCATTCCAGAATCTCGGGAATTTTGGAAACCATAGCCAGGACATCCACTATCTGTACAGCTATCTCTTTTAGAATCCTGGGATATAGGCCATCAGGTCCCGGGGCTGGATTAGATGACAGGTTTCCCCATTACTTTCTCTCTAGACTTTTTTTCACCACGTTTTTGGTTTTCAATGGAATGTATTTCTGCAAAAAATTTTGAATTGCTTCTGTAAATGTTTCCTGTTGTCTATTTATTGCCATGTCTTTTCGTTTATGTACCCAAACAACTTTAACCAGCTCTTCCCTCATACCTTTGTAACTGATTTTCTTTAATTTTAGAATTCTGGATTGTAATTGGCGAACATCGCTTTGAATCTTAATATGGAATTTTATAGTATTATGATCATTATTTCCCAGCAGATCTTTTATGATGAGATTACTAATTAACTACCACACTGCACAATACTCAACATTAAATAGCTATATTTATATTCCCCCTGGTATATTGCCCCAGGAAACTGGCATGAAAACAGTCCATAAACTTTGGGAGGGACTCTCCGATTCCCAAACCCTGGGGTGGATTCTCCGCAGCCCCACGCCGAAATCGCAATTGCCGCGGGGCCGGGGAATCAAATTTCCCGACGGAATTGGGCCCGGCGCCGCTCCTTCGATTCTCCAGGCCCCGAATATCCGCGCGACCGCGAATTACGCTGCGCGGCTGGGGGGCCATTGCCAGAGGCCCTCCCAGCGATACTCCGCTCCCGACCTGCCGCGTTCCCCATGGCGTGGAACTAATATGCTATGGCCGGTCGGGATGCTCAGGTGGCGGCTGCGGCCTCTGAGCAAACATGCGCATACGCGGACTGGGAACCGGAAGTGCGGGGGTCCGTATCCACAGCCAAAGCTGCGAGAAGCATTCCGGCTCCCTGCTAGCCCCCTGAAGGTAAATGAATCGGGTTGAATTTTTTTCAGGAAACCCAGGAGTGTGACGCCTGCGTTTTTACGCCGGCGAGGGGATATAGCCCCATTTTGGGGGAATCCAGCCC
This sequence comes from Scyliorhinus torazame, assembly GCF_047496885.1. Classification (NCBI taxonomy): domain Eukaryota; kingdom Metazoa; phylum Chordata; class Chondrichthyes; order Carcharhiniformes; family Scyliorhinidae; genus Scyliorhinus; species Scyliorhinus torazame. The sequence goes on from NC_092737.1 coordinate 8,888,037, forward strand.
TCTGTGTTTTACGGCCGCAGTGAGATCCTATCTTCCCGATACTTGTCAAGAGGATTGAAGCCACCACACCGCCGAGAATCCCGCTGGTAATGGCACCTGGGGGTAACCCAGGCCATTGGAGACGCCTGGCTGGTCGGGGACAGGGCAGGGTGGCGCCTTGGCCCTCTCTCCTGCACCTGAGTACCTTGGCACTGCCACCTTGACACTGTCTGGGTACCAGGTGGCACTGCCAGAGTGGTAACGCCGAGGTTCCTGGGTGCCAGGGTGCGGCTGCCAAGGGTGAGGGCCTGAGGGGGACGATGCCCATGAAAGGGGATGAGGGGGTTATAAAGGTTGTGGGGGGGAGGTGAAGTTTGGAGGTCCTGAAAGAGGGGGCCCCAAAACGTGGATGGGGAGGCCTCAGGGACCCCATAGCGGGGGTCCTCACTTGGGGGGGGGGGTGAGGTAATGTGTACGTGTGCGGGGGTGACATTGTTTGTGGGTGTGGGCTTTGGGGTACACCCAAGCTCACCTAGGAGATAGGGGCACCCTTTCAAATTGGTGGCCCGATATCTGAGGAGCCAGTCCTGCTGGCAAGTTCAGCTTCCCACTGTTGAAAAAAATTCCAAGTGAGGGCTTGACTAGGCAGAAACTCCCCAAGACCCCAATAACTGACTCAGGGCGCGATCAACCTGCTGCGTCCCAACTGGAACCGGGGCATGACACGGGCAGTAGATCCGGGGAGAGGCCCACCTCGGGATTCACAGCCGCTGTTAGGAGACTCTGGCAGTGCTGCCTGAATGCCAGCCTGACACTGCCAGGGTGGCAGGGGCACTGCCAGGGTGCCAGGTGGCACTGCCAGGGTGCCAGGTAGGCACTGCCAGGGTGCCAGGTAGGCACTGCCATGGTACCAGGTGGCACTGCCAGGGTGCCAGGTGGCACTGCCATGGTGCCAGGTGGCACTGCCAGGGTGCCAGGTAGGCACTGCCAGGGTGCCAGGTGGCACTGCCAGGGTGCCAGGTGGCACTGCCAGGGTGCCAGGTGGCACTGCCAGGGTGCCAGGTGGCACTGCCATGGTGCCAGGTAGGCACTGCCAGGGTGCCAGGTAGGCACTGCCATGGTACCAGGTGGCACTGCCAGGGTGCCAGGTAGGCACTGCCACGGTGCCAGGTGGCACTGCCATGGTGCCAGGTGGCACTGTCAGGGTGCCAGGTAGGCACTGCCAGGGTGCCAGGTGGCACTGCCAGGGTGCCAGGTGGCACTGCCAGGGTACCAGGTGGCACTGCCAGGGTGCCAGGTGGCACTGCCATGGTGCCAGGTGGCACTGCCAGGGTGCCAGGTAGGCACGGCCAGGGTACCAGGTAGGCACGGCCATGGTACCAGGTAGGCACTGCCGGGGTACCAGGTAGGCACTGCCAGGGTGCCAGGTAGGCACTGCCAGGGTGCCAGGTAGGCACTGCCAGGGTGCCAGGTAGGCACTGCCAGGGTACCAGGTAGGCACTGCCAGGGTACCAGGTAGGCAATGTCATGATGCCAGACAGGCATTTTGCCCACTTGAGGAAACAGTAGGTTCTGAACCTACCCACTCTCAAATCCTTGCAGCACTTCAAACACGTGGATCAAATCTCACATTCATCCCTTTAACCAAGCGTTTAGACACCTGTCCTAATTTTCATTTTGTGACCCAATGTCTAACTTGTCCGGTTTATGCCCTTGTAACCTGCGGTGAGACATTTTATTAGATGAAAGGCGCTATGTAAATGCAAGTTGCTGCTGTTTGGTACTCGGGACGTACATGCCTTGTTGATGTAATCCGATCCTGATAATCCTGTTTGATAGTCTGTGCTAAATTCCCGTCGAGTCCGGCATGCCCTTCCTGATCGATGGTGTACAGAACTGAACACAAGTTGCTCCACATGTCAGTCTAACCAGCGCGTTATAGAATGGAAGCATAACTTCCTCCAATTTGTAATCTCACCCCCTTGAGATAGCAGGAGGCTACAAGGTGTTTATATTCTTTTGTTTTTATTCTTCAGAACAAATTCCCACGGCCATATATCACAGAACAACATGCCATCTAAAGACTACAATCTCCGTCTGCTGACCTGATTAACATCTCACCCCCTCTCCACTCAGGAGCCCAAGCTGTGGGTTAACAAACAGAAGCTATCGTCTGATTATCACGTTGTGTACAGATTTTTTTTCTTATTTCGAGCTAGTTGCCATTTAAAGAGCTTGGTTGGTCATTTTTCACATTTCGTTTTGCCGTTCATTTTTTCATTTTCCAGGGTCAGGAAGCCTGGGTGAACTCTAATGTCCCGTTGATGCATGGCGAGATACACGGGGCTATGTCACAGCCTGGCGGGTTGGAGGGAAAGCGCTTCCTACTCATTCCTGTAATGGAGTCCAGGGCAGCAATTAGGAGTGGAAACTCCTCGTAACCCCGAGGACTGAACCCCCCTTTAGTAGCCCTTGTGTAGGCCTGACTTAGTCGTAGCCTAGCCTGTCAGCTTCCTGTGCTGTGTGGGTCAGTACGAGGGAGCTTCCAAATACCAAGAGATTTTAATATAAACCTGAGCTCTCAGACCTCGCCCCATGGTCCTTCCGTAAGGAAAAGATATTAAGAGAGCGGGGGCAATGTTTACACTTTGTAAGATGTTTTATTTTGTGATACATAATTGTTATTTTGGGTCTTTATTATATCAGCAAAGTGTGAAGATGTTAAATGTTCCTATATTGGTACTGATAATGTAGTTGAATTGTGTGTAACAGAGATGAAATTAGATAAAGAAGCTGTATTGACCCAGACTCTGTGATAGGGTTGCCAACGCTCCAGACATGGCCTGGCGTCTTCGGAAATTGAAGACACTGCGGTTAGCAACTCTGGAGAAAAATATCATCGGGGCATAAAATAAAATGTTGCATTCTGTCCTTTTTTACTGCTGGTAATGTGGATTTAGAGAGACACAGCAACTTGAAAATGAGTGTTGGGGGGCGGGGGGAATGCTGTTTGGTCGATCGCCAAGCATCATCCAATTGGAGTCGTGTTGCTTTCCAATTGGTGTAGGGAGGCAGGACATCACAAGGATGGATGTGATGGTCGTCGAATGGCTGGAACTTGGAGGAAAGTCATGAGTTGAACGTCCAGGAATACATGTAATCAGAATTGGCAACTACCCTGTGCCCAATGTGTAATCCCCATTCCATGTCCTGTTCAATGCACCATTTTCTGCTCCCCCCACAACGCCCTGCCCCCCCCCCCCCTCCACCCCCCCCCCACCCCCCACATTCCATTCTCCCCCTTTTTGCTGCACCAGGGTTATTAGCTGTTCTATTCTATTCTGTGCTCCGGCTGGGCAGGATACCTCCAGGAACGCTTTGTAAAGTGGAACCTGTGCACATTGAGACAGAGTGAAACCAAGGGTTCAATGGAAAAGTAAACTCGGTTGCCACAGAGGTTTTAGTTTGGCCATGCACACCTGGAACCTTCTTCTGAATGAAAGCCTGGCCTCAAAGGGCTAGACAGAAGAACATGATAACTGAGAGGGCCAATCGGAAACCATGGGGTAGAAACATGAAAAGGGTTAGGTGTGAAAGCAAATATTTTGAAGGGGAGATGAGCAGGTTTAAATGGCATACCAGTAAGCAGCATGAATGGAAATTTGCATTAGGAAGATAAGAAGGGTGATTCGAAGTTGAACTATTGCATTGTAGAAGGAAAATATACAATTGGTGAAGACCATAAATGAAAAAAACAAAGTATTAAATTTATATTTACCGAAAAGTAATACGCATGAAGGATTTGTACATTCTAGAAAAAGAAACTTCCATATGGATGTAATTGATATAAAAATGAAAGGGGAAAAACCATATTGAAAGTGAGATTGTCGGCTGTATGAAAGTATGGCCAATGAGATCCTGAAGAACATCTGCACTGAAACAGACCAGTGAAGAAAGTAGTTGGCTGCAACTCTGAGAGAAGACAAGTGCTGTGTCTCCAAGGTTTTGATATAAGTGTTGGTTTTCCAGTATCAATTGATAGAGGGAGAAGCCTGTGGAATACTTGGCCTCACTTGTAGCAACAGTGGAAGTTTGCGGTATTTTTATTGGTATTTTTATAGAGAAAATCTATGAGTACTATTGCCTAAAAGGGGTGGTTAGTTCTGAGTTTACCAAAGCTAAAACCTTTTGGGTTTGTCGAACTACTGTTATTTGTGTAAATACAATATTGTGTGTTTATGTACTTTTTAAAAATAAATGTTTAAATTTAACATTTAGAATCTCCAACAGTGATTTGAAGCTTTTGTTCCTGACTTCAGTACAGAAACCCTCTCATAATAAAATACAAATTTCAGATTGTTGTGATAGCTTGTCCAAGTATCCCTTTGGAATTTGGGCTGCCTGGGAATTGCTATCTGTCATAGGCAGCGGTACGGTGGAGCAGAGGTTAGTACCGCTGCCTCACGGTGCCAAAGACCCGGGTTCGATCCTGGCCCGGGGTCACTGTCCATGTGGCGTTAGGACATTCTCCCCTCTTTTCTGTGGGTCTCACCCCTCAACTCAAAGATGCGCATGGAGGTGGATTGTCCGCAATAAAATTGCCCCTTAATTGGGAAAAAAAATCTGTCAAAACGAGGCCATGAGTAATGTTTACAAATTTGCTCACGATACGAGGCTAGGTGGGAATGTAAGAGCAAACAACGAGGCTGCAAAGAGGTTAATTGAGTGGATGGCAAGGTGACAGATGAGCAAGCAATTAGGAGTTGTAGGGGGCAGCACGGTAGCATTGTGGATAGCACAATTGCTTCACAGCTCCAGGGTCCCAGGTTCGATTCCGGCTTGGGTCACTGTCTGGGCGGAGTCTGCACATCCTCCCCGTGTGTGCGTGGGTTTCCTCCGGGTGCTCCGGTTTCCTCCCACAGTCCAAAGATGTGCAGGTTAGGTGGATTGGCCGTGATAAATTGCCCTTAGTGTCCAAAATTGCCCTTAGTGTTGGGTGGGGTTACTGGGTTATGGGGATAGGGTGTAGGTGTTGACCTTGGGTAGGGTGCTCTTTCCAAGAGCCGGTGCAGTCTCGATGGGCCGAATGGCCTACTTCTGCACTGTAAATTCTATGGTATATATATTATCGATGAGCAATTGAAAATTATTGGAAAGTTGTCAGGTGTGGAAATAAAGATTGAAGCAGATGGCTGGAGTTTGAGCTTTGAACATAGAACATAGATTGCAGACCACTTAAACCCTCACTTCCACCCTATCCCCGTAATCCAGTAATCCCTCCTAACCTTTTTTTGGTCACTAAGGACAATTTATCATGGTCAATCCACCTAACCTGTACGTCTTTGGACTGTGGGAGGAAACCGGAGCGCCCGGAGGAAACCCACGCAGACATGGGGAGAACGTGCAGACTCCGCGCAGACAGTGACCCAGCGGGGAATCGAATCTGGTGAGTTTGCTCTTCCATAAGCTCAGCTTTCTCCTGAAAACCCTTTTCCAAAACAGCCTTCTGCTCGGCCAACAGGCTTTCCAGGGCCCCTGCTGCTGCGAAGCCACAGTGCTAGCCACTTGTGCTCACGTGCTGCGGCTTTATTCTGTATCACCTCATGTTGGTTTGCCTACAGAGTGTTCGATGGGACAGGGTAGCGGGAGCTTTATAACTATCCTGTGCTGTATCTGCTCTGGGACTGTTCGATTGGACAGTATATGTAGAGCACTTTACTTGGCACCACATCATTCACCGTGTTGAACAAAATATTCCCAATTAAACAAATGTAATAAAATAGTGCACAATAGATACAAGTTCTCAATATTGCACCACCTTTATTCACTAATCTACCTGCAATATGCTAGTTCAATGTTTGTTTCCAATGGAATGTAATCTACATCATTCCTTTGATTCAACAGGACTTTACTCAAGAAGATTGCTTTGTAAGAGGATCTGGGTAACATTCCAATCCTATTGCAACAGAAAACAACATTGAAATTCAGTGTAACTTTGTTACCGGTGATTACAACTAAGCTGAAGACTGTGTCACGTTAGGAGGTCTCCCGCGGAATGGAAGGTGCCAGTGGATGAGGTTAAATATTAATTGACAGAGTATCGCGCCAGGCTAGGTTACGTGTCCGGGGTGATCACCGTGTCAGGGGTGATTTTCGGGTTTCCCAGGGCTGGAAGGCTCAGTCCAGACACGGAACCCCCATCGCAAGGGGGGGGGGTTACAAGGGTCGACTTTTCACGCAGAGCTTAAACCCACCCAACCCCCAGGACTGTTGGGGAGCCCATCTCTCTGCCACCTGGCAGCATCAGAGGGGCATATTAGCTATGGACTTACCCCCTTGACCCCTCTCAGTGTCCATCATGCCAGCCTATGGTGGCACTGCCAGGGTGTAGGTGCTAAAGGACAATGCACCATTGGTAATGCCAGGGGGTGGGGATGGAAGAGACAGGCCTGAAGGGTGTGGCTGAGGGGGGGGGGGGGGGTGATTGAGGGGGGGGGTGATTGAGGGGGGAGCTGGGGTGGAGGGGGGGTGTGGTGTGCGGGGGGGTGACTTCTTATTTCCGTGGTGGGGGGAGCATGCCCCTCCTTGATGAGGGTTTGCGGTGTCCTCCTCAATGAGGGGGGGTCATGATTTGTGTTGTGGGAAGTGGGGGGGGGGGGGGAAAACAACTCCCCCCCCCCCCCCCGGGTGAAAAGGTTTTTCCTCACATCCCCTCTAAACCTCCCGCCCCCTCACCTTAAATCTCTGCCCCCTGGTCATTGATCCCTCCACCAAGGGGAAAGGTTTCCTCCTGTCTACTCTCTCTGTGCCCCTCATAATTTTATACATCGCCATCCCGTCCCCCCTCAGTCTCTGCTGCTCCAAGGAAAACAATCCCAGTCTATCCAATCTCTCTTCATAACTAAAACTCTCCAGCCCAGACAACATCCTGGTAAATCTCCTCTGCACCCTTTCCAGTGCGATCACATCCCTCCTATAATGTGGATTCCAGAACTGCTCACAATACTCTAGCTGTGACCGAACCAACTTTTTACACAGTTCCAGCATAACCTCCCTGCTCTTAAACTCTGTGCCTCAGCTAATAAAGGCAAGTAGAACATATGCCTTCTTTTTTTTTAGAAATATTTTTATTCAAATTTTAAAATATTTTCACCAAACCCCCCTTACAGAAAAAAGAAAAACAAAGAACACCTAAATAAACATCTTACAACTACATCACGAATTCCCCCAATATACAAACCCCCCATTAAGCAATAATAAACACAATAGAAAACACAAAGTACACCTCCCCCTCCTCCACCCCTTCACCCACCCCCCTTGCGTTGCTGCTGCTGCTGACCACCTCCTAACGCTCCGCTAGAAAGTCTAGGAACGGTTGCCACTGCCTGAAGAACCCTTGCACAGACCCTCTCAGGGCAAATTTTACCCCCTCCAATTTAATGAATCCTGTCATGTCGCTGATCTAGGCTTCCACGCTCGGGGGGCCTCGCATCCTTCCACTGTAGCAGAATCCTCCGCCGGGCTACCAGGGACTCAAAGGCCAGAATACTGGCCTCCTTCGCCTCCTGCACTCCCGGCTCGTCCGACACCCCAAATAGTGCTAACTTCCAGCTCTCTTAACCCAGGTGTTCACCACCTTGGACACCGTCCTCGCAACGCCCCTCCAGAACCCATCCAGCGCCGGACACGCCCAGAACATGTGGGTGTAATTTGCTGGGCTACCCAAGCACCTCACACACCTGTCTTCCACCCCAAAGACCCTGCTCAGCCTCACCCCTGTCATATGCGCTCTGTGAAGAACCTTAAATTGTATCAGGCTAAGCCTGGCGCAAGAGGAGGAAGAATTAACCCTACCCAGGGCGTCCGCCCACGCACCCTCATCTATCTCCTCCCCAAGCTCCTCCTCCCATTTACCCTTTAGCTCCTCCACCGAGGTCTCCTCCTCCTCCTGCATCTCCTGGTAGATCACCGAGACCCTGCCCTCTCCAACCCACCCCCCCGAGAGCACCCTATCCTGGATCCTGAGTGCTGGAAGCAGTGGAACTCCCTCACCTGCCGTCTTACGAACGCCCTTACCTGCATGTACCTGAAGGCATTTCCGGGAGGAAGCCCGAATTTTTCCTCCAGCGCCCCAAGGCTCGCAAACGTCCCATCTAAAAACATGTGCCTTCTTAACCATTGTATCCACCTGCTCTGCTACCTTTCGGGACCGGTGTACATGTACACCAAGGTCCCTCTGATCGTCGGTGCTTCCCAGGGTCCTGCCGTTTATCATGTATTCCTTTGCCTTGTTTGTCCTGCCCAAGTGCATCACCTCACACCTATCCGGATTGAACTGCATTTGCCACTGATCAGCCCATCTGAGCAGCCCGTCTATATCCTCCTGTAATCGAAGATTATCCTCCTCACTATTTACTCATCTTCCTTTCAAATCACAAGGACACTGCAAGACATAATTACAATTAGGAGTGAAACTGTGCACAAATCCCTAAGACATAGGAGCAGAATTCGGCCACTCGGCCCATCGAGTCTGCTCCGCCATGCAATCATGGCTGATATTTTTCTCATCCCCATTCTCCTGCCTTCTCCCCATAACCCCAGATCGCCTTATTGATCAAGAACCTATCTATCTCTGTCTTAAAGACACTCAGTGATTTGGGAGTGAGTGGGAATTCCCATTTCCGATTTGCTAAATCAGGGTAACCAGCGATCGAGGCCACCCCAGCCATATTTCACACTCCCCTATCGGAAAACAGACAGCATCAAGAAAACAACAACATGATCACCAGGGAGTAATATTCAGGGTAACAGACCAGCTGCAGGGCAGTCCTCAGGATAAAGACATCTTCCCAGTCACACGATGGAAGCCAAGGAATATGCAGGATCAACGAGCCCTCTTCAGGATATCTCCAGAATTCGGAAAATCGAAGCACTAGACGCCATTACTTCCGCCATGCTGTCTCGCCAACATCCTGGTGGTCTGAAGGCCAGGCCCTGGCCAGGACGGGTGTCTCGACTGGTTTGCCCACCTCCAAACCCTCCCAATGGGCATCAGGAACAAGGTAGTACAGGACCAGCGATCAGTGGGCCAGGCCGACCCATTACCGCTGTGTAATTTCAAGGAGTCAGGTACAGCTCTTCGGGCCAAAGGGATCAAGGGACATGAGGAGAAGGCGGGATCAGGGTATTGAACTTGATGATCAGCCATGGAGCATGGCATGTACCGGTGGCATGGGCAGCACCAGCTGGCAATATCCATGGCAGCAGGGATGGACTCCAGGGCCAGAGGCCCCCACGGTGCTGGACATCGACTGGGCCAGGGGTGAGGGATAGGGTCTAGATTTGTGTCGTGGGTACGATTGTTGTATAAAGCACTGAAGGCCAGTGTCTGTGGGCATGGAGCTCAAGAAGAGGACCACCTCCCTCTGGGTCTGCGTCACATCAGCCAGTGACTGTGCCGCCTCCCCCTGGGTCTGTGTTACATCAGCCAGTGACTGTGCCACCTCCCTCTGGGTCTGTGTCACATCAGCCAGTGACTGTGCCGCCTCCCCCTGGGTCTGTGTCACATCAGCCAGTGACTGTGCCGCCTCCCCCTGGGTCTATGTTACATCAGCCGGTGACTGTGCCGCCTCCCTCTGGGTCTGTGTCACATCAGCCAGTGACTGTGCCGCCTCCCCCTGGGTCTGTGTTACATCAGCCAGTGACTGTGCCACCTCCCTCTGGGTCTGTGTCACATCAGCCAGTGACTGTGCCACCTCCCTCTGGGTCTGTGTCACATCAGCCAGTGACTGTGCCGCCTCCCTCTGGGTCTGTGTCACATCAGCCAGTGACTGTGCCGCCTCCCCCTGGGTCTGTGTCACATCAGCCAGTGACTGTGCCACCTCCCTCTGGGTCTGTGTCACATCAGCCAGTGACTGTGCCGCCTCCCTCTGGGTCTGTGTCACATCAGCCGGTGACTGTGCCGCCTCCCTCTGGGTCTGTGTCACATCAGCCAGTGACTGTGCCGCCTCCCCCTGGGTCTGTGTTACATCAGCCGGTGACTGTGCCGCCTCCCTCTGGGTCTGTGTCACATCAGCCAGTGACTGTGCCGCCTCCCTCTGGGTCTGTGTCACATCAGCCAGTGACTGTGCCGCCTCCCCCTGGGTCTGTGTCACATCAGCCAGTGACTGTGCCGCCTCCCTCTGGGTCTGTGTCACATCAGCCAGTGACTGCGCCACCTCCCTCTGGGTCTGTGTTACATCAGCCAGTGACTGTGCCGCCTCCCTCTGGGTCTGTGTCACATCAGCCAGTGACTGTGCCGCCTCCCTCTGGGTCTGTGTCACATCAGCCAGTGACTGTGCCGCCTCCCTCTGGGTCTGTGTCACATCAGCCAGTGACTGCGCCACCTCCCTCTGGGTCTGCGCACGTCGGCCAGTGACTGTGCCGCCTCCCTCTGGGTCCGCGCACATCGGCCAGTGCCTGGGCAATGTTGCCAACGCTCCCAGTCGTGGCCTGTTGTGATAGTGACCCAGGAGCCTCTTCAGTAAAGTTCCCAACCGAGGTGAGTGTCTCTGGGATGGGGGAGGGTGTTGGAGACAGACGTCAGTGTCATCCCCGGACTCGAGCTCCGGGATGTCTCGGGTTGCGGGTCGAGGGCTCCCGTCCATGTAGTTGTCGCTGGTCGACACCTGGGGTTGTGGTCGGGGGCAGGGGACACCAGAAGGGACCGCACCATCATGCGGGGGTGGTTTGAGTGTGGGGGTGGTGGTGAGGAGTGGGTGCTGATGGGTGGGGGGTGGTTTGAGTGTGGAGGTGGTGGTGAGGAGTGGGTGCTGATGGGTGGGGGTGGTTTGAGTGTGGGGGTGGTGGTGAGGAGTGGGTGCTGATGGGTGTGGGGGTGGTGGGGATGGAGCAGGGGTGTGGGGGTGGTGGGGTGGTGGGGATGGAGCAGGGGTGTGGGGGTGTTGGGGATGGAGCAGGGGTGTGGGGGTGGTGGGGTGGTGGGGATGGAGCAGGGGTGTGGGGGTGGGGTGGGGGGGGTGACACACATGCCGTGGGGAACCACAGCTCAGCGAGGTCTCACTTCCTCGCCCGATGCCGGCCTCCCCCCCGGCGACTCCCCTCCAGCTGCGTCCGGTGCCCTCTGTTCTGCTGGTGCGAGGGGCTGCAGGTCCGGCTCTCCCTGTCCAGTCTTCTCCCGCTCCAGGCGGTCATGAGCGGCCTTCTCCTGCGGTGGGCTGGTCCCGACAGTGTAGCTCACGGCACTGACAGCCTCTGCCACCTGTGCTCAGGCCCGGTGAACGGCGGCGACTGGCAGCCTCCGACCCACCCCGGGGTACAGGGTTGCCCGGCTCTCTTCCACGACATCCAGCAGGGTCTCCAGTTCCGCCTCGGTAAACCTCGGTGCCACTCTCACTGCTGCCACCTTGTTGGCTGGGATGGTGTCCGTGGGGAGTGAATGTGTCAATGTGGCTGCAGCTTGTCAGCCACTCGAATGTCAGTCCCGAACCCGACAAATCTGACACCGTTTCCCATTGGAACCAATCATGTTCCACATGGCGTCGGTTCAAGCCCCTTCACGGTCGGTGAATTGGTCCGGGTGCGGCACCAGTTTTGCTGATGTAGAAATCTGCGAATCCTGCCGCAGTGTCAACACTTAGCCTCAGGAACGGAGAATCCGGCCTCCTATATTCCGCAACTCCCTCATTAACCCCCTCCACCTATCTGAAGTCCCCATTGCAATGGCCATAGGTTCTATCACCACCACAAACAAGAGGGGTGGGCATGGGGCACCCCTGTCTCATTCCCCTGTTCGACTGAAAATACCCCAAGCTCACATTGTTTGTGCAGACACTGGCCTTCAGTGCTTTATACCACAATCGTACCCACGACACAAATCTAGGCCCTATCTGTAGCCATCTGGGATGGCCACTTTCAGAATACAAAATGAACATTTGCAAAGATTGCAGGGAAATATGGACAATGCTAAGAAAGCAGGCAGGCACAGAGCCGTCTGCATATTAGAGAAACAGCTCCCAGACGAGACTGAAACTGTCGGCCCATTAGCATGTGGATGGCCCATCTCCGGGAACAAAGGGAGATACTTAAGCAACCAATCTGGTGCCAGTTCCCCAAGCCGCAAGCAGAAAACAAAGCAGACCAATGGCCACCTAGGACACACCCAGCCATCAGGGCACCCTCCCCTTTATTGGTCAGGATCAATGCGAATGATCAAGGAATGGCCAATTGATTGGGGCCAAGTTCAAGGCCCGACCAAAAGCGCGCGAAGCCCCTTCGGGTATAAGAAGAAGGCCCCAAGAGAGAATTGCTCTCTTGGACTTGGCTTTCACAGTGGAGAGACCCTTTATAGGAATCTTTAATTTATGGGATCTTAACCTGTCGAACTACACCAAGTTTGGGGGAAGCTTAGTTGATGAATCAAGTCCTGGCGCAATACGACAAGTTGTAAGATTTGTAATATTTGTAGATTTTGCCAAGTTTTTCGATTCCTTGTATTATTCGACTGTGTAAAGTTGAAGGAATTTATATCATTTCCACTATTCGGTTATCAGTAGCACTTTGCGAATACTGGAACTCAGCAGAAATTTGCAGTATAAACTCCTCAGGTCCCAAAAATAATTGTTTTATTTGTAGTTGCTTGATTACAATTTGAAAGTCATTTAAAAGGCAATTCGTAGACAATTTGAAGCTTTCAGAGAATTACAGACATTATCTTTCTTTGCTGAGGCAGACAGCTCGAAAGTAACTTTTAAAAGGTCAAAGTCTGGCAATGAAACATGAAAAGAGAGAGAAAGTTAATCTTCAGCTAAACTCAAACTCAAAGTCAAAAGTGGACTAACATCACTGACACAGACTGTTAGACTGACAGAACCCCCAAAAGACATCTCTAAAATGGAGACTATAAAGGACAAAACTGACTAAACTAACAGAAAGACAACACAAAGACATCTCCTCAAACCCCCCCCCCCCCAAAGACAATACTAAAATGGCGGGCGGAAACTTTTCAGTTAGTCACTTTCATATCTATCTTAAGTCATCTAATTACACCCCAATATAATCCTAATTGGTTTGGGTTAGACTCAAACACATTTGATTTGATGGCAAGCCGTCCATCTTCAATGTGCAACATCAGCTTTTTAATTGTTTCATGTCTACATGTTATGGAATGTGATATTTTGCTAATCTTTTAGCTGGCTTGGCTAATGTAACAATTGAGACTTCATATCGAGAATATATATATATGATTCAATGCTCTTACAAACTGCATTGGACTCTTGCCACCTAGCTGCCATGGAACTCAGTCCTTGGCCTTGACAATTAGCACAAGCAGTGTCAAATTGTCTTGCAACTGTGCTGCTATAATCTTATAATGGAATTTTATGCTGTTTCATGTATCACATTGAAGTCCTGAATTTATGTGTGCTGAAATTCTCATTTAAAAAAATGAGTACTTAAACAGCTATCTTTTACCTATACTGGTTGTATTCGAAATACCTGGCTTCTACACCCTTCCACCAGCAACACCAGAAGCAAGTAAGTCCAAGGTCAACACTTGCTACCAGACGGACGACCTTAGCTGTTCCCCTCTACCACTTCGACCCCAGCAGCCTCAGATCCGAACAACGGCCATTGTTCCTCTGACTGAGTGGGCGCCCAAAGCTAAGTATAGGCTTTAGCAGTAGTGATAGTTTAGTCTGTAGTATTTTGTGCATGAGTAGATATTGCTGTGTGTGTAAATAAATAGTATTGACTTTGAACTAACTAACTGGTGTACCGGCTCTTTGATCAGTATTCGGGTTTGAACCTTGTGGCGGTATCGAAAGATACCTGGCGACTCTAAAGCAAACGTAATTAGAATTAAGGAAGGCGACCATATTGACCGCCATATTTAGAAACAACCAAAGAGAGCAACATATCCCAAACCTTTCCAGTGCTACAAGCAAATACCCCCATTCTACCCCATCAAAAGCCTTCTCAACATCTAATGCAACAATGAGAAGCAAAATAGACGCTTGCATCAACATTTTGGGAAGAGAACTCTGTGTTACCGAGTCCCTGAACATCTCCACCAGTAACGGTACCAAACATCCTGCAAACGGTTTGTAAAATTCCACCAGGCACACATCTGGCTGTGGTGCCTTACCCGTCTGCATTCGCCTGATAGGAGTCAGGACCTCATCAGCACCCAAAGGCTCTTCCCATCCTTCCCGATCTACCTCCTCCACCTTAGGACACTCCCAGTCCTCCCAAAACTCCACCATATCCGACCCCTCCCCAGATAGCTCTGACCAATAAAGATTCTTGTAGAACTCCTCAAAAGCCCCATCGACTTTATCCGGTGCAACGCCAACACATCACCCGATATTCAAACCGAACAATCTCCGGGAGACTGTCACCTGCCTGATCTGGCAAGCCCAGAGACGTCTGGCCTTCCCCCCCTCCTCGTACACTACCGTCCGGCATTACCATAACTGGCGCAATGCTGTGGACTGTAAATCAAGCTGCATCTGGGATTGGATCACGCGAGTATCTGTAATCTACCTCCAAGATCCCATCTACCCATCTTTGGCATTCATCCCTTACCTCCCTCTCTATCTGTGCCTTATGCAAAATTATCTCCCCCCTCATCACTGCCTTCAGGGCCTCCCACAGAACCAAGGGTGAAACCTCCTAATTCTCATTAATCCCACATACTCATCAATCACCCTCGATACCCTTACGTAAAACCCCAGATCTGCCAACAGCCCCGCATCCAATAAGGAGCCAGAAACTTTGGCTTAGATTGGTCTAACTTTGGATTGAAAACACAGATCAAATCCCCCCCCCAGCCCTGAGATTAACTGGTGCGTGTCCAAGTCAGGTATGGCGGCCAACATCCTCTTCATAAATGTTACGTTGCCCCAGTTTGGAGCAAACACATTTACCAACACCACTCCAATGTCCCAGTAACTATTACGTTTCTACTCCCAGCGAGGCGCCACAACCTTCCTCATCTACAACTGGACTCTTTTCTTCATTAGAATTGCTCTCCTGGGCTCTACTATCAAAGCCCGAGTGGCACACCTGACTCACCCAACCCTGACCCTTCAGCCAGTGGGGACTGCTGCAAAAGCACCACATCGGCCTTTAAATTCTTCAAATGAGAGACAGCTCTCACTCGATTAACTGGGCCCCCCCCAAGCCCTGACCATTCGACGTGATCAATCTAACTGGGAGTCTCCCTTCCACCCCCCTTCCCCCTCAAGTCAGCCATGAGGGATCATCCCCTCCATTTTAAAGAGCAGGCCCGCCCGAGATGGGCAAGGAAGTTGATAGGAGCGGACAGCCAGATGATCGGAACTCAGGCACACAGTTAACATCAAAAGTAGTCTCAGGAAGCACGTGTGTGGTAACTATAATTTAATTATTTAATTTGGATGTTATTTGGGTAAAAAGGAAAGTCTTATGGAGTTCAGCTACTGCAGGTATATTTTGGAATAAGGGGTACACTCTCTATAAAATTGTGCGTGCGTTGAGTAATTAATATACTCTGAGAGTAGAGTAGTCCTGTTCATGTGCATTTGTCTTTTCTTTATTTGAACAAATCGACTTTAATAATTGTGAAATGACATTTGAGCCACTTGGGAGCCACCTCTGAACCTTGACCCCAGTGGAGGGTCAACCCCCATGCTCCTTCTCGCTGAGCCATTTTCAATGAACCATCTCCAGCTCACAATTATATAACAAATCCAAGACATGAGCCTAGAACTAATCCCTGAGATTATGTGTAATTGCTGAAAACAGGAATTTACTTCATTCTGACTTCGCAATCGGAAGACCGCTGAAATTAAAATGATGAATTATCGAAGGAGGAAATTAGACAAGAGTTCTGGGGAAATAGAAATTAAAGCCCAACATATTGTTGATATTGTTTTAAGAGTGTTCTGCGATCACTATATCTTGTCCAGCCGATACTGGGGTAATCTATATGTATCGTTTGGAGACATACCCATAGAGAATAGGTTATAAAACAATTTGTACAGAGCGTTCAAGAGCTCAAAGGTAGCTGTTGCCCTGGTTTCTTATTGAGATTAGTTAACTAATGACATTCATTCATTCTCTAATATGAAACTGAGGATTTTGTTTCACATGAACAGGAAATCGTCCTCTATGGAGGAATCTGAAACTAATCAAATGCTTTATTCCAATAACATCGATTTGATATGATACAATTCCCTTTGTACAAAAATCCCCATGAGTTGAATCCCAGGGATCTGCCCACAAATTCACGTTAAGCGGAGTTTTGTGATAGACACCACTCCCACATGAACGTGTTTCCTACATGCCTTCAAACAAGGTCTAAATCAAAATCAATAGGTTTAAGTGCCGAATGAAAACGTAGACAAGCAGGAATTGTGTCAAAAAGTGTTTATTTAATTAATTCACACTTTACAATGGACTGACTTTGTAAAAGGCAGGAGCTTTGCATTGTAAAATTGTGGGGAGTTGGCTCCAGAAACTTTTCTGCTCAATGTACAGTGTTCATACGCGTGTGATAGTCCATCATGTTGTCAAATCCGCCACATGGGTCTTTGTGCTGTGGTGCAAAAGCATCTCCTCCGCCTTTGAGCTTTGGCGAGGGAAATGGGCGAACAAATACATATACAGAGAAACCAGGGGTGTCATTCTCCGACCCCCCACCCTTAAAACAATATCAACCTTTTATTAAAGGTTTTCATAAAATACCAATAACAAAATGAGAAAGAAAAAAGAACCCAACAGGGTTAAGTACAAAACACAATCTAAAAAAGCAACCCCCCAAACCCCCCCCTCCCGTACCTAAATAATAAATTAACATTAACACCCCGACTTAACACAACAGGTGTATGCACCCCCTCAGACCCTCCAGTGTAAATAACATAAACAAAAATAAAGTAAACCCCCCCCCCCGAGCTGCTGCTGCCATTGACCAATGTCTATCGTTCTGCCAGAAAGTCTAAGAACGGTTGCCACCGCCTAAAGAACCCTTGTACCGACCCTCTCACGGCGAATTTCACTCTCTCCAATTTAATGAACCCTGCCATATCGCTGATCCAGGATTCCACGCTTGGGGGCCTCGCATCTTTCCACTGAAGGAGAATCCTTCGCCGGGCTACCAGGGACGCAAAGGCCAGAATTCCGGCCTCTTTCGCCTCCTGCACTCCCGGCTCCTCTGCCACCCCAAATATTGCGAGCCCCCAGCCCGGTTTGACCCTGGATCCTACCACCCTCGACACCGTCCTCGCTACGCCCTTCCAAAATTCCTCCTGCACTGGGCATGCCCAGAATATATGGGTGTGATTTGCTGGGCTCCCTGAGCACCTAACACACCTGTCCTCACCCCCAAAGAACCTGCTCATCCTTGTCCCGGTCATGTGTGCCCTGTGCAGCACCTTAAACTGTATGAGGCTGAGCCTCGCGCATGAAGAGGAAGAGTTCACCCTCCCTAGGGCATCTGCCCATGTCCCCTCTTCGATCTCCTCTCCCAGCTCCTCCTCCCACTTACCTTTCAACTCCACCACCGAGGCCTCCTCCTCCTCCTGCATCACCTGGTAAGTTTCCGAGATCTTCCCCACTCCCACCCACCCCCCCCGAGAGCACCCTGTCCTGTACTGTGTGTGGCAGTAGCCGTGGGAATTCCACCACCTGCCGTCTGGCAAACGCCCTTACCTGTAAGTACCTGAAGGTGTTCCCCGGGGGGAGCCCATACTTCTCCTTCAGCTCACCCAAGCTCGTGAACTTCCCGTCCACAAACAGGTCCCCCAACTTTCGTATCCCTGCCCTGTGCCACCCCGAAAACCCTCCACCTGTTCTTCCTGGGGCGAACCGGTGGTTCCCCCGTAATGGGGTCCACGCCGAGGCCCTAACTTCCCCCCTATGCCGCCTCCACTGCCCCCAAATTTTGAGGGCCGTCACCACCACCGGGCACGTGGTATACCTCCTTGGAGGAAGCGGCAGCGGCGCCGTTGCCAGCGCCCCCAGACTCGTACCCACACAGGACGTCGTCTCCAGCCTCTTCCATGCAGCCCCCTCCCCCTCCATCACCCACTTGCGCACCATTGTCGCATTGGCGGCCCAGTAGTACCCACAGAAGTTGGGCAGCGCCAGCCCCCCCCTATCTCTACTCCGCTCCAGGAACACCCTTCTCACCCTCGGAGTCCCTCGCGCCCACACAAACCCCATTATACTCCTGTTAACCCGCCTGAAAAAAGCCTTCGGGATAAACACGGGGAGGCGCTGGAACAGGAACAAAAACCTTGGGAGCACCGTCATTTTGATTGACTGCACCCTACCCGCCAGGGACAGCGGCAACGCGTCCCACCTCTTGAACTCCTCCTCCATTTGCTCCACCAGCCTTGTAAAGTTAAGCCCATGCAGGGCCCCCCAGCGCCTGGCCACCTGGACCCCCAAATATCTGAAGCTCCTCTCTGCCCCTTTTTAGTTGGAGCTCGCCAATCCCCCTCTCCTGGTCCCCTAGCTGAACTACGAACAGCTCGCTCTTCCCCATATTGAGTTTGTACCCCGAAAAGTCCCCGAATTCCCTAAGGATCCTCATTACCTCTGGCATTCCTCCCACCGGGTCCGCCACATACAGCAGAAAGTCGTCCGCATAAAGCGACACCCTGTGCTCCTCCCCACCCCGCACCAACCCCCTCCAGTTCCTCGACTCTCTCAGTGCCATAGCCAGGGGTTCAATCGCCAGTGCGAAGAGCAGGGGGGACAGGGGACACCCCTATTTCGTCCCTCGGTGCAACTGAAAGTACTCGGACCTCTTCCTATTTGTGGCCACACTCGCCATCGGGACCTCGTACAACAGCCTAACCCACCTGACGAACCCCTCCCCAAACCCGAACCTCTTCAGCACCTCCCACAAGTACCCCCACTCTACCCTATCGAAGGCTTTCTCAGCGTCCATCGCCACCACTATCTCCGCCTCCCCCTCCCTCGCTGGCATCATGATAACGTTCAAAAGCCTCCGCACATTCGCGTTCAACTGTCTCCCCTTCACAAACCCCGTCTGGTCTTTATGGATGATCTGCGGCACACAATCCTCAATCCTCGTGGCTAAGGCTTTCGTCAGCACCTTGGCATCTACATTTAGCAAGGTAATCGGTCTGTAAGACCCACATTGCAGGGAATCCTTGTCCCGCTTCAGGATCAAGGAGATCAGTGCCCGGGACATCGTCGGGGGTAAAGCCCCCCCCTCCCTTGCCTCATTAAAGGTCTTAACTAACAACGGGCCCAACAGGTCCATATATTTTTTATAGAACTCGACCGGGAAACCGTCTGGCCCCGGTGCCTTCCCCGCCTGCATGCTTCCTATCCCTTTGATCAGCTCCTCCAGCCCAATCGGGGCCCCCAGTCCCGCCACCAGTCCCTCTTCCACCTTTGGAAACCTCAATTGGTCCAGGAAACGGCCCATCCCTCCCTCCTCCCGTGGGGGCTCGGATCGGTACAATTCCTCGTAGAAGTCCCTGAAGACCCCATTGATGCCAACCCCACTCCGCACCACGCTCCCTCCCCTGTCCTTAACTCCCCCGATCTCCCTAGTTGGGGGTTCCACGTGATCAGCCGAGTTGGGGGGCTTCCTACCCCCCCCTCCCCCCTTGTCGATTAGCCATCACCTTTTTCCAGCTCCTCACCCGGTTCCCACGCAGCTGTATCTCCCCCAGGCGGTGCCCCCCCGCCCATCCTCTCCCATACCAGCTCCCCCCTCTCCCCAGCAGCAGCAACCCAGTAATTCCCCCCTCCCAACCCCCCCCCCCGCTAGATCCCCCGCTAGCGTAATTACTCCCCCCATGTTGCTCCCAGAAGTCAGCAAACTCTGGCTGACCTCGGCTTCCCCCCGTGACCTCGGCTCGCACCGTGCGACGCCCCCTCCTTCCTGCTTCTCTCTTCCCGCCATGATTATCATAGCGCGGGAACCAAGCCCGCGCTTCTCCCTTGGCCCCGCCCCCAATGGCCAACGCCCCATCTCCTCCACCTCCCCCCCCCCCCCATCACCACCTGTGGGAGAGAGAAAAGTTACCACATCACAGGATTAGTACATAAAACCCCTCTTTGCCCCCCACATTCGCCCCACCACTTTGTTCGAACGTTCTTTTTAATAACCCGCTCATTCCAGTTTTTCTTCCACAATAAAAGTCCACGCTTCATCCGCTGTCTCAAAGTAGTGGTGCCTCCCTCGATATGTGACCCACAGTCTTGCCGGTTGCAGCATTCCAAATTTTATCTTCTTTTTATGAAGCACCGCCTTGGCCCGATTAAAGCTCGCCCTCCTTCTCGCCACCTCCGCACTCCAGTCTTGATAAACGCGGATCACCGCGTTCTCCCATTTACTGCTCCGAGTTTTCTTCGCCCATCTAAGGACCATTTCTCTATCCTTAAAACGGAGGAATCTCACCACTATGGCTCTGGGAATTTCTCCTGTTCTCGGTCCTCGCGCCATCACTCGGTATGCTCCCTCCACCTCCAACGGACCCGCCGGGGCCTCCGCTCCCATTAACGAGTGCAGCATCGTGCTCACATATGCCCCGACGTCTGCTCCCTCCACACCTTCAGGAAGACCAAGAATCCTCAGGTTGTTCCTCCTTGCGTTGTTTTCCAGTGCCTCCAACCTTTCCACACATCGTTTCTGATGTGCCTCCTGCGTCTCCGTCTTCACCACCAGGCCCTGTATGTCGTCCTCATTCTCGGCTGCCTTTGCCTTCACGACCCGAAGCTCCCGCTCCTGGGTCTTTTGTTCCTCCTTTAGCCCTTCGATCGCCTGTAGTATCGGGGCCAACAGCTCTTTCTTCATTTCCTTTTTGATCTCTTCCACACAGCATTTCAAGAACTCTTGTTGTTCAGGGCCCCATGTTAAACTGCCACCTTCCGACGCCATCTTGGTTTTTGCTTGCCTTCCTTGCCGCTGTTCTAAAGGATCCACTGCAATCTGGCCACTTTCTCCTCCTTTTTCCATCCGTATCCAGGGGGGATTCCCTTCTGGTTTACCGCACAGTGTTTTTAGCCGTCAAAATTGCCGTTGGGGCTCCTATCAAGAGCCCAAAAGTCCGTTTCACAGGGAGCTGCCGAAACGTGCGACTCAGCTGGTCATCACCGCACCCGGAAGTCGAATGTCTTGTTAAGAGAAAAAAGGTGACTTATGTAAGGCTGAGGAAACAAGGTTTCGACAGGGCATTGGAGGGATACAAGATAGCCAGGAGGGAACTGAAGAAAGGGATTAGGAGAGCTAAGAGAGGGCATGAACAATCTTTGGCGGGTAAGAGCAAGGAAAACCCCAAGGCCTTTTACACATATGTGAGAAATATGAGAATGACTAGAGCGAGGGTAGGTCCGATCAAGGACAGTAGCGGGAGATTGTGTATTGAGTCTGAAGAGATAGGAGAGGTCTTGAATGAGTATTTTTCTTCTGTATTTACAAATGAGAGGGGCGATATTGTTGGAGAGGACAGTGTGAAACAGATTGGTAAGCTCGAGGAAATACTTGTCAGGAAGGAAGATGTGTTGGGCATTTTGAAAAACTTGAGGATAGACAAGTCCCCCGGGCCTGACGGGATATATCCAAGGATTCTATGGGAAGCAAGAGATGAAATTGCAGAGCCGTTGGCAATGATCTTTTCGTCCTCACTGTCAACAGGGGTGGTACCAGGGGATTGGAGAGTGGCGAATGTCGTGCCCCTGTTCAAAAAAGGAACTAGGGATAACCCTGGGAATTACAGGCCAGTTAGTCTTACTTCGGTGGTAGGCAAAGTAATGGAAAGGGTACTGAAGGATAGGATTTCTGAGCATCTGGAAAGACACTGCTTGATTAGGGATAGTCAGCACGGATTTGTGAGGGGTAGGTCTTGCCTTACAAATCTTATTGAATTCTTTGAGGAGGTGACCAAGCATGTGGATGAAGGTAAAGCAGTGGATGTAGTGTACATGGATTTTAGTAAGGCATTTGATAAGGTTCCCCATGGTAGGCTTATGCAGAAAGTAAGGAGGCATGGGATAGTGGGAAATTTGGCCAGTTGGATAACGAACTGGCTAACCGATAGAAGTCAGAGAGTGGTGGTGGATGGCAAATATTCAGCCTGGATCCCAGTTACCAGTGGCGTACCGCAGGGATCAGTTCTGGGTCCTCTGCTGTTTGTGATTTTCATTAATGACTTGGATGAGGGAGTTGAAGGGTGGGTCAGTAAATTTGCAGACGATACGAAGATTGGTGGAGTTGTGGATAGTAAGGAGGGCTGTTGTCGGCTGCAAAGAGACATAGATAGGATGCAGAGCTGGGCTGAGAAGTGGCAGATGGAGTTTAACCCTGAAAATTGTGAGGTTGTCCATTTTGGAAGGACAAATATGAATGCGGAATATAGGGTTAACGGTAGAGTTCTTGGCAATGTGGAGGAGCAGAGAGATCTTGGGGTCTATGTTCATACATCTTTGAAAGTTGCCACTCAAGTGGATAGAGCTGTGAAGAAGGCCTATGGTGTGCTCGCGTTCATTAACAGAGGGATTGAATTTAAGAGCCGTGAGGTGATGATGCAGCTGTACAAAACTTTGGTAAGGCCACATTTGGAGTACTGTGTACAGTTCTGGTCGCCTCATTTTAGGAAGGATGTGGAAGCTCTGGAAAAAGTGCAAAGAAGATTTACCAGGATGTTGCCTGGAATGGAGAGTAGGTCTTACGAGGAAAGGTTGAGGGTGCTAGGCCTTTTCTCATTAGAACGGAGAAGGATGAGGGGCGACTTGATAGAGGTTTATAAGATGATCAGGGGAATAGAGAGAGTAGACAGTCAGAGACTTTTTCCCCGGGTGGAACAAACCATTACAAGGGGACATAAATTTAAGGAGAAAGGTGGAAGATATAGGAGGGATATCAGAGGTAAGTTCTTTACCCAGAGAGTAGTGGGGGCATGGAATGCACTGCCTGTGGAAGTAGTTGAGTCGGAAACATTAGGGACCTTCAAGCAGCTATTGGATAGGTACATGGATTATGGTAAAATGATATAGTGTAGATTTATTTGTTCTTAAGGGCAGCACTGTAGCATTGTGGATAGCACAATTGCTTCACAGCTCCATGGTCCCAGGTTCGATTCCGGCTTGGGTCATTGTCTGTGCGGAGTCTGCACGTCCTCCCCGTGTCTGCGTGGGTTTCCTCCGGGTGCTCCGGTTTCCTCCCACAGTCCAAAGATGTGCAGGTTAGGTGGATTGGCCAATGATAAATTGCCCTTAATGTCCAAATTGCCCTTGGTGTTGGGTGGAGGTGTTGAGTTTGGGTAGGGTGCTCTTTCCAAGAGCCGGTGCAGACTCAAAAGGCCGAATGGCCTCCTTCTGCACTGTAAATTCAATGATAATCTATGATTAATCTAGGACAAAGGTTCGGCACAACATTGTGGGCCGAAGGGCCTGTTCTGTGCTGTATTTTCTATGTTCTATGTTCTATGTCCACATAGCCTTTGATCCCATTCTCTCCAAGTGCTATATCCAGCCGCCTCTTGAATATATTCAATGTTTTAGTATCAACTACTTCCTGTGGTAATGAATTCCACAGGCTCACCACTCTTTGTGTGAAGAAATGTCTCCTCATCTCTGTCCGAAATGGTTTACCCTGAATCCTCAGACTGTGACCCCTGGTTCTGGACACACCCACCATGGGGAACATCTTCCCTGCATCTACCCTGTCTAGTCCTGTCAGAATTTTATAAGTCTCTATGAGATCCCCCCTCATTCTTCTGAACTCCAGCGAGAACAATCCCAACCTAGTCAATCTCTCCTCATATGACAGTCCCGCCAACCCTGGAATCAGTCTGGTAAACCTTCGCTGCGCTCCCTCGAGAGCAAGAACATCCTTCCTCAGAGAAGGAGACCAAAACTGCCCACAATACTCCAGGTGTGGCCTCACCAAGGCCCTGTCCAATCGCAGCAACACATCCCTGCTTCTATACTCGAAAGGGGCAGCACGGTAGCATTGTGGATAGCACAATTGCTTCACAGCTCCAGGGTCCCAGGTTCGATTCCGGCTTGGGTCACTGTCTGTGCGGAGTCTGCACATCCTCCCCGTGTGTGCGTGGGTCTCCTCCGGCTGCTCCGGTTTCCTCCCACAGTCCAAAGATGTGCAGGTTAGGTGGATTGGCCATGATAAATTGCCCTTAGTGTCCAAAATTGCCCTTAATGTTGGGTTGGGTTACTGGGTTATGGGGATGAGGTGGAGGTGTTGAGCTTGGGTAGGGTGCTCTTTCCAGGAGCCGGTGCAGACTCGATGGTCCGAATGGCCTCCTTCTGCACTGTAAATTCTATGAAACCTCTCGCAATGAAGGCCTACAAACCATTAGCCTTCTTTCCCGCCTGCTGCACCTGCACGCTTACCTTCAGCGACTGGTGCACAAGGACACCCAGGTCCCGCTGCACACTCTCCTCTCCCAATTTACACCCGTTCAGGTAGTAATCTGCCTTCCTGTTGGCTATAGTTGGCTATTCGTTGGGCTTGTTGGCTATAGTTGGCTATTAGTTGGCTATTAGACTCCAGAGGGAATCAACCACAAGTCGAATGGGTATTTAGCATGGTGGTTCTAGAATGGTACTAGAAAAGCAGAGGTTATGAGCTGAAATCCCACTGGATGGCAAGTGAGGCATTGATTGGCATCTGGTAATTTGTGGGATCGTACCAGAAACTTGTCATGAATGCAGACAAATTATCATATAAAATCCAACTGGTTCATTAATGCTGTTCAGGGAATGGAACCTGCCTCTGAATTTGGCTTAGCCTATTTGTAACTCCATCACTCCAAGTGATGACTCCTCATGCCTTTGCGACATTTAAGGATGGGTGGTAAATATAACCTTACTCGTGATCTGTTTCCCAAAGGACACCATTAAAAAAAAAAAAATCCTATATTATCTTCATCCCACTTCCACAAATGTGCACTTTGTGGAAAAAGAAGACATCTAGACTTTAACCCAGGAATGAGGTCCTTGGCTGACATTCCCTCCATAACATAAGGTGTTGTAAGATTGCCCTCTTCCCCCAGACTGATGAAAATCACTTATTGTCACAAGTAGGCTTCAAATCAAGTTACTCTGAAAAGCCCCTAGTTGCCACAGTCCGGTGCCTGTTCGGGGAGGCTGGTACGGGAATTGAACCGTGCTGCTGGCCTGCCTTGGTCTGCTTTCAAAGCCAGCGATTTAGCCCTGGGCTAAACCAGCCCCTACTGAGTGCCGTTAACTCAGAGAGCACACAGCAATAGGGGATCTTATTGTCTCAATCGCTCAGTGTCAAAGGAGTTAGTGTAATATGACCAGTGGCATCCAAAAGTGCAGCATAATCGCCCAAGCTGTTCAGCTCGCGAAAGCCGGTAACACAATTGCTTTATTCTTTCTTATTGGAATATCCATTTGCAATTCTTTTTTATTCTTTTTTCTGATGTGGGCATTGTTGGTCAGGCCAGCATTCATTGCCCACCCTCAGTTACCTTTCACAGGCGTTGGACAGCCTTCTTATTGGATCACTGCTGTATCACAAGAGAATGTTTTCCGTGGTCCTGTTAGATAGTGAGTGCCCGGCTTTTGGCCCCACCCAGATTGATGGAATGGCAATCTATCGCCGTGTCTTGGAGCTGATCGAAGTTCAATACCTCTGCTGTCCTTCTCCATCAACTCCATCAACTGCTCCATCGAAGGGTAGGCCGGCATTTCTCATAAGAGTCATACAGCACAGAAAGAGGTCCTTCGGGCGGTCATAGAAAAGCTCCACAAGTTCCAGGATAAAGAGCAGTCTCTGAACTGGGCGAGGAGCAGGCGGCCATGTGGGTGGGACTGACATACAATCGGAATCCACCAGGATCTAGGGCCCGACCTGGCCCAGCGCGGGTCAGAGTTTAATGGGGTCAAAGTGGTTTTATTTACAAGTAACGTGCGGTTTGACATGTTGTACACGACGAGACTATGGGTAACATTCGGCAACAAAGAACGCTATTTTAAGAGAGGAAGCAAGCAAGTTCAGCAGGAGAAAAACAGACTTGGAAGGCAGCATAAGAGACAATCGAGAATTCTTAAACGTAACTTTCTTTCTGTTCTTCACGCCTGGACGATCTGGGGGAGGGGGGCATGTTTGTGGGTGAGGTAGAGGTACACTGAAGCAAGGTGGGAGGGGGGAGGGAGGACCAAACAGGTCGAGTGCGAGAAGAGCAGGCAAAGGTGGGGGTGGTAATGGGAATACGGGAAACGGGGGGTAAGGCAAGAGGGTATGGGCAGGAGAGGGATGGGGGGTGGAGGCGGCCTGCTGTGATTCACACCCTGCGACCTGGGTCCCCTTTGTCATGGGAGTGTCCCTTTAAGAAATGATTTTTGTCTTATCACATGGCTTCAGTGATGTCATTGTGTGGGTGGAGCTGGGCTGTGGCTCTGTGAGGTTTTACTTTCGCTCTGAGTTTGGACTGGTCTTGAACTGCACAGGTTGAAAGATGGAACCACAGAGAAAATGCTGGAAAATCTCAGCAGGTCTGGCAGCATCTGTAGGGAGAGAAAAGAGCTAACGTTTCGAGTTCAGATGACCGTTTGTCAAAGCCAAAAGGCAGAGAAAATGGGAAATTTTAATAGTGGGGTAATAATGAAGGATGAGTCATAGCCACAGAAACCCAGGGAAACCGGGTGCTAATGGCCACAGAAACCAAGGTGAAAGAGGGCCAATGGCAGTCCCCAGAGAGGACAAAAGATGTGAAAGGTCAAACAGCAGGGAAACTAACATCAGAGGGTAACTGTGACAGATGTAGATGTGGGGGAGGGGAAGGGGGATGCAAAGGGGAGAAAGGGTAAGGAAAGATGGATAAGATGGGGGGCTAAATATATATATAAAGAAAGACAAGAAAGAAAGAAATGGTAAAAGATAGTTAAAATGAAATGGGATGAAAACAAATGGGTCGAGGTGGGGTAGAGCTGATCATCTGACGTTGTTGAATTCGATGTTCAGGCCGGAAGGCTGTAGCGTGCCTAACTGGGAGATGAGATGCTGTTCCTCCAGTTTGCGTTGAGCTTCACTGGAACATTGCAGCAGGCCAAGAACAGACATGTGGGCATGGGAGCAGGGTCTTTTGTTGAAAAGGCAAACGACGGGAAGGTCAGGGTCCTGAATGCGCACAGGCCGAAGATGCTCAGCAAAGTGATCACCCAGTCTGCGTTTGGTCTCTCCGCTATAGAGGAGACCACATTGGGAGCAGCGAATGCAATAGACCAGATTGGAAGAGATGCAAGTGAAATGCTGATTAACCTGGAATGAGTGTTTTGGTCCTGGCATGTTAAGCATGGAAGAGGTAAAGGGGCAGGTGTTACACCTTCTGCGATTGCATGGGAACGTTCCATGGGTGATGGGAGAGGTACTGGGTATGGTGGAGGAGTGGACTAGATTGTCTCGGAGGGAACGGCCTCTGCAGAATGCTGACAGAGGGAGTGAAGGGAAGATGGGTTTGGTGGTGGCATCACGCTGGAGTTGGCGAAAATGGCGGAGGATTATGCTTTGCATACGAAAGCTGGTGGGATGAAATGTGGGGACGAGGGGGGACTCTATCCTTGTTCTGGGAGGGAGAGGAGGGGGCGAGGGTAGTGGCGCGGGAGATGGACCACACACTGTTGAGGGCCCTGTCCAGAACTGTAGGTGGGAAATCACGGTCGAGGAAGAAGGAACACATTTTTAAAGCACCATTTTGGAAAGTGGCATCATCGGAACAAATGCGACGGAGGCGAAGGAGTTGAGAGAAAGGGATGGAGTCCTTACAGGGTGTAGGGTGCGAAGAGTTGTAGTCCAGACTGTGGGAGTCAGTGGGCTTGTAGTGGATATTAGTGGATAGTCTATTGCCGGAAATGGAGACAGAAAGATCAAGGAAGGGAAGGGAAGTGTCTGAGATGGACCAGGTGAAAGTGATGGAGGGGTGGAAACTGGAAGCGAAGTTGATGAAATTTTCCAGGTCCGGATGAGAGCGGCACCAAAATAGTCATCAATGTACCGGTAAAGGAGTTGTGGGAGGGGGCCCGGGTAGGCCTGGAACAAGGAATGTTCCACATACTCCATAAAAAGGCAAGCGTAGCTAGGACCCATGCGGGTACCCATTGCTACACCTTTGATTTGGAGAAAGTGGGATGAGTTTAAGGAGAAGTTGTTGAGAGATAGAACGAGTTCAGCCAGGCGGAGGAGAGTGATGGTGGGTGGGAATTGTCCAGGCCTCTTTTCGAAAAAGAAGCAAAGAGCTCTCAGGCCATCCAGGTGTGGGATGGAGGTGTGGAGGGATTGCACATCCACAGTGAAAAAGAGGATGTTAGGGCCCGCGGACTGGAAGCTGTCAACGTGACGCAGGGCATCAGAGGAATCCCGGATGTAGGTGGGGAGGGAATGGACCAGAGGAGTGGGGATGGAGTCAAGATAAGAGGAAATAAGTTTGGTGGGGCAGGAGCATGCTGACACAATGGGCCTGCCGGGACAGTCCTTTTTGTGAATTTTGGGAAGTAGGTAAAAGTGGGCTGTCCGGGGTTGGGAGACTATGAGGTTGGAAGCTGTAGGGGGAAGGCATCCGGAGGAAATTAGGTCGCTAACGGTGTTTGAGATAATGGCTTGATGTTCAGTAGTCTGGTCATGGTCCAGGGGGAGGTAGGAAGAAGTATCTGAGAGTTGGCGCTCAGCCCCTGCGAGGTAGAGGTCAGTGCGCCAGACAACAACAGCACCCCCTTGGTCAGCAGGTTTGATGACAAAGTCGGGGTTTGACCTGACGGAGTGAAGAGCAGAAAGTTCGGAAGGAGAGAGGTTGGAATGGGTGAGGGGGGCAGAAAAATTAAGACGGCCAATGTCCCGTCGAC
This sequence comes from Scyliorhinus torazame, assembly GCF_047496885.1. NCBI lineage: Eukaryota > Metazoa > Chordata > Chondrichthyes > Carcharhiniformes > Scyliorhinidae > Scyliorhinus > Scyliorhinus torazame. The sequence goes on from NC_092737.1 coordinate 8,916,861, forward strand.
AGTTCTCAATGAAAAGATCAAGGGCAGGTAATTGTGCCGGCGGGGGGGGGGGGGTCCAATTGGAGGCAGAATGTAGGAGGCACATGAAAGGATCAGTGGAATGGGGGGAGGATTCTTGCCCAAAGAAGTGGGCACGAGACAAAGGCGAAGAAAGAAGAGTTCAACATCATGTCGAGCCCGGAATTCATTGAGGTGAGGACGTATCCAGGTTTTATCCAGGTTGAACGATTTGTCTCTCTATCTTCCTTTTTAAAAGCTGTTTCCAGTCTGCTTGATAACTTAAAAGAGATAATTGCTTTCTGGAAGGAATTCAAACCTGCTGTTTGAAAACGGGAACAAGGGTATCAATAGCACGTCTTCTACCAGTAAGAATGCCGTGTGCTGGGCCACACCTTTGAAAACCATACAAGTAGAAAGTATGGTTTTACTTAGATTTTGTTACTGAATTGGAACAGTTAAGGGGGAATTCATTAAGAGTTATACATAGATTACTGTAGCTGTGAGAGATCTTTGCGTTTGTAGTTGATAAAAATTCTTGCTCTGTGTGTTTATACAGATGTTAACTAAATTCGTAGAATAAAGCTTGTTTTTTTGATTAGGAGCGCCTAATCACTCTGTTGAATAACCGCTGAAAGTCAGGCCCTTGTGCTCATCGTAACCAAAATCAATAAACAGTTGTAGGTCAGGTGAACTCCATAATATACTTTGGAGTTTTCTAAACCCTGGCCCATGACACCTTTGGCGGACGTTTTCTGGGGCGACTGGGCCTGGATGGGCTCAGCTGATGCTCAGGTGTTCTAGGTGGCAGGGGGCCACCCTGTTCTGCCCGCTGCCCATTGGATGTGGCAGGGCCAGGAGGGGGGATTACGAAATAATCTGTGGTGTTCTGTCACCCTCCCTGTGGGAATTACCGGCACGGTCCCCATCACCTCCTCCTCCCTCGGCATGCCTGAAGGCTCCGGTCTACTCCTTGGAACAGGGGTGCGAGCAGAGCTAACCCCTGAGTCTCCCCCAGCAGCTGGTGCTCACAGTCCAGGAGGCCCACTCCCGTCTCAACCAGGGTATCAATGCTCTTGGCCATGGAGCACAGGGAATGGACCACCTCCCTCCGGGACCGTGCAATCAGTGACTGTGCCATCACCCTCTGGGTCTGTGCCACGTCAGCCAGTGACTGTGCCACCTCTCTCTGTGCTTGGCTCACGCCAGCCAGCGCCCGGGTAATGCCGCCAATGTCCTCAGCCATGACCCGCTGTGACTGGGCCACACTCTGGAGCCCCTTTGCAATGTCCAGGTGTCCTGTGACAGGGCAGTCCTGTCCTGGGCCTCGGCCACCGCCTGCACAGAGTGCCCAAGGCCTTGGACATCTTGACCCATGGCCATTACCTTCATCCCCAAGGCCTCCACCGTGGAAGTCACCCGTGCGGTGTTGGTCTGGAGGGCACGCATGTTCGGCACTGCCCCCTACCCCTGCTGGTGGCTGGACTGATCCAACTGCAAGTGCAATTGCTGGATGTTTGCTGATAACCCCTCATGCAGTCCCTGGATCTGACCCATCTCCACTATCGATGGGACCGCCTTTCCAGAACCCGACAGCTAGGACAGCAGATAGTCCCTGGGGTAGGACCGCCCTCCCACCATCCGCCTCCTCGGGGGTTCCTACCTCCACCTGATGCACCACAACATGTGATAGTTCCCCTCGAACCACTTCGCTAAAGTGCCCAACCGAGGTGAGTGTCTCTGGGACGGTGGAGGTGTTGGACACAGCTGTGATGGGTCGTCAGTGTCGTCCCCGGACTGGTGCTCTGGGGTGTCTCGGAGGGGGGGGGGGTGGAGGCAGAAAGCTCACAGTGCTAGGCAGTTGGACACATTTAGCACAGGGGTGGGTAGCTGGTGGCCTTCATGACCAGGGCACCTGGCCATGGCGGCCAGTATGGGTGCAGGGTAGGGTGTGTGCACACCGCCAGTGGGTGGGGTCCCTTTGCCCTTAAGGAGGGGGTCAGGGTTACAGGTGTGTAGGACAGGGGTTGGTGCCAGGGGCATAGTGCTGCCTACTCACTCTGGCTCCCCTGAGGGGATGGTGCAGTTTTTTGCAGCATTGCTGTCTGCTCCTGATGGAGGGGCCCACAGTGATCATGGCCTCTGCCACCTGCACCCAGGCCCGGTGTGCGGTGGCGGGTGACAACCTCCTTTCCACCCCGGGGCACAGGGTGGCCCACCACTCTTCCACAGCATCTAGCAGAGTCTCCAGCTCTGCGCTCGCAAACTGGGGTGCCGCTCTCCGTGCTGCCATCTTATTGGCTGGGATGAATGTGTGTGGGGAGTGGAGAGCGAATATGCAGCTACAGCTTGTTAGCCTCTCGAGTGTTAATCCCGACCCAGGCGAAACCGGCACCGTTTCTCATCGGAATCGATCATGTTGCCCGTGGTGCCCGTGCAAGCCCATTAACGGTTGTTGAATTGCTCCGGGAGCGGTGCCAATTTTGCTGAAGTGAAAGTCTAACAAATCTGTCCCGGCATCAACACTTTCTGAAAGGGGGAATGTGGTGATGTGTCTGTGAATAAGATTGTATGCAGATAGCAATACGACCTCCAACCAGCTGGTGGCATAAGACCTTGGTCACGTGATGGCAGACTCATCAGTTGGTAGTAAGGCGTACACAAGGACAGTGACACATCGGGTTGTTCCAGAGTAACCTAGTGTGTGTCCTACTCTGTATGTTACCCTTCCACTTGTTAACTAATAAATCATCATTCTAAGTAACTCATCAGCAGTTCTGTGAGTATCATTGCTACAGCAAGGCCACAGAACACAGCAGAGAATTTAATCGTCAAGGTATTGTAATGAAAGATAATTTGCACTGAAAGTCATTCTCAGTCTAACTCCTTCATTAAGACACACCAATCAGGAGTAAAGCAACCACTGAGTGTGCCAAAGGTATGAGAAACTGCTCCTGTTTTTATGGGGCAGTAAAATGGTATAAGGATTTACAGAGCAAAACGTCACTGTTGGAAGGCGTTATCTCGCTTCAGTTTAATTGCCTTCAACACTTCTTCCACCGTACTGCAGTAGGTGACTAGCAATCTTTCGAATTGGGTTTAACTTTACAAGAAGATACCTGTTCCAACTTCAGCTATTTTAAATTGTTTATTTTTGGCTCTTCCAAGTCCAGTTTTGACTGGGTTTTGGAAAGGAAAAGCACGATGTACAAAACTAGGACGGTTCTGTATTTATGCTGCCTGGTTTTCGGCTCAGTTTCAGGTGAGTCTCGATATGATATTATGGTCTTCAGTCATATTTTTTGAAAATTTTGATTGAAATTTCTCCGAAACGTGCAACAGATTTCCCTCCCCAATGTGCCAGGGGGGCACCAAGTTCCCAGGAACAGCGTAGAGGGAACAGCTTTAGGTTGTGGCAATTCTCTTCCCATTGGGCAGGTGCCTCAGAATGTGTGTGGTCCCAGGAAAGCCCCTGAGATGTTTGCTGTGTGAATGAAGAAATGTCCCCCTCAACCTGACTTGACTGAGTTTCAGTGTTTTCCAGTTACTGATAAGATAAACAAGATAAAGTTGATACACCAAACTGTTTAGTGATTTCACTCTGGGAGGTTTTAGACTCATGGAGCATCATAATTAGTTCCACCTGATCAGCGAGGTAAAGAATCTTCGTGTTTCCATTATTCACAGAGACAAATTAACCACCTCTGTGCCCACATCAAATATTAGAGTCTTGGGGATTACGATGTGCGATTGACTCGTGCTCAATGCTTCCAATACGAGCAAGGTGCAAAAAATATTTTGGAGGCAAATGTCCCTCTTGGCATCAAATAGAACAGCTTCTACAAAGTTGAATTTTGCAACCAGACGTTTTGGCACCTTTTGTGCACAAACAATATCTGTGCTGTTAAAACCCAGGAAAGTTAGACCTATCGCCCAGTTTCAACATTCACATCTGATGAGGTGAAAAAGACTTTCACGATTCAACCAAAACATTTCTATGTCCGGTTTCGGGTGTGTTTAGCAGGTTGCAGCGCTGGGAAAAACTGCGCTATCCAACGGCATTTTGCTGATTCTTCTGGCGTTGGTGACGAACGCCCCGTCGAGGCCCCACTTGTGTAATTCCTGCACTGGTGAGCTCATTGCAGGAAGGCTACCTGCGGATCGTACCCATTTAGTGACCCCACTGCGCCTCCGGATCTCCCCCCCCCCCCCCCCCCCCCCACATCACCCAACATACCTCTTCCAAAGTCCTTGAGCCCCCTTCCAGAGTGGAAGTGCCAAGGTGCCTGGTGGCAGTGCCAAGATGCCAGCGGGATTGATAGGGTACCACCCTGATAATAGCCTGGGAGACACCCCCAGGCACCATTATGACTATTCCACGTTGATGTGGATCAGTACCAAACGGTAATGTCTGCCAGGCACAGCCAGTGAATCCCTGGTGAGGTTTCCCAGGCACAGCCAGTGAATCCCTGGTGATATCTGCCAGGCACAGCCAGTGAATCCCTGGTGAAGTCTCCCAGGCACAGCCAGTGAATCCCTGGTGATATCTGCCAGGCACAGCCAGTGAATCCCTGGTGAAGTCTCCCAGGCACAGCCAGTGAATCCCCGGTGATATCTGCCAGGCACAGCCAGTGAATCCCTGGTGATATCTGCCAGGCACAGCCAGTGAATCCCTGGTGAAGTCTGCCAGGCACAGCCAGTGAATCCCTGGTGAAGTCTCCCAGGCACAGCCAGTGAATCCCTGGTGATGTCTGCCAGGCACAGCCAGTGAATCCCTGGTGATGTCTGCCAGGCACAGCCAGTGAATCCCTGGTGATGTCTGCCAGGCACAGCCAGTGAATCCCTGGTGAAGTCTCCCAGGCACAGCCAGTGAATCCCTGGTGATGTCTGCCAGGCACAGCCAGTGAATCCCTGGTGATGTCTGCCAGGCACAGCCAGTGAATCCCAGGAGAATCCGGCGAATGCATATTTAAATGAGATCCAGATCGTGACATTTCATGAAATCTCGCGAGACATTTCAACCATCGCAAATCTCATGAGAGGCCTCTAACAAGATTCAACAGCTCATCCCAACATGTCGGGAGCGGCGAGGCGGTTGAATCGCTCCATTTGAAGCAGCGTGGAATAGAGTTCTGTGGGAGGATCATTTAGACCCGAACTCGGTTTCTCTCCACAGATGCTGCCGGACCTGCTGGCCGGAATTCTTGGCCGGATCGTTGTAGGTGGGATACTCTGGTCCTGCTGGCAGCACAGACCCACCCGCGGCTATCCTGGCGGCTTTGATGGGAATTCCTATTGACAGCGGCAGGAGCAGTGAATCCCGCTGCCAATAAACCGTGCACCGCCTGCTGCTGCCTGGAAATACATGGCTGGGAGGCCAGTGAATGCTGCCCACCACGTTTATCCAGCATTTTCACCCAGCGAGGGCGAGATCCAGATCACGACACCTTGCAAGATTCCATTCAATCTTGCAAGACGTTTTGAGCGTTGCGAATCTCGTAAGAGACCTCTCTCAAGGTTAAGCGGCCTTGTCGGGTGTGGCGAGGCCATTAAATCTCACCCTAAGTGTATAAACTCAACATCAACAAATTCCTTTGCTATTTTGTCCCATGAAAGTTCTATCTGTTAAGTGAATTGCTGTTAAATTAATCTCAAGTTTAAATGAATTCCAAATTCATTTAATTGTTGCACTGCCTCGCTAAATTTGATTTGTGAAGTATTTTTGCAAGTGTTTTTGTACTGGTTTCACAGAGTATAAGATGTAGTAAGCAAACACTGTTTCCATTTCCCCTGAAGAAATGTTACCCTGGCATGTTTACAAAGTTGTTCCACATTACAAAAGTCTCAGAGGAGGGCAAATTTCAAGCATTGAAAATATTCAAGTGTCAAAGTGTCCAAAGCTTTGACAAAGGGTCATCTGGACTCGAAACGTTGTCTCTTTTCTCTCCCGACAGATGCTGCCAGACCTGCTGAGATTTTCCAGCATTTTCTCTTTGGTTTCAGATTCAGCATCCGCAGTAATTTGCTTTTAACTTGGATGACAGGAAATAAGCTGTTCACAGGCTGACCTGAGACGGTGGGGTGGGGACAGAACCTGGCACCGGGGAGGAGGGTGTTGGGTTGGGGATATCTTCAAACTGGAGAAGGGCCAGAGTTTATTGGCGAGGTGAGTGTGGTGGGGGTGGAGTGAGATGAGGTTTTCCAAAGCTAAATTCACCAGTCACTCCTTGCCCCAAGAAAGTCCGAAGAGCTTTGCTGGGCTGTTGTTCCTTGGATGGATACAGACGATTCTCCTTTGCAGATTGTTTCAACAAGGTGGGCTGCTCATCAATTCGGAGGGCCTCCTGAATATCATCAATGGACAGCAACAGAACCCTGGCCAGGATTCTCCGAGCCCCCATGCTGCAGTCGCGCTCGGCGCAGGGACGGAGAATGGGGCTTCACTGCCGCGATCGGGTCCGATGCCTTCCGGCGATTCTCTGGGGATCGGAGAATCGCCACCAATCGCACGCGTGCGGTCGATGCGGCGCTGGTCAGGGACCTTGAAAGAGGCCCCTGCGGCGATTCTCCGCCGACAACTGGCCAAGTTCCGGCCGGCATGGTTCACTCATGGTTCCACCTGGCGGGAGCTCGGAATGACGGCTGCGGACTCAGTCCGCGGCCGCCCTGGTGGTGTGGGGGGGGGGGGGGAGGGCGGGGGATCTGTCACCGGGGGAGGGGGTCTCCACGACGGCCAGGCTCGCGATCGGCCCCCTTCAAAACGGAGAATCACTCTGGACTCTCTCCAGGAAATTCCAGAGTGATTCGCGGCCATTTTCTCGCGGGCGTGGGGATATAGCCCCATTAATTATCAGAGAATTCCACCTTTTAAAATGTTTTCTCAACTTATCACCTCAAAGGGCTCATGCAATGAGGCAATATGGGTAGAGCTCATGAATAGGAAGGGTGCTGTCACAATGTTTTACTACAGGCCTCCCAACAGCCAGTGGGAGACAGAGGAGCAGATATATAGGCAGATTTTGGAAAGGTGTAAAAGCAACAGGGTTGTTGTGGTGGGTGATTTTAACTTCCCCTATATTGACGAGGTGTCACTTAGTGCTAGGGACTTGGATGGGGCATCCAGGAGAGCTTCTTGAAATAGTATATAGATAGTCCACCTGGAGAAGGGGCCATACTGGACCTGGTATTGGGAAATGAGCCCAGCCGGGTGGCCAAAGTTTCAGTAGGGAGCATTTCGGGAACAGTGACCATAATTCAGTAAGTTTTAAGGTACTTGTGGATAAGGATAAGAGTAGTCCTTGGTGAAGGTGTTAATTTGGAGCAAGGCTAGTTCTAACAATATTAGGCAGGAACTGAAGAATCCAGATCGGAGGCAGATGTTTGACGGTAAAACAACATCTGGCATATGGGAAGCTTTCAAATGTCAGTTGATAGGAATTCAGGGCCGGCATGTTCCTGTGAGGGAGAAAGGGTAAGGGCAAATTTTGGGAACCTTAGATACCGAGCGATATTGTGAGCCTAATCAAAAAGTAAAGGGAAGCATTTGTAAGGGCTAGAAGGCTGGGAACAGAAGAATCCCATGAGGAATATAAGGAAAGTAGGTAGGAACTTAAGCAAGGAGTCAGGAAGGCTGAAAGGGGTCACAAAAAGTCATTGGCAAATAGGATTAAGGAAACTCCCACTGCTTTTTATACCCATATATAGAGGAAGAGGGTAGCCAGGGAAGGGGTTGGCCCATTCAAGTCAGGGGAGGGAATCTATGTGTGGAGCCAGAGGAAATGGACGAGGTACTGAATGAATATTTGGCGTCAGTATTCACCAAAGAGAACGACATGGTGGATGATGTGTCTGGGGAAGGGTGTGTAGATAGCCTGGGTCACATTGAGGTCAAAAAGGTGTTGGGCCTCTTGAAAATATTAAGGTAGATAAGTCGTCAGGGCCAGATGGGATCTACCCCAGAATATTGAGGGAGGCAGGGGAAGAAATTGCTGGGGACTTGACGTGACTCTTTGTATCCTCATTGGCTACAGGTGAGATCCCAGAGGACTGGAGAATAGCTAATGTTGTTCCTTTGTTTAAGAAGGGTAGCAAGGATAATCCAGGAAATTACAGTCCGGTGAGCCTTACTTCAGTGGAAGGGAAATTACTGGAGAGGATTCTTCGAGATAGGATTTACTCCCATTTGGAAGCAAGTGGAAGTATTAGCGAGAGGCAGCATGGTTTTGTGAAGGGGAGGTCGTGTCTGACTAACTTGATCGAGTTTTTCGAGGAAGCGACGAAGATGATTGAAGGTAGGGCAGCGGATGTTGTCCAAATGGACTTCAGTAAGGCCTTTGACAAGGTCCCCCATGGCAGACTGGTACAGAAAGTGAAGTCACATGGGATCAGATGTGAGCTGGCAAGATGGATACAGAACTGGCTTGGTCATAACAGCTAGAATAGAAGTGCTAATACTAAACACAACTATCCACAATGACTCCTCACCCAGACTCCCAAGGTTGCAGTGTCATGTGGTGTAGTTGTACTGCCACCTGCTGGTTGGAGGTCTAACACATTAACATACAGAATTGCTTATGCATGTCATTACATCCCCTTTCCTTCAGATTTTGACAAAAATATAATATACAGAATTTCAACCAATTATCATACATATGATATGCATAGCATAACAATTCAGATTATTTACAATGACATTGTCCACTACAGATTCAGTCTGTCAGGCTTCTTTCCATGTCTCGTTGACCTTCAAAGCTTTTGTTGATCCGCCAAATCTGCTTGACAGTCTAGTGGCCCTGAAGATGCGACTGTTGGAACTGCAATACTCTGGGCATCTTCAGGATGTACACTTGATTCTTGTTCAGGTTGCGTTGATTTGGATAGACAGAAGATTTCACATCGTCTGCTGACAGTGAAGTAACAGGTTGCTGAATTTTTAACAAAATTCTTAAGGCATTGATAATTTTTATAATTTTAACCATCAGGTTTCAACAAGAACAAAACAATATATAACCAACACCACCCCTCCACTGCCCCCCCCATCATGTAACAAACCCTAGCCAACATGGCTTACACAAACAGGACCTCCTTCCCCAACCCTCTTTCCACTGGTTTTCCTGACATTACCCAGTCCACAAATCCCTGCCCAAACCAAAACCGCCCCAGGACCTCCATGGATCGGTGAGAGCAGCAGCTGGAAGCATCGAGGAGCACACAATTAACTGAAATAGTTATCGATAATAGCTTCAGAGATGTGGTCACACCCAAGTTACAGGAAGGTAGATGGGTGACCGCCAGACCGTGTAGGCAGACGGTGCAGGGGTTTCCTAAAGCTGTCCCCCTATCTCACAAATATGCCGTTTTGGATACTGATGAGGAGGAAGCTCCATCAGGGGACAGCAGCAGTAGTGGCCAGAGCGAAGGTACCACGACTAGCCCTGCTGCACAGACGAGGGGTACAAAGTGTAGCAAAGCAATAGTGGCAGGGGTTTCAATAGTCAGGGGCCCAGATAGGCGCTTCTGTGGCCGTGAAAGGGACTCCAGGATGGTAGTTTGCCTCCCTGGCGCCAGGGTCCTGGATGTCTCTGAGCGGGTACAAAGCATCCTAAAACGGGAGGGAAATCAGACAGAGGTCATTGTCCACATTGGCACGAAAGACATAGGTGGAAAGAGTAGCGAGGTCCTGCAACAGCAATTTAGGGAGTTAGGTAGAAGATTAAAAAGCAGGACCTCGAGGGTAGTAATCTCAGGATTACTCCCTGTGCCAATGGGGTTAACCTGAGTACTACACTTGCAGGGCAGGGCAAGGCAGGAATGGGCACTGTCTCCCTTGTGATTGAGCCACTGGTGATGGTACTCTGGGCGTCACGGGAATGGAGGGGTAGTGAGAAAGGGGGAATGGAGCACTGGGTCTCTTGAAATGTGGATGATCCCCTGTTGTACATTTCTAAACCCATGAAATCACTCGGTAAGATATTGGGGATTCTGAGTGAGTTTGGCCCCTTTTCTGGGTACACAAAAGGTGAAGTATTCCTGATCGGCACCACGCGGGGGGCGGGGGGGAGTGTTTGAGTGAGATTTCGTCTGCTTGTCAATAAAGAGCTTTCAATATCTTGGGAACCATGAAGTGAATCAAACCCACATGTTCTGGTCCTGCCTGAAGTTGACCCGGTTCTGGAGGGGAGTCACAGGTGTATTATCCAAGGTCTTGGGAATGAGAGTCACGCCTTCCCCGTGGGTTCGGAGTGTCCGCAGATGCGGGTGCTCTGGTGGAGAAAGAATCCAATGCTGTGGCTTTCACCCCTGTTAGCCCGGCTGGGAATTTTGTAAACTGGTGGTCTTCAGGTCCACCAAGTATCGGGGCTTGGATGCAGGACTTGCTGAATTTCTTCCTTTGGAGAAAATTAAATTTGCCATTAAAGGAATAGATGAGGGATTCGCCATGAGGTGGAAGCTGTTCATTGACTTCTTAGAACGTCAGTGGCGAGGTGGGGGTGGGTGAAATGGGGGAGGATGACAGGGTATTGTAGCTATTGGTTATTAAGGGGTGGGAATGAGATATTTTGGTTTAAAGTGTTTTGAGGATGTGGCGGCTGTATTTGTATATATGAGGGTTCCTATTGTGTGAGATTGCGAGAATGTCCAATTCACCTAACAGCACGTCTTTCGGGACTTGTGGGAGGAAACCGGAGCGCCCGGAGGAAACCCACGCAGACACGGGCAGAACGGGCAGACTCAGCACAGACAGTGACCCACGCGGGAATCAAACCCGGGCCCCTGGAGTTGTGAGGCAACAGTGCTAACCACTGTGCTGTCAGGACAATTACTGACTAAATCACACCATGTGCTTGTGCAGGAAAGGGATTAAGTATGTATGAATTCTGCATTTTACAAGAGAAATAAATATTAGTTTAATGGAATTGAAATCTCTTTTCACAGTCAGAACCACCTCCTCAACAACCAACACAGGAAACAGTGAACCCTCCTCAACAACTGTGACAGAGACCAGTGAACACACCTCAACAACGACCACAGAAATCAGTGAAGCCTCCTCAACAACCATCACAGAAATTAGTGAACCTTCCTCAACAACCATCACAGAAATCAGTGAACCCTCATCAACAACCATCACAGAATTCAGTGAACCCTCCTCAACAATTGTGACAGAAATCAGTGAACCCTCCTCAATAACCATCACAGAAATCAGTGAACCCTCCTCAACAGCAATCACAGGAATCAGTGAACACTCATCAACAACCACCACAGAAATCAGTGAACCCTCTGCAACAGCCATCACAGAAATCAGTGAACCATACTCAACACCCATCACAGAAATCAGTGAACCCTCCTCAACAACCATCACAGAAATCATTGAACCCTCCTCAAAAATCATCACAGAAATCAGTGAGGCCTCCTCAACAACTTCCACAGAAATCAGTGAACTCTCCTCAACATTAATCACAGAAATCAGTGAACCCTCATCAACAACCATCACAGAAATCAGTGAACCCTCCTCAACACCCATCACAGAAATCAGTGAACCCTCATCAACAACCATCACGGAAATCAGTGAACCCTCCTCAACACCCATCACAGAAACCAGTGAACCCTCCTCAACAACCACCACAGAAATCAGTGAACCCTCCTCAACAACCATCACAGAAATCAGTGAACCCTCCTCAACAACCATCACAGAAATCAGTGAACCCTCCTCAACAACCATCACAGAAATCAGTGAACCCTCCTCAACAACCATCACAGAAATCAGTGAACCCTCCTCAACAACCATCACAGAAATCATTGAACCCTCCTCAACAATCAGCACAGAAATGAGTGAAGCCTCCTCAACAACCATCACAGAAAACAGTGAACCTTCCTCAACAACCATCACAGAAATCAGTGAACCCTCCGCAACAACCATCACAGGAATCAGTGAACCCTCCTCAAAAATCAGCACAGAAATGAGTGAAGCCTCCTCAACAACCATCACAGAAATCAGTGAACCCTCCTCAACAACCATCACAGAAATCAGTGAACCCTCCGCAACAACCACCACAGAAATCAGTGAACCCTCCTCAACAACCATCACAGAAATCAGTGAACCCTCCTCAACAACCATCACAGAAATCATTGAACCCTCCTCAACAATCAGTACAGAAATCAGTGAACCCTCCTCAACAACCATCACAGAAATCAGTGAACCCTCCGCAACAACCATCACAGGAATTAGTGAAGCTGAATCAACAACTGTGACTGAAATCAGTGAACACACCTCAACAACCACCACAGCAATTAGTGAAACCGCCTCAACAACTACCGCAGAATTCAGTGAACTCACATCAGCCGGCAGCACAGAAATCAGTGAACCCTCATCAACAACCATCACAGAAATCAGTGTACCCTCCTCAACAACCATCTCACAAATCAGTGAACCCTCCTCAAGACCTACCCCAGAAATCATTGAACCCTCTGCAACAGCCATCACAGATATCAGTGAACCCTACTCAACACCCATCACAGAAATCAGTGAACACTCCTCAACAACCATCACAGAAATCATTGAACCCTCCTCAAAAATCATCACAGAAATCAGTGAGGCCTCCTCAACAACTTCCACAGAAATCAGTGAACCTACTTCAAAAAGTAACGCAGAAATAAGTGAGGCCTCCTCAACAACCATCACAGAAATCAGTGAACTCTCCTCAACACCAATCACAGAAATCAGTGAACCCTCATCAACAACCATCACGGAAATCAATGAACCCTCATCAACAACCATCACGGAAATCAGTGAACCCTCCTCAACACCCATTACAGAAATCAGTGAACCCTCCTCAACAACCACCACAGAAATCAGTGAACCCTCCTCAACAACCATCACAGAAATCAGTGAACTCTCAACACCAATCACAGAAATCAGTGAACTCTCAACACCAATCACAGAAATCAGTGAACCTTCCTCACCAACCATCACGGAAATCAGTGAACCCTCCTCAACACCCATCACAGAAATCAGTGAACCCTCCTCAACAACCACCATAGAAATCAGTGAACCCTCCTCAACACCCATCACAGAAATCAGTGAACCCTCATCAACAACCATCACGGAAATCAGTGAACCCTCCTCAACACCCATCACAGAAATCAGTGAACCCTCCTCAACCACTACCACAGAAATCAGTGAACCCTCCTCAACAACCAACACAGAAATCAGTGAACCCTCCTCAACAACCATCACAGAAATCATTGAACCCTCCTCAACAATCAGCACAGAAATGAGTGAAGCCTCCTCAACAACCATCACAGAAATCAGCGAACCCTCCTCAACAACCATCACAGAATTCAGTGAACCCTCCGCAACAACCATCACAGGAATCAGTGAACCCTCCTCAACAATCAGCACAGAAATGAGTGAAGCCTCCTCAACAACCATCACAGAAATCAGTGAACCCTCCTCAACAACCATCACAGAAATCAGTGAACCCTCCGCAACAACCACCACAGAAATCAGTGAACCCTCCTCAACAACCATCACAGAAATCATTGAACCTTCCTCAACAATCAGCACAGAAATGAGTGAACCCTCCTCAACAACCATCACAGAAATCAGTGAACCCTCCGCAACAACCATCACAGAAATCATTGAACCTTCCTCAACAATCAGCACAGAAATGAGTGAACCCTCCTCAACAACCATCACAGGAATCAGTGAACCCGCCTCAACAATCAGCACAGAAATGAGTGAAGCCTCCTCAACAACCATCACAGAAATCAGTGAACCCTCCTCAACAACCATCACAGAAATCAGTGAACCCTCCGCAACAACCACCACAGAAATCAGTGAACCCTCCTCAACCACCATCACAGAAATCAGTGAACCCTCCTCAACAACCATCACAGAAATCATTGAAACCTCCTCAACAATCAGCACAGAAATCAGTGAACCCTCCTCAACAACCATCACAGAAATCAGTGAACCCTCCGCAACAACCATCACAGGAATTAGTGAAGCTGAATCAACAACTGTGACTGAAATCAGTGAACACACCTCAACAACCACCACAGCAATTAGTGAAAACTCCTCAACAACTACCGCAGAATTCAGTGAACTCACATCAGCCGGCAGCACAGAAATGAGTGAACCCTCGGCAACAATCAGCACAGAAATGAGTGAAGCCTCCTCAACAACCATCACAGAAATCAGTGAACCCTCCTCAACAACCATCTCACAAATCAGTGAACCCTCCTCAAGACCTACCCCAGAAATCATTGAACCCTCTGCAACAGCCATCACAGAAATCAGTGAACCCTCCTCAACACCCATCACAGGAATCAGTGAACCCTCCTCAACAACCATCACAGAAATCATTCAACCCTCCTCAACAATCATCACAGAATTCAGTGAGGCCTCCTCAACAACCATCACAGAAATCAGTGAACCAACTTCAACAACCATCACGGAAATCAGTGAACCCTCCTCAACAACCATCACAGAAATCAGTGAACCCTCCTCAACAACCATCACAGAAATCAGTGAACCCTCCTCAACAACCACTACAGAAATCAGTGAACCCTCCTCAACAGCCATCACAGAAATCAGTGAACCTTCCTCAACAACCATCACAGAAATCAGTGAACCCTCCTCAACAGCCATCACAGAAATCAGTGAACACTCATCAACAACCACCACAGAAATCAGTGAACCCTCCTCAACAACCATCACAGAAATCAGTGAACCCTCCTCAACAACCATCTCACAAATCAGTGAACCCTCCTCAAGACCTACCCCAGAAATCATTGAACCCTCTGCAACAGCCATCACAGAAATCAGTGAACCCTACTCAACACCCATCACAGAAATCAGTGAACCCTCCTCAATAACCATCACAGAAATCATTGAACCCACCTCAAAAATCATCACAGAAATCAGTGAGGCCTCCTCAACAACGTCCACAGAAATCAGTGAACCTACTTCAAAAAGTAACGCAGAAATAAGTGAGGCCTCCTCAACAACCATCACAGAAATCAGTGAACTCTCCTCAACATTAATCACAGAAATCAGTGAACCCTCATCAACAACCGTCACAGAAATCAGTGAACCCTCCTCAACACCCATCACAGAAATCAGTGAACCCTCATCAACAACCATCACGGAAATCAGTGAACCCTCCTCAACAACCATCTCACAAATCAGTGAACCCTCCTCAAGACCTACCCCAGAAATCATTGAACCCTCTGCAACAGCCATCACAGAAATCAGTGAACCCTCCTCAACACCCATCACAGAAATCAGTGAACCCTCCTCAACAACCATCACAGAAATCATTCAAACCTCCTCAACAATCATCACAGAATTCAGTGAGGCCTCCTCAACAACCATCACAGAAATCAGTGAACTCTCCTCAACACCAATCACAGAAATCAGTGAACCCTCATCAACAACCATCACAGAAATCAGTGAACCCTCCTCAACACCCATCACAGAAATCAGTGAACCCTCCTCAACACCCATCACAGAAATCAGTGAACCCTCATCAACAACCATCACGGAAATCAGTGAACCCTCCTCAACACCTATCACAGAAATCAGTGAACCCTCCTCAACAACCACCACAGAAATCAGTGAACCCTCCTCATCAACCATCACAGAAATCAGTGAACCCTCCTCAACAACCATCACAGAAATCAGTGAACCCTCCTCAACAACCATCACAGAAATCAGTGAACCCTCCTCAACAACCATCACAGAAATCATTGAACCCTCCTCAACAATCAGCACAGAAATGAGTGAAGCCTCCTCAACAACAATCACAGAAATCAGTGAACCCTCCTCAACAACCATCACAGAAATCAGTGAACCCTCCGCAACAACCATCACAGGAATCAGTGAACCCTCCTCAACAATCAGCACAGAAATGAGTGAAGCCTCCTCAACAACCATCACAGAAATCAGTGAACCCTCCTCAACAACCATCACAGAGATCAGTGAACCCTCCTCAACACCCATCACAGAAATCAGCGAACCCTCATCAACAACCATCACAGAAATCAGTGAACCAACCTCAACAACCATCACGGAAATCAGTGAACCCTCCTCAACAACCATCACAGAAATCAGTGAACCCTCCTCAACAACCAATACAGAAATCAGTGAATCCTCCTCAACAACCATCACAGAAATCAGTGAACCCTCCTCAACAACCATCACGGAAATCAGTGAACCCTCCTCAACAACCATCACAGAAATCAGTGAACCAACCTCAACAACCATCACAGAAATCAGTGAATCCTCCTCAACAACCATCACAGAAATCAGTGAACCAACCTCAACAACCATCACAGAAATCAGTGAACCCTCCTCAACAACCATCACAGAAATCAGTGAACCCTCATCAACAACCATCACAGAAATCAGTGAACCCTCCTCAACAACCATCACAGAAATCAGTGAACACTCCTCAACAACCATCACAGAAATCAGTGAACCCTCCTCAACAACCACCACAGAAATCAGTGAACCCTCCTCAGCAGCCATCACAGAAATCAGTGAACCTTCCTCAACAACCATCACAGAAATCAGTGAACCCTCCTCAACAGCCATCACAGAAATCAGTGAACTCTCCTCAACACCAATCACAGAAATCAGTGAACCCTCATCAACAACCATCACAGAAATCAGTGAACCCTCCTCAACACCCATCACAGAAATCAGTGAACCCTCCTCAACACCCATCACAGAAATCAGTGAACCCTCATCAACAACCATCACGGAAATCAGTGAACCCTCCTCAACACCTATCACAGAAATCAGTGAACCCTCCTCAACAACCACCACAGAAATCAGTGAACCCTCCTCATCAACCATCACAGAAATCAGTGAACCCTCCTCAACAACCATCACAGAAATCAGTGAACCCTCCTCAACAACCATCACAGAAATCAGTGAACCCTCCTCAACAACCATCACAGAAATCAGTGAACCCTCCTCAACAACCATCACAGAAATCATTGAACCCTCCTCAACAATCAGCACAGAAATGAGTGAAGCCTCCTCAACAACAATCACAGAAATCAGTGAACCCTCCTCAACAACCATCACAGAAATCAGTGAACCCTCCGCAACAACCATCCCAGGAATCAGTGAACCCTCCTCAACAATCAGCACAGAAATGAGTGAAGCCTCCTCAACAACCATCACAGAAATCAGTGAACCCTCCTCAACAACCATCACAGAAATCAGTGAACCCTCCTCAACACCCATCACAGAAATCAGTGAACACTCATCAACAACCATCACAGAAATCAGTGAACCAACCTCAACAACCATCACGGAAATCAGTGAACCCTCCTCAACAAGCATCACAGAAATCAGTGAACCCTCCTCAACAACCAATACAGAAATCAGTGAATCCTCCTCAACAACCATCACAGAAATCAGTGAACCCTCCTCAACAACCATCACGGAAATCAGTGAACCCTCCTCAACAACCATCACAGAAATCAGTGAACCAACCTCAACAACCATCACAGAAATCAGTGAATCCTCCTCAACAACCATCACAGAAATCAGTGAACCAACCTCAACAACCATCACAGAAATCAGTGAACCCTCCTCAACAACCATCACAGAAATCAGTGAACCCTCATCAACAACCATCACAGAAATCAGTGAACCCTCCTCAACAACCATCACAGAAATCAGTGAACACTCCTCAACAACCATCACAGAAATCAGTGAACCCTCCTCAACAACCACCACAGAAATCAGTGAACCCTCCTCAACAGCCATCACAGAAATCAGTGAACCTTCCTCAACAACCATCACAGAAATCAGTGAACCCTCCTCAACAGCCATCACAGAAATCAGTGAACACTCATCAACAACCACCACAGAAATCAGTGAACCCTCCTCAACAACCATCTCACAAATCAGTGAACCCTCCTCAAGACCTACCCCAGAAATCATTGAACCCTCTGCAACAGCCATCACAGAAATCAGTGAACCCTACTCAACACCCATCACAGAAATCAGTGAACCCTCCTCAACAACCATCACAGAAATCATTGAACCCACCTCAAAAATCATCACAGAAATCAGTGAGGCCTCCTCAACAACGTCCACAGAAATCAGTGAACCTACTTCAAAAAGTAACGCAGAAATAAGTGAGGCCTCCTCAACAACCATCACAGAAATCAGTGAACTCTCCTCAACATTAATCACAGAAATCAGTGAACCCTCATCAACAACCATCACAGAAATCAGTGAACCCTCCTCAACACCCATCACAGAAATCAGTGAACCCTCATCAACAACCATCACGGAAATCAGTGAACCCTCCTCAACAACCATCTCACAAATCAGTGAACCCTCCTCAAGACCTACCCCAGAAATCATTGAACCCTCTGCAACAGCCATCACAGAAATTAGTGAACCCTCCTCAACACCCATCACAGAAATCAGTGAACCCTCCTCAACAACCATCACAGAAATCATTCAAACCTCCTCAACAATCATCACAGAATTCAGTGAGGCCTCCTCAACAACCATCACAGAAATCAGTGAACTCTCCTCAACACCAATCACAGAAATCAGTGAACCCTCATCAACAACCATCACAGAAATCAGTGAACCCTCCTCAACACCCATCACAGAAATCAGTGAACCCTCCTCAACACCCATCACAGAAATCAGTGAACCCTCATCAACAACCATCACGGAAATCAGTGAACCCTCCTCAACACCTATCACAGAAATCAGTGAACCCTCCTCAACAACCACCACAGAAATCAGTGAACCCTCCTCATCAACCATCACAGAAATCAGTGAACCCTCCTCAACAACCATCACAGAAATCAGTGAACCCTCCTCAACGACTATCACAGAAATCAGTGAACCCTCCTCAACAACCATCACAGAAATCAGTGAACCCTCCTCAACAACCATCACAGAAATCATTGAACCCTCCTCAACAATCAGCACAGAAATGAGTGAAGCCTCCTCAACAACAATCACAGAAATCAGTGAACCCTCCTCAACAACCATCACAGTAATCAGTGAACCCTCCGCAACAACCATCACAGGAATCAGTGAACCCTCCTCAACAATCAGCACAGAAATGAGTGAAGCCTCCTCAACAACCATCACAGAAATCAGTGAACCCTCCTCAACAACCATCACAGAAATCAGTGAACCCTCCGCAACAACCACCACAGAAATCAGTGAACCCTCCTCAACAACCATCACAGAAATCAGTGAACCCTCCTCAACAACCATCACAGAAATCATTGAACCCTCCTCAACAATCAGCACAGAAATGAGTGAACCCTCCTCAACAACCATCACAGAAATCAGTGAACCCTCCGCAACAACCATCACAGGAATTAGTGAAGCTGAATCAACAACTGTGACTGAAATCAGAGAACACACCTCAACAACCACCACAGCAATTAGCGAAACCTCCTCAACAACTACCGCAGAATTCAGTGAATTCACATCAGCCGGCAGCACAGAAATGAGTGAACCCTCGGCAACAATCAGCACAGAAATGAGTGAAGCCTCCTCAACAACCATCACAGAAATCAGTGAACCCTCCTCAACAACCATCTCACAAATCAGTGAACCCTCCTCAAGACCTACCCCAGAAATCATTGAACCCTCTGCAACAGCCATCACAGAAATCAGTGAACCCTCCTCAACACCCATCACAGAAATCAGTGAACCCTCCTCAACAACCATCACAGAAATCATTCAACCCTCCTCAACAATCATCACAGAATTCAGTGAGGCCTCCTCAACAACCATCACAGAAATCAGTGAACTCTCCTCAACACCAATCACAGAAATCAGTGAACCCTCATCAACAACCATCACAGAAATCAGTGAACCCTCCTCAACACCCATCACAGAAATCACTGAACCCTCATCAACAACCATCACAGAAATCAGTGAACCAACCTCAACAACCATCACGGAAATCAATGAACCCTCCTCAACAACCATCACAGAAATCAGTGAACCCTCCTCAACAACCAATACAGAAATCAGTGAATCCTCCTCAACAACCATCACAGAAATCAGTGAACCCTCCTCAACAACCATCACGGAAATCAGTGAACCCTCCTCAACAACCATCACAGAAATCAGTGAACCAACCTCAACAACCATCACAGAAATCAGTGAATCCTCCTCAACAACCATCACAGAAATCAGTGAACCAACCTCAACAACCATCACAGAAATCAGTGAACCCTCCTCAACAGCCATCACAGAAATCAGTGAACCCTCATCAACAACCATCACAGAAATCAGTGAACCCTCCTCAACAACCATCACAGAAATCAGTGAACCCTCCTCAACAACCATCACAGAAATCAGTGAACCCTCCTCAACAACCATCACAGAAATCAGTGAACCCTCCTCAACAACCATCACAGAAATCAGTGAACCCTCCTCAACAACCATCACAGAAATCAGTGAACCCTCCTCAACAACCATCACAGAAATCCTTGAACCCTCCTCAACAACCATCACAGAAATCAGTGAATCCTCCTCAGCAGCTACCACTGCAATCAGTGACCCCACCTCAAAATCTACCACAGAAATCAGCAAACCCACCTCAAAAAAAACTACCACAGGGATCAGTGAAACAACCTCAACAACTACCACAGAAATCAGCGAAGCCACCTCTAAAACTACCAAAGAATTCAGTGAGACCACCTCACAAATTACTACAGAATCCAGTAAACACACCTCAGAAGCTAGCACAGAAATTAGCGAACCCACTTCCACTCACATAACCAAACCCACCCCCACATCAAACACACCCACACTCACCACCAAACCCACCCCCACATCAAACACCCCCACACACACCACCAAACCCACCCCCACATCAAACACACCCACACTCACCACCAAACCCACCCCCACATCAAACACCCCCACACACACCACCAAACCCACCCCCACATCAAACACCCCCACACACACCACCCCCACATCAAACACCCCCACACACACCACCAAACCCACCCCCACATCAAACACCCCCACACACACCACCCCCACATCAAACACCCCCACACACACCACCAAACCCACCCCCACATCAAACACCCCCACACACACCACCAAACCCACCCCCACATCAAACACCCCCACACACACCACCCCCACATCAAACACCCCCACACACACCACCAAACCCACCCCCACATCAAACACCCCCACACACACCACCAAACCCACCCCCACATCAAACACCCCCACACACACCACCCCCACATCAAACACCCCCACACACACCACCAAACCCACCCCCACATCAAACACCCCCACACACACCACCCCCACATCAAACACACCCACACACACCACCCCCACATCAAACACCCCCACACACACCACCAAACCCACCCCCACATCAAACACCCCCACACACACCACCAAACCCACCCCCACATCAAACACCCCCACACACACCACCCCCACATCAAACACCCCCACACACACCACCAAACCCACCCCCACATCAAACACCCCCACACACACCACCCCCACATCAAACACCCCCACACACACCACCAAACCCACCCCCACATCAAACACCCCCACACACACCACCCCTACATCAAACACCCCCACACACACCACCAAACCCACCCCCACATCAAACACCCCCACACACACCACCCCCACATCAAACACCCCCACACACACCACCAAACCCACCCCCACATCAAACACCCCCACACACACCACCAAACCCACCCCCACATCAAACACACCCACACTCACCACCAAACCCACCCCCACATCAAACACCCCCACACACACCACCAAACCCACCCCCACATCAAACACCCCCACACACACCACCCCCACATCAAACACCCCCACACACACCACCAAACCCACCCCCACATCAAACACCCCCACACACACCACCCCCACATCAAACACCCCCACACACACCACCAAACCCACCCCCACATCAAACACCCCCACACACACCACCAAACCCACCCCCACATCAAACACCCCCACACACACCACCCCCACATCAAACACCCCCACACACACCACCAAACCCACCCCCACATCAAACACCCCCACACACACCACCAAACCCACCCCCACATCAAACACCCCCACACACAGCACCCCCACATCAAACACCCCCACACACACCACCAAACCCACCCCCACATCAAACACCCCCACACACACCACCCCCACATCAAACACACCCACACACACCACCCCCACATCAAACACCCCCACACACACCACCAAACCCACCCCCACATCAAACACCCCCACACACACCACCAAACCCACCCCCACATCAAACACCCCCACACACACCACCCCCACATCAAACACACCCACACACACCACCCCCACATCAAACACCCCCACACACACCACCAAACCCACCCCCACATCAAACACCCCCACACACACCACCAAACCCACCCCCACATCAAACACCCCCTCACACACCACCCCCACATCAAACACCCCCACACACACCACCAAACCCACCCCCACATCAAACACCCCCACACACACCACCCCCACATCAAACACCCCCACACACACCACCAAACCCACCCCCACATCAAACACCCCCACACACACCACCCCTACATCAAACACCCCCACACACACCACCAAACCCACCCCCACATCAAACACCCCCACACACACCACCCCCACATCAAACACCCCCACACACACCACCAAACCCACCCCCACATCAAACACCCCCACACACACCACCAAACCCACCCCCACATCAAACACCCCCACACACACCACCCCCACATCAAACACCCCCACACACACCACCAAACCCACCCCCACATCAAACACCCCCACACACACCACCAAACCCACCCCCACATCAAACACCCCCACACACACCACCCCTACATCAAACACCCCCACACACACCACCAAACCCACCCCCACATCAAACACCCCCACACACACCACCAAACCCACCCCCACATCAAACACCCCCACACACACCACCCCCACATCAAACACCCCCACACTCACCACCAAACCCACCCCCACATCAAACACACCCACACACACCACCCCTACATCAAACACACCCACACACACCACCCCCACATCAAACACACCCACACACACCACCCCCACATCAAACACACCCACACACACCATCAAACCCACCCCCACATCAAACACCCCCACACACACCACCCCTACATCAAACACACCCACACACACCACCCCCACATCAAACACACCCACACACACCACCCCCACATCAAACACACCCACACACACCATCAAACCCACCCCCACATCAAACACACCCACACACACCACCCCCACATCAAACACACCCACACACACCACCCCCACATCAAACACCCCCACATCAAACACACCCACACACACCATCAAACCCACCCCCACATCAAACACCCCCACACACACCACCCCTACATCAAACACACCCACACACACCACCCCCACATCAAACACACCCACACACACCACCCCCACATCAAACACACCCACACACACCACCCCCACATCAAACACACCCACACACACCATCAAACCCACCCCCACATCAAACACCCCCACACACACCACCAAACCCACCCCCACATCACATACACCCACACACACCATTAAGCACACCTCCACGAGTACAACACACACCAGACAAACCTCTACCACCCCCTCCACCAGCCCTCCAACAACACCTACTACTGCAACCACTAAACAGATCATAACCACTAAACAGATCAAGACAACAGCTGCCACAGTTCGACCTACAACTCTTGCAGCTACCACGAGATCGACAGCAACCATTGCAGCAGGTATTACCCTCATCTTATTTATGAAACGTTTGATTCAATACTGAGAGTTCCAAAGTATTTGTTTTGCTGCTGTTGAGCTATCATAAATTTTAGAATTTTGTCAGAGTGTTGAGCATTTTTCTAGAACAGCAAGAGATTAACCAGGTCTGATTATCACAGGAATGAGGATGTGCAACAGCGCTGGTTCTGTCCACCTTTAACAGAGGCACAATGAACTTTTGTGCTTCAACAGTTTTGCACTGAGTGCTGAATTTGGTGCTTTTTGAGTGCGATAGTGAGAGTTTGGTGACCGAGGGAGTTAGGTGAGGAGGGAGTAAGGTGCTCCTTTCATTTTGTTTCCGACATTTCCGCAAAGAGTGCGAAGAGAGCCAGGAGTTTACAGGAAGTGAAGCTGACTGGGAGCAGAGTCGGAGGGCGGAGATCTAGTTAGTCCACACAGCAGATATATTCTGTAAGGTAAGAGGGGATGGAGGCTAGGCCAGTTACATGCTCCTCCTGTAGGATGTGGGTGGTGAGGGATACCACCGGTGTCCCCACTGACTATACCTGCGGGAAGTGCACCCAACTCCAGCTCCTCAAAGACCGTGTTAGGGAACTGGAGCTGAAGCTGGATGAACTTCGGATCATCCGGGAGGCAGAGGGGGTGATTGAGAAGAGTTACAGGGAGGTAACCACACCCAAGGTACAGGACCAGAATAGCTGGGTTACAGTCAGGGGGAAAAAAACAAACAGGCAGACAGTGCAGGGATCCCTCGTGGCCGTTCCCCTTCAAAACAAGTATACCGTTTTGGATGCTGTTGGGGGGGATGACCTACCGGGGGAAGGCCCTAGCGGCCAGGTCTCTGGCACTGAGTCTGGCTCTGGGGCTCAGAAGGGAAGGGGGGAGAATAGAAAAGCAATAGTTGTAGGAGATTCAATGGTTAGGGGAATAGACAGGAGATTCTGTGGTCGCGAGCGAGACTCCCGGAAGGTATGTTGCCTCCCGGGTGCCAGGGCCAGGGATGTCTCGGATCGTGTCTTCAGGATCCTTAAGGGGGAGGGTGAGCAGCCAGAAGTCGTGGTGCACATTGGTACCAACGACATAGGTAGGAAAAGGGGTGTGGAGGTAATAAACAAGTTTAGGGAGTTAGGTTGGAAGTTGAAAGCCAGGACAGACAGAGTTGTCATCTCTGGTTTGTTGCCGGTGCCACGTGATAGCGAGGCTAGGAATAGGGAGAGAGTGCAGTTGAACACGTGGCTGCAGGAATGGTGTAGGAGGGAGGGCTTCAGGTATTTGGATAATTGGAGCGCATTCTGGGGAAGGTGGGACCTGTACAAGCAGGACGGGTTGCATCTGAACCAGAGGGGCACCAATATCCTGGGAGGGAGGTTTGCTTGTACTCTTCGGGAGGGTTTAAACTAATTTGGCAGGGGAATGGGAACCGGATTTGTAGTCCAGCAACTAAGGTAGCCGATATTCAGGACGCCAAAGCATGTAATGAGGCAGTGGGGAAGGGAACACTGACAAAGGAGAGTATTTGCAGGCACGGAGATGGGTTGAAGTGTGTATACTTCAACGCAAGAAGCATCAGGAATAAGGTGGGTGAACTTAAGGCATGGATCGGTACTTGGGACTACGATGTGGTGGCCATCACGGAAACTTGGATAGAAGAGGGGCAGAAATGGTTGTTGGAGGTCCCTGGTTATAGATGTTTCAATAAGATTAGGGAGGGTGGTAAAAGAGGTGGGGGGGTGGCATTATTAATTAGAGATAGTATAACAGCTGCAGAAAGGCAGTTCGAGGAGTATCACCCTATTGAGGTAGTATGGGTTGAAGTCAGAAATAGGAAAGGAGCAGTCAGCTTGTTAGGAGTTTTCTATAGGCCCCCCAATAGTAACAGAGATGTGGAGGAACAGATTGGGAAACAGATTTTGGAAAGGTGCAGAAGTCATAGGGTAGTAGTCATGGGCGACTTTAACTTCCCAAATATTGAGTGGAAACTCTTTAGATCAAATAGTTTGGATGGGGTGGTGTTTGTGCAGTGTGTCCAGGAAGCTTTTCTAACACAGTATGTAGATTGTCCGACCAGAGGAGGGGCAATATTGGATTTAGTACTGGGTAATGAACCAGGGCAAGTGATAGATTTGTTAGTGGGGGAGCATTTTGGAGATAGTGACCACAATTCTGTGACTTTCACTTTAGTAATGGAGAGGGATAGGTACGTGCAACAGGGCAAGGTTTACAATTGGGGGAAGGGTAAATACGATGTTGTCAGACAAGAATTGAAGTGCATAAGTTGGGAACATAGGCTGGCAGGGAAGGACACAAGTGAAATGTGGAACTTGTTCAAGGAACAGGTGCTACGTGTCCTTGATATGTATGTCCCTGTCAGGCAGGGAAGAGATGGTCGAGTGAGGGAACCATGGTTGACAAGAGAGGTTGGATGTCTTGTTAAGAGGAAAAAGGTGACTTATGTAAGGCTGAGGAAACAAGGTTCAGACAGGGCATTGGAGGGATACAAGATAGCCAGGAGGGAACTGAAGAAAGGGATTAGGAGAGCTAAGAGAGGGCATGAACAATCTTTGGCGGGTAGGATCAAGGAAAACCCCAAGGCCTTTTACACATATGTGAGAAATATGAGAATGACTAGAGCGAGGGTAGGTCCGATCAAGGACAGTAGCGGGAGATTGTGTATTGAGTCTGAAGAGATAGGAGAGGTCTTGAATGAGTATTTTTCTTCTGTATTTACAAATGAGAGGGGCGATATTGTTGGAGAGGACAGTGTGAAACAGATTGGTAAGCTCGAGGAAATACTTGTCAGGAAGGAAGATGTGTTGGGCATTTTGAAAAACTTGAGGATAGACAAGTCCCCCGGGCCTGACGGGATATATCCAAGGATTCTATGGGAAGCAAGAGATGAAATTGCAGAGCCGTTGGCAATGATCTTTTCGTCCTCATTGTCAACAGGGGTGGTACCAGGGGATTGGAGAGTGGCGAATGTCGTGCCCCTGTTCAAAAAAGGAACTAGGGATAACCCTGGGAATTACAGGCCAGTTAGTCTTACTTCGGTGGTAGGCAAAGTAATGGAAAGGGTACTGAAGGATAGGATTTCTGAGCATCTGGAAAGACACTGCTTGATTAGGGATAGTCAGCACGGATTTGTGAGGGGTAGGTCTTGCCTTACAAATCTTATTGAATTCTTTGAGGAGGTGACCAAGCATGTGGATGAAGGTAAAGCAGTGGGTGTAGTGTACATGGATTTTAGTAAGGCATTTGATAAGGTTCCCCATGGTAGGCTTATGCAGAAAGTAAGGAGGCATGGGATAGTGGGAAATTTGGCCAGTTGGATAACGAACTGGCTAACCGATAGAAGTCAGAGAGTGGTGGTGGATGGCAAATATTCAGCCTGGATCCCAGTTACCAGTGGCGTACCGCAGGGATCAGTTCTGGGTCCTCTGCTGTTTGTGATTTTCATTAATGACTTGGATGAGGGAGTTGAAGGGTGGGTCAGTAAATTTGCAGACGATACGAAGATTGGTGGAGTTGTGGATAGTAAGGAGGGCTGTTGTCGGCTGCAAAGAGACATAGATAGGATGCAGAGCTGGGCTGAGAAGTGGCAGATGGAGTTTAACCCTGAAAAGTGTGAGGTTGTCCATTTTGGAAGGACAAATATGAATGCGGAATATAGGGTTAACGGTAGAGTTCTTGGCAATGTGGAGGAGCAGAGAGATCTTGGGGTCTATGTTCATACATCTTTGAAAGTTGCCACTCAAGTGGATAGAGCTGTGAAGAAGGCCTATGGTGTGCTCGCGTTCATTAACAGAGGGATTGAATTTAAGAGCCGTGAGGTGATGATGCAGCTGTACAAAACTTTGGTAAGGCCACATTTGGAGTACTGTGTACAGTTCTGATCGCCTCATTTTAGGAAGGATGTGGAAGCTCTGGAAAAGGTGCAAAGAAGATTTACCAGGATGTTGCCTGGAATGGAGAGTAGGTCTTACGAGGAAAGGTTGAGGGTGCTAGGCCTTTTCTCATTAGAGCGGAGACGGATGAGGGGCGACTTGATAGAGGTTTATAAGATGATCAGGGGAATAGATAGAGTAGACAGTCAGATACTTTTTCCCCGGGTGGAACACACCATGACAAGGGGACATAAATTTAAGGTGAAAGGTGGAAGATATAGGAGGGATATCAGAGGTAGGTTCTTTACCCAGAGAGTAGTGGGGGCATGGAATGCACTGCCTGTGGAAGTAGTTGAGTCGGAAACATTAAGGACCTTCAAGCAGCTATTGGATAGGTACATGGATTACGGTAAAATGATATAGTGTAGATTTATTTGTTCTTAAGGGCAGCACGGTAGCATTGTGGATAGCGCAATTGCTTCACAGCTCCATGGTCCCAGGTTCGATTCCGGCTTGGGTCATTGTCTGTGCGGAGTCTGCACGTCCTCCCCGTGTCTGCGTGGGTTTCCTCCGGGTGCTCTGGTTTCCTCCCACAGTCCAAAGATGTGCGGGTTAGGTGAATTGGCCAATGATAAATTGCCCTTAATGTCCAAATTGCCCTTGGTGTTGGGTGGAGGTGTTGAGTTTGGGTATGGTGCTCTTTCCAAGAGCCGGTGCAGACTCAAAGGGCTGAATGGCCTCCTTCTGCACTGTAAATTCAATGATAATCTATGATTAATCTAGGACAAAGGTTCGGCACAACATCGTGGGCCGAAGGGCCTGTTCTGTGCTGTATTTTCTATGTTCTATGTTCTATGTAACAGTGATGTGTTGGGTACTCTGGATCTGTGGAGACTGCGTTTACCTTAGCAGTAACATAGACAGGCTATGTAATTGTACAACTCTATTTTAGTTAACTAAGAGCTGTTAAACATACTTGCACTGTGGGTCGACACTATGTTAGATTGACTGCAGACCTATGCCTAACCTGACCAGCCTATA
The DNA here is from genome assembly GCF_047496885.1 of Scyliorhinus torazame. Classification (NCBI taxonomy): domain Eukaryota; kingdom Metazoa; phylum Chordata; class Chondrichthyes; order Carcharhiniformes; family Scyliorhinidae; genus Scyliorhinus; species Scyliorhinus torazame. Next base: position 8,945,646 of record NC_092737.1, read on the forward strand.
CTGCGAGCACATGGTGGATGTTTATGCTACTGACTGCGGGCTCTGTCTGTCTCAGAGGCTGCATCCCGAATGAGTGGGAAAACTAGTGCCCTCTGTCTTTATAGTGACCGTGCCCTTACTGGTGATTGGCTGCTGCGTTGTGTGTGTTGATTGGTCTTGCAGTGTGTCAGTCAGTGTATGTCTCTGCACCGTCATATACTGATGTGTATATTATGACATCTCCCCTTTTCTAAAAAAAATGTGTGTCCGTGGCAATAAATAATGTAGTATGCGAATGTTCCTATGTGTGGCACATGCGAGCATATTTACAGGACTATTGACAGAAACTCTAAGATATTTACATTGGAAGGTGTCTAGTGCAGATGGACAGTATGTAACACAAAATATAACTAGAACAACAGTATGTACAAACCAGTGAGTTAATCAAACAGGGTAACGAAACAATCAGTTCCTGAGTTCAAAGAGTCCATGAATTCAGGCAGTTCATAAATTCAGTCTCTGAGGTGGGCGACAAATTCTTGTTGACCGCCTCAAGGGTGGGTCAGGGGCCGCCTGTTCTGGAATGGGCGGGACTGCGTCAGACTCAGAGGGTGGCAGAGTGAAAGGGAGATCTGCAAAGTCCGTGACGGGTTTGTCGTGACGGCGGGGCAGGACATGATGATCTGGTGGCGAGTGAGGAAGGTGCCGTAGTGCCCGTCTATTTCGGCGAAGAGAGGAGCCGTCTTGTAGACTAACCAAAAATGACCTGGGGGCCACTTGTCTGAGCACCACAGCGGTGGCGGACCAACCACCATCGGGAAGTTGGACACGGACCTCGTCATCAGGAGCCAGAGCAGGGAGATCCGTGGCGCGGGCGTCGTACGCCGATTTGTGTTGGGCCCGAGACAACTGCATTCGACAAAGGACCGGAAGGTTGTCCAAGTCCGGGACATGAATGGCCGGCACCGTCGTCCGCTGCGTGCGATTCATCAACAATTGAGCCGGTGACAGGCCGGTGGACAATGGAGCTGATCTGTAAGCAAGCAGGGCGAGGTAAAAATCGGATCCTGCATCGGCCGCCTTGCACAGGAGTCGTTTGACAATGTGCACCCCCTTTTCAGCTTTGCCATTGGATTGGGGGTAATGGGGACTGGACGTGACATGTGTGAAGTTGTATCGTGTGGCAAAATTGGACCACTCCTGACTGGCAAAACACGGGCCATTGTCGGACATGACGGTGAGCAGGATGCTATGGCGAGCGAAGGTTTCCTTGCATGCCCGATTGACCACAGTTGAGGTGAGGTCGTGTAGCCTAACTACCTCCGGGTAGTTTGAGGAATAGTCCACTATGAGGACGTAGTCCCGACCAAGTGCATGGAACAGGTCGATGCCCACTTTGGTCCAGAGGGACGTGACCAACTCATGGGGTTGCAAGGTCTCCCTTGCCTGAGCAGGCTGGAAACGCTGGCATGTTGGGCAGTTAAGAACGGCATTGGCAATGTCCTCGTTGATTCCAGGCCAGTACACTGCCTCACGGGCCCGTCGGCGGCATTTCTCCACTCCCAGGTGGCCCTCATAGAGCTGCTCAAGGACGAGGTTCCGCATGCTGTGCAGACGACTATCCTGTCCAGCTTTAGTAGAATTCCAGCTACCACTGCCAGGTCATCTTTAATGTTTTAGAATTGAGAGCATTGGCCCTTGAGTCACCCGTCTGTCAGGTGGCGCATGACACGTTGGAGCAGGGGATCGCTGGCCGTCTCACGACAAATATGGATGAGTCGTTCGTCCGTGGCGGGCAGATTGGATGCGACGAATGCCACCTGAGCATCAATTTGGCACACGAAGCCCGCTGGGTCGCAGGGTGTGCTGACAGATCGGGAGAGTGCATCGGCGACGATGAGCTCCTTACCCGGGGTGTAGACGAGTTTGAAGTCGTACCGCCTGAGTTTAAGGAGAATGCGCTGCAGGCGCGGCGTCATGTCGTTAAGGTCTTTTTGAATGATATTGACCAGTGGCCTGTGGTCTGTCTTGACTGTGAACTTTGGGAGTCCATAGACATAGTCATGGAATTTGACCACTCCGGTAAGAAGGCCCAGGCACTCTTTTTCAATTTGCGCATAGCGCTGTTTGGTGGGCGTCATTGCACGTGACGCGCTTGCGACAGGAGCCCATGAGGAGGCGTCGCCACGTTGAAGGAGCACTGCTCCAATGCTGGACTGACTGGCATCCGTGAGGATCTTTGTTTCTTTGGCCGGATCGAAAAATGCCAACGCTGGGGCCTTGGTCAGCTTCGCCCTGAGTTCCCGCCATTCTTGCTCGTGGGCGGGGAGCCATTGGAACTCGGTCGTCTTCTTAACCAGGTTCCTGAGAGCCGTGGTGTGGGAGGCGAGGTTAGGGATGAATTTCCGCAGGAAATTGACCATGCCCAGGAAGCGGGGGACCGCCTTCTTGTCCTCCGGTGTCTTCATGGCCTTAATGGCAGATACCTTGTCAAGCTGCACGCCAAACTGTGAAATGTGGTCTCCGAGGAATTTAAGTTCTGTTTGACCAAAGGAGCATTTGGCCCTGTTGAGGCAGAGGCCATGCTCACGGATTCTCCGGAAGACGTGTTGGAGGCGATCAATGTGCTCCTGCGGGGTGGTAGACCAGACAATGATGTCGTCCACATATACGCGAACACCTTTGATAATTGCCCGTAGTGTTACTGGGTTATGGGGATAGGATGGAAGTGTTGACCTTGGGTAGGGTGCTCTTTCCAGAGCCGGTGCAGACTCGACGGGCCGAATGGCCTCCTTCTGCACTGTAAATTCTATGATAATCTATGAATTCTATGATAAAGCACTCCAATCTCCCGAGGGGATGGGAGCGGAATTCTGCATTTTATAAAGCACTCCAATCTCCCGAGGGGATGGGGCGGAATTCTGCATTTTATAAAGCACTCCAATCTCCCGAGGGGATGGGGCGGAATTCTGCATTTTATAAAGCACTCCAATCTCCCGAGGGGATGGGAGCGGAATTCTGCATTTTATAAAGCACTCCAATCTCCCGAGGGGATGGGGCGGAATTCTGCATTTTATAAAGCACTCCAATCTCCCGAGGGGATGGGGCGGAATTCTGCATTTTATAAAGCACTCCAATCTCCCGAGGGGATGAGGCGGAATTCTGCATTTTATAAAGCACTCCAATCTCCCGAGGAGCTGGGGCGGAATTCTGCATTTTATAAAGCACTCCAATCTCCCGAGGGGATGGGGCGGAATTCTGCATTTTATAAAGCACTCCAATCTCCCGAGGGGATGGGGCGGAATTCTGCATTTTATAAAGCACTCCAATCTCCCGAGGGGATGGGGCGGAATTCTGCATTTTATAAAGCACTCCAATCTCCCGAGGAGCTGGGGCGGAATTCTGCATTTTATAAAGCACTCCAATCTCCCGAGGGGATGGGGCGGAATTCTGCATTTTATAAAGCACTCCAATCTCCCGAGGGGATGGGGTGGAATTCTGCATTTTATAAAGCACTCCAATCTCCCGAGGGGATGGGGGGGGAATTCTGCATTTTATAAAGCACTCTAATCTCCCGAGGGGATGGGGCGGAATTCTGCATTTTATAAAGCACTCCAATCTCCCAAGGGGATGGGGCGGAATTCTGCATTTTATAAAGCACTCCAATCTCCCGAGGGGATGGGGGGGGAATTCTGCATTTTATAAAGCACTCCAATCTCCCGAGGGGATGAGGCGGAATTCTGCATTTTATAAAGCACTCCAATCTCCCGAGGGGATGGGGCCGAATTCTGCATTTTATAAAGCACTCCAATTTCCCGAGGGGATGGGGGGGGGGGAATTCTGCATTTTATAAAGCACTCCAATCTCCCGAGGAGCTGGGGTGGAATTCTGCATTTTATAAAGCACTCCAATCTCCCGAGGGGATGGGGGGGGGAATTCTGCATTTTATAAAGCACTCCGATCTCCCGAGGAGCTGGGGCGGAATTCTGCATTTTATAAAGCACTCCAATCTCCCGAGGGGATGGGGCGGAATTCTGCATTTTATAAAGCACTCCAATCTCCCGAGGGGATGGGGCGGAATTCTGCATTTTATAAAGCACTCCAATCTCCCGAGGGGATGGGAGTGGAATTCTGCATTTTGTAAAGCACTCCAATCTCCCGAGGGATGGGGCGGAATTTTGCATTTTATAAAGCACTCCAATCTCCCGAGGGGATGGGGCGGAATTCTGCATTTTATAAAGCACTCCAATCTCCCGAGGGGATGAGGCGGAATTCTGCATTTTATAAAGCACTCCAATCTCCCGAGGAGCTGGGGCGGAAGTCTGCATTTTATAAAGCACTCCAATCTCCCGAGGGGATGGGGCGGAATTCTGCATTTTATAAAGCACTCCAATCTCCCGAGGGGATGGGGGGGGGAATTCTGCATTTTATAAAGCACTCCAATCTCCCGAGGGGATGGGGCAGAATTCTGCATTTTATAAAGCACTCCAATCTCCCGAGGGGATCGGGCGGAATTCTGCATTTTATAAAGCACTCCAATCTCCCGAGGGGATGGGGCGGAATTCTGCATTTTATAAAGCACTCCAATCTCCCGAGGGGATGAGGCGGAATTCTGCATTTTATAAAGCACTCCAATCTCCCGAGGAGCTGGGGCGGAATTCTGCATTTTACAAAGCACTCCAATCTCCCGAGGGGATGGGGCGGAATTCTGCATTTTATAAAGCACTCCAATCTCCCGAGGGGATGAGGCGGAATTCTGCATTTTATAAAGCACTCCAATCTCCCGAGGAGCTGGGGCGGAAGTCTGCATTTTATAAAGCACTCCAATCTCCCGAGGGGATGGGGCAGAATTCTGCATTTTATAAAGCACTCCAACTCCCGAGGGGATGGGGCGGAATTCTGCATTTTATAAAGCACTCCAATCTCCCGAGGGGATGGGGCAGAATTTTGCATTTTATAAAGCACTCCAACTCCCGAGGGGATGGGGCGGAATTCTGCATTTTATAAAGCACTCCAATCTCCCGAGGGGATGGGGCCGAATTCTGCATTTTATAAAGCACTCCAATCTCCCGAGGGGATGGGAGCGGAAGTCTGCATTTTATAAAGCACTCCAATCTCCCGAGGAGCTGGGGTGGAATTCTGCATTTTATAAAGCACTCCAATCTCCCGAGGGGATGGGGCGGAATTCTGCATTTTATAAAGCACTCCAATCTTCCGAGGAGCTGGGGTGGAATTCTGCATTTTATAAAGCACTCCGATCTCCCCAGGAGCTGGGGTGGAATTCTGCATTTTATAAAGCACTCCAATCTTCCGAGGAGCTGGGGTGGAATTCTGCATTTTATAAAGCACTCCAATCTCCCGAGGGGATGGGGCGGAATTCTGCATTTTATAAAGCACTCCAATCTCCCGAGGGGATGGGGCGGAATTCTGCATTTTATAAAGAACTCCAATCTCCCGAGGGGATGGGGCGGAATTCTGCATTTTATAAAGCACTCCAATCTCCCGAGGGGATGGAGCGGAAGTCTGCATTTTATAAAGCACTCCAATCTCCCGAGGGGATGGGGCGGAATTCTGCATTTTATAAAGCACTCCAATCTCCCGAGGGGATGGGGCGGAATTCTGCATTTTATAAAGCACTCCAATCTCCCGAGGGGATGGGGCGGAATTCTGCATTTTATAAAGCACTCCAATCTCCCGAGGGGATGGGGCAGAATTCTGCATTTTATAAAGCACTCCAATCTCCCGAGGGGATGGGGCGGAATTCTGCATTTTATAAAGCACTCCAATCTCCCGAGGGGATGGGGCGGAATTCTGCATTTTATAAAGCACTCCAATCTCCCGAGGGGATGGAGCGGAAGTCTGCATTTTATAAAGCACTCCAATCTCCCGAGGGGATGGGGCAGAATTCTGCATTTTATAAAGCACTCCAATCTCCCGAGGGGATGGGGCGGAATTCTGCATTTTATAAAGCACTCCAATCTCCCGAGGGGATGGGGTGGAATTCTGCATTTTATAAAGCACTCCAATCTTCCGAGGAGCTGGGGTGGAATTCTGCATTTTATAAAGCACTCCAATCTCCCGAGGGGATGGGGCGGAATTCTGCATTTTATAAAGCACTCCAATCTCCCGAGGGGATGGGGCGGAATTCTGCATTTTATAAAGAACTCCAATCTCCCGAGGGGATGGGGCGGAATTCTGCATTTTATAAAGCACTCCAATCTCCCGAGGGGATGGAGCGGAAGTCTGCATTTTATAAAGCACTCCAATCTCCCGAGGGGATGGGGCGGAATTCTGCATTTTATAAAGCACTCCAATCTCCCGAGGGGATGGGGCGGAATTCTGCATTTTATAAAGCACTCCAATCTCCCGAGGGGATGGGGCGGAATTCTGCATTTTATAAAGCACTCCAATCTCCCGAGGGGATGGGGCAGAATTCTGCATTTTATAAAGCACTCCAATCTCCCGAGGGGATGGGGCGGAATTCTGCATTTTATAAAGCACTCCAATCTCCCGAGGGGATGGGGCGGAATTCTGCATTTTATAAAGCACTCCAATCTCCCGAGGGGATGGAGCGGAAGTCTGCATTTTATAAAGCACTCCAATCTCCCGAGGGGATGGGGCAGAATTCTGCATTTTATAAAGCACTCCAATCTCCCGAGGGGATGGGGCGGAATTCTGCATTTTATAAAGCACTCCAATCTCCCGAGGGGATGGGGCGGAATTCTGCATTTTATAAAGCACTCCAATCTCCCGAGGGGATGAGGCGGAATTCTGCATTTTATAAAGCACTCCAATCTCCCGAGGAGCTGGGGCGGAATTCTGCATTTTATAAAGCACTCCAATCTCCCAAGGGGATGGGGCGGAATTCTGCATTTTATAAAGCACTCCAATCTCCCGAGGGGATGGGGCAGAATTCTGCATTTTATAAAGCACTCCAATCTCCCGAGGGGATGGGGCGGAATTCTGCATTTTATAAAGCACTCCAATCTCCCGAGGGGATGGGGCGGAATTCTGCATTTTATAAAGCACTCCAATCTCCCGAGGGGATGGAGCGGAAGTCTGCATTTTATAAAGCACTCCAATCTCCCGAGGGGATGGGGCAGAATTCTGCATTTTATAAAGCACTCCAATCTCCCGAGGGGATGGGGCGGAATTCTGCATTTTATAAAGCACTCCAATCTCCCGAGGGGATGGGGCGGAATTCTGCATTTTATAAAGCACTCCAATCTCCCGAGGGGATGAGGCGGAATTCTGCATTTTATAAAGCACTCCAATCTCCCGAGGAGCTGGGGCGGAATTCTGCATTTTATAAAGCACTCCAATCTCCCAAGGGGATGGGGCGGAATTCTGCATTTTATAAAGCACTCCAATCTCCCGAGGGGATGGGGCGGAATTCTGCATTTTATAAAGCACTCCAATCTCCCGAGGGGATGAGGCGGAATTCTGCATTTTATAAAGCACTCCAATCTCCCGAGGAGCTGGGGCGGAAGTCTGCATTTTATAAAGCACTCCAATCTCCCGAGGGGATGGTGCGGAATTCTGCATTTTATAAAGCACTCCAATCTCCCGAGGGGATGGGGCAGAATTCTGCATTTTATAAAGCACTCCAACTCCCGAGGGGATGGGGCGGAATTCTGCATTTTATAAAGCACTCCAATCTCCCGAGGGGATGGGGCCGAATTCTGCATTTTATAAAGCACTCCAATCTCCCGAGGGGATGGGAGCGGAAGTCTGCATTTTATAAAGCACTCCAACTCCCGAGGGGATGAGGTGGAATTCTGCATTTTATAAAGCACTCCAATCTCCCGAGGGGATGGGGCGGAATTCTGCATTTTATAAAGCACTCCAATCTCCCGAGGGGATGGAGCGGAAGTCTGCATTTTATAAAGCACTCCAATCTCCCGAGGGGATGGTGCGGAATTCTGCATTTTATAAAGCACTCCAATCTCCCGAGGGGATGGGGCGGAATTCTGCATTTTATAAAGCACTCCAATCTCCCGAGGGGATGGGGCGGAATTCTGCATTTTATAAAGCACTCCAATCTCCCGAGGGGATGGGGCGGAATTCTGCATTTTGTAAAGCACTCCAATCTCCCGAGGGATGGGGCGGAATTCTGCATTTTATAAAGCACTCCAATCTCCCGAGGGGATGGGGCGGAATTCTGCATTTTATAAAGCACTCCAATCTCCCGAGGGGATGAGGCGGAATTCTGCATTTTATAAAGCACTCCAATCTCCCGAGGGGATGGGGCGGAATTCTGCATTTTATAAAGCACTCCAATCTCCCGAGGAGCTGGGGCGGAATTCTGCATTTTATAAAGCACTCCAATCTCCCGAGGGGATGGGGCAGAATTCTGCATTTTATAAAGCACTCCAATCTCCCGAGGGGATGGGGTGGAATTCTGCATTTTATAAAGCACTCCAATCTCCCGAGGGGATGGGGCGGAATTCTGCATTTTATAAAGCACTCCAATCTCCCGAGGGGATGGGACGGAATTCTGCATTTTATAAAGCACTCCAATCTCCCGAGGGGATGGGGCGGGATTCTGCATTTTATAAAGCACTCCAATCTCCCGAGGGGATGGGGCGGAATTCTGCATTTTATAAAGCACTCCAATCTCCCGAGGGGATGGGGCGGGATTCTGCATTTTATAAAGCACTCCAATCTCCCGAGGGGATGGGGCCGAATTCTGCATTTTATAAAGCACTCCAATCTCCCGAGGGGATGGGAGCGGAAGTCTGCATTTTATAAAGCACTCCAATCTCCCGAGGGGATGGGGCGGAATTCTGCATTTTATAAAGCACTCCAATCTCCCGAGGGGATGGTGCGGAATTCTGCATTTTATAAAGCACTCCAATCTCCCGAGGGGATGGAGCGGAATTCTGCATTTTATAAAGCACTCCAATCTCCCGAGGGGATGGGGCGGAATTCTGCATTTTATAAAGCACTCTAATCTCCCGAGGAGCTGGGGTGGAATTCTGCATTTTATAAAGCACTCCAATCTCCCGAGGGGATAGTGCGGAATTCTGCATTTTATAAAGCACTCCAATCTCCCGAGGAGCTGGGGTGGAATTCTGCATTTTATAAAGCACTCCAATCTCCCGAGGGGATGGGGCGGAATTCTGCATTTTATAAAGCACTCCAATCTCCCGAGGGGATGGGGCGGAATTCTGCATTTTATAAAGCACTCCAACTCCCGAGGGGATGGGGCGGAATTCTGCATTTTATAAAGCACTCCAACTCCCGAGGGGATGGGGCGGAATTCTGCATTTTATAAAGCACTCCAATCTCCCGAGGGGATGGGGCGGAATTCTGCATTTTATAAAGCACTCCAATCTCCCGAGGAGCTGGGGCGGAATTCTGCATTTTATAAAGCACTCCAATCTCCCGAGGGGATGGGGCGGAATTCTGCATTTTATAAAGCACTCCAATCTCCCGAGGGGATGGGGCGGAATTCTGCATTTTATAAAGCACTCCAATCTCCCGAGGGGATAGTGCGGAATTCTGCATTTTATAAAGCACTCCAATCTCCCGAGGAGCTGGGGTGGAATTCTGCATTTTATAAAGCACTCCAATCTCCCGAGGGGATGGGGCGGAATTCTGCATTTTATAAAGCACTCCAATCTCCCGAGGGGATGGGGCGGAATTCTGCATTTTATAAAGCACTCCAACTCCCGAGGGGATGGGGCGGAATTCTGCATTTTATAAAGCACTCCAACTCCCGAGGGGATGGGGCGGAATTCTGCATTTTATAAAGCACTCCAATCTCCCGAGGGGATGGGGCGGAATTCTGCATTTTATAAAGCACTCCAATCTCCCGAGGAGCTGGGGCGGAATTCTGCATTTTATAAAGCACTCCAATCTCCCGAGGGGATGGGGCGGAATTCTGCATTTTATAAAGCACTCCAATCTCCCGAGGGGATGGGGCGGAATTCTGCATTTTATAAAGCGCTCCAACTCCCGAGGGGATGGGGCGGAATTCTGCATTTTATAAAGCACTCCAATCTCCCGAGGGGATGGGGCGGAATTCTGCATTTTATAAAGCACTCCAATCTCCCGAGGAGCTGGGGCGGAATTCTGCATTTTATAAAGCACTCCAATCTCCCGAGGGGATGGGGCGGAATTCTGCATTTTATAAAGCACTCCAATCTCCCGAGGGGATGGGGCGGAATTCTGCATTTTATAAAGCACTCCAATCTCCCGAGGGGTTGGGGCCGAATTCTGCATTTTATAAAGCACTCTAATCTCCCGAGGGGATGGGGCGGAATTCTGCATTTTATAAAGCACTCCAATCTCCCGAGGGGATGGGAGCGGAATTCTGCATTTTATAAAGCACTCCAATCTTCCGAGGAGCTGGGGTGGAATTCTGCATTTTATAAAGCACTCCAATCTCCCGAGGGGATGGGGCGGAATTCTGCATTTTATAAAGCACTCCAATCTCCCGAGGGGATGGGAGCGGAATTCTGCATTTTATAAAGCACTCCAATCTTCCGAGGAGCTGGGGTGGAATTCTGCATTTTATAAAGCACTCCGATCTCCCGAGGAGCTGGGGTGGAATTCTGCATTTTATAAAGCACTCCAATCTCCCGAGGGGATGGGGTGGAATTCTGCATTTTATAAAGCACTCCAATCTCCCGAGGGGATGGGGTGGAATTCTGCATTTTATAAAGCACTCCAATCTCCCGAGGGGATGGGGCGGAATTCTGCATTTTATAAAGCACTCCAATCTCCCGAGGGGATGGGGCGGAATTCTGCATTTTATAAAGCACTCCAATCTCCCGAGGGGATGGTGCGGAATTCTGCATTTTATAAAGCACTCCAATATCGCGAGGGGATTGGTACGGAATTCTGCATTTTATAAAGCACTCCAATCTCCCGAGGGGATGGGGCGGAATTCTGCATTTTATAAAGCACTCCAATCTCCCGAGGAGCTGGGGTGGAATTCTGCATTTTATAAAGCACTCCAACTCCCGAGGGGATGGTGCGGAATTCTGCATTTTATAAAGCACTCCAATCTCCCGAGGGGATGGGGTGGAATTCTGCATTTTATAAAGCACTCCAATCTCCCGAGGGGATGGGGCCGAATTCTGCATTTTATAAAGCACTCCGATCTCCCGAGGGGATGGGGCGGAATTCTGCATTTTATAAAGCACTCCAATCTCCCGAGGTGATGGGGCGGAATTCTGCATTTTATAAAGCACTCCGATCTCCCGAGGGGATGGGGCGGAATTCTGCATTTTATAAAGCACTCCAATCTCCCGAGGTGATGGGGCGGAATTCTGCATTTTATAAAGCACTCCAATCTCCCGAGGGGATGGGGTGGAATTCTGCATTTTATAAAGCACTCCAATCTCCCGAGGGGATGGGGCGGAATTCTGCATTTTATAAAGCACTCCAATCTCCCGAGGGGATGGGGCGGAATTCTGCATTTTATAAAGCACTCCAATCTCCCGAGGGGATGGGGCGGAATTCTGCATTTTATAAAGCACTCCAATCTCCCGAGGGGATGGGGCGGAATTCTGCATTTTATAAAGCACTCCAATCTCCCGAGGGGATGGGGCGGAATTCTGCATTTTATAAAGCACTCCAATCTCCCGAGGGGATGGGGCGGAATTCTGCATTTTATAAAGCACTCCAATCTCCCGAGGGGATGGGGCGGAATTCTGCATTTTATAAAGCACTCCAATCTCCCGAGGAGCTGGGGGGGGAATTCTGCATTTTATAAAGCACTCCAATCTTCCGAGGAGCTGGGGTGGAATTCTGCATTTTATAAAGCACTCCAATCTCCCGAGGGGATGGGGCGGAATTCTGCATTTTATAAAGCACTCCAATCTCCCAAGGGGATGGGGCGGAATTCTGCATTTTATAAAGCACTCCAATCTCCCGAGGGGATGGGGCGGAATTCTGCATTTTATAAAGCACTCCAATCTCCCGAGGGGATGGGGCGGAATTCTGCATTTTATAAAGCACTCCAATCTCCCGAGGGGATGGGGCGGAATTCTGCATTTTATAAAGCACTCCAATCTCCCGAGGGGATGAGGCGGAATTCTGCATTTTATAAAGCACTCCAATCTCCCGAGGGGATGGGGCGGAATTCTGCATTTTATAAAGCACTCCAATCTCCCGAGGGGATGGGGCGGAATTCTGCATTTTATAAAGCACTCCAATCTCCCAAGGGGATGGGGCGGAATTCTGCATTTTATAAAGCACTCCAATCTCCCGAGGGGATGGGGCGGAATTCTGCATTTTATAAAGCACTCCAATCTCCCGAGGGGATGGGGTGGAATTCTGCATTTTATAAAGCACTCCAATCTCCCGAGGGGATGGGGCGGAATTCTGCATTTTATAAAGCACTCCAATCTCCCGAGGGGATGGGGCGGAATTCTGCATTTTATAAAGCACTCCAATCTCCCGAGGGGATGGGGCAGAATTCTGCATTTTATAAAGCACTCCAATCTCCCGAGGGGATGGGGCGGGATTCTGCATTTTATAAAGCACTCCAATCTCCCGAGGGGATGGGGTGGAATTCTGCATTTTATAAAGCACTCCAATCTCCCGAGGGGATGTGGGGCGAATTCTACATTTTCTTTTGAAGTCTAGTGATGGAAAGTTCCTGCAGCTCCATTCCTTCTCACTGGAATGGTGTAAACAAGCCCGGTTCAGCGCTTCGAGCTTCATTAATTACACATGGGCTAGTGTTTAGTTGCCACGAAGGGGTCCAGGAAGGAGAGTCAAAATAAGGTTTATTTCTAAAGGAAGGTATTTGCAGGTAACAGTCCCAGTCCCTGTCGAGACTACTCTGCTACCCGGCTCCTACTTGGACCAGCTCTTTTTTGTTCGAGATTTACCAGCCCGTTGAATGATCTCCACCCTCAGCGCAGGAGCTCGTACTCAATGAGGCTCATGGAGAGATTAATAGGATCATCCTCGTGGGTCTCGTGGAGTTATAACATCCCTCCTCCCCGTCCCCGAGATTCCTCTGAAACAGGGAGTGTAGGAGGATGTCTCCTGTTTGCTGGCACCTTCAGTGGCTGCGAGGCTGGGTCGGTGGGGTGTAGCTGTCGGGCAACAAAGCTTTCGTAATGACTGTCTGGGTTCATCACAACCCATCACGGGCCACTGTCCCCTGGTCCCAGGTAAGGTCGCTGGAGGCTTGGGCCACCATTTCAGAGGTGAAGCCCACCACATCTCGCATTTCGGTGTCGGGGACCCAAGAGTGACACCCCCAGACCCCCAATTTGCCAGGGCGATGTGGCTGGACAATGGCACTTCTGGTGGAGTGTCCCCCAACTCTGGTCCCTTCTCCTGAGGTGGCCAAGGTGTTTCTGCACCGTCCTCTTGCGCGTCTTCACTTGGCATGAAACAGAGCCAGTCTGCTTTACCACTGTCCCTGGAGCCCACCGAGTGACGTCCCCAGTGTTTTGGGCGTACACCACACCCCCCGGTTACCTTGGCTCTGCCTCTGCTGGGACTGACCACGTTGTACTCTTCTGCCAATATCAGAAAATGTGAGGCTGAGGTGGGTGCAGAGCCTCCGGGCCGTCTGCTGGCGCTAGGCGGTTGCGGCGTGCAGTGTGGTTCGGTAGCTAAACCGAAATCGCTCTAACCTTGTCCATGAAACCCGTGGTCGGTTTTTTCATCCCTCTTTTGAATGTCTGCAGCGCTCACTCGGACAGTCCGTTTGAGGAAGGGTGATACGGGGCCGTGAGGATGTGACGAACCCTATTTACCTTCACAAAGCGTTTAAACTCGTCACTCGTGAAGTGGGTGCCGTTGTGTGAGACCAGTACCTTCAGAATGCCGTGGGAGCTGAAGAAGAGCCGGAGCTTCTCTTGTTGCCTTCGACCTGGTGGACGACATCTGATGGACTTCCAGCCACTTACAATGGGCAGCTATCACAAGTAAAAACATGGACCCTTAAATGGCCTGGCAAAATCAGCATGTAGGCGCATGCAAGGCCGGTCTGGTCATTCATATGGATGCAGTGGGGTGGCTGGTGGGAGCTTCTGCTGCTCCTGGCATGTGGTGCATTGTTGGGCCAGTCCTTCGATCGTGCCATCCAGGCCTGGCCACCACACATAGCTGCAGGTCAGCATCTTCATTTCCGACAGCCCTGAATGTCGGTTGTGCAGATCCTGAAGGATGGCGTGCCTGCCCTCCCCACAGGAGGATCCTATCTTCCGCACTGTGCTCCTGCATCTTGGCATCAATGGCCCGTAGATCCTTGTGCAGCTTCCCTTGCTGCCTCCTGCTCAAGACGATGTGGTAAGCTTTTGCCAATAGAACACCACAAAATAGCTTCAACTTGAACAAAGCTATAAATGTATTAACTGCTGTTTAAAGAATGCCCAGTTTTGACATAATTTACCGTTTGTCCTCAAGTAGTCGGGCTTCTTGAGACTCTGTGTCGATTTTCTGATCCGTGTCACGGCTTGATTGTTTCTTTCAATTTTCTTGTGGCTAATTTGTGTAATCTAACTGCTTCTAACTTGTAGAAATAAACTCCTGGTACCATGTGGTATTCTTTGTGTTGCTAAATTCAAGATGGTTGGTGTAGTGTTCGCAAAGACCACAAAATAGTTTTAACTTGAAAAAGCTATAAATTTATTACCATTACTAATTTGGATTTGACACGCACTGCTAAATAATACAGTTGATAATTAACATATAATCTACACTCACCTACAACTAATCTTTACACTATTATAAACTATGATTTGCTCTCACTCACACTTTCCTTCAGTCAATTGCCCTTGGTGTTGGGTGGAGGTGTTGAGTTTGGGTAGGGTGCTCTTTCCAGGAGCCGGTGCAGACTCAAAGGGCCGAATGGCCTCCGTCTGCACTGTAAATTCAATGATAATCTATGATTAATCTAGGACAAAGGTTCGGCACAACATTGTGGGCCAAAGGGCCTGTTCTGTGCTGTATTTTCTATGTTCTATGTTCTATGTCTGTACTCTAGCTAACTCCTTCACTTCTCTGCCCCTCAAGGCTTAGCATCAATGTTTTATGTACTTGTGACTCTAGCTCCCTCTAGTGGCTGATCGAGACATTTAATTAACCCTTGAATGGAGTTGCATGCTTCAGAATAAAATGGAATGGCAACAGAAGATTGGGCGGTTGGTCAGATTTATTTTTAGCTTCCTCAGTATTAATTGTAGAAGCTGGTTTTGCTGCGTTTTAAAAAACATTTGAGCATCTTCCAGACTCCCTGTGGTCTGGTATCTTTCGTTCCACAAGAGGAACACACACAACATGTCCTCCAAATATCCAGCTCATTCAGTTTGTCCATATTTTCTGACACTATCCAGTGCCAGAAAGCCAGTTCAAGCTAATGTCAAGTTCACTTGTGAAGAATGGTTAGTTGGTACAGAATGAATAGAGTGACCATTGAGCCAGACCCCAATGCAAATATATTCCTACAGTAGTGGGAGACAAAAATAGGAAAATACAAAACATTGAATGTTCTTGTTCCGTGAACCTTTTCAATAGCCCTTGTATTATTTGAAATACTGTTATTATCTCTTGATAAAGCAGCAAATCCATGTAAGAACGGAGGGAGCTGGAATGGAGAGAAATGTGAGTGCCGGGAAAACTACAACGGGCCCTTATGTGAATTTGTAACAGATACCATCGAAGTTGGTGAGTTTACTTTGAGACTAATTTTACTTTTTGACGCTATTGTTTTGTGAGTTTACTCCATCTCCCTCGATACCTTTAGCTGATAAAAAGCTGCCTGTATCAGTTTTCACAATGCCCACCAACCCGCCACCAGCAAGAAAATTCCAGATTTCCAATGTCCTCGACTGAAAAACTGCTTCCTGATTTTTCTTATGAATTTTAAGAAGATGCACCATTCAGGGTTGTCCACCAGAGGAGATAGGTATTTATCCTTTTACATCTTTTTGACATTACGAACACCTTGATTAAATCACCCCTCAATTTGGTTTACTCCAAAGGACAGAGGAGGACTCAGTTTTGGGAGGCCTGTGCTCTATCTCTTTGCGGGGCCTCTACTTCATGCCCTGCCCCCTGGTGACATGGTGGGCATCCCCCAATGATGTCAACCTCCACCCCCAATTATACCAAGCCCCCCATCCACATGGTGCCAATGCTCTTTAATTTATGACAACAAGCCTGAACTGTAATTGATAACTTTAAATGCACCATATACAAGGCACAGACACCCAAAATCATATCTTAACTGCTGAAGTGCTTTTTAACTTATGACGACAACAAGCCTATATTGTAATTGATAAATTGAAATCCAAGCTTACCAGCTGTCAGCATTACAATAGAGAGGGTCAATATTGCGATCTGTGTGCCTTGAGGCGAGCAAACATGAGCTGGCTGATAAGCAACAGGATGGAGAAATCAGCCGATGATATTACTACAGCATAACACAGACCAGGACAGAATGAGCCAGAAAAAGTCCAATGCAGGAGCAAATACTCCAATGAGGGCAACACGGTATCACAGTGGATAGCACTGTGGCTTCACAGCGCTAGGGTCCCAGGTTCGATTCCCCGCTGGGTCGCTGTCTGTGCGGAGTCTGCACATTCTCCCCGTATCCGCGTGGGTTTCCTCCGGGTGCTCCGGTTTCCTCCCACAGTCCAAAGGCGTGCAGGTTAGGTGGATTGGCCATGCTAAATTGCCCTTAATGTCCAAAAAGGGTAGGAGGGGTTATTGGGTTACGGGGATAGGGTGGAAGTGAGGGCTTAAGTAGGTCGGTGCAGACTCGATGGGCTGAATGGCCTCCTTCTGCACTGTATGTTCTCTGTTCTATGAAGTGGAGTGCCCAATCCAAGTCTAATTCCAGTGGCTTTGCTGGCAGCTGTCTGGCAGGATTCTGTTCTTTGCCCAGAAGAGAAGAGACTTTCTGAAGGCAAGTAGAGAGTGATGGGGGATGGAGGGTATTCACCAGTTATAACAGTCTGCATGTGACCACCAGCCATTATATCAGACCAGCACATTTTCTCTCTTGAAGAAGAGAATTTAGACTGGAGAACATGGTAGAGGGACAAACTTTTTAGATTTTTGTTATAACCTGCCTACTTACCATTGGCTGGGGACTAATGACTATCCCACAATCCTGTGGGTGTATGAGTTTCCCCAATGAGGGGGGGGCGGAGAAACCACTAGTAAACTCCTAGTATAAATAAAGCTGGCCAGTTCAGGAACCAGCAGGAAGGAGTATGTAGCAAGGGAAGTTACTGCTACTGTTATGTATTTATGTTATAGTAAATAAATGTTATTACTTTGTATCCTTAAAACTCGTGCTGGATTCTTCGTGGCCCTTACAAAAATTTTCTTGCTTCATTAGTTGTTTGCATTCCATGGCAACTTAGATAGCTTTTCTTATGCACTTTTCCCTCACAAACCCATCAACAACATCATTGTAGGTTTGATGTGGAGATGCCGGCGTTGGACTGGGGTGAGCACAGTAAGAAGTCTTACAACACCAGGTTAAAGTCCAACAGGTTAGTTTCAAATCACTAGCTTTCGGAGCACTGCTCCTTCCTCACCTGAGTGCTCCGAAAGCTAGTGTTTGAAACAAACCTGTTGGACTTTAACCTGGTGTTGTAAGACTTCTTATCATTGTAGGTGATTGTCAGGATGCATTTTCAATTTTCAGTATTTCTGAATTTGTCAAATGTTCCAGACTCATTGTACTTCACAGATAATGTTTAACTCTTTTCAATGCAGAGGAGGGATTTGTGACCGGCATTGCTAAAAATATTTTCAGAATGGCTTCCACATTTTGAAAAGTTGCCTGCAAAACATCACGGCCAAGTCTGTATAAATCAGCTGGCGATTTTGAAGCACAGAGCTCATAATTATCAATGAAATGAATGAATTGTTTCACTTCGTCTTCAAAAAGATTTGCGTCGTATGTCCTCCCTGGAGAATTCAATTAATTTCTTACTGTCAGAAAGCTCGCAAAATAATTCAACAGTCTTCTTCAATAATTCATGTCTACTCTGCATTTGCACCATTATTGTGTTACAAATCACATTGAGTCTCATCAATGATCTTTCTCTTTCCCTTCTAAAGAGACTTCATTGTCTCTAGTTTCATCAACAAATAACTTCCTGTGTCTTGTACACTTCTCATCATCAGAGGGACCTGTATTCTTTTTAGTGCTAGTGCTTCTCCTTCCACTGAGGTATAGTCATTTTGAACCTCCATGACAAATCTTCTAACTAAGGCTAGCAATTAGAACCGTAGAATTTCTACAGTGCAGAAGGAGGCCATTCAGCCCATCGTGTCTGCACCAACCCTCCAAAAGAGCATCCCAAGGAAGACAGAAGTTTGACTGTGCCAACAACACATCTCAGCTCTTTCCTCCAATCGGAACACTCCTTTGCAAGGGCCGATAATGCTTATAGACAATTTACATTTTGAACGGACGCATGGTAGCATTGTGGATAGCACAATTGCTTCACAGCTCCAGGGTCCCAGGTTCGATTCCGGCTTGGGTCACTGTCTGTGCGGAGTCTGCACATCCTCCCCGTGTCTGCGTGGGTTTCCTCCGGGTTCTCCGGTTTCCTCCCACAGTCCAAAGATGTGCCGGTTAGGTGGATTGGCCATGATAATTTGCCCTTAGTGTCCAAAATTGCCCTTAGTGTTGGGTGGGGTTACTGGGTTATGGGGATAGGGTGGAGGTGTTGACCTTGGGTAGGGTGCTCTTTCCAAGAGCTGGTGCAGACTCGATGGGCTGAATGGCCTCCTCCTGCACTGTAAATTCTATGAATATGACTTTTGGAAGTTGCATGACCAACAATATCTCTTCCAACATTTCTCCAATTGGAGCACTCATTGACAAATGATTGTTTCCCTTTACTAGGGTCAGGGAATCATTTACAAATATAACAGTAGATTGCCTTAGAGGTTTCTGAAAAAAATCAACCAATTTCTCCTTTCAATCATGCCATTTTTCTTTGCCCTCAGAAACTGGGACTCATGAAGACTTATAACCTGCTTTCAGCCTCGAACCTCAAACTCTCTTCTCAGATTTTCCATGTTACTTATGTTTTTCTGGTCTATTTATAACAAAATGTTCAATCATACCCAGTGGAGCAGATTTTGGCTTTAAGGCAATGTCTTCAGGATAGTTTTCTTCTTCCCTCACTTCAGATGCAGAACAATGAGCTTGAGCAATTCCTTGTAGCTCCATTCCCATTTCAAAGTCCACTTCTTCTTGTTCAAGGTTTTCAGGTGATGTATTGTCTCCGGAAATTGGCAGGATGCCATCATCAGACAAGTCACCAAAAGTTTGGTGGATGTTGTTGTTGCAGTTTGGGCACTGCTCCACTTCAAAGTTTTTGCCTCACTTTATCCTCTTGCCTCGCCTTCAACTTTCTGTGTTTTTGGCGGCCAGATTCATAGGCATAGAATCAGTTGGTAGAGTTGGCCCTGATGGGAGTTAGCTACATACCCCCTAGTAGTAGTCAGGATGTGCAGAAAATAAATCAGGAGATAGAAAAGGCATATAAGAAAGGCAATATTACAATAATCATGGGGGACTTCAATAGGCAGGTGGACTGGGAAAATTATGTTGGTAGTGGACCCCAAGAAAAGGAATTGGTGGAATGTCTAAGAGATGGTTTTTTGGGAGCAGCTTGTGACAGAGCCTAGTAGGGAACAAGCAATTCTGGATTTAGTGATGTGTAATGAGGCAGACATGATTAGGGAACTTAAGGTGAAGGAACCCTTAGGGAGCAGTGACCACAATATGATAGAATTTACCCTTCAGTTTGAGAGGGAGAAGCTGCAATCAGATGTAAAGTGATTACAATTGAATAAAGGTAACTACAAAGACATGAGGGACGAGCTGGCCAGAGTTGACTGGAAGGGGAGCCTAGCAGTACAGTGGAACAGCAATGGCAGGAGTTTTTGGTGGTTATTCAGGAGGCACAACAGAAATTCATACCAAGGAGAAGGAAACATGCAAGGCGGAGGATGGGGCATCCATGGCTGATGACGGAAGTCAAGGACAGCATAAAAGTAAAAGAAAAAGCATACAAAGTTGTGAGGATTAGTGGGAAGCTAGATGATTGGGAAGCCTTTAAAAGTGAGCAGAGGACAACTAAAAAAGCAGTAAGGGGTGGGGTGGGGGTGGGGGTGGAAGAAGATGAATTGTGAGTGTAAGCTAGCTAGCAATATAAAAGAAGATAGCAGGAATTTCTTTTACTACATAAAAGGTAGGAGAGAGGCAAGAATAGACATTGGACCACTGGAAAATGAGGCTGGAGAAGTAGTAATAAGAAATAAAGAAATGGCAGAGGAACTGATACATTTTGCATCAGTCTTCACGTGGAAGACACCAGTGGGATGCCAGAGCTCCAGGAGAATCACGGGGCAGAGGTGAGTGCAGTGACTATTACTAAAGAGAAGGTTCTGGGGCAATTGAAAGGTCTGAAGGTGGTTAAATAACCTGGACCAGATGGACTATATTCCAGGGTTCTAAAAGAGATAGCTGAGGAGATTGTGGAGGCATTGGTGGTGATCTTTCAGGAATCACTGGAGGCAGGAAGGGTCCCAAAGGACTGGAAGGTGGCTAATCTAACACCGCTGTTTAAGAAGAGAGGGAGGCAGAAGGCAGGAAATTATAGGCTGGTTAGCCTGACTTTGGTCATTGGTAAGATTTTAGAGTCTGTTATTAAAGATGAGATCGTGGAGTACTTGGAAGTGCATGATAAAGTAGGACTGAGTCAGCACGGCTTCGTCAAGGGAGGTCATGTCTGATAAATCTATTAGAGCTCTTTGAGGAGGTAACAAGGAAGTTAGACAATCGAGAACCAGTGGACATGATCCATTTAGATTTCCAAGTGCCGTACAGGAGGCTGTTAAATAAGCACATAGTGTTCAGGGTAAGATCCTGGCATGGATAGAGGATTGGTGACTGGCAGAAGGCAGAGAGTGGGGATAAAGGGGTCTTTTTCAGGATGGCAGCCGGTGACTAGTGGTGTGCCTCAGGGGTCTGTGCTGGGCCCACAACTTTTCACAATATACATTAATGATCTGGAAGAAGGCACTGAAAGCACTGTTGCTAAGTTTGCAGATGATACAAAGATATGCAGAGGGACAGGTAGTATTGAGGAAGCAGGCGGGCTGCAGAAGGACTTGGACAGGCTAGGAGAGTGGGCAATGAAGTGGCAGATGGAATACAATGTGGAAAGTGTGAGGTTGTACACTTTGGAAGGAGGAATGGAGGCATAGACTATTTTCCAAATGGGGAAATGCTTAGGAAATCAGAAGCGCCTGGGAGTCCTTGTTCACAATTCTCTTCAGGTTAATGGGCAGGTTCAGTCGGCAGTTAGGAAGGCAAATGCAATGTTAGCATTCATGTCGAGAGGGCTAGAATACAAGACCAGGGATGTACTTTTGAGGCTGTATAAGTCTCTGGTCAGACCCCATTTGGAGCATTGTGGGCAGTTTTGCCCCCTTATCTAAGGAAGAATGTGCTGGCCTTGGAAAGAGTCCAGAGGAGGTTCACAAGAATGATCCTTGGAACGAAGAGCTTGTCATATTCGATTCCTGGCTTGGGTCACTGTCTGTGCGGATTCTTCCCAAGTCTGCGTGGGTTTCCTCCGGGTGCTCCGGTTTCCTCCCACAAGTCCCGGAAGACGTGCTTGTTAGGTGAATTGGGCATTCTGAATTCTCCCTCTGTGTACCCAAACAGGTGCTGGAGTGTGGCGACTACAGGATTTTCACAGTAACTTCATTGCAGTGTTAATGTAAGCCTACTTGTGACACTAATAAAGATTATTATTATTATGAGGAACGGTTGAGGATTCTGGGTCTGTAGTCGTTGGAGTTTAGAAGGATGAGGGGGGATCTTATTGAAACTTACAGGATACTTTCCACTTGTACGAGAAACTAGAACCAGAGGACACAATCTCAGACTAAAGGCTTGATTCTTCAAAACTGAGATGAGGAGGAATTTCTCCAGCCAGAGGGTGGGGAATCTGTGGAACTCTTTGCCGCAGGAGGCTGTGGAGGCCAATGCACTGAGTGTCTTTAAGACAGAGATAGATAGGTTCTTGATTAATGAGGGGATCAGGGGTTATAGGGAGAAGGCAGGAGAATGGGGATGAGACAATATCAGCCATGATTGAATGGCGGAGCAGACTCGATGGGCCGAATGACTTAATTCTGCTCCCATGTCCTACAAACAGTGTCTCTTCATTTTGACTGTCTGTCTTGATTCAATGAATATGAATCTTCAAACAGAACAGGCCGTCGTCAGCCTTGGCCTAAGGGGGTTGAATCACCCCTTCAGCTGCTTCCTCTGGTTCTGGCTTTATCTGGCCTGGCCTCTGATCTTTGTTTGGTTGGTTGGTTTCCGCCTGCTGCCCTCAGCCCTGGACTGGAGATCGAGCATCACCCCGTTGCTCCCCCTGATAGCAATCGGCCAGCGCCTCCTTCTCGCCTTGCTGACGGCTTCACAGGCTCACAGCACCCGTCGGCTACCTCACTTTTGCCTTACGCTGCTGGGCCAAATGTCAGAAATCTGGCTGCTGTTCACTCAATGAAAGTTCAGAAACTTCACACCAATTCAGGAGATTCGTCTGAACTGCTCTCAGTCTCCACCAACTCTCAACATCTGGTAAACTGCTTTCTTGCTCTAAAGGGGAGTCCATCAATCAAAACCCAATGTTGTTCTGTATTGCCTGTTCATAGGCTCAAAAAATCCGAATGAGCCTATTCGCAAATTCAGAGCTCCCAGCATCTAATTTGTGCTCCCACACTGATGCACAATCAATTACACAAAGGCGAGAGTTGGATGCAATCAAGGCTTTATTACACTAAGATGTGTGGCCTCCTACAGCAGCTGGCGAAATGGCTGCTGTACGAGGAGCACACATATTTATACTCCGCCTACTGGGCGGAGCCAGCTGGCAGGGAACTACCCCCGTACCTGTAGTACAGGGGCCTTACCGTAAAGCACCTACACCGACATTCTCTATATACAATATATACATCAGTGGTGACTACCACACACACAACAGTCACCTCTCAGTAGCCCCTCCCAAATGGCCTGGGCCCCAGGCTATAGCGCTGTGTGCTTCACTGTAAGTCCACCTCTTCCAAGGGATACAAAGGAAGTTTTTTAAAAATTTGTCCATGGCTATGGGTGTCACTGGCTGAGGTACCCTCAATAATGACGCTTCGAGATTAAACTGTAAAGAAGGCTTTATTAGGCTAATAACTATGTTACAGCTAGAGACGAGAGCTGACTGCTACACAGGCCATGAGGCAGCCCTTTATGTATGGCTCCCAGATGGGCGGAGCCAGAGGCGGAGTCCCCAGGGTTCCAAGCCCGGTCTTAAAGGGGACATCACCTTACATGATGATAAGGCAGTAACCGTTTATCACACTGGCTAGGTCAGCATTGATTGCCCCCATCCCAGAGGGCATTTAAGAGTAAACCATAGTGCTATAGATCTGGGGCGGGATTCTCCTCTACCCGGCGGGGCGGGGGGTTCCGGCGTAATGGAGTGACAGGGACCATTCTGGCGACGGGCCGCCCCATAGGTGCGGAATTCTCCACACCTTTAGGGGCCAAGCCCTCACCTTGAGGGGCTAGGCCCGCGCCGGAGTGGTTTCCGCTCCGCCGGCTGGCGGGAAAGGCCTTTGGAGCCACCCCAGCCGACGGCGAAAGGTCTTCGCCGGGCGACGCATGCTTGGGAGCGTCAGCAGCCGCTTACGGCATCCCCGCGCATGCGCAGGGGAGGGTGTCTCTTCTGCCTCCGCCATAGTGAAGACCATGGCAAAGGCGGATGAAAAAGAGTGCCCCCACGGCACAGGCCCGCCCGCAGATTGGTGGGCCCCGATTGCAGGCCAGGCCACCGTGGGGGCATCCCCCGGGGCCAGATTGCCCCGCACCCCTCCCCAGGACCCTGGAGCCTGCCCACGCTGCCTTGTCCCGCCGTTCAAAAGGAGGTTTAATCCACGCCGGCGGGCGAGGGTTGACAGCGGCGGGACTTCGGCCCATCGCGAGCCGGAGAATCGCCGGGGGTGGGCCCGCCGACTGGCGCGATTCCCGCCGACCGGCGTGGCGCGATTCCCGCCCCCGCCGAATCTCTGGTGGCGGAGAATTCGGGACACGGCGGGGGCGGGATTCACGCCAGCCCCTGGCGATTCTCCGGCCCAGTGGGGGGGTCGGAGAATCATGCCCCTGGAGTGGCACGTAGACCAGAAAGGACATTAGTAAAGCAGATAGGTCTTCACGACAATCGACAATGGTTTCATGGTCAATTTCTACGCTTTTAATTCCAGATTTTTAAAACAAATTCAAATTTCACCATTTGCCATGGTGGGATTCGAACCCGAGTCCACAGAGCATGACATTGGGTGCCTGGATTACTAGCCCAGCAATAATACTACTGCACCACTGTGTCCCCTCAAAGCCTAACCTCATCATTGAAGCTGTGAAACTCCAGTATCATTCTGATCAATCTGCACTGTATCCCAAACCCAGATAAATATATTCTTCCTGAGTTCACTACCCAGGACTGATCACAGATTCTAGACAGGGTCTAGATAAGGATTTGATTAGCTGAAACACAACTTGCTCTGGTTTCCACTCAAGTTGCCCACATCTTAAATCTTCTTCAGGCACTTTTTCTGATGGTTGGGTGTAAGCTTGTGCCAGTTGCTTCCACTGTTAGCAGTATTATTGTGACTATGTTTCACGCTAACTATAAGATGACACTTGACAAGGAGACCCAATCTTTTCTGACCAGACTGGCCACAAGCCCACTTCATAAGGAGAGTAGCCTGGGTTGTCACATCGCTAGCTAGTGTCCACCTGTCCTACTAGAATCACACAGCTTTTCCATCATTCGAGAGTTTGTGCACTGAGACTACCGATGACTACACCAGGCAAGGCTGATAATACCCTCACTTATTTCTGAGGTGAGGTGCCAGGCTGTGCCTGCTGGTGTGCATTGCCAGCTGTTGGAGGCATAAATGAAAGCTGAGGACACCAATGAGCCTCTGCACATTTAAAACTGGAGTGTGTGGTTGGCAATGGCTCAGAACAAAGCAGCCCGCCTGGTCGGCAGCACATCCATTAACCTTAAACATTCACTCCCTCCACAGTGGCAGCAGTGTTTACTGTCTGCAAAATGTTCAGCAGCAGCTCATCAAAGTTCCTTTGACTGAACTTTCTAAACCCACAACATCTACCTGTAGAAAAACAAGTGCAGCATACGCCTGTGAGAACCACCTGGAAGTTCTCCTCCAAGCTTCACATCATCCTGCCATTGAACTGTACTGATGTTCCTTCACTGTCGCTGGGTCAAAATCCTAGAACTCCCTCTCCGACAGTAATGTGGGTGCACCTACACCACATGGGACTGCAGTTCAGGATAGATAATCACCACCTTCTCATGAGCAATTAGGGATGTACAATAAATCCTCGCCTAGCCAACGTTGCCTACATCCCGTGAAAGAATACATTTTTAAAAATGAACTTGTCGTGACACAGCAATCCCCCATATCTATCCTTAAAAAGTACAATCCTGATTACAGCAACTCTCCACATTAAAAAATTCTTATCGCTCCCTAGAATTTTCTCTTAAATCTCTCGTCACTGGGTCTGCCTTTCTCTCAGTTTTTTTTCTATCTTCACCATCAAAACTTCAAAATTTTGTTCACCTCTATTTGATCTTCCCATAACCTTCTCTGATTGAAAGAGATTAATCTCAGTTTCTCTGATCTAATCACATCATTTAAATCCTTAATCTCGTCTCAGTCTTACTTCGATTAATGAAATTAACAGGGTGAATCACTCTTCCATATTTCTTGTTTCTTTGTACAGCTCTAACTTTCTTCAGAACTTTTACAAAGGTCTCTTTACACTCCATCTCTTCTTGTTCCCTTCTTGCCAGCTTGGGTCTGAGGCTCTTTGGGCTTAGCTAAGTGGGGGGACGTGTACTTTGAGGGAGAGAATGCACACTCCAGACCACATATCCAGAAACTAAAGTTGCGGGGACCTTTCTCAGCAGCTTTTATTGCTGAATCAGAAATAGAGTTTGGTGCTTGCACATGAGGAACTGTAAAATAATTCTCCTGAGCATCCATCTCAGGTAAGATTTTGCCTGATTAATGACACTGTATTGTGATGTTTTACAGAAAATGTTGAAGCCACTGTCAATGTTTCTGTCCGAATAACAAGTCAAAAGTATTCGGACAACCTAAAGGACAACACATCTGATACATTCAAAACGTTTTCACTTGACTTTGAACAACAGGTTGGTCCCCAGAACTCCAGCTGTGATCTTGTATCAATTCAACATTACTTCCTTGCTTTCACATGCATTGCCCCTATACAACCGCATTTGACTTTTTCAAAGCTTTTTCTGCCGTAATTCTCCCAGTCCGTTGAGCTGAATTTTGTGACGCCCTCCTCATTGCATATTTCCTAGCGGCGCAGGCAGCTCGACATTGGCCGTTGGTGGGGTGTTCCAATCCCGTCAATGTCTACGGTGCTTTGCATGGTTCACGAGTCCCACTGAGGGTGTCCGCCTTCGGCCGGACTGTAAAGTCCCACCCCTGACTTTTCTCTTTCAACAAGATATGCCAATTCATGTTTCGCTACATTGAATGTTAGTTGCCAACTATCCACCTATCCACTAACCTATCTAAACCTGTCATTCATTTTCCTGTTATTACTAATTTGCATTTATCATATTCTAATATTATTCATTTCGTGCCTCGCTTCAAATATTTCTTCATGAAAAGAAATAGACATACATTTTTAGACTCAATCCATCTCTTCACCAAAGCAGTTCTATTTACGTTAATATCATTGATCTTAACCTGCACTGAAATCTCTCAGGTGGTCTTCCGAATATCTATGGAGAAAACAAACAGCCCATTCCCGTACATAATTATTTTGTGGAAAAAAAGTAGTTAATAAAAGTTAAGTGAATCAGACCAAATTCAAGGTGTTCTTCTAAACTAACTCATTCATGGTGGCACAGTGGTTCGCACTGCTACCTCACAGCACTAGGGACCTGGGTTCAATTCCAGCCTTGGATGACTGTCGGTGTGGAGTTTGCACGTTCTCCCCGTGTCGGCGTGGGTTTCCTCCGGGTGCTCCGGTTTCCTCCCACAGTCCAAAGATGTGCAGGCTAGATGGACTGGCCATGATAAATGGCCTCATAGTGTCCAGGGATGTGCAGGGGAGTGCTTTCTGCACTATGATTGATTGAAATGGTCAAATGTATTATGGACTCAAAAGTACTCACAACCAAGATAAACTGCTATCGCTTTCACCTATTTCATAGAATTTTTATCATAGAATTTACAGTGCAGAAGGAGGCCATTCAGCCCATCGAGTCTGCACCGGCTCTTGGAAAGAGCCCCCTACCCAAGGTCAATACCGCCACCCCATCCCCACAACCCAGTAACCTCACCCAACACTAAGGGCAATTTTGGACACTAAGGGCAATTTATCATGGTCAATCCACCTAACCCGCACATCTTTGGACTGTGGGAGGAAACCGGAGCACCCGGAGGAAACCCACGCATACACGGGGAGGATGTGCAGACTCCGCACAGACAGTGACCCAAGCCAGAATCGAACCTGGGACCCTGGAGCTGTGAAGCAATTGTGCTATCCACAAGGCTACCGTGCTGCCCTGAATGTATGTCACCCTCCATTTCATTGGCATTATTCCTGTCCCAAGTGTCACCTATCATCAGTGTAGCTGGGTGAAAATGGGCATGGACGGGAGATTCTCACAGTGGTTCCCCCAGAAATTCAGCACACTATTGTTATGAACAGAATTGATGTAGTCCCCTCCAATCAAAATGTTTTTTTATGTCACGCGACTGTATTTCCTTACCCTCACAGTGATTTTCCCCAATGTAAAATAAATTCCAGCAGCTGGCTTTTTGAGTTTTAAAAATAAAGAAGGTTATTTATTATCATACACTTGCCCTAGATGCTTAAAGCGTAAAATCAGAATAATCCACCTCACCCACAGTATCATATACTTAAAGATATTAAAGCCATAATTATAAGAATGTAATTTATTACTCGGTATCTATGTCAATCCAGACCTGATGTATTCTTAGTTAAGTTGATAATTTAGTTGGAGAGAAGGTCTTTTAGAAACAAAATCTCTTGGATACAAAAAACAGGAGATTAATTCTCGGGTGTACATTTAAGCCGGATTAAATACAATACTTTGGCAACATTGGAAAGCATTCCGTTATGATGGTTCAGCTGTTTCTGGTGTTTCAGATATTTATTGGTGGATTTGCTTTGTTCAGTGTCATGTGAGAGTCCCTTTAAGAAAAGTGTGTTTTATCAAATAGCTGCAGTGATGTCATTGTGTGGGTGGAGTTGGAATGTGATCCTGCTGTTTATTTTCGTTTTAAGCTGGAAGCTCTTTTTGGCTCTGTGTTTTAGTTTTGTTTTCAGTTGGAGAGCTGCATTCAAATCAAGCAGATGTGTATTGGCTCTCTCTCTCTGCATGCTAAAGAATCTCTCCAGATCACTTGATGATTTCAAAGTAATACCTGTATCTATAGAGAATTCAAACCTACTGTCTTTGTTAAAAAGTGGTTTGGCTTATGGATGCTGTTAGGAAAGTTACTAAGGGTTGCCTACAGAGTACTGTATCTTTTTTTTTGGGGGGGGGGTTATCAATGTTGGTGGTTGGTAAAATATTTACTGTGGGTTTATGAAATGTTAACTGGATTCATAGAATAAACATTGATTTTGTTTAAAAATACTTTTAGTTCTCTGTTGCATCACACCTGTAAAGTGGGCCCTTGTGCTCCCCATAACCAAAATCTATTCAAAGTTGTGGGTCAGGTGAACTCCATGATATACTTTGGTGTTCTCTAAACCTTGGCCCAGAACAAATTTTGTATTATACGGTATCCCTGAAAGCTAGTTTTAGTCACATGACAGCAGGATTAACACTTCTAGGGTCCAGACCACCACATTACATTGGCAGTTGCGAATGGTCATTCACTCCTTTCTCTGTCCCGCCTTGAGCTCACATATTCCCCATTGTTGACTATGGCATTTGGAGACCAACAATCGAGAGATCCCATATTCTTCAAAGCCTGAGTCATCCTTAAACAGAGTTAAAACTTTGCAGGTGACTGAACAGTGCCTTTATTCAGGACGATGTTTAACTAAACACTGGCCACATAATTCATTCGTGTCCACAGTTTAAATGCCCACAGTTACAAGTTAAATTACAGCCATCTTAAAAGGTTTGTTTCACAAAGTATTATATTATAGTCCATAATATCCAAGATCCTCATGGAAGTACTGAGCATGACACAATGAGGAGGGCATGAGGTGTTGGGGGTGAGAGCATTTCCCAGAATCTCCACATAGATGGAAGTTTTTCTGGGGGGTTGGGAAGAAATATTAATTCATCTGACAAATTCTGAGCAGCCATAACATTGTCTTGACTCTGATTTGTTGAAACTAAATGTACATTTAATACAGGAACATTCACAATTCTCTGATTCTTTTTCTCTCTCTCTGTTCAAGATGGACATTATTTACGACGACATAGATGGATACAAAGGAGTGAAGATTACAAGCATAAGGTAACATTGTTTCAGTTTGTAGCTCCCTGGGTGCTTCAAAAAACTCTTAATCACAAGCTGCACATTGTCATTACTAGTATCAGGAAAAGAAAAGAGTCAATGTTATCATGCATCTTTCACATGACCCCACCCACCACTTGTTGTCCTCCTTACACCCTACTTGCCAACTCACACAGTATCCACCAAGGGAAGACTTCAGGTGCCTTGGTGAGATGAAATAAAATACCGTTCGAAGTTTCTATTGCAGGCTTCACTAGATTAAAAAAGACTCTCATTGATAAATGCCTTCAAGCACATAATCCCTTATAAAAACAAACATTTTGTTTCATAGCTACATGTCAAAGATAGTGAATGTCTTTCGAGTCACTTGGAGCTATAAGATTCTAAACTTGCAGACCCCCCAATGTGACAATGATCGATTATGAAAGCAGTCCAAATAGCACTTGTTCCTCTGTCGACAAACAGTAAAATAGCAAGCACCCTTTTTTTTAAACTGCAGGCTGAATGGTTCCTTTCAAACATTTTAAGAGACTTGGGGATTTAGATGACTCGGCAACTTGACAGAGCTTATCCACATTTTACACATATTCATGTCAACTTTTAACAGTCCCAAAGGGCACCTGTGCCCTTGCAAAGAGATGCCTTACCTCTGCCATCGGGGTACCTAACCACTCTCTAAGGGGTACCTGACGGTACCTGACCTCTTCAAAGAACTCCACCAAGTTCGGATGTATTTCTCAAATGTTTAAATAGCACGAGCCATGTTTTGGAAATTCTAGTAATCAAAAATGTTTCTGTTCAATGCCAGCTGCACTTATAGAGGTAGATGGTGAAAGTACATCTCGCCGTGGCAAATATGGTGGGTACCAAGTTCAGGGGTGGGACTTCCAGAATTGGCCCTCTGGTGCTATTTTGATGAATGTATGGAACCTTTCTCTCCTTACAAGAATTCAGACCATCGAATTTGGTTCCAAATCAAGGCTAACGTTCACATGCAGCACTGAAATTGAGCTGATGGAGAAAATATTAAGCTTAGGTTGCAGTTTTCTTGACAGTGATGGTTTTACGGTATTCTCGAAGAACACCCAGAGCCTTATTTTAGCCAACATTCCACTCCATTATACAGCAAAAGAGATGCTTTTGGACAGTTATCCAGCCAATGCTCAGTGTTTGTGAGCCAGGAGTGAAATTTCAGTAGGTTTAAAGTGCCTTATTTTTGCTCCATAGGAATGGCAGCATCATTGTTGATCATGATGTAATCATCACCGTAACCGATTCAGAAGAGTTTTCTCCAGACTATCTTGCTGAGACGGTTAAAAAAATTGAAAAAAGTCTGAAAAATACAACTTGCACCAATTCAACAGGAGGTAGGAGTTAAACCTGAAGCCCCAAGTGTCTGAGGTGATAGCCTTTAAAATAGGTGTGTAATGGTCTTTTCTATCTAAACTGCTGTGTATGCTCTGGCAGCATTTTATGGAATAGTGCAGAGGAAGCTTTACTGTATCTAATCTGTGTTGAATCTGCTTCGAGTAAGCAGAGTCCAGTGAGTCCAGCACCCTCTCGGTTCAATGTCTTCAGCTGCAGCAAGTGCAGCAGAGGCTGTGATGCCAATGTTGGACTCCTGGGCCACACTCGGCGATGATTAACACAGAGTTAACACAAAAGCACAAACCACTGCCATATGAAACAAATATCTGCTATTGCTCATCAGACGTGCCCTGGGAGTGTTTGATGGGACACTATAGAGAGAATTGAGCTCTGTACGTAAACTGTACCGTATCTTCGCTTTGGGTGTTTTGACAGTATAGTATGGCAGTATAGAAGGAGCTTTACCCTGTATGTAACCCCGTGCTGTACCTGTCCTGGGAGTGTTTGATGGAGACAGTGCAGAGGGAGCTTTACTCTGTATCTAACCCTGTGCTGTACCTGTCCTGGGAGTGTTTGATGGGGACAGTGTAGAGGGAGCTTTACTCTGTATCTAACCCCGTGCTGTACCTGTCCTGGGAGTGTTTGATGGAGACAGTGCAGAGGGAGCTTTACTCTGTATCTAACCCTGTGCTGTACCTGTCCTGGGAGTGTTTGATGGAGACAGTGTAGAGGGAGCTTTACTCTGTATCTAACCCCGTGCTGTACCTGTGCTGGGAGTGTTTGATGGGAACAGTGTAGAGAGAGCTTTACTCTGTATCGAACCCCGTGCTGTACCTGTCCTGGGAGTGTTTGATGGGGACAGTGTAGAAGGAGCTTTACTCTGTATCTAACCCCGTGCTATACCTGCCCTGGGAGTGTTTGATGGGGACAGTGTAGAGGGAGCTTTACTCTGTATCTAACCCCGTGCTGTACCTGTCCTGGGAGTGTTTGATGGGGACAGTGTCGAGGGAGCTTTACTCGGTATCTAACCCCGTGCTGTACCTGTCCTGGGAGTGTTTGATGGGGACAGTGTAGTGGGAGCTTTAATCTGTATCTAACCCATGCTGTACCTGTGCTGGGAGTGTTTGATGGGGACAGTGTAGAGGGAGCTTGACTCTGTATCTAACCCCGTGCTGCACCTGTCCTGGGAGTGTTTGATGGGGACAGTGTAAAGGGAGCTTTACTCTGTATCTAACCCCGTGCTGTACCCGTCCTGGGAGTGTTTGATGGGGACAGTGTAAGGGGAGCATTACTCTGTATCTAACCCATGCTGTACCTGTGCTGGGAGTGTTTGATGGGGACAGTGTAGAGGGAGCTTGACTCTGTATCTAACCCATGCTCTACCTGTCCTGGGAGTGTTTGATGGGGACAGTATAGAGGGAGCTTTACTCTGTATCTAACTCCGTGCTGTACCTGTCCTGGGAGTGTTTGATGGGGACAGTGTAGAGGGAGCTTTACCCTGTATGTAACCCCGTGCTGTACCTGTCCTGGGAGTGTTTGATGGGGACAGTGTAGAGGGAGCTTTACTCTGTATCTAACCCCGTGCTGTACCTGGCCTGGGAGTGTTTGATGGGAACAGTGTAGAGGGAGCTTTACTCTGTATCTAACCCCGTGCTGTACCTGTCCTGGGAGTGTTTGATGGAGACAGTGTAGAGGGAGCTTTACTCTGTATCTAACCCATGCTGTACCTATCCTGGGAGTGTTTGATGGAGACAGTGTAGAAGGAGCTTTACTCCGTATCTAACCCCGTGCTGTACCTGCCCTGGGAGTGTTTGATGGGGACAGTGTAGTGGGAGCTTTACTCTGTATCTAACCCCGTGCTGTACCTGTCCTGGGAGTGTTTGATGGGGACAGTGTAGAAGGAGCTTTACTCTGTATCTAATCCCGTGCTGTACCTGCCCTGGGAGAGTTTGATGGGGACAGTGTAGAGGGAGCTTTACTCTGTATCTAATCCCGTGCTGTACCTGTCCTGGGAGTGTTTGATGGGGACAGTGTAGAAGGAGCTTTACTCTGTATCTAACCCCGTGCTGTACCTGCCCTGGGAGTGTTTGATGGGGACAGTGTAGAGGGAGCTTTACTCTGTATCTAACCCCGTGCTGTACCTGTCCTGGGCGTGTTTGATGGGGACAGTGTCGAGGGAGCTTTACTCTGTATCTAACCCCGTGCTGTACCTGTCCTGGGAGTGTTTGATGGGGACAGTGTAGAAGGAGCTTGACTCTGGGCGGGATTCTCCCCTACCCAGCGGGTGAAGACCATGGCGAAGGTGGAAGAAAAAGAGTGCCCCCATAGCACAGGCCCGCCCGCGGATCGGTGGGCCCCGATCGTGGGTCAGGCCACCGTGGGGGCACACCCCGGGGACCCCGGTGCCCGCCCGCGCCGCCTGCTCCCGCTGGTAAGGTAGGTGGTTTAATCCACGCCGGTGGGAGAGGGTTGACAGCGGCGTGACTTCGGCCCATCGCGGGCTGGAGAATCGCCGTGGGTGGGCCCGCCGATCGGCTCGGCGCAATTCCCTCCCCCGCCGAATCTCTGGTGGCGGAGAATTCGGGTCACGGTGGGGGCGGGATTCACGGCAGCCCCCGGCGATTCCCCGACCTGGTGGGGGGTCGGAGAATCCCGCCCTCTGTATCTAACCCATGCTGTACGTGCCCTGGGAGTGTTTGATGGGGACAGTGTAGAGGGAGCTTTACTCTGTATCTAACCTCGTGCTGTACCTGTCCTGGGAGTGTTTGATGGGGACAGTGTAAAGGGAGCTTTACTCTGTAACTAACCCCGTGCTGCACCTGTCCTGGGAGTGTTTGATGGGGACAGTGTAAAGGGAGCTTTACTCTGTAACTAACCCCGTGCTGTACCTGGCCTGGGAGTGTTTGATGGGGACAGTGTAGTGGGAGCTTTAATCTGTATCTAACCCATGCTGTACCTGTGCTGGGAGTGTTTGATGGGGACAGTGTAGAGGGAGCTTTACTCTGTATCTAACCCGTGCTGTACCTGTCCTGGGAGTGTTTGATGGGGACAGTGTAGAGGATGCTTTACTCTGTATCTAACCCCGTGCTGTACCTGTTCTGGGAGTGTTTGATGGGAACAGTGTAGAGGGAGCTTGCCGCTGTATCTAATCCCATGCTGTACCTGTCCTGGGAGTGTTTGATGGGAACAGTGTAGAGGGAGCTTGACTCTGTATCTAACCCGTGCTGTACCTGCCCTGGGAGTGTTTGATCCCATGCTGTACTTGTAATGGGAGTGTCCCTTTAAGAAATGTTTTTGTCTTATCACATGGCTTCAGTGATGTCATTTTATGGGTGGAGCTGAGCTGTGGCTCTGAGGTTTGGTTTACTTTCACTTTCAGTTTTGACTGGTGTGGACTACAGACAGAGAAAATAAGTGTTTTGTCCTGAATCTCTCTATTTTTACTTTAAACAATTGTTCCAGAAAACCCACCATTAATTATAGCTACCTGCTTTGGTAACTTAAAAGGTATAGTTTGTTTTCCGGAAGGGGTTAAACCTGCTGTTGAAACGGGGTCAGAATCTCAGGGAAAGCCAGACTTAGGTGCATACGAACTAATGCCTGAAGCCTGCAGACAAAGGTTTAGAAATTTAAGGAAAGAACCTGGCCAAACATACATAGAGTTTGAAAGGATCAAACAAATAGGTGGATAAGGGCTTTGAAAATAGACCAAACGTATGAAGCTCATAGAGAAATGATAATTTTGGAGGAGTTTGAAAATTCAATTCCTGATGTTGTGAGAACTCACGTGGAAGAGGAGAGGGTTAAAACTGCAAGATTAGCAGCAGAAATGGCAGATGATTTTGAATTAGTTCATAAATCAAAGTTTGGTTTCCGACATCAGTGTCAGCCTGTGAGGGATAGAAACTGGGGGAAAGAGAAATACTCAATTGGTAAAAGTAAAGGGGATCTGATAGGAGATAATAAGGATAGTGTACCTCAGATTAAAAAAGAAATCCAGGAGGCTGGAAGAGAAATGAAAAGTTTCAGTTGTTTTTACTGTAATAAATTAGGCTTTGTAAAGTCACAGTGTTGGGGGTTGAAGAAAAGCACTGTTCCGTTATATAAGGTGAGGTTGGAGAGTCCAGTAAAGAGTGGTGAAGTAATAGTCAGAGTCATGGAGAAACTATCTTGTCAGCATGGTAGCACAAGTGATTAGCACTGTGGCTTCACAGCACCAGGGTCCCAGGTTCGGTTCCCCCCTGGGTCACTGTCTGTGCGGAGTCTGCACGCTCTCCCGATGTCTGCGTGGGTTTCCTCCGGGTGCTCCGGTTTCCTCCCACAGTCCAAAGATGTGCAGGTTAGGTGGATTGACCATGATAAATTGCCCTTAGTGGCCAAAAAGGTAAGGAGGGGTTTGTGGGGATAGGTGGAAGTGAGGGCTTAAGTGGGTCGGTGCAGACCCCATGGGACGAATGGCCTCCTTCTGCACTGTATGTTCTATGTTCTATGTTCTTGTCCAGGAATACAGTTTATCTTGGGTAATGATATAGCTGGATTGATGGTGGGAGTGGTGCCCACTGTGGTTAATAAGCCAGTGGAAAATAAAACAACTGAATTGTTGAAGGACGAATATCCTGGGATTTTTCCGGATTGTGTAGTAACAAGGTCGCAAAGTCACAGGTTAAGACAAGAGGAGAAATCAACGAGTGAAGATAAAGTTGCAGTGCAATTATCAGAAATGATTTTTGATCAGATGGTTAGAAAAGAATAAGAACAGGTGGAGGATGAGGCAGATATTTTTAGTTCAGGGAAGTTGGCAGAGTTACAACAAAAAGATATAGAAATAAAAAGGGTGTATCAGAAAGCATACACGGAAGAGGAATCTGAGTGTGTACCAGAATGTTATTACGTTAAAAATGATGCCTCGACTTCCGGGTGCGGCGATGACCAGCTAAGTCGCACGTTTCGGCACCTCCCGTTTTAACGGACTTTTGGGCTCTTATCGGGAGCCCCAACGGCAATTTTCGAAGGCTAAACCCACTGTGAGGCGACATAGAAGGGAGTCCCCCCGGATGTGAATGGACAGAAGAGATAATAGTGGCCAGATTGCGGAGGATCCTCTGGAGCAGCGGCAAAGAAGGGACGTGAGAAGCAAGATGGCGGCGGAGGGAGGCCAGTTGGTATGGGGCCTGGAACAGCAGGAGTTCCTCCGGCGATGTGTGGAGGAGTTCAAGAAGGAGGTGCTGGCGCCGATGCTGCAGGCGATTGAGGGGTTAAAGGAGGCGCAGAAGACCCAAGAGATGGAGCTCCATGGAGTGAAGGCAAAAG
Source organism: Scyliorhinus torazame (assembly GCF_047496885.1). Lineage (NCBI taxonomy): Eukaryota > Metazoa > Chordata > Chondrichthyes > Carcharhiniformes > Scyliorhinidae > Scyliorhinus > Scyliorhinus torazame. The sequence continues at coordinate 8,981,898 of NC_092737.1, forward strand.
CTGCCGAAAATGAGGACGAGATACAGGGCTTGGTGGTGAAGACGGAGACGCACGAGGCACTGCATAAGAGGTGTATGGAGAGACTGGAAGCCCTGGAAAATAGCTCGAGGAGGAAGAACTTAAGAATCTTGGGTCTTCCCGAAGGGGCAGAGGGAGCGGACGTTGGGGCGTATGTGAGCACGATGCTCCATACCTTAATGGGAGCTGAGGCCCCGACGGGTCCCCTGGAAGTGGAGGGAGCGTATCGAGTCCTCGTGAGAAGACCAAAGGCAGGAGAAATACCTCGAGCAATAGTGGTGAGGTTCCACCGCTACAAGGACATGGAGATGGTCCTGAGATGGGCGAAAAAGACACTGTATTCCTGGACAAGAACATAGAACATACAGTGCAGAAGGAGGCCATTCGTCCCATGGGGTCTGCACCGACCCACTTAAGCCCTCACTTCCACCTATCCCCACAAACCCCTCCTTACCTTTTTGGCCACTAAGGGCAATTTATCATGGTCAATCCACCTAACCTGCACATCTTTGGACTGTGGGAGGAAACCGGAGCACCCGGAGGAAACCCACGCAGACATCGGGAGAGCGTGCAGACTCCGCACAGACAGTGACCCAGGGGGGAATCGAACCTGGTGGGAGAACGCGGTGATCCGCGTGTATCAGGATTGGAGTGCGGAGGTGGCAAGAAGGAGGGCGAGTTTCAATCGGGCCAAGGCGGTGCTCCACAAGAGGAAAGTGAAGTTCGGAATGTTGCAGCCGGCAAGACTGTGGGTTACACACCAGGGTAAACACCACTACTTCGAGACGGCAGAAGAGGCGTGGACATTTATTGAAGAGGAGAAGTTGGACTAGATTGGAGAAAGAGTGTTTGAAATGAAGTAGTGAGGTGGTGGCAAGGGACTGTGAATCAGATGGGGGAAAATTTTCTTTCCCCTCGAAGGGGTGGGGACACGAAGAAATGTGGGCGCCGGTGGGGAAGGGGAGGGGGAAGGAGAGAGGGAGCTGCGCCATCAGGGGCAGGGCCGAGAGGGAAGCGCGGGCTTTGTTCCCGTGTTATGGAAATTGTGGCGGGAAAAGGGGGCGCAGGAAGGAGGGGGCCTCACATAACGGGAGGCTAAGGATAAACGGAAGAAGCCGAGGTCAGCCAGAGTTTGCTGACTTCCGGAAGCAATATGGGGGGAGCAACTAAGCTAGAGAGGGATCTAGCGGGGGGGGGGGGGGGGGGGAGTGGGGGGGGTGGGGGGGTTGGGGGGGGGGGTGGCGGTTAACTGGGTTGCTGCTGCTAAGGGGAAGGGGGAGCTGTTATGGGATGGTCGGGACGGGAGGGCGCCGTCGGGGGGATAAGCGGGTGCGTGGGAACCGGGTGAGGAGCTGGTCTAAAAAAGGGGATGGCTAGTCGACGAGGGGGGGTGGGTAAAGAGCCCCCCAACCCGGTTGATCACGTGGAACGTGAGAGGGTTGAATGGGCCGATTAAGAGGGCAAGGGTACTTGCGCACCGAAAGAAGCTAAAGGCAGACGTGGTCATGCTTCAGGAGACGCACCTGAAACTGGCGGATCAGGTCAGATTAAGAAAAGGATGGGTGGGACAGGTATTCCACTCGGGCTTGGATGCGAAAAATAGAGGGGTGGCAATACTGGTGGGGAAATGGGTATTGTTTGAGGTGAAGACCATAGTGGCAGACAGTGGGGGTAGATACGTGATGGTGAGTGGCAGATTGCAAGGTGAGACGGTGGTGCTGGTGAATGTATATGCCCCGAACTGGGATGACGCGAACTTTATGAAGCGTATGTTGGGGCGCATCCCGGACCTGGAGATGGGAAAGTTGGTAATGGGGGGGGACTTCAACGCGGTGCTGGACCCAGGGCTGGACCGGTCCTGATCTAGGACCGGGAGGAGGCCGGCAGCGGCCAAGGTGCTTAGGGGCTTTATGGAGCAGATGGGAGGAGTGGATCCCTGGAGATTTACTAGGCCAAGGAGTAAAGAGTTTTCCTTCTTCTCCCATGTCCACAAAGTGTACTCCCGGATAGACTTCTTTGTCCTGGGAAGGGCGCTGATCCCGAAGGTGGCAGGAACGGAGTATTCGGCTATAGCCATTTCAGACCATGCTCCACATTGGGTAGATCTGGAAGTAGGAGAGGAAAAGGAACAGCGCCCACTCTGAAGATTAGATATGGGACTGTTGGCGGACGAGGGGGTATGTGTAAGGGTGAGGGGATGTATTGAAAGGTACCGAGAGATTAATGATGACGGAGAGGTCCAGGTGGGAGTGGTCTGGGAGGTGCTGAAGGCGGTGGTTAGAGGGGAGCTGATCTCCATAAGGGCCCATAAGGGGAAACAAGAGGGTAAAGAAAGGGAGAGATTGTTGAGGGAGATTTTGAGGGTGGATAGGCAATATGCGGAGGCTCCAGATGAAGGGCTATACAGGGAAAGACGGAGATTGCACACGGACTTTGACTTGTTGACCACGGGTAAGGCGGAGGCACAATGGAGGAAGGCACAGGGAGTGCAGTATGAATATGGAGAGAAGGCGAGCCGGCTGCTGGCCCAACAACTTAGGAAGAGGGGGGCGGCGAGAGAGATCGGAGGGGTTAGAGACGAGGATGGAAAGATGGAACGGGGAGCGGAGAGGGTGAACGGGGTGTTTAAGGTATTTTACGAGAGGTTATATAAGGCTCAACCCCCGGAAGGGAAAGAGGGAATGATGCGTTTCCTAGACCAGCTGGAGTTCCCGAAGGTTGAGGAACAGGAGATGACTGGACTGGGAGCGCAGATTGAGGTGGTAAAAGGAATTGGGAACATGCAGGCAGGGAAGGCCCCGGGACCGGATGGGTTCCCGGTGGAGTTCTATAGGAAATACGTGGACCTGCTGGCCCCACTTCTGATGAGAACCTTTAATGAGGCTAGGGAAAGGGGGACACTACCCCCGACGATGTCGGAGGCGACGATATCGCTGATCCTGAAAAGAGACAAAGACCCGCTGCAGTGCGGGTCATACAGGCCTATTTCTCTCTTGAACGTAGATGCCAAGATTTTGGCCAAGGTGATGGCGACGAGGATAGAGGACTGTGTCCCTGGGGTGGTGCATGATGATCAAACGGGGTTTGTTAAAGGGAGGCAATTGAATGCTAATATACGGAGGCTGTTGGGGGTGATGATGATGCCCCCACCGGAGGGGGAGGCGGAGATAGCGGTGGCGATGGATGCAGAGAAAGCATTTGATAGAGTGGAGTGGGACTACCTGTGGGAAGTACTGAGGAGATTTGGATTTGGAGAGGGGTTCATTAGATGGGTTCAGCTCCTGTACAGGGCCCCGGTGGCAAGTGTGATTACAAATAGGCAACGATCTGACTACTTCCGACTATATAGGGGTACAAGACAGGGATGTCCCTTGTCCCCGTTACTGTTTGCATTGGCAATTGAGCCACTTGGCAGCGAGCAGGAATTGCGAAATTGAAGGACTTGTTCTTAGACGGGACGTTCGCGAGTCTGGGAGTACTGACAGAAAAATATGGGTTGCCACCTGGGAATGCATTTCGCTATATGCAAGTGAGGGCATTTGTGAGGCAACAGGTGAAGGAATTTCCGCAGCTCCCGGCGCAAGAGATCCAGGACAGAGTGATTTTGGGGGCATGGGTGGGTGATGGTAGGGTGTCAGATATATATAGGGAAATGAGAGACGAGGGGGAGACGATGGTAGAGGAGCTGAAGGGAAAATGGGAGGAGGAGCTGGGGGAAGAGATTGAGGAGGGTCTGTGGGCAGATGCCCTAAGTAGGGTAAACTCTTCGTCCTCGTGTGCCAGGCTCAGCCTGATACAATTCAAGGTTTTACACAGGGCGCATATGACTGGAGCAAGGCTGAGTAGATTTTTTGGAGTGGAGGATAGGTGCGGGAGATGCGCGGGAAGCCCGGCGAACAACACTCACATGTTTTGGTCATGTCCGGTATTGCATGGGTTCTGGGTGGGTGTGGCAAAAGTGATTTCAAAGGTAGTGGGGGTCCGGGTCGAACCAGGCTGGGGGTTGGCTATATTTGGGGTTGCAGATGAGCCGGGAGTGCAGGAGGCGAGAGAGGCCGATGTTTGGCCTTTGCGTCCCTAGTAGCCCGGCGAAGGATTCTACTTATGTGGAAAGAAGCTAAACCCCCGGGCGTGGAGGCCTGGATCAACGACATGGCAGGGATTATAAAATTGGAGCGGATAAAGTACGCACTAAGAGGTTCGGCTCAAGGGTTCACCAGGCGGTGGCAACCGTTCCTCGACTATCTCGCAGAGCGATAAGGGAAAATAGGAAAGGTAGCAGCAGCAACCCAGGGGGGAGGTGGGGGGGAGGGCTCATTTGGGTCCTCAGGGGTTTTATGTGTGTGTTTATATATATTAGTTATTTATATTAGATGTTACGAAGTTACTATTTTAGTTAATATTTCTGTTGTTTCTTATTCTGTTATTGGCAGTTGCCGTTAGTTAGCATATTATTTATTTAAAAAACGATCAATTTATATATTATTACAAAGTTTGTAAAATGGGAAATTTTTGTTTGATCGAAAAACTTTAATAAAATATATATTTTTTAAAAAAAGGATGTCTCAATGAGAAAATGGGGACCTTTACATATGCAGGTGGATGAAAAGTGGGCAGAAGTTCATCAAGTAGTATTGCCGGTAGGGTATAGAAAGGAGGTGTTGCGAGTTGCACATGAGGTACCAGTGGGAGGTCATTTGGGAATAAGGAAAACTCAAGCTAAAATCCAGAAACAGTTTTATTGGCCTGGACTACATAAAGATGTAGTTAAAATTTGTCAATCATGTCACACATGTCAAGTGATAGGGAAACCTCAAGCAGTGATAAAACCAGTGCCCTTAATACCCATTCCAGCATTTGAGGAACCTTTTACAAGGGTCCTAATAGATTGCGTAGGACCGCTTCCTAAAACGAAAAGTGGGAATCAATATCTTTTGCCGATAATGGATGTGTCTACTAGGTTTCCAGAGGCCATTCCAGTACGTAATATTACAGCGAAAAAGATTGTGGAGGAGTTACTTAAACTCTTTACTAGATAAGGATTACCCACAGAAATACAATCGGATCAAGGATCGAATTTTACCTCAAGTTTATTTGGCTTGGACTACATAAAGATGTAGCTAAATTTTGTCAATCATTGGGGGGAGATTAGAGTAGAGTAGGAGGGATAAATAGGCGGGTAGTGTCTATGGGAGAGGAACGGGTATGACCATTATGGTTTGGTTGAAGTGTTGATTTTTCGTGGATGTTTGCATATTTCTGTAATCTGTAACTGTTTACAATGCCAAAAAATACCTCAATAAAATTGTTTGTAAAAAAAAATGTTGTCAATCATGTCATACATTTCAAGTGAAAGGGAAACTTCAAGCGCCCTCAATACCCATTCCAGCATTTGAGGAACCTTTTGCAAGGGTCTTAATTGATTGAGTAGGACGGCGGCCTAAAATGAAAAGTGGGAATCAATATCTTTTGACTATAATGGATGGTGTCTACCAGGTTTCCAGAGGCCATTCCAGTATGTAATATTACAGCTAAAAAGATTGTGGAGGAGTTAGTGAAATTCTTGATTAGATATGGACTACCCACAGAAATATAATTGAATCAAAGATAAAATTTTACCTCAAGGTTATTCAAAGAAGTTATGATTAGCTTTGGAGTAAAACAATTTAAATCAACTGCATACCATCCAGAATCGCAGGGAGCATTAGAAAGGTGGCATCAGACATTAAAAACAATGTTGAGAGCTTATTGCCAAGATTATCCAGAGGATTGGAATAAAGGAATTCCATTTCTATTGTTAGCAATTAGGGATGCACCTAATGTGTCAACCAAATTCAGTCCTTTTGAACTAATTTTTAGTCATGAGGTAAGAGGACCACTTAAATTGATTAAGCAGAAATTGGTGAGTGAGCAGTCTGAAACAACATTATTGGATTACATGTCAAATTTGAGCAAACGGTTAAATAGAGCAGGTGAATTGACCAGACAACATTTAAAAGTTGCACAACATGTGATGAAACAGTTTGCGGCAACAAAGCAAAAGTTTGTAGTTTTGCCAGTGGAGATAAAGTAACTATTGTTACCAGTGGTAAGTGAATCTTTAAAAGCTAGGTTTTGTGGACCTTATCAGATTGAAATGAAATTGAGTGAAGTGAATTATTTGGTAAGAACGCCAGATAGAAGACTCACCGAGTGTGTCATGTGAATCTGCTTAAAAGGTACTTTGAAAGGGAAGGAGAGCAAAAGGAGGAGGTTTTAATGATTCGAACTCAAAATGAAGAACCAAATCCAGATCAGCCTCCCCGAACAGGCGCCGGAATGTGGCGGCTAGGAGCTTTTCACAGTAACTTCATTTGAAGCCTACTTGTGACAATAAGCGATTTTCATTTCATTTCATTTCATTTGACATTCCTCAAATTAAACTGGATAACGAGGATGTTCTTAAAAATTGGGATAAATTATTGAGTTACCTTGCGGAGGAAAAATGAACTGACCTGAAAGGGATATTAATATCACATGGGCAAGTTTGTGGAAATAAGTTGGGAAGTACTAAAATGGCTACACATGATGTAGATGTGGGAAATGCTGTTCCAATTAAACAACATCTATATAGACTGAACCCTTTAAAATCGGCACAGGTTCAAAAATAAATTGAAAGTATGCTCGAAATTGGCATAATTGAAGTGGGTTGCAGCGAATTGAGGTCAGCCATAGTAATGGTACTGAAACCGGATGGTACCCAATGATTGTGTGTGGACTGACATCCCCCTCTGAATCTCACGGCCACACCTTGAGTGCATCAGCTCTGGGATAGCCTGGTCAAGAGGCTCAGCATCTGATTGGGACTCAGCTGGGTCCTGGGATCCAGCAGACCTCCGACTGCTGTCTCCCCTAGACGTTCTTGCCCCACCTGATGTGCATCTGCAACTTTGCAGAATCCTGTCCACTACTTTCGCCCACCAAGGTGTGCGTTTCTGTGCTGGTGGAGGGTGGGGATGACAGCAATGATGGTGGCAACCTCGGAGCTCTCATCCGAGGTGTTCTCTTGGGAAGCTGGAGGGCACCCACCCCGGATGGGCCGGCACTGCCGGGTTGCGATCCTGCGGGAGAATGAACATGTGGTCATTCGGAGGGAAGGATCATCATCCCGGCATATACAACTCACGTGTATCAGGTTATCTGGGTGGGGGCCACTGTATATTCACCTCTGTGGTGTAGGCCAATCTCTACGTTGGCGACCTATCTGTCTATGGCCAACCCCGCTACCTCCAGGGCGCATTCCTCGAAGGGGGTGAGGACCCTGAAGTCTGGCACCTCACCACCCCTCCCATCTGTTGTGGGCCAATTTCTCCTTCGGGACAGTGCATTGTAAGCTGTATACTTCATGCATCGCATGTGGGGTCCGGAGGGGGGGGGGGCGATGGCGCATGGCAGGGGACAGCCAGATGCACCACCATTGCTTGGCATGGGTGGAGTGAGCCGGTAGATGCCAGGGTAGGACACTTGGCGTTGGGGGAGGGGCCGGCGAGGGGTCATTGGGGATAGCAGGCAGGACCGGTGCCAGGGGGCTGATGCCAACTTACCCATGCGGCCCGGTGGAGGTCGGTATTCCAAAATCACGACTGGTGGCGTGGCGACGTGCTGTCTGGGGTTTGCTATGCGGGACTGGTTCACGTGCTGCTCCCTTCGTTTGCAGAGAGCTACCGTGTGCAGTCATTGCGAATCAGTTGGCATGGAGCATCGTTTATTGGCCTAATTAACGTTAGATACTGGTGATGGCTTTGGCGGGTCAGCTGTCGGGAAATCCTGGCATTTCGCGCTCGCTACCACACTTAGAACGAATTTGGTTAGATCGCACCCTTAGAAACATTTCTGCTAGATCGCACCCTAGGTATATAGACACATGGGAAAAACAGGAGCAGGAGGAGGCCATTCGGCCCTTCAAGCCTGCTCCACCATTCATTGTGATCATGGCTGATCATCCAACTCAAGAGCCGAATCACACTTTACCCCGTATCCTCTGATCCCCTTCGCCTTAAGTGCTATAACTGCTTCTCAGAAACATAGAATGTTTTTGATTCAACTACTTCCAGGGGTAACAAATTCCACAGGCCAACCATTCTCTGGGTGAAGAAATGTCTCCTCATCTCTGTCCTAAATGGTCTCCCCCGTATCCTCAGACTGTGACCTCTGGTTCTGGACACCCCCCACCACGGGAAAATCCTTCCTGCATCGACCCTGTCCAGTCCCCCCCACCATCGGGAACATCCTTCCTGCATCGACCCTGTCCAGTCCCCCCCACCATCAGGAACATCCTTCCTGCATCGACCCTGTCCAGTCCTGTTAGAATTTTATAGGTTTCTATGAGATCCCCCCTCATTCTTCTGAACTCCAGCGAATACAATCCTGACCGGCTCAATCTCTCCTCGAACATCAGTCCCGCCATCCCAGTAATCAGCCTGGTAAACCTTCGCTGGACTCCCTCTAGAGCAAGAACATCCTTCCTCAGATAAGGAGACCAAAACTGTACACAATATTCCAGGTGTGGGCTCACCAAGACCCTGTATAATTGCAGCGAGACATCCCTGCTCCTGTACTCGAATCCTCTCGCTATGAAGGCCAGCAAACCATTTGCCTTCTTTACTGTCTGCTGCATCTGCATGCTGACCTTCAGTGATTGGTGGACGAGGACACCCAGGTCTTGTTGCACGTTTGCCTCTCCAAATTTATGGCCATTCAGATAATAATCTGTCATCTTGTTTTTGCCACCAAAGTGGATAACCTCACATTTATTCAAATTATACTGCATCTGCATTCATTTGCCAACTCACTCAATTTGTCCAACTCACGCTGAAGGATGCACCCTCCTCACAGCTCACTCTTCCACCCAACCTGGTACCATGTGCAAATTTGGAGATATGATATTTTGTTCCCTCATCTAAATCATTGATATATATACATGTTATTAAAGTTCATGTGTTATAGTGAAAATAGTATCTATATGAAAGTCTGTGGTTAAAAATCCTGGCCCATCAGTGACAGAGCTGCCATTCACTAAATTAGTATCTGATTCGATCAACGCCATTCCGTGAAACTGCTCCAGAAAGTCTCTTATTTATGTAGATGCTAAGTTTCATTACAGCACATCTGATTCATTCCCCAGCACCAATATTCCTTTCCTTGATACGCATCAAAATCAGAACAGAAAACTCCTAATCCAGCACAGTTAGAGTATGAATCATCCGCTAATGTTTTGTGCTAAGCAGTGATTCACATGATCTTGTATTTTAAACTCCAGGTAACTGCACTGGATTCACATTTGACAGTTCCCAAGCAACGGTTCAAGAAGCAGTAATAACTGGTAAGAGGTGCATGTTTTTGTTATTTATTACTGCAGTATTAGTGCTCGGGAGAGCATCCTGTTGGGAATATAAACGTGGAAATGCACACATCTTTTTAATACTTTTGGCACTTTGGGGGAAACTTTTTCCATTCGGGGGACGAATCAATAAGGGGAAGATGCAGAATTAAGATTAATGTCAAGGGGACCTGAGGGGAGAGAGGAGAATTTATTTTTTTATACTTTTTATAATCTGAGATGCACCACGTGACGCAGATTGAAGAATAACTTTATAAATTAATTGGATAACCACCTGAACAGGAAACCTTTGCACAGTTATAGGGAAAGGAGTGGGCAATGGCCTCTTTCTGTAATATAAAATATCATGATTCTAAACGTGACAGGCACAGACAGGACCTGAAATGTCCATTAAATATTTAAAATCTTGGGCTGGACTTCAACACCCTCAGGTGAAGATCAAATAAGGCCGCAAGCCAATGCAGGGAACAGTCACCAGGAAGTGATTTTCCAACAGAAAGCCTGCCAGCTTGAGAAAACAGCAGCCTGCTTCAGTTAAGAGAGAGGGGGCATCTCAAAATGGAGCCCCCAATTGGTTTATAATTCCCATTCTGTAGCTACCCTGCTGAAACCCATCCCACCTCCAGAAAAATGGCCCAGGGTGGGATTCTGCCAGCAATCTGGCTTGATGTCTGCACACACTTGCGATCTACAAAGCCGTGCATTCCATTGTCAGGTTTTTACCTCACTTTGTGCAAACATAGATTTAGGAATTGATATTGGAAACAGCTGTCAGGGAGCGAGTGCAGGTCTCAGATTTGTATTGTTTTAATGATTGATAATAACTTCTACTTTTCTACTCCCAACAGATGTCTGTGGCTCCCTGGTTCCTGACAATTTAAAGCAATATTATAAACTGACTTTCACCAATAACAAGGCCATCTGTGCTTCAATCTGTCACCAAGCTAGAAACGACTCTCTCAAATGTGGGACTGGAAAATGTGGAATGACAAATAATGGACCCAAATGCTAGTAAGACAAGATCTCTTTAACTGTCATGATCTGAAGTGTTTTAAATGCTCTTGTTAGATTGAGAGGTTATCAGTGAGGCAGGTTGCAACACAAAAGAGGCTAATTGAACTAAGGCAAACTATATACACTGGACAGTACAACTAATACACCGGTCTTGTTCCCACTGCTCCTAGGCTAACTCTGACCAAGCCCCAACGGCCAAGATTTAACCTAAACTCCTGGTAAACGTACGCTTGTGTTTTGTGACCCCATAGGCTCCAGACCCATTACAGGGACCGAGAATTGTCATTCTTTAAAGAGGCCATGCTACTACAGCTCTGCTTGTTAAACTGTAAAACAACTGACTGTAGCTGTCAGTGACTGGGAACAAAAAATGTTACTTTGATTGACAGGCCAGCTGGTAAATCATTTGTGCTGTTTCAATTCAGTTATGTGCTGACATTTCCCGAAGGGCTAATCATTGTGAATGCTTGGCTGACTTTCAAAAGCTATAAAGTTTTTAGAAGAGATTAACCACTTGAGGAACTTCGATGTTTTCATGAGTGTTCTTTTTTTCACTGTTAAGTTTGTATAGTGAGAACTGTATTAGAATTTTAGGAGTTAATTTTATCTCCACATGCCTCCAGAGGTTTGTCCATGGTGGATACTGGGTAAGTTGGCATTGAGTTGGCATGGATTTGTCAGAGGGAGGTCATGACTAACGAATTTGATTGAATTGTTTGAGGAAGTCATCGTATGTATCGACGAGGGTAGTGCTATTGATGTAGTTTATATGGATTTCAGCAAAGCTTTTGACAAGGTCCTACATGGAGACTTATAAAAAAGGTAAAAGCACATGGGATACAGGGTAACTTGGCAAGTTGGATCCAAAACTGGTTTAGTTGTAGGAAACAGAGGGCTGTTTGCGTGCCTGGAGGCCAGTGTCCAGTGGCATTACACAGGGATCAGTGTGAGATACCTTACTGCTTCTGGTATATATAAAAAATATATGAGGATGTGGGGGCGGTGGGGGTGATAAGTAAGTTTGTGACTGACACGAAGATTGGCAGGGTGATTAATAGGGAGGTCTTAGGTTGCATGAAGATATAGATGGGTTGGTTAGAGGCATATCAGTGGCAGATGGAACTTAACTTTGAAAAGTGTAAGGTGATGCACTTCAGAAGGAGTTACAAGACAATTGAATACTCAATGAATGGACACTCAGAAGCTCAGAGGAACAAAGGCATATTGGATTACTTGTCCACAGATGATTGAAGGCAGCCTAACAGGTTAATCGAGTAGTTACGAAGGCATATGGGATACTTGACTGAATCAACTGTGACATAGATTATAAGGGCAGGGAGATATGTTGGAGCTTTACAAAACTTTCATTAGGCCACAGCTGGAGTAGTCTTTGCCGTTCTGGTCACCTCACTATGGAAAGGATGTGATTGCATTGGAAAGGGTGCAGAGGAGATTCACCAGGATATTGCCTGGTGTGGAGCATTTGAGCAATGAAGAGAGGCTGGATAGCCTCAGGTTGTTTTCTTTCGAGCAGAGATGGCTGAGGGGAAACCTGATTGAGGTGGATAAGATTATGAGGGGTATGGCCAGGGTGGCGAGGAAGCAAAAACAGAAAATGCTGCACAATCTCAGCAGGTCTGACAGCATATGTGGACAGAGAACGGATCTCACACTTTGATTCTGGGTGACTCTGTGAGCGGATAAAGCATCATCCAGCTCTCCGTCCTTTTCACATATTGTTATGGGCCAGGGTTTAAAAAACTCCAAAGTATATCATGTAGTTCACCTGACCTACAACTGTTTATTGATTTTGGTTACGGTGAGCACAAGGGCCTGACTTTCAGCGGTTATTCAACAGAGGCCTTAAGCACTTTTAAACAAAAACAAAGTTTATTCTACGAGGTTAGTTAACATTTTTATAAACACACACAGTAAGCATTTTATCAACTACCAACATAAATACCCCACACAGCTACAGTACGCTATATATAACCCTTAATAAATTTCCCCCTTTAGCTGTTCCAATTTAGTAACAAGATCCCATAAACCAGAAACCCCTTTTCAAAGGTATGACCCAGCGCGCAGCACTCACGACCTGGGATTGACACTTGTTTCCTTTTCAAAACAGCAGGCTTGAATTTTTTCCAGAAAACAATTATTTCTTTTCAAGTTATCCAGCAGTCTGGAAACAGCTTTTAACATGCAGGAAAAAGAATCTTCTTTTTCAACCTGTGCTGTACAAACCAGTTCAAACTCAAAGCGAACGTAAACCTCAGAGCCACAGCCCAGCTCCCAGCCAAAACAAAAGTGAAAACCCAGGGCCACAGCCCTGCTCCACCCACACAATGACATGACTGAAGCCATGTGATAAGACAAAAACATTTCTGAAAGGGGCACTCCCATGACAATATCCTCCTGCAACACCCACCCCGCCTGGAAATACACCGTGGAGGGTTATACAATTTCCTCTTAATGTGTGACATGGATTAAATCTCCTGTCCTTAGTATCCTGATTTGGCACGAGCAAGGTGATCTGCTAGTAATCGTGACTGTTTTCCTTCAACATTTCCCAGCTGTGACTTGACTGACGGCTACTGGTACTTTGGCGATTTCTGTACCATTGCAATTCACAAGAATGGATTGATCGGTGGTTTATCAGCAGCATTGATTCTTCTTTTTCTGGGCCTTTTGGCCTTAACAGTCTACGTGACATGGTTTAAAAAGACCACAAAAGAAGACCTCAGGAAAAGGTACAGTAAAATAGAACCATCTAAAATACTAAACCGCTGGCTCTGTGTCATTGCAATACCTGTAAATTTAAGATGAATAGGTCTTGAAAAACAAACTGAAAACAAAAAGCCACGGAATTAATAAAAACATCAAGAAAGAAACGTTCCCAGACAAGTTTGATGCAGCGAGTTAAATCCCCTGAAATTGATGTTGAGGTAGGAGCCCAACATTATCCCTCCCTCGTGGCTTTCCTCAGGGTGCATTCCAAGGCTAAAAGACCTCGGGTGTCCAGACCCCGGGAAGAGAATAGCGGATAGCTGAAAATTGAGCCCTGCACGGGGCACCCAATGGAATGCCATGCTCTGGTGCCTGACACAGGCATGAATACGTTCTATGCCTCACACCAACATGGGCATGCAAATTGTACGGTAAAGGCTGTCGACATATCATTAATGGGTCCCACCCAGCATTCTGCAGGCCTCCCGCGATGCTCCGCCTCTGCCAGGTGGAAGTACCGACGGCGAAGTTTGCTTGTGGTGTTTAAAATAGGGAATTAAGCGCCGTAGCTGCTGAGGGAGAGAGAGCAGGTAAGACCTGGTCCCAGAGGTGCAGCCGTGGCCTGTCAGTCCTGCTGGCTGGGGGGGCATCTTCCAAGGCTGGGGGAAGCTTTGGGGATGACCAGGGGATGGGCCGGGGGCGTGCCCCTGGGGGCGGGGTGACCAGGCATGAGCCACTATCGCTGCGGCCTGCAAGAGAGCCGTACAGCTGGGCACCCCACTGACTGCACACCGTGGCCCATGGTTGAGCAAAGCATCACCAGCCAGTCACACCCCCCTCCCAAAAAAATGTGAGGCACTCTGCTGGCAGGGCACCATGTGGCCCACTCAAGGAGGACGCCTGCAGTAGACCCATATGAGGGCACAGCGTACCCCTGGCATGGGTTGTGCCAGCCACCGGTACCCCAGCTGGCAGGGATGGGGACCGGAGTCAGACGTCCCTCCATGCCAGGCACCGACAGAGGGCAAAGTATCAACGGGGACGGCCGGGTATGGGGGTGGGAATGGAAGGGGGAGGGAACATGTCGAGGTGGGGGAGGGAGTGGCGGGGGGACAGGTGGGTGCAGGGTCTGCAGTGCAGGCCGGGGTCACCGTGTAGCCCGCCGAGCCTGGTTGGGCACAGGGTTACCCGCCATGCTAACATGTACGCCTTTCACCCTCTGCAGACAATGGAGTTAGGGAATCAACCAGGTGTGGTTGGCATCTGCCTAGCCACCGCAGCCATGGCGAGTGGCTGTACGAGCAGAAGCTGCTCGGGGTGACCGCAGCCACGGCGAGTGGCTGTAGGAGCAGACGCTGCTCGGGGTGACCGCAGCCATGGCGAGTGGCTGTACGAGCAGACGCTGCTCAGGGTGACCGTAGCCATGGCGAGTGGCTGTACGAGCAGAAGCTGCTCGGGGTGACCGCAGCCATGGCGAGTGGCTGTACGAGCAGACGCTGCTCGGGGTGACCACAGCCATGGCGAGTGGCTGTACGAGCAGAAGCTGCTCGGGGTGACAGCAGCCAGGGCGAGTGGCTGTACGTTCACTATCTGCCATGGTGGGATCTGAATCCGGGTCCTGAGAGCATGACTCTGGGTCTCTGGATTACTAGTCAGCGACAATACCACTATGTGTGGGGGTGGAGTGCAGCGATAATACCACTATGTCACTGATAGTGTGTGGGAGTGGAGTGCAGCGACAATACCACTATGCCTCTGAGAGTGTGTGGGAGTGGAGTGCAGCGACAATACCACTATGCCTCAGAGAGTGTGTGGGAGTGGAGTGCAGCGACAATACCACAATGCCTCTGAGAGTGTGTGGGAATGGAGTGCAGCGACAATACCACTATGCCTCTGAGAGTGTGTGGGAGTGGAGTGCAGCGACAATACCACTATGTCACTGAGAGTGTGTGGGAGTGGAATGCAGCGACAATACCACTATGTCACTGAGAGTGTGTGGGGGTGGAGTGCAGCGACAATACCACTGTGTCACTGAGAGTGTGTGGGAGTGGAGTGCAGCGACAATACCACTATGCCTCTGAGAGTGTGTGGGAGTGGAGTGCAGCGACAATACCACTATGTCACTGAGAGTGTGTGGGAGTGGAATGCAGCGACAATACCACTATGTCACTGAGGGTGTGTGGGAGTGGAGTGCAGCGACAATACCACTGTGTCACTGAGGGTGTGTGGGAGTGGAGTGCAGCGACAATACCACTGTGTCACTGAGAGTGTGTGGGAGTGGAGTGCAGCGACAATACCACTATGTCACTGAGAGTGTGAGGGAGTGGAGTGCAGCGATAATACGACTATGTCACTGAGAGTGTGTGGGAGTCGAGTGCAGCAACAATACCACTATGTCACTGAAAGTGTGTGGGAGTGGAGTGCAGCGATAATACCACTATGTCACTGAGAGTGTGTGGGAGTGGAGTGCAGCGACAATACCACTATGTCACTGAAAGTGTGTGGGAGTGGAATGCAGCGATAATACCACTATGTCACTGAGAGTGTGTGGGAGTGGAGTGCAGCGACAATACCAC
This sequence comes from Scyliorhinus torazame, assembly GCF_047496885.1. Classification (NCBI taxonomy): domain Eukaryota; kingdom Metazoa; phylum Chordata; class Chondrichthyes; order Carcharhiniformes; family Scyliorhinidae; genus Scyliorhinus; species Scyliorhinus torazame. The sequence continues at coordinate 8,997,612 of NC_092737.1, forward strand.
TATGTCACTGAGAGTGTGTGGGAGTGGAGTGCAGCGACAATACCACTATGTCACTGAGAGTGTGTGGGAGTGGAGTGCAGCGTCAATACCACTATGTCACTGAGAGTGTGTGGGAGTGGAGTGCAGCGATAATACCACTATGCCACTGAGAGTGTGTGGGAGTGGAGTGCAGCGACAATACCACTATGTCACTGAGAGTGTGTGGGAGTGGAGTGCAGCGACAATACCACTGTGTCACTGAGAGTGTGTGGGAGTGGAGTGCAGCGACAATACCACTATGTCACTGAGAGTGTGTGGGAGTGGAGTGCAGCGACAATACCACTATGTCACTGAGAGTGTGTGGGAGTGCAATGCAGCGATAATACCACTATGCCTCTGAGAGTGTGTGGGAGTGGAATGCAGCGACAATACCACTATGTCACTGAGAGTGTGTGGGAGTGGCGTGCAGCGACAATACCACTATGTCACTGAGAGTGTGTGGGAGTGGAATGCAGCGATAATACCACTATGTCACCGAGAGTGTGTGGGAGTGGAATGCAGCTACAATACCACTATGTCACTGAGAGTGTGTGGGAGTGGAGTGCAGCGACAATACCACTATGTCACTGAGAGTGTGTGGGAGTGGAGTGCAGCGACAATACCACTGTGTCACTGAGAGTGTGTGGGAGTGGAGTGCAGCGACAATACCACAGTGTCACTGAGAGTGTGTGGGAGTGGAGTGCAGCGACAATACCACTATGTCACTGAGAGTGTGTGGGAGTGGAGTGCAGCGATAATACCACTATGCCACTGAGAGTGTGTGGGAGTGGAGTGCAGCGACAATACCACTATGTCACTGAAAGTGTGTGGGAGTGGAGTGCAGCGACAATACCACTATGCCTCTGAGAGTGTGTGGGAGTGGAGTGCAGCGACAATACCACTGTGTCACTGAGAGTGTGTGGGAGTGGAGTGCAGCGACAATACCACTATGTCACTGAGAGTGTGTGGGAGTGGAGTGCAGCGACAATACCACTATGCCTCTGAGAGTGTGTGGGAGTGGCGTGCAGCGATAATACCACTATGTCACTGAGAGTGTGTGGGAGTGGAGTGCAGCGACAATACGACTGTGTCACTGAGAGTGTGAGGGAGTGGAGTGCAGCGATAATATCACTATGTCACTGAGAGTGTGTGGGAGTGGAGTGCAGCGACAATACCACTATGCCACTGAGAGTGTGTGGGGGTGGAGTGCAGCGACAATACCACTATGTCACTGAGAGTGTGTGGGAGTGGAGTGCAGTGACAATACCACTATGTCACTGAGAGTGTGTGGGAGTGGAGTGCAGCGATAATACCACGATGCCACTGAGAGTGTGTGGGAGTGGAGTGCAGCGACAATACCACTATGTCACTGAGAGTGTGTGGGAGTGGAGTGCAGCGACAATACCACTATGCCTCTGAGAGTGTGTGGGAGTGGAGTGCAGCGACAATACCACTGTGTCACTGAGAGTGTGTGGGAGTGGAGTGCAGCGACAATACCACTATGCCTCTGAGAGTGTGTGGGAGTGGAGTGCAGCGACAATACCACTATGCCACTGAGAGTGTGTGGGAGTGGAGTGCAGCGACAATACCACTATGTCACTGAGAGTGTGTGGGAGTGGAATGCAGCGACAAAACCACTATGTCACTGAGAGTGTGTGGGAGTGGAGTGCAGCGACAATACCACTATGTCACTGAGAGTGTGTGGGAGTGGAGTGCAGCGACAAAACCACTATGTCACTGAGAGTGTGTGGGAGTGCAATGCAGCGATAATACCAATATGTCACTGAGAGTGTGTGGGAGCGGAGTGCAGCGACAATACCACTATGTCACTGAGAGTGTGTGGGAGTGGAATGCAGCGACAAAACCACTATGTCACTGAGAGTGTGTGGGAGTGCAATGCAGCGATAATACCACTATGTCACTGAGAGTGTGTGGGAGTGGAGTGCAGCGACAATACCACTATGCCACTGAGAGTGTGTGGGAGTGGAGTGCAGCGACAATACCACTATGTCACTGAGAGTGTGTGGGAGTGGAGTGCAGCGACAATACCACTATGCCACTGAGAGTGTGTGGGAGTGGAGTGCAGCGATAATACCACTATGTCACTGAGAGTGTGTGGGAGTGGAGTGCAGCGACAATACCACTATGTCACTGAGAGTGTGTGGGAGTGGAATGCAGCGATAATACCACTATGTCACTGAGAGTGTGTGGGAGTGAAGTGCAGCGTTAATACCACTATGCCTCTGAGAGTGTGTCGGAGTGGAGTGCAGCGACAATACCACTATGTCACTGAGAGTGTGTGGGAGTGGAATGCAGCGATAATACCACTATGTCACTGAGAGTGTGTGGGAGTGGAGTGCAGCGATAATACCACTATGTCACTGAGAGTGTGTGGGAGTGGAGTGCAGCGACAATACCACTATGTCACTGAGAGTGTGTGGGAGTGGAGTGCAGCGACAATACCACTATGTCACTGAGAGTGTGTGGGAGTGGAGTGCAGCGTCAATACCACTATGTCACTGAGAGTGTGTGGGAGTGGAGTGCAGCGATAATACCACTATGCCACTGAGAGTGTGTGGGAGTGGAGTGCAGCGACAATACCACTATGTCACTGAGAGTGTGTGGGAGTGGAATGCAAGCGACAATACCACTGTGTCACTGAGAGTGTGTGGGAGTGGAGTGCAGCGATAATACCACTATGTCACTGAGAGTGTGTGGGAGTGGAGTGCAGCGACAATACCACTGTGTCACTGAGAGTGTGAGGGAGTGGAGTGCAGCGATAATACCACTATGTCACTGAGAGTGTGTGGGAGTGGAGTGCAGCGACAATACCACTGTGTCACTGAGAGTGTGAGGGAGTGGAGTGCAGCGATAATACCACTATGCCTCTGAGAGTGTGTGGGAGTGGAATGCAGCGACAATACCACTATGTCACTGAGAGTGTGAGGGAGTGGAATGCAGCGATAATACCACTATGTCACCGAGAGTGTGTGGGAGTGGAATGCAGCGACAATACCACTATGTCACTGAGAGTGTGTGGGAGTGGAGTGCAGCGATAATACCACTATGTCACTGAGAGTGTGTGGGAGTGGAGTGCAGCGACAATACCACTATGTCACTGAGAGTGTGTGGGAGTGGAATGCAGCGATAATACCACTATGTCACTGAGAGTGTGTGGGAGTGAAGTGCAGCGTCAATACCACTATGCCTCTGAGAGTGTGTCGGAGTGGAGTGCAGCGACAATACCACTATGTCACTGAGAGTGTGTGGGAGTAGAATGCAGCGATAATACCACTATGTCACTGAGAGTGTGTGGGAGTGGAGTGCAGCGATAATACCACTATGTCACTGAGAGTGTGTGGGAGTGGAGTGCAGCGACAATACCACTATGTCACTGAGAGTGTGTGGGAGTGGAGTGCAGCGACAATACCACTATGCCTCTGAGAGTGTGTGGGAGTGGCGTGCAGCGATAATACCACTATGTCACTGAGAGTGTGTGGGAGTGGAGTGCAGCGACAATACGACTGTGTCACTGAGAGTGTGAGGGAGTGGAGTGCAGCGATAATATCACTATGTCACTGAGAGTGTGTGGGAGTGGAGTGCAGCGACAATACCACTATGCCACTGAGAGTGTGTGGGGGTGGAGTGCAGCGACAATACCACTATGTCACTGAGAGTGTGTGGGAGTGGAGTGCAGTGACAATACCACTATGTCACTGAGAGTGTGTGGGAGTGGAGTGCAGCGATAATACCACGATGCCACTGAGAGTGTGTGGGAGTGGAGTGCAGCGACAATACCACTATGTCACTGAGAGTGTGTGGGAGTGGAGTGCAGCGACAATACCACTATGCCTCTGAGAGTGTGTGGGAGTGGAGTGCAGCGACAATACCACTGTGTCACTGAGAGTGTGTGGGAGTGGAGTGCAGCGACAATACCACTATGCCTCTGAGAGTGTGTGGGAGTGGAGTGCAGCGACAATACCACTATGCCACTGAGAGTGTGTGGGAGTGGAGTGCAGCGACAATACCACTATGTCACTGAGAGTGTGTGGGAGTGGAATGCAGCGACAAAACCACTATGTCACTGAGAGTGTGTGGGAGTGGAGTGCAGCGACAATACCACTATGTCACTGAGAGTGTGTGGGAGTGGAGTGCAGCGACAAAACCACTATGTCACTGAGAGTGTGTGGGAGTGCAATGCAGCGATAATACCAATATGTCACTGAGAGTGTGTGGGAGCGGAGTGCAGCGACAATACCACTATGTCACTGAGAGTGTGTGGGAGTGGAATGCAGCGACAAAACCACTATGTCACTGAGAGTGTGTGGGAGTGCAATGCAGCGATAATACCACTATGTCACTGAGAGTGTGTGGGAGTGGAGTGCAGCGACAATACCACTATGCCACTGAGAGTGTGTGGGAGTGGAGTGCAGCGACAATACCACTATGTCACTGAGAGTGTGTGGGAGTGGAGTGCAGCGACAATACCACTATGCCACTGAGAGTGTGTGGGAGTGGAGTGCAGCGATAATACCACTATGTCACTGAGAGTGTGTGGGAGTGGAGTGCAGCGACAATACCACTATGTCACTGAGAGTGTGTGGGAGTGGAATGCAGCGATAATACCACTATGTCACTGAGAGTGTGTGGGAGTGAAGTGCAGCGTCAATACCACTATGCCTCTGAGAGTGTGTCGGAGTGGAGTGCAGCGACAATACCACTATGTCACTGAGAGTGTGTGGGAGTGGAATGCAGCGATAATACCACTATGTCACTGAGAGTGTGTGGGAGTGGAGTGCAGCGATAATACCACTATGTCACTGAGAGTGTGTGGGAGTGGAGTGCAGCGACAATACCACTATGTCACTGAGAGTGTGTGGGAGTGGAGTGCAGCGACAATACCACTATGTCACTGAGAGTGTGTGGGAGTGGAGTGCAGCGTCAATACCACTATGTCACTGAGAGTGTGTGGGAGTGGAGTGCAGCGATAATACCACTATGCCACTGAGAGTGTGTGGGAGTGGAGTGCAGCGACAATACCACTATGTCACTGAGAGTGTGTGGGAGTGGAATGCAAGCGACAATACCACTGTGTCACTGAGAGTGTGTGGGAGTGGAGTGCAGCGATAATACCACTATGTCACTGAGAGTGTGTGGGAGTGGAGTGCAGCGACAATACCACTGTGTCACTGAGAGTGTGAGGGAGTGGAGTGCAGCGATAATACCACTATGTCACTGAGAGTGTGTGGGAGTGGAGTGCAGCGACAATACCACTGTGTCACTGAGAGTGTGAGGGAGTGGAGTGCAGCGATAATACCACTATGCCTCTGAGAGTGTGTGGGAGTGGAATGCAGCGACAATACCACTATGTCACTGAGAGTGTGAGGGAGTGGAATGCAGCGATAATACCACTATGTCACCGAGAGTGTGTGGGAGTGGAATGCAGCGACAATACCACTATGTCACTGAGAGTGTGTGGGAGTGGAGTGCAGCGACAATACCACTATGTCACTGAGAGTGTGTGGGAGTGGAGTGCAGCGACAATACCACTGTGTCACTGAGAGTGTGTGGGAGTGGAGTGCAGCGACAATACCACAGTGTCACTGAGAGTGTGTGGGAGTGGAGTGCAGCGACAATACCACTATGTCACTGAGAGTGTGTGGGAGTGGAGTGCAGCGATAATACCACTATGCCACTGAGAGTGTGTGGGAGTGGAGTGCAGCGACAATACCACTATGTCACTGAAAGTGTGTGGGAGTGGAGTGCAGCGACAATACCACTATGCCTCTGAGAGTGTGTGGGAGTGGAGTGCAGCGACAATACCACTGTGTCACTGAGAGTGTGTGGGAGTGGAGTGCAGCGACAATACCACTATGTCACTGAGAGTGTGTGGGAGTGGAATGCAGCGACAATACCACTATGTCACTGAGAGTGTGTGGGAGTGGAGTGCAGCGACAATACCACTATGCCTCTGAGAGTGTGTGGGAGTGGCGTGCAGCGATAATACCACTATGTCACTGAGAGTGTGTGGGAGTGGAGTGCAGCGACAATACGACTGTGTCACTGAGAGTGTGAGGGAGTGGAGTGCAGCGATAATATCACTATGTCACTGAGAGTGTGTGGGAGTGGAGTGCAGCGACAATACCACTATGCCACTGAGAGTGTGTGGGGGTGGAATGCAGCGACAATACCACTATGTCACTGAGAGTGTGTGGGAGTGGAGTGCAGTGACAATACCACTATGTCACTGAGAGTGTGTGGGAGTGGAGTGCAGCGATAATACCACGATGCCACTGAGAGTGTGTGGGAGTGGAGTGCAGCGACAATACCACTATGTCACTGAGAGTGTGTGGGAGTGGAGTGCAGCGACAATACCACTATGCCTCTGAGAGTGTGTGGGAGTGGAGTGCAGCGACAATACCACTGTGTCACTGAGAGTGTGTGGGAGTGGAGTGCAGCGACAATACCACTATGCCTCTGAGAGTGTGTGGGAGTGGAGTGCAGCGAAAATACCACTATGTCACTGAGAGTGTGTGGGAGTGGAGTGCAGCGATAATACCACTATGTCACTGAGAGTGTGTGGGAGTGGAATGCAGCGACAAAACCACTATGCCACTGAGAGTGTGTGGGAGTGGAGTGCAGCGATAATACCACTATGTCACTGAGAGTGTGTGGGAGTGGAATGCAGCGACAAAACCACTATGCCACTGAGAGTGTGAGGGAGTGGAGTGCAGCGATAATACCACTATGTCACTGAGAGTGTGTGGGAGTGGAGTGCAGCGACAATACCACTATGTCACTGAGAGTGTGTGGCAGTGGAGTGCAGCGACAATACCACTATGCCACTGAGAGTGTGTGGGAGTGGAGTGCAGCGACAATACCACTATGCCTCTGAGAGTGTGTGGGAGTGGAGTGCAGCGATAATACCACTATGTCACTGAGAGTGTGTGGGAGTGGAGTGCAGCGATAATACCACTATGTCACTGAGAGTGTGTGGGAGTGGAGTGCAGCGACAATACCACTATGTCACTGAGAGTGTGTGGGAGTGGAGTGCAGCGATAATACCACTATGTCATTGAGAGTGTGTGGGAGTGGAGTGCAGCGACAATACCACTATGTCACTGAGAGTGTGTGGGAGTGGAGTGCAGCGACAATACCACTATGTCACTGAGAGTGTGTGGGAGTGGAGTGCAGCGACAATACCACTATGTCACTGAGAGTGTGTGGCAGTGGAGTGCAGCGACAATACCACTATGCCACTGAGAGTGTGTGGGAGTGGAGTGCAGCGATAATACCACTATGTCACTGAGAGTGTGTGGGAGTGGAGTGCAGCGACAATACCACTATGTCACTGAGAGTGTGTGGCAGTGGAGTGCAGCGACAATACCACTATGCCACTGAGAGTGTGTGGGAGTGGAGTGCAGCGACAATACCACTATGCCTCTGAGAGTGTGTGGGAGTGGAGTGCAGCGATAATACCACTATGTCACTGAGAGTGTGTGGGAGTGGAGTGCAGCGATAATACCACTATGTCACTGAGAGTGTGTGGGAGTGGAGTGCAGCGATAATACCACTATGTCACTGAGAGTGTGTGGGAGTGGAGTGCAGCGTCAATAGCACTATGCCACTGAGAGTGTGTGGGAGTGGAGTGCAGCGATAATACCACTATGTCACCGAGAGTGTGTGGGAGTGGAGTGCAGCGATAATACCACTATGCCACTGAGAGTGTGTGGGAGTGGAGTGCAGCGTCAATACCACTATGCCACTGAGAGTGTGTGGGAGTGGAATGCAGCGACAATACCACTATGTCACTGAGAGTGTGTGGGAGTGCAATGCAGCGACAATACCACTATGTCACTGAGAGTGTGTGGGAGTGGAGTGCAGCGATAATACCACTGTGTCACTGAGAGTGTGAGGGAGTGGAGTGCAGCGACAATACCACTATGCCTCTGAGAGTGTGTGGGAGTGGAGTGCAGCGACAATACCACTGTGTCACTGAGAGTGTGTGGGAGTGGAGTGCAGCGACAATACCACTATGTCACTGAGAGTGTGTGGGAGTGGCGTGCAGCGATAATACCACTATGTCACTGAGAGTGTGTGGGAGTGGAGTGCAGCGACAATACCACTATGTCACTGAGAGTGTGTGGGAGTGGCGTGCAGCGATAATACCACTGTGTCACTGAGAGTGTGTGGGAGTGGAGTGCAGCGACAATACCACTATGTCACTGAGAGTGTGTGGGAGTGGAGTGCAGCGACAATACCACTGTGTCTCTGAGAGTGTGTGGGAGTGGAGTGCAGCGATAATACCACTATGTCAGTGAGAGTGTGTGGGAGTGGAATGCAGCGATAATACCACTATGCCTCTGAGAGTGTGTGGGAGTGGAATGCAGCGACAATACCACTATGTCACTGAGAGTGTGTGGGAGTGGAGTGCAGCGACAATACCACTATGCCACTGAGAGTGTGTGGGAGTGGAGTGCAGCGACAATACCACTATGTCACTGAGAGTGTGTGGGAGTGGAGTGCAGCGACAATACCACTATGCCACTGCGAGTGTGTGGGAGTGGAGTGCAGCGATAATACCACTATGTCACTGAGAGTGTGTGGGAGTGGAGTGCAGCGACAATACAACTATGCCTCTGAGAGTGTGTGGGAGTGGAGTGCAGCGATAATACCACTATGTCACTGAGAGTGTGTGGGAGTGGAGTGCAGCGATAATACCACTATGTCACTGAGAGTGTGTGGGAGTGGAGTGCAGCGACAATACCACTATGTCACTGAGAGTGTGTGGGAGTGGAATGCAGCGATAATACCACTATGTCACTGAGAGTGTGTGGGAGTGAAGTGCAGCGTCAATACCACTATGCCTCTGAGAGTGTGTCGGAGTGGAGTGCAGCGATAATACCACTATGTCACTGAGAGTGTGGGAGTGGAGTGCAGCGACAATACCACTATGTCACTGAGAGTGTGTGGGAGTGGAGTGCAGCGTCAATACCACTATGCCACTGAGAGTGTGTGGGAGTGGAGTGCAGCGACAATACCACTATGTCACTGAGAGTGTGTGGGAGGGAAGTGCAGCGTCAATAGCACTATGCCACTGAGAGTGTGTGGGAGTGGAGTGCAGCGACAATACCACTATGTCACTGAGAGTGTGTGGGAGTGGAGTGCAGCGATGATACCACTATGTCACTGAGAGTGTGTGTGAGTGGAGTGCAGCGTCAATACCACTATGCCACTGAGTGTGGGAGTGGAGTGCAGCGACAATACCACTATGTCTCTGAAAGTGTGTGGGAGTGGAGTGCAGCGACAATACCACTGTGTCACTGAGAGTGTGTGGGAGTGGAGTGCAGTGACAATACCACTATGCCTCTGAGAGTGTGTGGGAGTGGAGTGCAGCGACTATACCACTATGTCACTGAGAGTGTGTGGGAGTGGAGTGCAGCGACAATACCACTGTGTCTTTGAGAGTGTGTGGGAGTGGAGTGCAGCGATAATACCACTATGTCAGTGAGAGTGTGTGGGAGTGGAATGCAGCGATAATACCACTATGCCTCTGAGAGTGTGTGGGAGTGGAATGCAGCGACAATACCACTATGTCACTGAGAGTGTGTGGGAGTGGAATGCAGCGACAATACCACTATGCCACTGAGAGTGTGTGGGAGTGGAGTGCAGCGACAATACCACTATGTCACTGAGAGTGTGTGGGAGTGGAGTGCAGCGACAATACCACTATGCCACTGAGAGTGTGTGGGAGTGGAGTGCAGCGATAATACCACTATGTCACTGAGAGTGTGTGGGAGTGGAGTGCAGCGACAATACAACTATGCCTCTGAGAGTGTGTGGGAGTGGAGTGCAGCGATAATACCACTATGTCACTGAGAGTGTGTGGGAGTGGAGTGCAGCGATAATACCACTATGTCACTGAGAGTGTGTGGGAGTGGAGTGCAGCGACAATACCACTATGTCACTGAGAGTGTGTGGGAGTGGAATGCAGCGATAATACCACTATGTCACTGAGAGTGTGTGGGAGTGAAGTGCAGCGTCAATACCACTATGCCTCTGAGAGTGTGTCGGAGTGGAGTGCAGCGATAATACCACTATGTCACTGAGAGTGTGGGAGTGGAGTGCAGCGACAATACCACTATGTCACTGAGAGTGTGTGGGAGTGGAGTGCAGCGTCAATACCACTATGCCACTGAGAGTGTGTGGGAGTGGAGTGCAGCGACAATACCACTATGTCACTGAGAGTGTGTGGGAGTGGAGTGCAGCGTCAATAGCACTATGCTTTGGATTTCGGCGGCAGCGGTGCGCAGGGGCCTTCTTGGAGGTGAGTAGTGAGTTTAAAAGCACTTACCTTTACAGGAGCAGCCCTTTGGATTTCGGCGGCAGCGGTGCGCAGGGGCCTTCTGGGAGGTGAGTAGTTAGTTTAAAAGCTCTTACCTTTACAGGAGCAGCCCATTGGATTTCGGCGGCAGCGGTGCGCAGGGGCCTTCTGGGAGGTGAGTAGCGACTTTAAAACCACTTACCTTTACAGGAGCAGCCCTTTGGATTTCGGCGGCAGCGGTGCGCAGGGGCCTTCTTGGAGGTGAGTAGTGAGTTTAAAAGCACTTACCTTTACAGGAGCAGCCCTTTGGATTTCGGCGGCAGCGGTGCGCAGGGGCCTTCTGGGAGGTGAGTAGTTAGTTTAAAAGCTCTTACCTTTACAGGAGCAGCCCATTGGATTTCGGCGGCAGCGGTGCGCAGGGGCCTTCTGGGAGGTGAGTAGTTAGTTTAAAAGCTCTTACCTTTACAGGAGCAGCCCATTGGATTTCGGCGGCAGCGGTGCGCAGGGGCCTTCTTGGAGGTGAGTAGTGAGTTTAAAAGCACTTACCTTTACAGGAGCAGCCCTTTGGATTTCGGCGGCAGCGGTGCGCAGGGGCCTTCTGGGAGGTGAGTAGTTAGTTTAAAAGCTCTTACCTTTACAGGAGCAGCCCATTGGATTTCGGCGGCAGCGGTGCGCAGGGGCCTTCTTGGAGGTGAGTAGTGAGTTTAAAAGCACTTACCTTTACAGGAGCAGCCCTTTGGATTTCGGCGGCAGCGGTGCGCAGGGGCCTTCTGGGAGGTGAGTAGTTAGTTTAAAAGCTCTTACCTTTACAGGAGCAGCCCATTGGATTTCGGCGGCAGCGGTGCGCAGGGGCCTTCTTGGAGGTGAGTAGTGAGTTTAAAAGCACTTACCTTTACAGGAGCAGCCCTTTGGATTTCGGCGGCAGCGGTGCGCAGGGGCCTTCTGGGAGGTGAGTAGCGACTTTAAAACCACTTACCTTTACAGGAGCAGCCCTTTGGATTTCGGCGGGAACCGGAAGTTCGACCTCTGGCAAGTCCCCCCCCCCCCCCAATAAATTCTGGTGGAGAGGAAACCCGAGACACTACACGTGTAGTGTCTCCCACCCACCCTCCTCCTCTAACCTAATAATAAGACCCATTGGTGGAAGGTAAGTGCCATATTATATTATATATTATTAGCATTGTGCAGGCCAAGGATTGGAGGTGGAGGAGCAGTCTCTGTCAGCGAGAGAACCTGAGAACATCTCAGAAGGTAAGCAAGTGATTTTTACTTTTATACCTTTTTTCAAATTGTGTGTGTCGGGGGGGACAGAAAAGCTGTGACCTGAGTGGCTGGTTGGGATTCTAACCTAAATTTTTTTGACTATTTGGGAACTAATTAAACATAATAACTTAATTATAATTTAGAGGATATCTAAGCCAGAGATCGGAGGATATTATAGTTAGCTATCGCATTTCTATTAGAAATCTAGTGCTAGGAAACAGATAGTTGACAGTAACTTTGTAATTTAAAAAAAAAAAAGTATTTATAAAAAAAAAAAAAGACAAATTTTAATTAATTGACGCAATGTCAGTTAGAGGGGTGCTGTGCTCTGACTGTGAGATGTGGCAGGTCCGGGAGGCTTCCAGCGTCCTGGATGGCTTCATCTGCAGAAAGTGCACCCAACTGCAGCTCCTCACAGACCGCATGGTTCGGTTGGAGCAGCAATTGGATGCACTTAGGAGCATGCAGGTGGCGGAAAGCGTCATAGATCGCAGTTATGTAAGTGTGGTCACACCCAAGGTGCAGGCAGAGAAATGGGTGACCACCAGAAAGGGCAGGCAGTCAGTGCAGGAATCCCCTGTGGTTGTCCCCCTCTCGAACAGGTATACCCCTTTGGATACTGTCGGGGGGGATAGCCTATCAGGGGAAAACAGCAGCAGCCAGAGCAGTGGCACCACGGCTGGCTCTGATGTTCAGAAGGGAGGGTCAAAGCGCAGAAGAGTAATAGTTATAGGGGACTCTATAGTCAGGGGAACAGATAGGCGCTTCTGTGGACGTGAAAGAGACTCCAGGATGGTATGTTGCCTCCCTGGTGCCAGGGTCCAGGATGTCTCCGAACGGGTAGAGGGAATCCTGAAGGGGGAGGGCAAACAGGTAGAGGTCGTTGTACATATTGGTACTAACGACATAGGCAGGAAGAGGCATGAGGTCCTGCAGCAGGAGTTCAGGGAGCTAGGCAGAAAGTTAAAAGACAGGACCTCGAGGGTTGTAATCTCGGGATTACTCCCTGTGCCACGTGCCAGTGAGGCTAGAAATAGGAAGATAGAGCAGACAAACACGTGGCTAAACAGCTGGTGTAGGAGGGAGGGTTTCGGTTATCTGGACCACTGGGAGCTCTTCCGGGGCAGGTGTGACCTGTATAAGATGGACGGGTTGCATCTAAACCGGAGAGGCATAAATATCCTGGCCGCGAGATTTGCTAGTGTCACACGGGAGGGTTTAAACTAGTATGGCAGGGGGGTGGGCACGGGAGCAATAGGTCAGAAGGTGAGAGCGTTGAGGGAGAACTAGGGAATAGGGACAGTGTGGCTCTGAGGCAGAGCAGACGGGGAGAAGTTGCTGAACACAGCGGGTCTGGTGGCCTGAAGTGCATATGTTTTAATGCAAGGAGCATTACGGGTAAGGCAGATGAACTTAGAGCTTGGATTAGTACTTGGAACTATGATGTTGTTGCCATTACAGAGACCTGGTTGAGGGAAGGGCAGGATTGGCAGCTAAACGTTCCAGGATTTAGATGTTTCAGGCGGGATAGAGGGGGATGTAAAAGGGGAGGCGGAGTTGCGCTACTTGTTCAGGAGAGTATCACAGCTATACAGCGAGAGGACACCTCAGAGGGCAGTGAGGCTATATGGGTAGAGATCAGGAATAAGAAGGGTGCAGTCACAATGTTGGGGGTATACTACAGGCCTCCCAACAGCCAGCGGGAGATAGAGGAGCAGATAGGTAGACAGATTTTGGAAAAGAGTAAAAACAACAGGGTTGTGGTGATGGGAGACTTCAACTTCCCCAATATTGACTGGGACTCACTTAGTGCCAGGGGCTTAGACGGGGCAGAGTTTGTAAGGAGCATCCAGGAGGGCTTCTTAAAACAATATGTAAACAGTCCAACTAGGGAAGGGGCGGTACTGGACCTGGTATTGGGGAATGAGCCCGGCCAGGTGGTAGATGTTTCAGTAGGGGAGCATTTCGGTAACAGTGACCACAATTCAGTAAGTTTTAAAGTACTGGTGGACAAGGATAAGAGTGGTCCGAGGATGAATGTGCTAAATTGGGGGAAGGCTAATTATAACAATATTAGGCGGGACCTGAAGAACATAGATTGGGGGCGGATGTTTGAGGGCAAATCAACATCTGACATGTGGGAGGCTTTCAAGTGTCAGTTGAAAGGAATACAGGACAGGCATGTTCCTGTGAGGAAGAAAGATAAATACGGCAATTTTCGGGAACCTTGGATGACGAATGATATTGTAGGCCTCGTCAAAAAGAAAAAGGAGGCATTTGTCAGGGCTAAAAGGCTGGGAACAGACGAAGCCTGTGTGGCATATAAGGAAAGTAGGAAGGAACTTAAGCAAGGAGTCAGGAGGGCTAGAAGGGGTCATGAAAAGTCATTGGCAAATAGGGTTAAGGAAAATCCCAAGGCTTTTTACACTTACATAAAAAGCAAGAGGGTAGCCAGGGAAAGGGTTGGCCCACTGAAGGATAGGCAAGGGAATCTATGTGTGGAGCCAGAGGAAATGGGCGAGGTACTAAATGAATACTTTGCATCAGTATTCACCAAAGAGAAGGAATTGGTAGATGTTGAGTCTGGAGAAGGGGGTGTAGATAGCCTGGGTCACATTGTGATCCAAAAAGACGAGGTGTTGGGTGTCTTAAAAAATATTAAGGTAGATAAGTCCCCAGAGCCGGATGGGATCTACCCCAGAATACTGAAGGAGGCTGGAGAGGAAATTGCTGAGGCCTTGACAGAAATCTTTGGATCCTCGCTGTCTTCAGGGGATGTCCCGGAGGACTGGAGAATAGCCAATGTTGTTCCTCTGTTTAAGAAGGGTGGCAGGGATAATCCCGGGAACTACAGGCCGGTGAGCCTTACTTCAGTGGTAGGGAAATTACTGGAGAGAATTCTTCGAGACAGGATCTACTCCCATTTGGAAGCAAATGGACGTATTAGTGAGAGGCAGCACGGTTTTGTGAAGGGGAGGTCGTGTCTCACTAACTTGATCGAGTTTTTCGAGGAGGTCACTAAGATGATTGATGCAGGTAGGGCAGTAGATGTTGTCTATATGGACTTCAGTAAGGCCTTTGACAAGGTCCCTCATGGTAGACTAGTACAAAAGGTGAAGTCACACGGGATCAGGGGTGAACTGGCAAGGTGGATACAGAACTGGCTAGGCCATAGAAGGCAGAGGGTAGCAATGGAGGGATGCTTTTCTAATTGGAGGGCTGTGACCAGTGGTGTTCCACAGGGATCAGTGCTGGGACCTTTGCTCTTTGTAGTATATATAAATGATTTGGAGGAAAATGTAACTGGTCTGATTAGTAAGTTTGCAGACGACACAAAGGTTGGTGGAATTGCGGATAGCGATGAGGACTGTCTGAGGATACAGCAGGATTTAGATTGTCTGGAGACTTGGGCGGAGAGATGGCAGATGGAGTTTAACCTGGACAAATGTGAGGTAATGCATTTTGGAAGGGCTAATGCAGGTAGGGAATATACAGTGAATGGTAGAACCCTCAGGAGTATTGAAAGTCAAAGAGATCTAGGAGTACAGGTCCACAGATCACTGAAAGGGGCTACACAGGTGGAGAAGGTAGTCAAGAAGGCATACGGCATGCTTGCCTTCATTGGCCGGGGCATTGAGTATAAGAATTGGCAAGTCATGTTGCAGCTGTATAGAACCTTAGTTAGGCCACACTTGGAGTATAGTGTTCAATTCTGGTCGCCACACTACCAGAAGGATGTGGAGGCTTTAGAGAGGGTGCAGAAGAGATTTACCAGAATGTTGCCTGGTATGGAGGGCATAAGCTATGAGGAGCGATTGAATAAACTCGGTTTGTTCTCACTGGAACGAAGGAGGTTGAGGGGCGACCTGATAGAGGTATACAAAATTATGAGGGGCATAGACAGAGTGGATAGTCAGAGGCTTTTCCCCAGGGTAGAGGGGTCAATTACTAGGGGGCATAGGTTTAAGGTGAGAGGGGCAAAGTTTAGAGTAGATGTACGAGGCAAGTTTTTTACGCAGAGGGTAGTGGGTGCCTGGAACTCACTACCGGAGGAGGTAGTGGAGGCAGGGACGATAGGGACATTTAAGGGGCATCTTGACAAATATATGAATAGGATGGGAATAGAAGGATACGGACCCAGGAAGTGTAGAAGATTGTAGTTTAGTCGGGCAGTATGGTCGGCACGGGCTTGGAGGGCCGAAGGGCCTGTTCCTGTGCTGTACATTTCTTTGTTCTTTGTCTTTGTTCTTTGTATGCCACTGAGAGTGTGTGGGAGTGGAGTGCAGCGACAATACCACTATGTCACTGAGAGTGTGTGGGAGTGGAGTGCAGCGATGATACCACTATGTCACTGAGAGTGTGTGTGAGTGGAGTGCAGCGTCAATACCACTATGCCACTGAGTGTGGGAGTGGAGTGCAGCGACAATACCACTATGTCTCTGAAAGTGTGTGGGAGTGGAGTGCAGCGACAATACCACTATGTCACTGAGAGTGTGTGGGAGTGGAGTGCAGCGACAATACCACTGTGTCACTGAGAGTGTGTGGGAGTGGAGTGCAGCGACAATACCACTATGCCTCTGAGAGTGTGTGGGAGTGGAGTGCAGCGTCAATACCACTATGTCACTGAGAGTGTGTGGGAGTGGAATGCAGCGACAATACCACTATGTCACTGAGAGTGTGTGGGAGTGCAATGCAGCGACAATACCACAATGTCACTGAGAGTGTGTGGGAGTGGAGTGCAGCGACAATACCACTATGCCTCTGAGAGTGTGTGGGAGTGGAGTGCAGCGACAATACCACTATGTCACTGAGAGTGTGTGGGAGTGGCGTGCAGCGATAATACCACTATGTCACTGAGAGTGTGTGGGAGTGGAGTGCAGCGACAATACCACTATGTCACTGAGAGTGTGTGGGAGTGGCGTGCAGCGATAATACCACTATATCACTGAGAGTGTGTGGGAGTGGAGTGCAGCGACAATACCACTATGTCACTGAGAGTGTGTGGGAGTGGCGTGCAGCGATAATACCACTATGTCACTGAGAGTGTGTGGGAGTGGAGTGCAGCGACAATACCACTGTGTCTCTGAGAGTGTGTGGGAGTGGAGTGCAGCGATAATACCACTCTGTCACTGAGAGTGTGTGGGAGTGGAGTGCAGCGACAATACCACTGTGTCACTGAGAGTGTGTGGGAGTGGAGTGCAGCGACAATACCACTATGCCACTGAGAGTGTGTGGGAGTGGAGTGCAGCGACAATACCACTATGCCACTGAGAGTGTGTGGGAGTGGAATGCAGCGACAATACCACTATGTCACTGAGAGTGTGTGGGAGTGGAGTGCAGCGATAATACCACTATGTCACTGAGAGTGTGTGGGAGTGGAGT
Source organism: Scyliorhinus torazame (assembly GCF_047496885.1). NCBI lineage: Eukaryota > Metazoa > Chordata > Chondrichthyes > Carcharhiniformes > Scyliorhinidae > Scyliorhinus > Scyliorhinus torazame. The sequence goes on from NC_092737.1 coordinate 9,014,599, forward strand.
GCAGCGACAATACCACTATGCCTCTGAGAGTGTGTGGGAGTGGAGTGCAGCGACAATACCACTGTGTCACTGAGAGTGTGTGGGAGTGGAGTGCAGCGACAATACCACTATGTCACTGAGAGTGTGTGGGAGTGGCGTGCAGCGATAATACCACTATGTCACTGAGAGTGTGTGGGAGTGGAGTGCAGCGACAATACCACTATGTCACTGAGAGTGTGTGGGAGTGGCGTGCAGCGATAATACCACTGTGTCACTGAGAGTGTGTGGGAGTGGAGTGCAGCGACAATACCACTATGTCACTGAGAGTGTGTGGGAGTGGAGTGCAGCGACAATACCACTGTGTCTCTGAGAGTGTGTGGGAGTGGAGTGCAGCGATAATACCACTATGTCAGTGAGAGTGTGTGGGAGTGGAATGCAGCGATAATACCACTATGCCTCTGAGAGTGTGTGGGAGTGGAATGCAGCGACAATACCACTATGTCACTGAGAGTGTGTGGGAGTGGAGTGCAGCGACAATACCACTATGCCACTGAGAGTGTGTGGGAGTGGAGTGCAGCGACAATACCACTATGTCACTGAGAGTGTGTGGGAGTGGAGTGCAGCGACAATACCACTATGCCACTGAGAGTGTGTGGGAGTGGAGTGCAGCGATAATACCACTATGTCACTGAGAGTGTGTGGGAGTGGAGTGCAGCGACAATACAACTATGCCTCTGAGAGTGTGTGGGAGTGGAGTGCAGCGATAATACCACTATGTCACTGAGAGTGTGTGGGAGTGGAGTGCAGCGATAATACCACTATGTCACTGAGAGTGTGTGGGAGTGGAGTGCAGCGACAATACCACTATGTCACTGAGAGTGTGTGGGAGTGGAATGCAGCGATAATACCACTATGTCACTGAGAGTGTGTGGGAGTGAAGTGCAGCGTCAATACCACTATGCCTCTGAGAGTGTGTCGGAGTGGAGTGCAGCGATAATACCACTATGTCACTGAGAGTGTGGGAGTGGAGTGCAGCGACAATACCACTATGTCACTGAGAGTGTGTGGGAGTGGAGTGCAGCGTCAATACCACTATGCCACTGAGAGTGTGTGGGAGTGGAGTGCAGCGACAATACCACTATGTCACTGAGAGTGTGTGGGAGTGGAGTGCAGCGTCAATAGCACTATGCCACTGAGAGTGTGTGGGAGTGGAGTGCAGCGACAATACCACTATGTCACTGAGAGTGTGTGGGAGTGGAGTGCAGCGATGATACCACTATGTCACTGAGAGTGTGTGTGAGTGGAGTGCAGCGTCAATACCACTATGCCACTGAGTGTGGGAGTGGAGTGCAGCGACAATACCACTATGTCTCTGAAAGTGTGTGGGAGTGGAGTGCAGCGACAATACCACTGTGTCACTGAGAGTGTGTGGGAGTGGAGTGCAGTGACAATACCACTATGCCTCTGAGAGTGTGTGGGAGTGGAGTGCAGCGACTATACCACTATGTCACTGAGAGTGTGTGGGAGTGGAGTGCAGCGACAATACCACTGTGTCTCTGAGAGTGTGTGGGAGTGGAGTGCAGCGATAATACCACTATGTCAGTGAGAGTGTGTGGGAGTGGAATGCAGCGATAATACCACTATGCCTCTGAGAGTGTGTGGGAGTGGAATGCAGCGACAATACCACTATGTCACTGAGAGTGTGTGGGAGTGGAATGCAGCGACAATACCACTATGCCACTGAGAGTGTGTGGGAGTGGAGTGCAGCGACAATACCACTATGTCACTGAGAGTGTGTGGGAGTGGAATGCAGCGATAATACCACTATGCCACTGAGAGTGTGTGGGAGTGGAGTGCAGCGATAATACCACTATGTCACTGAGAGTGTGTGGGAGTGGAGTGCAGCGACAATACAACTATGCCTCTGAGAGTGTGTGGGAGTGGAGTGCAGCGATAATACCACTATGTCACTGAGAGTGTGTGGGAGTGGAGTGCAGCGATAATACCACTATGTCACTGAGAGTGTGTGGGAGTGGAGTGCAGCGACAATACCACTATGTCACTGAGAGTGTGTGGGAGTGGAATGCAGCGATAATACCACTATGTCACTGAGAGTGTGTGGGAGTGAAGTGCAGCGTCAATACCACTATGCCTCTGAGAGTGTGTCGGAGTGGAGTGCAGCGATAATACCACTATGTCACTGAGAGTGTGGGGGTGGAGTGCAGCGACAATACCACTATGTCACTGAGAGTGTGTGGGAGTGGAGTGCAGCGTCAATACCACTATGCCACTGAGAGTGTGTGGGAGTGGAGTGCAGCGACAATACCACTATGTCACTGAGAGTGTGTGGGAGTGGAGTGCAGCGTCAATAGCACTATGCCACTGAGAGTGTGTGGGAGTGGAGTGCAGCGACAATACCACTATGTCACTGAGAGTGTGTGGGAGTGGAGTGCAGCGATGATACCACTATGTCACTGAGAGTGTGTGTGAGTGGAGTGCAGCGTCAATACCACTGTGCCACTGAGTGTGGGAGTGGAGTGCAGCGACAATACCACTATGTCTCTGAAAGTGTGTGGGAGTGGAGTGCAGCGACAATACCACTGTGTCACTGAGAGTGTGTGGGAGTGGAGTGCAGTGACAATACAACTATGCCTCTGAGAGTGTGTGGGAGTGGAGTGCAGCGACTATACCACTATGTCACTGAGAGTGTGTGGGAGTGGAGTGCAGCGACAATACCACTGTGTCACTGAGAGTGTGTGGGAGTGGAGTGCAGCGACAATACCACTATGCCTCTGAGAGTGTGTGGGAGTGGAGTGCAGCGTCAATACCACTATGCCACTGAGAGTGTGTGGGAGTGGAATGCAGCGACAATACCACTATGTCACTGAGAGTGTGTGGGAGTGCAATGCAGCGACAATACCACTATGTCACTGAGAGTGTGTGGGAGTGGAGTGCAGCGATAATACCACTATGTCACTGAGAGTGTGTGGGAGTGGAGTGCAGCGACAATACCACTATGCCTCTGAGAGTGTGTGGGAGTGGAATGCAGCGACAATACCACTATGTCACTGAGAGTGTGTGGGAGTGGAGTGCAGCGACAATACCACTGTGTCACTGACAGTTTGTGGGAGTGGAGTGCAGCGACAATACCACTATGTCACTGAGAGTGTGTGGGAGTGGAGTGCAGCGACAATACAACTATGCCTCTGAGAGTGTGTGGGAGTGGAGTGCAGCGATAATACCACTATGTCACTGAGAGTGTGTGGGAGTGGAGTGCAGCGATAATACCACTATGTCACTGAGAGTGTGTGGGAGTGGAGTGCAGCGACAATACCACTATGTCACTGAGAGTGTGTGGGAGTGGAATGCAGCGATAATACCACTATGTCACTGAGAGTGTGTGGGAGTGAAGTGCAGCGTCAATACCACTATGCCTCTGAGAGTGTGTCGGAGTGGAGTGCAGCGATAATACCACTATGTCACTGAGAGTGTGGGAGTGGAGTGCAGCGACAATACCACTATGTCACTGAGAGTGTGTGGGAGTGGAGTGCAGCGTCAATACCACTATGCCACTGAGAGTGTGTGGGAGTGGAGTGCAGCGACAATACCACTATGTCACTGAGAGTGTGTGGGAGTGGAGTGCAGGGTCAATAGCACTATGCCACTGAGAGTGTGTGGGAGTGGAGTTCAGCGACAATACCACTATGTCACTGAGAGTGTGTGGGAGTGGAGTGCAGCGATGATACCACTATGTCACTGAGAGTGTGTGTGAGTGGAGTGCAGCGTCAATACCACTATGCCACTGAGTGTGGGAGTGGAGTGCAGCGACAATACCACTATGTCTCTGAAAGTGTGTGGGAGTGGAGTGCAGCGACAATACCACTGTGTCACTGAGAGTGTGTGGGAGTGGAGTGCAGTGACAATACCACTATGCCTCTGAGAGTGTGTGGGAGTGGAGTGCAGCGACTATACCACTATGTCACTGAGAGTGTGTGGGAGTGGAGTGCAGCGACAATACCACTGTGTCTCTGAGAGTGTGTGGGAGTGGAGTGCAGCGATAATACCACTATGTCAGTGAGAGTGTGTGGGAGTGGAATGCAGCGATAATACCACTATGCCTCTGAGAGTGTGTGGGAGTGGAATGCAGCGACAATACCACTATGTCACTGAGAGTGTGTGGGAGTGGAATGCAGCGACAATACCACTATGCCACTGAGAGTGTGTGGGAGTGGAGTGCAGCGACAATACCACTATGTCACTGAGAGTGTGTGGGAGTGGAGTGCAGCGACAATACCACTATGCCACTGAGAGTGTGTGGGAGTGGAGTGCAGCGATAATACCACTATGTCACTGAGAGTGTGTGGGAGTGGAGTGCAGCGACAATACAACTATGCCTCTGAGAGTGTGTGGGAGTGGAGTGCAGCGATAATACCACTATGTCACTGAGAGTGTGTGGGAGTGGAGTGCAGCGATAATACCACTATGTCACTGAGAGTGTGTGGGAGTGGAGTGCAGCGACAATACCACTATGTCACTGAGAGTGTGTGGGAGTGGAATGCAGCGATAATACCACTATGTCACTGAGAGTGTGTGGGAGTGAAGTGCAGCGTCAATACCACTATGCCTCTGAGAGTGTGTCGGAGTGGAGTGCAGCGATAATACCACTATGTCACTGAGAGTGTGGGAGTGGAGTGCAGCGACAATACCAATATGTCACTGAGAGTGTGTGGGAGTGGAGTGCAGCGTCAATACCACTATGCCACTGAGAGTGTGTGGGAGTGGAGTGCAGCGACAATACCACTATGTCACTGAGAGTGTGTGGGAGTGGAGTGCAGCGTCAATAGCACTATGCCACTGAGAGTGTGTGGGAGTGGAGTGCAGCGACAATACCACTATGTCACTGAGAGTGTGTGGGAGTGGAGTGCAGCGATGATACCACTATGTCACTGAGAGTGTGTGTGAGTGGAGTGCAGCGTCAATACCACTATGCCACTGAGTGTGGGAGTGGAGTGCAGCGACAATACCACTATGTCTCTGAAAGTGTGTGGGAGTGGAGTGCAGCGACAATACCACTGTGTCACTGAGAGTGTGTGGGAGTGGAGTGCAGTGACAATACAACTATGCCTCTGAGAGTGTGTGGGAGTGGAGTGCAGCGACTATACCACTATGTCACTGAGAGTGTGTGGGAGTGGAGTGCAGCGACAATACCACTGTGTCACTGAGAGTGTGTGGGAGTGGAGTGCAGCGACAATACCACTATGCCTCTGAGAGTGTGTGGGAGTGGAGTGCAGCGTCAATACCACTATGCCACTGAGAGTGTGTGGGAGTGGAATGCAGCGACAATACCACTATGTCACTGAGAGTGTGTGGGAGTGCAATGCAGCGACAATACCACTATGTCACTGAGAGTGTGTGGGAGTGGAGTGCAGCGATAATACCACTATGTCACTGAGAGTGTGTGGGAGTGGAGTGCAGTGACAATACCACTATGTCACTGAGAGTGTGTGGGAGTGGAGTGCAGCGACAATACCACTGTGTCACTGAGAGTGTGTGGGAGTGGAGTGCAGCGACAATACCACTATGTCACTGAGAGTGTGTGGGAGTGGCGTGCAGCGATAATACCACTATGTCACTGAGAGTGTGTGGGAGTGGAGTGCAGCGACAATACCACTATGTCACTGAGAGTGTGTGGGAGTGGCGTGCAGCGATAATACCACTATGTCACTGAGAGTGTGTGGGAGTGGAGTGCAGCGACAATACCACTGTGTCTCTGAGAGTGTGTGGGAGTGGAGTGCAGCGACAATACCACTATGTCACTGAGAGTGTGTGGGAGTGGAGTGCAGCGATAATACCACTATGTCACTGAGAGTGTGTGGGAGTGGAGTGCAGCGACAATACCACTGTGTCACTGAGAGTGTGTGGGAGTGGAGTGCAGCGACAATACCACTATGCCACTGAGAGTGTGTGGGAGTGGAGTGCAGCGACAATACCACTATGCCACTGAGAGTGTGTGGGAGTGGAATGCAGCGACAATACCACTATGTCACTGAGAGTGTGTGGGAGTGGAGTGCAGCGATAATACCACTATGTCACTGAGAGTGTGTGGGAGTGGAGTGCAGCGACAATACCACTATGCCTCTGAGAGTGTGTGGGAGTGGAGTGCAGCGACAATACCACTGTGTCACTGAGAGTGTGTGGGAGTGGAGTGCAGCGACAATACCACTATGTCACTGAGAGTGTGTGGGAGTGGCGTGCAGCGATAATACCACTATGTCACTGAGAGTGTGTGGGAGTGGAGTGCAGCGACAATACCACTATGTCACTGAGAGTGTGTGGGAGTGGCGTGCAGCGATAATACCACTGTGTCACTGAGAGTGTGTGGGAGTGGAGTGCAGCGACAATACCACTATGTCACTGAGAGTGTGTGGGAGTGGAGTGCAGCGACAATACCACTGTGTCTCTGAGAGTGTGTGGGAGTGGAGTGCAGCGATAATACCACTATGTCAGTGAGAGTGTGTGGGAGTGGAATGCAGCGATAATACCACTATGCCTCTGAGAGTGTGTGGGAGTGGAATGCAGCGACAATACCACTATGTCACTGAGAGTGTGTGGGAGTGGAGTGCAGCGACAATACCACTATGCCACTGAGAGTGTGTGGGAGTGGAGTGCAGCGACAATACCACTATGTCACTGAGAGTGTGTGGGAGTGGAGTGCAGCGACAATACCACTATGCCACTGAGAGTGTGTGGGAGTGGAGTGCAGCGATAATACCACTATGTCACTGAGAGTGTGTGGGAGTGGAGTGCAGCGACAATACAACTATGCCTCTGAGAGTGTGTGGGAGTGGAGTGCAGCGATAATACCACTATGTCACTGAGAGTGTGTGGGAGTGGAGTGCAGCGATAATACCACTATGTCACTGAGAGTGTGTGGGAGTGGAGTGCAGCGACAATACCACTATGTCACTGAGAGTGTGTGGGAGTGGAATGCAGCGATAATACCACTATGTCACTGAGAGTGTGTGGGAGTGAAGTGCAGCGTCAATACCACTATGCCTCTGAGAGTGTGTCGGAGTGGAGTGCAGCGATAATACCACTATGTCACTGAGAGTGTGTGGGAGTGGAGTGCAGCGATGATACCACTATGTCACTGAGAGTGTGTGTGAGTGGAGTGCAGCGTCAATACCACTATGCCACTGAGTGTGGGAGTGGAGTGCAGCGACAATACCACTATGTCTCTGAAAGTGTGTGGGAGTGGAGTGCAGCGACAATACCACTGTGTCACTGAGAGTGTGTGGGAGTGGAGTGCAGTGACAATACAACTATGCCTCTGAGAGTGTGTGGGAGTGGAGTGCAGCGACTATACCACTATGTCACTGAGAGTGTGTGGGAGTGGAGTGCAGCGACAATACCACTGTGTCACTGAGAGTGTGTGGGAGTGGAGTGCAGCGACAATACCACTATGCCTCTGAGAGTGTGTGGGAGTGGAGTGCAGCGTCAATACCACTATGCCACTGAGAGTGTGTGGGAGTGGAATGCAGCGACAATACCACTATGTCACTGAGAGTGTGTGGGAGTGCAATGCAGCGACAATACCACTATGTCACTGAGAGTGTGTGGGAGTGGAGTGCAGCGATAATACCACTATGTCACTGAGAGTGTGTGGGAGTGGAGTGCAGTGACAATACCACTATGTCACTGAGAGTGTGTGGGAGTGGAGTGCAGCGACAATACCACTGTGTCACTGAGAGTGTGTGGGAGTGGAGTGCAGCGACAATACCACTATGTCACTGAGAGTGTGTGGGAGTGGCGTGCAGCGATAATACCACTATGTCACTGAGAGTGTGTGGGAGTGGAGTGCAGCGACAATACCACTATGTCACTGAGAGTGTGTGGGAGTGGCGTGCAGCGATAATACCACTATGTCACTGAGAGTGTGTGGGAGTGGAGTGCAGCGACAATACCACTGTGTCTCTGAGAGTGTGTGGGAGTGGAGTGCAGCGACAATACCACTATGTCACTGAGAGTGTGTGGGAGTGGAGTGCAGCGATAATACCACTATGTCACTGAGAGTGTGTGGGAGTGGAGTGCAGCGACAATACCACTGTGTCACTGAGAGTGTGTGGGAGTGGAGTGCAGCGACAATACCACTATGCCACTGAGAGTGTGTGGGAGTGGAGTGCAGCGACAATACCACTATGCCACTGAGAGTGTGTGGGAGTGGAATGCAGCGACAATACCACTATGTCACTGAGAGTGTGTGGGAGTGGAGTGCAGCGATAATACCACTATGTCACTGAGAGTGTGTGGGAGTGGAGTGCAGCGACAATACCACTATGCCTCTGAGAGTGTGTGGGAGTGGAGTGCAGTGACAATACCACTGTGTCACTGAGAGTGTGTGGGAGTGGAGTGCAGCGACAATACCACTATGTCACTGAGAGTGTGTGGGAGTGGCGTGCAGCGATAATACCACTATGTCACTGAGAGTGTGTGGGAGTGGAGTGCAGCGACAATACCACTATGTCACTGAGAGTGTGTGGGAGTGGCGTGCAGCGATAATACCACTGTGTCACTGAGAGTGTGTGGGAGTGGAGTGCAGCGACAATACCACTATGTCACTGAGAGTGTGTGGGAGTGGAGTGCAGCGACAATACCACTGTGTCTCTGAGAGTGTGTGGGAGTGGAGTGCAGCGATAATACCACTATGTCAGTGAGAGTGTGTGGGAGTGGAATGCAGCGATAATACCACTATGCCTCTGAGAGTGTGTGGGAGTGGAATGCAGCGACAATACCACTATGTCACTGAGAGTGTGTGGGAGTGGAGTGCAGCGACAATACCACTATGCCACTGAGAGTGTGTGGGAGTGGAGTGCAGCGACAATACCACTATGTCACTGAGAGTGTGTGGGAGTGGAGTGCAGCGACAATACCACTATGCCACTGAGAGTGTGTGGGAGTGGAGTGCAGCGATAATACCACTATGTCACTGAGAGTGTGTGGGAGTGGAGTGCAGCGACAATACAACTATGCCTCTGAGAGTGTGTGGGAGTGGAGTGCAGCGATAATACCACTATGTCACTGAGAGTGTGTGGGAGTGGAGTGCAGCGATAATACCACTATGTCACTGAGAGTGTGTGGGAGTGGAGTGCAGCGACAATACCACTATGTCACTGAGAGTGTGTGGGAGTGGAATGCAGCGATAATACCACTATGTCACTGAGAGTGTGTGGGAGTGAAGTGCAGCGTCAATACCACTATGCCTCTGAGAGTGTGTCGGAGTGGAGTGCAGCGATAATACCACTATGTCACTGAGAGTGTGGGAGTGGAGTGCAGCGACAATACCACTATGTCACTGAGAGTGTGTGGGAGTGGAGTGCAGCGTCAATACCACTATGCCACTGAGAGTGTGTGGGAGTGGAGTGCAGCGACAATACCACTATGTCACTGAGAGTGTGTGGGAGTGGAGTGCAGCGTCAATAGCACTATGCCACTGAGAGTGTGTGGGAGTGGAGTGCAGCGACAATACCACTATGTCACTGAGAGTGTGTGGGAGTGGAGTGCAGCGATGATACCACTATGTCACTGAGAGTGTGTGTGAGTGGAGTGCAGCGTCAATACCACTATGCCACTGAGTGTGGGAGTGGAGTGCAGCGACAATACCACTATGTCTCTGAAAGTGTGTGGGAGTGGAGTGCAGCGACAATACCACTGTGTCACTGAGAGTGTGTGGGAGTGGAGTGCAGTGACAATACCACTATGCCTCTGAGAGTGTGTGGGAGTGGAGTGCAGCGACTATACCACTATGTCACTGAGAGTGTGTGGGAGTGGAGTGCAGCGACAATACCACTGTGTCTCTGAGAGTGTGTGGGAGTGGAGTGCAGCGATAATACCACTATGTCAGTGAGAGTGTGTGGGAGTGGAATGCAGCGATAATACCACTATGCCTCTGAGAGTGTGTGGGAGTGGAGTGCAGCGACTATACCACTATGTCACTGAGAGTGTGTGGGAGTGGAGTGCAGCGACAATACCACTGTGTCTCTGAGAGTGTGTGGGAGTGGAGTGCAGCGATAATACCACTATGTCAGTGAGAGTGTGTGGGAGTGGAATGCAGCGATAATACCACTATGCCTCTGAGAGTGTGTGGGAGTGGAATGCAGCGACAATACCACTATGTCACTGAGAGTGTGTGGGAGTGGAATGCAGCGACAATACCACTATGCCACTGAGAGTGTGTGGGAGTGGAGTGCAGCGACAATACCACTATGTCACTGAGAGTGTGTGGGAGTGGAGTGCAGCGACAATACCACTATGCCACTGAGAGTGTGTGGGAGTGGAGTGCAGCGATAATACCACTATGTCACTGAGAGTGTGTGGGAGTGGAGTGCAGCGACAATACAACTATGCCTCTGAGAGTGTGTGGGAGTGGAGTGCAGCGATAATACCACTATGTCACTGAGAGTGTGTGGGAGTGGAGTGCAGCGATAATACCACTATGTCACTGAGAGTGTGTGGGAGTGGAGTGCAGCGACAATACCACTATGTCACTGAGAGTGTGTGGGAGTGGAATGCAGCGATAATACCACTATGTCACTGAGAGTGTGTGGGAGTGAAGTGCAGCGTCAATACCACTATGCCTCTGAGAGTGTGTCGGAGTGGAGTGCAGCGATAATACCACTATGTCACTGAGAGTGTGGGAGTGGAGTGCAGCGACAATACCACTATGTCACTGAGAGTGTGTGGGAGTGGAGTGCAGCGTCAATACCACTATGCCACTGAGAGTGTGTGGGAGTGGAGTGCAGCGACAATACCACTATGTCACTGAGAGTGTGTGGGAGTGGAGTGCAGCGTCAATAGCACTATGCCACTGAGAGTGTGTGGGAGTTGAGTGCAGCGACAATACCACTATGTCACTGAGAGTGTGTGGGAGTGGAGTGCAGCGATGATACCACTATGTCACTGAGAGTGTGTGTGAGTGGAGTGCAGCGTCAATACCACTATGCCACTGAGTGTGGGAGTGGAGTGCAGCGACAATACCACTATGTCTCTGAAAGTGTGTGGGAGTGGAGTGCAGCGACAATACCACTGTGTCACTGAGAGTGTGTGGGAGTGGAGTGCAGTGACAATACAACTATGCCTCTGAGAGTGTGTGGGAGTGGAGTGCAGCGACTATACCACTATGTCACTGAGAGTGTGTGGGAGTGGAGTGCAGCGACAATACCACTGTGTCACTGAGAGTGTGTGGGAGTGGAGTGCAGCGACAATACCACTATGCCTCTGAGAGTGTGTGGGAGTGGAGTGCAGCGTCAATACCACTATGCCACTGAGAGTGTGTGGGAGTGGAATGCAGCGACAATACCACTATGTCACTGAGAGTGTGTGGGAGTGCAATGCAGCGACAATACCACTATGTCACTGAGAGTGTGTGGGAGTGGAGTGCAGCGATAATACCACTATGTCACTGAGAGTGTGTGGGAGTGGAGTGCAGCGACAATACCACTATGCCTCTGAGAGTGTGTGGGAGTGGAGTGCAGCGACAATACCACTGTGTCACTGAGAGTGTGTGGGAGTGGAGTGCAGCGACAATACCACTATGTCACTGAGAGTGTGTGGGAGTGGCGTGCAGCGATAATACCACTATGTCACTGAGAGTGTGTGGGAGTGGAGTGCAGCGACAATACCACTATGTCACTGAGAGTGTGTGGGAGTGGCGTGCAGCGATAATACCACTATGTCACTGAGAGTGTGTGGGAGTGGAGTGCAGCGACAATACCACTGTGTCTCTGAGAGTGTGTGGGAGTGGAGTGCAGCGATAATACCACTATGTCACTGAGAGTGTGTGGGAGTGGAATGCAGCGACAATACCACTATGCCACTGAGAGTGTGTGGGAGTGGAGTGCAGCGACAATACCACTATGTCACTGAGAGTGTGTGGGAGTGGAGTGCAGCGACAATACCACTATGCCACTGAGAGTGTGTGGGAGTGGAGTGCAGCGATAATACCACTATGTCACTGAGAGTGTGTGGGAGTGGAGTGCAGCGACAATACCACTATGTCACTGAGAGTGTGTGGGTGTGGAGTGCAGCGACAATACCACTATGCCACTGAGAGTGTGTGGGAGTGGAGTGCAGCGTCAATACCACTATGTCACTGAGAGTGTGTGGGAGTGGAGTGCAGCGACAATACCACTATGTCACTGAGAGTGTGTGGGAGTGGAGTGCAGTGACAATACCACTATGTCACTGAGAGTGTGTGGGAGTGGAGTGCAGCGATAATACCACGATGCCACTGAGAGTGTGTGGGAGTGGAGTGCAGCGACAATACCACTATGTCACTGAGAGTGTGTGGGAGTGGAGTGCAGCGACAATACCACTATGTAACTGAGAGTGTGTGGGAGTGGAGTGCAGCGATAATACCACTATGTCACTGAGAGTGTGTGGGAGTGGAGTGCAGCGACAATACCACTATGTCACTGAGAGTGTGTGGGAGTGGAGTGCAGCGACAATACCACTATGCCACTGAGAGTGTGTGGGAGTGGAGTGCAGCGACAACACCACTATGCCTCTGAGAGTGTGTGGGAGTGTAGTGCAGCGATAATACCACTATGTCACTGAGAGTGTGTGGGAGTGGAGTGCAGCGATAATACCACTATGTCACTGAGAGTGTGTGGGAGTGGAGTGCAGCGACAATACCACAATGTCACTGAGAGTGTGTGGGAGTGGAATGCAGCGATAATACCACTATGTCACTGAGAGTGTGTGGGAGTGGAGTGCAGCGTCAATACCACTATGCCTCTGAGAGTGTGTGGGAGTGGAGTGCAGCGATAATACCACTATGTCACTGAGAGTGTGTGGGAGTGGAGTGCAGCGTCAATACCACTATGCCTCTGAGAGTGTGTGGGAGTGGAGTGCAGCGATAATACCACTATGTCACTGAGAGTGTGTGGGAGTGGAGTGCAGCGACAATACCACTATGTCACTGAGAGTGTGTGGGAGTGGAGTGCAGCGTCAATACCACTATGCCACTGAGAGTGTGTGGGAGTGGAGTGCAGCGACAATACCACTATGTCACTGAGAGTGTGTGGGAGTGGAGTGCAGCGTTAATAGCACTATGCCACTGAGAGTGTGTGGGAGTGGAGTGCAGCGACAATACCACTATGTCACTGAGAGTGTGTGGGAGTGGAGTGCAGCGATAACACCACTATGTCACTGAGAGTGTGTGGGAGTGGAGTGCAGCGTCAATACCACTATGTCACTGAGAGTGTGTGGGAGTGGAGTGCAGCGACAATACCACTATGCCACTGAGAGTGTGTGGGAGCGGAGTGCAGTAACAATACCACTATGCCACTGAGCGTGTGTGGGAGTGGAGTGCAGCGACAATACCACTATGCCTCTGAGAGTGTGTGGGAGTGGAGTGCAGCGACAATACCACTGTGTCACTGAGAGTGTGTAGGAGCGGAGTGCAGTGACAATACCACTATGTCACTGAGAGTGTGTGGGAGTGGAGTGCAGCGACAATACCACTATGCCTCTGAGAGTGTGTGGGAGTGGAGTGCAGCGACAATACCACTATGTCACTGAGAGTGTGTGGGAGTGGAGTGCAGCGACAATACCACTATGTCACTGAGAGTGTGTGGGAGTGAAATGCAGCGACAATACCACTATGTCACTGAGAGTGTGTGGGAGTGGAATGCAGCGACAATACCACTATGTCACTGAGAGTGTGTGGGAGTGAAATGCAGCGACAATACCACTATGTCACTGAGAGTGTGTGGGAGTGGAGTGCAGCGATAATACCACTATGTCACTGAGAGTGTGTGGGAGTGGAGTGCAGCGACAATACCACTGTGTCACTGAGAGTGTGAGGGAGTGGAGTGCAGCGATAATACCACCATGTCACTGAGAGTGTGTGGGAGTGGAATGCAGCGACAATACCACTATGCCACTGAGAGTGTGTGGGAGTGGAGTGCAGCGATAATACCACTATGTCACTGAGAGTGTGTGGGAGTGGAGTGCAGCGATAATACCACTATGTCACTGAGAGTGTGTGGGAGTGGAGTGCAGCGACAATACCACTATGTCACTGAGAGTGTGTGGGAGTGGAGTGCAGCGACAATACCACTATGTCACTGAGAGTGTGTGGGAGTGGAGTGCAGCGACAATACCACTATGTCACTGAGAGTGTGAGGGAGTGGAGTGCAGCGTCAATACCACTATGTCACTGAGAGTGTGTGGGAGTGGAGTGCAGCGACAATACCACTATGCCACTGAGAGTGTGTGGGAGTGGAGTGCAGCGTCAATACCACTATGTCACTGAGAGTGTGTGGGAGTGGAGTGCAGCGACAATACCACTATGTCACTGAGAGTGTGTGGGAGTGGAGTGCAGCGATAACACCACTATGTCACTGAGAGTGTGTGGGAGTGGAGTGCAGCGTCAATACCACTATGTCACTGAGAGTGTGTGGGAGTGGAGTGCAGCGACAATACCACTATGCCACTGAGAGTGTGTGGGAGCGGAGTGCAGTAACAATACCACTATGCCACTGAGCGTGTGTGGGAGTGGAGTGCAGCGACAATACCACTATGCCTCTGAGAGTGTGTGGGAGTGGAGTGCAGCGACAATACCACTGTGTCACTGAGAGTGTGTAGGAACGGAGTGCAGTGACAATACCACTATGTCACTGAGAGTGTGTGGGAGTGGAGTGCAGCGACAATACCACTATGCCTCTGAGAGTGTGTGGGAGTGGAGTGCAGCGACAATACCACTATGTCACTGAGAGTGTGTGGGAGTGGAGTGCAGCGACAATACCACTATGTCACTGAGAGTGTGTGGGAGTGAAATGCAGCGACAATACCACTATGTCACTGAGAGTGTGTGCGAGTGAAATGCAGCGACAATACCACTATGTCACTGAGAGTGTGTGGGAGTGGAGTGCAGCGATAATACCACTATGTCACTGAGAGTGTGTGGGAGTGGAGTGCAGCGACAATACCACTGTGTCACTGAGAGTGTGAGGGAGTGGAGTGCAGCGATAATACCACCATGTCACTGAGAGTGTGTGGGAGTGGAATGCAGCGACAATACCACTATGCCACTGAGAGTGTGTGGGAGTGGAGTGCAGCGATAATACCACTATGTCACTGAGAGTGTGTGGGAGTGGAGTGCAGCGATAATACCACTATGTCACTGAGAGTGTGTGGGAGTGGAGTGCAGCGACAATACCACTATGTCACTGAGAGTGTGTGGGAGTGGAGTGCAGCGACAATACCACTATGTCACTGAGAGTGTGTGGGAGTGGAGTGCAGCGACAATACCACTATGTCACTGAGAGTGTGAGGGAGTGGAGTGCAGCGTCAATAGCACTATGTCACTGAGAGTGTGTGGGAGTGGAGTGCAGCGACAATACCACTATGCCACTGAGAGTGTGTGGGAGTGGAGTGCAGCGTCAATACCACTATGTCACTGAGAGTGTGTGGGAGTGGAGTGCAGCGACAATACCACTATGTCACTGAGAGTGTGTGGGAGTGGAGTGCAGTGACAATACCACTATGTCACTGAGAGTGTGTGGGAGTGGAGTGCAGCGATAATACCACGATGCCACTGAGAGTGTGTGGGAGTGGAGTGCAGCGACAATACCACTATGTCACTGAGAGTGTGTGGGAGTGGAGTGCAGTGACAATACCACTATGTCACTGAGAGTGTGTGGGAGTGGAGTGCAGCGACATTACCACTATGCCTCTGAGAGTGTGTGGGAGTGGAATGCAGCGACAATACCACTATGTCACTGAGAGTGTGTGGGAGTGGAGTGCAGCGACAATACCACTATGTCACTGAGAGTGTGTGGGAGTGGAATGCAGCGATAATACCACTATGTCACTGAGAGTGTGTGGGAGTGGAGTGCAGCGACAATACCACTATGTCACTGAGAGTGTGTGGGAGTGGAGTGCAGCGACAATACCACTATGTCACTGAGAGTGTGTGGGAGTGGAGTGCAGCGATAATACCACTATGTCACTGAGAGTGTGTGGGAGTGGAGTGCAGCGACAATACCACTATGTCACTGAGAGTGTGTGGGGGTGGAGTGCAGCGACAATACCACTATGCCACTGAGAGTGTGTGGGAGTGGAGTGCAGCGACAATACCACTATGCCTCTGAGAGTGTGTGGGAGTGTAGTGCAGCGATAATACCACTATGTCACTGAGAGTGTGTGGGAGTGGAGTGCAGCGATAATACCACTATGTCACTGAGAGTGTGTGGGAGTGGAGTGCAGCGACAATACCACAATGTCACTGAGAGTGTGTGGGAGTGGAATGCAGCGATAATACCACTATGTCACTGAGAGTGTGTGGGAGTGGAGTGCAGCGTCAATACCACTATGCCTCTGAGAGTGTGTGGGAGTGGAGTGCAGCGATAATACCACTATGTCACTGAGAGTGTGTGGGAGTGGAGTGCAGCGACAATACCACTATGTCACTGAGAGTGTGTGGGAGTGGAGTGCAGCGTCAATACCACTATGCCACTGAGAGTGTGTGGGAGTGGAGTGCAGCGACAATACCACTATGCCACTGAGAGTGTGTGGGAGTGGAGTGCAGCGATAATACCACTATGTCACTGAGAGTGTGTGGGAGTGGAGTGCAGCGATAATACCACTATGTCACTGAGAGTGTGTGGGAGTGGAGTGCAGCGACAATACCACTATGTCACTGAGAGTGTGTGGGAGTGGAGTGCAGCGACAATACCACTATGTCACTGAGAGTGTGTGGGAGTGGAGTGCAGCGACAATACCACTATGTCACTGAGAGTGTGAGGGAGTGGAGTGCAGCGTCAATACCACTATGTCACTGAGAGTGTGTGGGAGTGGAGTGCAGCGACAATACCACTATGCCACTGAGAGTGTGTGGGAGTGGAGTGCAGCGTCAATACCACTATGTCACTGAGAGTGTGTGGGAGTGGAGTGCAGCGACAATACCACTATGTCACTGAGAGTGTGTGGGAGTGGCGTGCAGCGATAATACCACTGTGTCACTGAGAGTGTGTGGGAGTGGAGTGCAGCGACAATACCACTATGTCACTGAGAGTGTGTGGGAGTGGAGTGCAGCGACAATACCACTGTGTCTCTGAGAGTGTGTGGGAGTGGAGTGCAGCGATAATACCACTATGTCACTGAGAGTGTGTGGGAGTGGAGTGCAGCGACAATACCACTATGCCACTGAGAGTGTGTGGGAGTGGAGTGCAGCGACAATACCACTATGCCACTGAGAGTGTGTGGGAGTGGAGTGCAGCGACAATACCACTATGCCTCTGAGAGTGTGTGGGAGTGGAGTGCAGCGACTATACCACTGTGTCTCTGAGAGTGTGTGGGAGTGGAGTGCAGCGATAATACCACTATGTCAGTGAGAGTGTGTGGGAGTGGAGTGCAGCGATAATACCACTATGCCTCTGAGAGTGTGTGGGAGTGGAATGCAGCGACAATACCACTATGTCACTGAGAGTGTGTGGGAGTGGAGTGCAGCGACAATACCACTATGCCACTGAGAGTGTGTGGGAGTGGAGTGCAGCGACAATACCACTATGTCACTGAGAGTGTGTGGGAGTGGAGTGCAGCGACAATACCACTATGCCACTGAGAGTGTGTGGGAGTGGAGTGCAGCGATAATACCACTATGTCACTGAGAGTGTGTGGGAGTGGAGTGCAGCGACAATACAACTATGCCTCTGAGAGTGTGTGGGAGTGGAGTGCAGCGATAATACCACTATGTCACTGAGAGTGTGTGGGAGTGGAGTGCAGCGATAATACCACTATGTCACTGAGAGTGTGTGGGAGTGGAGTGCAGCGACAATACCACTATGTCACTGAGAGTGTGTGGGAGTGGAATGCAGCGATAATACCACTATGTCACTGAGAGTGTGTGGGAGTGAAGTGCAGCGTCAATACCACTATGCCTCTGAGAGTGTGTCGGAGTGGAGTGCAGCGATAATACCACTATGTCACTGAGAGTGTGGGAGTGGAGTGCAGCGACAATACCACTATGTCACTGAGAGTGTGTGGGAGTGGAGTGCAGCGTCAATACCACTATGCCACTGAGAGTGTGTGGGAGTGGAGTGCAGCGACAATACCACTATGTCACTGAGAGTGTGTGGGAGTGGAGTGCAGCGTCAATAGCACTATGCCACTGAGAGTGTGTGGGAGTGGAGTGCAGCGACAATACCACTATGTCACTGAGAGTGTGTGGGAGTGGAGTGCAGCGATGATACCACTATGTCACTGAGAGTGTGTGTGAGTGGAGTGCAGCGTCAATACCACTATGCCACTGAGTGTGGGAGTGGAGTGCAGCGACAATACCACTATGTCTCTGAAAGTGTGTGGGAGTGGAGTGCAGCGACAATACCACTGTGTCACTGAGAGTGTGTGGGAGTGGAGTGCAGTGACAATACCACTATGCCTCTGAGAGTGTGTGGGAGTGGAGTGCAGCGACTATACCACTATGTCACTGAGAGTGTGTGGGAGTGGAGTGCAGCGACAATACCACTGTGTCTCTGAGAGTGTGTGGGAGTGGAGTGCAGCGATAATACCACTATGTCAGTGAGAGTGTGTGGGAGTGGAATGCAGCGATAATACCACTATGCCTCTGAGAGTGTGTGGGAGTGGAGTGCAGCGATAATACCACTGTGTCACTGAGAGTGTGTGGGAGTGGAATGCAGCGACAATACCACTATGTCACTGAGAGTGTGTGGGAGTGGAATGCAGCGACAATACCACTATGCCACTGAGAGTGTGTGGGAGTGGAGTGCAGCGACAATACCACTATGTCACTGAGAGTGTGTGGGAGTGGAATGCAGCGATAATACCACTATGCCACTGAGAGTGTGTGGGAGTGGAGTGCAGCGATAATACCACTATGTCACTGAGAGTGTGTGGGAGTGGAGTGCAGCGACAATACAACTATGCCTCTGAGAGTGTGTGGGAGTGGAGTGCAGCGATAATACCACTATGTCACTGAGAGTGTGTGGGAGTGGAGTGCAGCGATAATACCACTATGTCACTGAGAGTGTGTGGGAGTGGAGTGCAGCGACAATACCACTATGTCACTGAGAGTGTGTGGGAGTGGAATGCAGCGATAATACCACTATGTCACTGAGAGTGTGTGGGAGTGAAGTGCAGCGTCAATACCACTATGCCTCTGAGAGTGTGTCGGAGTGGAGTG
Source organism: Scyliorhinus torazame (assembly GCF_047496885.1). Lineage (NCBI taxonomy): Eukaryota > Metazoa > Chordata > Chondrichthyes > Carcharhiniformes > Scyliorhinidae > Scyliorhinus > Scyliorhinus torazame. The sequence continues at coordinate 9,033,782 of NC_092737.1, forward strand.
CAGCGATAATACCACTATGTCACTGAGAGTGTGGGAGTGGAGTGCAGCGACAATACCACTATGTCACTGAGAGTGTGTGGGAGTGGAGTGCAGCGTCAATACCACTATGCCACTGAGAGTGTGTGGGAGTGGAGTGCAGCGACAATACCACTATGTCACTGAGAGTGTGTGGGAGTGGAGTGCAGCGTCAATAGCACTATGCCACTGAGAGTGTGTGGGAGTGGAGTGCAGCGACAATACCACTATGTCACTGAGAGTGTGTGGGAGTGGAGTGCAGCGACAATACCACTATGTCACTGAGAGTGTGTGGGAGTGGAGTGCAGCGATGATACCACTATGTCACTGAGAGTGTGTGTGAGTGGAGTGCAGCGTCAATACCACTATGCCACTGAGTGTGGGAGTGGAGTGCAGCGACAATACCACTATGTCTCTGAAAGTGTGTGGGAGTGGAGTGCAGCGACAATACCACTGTGTCACTGAGAGTGTGTGGGAGTGGAGTGCAGTGACAATACAACTATGCCTCTGAGAGTGTGTGGGAGTGGAGTGCAGCGACTATACCACTATGTCACTGAGAGTGTGTGGGAGTGGAGTGCAGCGACAATACCACTGTGTCACTGAGAGTGTGTGGGAGTGGAGTGCAGCGACAATACCACTATGCCTCTGAGAGTGTGTGGGAGTGGAGTGCAGCGTCAATACCACTATGCCACTGAGAGTGTGTGGGAGTGGAATGCAGCGACAATACCACTATGTCACTGAGAGTGTGTGGGAGTGCAATGCAGCGACAATACCACTATGTCACTGAGAGTGTGTGGGAGTGGAGTGCAGCGATAATACCACTATGTCACTGAGAGTGTGTGGGAGTGGAGTGCAGCGACAATACCACTATGCCTCTGAGAGTGTGTGGGAGTGGAATGCAGCGACAATACCACTATGTCACTGAGAGTGTGTGGGAGTGGAGTGCAGCGACAATACCACTGTGTCACTGACAGTTTGTGGGAGTGGAGTGCAGCGACAATACCACTATGTCACTGAGAGTGTGTGGGAGTGGAGTGCAGCGACAATACAACTATGCCTCTGAGAGTGTGTGGGAGTGGAGTGCAGCGATAATACCACTATGTCACTGAGAGTGTGTGGGAGTGGAGTGCAGCGATAATACCACGATGTCACTGAGAGTGTGTGGGAGTGGAGTGCAGCGACAATACCACTATGTCACTGAGAGTGTGTGGGAGTGGAATGCAGCGATAATACCACTATGTCACTGAGAGTGTGTGGGAGTGAAGTGCAGCGTCAATACCACTATGCCTCTGAGAGTGTGTCGGAGTGGAGTGCAGCGATAATACCACTATGTCACTGAGAGTGTGGGAGTGGAGTGCAGCGACAATACCACTATGTCACTGAGAGTGTGTGGGAGTGGAGTGCAGCGTCAATACCACTATGCCACTGAGAGTGTGTGGGAGTGGAGTGCAGCGACAATACCACTATGTCACTGAGAGTGTGTGGGAGTGGAGTGCAGCGTCAATAGCACTATGCCACTGAGAGTGTGTGGGAGTGGAGTTCAGCGACAATACCACTATGTCACTGAGAGTGTGTGGGAGTGGAGTGCAGCGATGATACCACTATGTCACTGAGAGTGTGTGTGAGTGGAGTGCAGCGTCAATACCACTATGCCACTGAGTGTGGGAGTGGAGTGCAGCGACAATACCACTATGTCTCTGAAAGTGTGTGGGAGTGGAGTGCAGCGACAATACCACTGTGTCACTGAGAGTGTGTGGGAGTGGAGTGCAGTGACAATACCACTATGCCTCTGAGAGTGTGTGGGAGTGGAGTGCAGCGACTATACCACTATGTCACTGAGAGTGTGTGGGAGTGGAGTGCAGCGACAATACCACTGTGTCTCTGAGAGTGTGTGGGAGTGGAGTGCAGCGATAATACCACTATGTCAGTGAGAGTGTGTGGGAGTGGAATGCAGCGATAATACCACTATGCCTCTGAGAGTGTGTGGGAGTGGAATGCAGCGACAATACCACTATGTCACTGAGAGTGTGTGGGAGTGGAATGCAGCGACAATACCACTATGCCACTGAGAGTGTGTGGGAGTGGAGTGCAGCGACAATACCACTATGTCACTGAGAGTGTGTGGGAGTGGAGTGCAGCGACAATACCACTATGCCACTGAGAGTGTGTGGGAGTGGAGTGCAGCGATAATACCACTATGTCACTGAGAGTGTGTGGGAGTGGAGTGCAGCGACAATACAACTATGCCTCTGAGAGTGTGTGGGAGTGGAGTGCAGCGATAATACCACTATGTCACTGAGAGTGTGTGGGAGTGGAGTGCAGCGATAATACCACTATGTCACTGAGAGTGTGTGGGAGTGGAGTGCAGCGACAATACCACTATGTCACTGAGAGTGTGTGGGAGTGGAATGCAGCGATAATACCACTATGTCACTGAGAGTGTGTGGGAGTGAAGTGCAGCGTCAATACCACTATGCCTCTGAGAGTGTGTCGGAGTGGAGTGCAGCGATAATACCACTATGTCACTGAGAGTGTGGGAGTGGAGTGCAGCGACAATACCACTATGTCACTGAGAGTGTGTGGGAGTGGAGTGCAGCGTCAATACCACTATGCCACTGAGAGTGTGTGGGAGTGGAGTGCAGCGACAATACCACTATGTCACTGAGAGTGTGTGGGAGTGGAGTGCAGCGTCAATAGCACTATGCCACTGAGAGTGTGTGGGAGTGGAGTGCAGCGACAATACCACTATGTCACTGAGAGTGTGTGGGAGTGGAGTGCAGCGATGATACCACTATGTCACTGAGAGTGTGTGTGAGTGGAGTGCAGCGTCAATACCACTATGCCACTGAGTGTGGGAGTGGAGTGCAGCGACAATACCACTATGTCTCTGAAAGTGTGTGGGAGTGGAGTGCAGCGACAATACCACTGTGTCACTGAGAGTGTGTGGGAGTGGAGTGCAGTGACAATACAACTATGCCTCTGAGAGTGTGTGGGAGTGGAGTGCAGCGACTATACCACTATGTCACTGAGAGTGTGTGGGAGTGGAGTGCAGCGACAATACCACTGTGTCACTGAGAGTGTGTGGGAGTGGAGTGCAGCGACAATACCACTATGCCTCTGAGAGTGTGTGGGAGTGGAGTGCAGCGTCAATACCACTATGCCACTGAGAGTGTGTGGGAGTGGAATGCAGCGACAATACCACTATGTCACTGAGAGTGTGTGGGAGTGCAATGCAGCGACAATACCACTATGTCACTGAGAGTGTGTGGGAGTGGAGTGCAGCGATAATACCACTATGTCACTGAGAGTGTGTGGGAGTGGAGTGCAGTGACAATACCACTATGTCACTGAGAGTGTGTGGGAGTGGAGTGCAGCGACAATACCACTGTGTCACTGAGAGTGTGTGGGAGTGGAGTGCAGCGACAATACCACTATGTCACTGAGAGTGTGTGGGAGTGGCGTGCAGCGATAATACCACTATGTCACTGAGAGTGTGTGGGAGTGGAGTGCAGCGACAATACCACTATGTCACTGAGAGTGTGTGGGAGTGGCGTGCAGCGATAATACCACTATGTCACTGAGAGTGTGTGGGAGTGGAGTGCAGCGACAATACCACTGTGTCTCTGAGAGTGTGTGGGAGTGGAGTGCAGCGACAATACCACTATGTCACTGAGAGTGTGTGGGAGTGGAGTGCAGCGATAATACCACTATGTCACTGAGAGTGTGTGGGAGTGGAGTGCAGCGACAATACCACTGTGTCACTGAGAGTGTGTGGGAGTGGAGTGCAGCGACAATACCACTATGCCACTGAGAGTGTGTGGGAGTGGAGTGCAGCGACAATACCACTATGCCACTGAGAGTGTGTGGGAGTGGAATGCAGCGACAATACCACTATGTCACTGAGAGTGTGTGGGAGTGGAGTGCAGCGATAATACCACTATGTCACTGAGAGTGTGTGGGAGTGGAGTGCAGCGACAATACCACTATGCCTCTGAGAGTGTGTGGGAGTGGAGTGCAGCGACAATACCACTATGTCACTGAGAGTGTGTGGGAGTGGCGTGCAGCGATAATACCACTATGTCACTGAGAGTGTGTGGGAGTGGAGTGCAGCGACAATACCACTATGTCACTGAGAGTGTGTGGGAGTGGCGTGCAGCGATAATACCACTGTGTCACTGAGAGTGTGTGGGAGTGGAGTGCAGCGACAATACCACTATGTCACTGAGAGTGTGTGGGAGTGGAGTGCAGCGACAATACCACTGTGTCTCTGAGAGTGTGTGGGAGTGGAGTGCAGCGATAATACCACTATGTCAGTGAGAGTGTGTGGGAGTGGAATGCAGCGATAATACCACTATGCCTCTGAGAGTGTGTGGGAGTGGAATGCAGCGACAATACCACTATGTCACTGAGAGTGTGTGGGAGTGGAGTGCAGCGACAATACCACTATGCCACTGAGAGTGTGTGGGAGTGGAGTGCAGCGACAATACCACTATGTCACTGAGAGTGTGTGGGAGTGGAGTGCAGCGACAATACCACTATGCCACTGAGAGTGTGTGGGAGTGGAGTGCAGCGATAATACCACTATGTCACTGAGAGTGTGTGGGAGTGGAGTGCAGCGACAATACAACTATGCCTCTGAGAGTGTGTGGGAGTGGAGTGCAGCGATAATACCACTATGTCACTGAGAGTGTGTGGGAGTGGAGTGCAGCGATAATACCACTATGTCACTGAGAGTGTGTGGGAGTGGAGTGCAGCGACAATACCACTATGTCACTGAGAGTGTGTGGGAGTGGAATGCAGCGATAATACCACTATGTCACTGAGAGTGTGTGGGAGTGAAGTGCAGCGTCAATACCACTATGCCTCTGAGAGTGTGTCGGAGTGGAGTGCAGCGTTAATACCACTATGTCACTGAGAGTGTGTGGGAGTGGAGTGCAGCGATGATACCACTATGTCACTGAGAGTGTGTGTGAGTGGAGTGCAGCGTCAATACCACTATGCCACTGAGTGTGGGAGTGGAGTGCAGCGACAATACCACTATGTCTCTGAAAGTGTGTGGGAGTGGAGTGCAGCGACAATACCACTGTGTCACTGAGAGTGTGTGGGAGTGGAGTGCAGTGACAATACAACTATGCCTCTGAGAGTGTGTGGGAGTGGAGTGCAGCGACTATACCACTATGTCACTGAGAGTGTGTGGGAGTGGAGTGCAACGACAATACCACTGTGTCACTGAGAGTGTGTGGGAGTGGAGTGCAGCGACAATACCACTATGCCTCTGAGAGTGTGTGGGAGTGGAGTGCAGCGTCAATACCACTATGCCACTGAGAGTGTGTGGGAGTGGAATGCAGCGACAATACCACTATGTCACTGAGAGTGTGTGGGAGTGCAATGCAGCGACAATACCACTATGTCACTGAGAGTGTGTGGGAGTGGAGTGCAGCGATAATACCACTATGTCACTGAGAGTGTGTGGGAGTGGAGTGCAGTGACAATACCACTATGTCACTGAGAGTGTGTGGGAGTGGAGTGCAGCGTCAATAGCACTATGTCACTGAGAGTGTGTGGGAGTGGAGTGCAGCGACAATACCACTATGTCACTGAGAGTGTGTGGGAGTGGCGTGCAGCGATAATACCACTATGTCACTGAGAGTGTGTGGGAGTGGAGTGCAGCGACAATACCACTATGTCACTGAGAGTGTGTGGGAGTGGCGTGCAGCGATAATACCACTATGTCACTGAGAGTGGGTGGGAGTGGAGTGCAGCGACAATACCACTGTGTCTCTGAGAGTGTGTGGGAGTGGAGTGCAGCGACAATACCACTATGTCACTGAGAGTGTGTGGGAGTGGAGTGCAGCGATAATACCACTATGTCACTGAGAGTGTGTGGGAGTGGAGTGCAGCGACAATACCACTGTGTCACTGAGAGTGTGTGGGAGTGGAGTGCAGCGACAATACCACTATGCCACTGAGAGTGTGTGGGAGTGGAGTGCAGCGACAATACCACTATGCCACTGAGAGTGTGTGGGAGTGGAATGCAGCGACAATACCACTATGTCACTGAGAGTGTGTGGGAGTGGAGTGCAGCGATAATACCACTATGTCACTGAGAGTGTGTGGGAGTGGAGTGCAGCGACAATACCACTATGCCTCTGAGAGTGTGTGGGAGTGGAGTGCAGCGACAATACCACTGTGTCACTGAGAGTGTGTGCGAGTGGAGTGCAGCGATAATACCACTATGTCACTGAGAGTGTGTGGGAGTGGAGTGCAGCGATAATACCACTATGTCACTGAGAGTGTGTGGGAGTGGAGTGCAGCGACAATACCACTATGTCACTGAGAGTGTGTGGGAGTGGAATGCAGCGATAATACCACTATGTCACTGAGAGTGTGTGGGAGTGAAGTGCAGCGTCAATACCACTATGCCTCTGAGAGTGTGTCGGAGTGGAGTGCAGCGATAATACCACTATGTCACTGAGAGTGTGGGAGTGGAGTGCAGCGACAATACCACTATGTCACTGAGAGTGTGTGGGAGTGGAGTGCAGCGTCAATACCACTATGCCACTGAGAGTGTGTGGGAGTGGAGTGCAGCGACAATACCACTATGTCACTGAGAGTGTGTGGGAGTGGAGTGCAGCGTCAATAGCACTATGCCACTGAGAGTGTGTGGGAGTGGAGTGCAGCGACAATACCACTATGTCACTGAGAGTGTGTGGGAGTGGAGTGCAGCGATGATACCACTATGTCACTGAGAGTGTGTGTGAGTGGAGTGCAGCGTCAATACCACTATGCCACTGAGTGTGGGAGTGGAGTGCAGCGACAATACCACTATGTCTCTGAAAGTGTGTGGGAGTGGAGTGCAGCGACAATACCACTGTGTCACTGAGAGTGTGTGGGAGTGGAGTGCAGTGACAATACCACTATGCCTCTGAGAGTGTGTGGGAGTGGAGTGCAGCGACTATACCACTATGTCACTGAGAGTGTGTGGGAGTGGAGTGCAGCGACAATACCACTGTGTCTCTGAGAGTGTGTGGGAGTGGAGTGCAGCGATAATACCACTATGTCAGTGAGAGTGTGTGGGAGTGGAATGCAGCGATAATACCACTATGCCTCTGAGAGTGTGTGGGAGTGGAATGCAGCGACAATACCACTATGTCACTGAGAGTGTGTGGGAGTGGAATGCAGCGACAATACCACTATGCCACTGAGAGTGTGTGGGAGTGGAGTGCAGCGACAATACCACTATGTCACTGAGAGTGTGTGGGAGTGGAGTGCAGCGACAATACCACTATGCCACTGAGAGTGTGTGGGAGTGGAGTGCAGCGATAATACCACTATGTCACTGAGAGTGTGTGGGAGTGGAGTGCAGCGACAATACAACTATGCCTCTGAGAGTGTGTGGGAGTGGAGTGCAGCGATAATACCACTATGTCACTGAGAGTGTGTGGGAGCGGAGTGCAGCGATAATACCACTATGTCACTGAGAGTGTGTGGGAGTGGAGTGCAGCGACAATACCACTATGTCACTGAGAGTGTGTGGGAGTGGAATGCAGCGATAATACCACTATGTCACTGAGAGTGTGTGGGAGTGAAGTGCAGCGTCAATACCACTATGCCTCTGAGAGTGTGTCGGAGTGGAGTGCAGCGATAATACCACTATGTCACTGAGAGTGTGGGAGTGGAGTGCAGCGACAATACCACTATGTCACTGAGAGTGTGTGGGAGTGGAGTGCAGCGTCAATACCACTATGCCACTGAGAGTGTGTGGGAGTGGAGTGCAGCGACAATACCACTATGTCACTGAGAGTGTGTGGGAGTGGAGTGCAGCGTCAATAGCACTATGCCACTGAGAGTGTGTGGGAGTTGAGTGCAGCGACAATACCACTATGTCACTGAGAGTGTGTGGGAGTGGAGTGCAGCGATGATACCACTATGTCACTGAGAGTGTGTGTGAGTGGAGTGCAGCGTCAATACCACTATGCCACTGAGTGTGGGAGTGGAGTGCAGCGACAATACCACTATGTCTCTGAAAGTGTGTGGGAGTGGAGTGCAGCGACAATACCACTGTGTCACTGAGAGTGTGTGGGAGTGGAGTGCAGTGACAATACAACTATGCCTCTGAGAGTGTGTGGGAGTGGAGTGCAGCGACTATACCACTATGTCACTGAGAGTGTGTGGGAGTGGAGTGCAGCGACAATACCACTGTGTCACTGAGAGTGTGTGGGAGTGGAGTGCAGCGACAATACCACTATGCCTCTGAGAGTGTGTGGGAGTGGAGTGCAGCGTCAATACCACTATGCCACTGAGAGTGTGTGGGAGTGGAATGCAGCGACAATACCACTATGTCACTGAGAGTGTGTGGGAGTGCAATGCAGCGACAATACCACTATGTCACTGAGAGTGTGTGGGAGTGGAGTGCAGCGATAATACCACTATGTCACTGAGAGTGTGTGGGAGTGGAGTGCAGCGACAATACCACTATGCCTCTGAGAGTGTGTGGGAGTGGAGTGCAGCGACAATACCACTGTGTCACTGAGAGTGTGTGGGAGTGGAGTGCAGCGACAATACCACTATGTCACTGAGAGTGTGTGGGAGTGGCGTGCAGCGATAATACCACTATGTCACTGAGAGTGTGTGGGAGTGGAGTGCAGCGACAATACCACTATGTCACTGAGAGTGTGTGGGAGTGGCGTGCAGCGATAATACCACTATGTCACTGAGAGTGTGTGGGAGTGGAGTGCAGCGACAATACCACTGTGTCTCTGAGAGTGTGTGGGAGTGGAGTGCAGCGATAATACCACTATGTCACTGAGAGTGTGTGGGAGTGGAATGCAGCGACAATACCACTATGCCACTGAGAGTGTGTGGGAGTGGAGTGCAGCGACAATACCACTATGTCACTGAGAGTGTGTGGGAGTGGAGTGCAGCGACAATACCACTATGCCACTGAGAGTGTGTGGGAGTGGAGTGCAGCGATAATACCACTATGTCACTGAGAGTGTGTGGGAGTGGAGTGCAGCGACAATACCACTATGTCACTGAGAGTGTGTGGGTGTGGAGTGCAGCGACAATACCACTATGCCACTGAGAGTGTGTGGGAGTGGAGTGCAGCGTCAATACCACTATGTCACTGAGAGTGTGTGGGAGTGGAGTGCAGCGACAATACCACTATGTCACTGAGAGTGTGTGGGAGTGGAGTGCAGTGACAATACCACTATGTCACTGAGAGTGTGTGGGAGTGGAGTGCAGCGATAATACCACGATGCCACTGAGAGTGTGTGGGAGTGGAGTGCAGCGACAATACCACTATGTCACTGAGAGTGTGTGGGAGTGGAGTGCAGCGACAATACCACTATGTAACTGAGAGTGTGTGGGAGTGGAGTGCAGCGATAATACCACTATGTCACTGAGAGTGTGTGGGAGTGGAGTGCAGCGACAATACCACTATGTCACTGAGAGTGTGTGGGAGTGGAGTGCAGCGACAATACCACTATGCCACTGAGAGTGTGTGGGAGTGGAGTGCAGCGACAATACCACTATGCCTCTGAGAGTGTGTGGGAGTGTAGTGCAGCGATAATACCACTATGTCACTGAGAGTGTGTGGGAGTGGAGTGCAGCGATAATACCACTATGTCACTGAGAGTGTGTGGGAGTGGAGTGCAGCGACAATACCACAATGTCACTGAGAGTGTGTGGGAGTGGAATGCAGCGATAATACCACTATGTCACTGAGAGTGTGTGGGAGTGGAGTGCAGCGTCAATACCACTATGCCTCTGAGAGTGTGTGGGAGTGGAGTGCAGCGATAATACCACTATGTCACTGAGAGTGTGTGGGAGTGGAGTGCAGCGTCAATACCACTATGCCTCTGAGAGTGTGTGGGAGTGGAGTGCAGCGATAATACCACTATGTCACTGAGAGTGTGTGGGAGTGGAGTGCAGCGACAATACCACTATGTCACTGAGAGTGTGTGGGAGTGGAGTGCAGCGTCAATACCACTATGCCACTGAGAGTGTGTGGGAGTGGAGTGCAGCGACAATACCACTATGTCACTGAGAGTGTGTGGGAGTGGAGTGCAGCGTTAATAGCACTATGCCACTGAGAGTGTGTGGGAGTGGAGTGCAGCGACAATACCACTATGTCACTGAGAGTGTGTGGGAGTGGAGTGCAGCGATAACACCACTATGTCACTGAGAGTGTGTGGGAGTGGAGTGCAGCGTCAATACCACTATGTCACTGAGAGTGTGTGGGAGTGGAGTGCAGCGACAATACCACTATGCCACTGAGAGTGTGTGGGAGCGGAGTGCAGTAACAATACCACTATGCCACTGAGCGTGTGTGGGAGTGGAGTGCAGCGACAATACCACTATGCCTCTGAGAGTGTGTGGGAGTGGAGTGCAGCGACAATACCACTGTGTCACTGAGAGTGTGTAGGAGCGGAGTGCAGTGACAATACCACTATGTCACTGAGAGTGTGTGGGAGTGGAGTGCAGCGACAATACCACTATGCCTCTGAGAGTGTGTGGGAGTGGAGTGCAGCGACAATACCACTATGTCACTGAGAGTGTGTGGGAGTGGAGTGCAGCGACAATACCACTATGTCACTGAGAGTGTGTGGGAGTGAAATGCAGCGACAATACCACTATGTCACTGAGAGTGTGTGGGAGTGGAATGCAGCGACAATACCACTATGTCACTGAGAGTGTGTGGGAGTGAAATGCAGCGACAATACCACTATGTCACTGAGAGTGTGTGGGAGTGGAGTGCAGCGATAATACCACTATGTCACTGAGAGTGTGTGGGAGTGGAGTGCAGCGACAATACCACTGTGTCACTGAGAGTGTGAGGGAGTGGAGTGCAGCGATAATACCACCATGTCACTGAGAGTGTGTGGGAGTGGAATGCAGCGACAATACCACTATGCCACTGAGAGTGTGTGGGAGTGGAGTGCAGCGATAATACCACTATGTCACTGAGAGTGTGTGGGAGTGGAGTGCAGCGATAATACCACTATGTCACTGAGAGTGTGTGGGAGTGGAGTGCAGCGACAATACCACTATGTCACTGAGAGTGTGTGGGAGTGGAGTGCAGCGACAATACCACTATGTCACTGAGAGTGTGTGGGAGTGGAGTGCAGCGACAATACCACTATGTCACTGAGAGTGTGAGGGAGTGGAGTGCAGCGTCAATACCACTATGTCACTGAGAGTGTGTGGGAGTGGAGTGCAGCGACAATACCACTATGTCACTGAGAGTGTGTGGGAGTGGAGTGCAGTGACAATACCACTATGTCACTGAGAGTGTGTGGGAGTGGAGTGCAGCGATAATACCACGATGCCACTGAGAGTGTGTGGGAGTGGAGTGCAGCGACAATACCACTATGTCACTGAGAGTGTGTGGGAGTGGAGTGCAGCGACAATACCACTATGTAACTGAGAGTGTGTGGGAGTGGAGTGCAGCGATAATACCACTATGTCACTGAGAGTGTGTGGGAGTGGAGTGCAGCGACAATACCACTATGTCACTGAGAGTGTGTGGGAGTGGAGTGCAGCGACAATACCACTATGCCACTGAGAGTGTGTGGGAGTGGAGTGCAGCGACAATACCACTATGCCTCTGAGAGTGTGTGGGAGTGTAGTGCAGCGATAATACCACTATGTCACTGAGAGTGTGTGGGAGTGGAGTGCAGCGATAATACCACTATGTCACTGAGAGTGTGTGGGAGTGGAGTGCAGCGACAATACCACAATGTCACTGAGAGTGTGTGGGAGTGGAATGCAGCGATAATACCACTATGTCACTGAGAGTGTGTGGGAGTGGAGTGCAGCGTCAATACCACTATGCCTCTGAGAGTGTGTGGGAGTGGAGTGCAGCGATAATACCACTATGTCACTGAGAGTGTGTGGGAGTGGAGTGCAGCGTCAATACCACTATGCCTCTGAGAGTGTGTGGGAGTGGAGTGCAGCGATAATACCACTATGTCACTGAGAGTGTGTGGGAGTGGAGTGCAGCGACAATACCACTATGTCACTGAGAGTGTGTGGGAGTGGAGTGCAGCGTCAATACCACTATGCCACTGAGAGTGTGTGGGAGTGGAGTGCAGCGACAATACCACTATGTCACTGAGAGTGTGTGGGAGTGGAGTGCAGCGTTAATAGCACTATGCCACTGAGAGTGTGTGGGAGTGGAGTGCAGCGACAATACCACTATGTCACTGAGAGTGTGTGGGAGTGGAGTGCAGCGATAACACCACTATGTCACTGAGAGTGTGTGGGAGTGGAGTGCAGCGTCAATACCACTATGTCACTGAGAGTGTGTGGGAGTGGAGTGCAGCGACAATACCACTATGCCACTGAGAGTGTGTGGGAGCGGAGTGCAGTAACAATACCACTATGCCACTGAGCGTGTGTGGGAGTGGAGTGCAGCGACAATACCACTATGCCTCTGAGAGTGTGTGGGAGTGGAGTGCAGCGACAATACCACTGTGTCACTGAGAGTGTGTAGGAGCGGAGTGCAGTGACAATACCACTATGTCACTGAGAGTGTGTGGGAGTGGAGTGCAGCGACAATACCACTATGCCTCTGAGAGTGTGTGGGAGTGGAGTGCAGCGACAATACCACTATGTCACTGAGAGTGTGTGGGAGTGGAGTGCAGCGACAATACCACTATGTCACTGAGAGTGTGTGGGAGTGAAATGCAGCGACAATACCACTATGTCACTGAGAGTGTGTGGGAGTGGAATGCAGCGACAATACCACTATGTCACTGAGAGTGTGTGGGAGTGAAATGCAGCGACAATACCACTATGTCACTGAGAGTGTGTGGGAGTGGAGTGCAGCGATAATACCACTATGTCACTGAGAGTGTGTGGGAGTGGAGTGCAGCGACAATACCACTGTGTCACTGAGAGTGTGAGGGAGTGGAGTGCAGCGATAATACCACCATGTCACTGAGAGTGTGTGGGAGTGGAATGCAGCGACAATACCACTATGCCACTGAGAGTGTGTGGGAGTGGAGTGCAGCGATAATACCACTATGTCACTGAGAGTGTGTGGGAGTGGAGTGCAGCGATAATACCACTATGTCACTGAGAGTGTGTGGGAGTGGAGTGCAGCGACAATACCACTATGTCACTGAGAGTGTGTGGGAGTGGAGTGCAGCGACAATACCACTATGTCACTGAGAGTGTGTGGGAGTGGAGTGCAGCGACAATACCACTATGTCACTGAGAGTGTGAGGGAGTGGAGTGCAGCGTCAATACCACTATGTCACTGAGAGTGTGTGGGAGTGGAGTGCAGCGACAATACCACTATGCCACTGAGAGTGTGTGGGAGTGGAGTGCAGCGTCAATACCACTATGTCACTGAGAGTGTGTGGGAGTGGAGTGCAGCGACAATACCACTATGTCACTGAGAGTGTGTGGGAGTGGAGTGCAGCGATAACACCACTATGTCACTGAGAGTGTGTGGGAGTGGAGTGCAGCGTCAATACCACTATGTCACTGAGAGTGTGTGGGAGTGGAGTGCAGCGACAATACCACTATGCCACTGAGAGTGTGTGGGAGCGGAGTGCAGTAACAATACCACTATGCCACTGAGCGTGTGTGGGAGTGGAGTGCAGCGACAATACCACTATGCCTCTGAGAGTGTGTGGGAGTGGAGTGCAGCGACAATACCACTGTGTCACTGAGAGTGTGTAGGAACGGAGTGCAGTGACAATACCACTATGTCACTGAGAGTGTGTGGGAGTGGAGTGCAGCGACAATACCACTATGCCTCTGAGAGTGTGTGGGAGTGGAGTGCAGCGACAATACCACTATGTCACTGAGAGTGTGTGGGAGTGGAGTGCAGCGACAATACCACTATGTCACTGAGAGTGTGTGGGAGTGAAATGCAGCGACAATACCACTATGTCACTGAGAGTGTGTGCGAGTGAAATGCAGCGACAATACCACTATGTCACTGAGAGTGTGTGGGAGTGGAGTGCAGCGATAATACCACTATGTCACTGAGAGTGTGTGGGAGTGGAGTGCAGCGACAATACCACTGTGTCACTGAGAGTGTGAGGGAGTGGAGTGCAGCGATAATACCACCATGTCACTGAGAGTGTGTGGGAGTGGAATGCAGCGACAATACCACTATGCCACTGAGAGTGTGTGGGAGTGGAGTGCAGCGATAATACCACTATGTCACTGAGAGTGTGTGGGAGTGGAGTGCAGCGATAATACCACTATGTCACTGAGAGTGTGTGGGAGTGGAGTGCAGCGACAATACCACTATGTCACTGAGAGTGTGTGGGAGTGGAGTGCAGCGACAATACCACTATGTCACTGAGAGTGTGTGGGAGTGGAGTGCAGCGACAATACCACTATGTCACTGAGAGTGTGAGGGAGTGGAGTGCAGCGTCAATAGCACTATGTCACTGAGAGTGTGTGGGAGTGGAGTGCAGCGACAATACCACTATGCCACTGAGAGTGTGTGGGAGTGGAGTGCAGCGTCAATACCACTATGTCACTGAGAGTGTGTGGGAGTGGAGTGCAGCGACAATACCACTATGTCACTGAGAGTGTGTGGGAGTGGAGTGCAGTGACAATACCACTATGTCACTGAGAGTGTGTGGGAGTGGAGTGCAGCGATAATACCACGATGCCACTGAGAGTGTGTGGGAGTGGAGTGCAGCGACAATACCACTATGTCACTGAGAGTGTGTGGGAGTGGAGTGCAGTGACAATACCACTATGTCACTGAGAGTGTGTGGGAGTGGAGTGCAGCGACATTACCACTATGCCTCTGAGAGTGTGTGGGAGTGGAATGCAGCGACAATACCACTATGTCACTGAGAGTGTGTGGGAGTGGAGTGCAGCGACAATACCACTATGTCACTGAGAGTGTGTGGGAGTGGAATGCAGCGATAATACCACTATGTCACTGAGAGTGTGTGGGAGTGGAGTGCAGCGACAATACCACTATGTCACTGAGAGTGTGTGGGAGTGGAGTGCAGCGACAATACCACTATGTCACTGAGAGTGTGTGGGAGTGGAGTGCAGCGATAATACCACTATGTCACTGAGAGTGTGTGGGAGTGGAGTGCAGCGACAATACCACTATGTCACTGAGAGTGTGTGGGGGTGGAGTGCAGCGACAATACCACTATGCCACTGAGAGTGTGTGGGAGTGGAGTGCAGCGACAATACCACTATGCCTCTGAGAGTGTGTGGGAGTGTAGTGCAGCGATAATACCACTATGTCACTGAGAGTGTGTGGGAGTGGAGTGCAGCGATAATACCACTATGTCACTGAGAGTGTGTGGGAGTGGAGTGCAGCGACAATACCACAATGTCACTGAGAGTGTGTGGGAGTGGAATGCAGCGATAATACCACTATGTCACTGAGAGTGTGTGGGAGTGGAGTGCAGCGTCAATACCACTATGCCTCTGAGAGTGTGTGGGAGTGGAGTGCAGCGATAATACCACTATGTCACTGAGAGTGTGTGGGAGTGGAGTGCAGCGACAATACCACTATGTCACTGAGAGTGTGTGGGAGTGGAGTGCAGCGTCAATACCACTATGCCACTGAGAGTGTGTGGGAGTGGAGTGCAGCGCCAATACCACTATGCCACTGAGAGTGTGTGGGAGTGGAGTGCAGCGATAATACCACTATGTCACTGAGAGTGTGTGGGAGTGGAGTGCAGCGATAATACCACTATGTCACTGAGAGTGTGTGGGAGTGGAGTGCAGCGACAATACCACTATGTCACTGAGAGTGTGTGGGAGTGGAGTGCAGCGACAATACCACTATGTCACTGAGAGTGTGTGGGAGTGGAGTGCAGCGACAATACCACTATGTCACTGAGAGTGTGAGGGAGTGGAGTGCAGCGTCAATACCACTATGTCACTGAGAGTGTGTGGGAGTGGAGTGCAGCGACAATACCACTATGCCACTGAGAGTGTGTGGGAGTGGAGTGCAGCGTCAATACCACTATGTCACTGAGAGTGTGTGGGAGTGGAGTGCAGCGACAATACCACTATGTCACTGAGAGTGTGTGGGAGTGGAGTGCAGCGACAATACCACTGTGTCACTGAGAGTGTGTAGGAGCGGAGTGCAGTGACAATACCACTATGTCACTGAGAGTGTGTGGGAGTGGAGTGCAGCGACAATACCACTATGCCTCTGAGAGTGTGTGGGAGTGGAGTGCAGCGACAATACCACTATGTCACTGAGAGTGTGTGGGAGTGGAGTGCAGCGACAATACCACTATGTCACTGAGAGTGTGTGGGAGTGAAATGCAGCGACAATACCACTATGTCACTGAGAGTGTGTGGGAGTGAAATGCAGCGACAATACCACTATGTCACTGAGAGTGTGTGGGAGTGGAGTGCAGCGATAATACCACTATGTCACTGAGAGTGTGTGGGAGTGGAGTGCAGCGACAATACCACTGTGTCACTGAGAGTGTGAGGGAGTGGAGTGCAGCGATAATACCACCATGTCACTGAGAGTGTGTGGGAGTGGAATGCAGCGACAATACCACTATGCCACTGAGAGTGTGTGGGAGTGGAGTGCAGCGATAATACCACTATGTCACTGAGAGTGTGTGGGAGTGGAGTGCAGCGATAATACCACTATGTCACTGAGAGTGTGTGGGAGTGGAGTGCAGCGACAATACCACTATGTCACTGAGAGTGTGTGGGAGTGGAGTGCAGCGACAATACCACTATGTCACTGAGAGTGTGTGGGAGTGGAGTGCAGCGACAATACCACTATGTCACTGAGAGTGTGAGGGAGTGGAGTGCAGCGTCAATAGCACTATGTCACTGAGAGTGTGTGGGAGTGGAGTGCAGCGACAATACCACTATGCCACTGAGAGTGTGTGGGAGTGGAGTGCAGCGTCAATACCACTATGTCACTGAGAGTGTGTGGGAGTGGAGTGCAGCGACAATACCACTATGTCACTGAGAGTGTGTGGGAGTGGAGTGCAGTGACAATACCACTATGTCACTGAGAGTGTGTGGGAGTGGAGTGCAGCGATAATACCACGATGCCACTGAGAGTGTGTGGGAGTGGAGTGCAGCGACAATACCACTATGTCACTGAGAGTGTGTGGGAGTGGAGTGCAGTGACAATACCACTATGTCACTGAGAGTGTGTGGGAGTGGAGTGCAGCGACAATACCACTATGTCACTGAGAGTGTGTGGGAGTGGAGTGCAGCGATAATACCACTATGTCACTGAGAGTGTGTGGGAGTGGAGTGCAGCGACAATACCACTATGTCACTGAGAGTGTGTGGGGGTGGAGTGCAGCGACAATACCACTATGCCACTGAGAGTGTGTGGGAGTGGAGTGCAGCGACAATACCACTATGCCTCTGAGAGTGTGTGGGAGTGTAGTGCAGCGATAATACCACTATGTCACTGAGAGTGTGTGGGAGTGGAGTGCAGCGATAATACCACTATGTCACTGAGAGTGTGTGGGAGTGGAGTGCAGCGACAATACCACAATGTCACTGAGAGTGTGTGGGAGTGGAATGCAGCGATAATACCACTATGTCACTGAGAGTGTGTGGGAGTGGAGTGCAGCGTCAATACCACTATGCCTCTGAGAGTGTGTGGGAGTGGAGTGCAGCGATAATACCACTATGTCACTGAGAGTGTGTGGGAGTGGAGTGCAGCGACAATACCACTATGTCACTGAGAGTGTGTGGGAGTGGAGTGCAGCGTCAATACCACTATGCCACTGAGAGTGTGTGGGAGTGGAGTGCAGCGACAATACCACTATGTCACTGAGAGTGTGTGGGAGTGGAGTGCAGCGACAATACCACTATGTCACTGAGAGTGTGAGGGAGTGGAGTGCAGCGTCAATAGCACTATGTCACTGAGAGTGTGTGGGAGTGGAGTGCAGCGACAATACCACTATGCCACTGAGAGTGTGTGGGAGTGGAGTGCAGCGTCAATACCACTATGTCACTGAGAGTGTGTGGGAGTGGAGTGCAGCGACAATACCACTATGTCACTGAGAGTGTGTGGGAGTGGAGTGCAGTGACAATACCACTATGTCACTGAGAGTGTGTGGGAGTGGAGTGCAGCGATAATACCACGATGCCACTGAGAGTGTGTGGGAGTGGAGTGCAGCGACAATACCACTATGTCACTGAGAGTGTGTGGGAGTGGAGTGCAGTGACAATACCACTATGTCACTGAGAGTGTGTGGGAGTGGAGTGCAGCGACATTACCACTATGCCTCTGAGAGTGTGTGGGAGTGGAATGCAGCGACAATACCACTATGTCACTGAGAGTGTGTGGGAGTGGAGTGCAGCGACAATACCACTATGTCACTGAGAGTGTGTGGGAGTGGAATGCAGCGATAATACCACTATGTCACTGAGAGTGTGTGGGAGTGGAGTGCAGCGACAATACCACTATGTCACTGAGAGTGTGTGGGAGTGGAGTGCAGCGACAATACCACTATGTCACTGAGAGTGTGTGGGAGTGGAGTGCAGCGATAATACCACTATGTCACTGAGAGTGTGTGGGAGTGGAGTGCAGCGACAATACCACTATGTCACTGAGAGTGTGTGGGGGTGGAGTGCAGCGACAATACCACTATGCCACTGAGAGTGTGTGGGAGTGGAGTGCAGCGACAATACCACTATGCCTCTGAGAGTGTGTGGGAGTGTAGTGCAGCGATAATACCACTATGTCACTGAGAGTGTGTGGGAGTGGAGTGCAGCGATAATACCACTATGTCACTGAGAGTGTGTGGGAGTGGAGTGCAGCGACAATACCACAATGTCACTGAGAGTGTGTGGGAGTGGAATGCAGCGATAATACCACTATGTCACTGAGAGTGTGTGGGAGTGGAGTGCAGCGTCAATACCACTATGCCTCTGAGAGTGTGTGGGAGTGGAGTGCAGCGATAATACCACTATGTCACTGAGAGTGTGTGGGAGTGGAGTGCAGCGACAATACCACTATGTCACTGAGAGTGTGTGGGAGTGGAGTGCAGCGTCAATACCACTATGTCACTGAGAGTGTGTGGGAGTGGAGTGCAGCGATAATACCACTATGTCACTGAGAGTGTGTGGGAGTGGAGTGCAGCGATAATACCACTATGTCACTGAGAGTGTGTGGGAGTGGCGTGCAGCGACAATACCACTATGTCACTGAGAGTGTGTGGGAGTGGAGTGCAGCGACAATACCACTATGTCACTGAGAGTGTGTGGGAGTGGAGTGCAGCGACAATACCACTATGTCACTGAGAGTGTGAGGGAGTGGAGTGCAGCGTCAATACCACTATGTCACTGAGAGTGTGTGGGAGTGGAGTGCAGCGACAATACCACTATGCCACTGAGAGTGTGTGGGAGTGGAGTGCAGCGTCAATACCACTATGTCACTGAGAGTGTGTGGGAGTGGAGTGCAGCGACAATACCACTATGTCACTGAGAGTGTGTGGGAGTGGAGTGCAGCGACAATACCACTGTGTCACTGAGAGTGTGTAGGAGCGGAGTGCAGTGACAATACCACTATGTCACTGAGAGTGTGTGGGAGTGGAGTGCAGCGACAATACCACTATGCCTCTGAGAGTGTGTGGGAGTGGAGTGCAGCGACAATACCACTATGTCACTGAGAGTGTGTGGGAGTGGAGTGCAGCGACAATACCACTATGTCACTGAGAGTGTGTGGGAGTGAAATGCAGCGACAATACCACTATGTCACTGAGAGTGTGTGGGAGTGAAATGCAGCGACAATACCACTATGTCACTGAGAGTGTGTGGGAGTGGAGTGCAGCGATAATACCACTATGTCACTGAGAGTGTGTGGGAGTGGAGTGCAGCGACAATACCACTGTGTCACTGAGAGTGTGAGGGAGTGGAGTGCAGCGATAATACCACCATGTCACTGAGAGTGTGTGGGAGTGGAATGCAGCGACAATACCACTATGCCACTGAGAGTGTGTGGGAGTGGAGTGCAGCGATAATACCACTATGTCACTGAGAGTGTGTGGGAGTGGAGTGCAGCGATAATACCACTATGTCACTGAGAGTGTGTGGGAGTGGAGTGCAGCGACAATACCACTATGTCACTGAGAGTGTGTGGGAGTGGAGTGCAGCGACAATACCACTATGTCACTGAGAGTGTGTGGGAGTGGAGTGCAGCGACAATACCACTATGTCACTGAGAGTGTGAGGGAGTGGAGTGCAGCGTCAATAGCACTATGTCACTGAGAGTGTGTGGGAGTGGAGTGCAGCGACAATACCACTATGCCACTGAGAGTGTGTGGGAGTGGAGTGCAGCGTCAATACCACTATGTCACTGAGAGTGTGTGGGAGTGGAGTGCAGCGACACTACCACTATGTCACTGAGAGTGTGTGGGAGTGGAGTGCAGTGACAATACCACTATGTCACTGAGAGTGTGTGGGAGTGGAGTGCAGCGATAATACCACGATGCCACTGAGAGTGTGTGGGAGTGGAGTGCAGCGACAATACCACTATGTCACTGAGAGTGTGTGGGAGTGGAGTGCAGTGACAATACCACTATGTCACTGAGAGTGTGTGGGAGTGGAGTGCAGCGACATTACCACTATGCCTCTGAGAGTGTGTGGGAGTGGAATGCAGCGACAATACCACTATGTCACTGAGAGTGTGTGGGAGTGGAGTGCAGCGACAATACCACTATGTCACTGAGAGTGTGTGGGAGTGGAATGCAGCGATAATACCACTATGTCACTGAGAGTGTGTGGGAGTGGAGTGCAGCGACAATACCACTATGTCACTGAGAGTGTGTGGGAGTGGAGTGCAGCGACAATACCACTATGTCACTGAGAGTGTGTGGGAGTGGAGTGCAGCGATAATACCACTATGTCACTGAGAGTGTGTGGGAGTGGAGTGCAGCGACAATACCACTATGTCACTGAGAGTGTGTGGGGGTGGAGTGCAGCGACAATACCACTATGCCACTGAGAGTGTGTGGGAGTGGAGTGCAGCGACAATACCACTATGCCTCTGAGAGTGTGTGGGAGTGTAGTGCAGCGATAATACCACTATGTCACTGAGAGTGTGTGGGAGTGGAGTGCAGCGATAATACCACTATGTCACTGAGAGTGTGTGGGAGTGGAGTGCAGCGACAATACCACAATGTCACTGAGAGTGTGTGGGAGTGGAATGCAGCGATAATACCACTATGTCACTGAGAGTGTGTGGGAGTGGAGTGCAGCGTCAATACCACTATGCCTCTGAGAGTGTGTGGGAGTGGAGTGCAGCGATAATACCACTATGTCACTGAGAGTGTGTGGGAGTGGAGTGCAGCGACAATACCACTATGTCACTGAGAGTGTGTGGGAGTGGAGTGCAGCGTCAATACCACTATGCCACTGAGAGTGTGTGGGAGTGGAGTGCAGCGACAATACCACTATGCCACTGAGAGTGTGTGGGAGTGGAGTGCAGCGATAATACCACTATGTCACTGAGAGTGTGTGGGAGTGGAGTGCAGCGATAATACCACTATGTCACTGAGAGTGTGTGGGAGTGGAGTGCAGCGACAATACCACTATGTCACTGAGAGTGTGTGGGAGTGGAGTGCAGCGACAATACCACTATGTCACTGAGAGTGTGTGGGAGTGGAGTGCAGCGACAATACCACTATGTCACTGAGAGTGTGAGGGAGTGGAGTGCAGCGTCAATACCACTATGTCACTGAGAGTGTGTGGGAGTGGAGTGCAGCGACAATACCACTATGCCACTGAGAGTGTGTGGGAGTGGAGTGCAGCGTCAATACCACTATGTCACTGAGAGTGTGTGGGAGTGGAGTGCAGCGACAATACCACTATGTCACTGAGAGTGTGTGGGAGTGGAGTGCAGTGACAATACCACTATGTCACTGAGAGTGTGTGGGAGTGGAGTGCAGCGATAATACCACGATGCCACTGAGAGTGTGTGGGAGTGGAGTGCAGCGACAATACCACTATGTCACTGAGAGTGTGTGGGAGTGGAGTGCAGTGACAATACCACTATGTCACTGAGAGTGTGTGGGAGTGGAGTGCAGCGACATTACCACTATGCCTCTGAGAGTGTGTGGGAGTGGAATGCAGCGACAATACCACTATGTCACTGAGAGTGTGTGGGAGTGGAGTGCAGCGACAATACCACTATGTCACTGAGAGTGTGTGGGAGTGGAATGCAGCGATAATACCACTATGTCACTGAGAGTGTGTGGGAGTGGAGTGCAGCGACAATACCACTATGTCACTGAGAGTGTGTGGGAGTGGAGTGCAGCGACAATACCACTATGTCACTGAGAGTGTGTGGGAGTGGAGTGCAGCGATAATACCACTATGTCACTGAGAGTGTGTGGGAGTGGAGTGCAGCGACAATACCACTATGTCACTGAGAGTGTGTGGGGGTGGAGTGCAGCGACAATACCACTATGCCACTGAGAGTGTGTGGGAGTGGAGTGCAGCGACAATACCACTATGCCTCTGAGAGTGTGTGGGAGTGTAGTGCAGCGATAATACCACTATGTCACTGAGAGTGTGTGGGAGTGGAGTGCAGCGATAATACCACTATGTCACTGAGAGTGTGTGGGAGTGGAGTGCAGCGACAATACCACAATGTCACTGAGAGTGTGTGGGAGTGGAATGCAGCGATAATACCACTATGTCACTGAGAGTGTGTGGGAGTGGAGTGCAGCGTCAATACCACTATGCCTCTGAGAGTGTGTGGGAGTGGAGTGCAGCGATAATACCACTATGTCACTGAGAGTGTGTGGGAGTGGAGTGCAGCGACAATACCACTATGTCACTGAGAGTGTGTGGGAGTGGAGTGCAGCGTCAATACCACTATGCCACTGAGAGTGTGTGGGAGTGGAGTGCAGCGACAATACCACTATGTCACTGAGAGTGTGTGGGAGTGGAGTGCAGCGTTAATAGCACTATGCCACTGAGAGTGTGTGGGAGTGGAGTGCAGCGACAATACCACTATGTCACTGAGAGTGTGTGGGAGTGGAGTGCAGCGATAACACCACTATGTCACTGAGAGTGTGTGGGAGTGGAGTGCAGCGTCAATACCACTATGTCACTGAGAGTGTGTGGGAGTGGAGTGCAGCGACAATGCCACTATGCCACTGAGAGTGTGTGGGAGTGGAGTGCAGCGACAATACCACTATGTCTCTGAAAGTGTGTGGGAGTGGAGTGCAGCGACAATACCACTATGCCACTGAGCGTGTGTGGGAGTGGAGTGCAGCGACAATACCACTATGTCACTCAGAGTGTGTGGGAGTGGAGTGCAGCGACAATACCACTATGTCACTGAGAGTGTGTGGGAGTGGAGTGCAGCGACAATACCACTATGCCTCTGAGAGTGTGTGGGAGTGGAGTGCAGCGACAATACCACTATGTCACTGAGAGTGTGTGGGAGTGAAATGCAGCGACAATACCACTATGTCACTGAGAGTGTGTGGGAGTGGAGTGCAGCGATAATACCACTATGCCACTGAGAGTGTGTGGGAGTGAAATGCAGCGACAATAACACTATGTCACTGAGAGTGTGTGGGAGTGGAGTGCAGCGACAATACCACTATGCCTCTGAGAGTGTGTGGGAGTGGAATGCAGCGACAATACCACTATGTCACTGAGAGTGTGTGGGAGTGGAGTGCAGCGATAATACCACTATGTCACTGAGAGTGTGTGGGAGTGGAATGCAGCGATAATACCACTATGTCACTGAGAGTGTGTGGGAGTGGAGTGCAGCGACAATACCACTATGCCTCTGAGAGTGTGTGGGAGTGGAATGCAGCGACAATACCACTATGCCACTGAGAGTGTGTGGGAGTGGAGTGCAGCGACAATACCACTATGCCTCTGAGAGTGTGTGGGAGTGGAATGCAGCGACAATACCACTATGTCACTGAGAGTGTGTGGGAGTGGAATGCAGCGACAATACCACTATGTCACTGAGAGTGTGTGGGAGTGGAATGCAGCGATAATACCACTATGTCACTGAGAGTGTGTGCGAGTGGAGTGCAGCGACAATACCACTATGTCACTGAGAGTGTGTGGGAGTGGAATGCAGCGACAATACCACTATGCCACTGAGAGTGTGTGGGAGTGGAGTGCAGCGACAATACCACTATGTCACTGAGAGTGTGTGGGAGTGGAATGCAGCGACAATACCACTGTGTCACTGAGAGTGTGTGGGAGTGGAATGCAGCGACAATACCACTGTGTGACTGAGAGTGTGTGGGAGTGGAGTGCAGCGTCAATACCACTATGTCACTGAGAGTGTGTGGGAGTGGAGTGCAGCGACAATACCACTATGTCACTGAGAGTGTGAGGGAGTGGAGTGCAGCGATAATACCACTATGTCACTGAGAGTGTGTGGGAGTGGAGTGCAGCGATAATACCACTATGTCACTGAGAGTGTGTGGGAGTGGAGTGCAGCGACAATACCACTATGTCACTGAGAGTGTGAGGGAGTGGAGTGCAGCGACAATACCACTATGTCACTGAGAGTGTGTGGGAGTGGAGTGCAGCGACAATACCACTATGTCGCCGAGAGTGTGTGGGAGTGGAGTGCAGCGATAATACCACTATGTCACTGAGAGTGTGTGGGAGTGGAGTGCAGCGACAATACCACTGTGTCACTGAGAGTGTGTGGGAGTGGAGTGCAGCGACAATACCACTATGCCACTGAGAGTGTGTGGGAGTGGAGTGCAGCGACAATACCACTATGCCACTGAGAGTGTGTGGGAGTGGAGTGCAGCGATAATACCACTATGTCACTGAGAGTGTGTGGGAGTGGAGTGCAGCGATAATACCACTATGTCACTGAGAGTGTGTGGGAGTGGAGTGCAGCGATAATACCACTATGTCACTGAGAGTGTGTGGGAGTGGAATGCAGCGACAATACCACTGTGTCACTGAGAGTGTGTGGGAGTGGAATGCAGCGACAATACCACTATGTCACTGAGAGTGTGTGGGAGTGGAGTGCAGCGACAATACCACTATGTCACTGAGAGTGTGAGGGAGTGGAGTGCAGCGATAATACCACTATGTCACTGAGAGTGTGTGGGAGTGGAGTGCAGCGATAATACCACTATGTCACTGAGAGTGTGTGGGAGTGGATTGCAGCGACAATACCATTATGTCACTGAGAGTGTGAGGGAGTGGAGTGCAGCGATAATACCACCATGTCACTGAGAGTGTGTGGGAGTGGAGTGCAGCGATAATACCACTATGTCACTGAGAGTGTGTGGGAGTGGAGTGCAGCGATAATACCACTATGCCACTGAGAGTGTGTGGGAGTGGAGTGCAGCGATAATACCACTATGTCACTGAGAGTGTGTGGGAGTGGAGTGCAGCGACAATACCACTATGCCACTGAGAGTGTGTGGGAATGGAGTGCAGCGATAATACCACTATGTCACTGAGAGTGTGTGGGAGTGGAATGCAGCGACAATACCACTATGTCACTGAGAGTGTGTGGGAGTGGAGTGCAGCGATAATACCACTATGCCACTGAGAGTGTGTGGGAGTGGAGTGCAGCGATAATACCACTATGTCACTGAGAGTGTGTGGGAGTGGAATGCAGCGACAATACCACTATGTCACTGAGAGTGTGTGGGAGTGGAGTGCAGCGACAATGCCACTATGCCACTGAGAGTGTGTGGGAGTGGAGTGCAGCGACAATACCACTATGTCTCTGAAAGTGTGTGGGAGTGGAGTGCAGCGACAATACCACTATGCCACTGAGCGTGTGTGGGAGTGGAGTGCAGCGACAATACCACTATGTCACTCAGAGTGTGTGGGAGTGGAGTGCAGCGACAATACCACTATGTCACTGAGAGTGTGTGGGAGTGGAGTGCAGCGACAATACCACTATGCCTCTGAGAGTGTGTGGGAGTGGAGTGCAGCGACAATACCACTATGTCACTGAGAGTGTGTGGGAGTGAAATGCAGCGACAATACCACTATGTCACTGAGAGTGTGTGGGAGTGGAGTGCAGCGATAATACCACTATGCCACTGAGAGTGTGTGGGAGTGAAATGCAGCGACAATAACACTATGTCACTGAGAGTGTGTGGGAGTGGAGTGCAGCGACAATACCACTATGCCTCTGAGAGTGTGTGGGAGTGGAATGCAGCGACAATACCACTATGTCACTGAGAGTGTGTGGGAGTGGAGTGCAGCGATAATACCACTATGTCACTGAGAGTGTGTGGGAGTGGAATGCAGCGATAATACCACTATGTCACTGAGAGTGTGTGGGAGTGGAGTGCAGCGACAATACCACTATGCCTCTGAGAGTGTGTGGGAGTGGAATGCAGCGACAATACCACTATGCCACTGAGAGTGTGTGGGAGTGGAGTGCAGCGACAATACCACTATGCCTCTGAGAGTGTGTGGGAGTGGAATGCAGCGACAATACCACTATGTCACTGAGAGTGTGTGGGAGTGGAATGCAGCGACAATACCACTATGTCACTGAGAGTGTGTGGGAGTGGAATGCAGCGATAATACCACTATGTCACTGAGAGTGTGTGCGAGTGGAGTGCAGCGACAATACCACTATGTCACTGAGAGTGTGTGGGAGTGGAATGCAGCGACAATACCACTATGCCACTGAGAGTGTGTGGGAGTGGAGTGCAGCGACAATACCACTATGTCACTGAGAGTGTGTGGGAGTGGAATGCAGCGACAATACCACTGTGTCACTGAGAGTGTGTGGGAGTGGAATGCAGCGACAATACCACTGTGTGACTGAGAGTGTGTGGGAGTGGAGTGCAGCGTCAATACCACTATGTCACTGAGAGTGTGTGGGAGTGGAGTGCAGCGACAATACCACTATGTCACTGAGAGTGTGAGGGAGTGGAGTGCAGCGATAATACCACTATGTCACTGAGAGTGTGTGGGAGTGGAGTGCAGCGATAATACCACTATGTCACTGAGAGTGTGTGGGAGTGGAGTGCAGCGACAATACCACTATGTCACTGAGAGTGTGAGGGAGTGGAGTGCAGCGACAATACCACTATGTCACTGAGAGTGTGTGGGAGTGGAGTGCAGCGACAATACCACTATGTCGCCGAGAGTGTGTGGGAGTGGAGTGCAGCGATAATACCACTATGTCACTGAGAGTGTGTGGGAGTGGAGTGCAGCGACAATACCACTGTGTCACTGAGAGTGTGTGGGAGTGGAGTGCAGCGACAATACCACTATGCCACTGAGAGTGTGTGGGAGTGGAGTGCAGCGACAATACCACTATGCCACTGAGAGTGTGTGGGAGTGGAGTGCAGCGATAATACCACTATGTCACTGAGAGTGTGTGGGAGTGGAGTGCAGCGATAATACCACTATGTCACTGAGAGTGTGTGGGAGTGGAGTGCAGCGATAATACCACTATGTCACTGAGAGTGTGTGGGAGTGGAATGCAGCGACAATACCACTGTGTCACTGAGAGTGTGTGGGAGTGGAATGCAGCGACAATACCACTATGTCACTGAGAGTGTGTGGGAGTGGAGTGCAGCGACAATACCACTATGTCACTGAGAGTGTGAGGGAGTGGAGTGCAGCGATAATACCACTATGTCACTGAGAGTGTGTGGGAGTGGAGTGCAGCGATAATACCACTATGTCACTGAGAGTGTGTGGGAGTGGATTGCAGCGACAATACCATTATGTCACTGAGAGTGTGAGGGAGTGGAGTGCAGCGATAATACCACCATGTCACTGAGAGTGTGTGGGAGTGGAGTGCAGCGATAATACCACTATGTCACTGAGAGTGTGTGGGAGTGGAGTGCAGCGATAATACCACTATGCCACTGAGAGTGTGTGGGAGTGGAGTGCAGCGATAATACCACTATGTCACTGAGAGTGTGTGGGAGTGGAGTGCAGCGACAATACCACTATGCCACTGAGAGTGTGTGGGAATGGAGTGCAGCGATAATACCACTATGTCACTGAGAGTGTGTGGGAGTGGAATGCAGCGACAATACCACTATGTCACTGAGAGTGTGTGGGAGTGGAGTGCAGCGATAATACCACTATGCCACTGAGAGTGTGTGGGAGTGGAGTGCAGCGATAATACCACTATGTCACTGAGAGTGTGTGGGAGTGGAATGCAGCGACAATACCACTATGTCACTGAGAGTGTGTGGGAGTGGAATGCAGCGACAATACCACTATGTCACTGAGAGTGTGTGGGAGTGGAGTGCAGCGATAATACCACTATGCCTCTGAGAGTGTGTGGGAGTGGAATGCAGCGATAATACCACTATGTCACTGAGAGTGTGTGGGAGTGGAATGCAGTGACAATACCACTATGTCACTGAGAGTGTGTGGGAGTGGAGTGCAGCGACAATACCACTGTGTCACTGAGAGTGTGTGGGAGTGGAATGCAGCGACAATACCACTGTGTCACTGAGAGTGTGTGGGAGTGGAATGCAGCGACAATACCACTATGTCACTGAGAGTGTGTGGGAGTGGAATGCAGCGACAATACCACTACGTCACTGAGAGTGTGTGGGAGTGGAGTGCAGCGACAATACCACTGTGTCACTGAGAGTGTGTGGGAGTGGAGTGCAGCGACAATACCACTGTGTCACTGAGAGTGTGTGGGAGTGGAGTGCAGCGACAATACCACTATGTCACTGAGAGTGTGTGGGAGTGGAGTGCAGCGATAATACCACTATGCCACTGAGTGTGTGGGAGTGGAGTGCAGCGACAATACCACTATGTCACTGAAAGTGTGTGGGAGTGGAGTGCAGCGACAATACCACTATGCCTCTGAGAGTGTGTGGGAGTGGAGTGCAGCAACAATACCACTGTGTCACTGAGAGTGTGTGGGAGTGGAGTGCAGCGACAATACCACTATGTCACTGAGAGTGTGTGGGAGTGGCGTGCAGCGATAATACCACTATGTCACTGAGAGTGTGTGGGAGTGGAGTGCAGCGACAATACCACTATGTCACTGAGAGTGTGTGGGAGTGGAGTGCAGCGATAATACCACTATGCCTCTGAGAGTGTGTGGGTGTGGAGTGCAGCGACAATACCACTGTGTCACTGAGAGTGTGAGGGAGTGGAGTGCAGCGATAATACCACTATGTCACTGAGAGTGTGTGGGAGTGGAGTGCAGCGACAATACCACTATGCCACTGAGCGTGTGTGGGAGTGGAGTGCAGCGATAATACCACTATGTCACTGAGAGTGTGTGGGAGTGGAGTGCAGCGATAATACCACTATGCCTCTGAGAGTGTGTGGGAGTGGAATGCAGCGACAATACCACTATGTCACTGAGAGTGTGTGGGAGTGGAATGCAGCGACAATACCACTATGTCACTGAGAGTGTGTGGGAGTGGAGTGCAGCGACAATACCACTATGCCTCTGAGAGTGTGTGGGAGTGGAGTGCAGCGACAATACCACTATGTCACTGAGACTGTGTGGGAGTGGAGTGCAGCGATAATACCACTATGTCACTGAGAGTGTGTGGGAGTGGAGTGCAGCGATAATACCACTATGTCACTGAGAGTGTGTGGGAATGGAGTGCAGCGATAATACCACTATGTCACTGAGAGTGTGTGGGAGTGGAGTGCAGCGAACAATACCACTATGTCACTGAGAGTGTGTGGGAGTGGAGTGCAGCGACAATACCACTATGTCACTGAGAGTGTGTGGTTGTGGAGTGCAGCGATAATACTACTATGTCACTGAGAGTGTGTGGGAGTGGAGTGCAGCGACAATACCACTATGTCACTGAAAGTGTGTGGGAGTGGAGTGCAGCGACAATACCACTATGCCACTGAGAGTGTGTGGGAGTGGAGTGCAGCGACAATACCACTATGCCTCTGAGAGTGTGTGGGAGTGGAGTGCAGCGATAATACCACTATGTCACTGAGAGTGTGTGGGAGTGGAGTGCAGCGATAATACCACTATGTCACTGAGAGTGTGTGGGAGTGGAGTGCAGCGACAATACCACTATGTCACTGAGAGTGAGTGGGAGTGGAATGCAGCGATAATACCACTATGTCACTGAGAGTGTGTGGGAGTGGAGTGCAGCGTCAATACCACTATGCCTCTGAGAGTGTGTGGGAGTGGAGTGCAGCGATAATACCACTATGTCACTGAGAGTGTGTGGGAGTGGAGTGCAGCGACAATACCACTATGTCACTCAGAGTGTGTGGGAGTGGAGTGCAGCGTCAATACCACTATGCCACTGAGAGTGTGTGGGAGTGGAGTGCAGCGACAATACCACTATGTCACTGAGAGTGTGTGGGAGTGGAGTGCAGCGTCAATAACACTATGCCACTGAGAGTGTGTGGGAGTGGAGTGCAGCGACAATACCACTATGTCACTGAGAGTGTGTGGGAGTGGAGTGCTGCGATAATACCACTATGTCACTGGGAGTGTGTGGGAGTGGAGTGCAGCGTCAATACCACTATGCCACTGAGAGTGTGTGGGAGTGGAGTGCAGCGATAATACCACTATGTCACTGAGAGTGTGTGGGAGTGGAGTGCAGCGACAATACCACTATGTCTCTGAAAGTGTGTGGGAGTGGAGTGCAGCGACAATACCACTGTGTCACTGAGAGTGTGTGGGAGCGGAGTGCAGCGACAATACCACTATGCCACTGAGCGTGTGTGGGAGTGGAGTGCAGCGACAATACCACTATGCCTCTGAGAGTGTGTCGGAGTGGAGTGCAGCGCCAATACCACTGTGTCACTGAGAGTGTGTCGGAGTGGAGTGCAGCGACAATACCACTATGTCACTGAGAGTGTGTGGGAGTGGAGTGCAGCGACAATACCACTATGCCTCTGAGAGTGTGTGGGACTGGAGTGCAGTGACAATACCACTATGTCACTGAGAGTGTGTGGGAGTGGAGTGCAGCGACAATACCACTATGCCTCTGAGAGTGTGTGGGAGTGGAGTGCAGCGACAATACCACTGTGTCACTGAGAGTGTGTGGGAGTGGAGTGCAGCGACAATACCACTATGTCACTGAGAGTGTGTGGGAGTGGTGTGCAGCGACAATACCACTATGCCTCTGAGAGTGTGTGGGAGTGGAGTGCAGCGACAATACCACTATGTCACTGAGAGTGTGTGGGAGTGGAGTGCAGCGTCAATACCACTATGCCACTGAGAGTGTGTGGGAGTGGAGTGCAGCGACAATACCACTATGTCACTGAGAGTGTGTGGGAGTGGAGTGCAGCGTCAATACCACTATGCCACTGAGAGTGTGTGGGAGTGGAGTGCAGCGACAATACCACTATGTCACTGAGAGTGTGTGGGAGTGGAGTGCAGCGTCAATAGCACTATGCCACTGAGAGTGTGTGGGAGTGGAGTGCAGCGACAATACCACTATGTCACTGAGAGTGTGTGGGAGTGGAGTGCAGCGATAATACCACTATGTCACTGAGAGTGTGTGGGAGTGGAGTGCAGTGACAATACCACTATGTCACTGAGAGTGTGTGGGAGTGGAGTGCAGCGACAATACCACTATGCCTCTGAGAGTGTGTGGGAGTGGAGTGCAGCGACAATACCACTATGTCACTGAGAGTGTGTGGGAGTGGAGTGCAGCGACAATACCACTATGCCACTGAGAGTGTGTGGGAGTGGAGTGCAGCGACAATACCACTATGCCTCTGAGAGTGTGTGGGAGTGGAGTGCAGCGATAATACCACTATGTCACTGAGAGTGTGTGGGAGTGGAGTGCAGCGATAATACCACTATGTCACTGAGAGTGTGTGGGAGTGGAGTGCAGCGACAATACCACTATGTCACTGAGAGTGTGTGGGAGTGGAATGCAGCGATAATACCACTATGCCTCTGAGAGTGTGTGGGAGTGGAGTGCAGCGATAATACCACTATGTCACTGAGAGTTTGTGGGAGTGGAGTGCAGCGACAATACCACTATGTCAGTGAGAGTGTGTGGGAGTGGAGTGCAGCGATAATACCACTATGTCACCGAGAGTGTGTGGGAGTGGAGTGCAGCGTCAATACCACTATGCCACTGAGAGTGTGTGGGAGTGGAGTGCAGCGACAATACCACTATGTCACTGAGAGTGTGTGGGAGTGGAGTGCAGCGTCAATAGCACTATGCCACTGAGAGTGTGTGGGAGTGGAGTGCAGCGACAATACCACTATGTCACTGAGAGTGTGTGGGAGTGGAGTGCAGCGATAATACCACTATGTCACTGAGAGTGTGTGGGAGTGGAGTGCAGCGTCAATACCACTATGCCACTGAGAGTGTGTGGGAGTGGAGTGCAGCGATAATACCACTATGTCACTGAGAGTGTGTGGGAGTGGAGTGCAGCGACAATACCACTATGTCTCTGAAAGTGTGTGGGAGTGGAGTGCAGCGACAATACCACTATGTCACTGAGAGTGTGTGGGAGTGGAGTGCAGCGACAATACCACTATGCCACTGAGAGTGTGTGGGAGTGGAGTGCAGCGACAATACCACTATGCCACTGAGAGTGTGTGGGAGTGGAGTGCAGCGACAATACCACTATGCCACTGAGCGTGTGTGGGAGTGGAGTGCAGCGACAATACCACTATGTCACTGAGAGCGTGTGGGAGTGGAGTGCAGCGACAATACCACTGTGTCACTGAGAGTGTGTGGGAGTGGAGTGCAGCGACAATACCACTGTGTCACTGAGAGTGTGTGGGAGTGGAGTGCAGCGATAATACCACTATGTCACTGAGAGTGTGTGGGAGTGGAGTGCAGCGACAATACCACTATGTCACTGAGAGTGTGTGGGAGTGGAGTGCAGCGACAATACCACTGTGTCACTGAGAGTGTGTGGGAGTGGAGTGCAGCGATAATACCACTATGTCACTGAGAGTGTGTGGGAGTGGAGTGCAGCGACAATACCACTATGTCACTGAGAGTGTGTGGGAGTGGAGTGCAGCGACAATACCACTGTGTCACTGAGAGTGTGTGGGAGTGGAGTGCAGCGACAATACCACTATGCCTCTGAGAGTGTGTGGGAGTGGAGTGCAGCGATAATACCACTATGTCACTGAGAGTGTGTGGGAGTGGAGTGCAGCGACAATACCACTATGCCATCGAGAGTGTGTGGGAGTGGAGTGCAGCGACAATACCACTATGCCTCTGAGAGTGTGTGGGAGTGGAATGCAGCGACAATACCACTATGCCTCTGAGAGTGTGTGGGAGTGGAGTGCAGCGATAATACCACTATGTCACTGAGAGTGTGTGCGAGTGGAGTGCAGCGACAATACCACTATGTCACTGAGGGTGTGTGGGAGTGGAGTGCAGCGACAATATCACTATGTCACTGAGGGTGTGTGGGATTGGAGTGCAGCGACAATACCACTATGTCACTGAGAGTGTGTGGGAGTGGAGTGCAGCGACAATACCACTATGTCACTGAGGGTGTGTGGGATTGGAGTGCAGCGACAATACCACTATGTCACTGAGAGTGTGTGGGAGTGGAGTGCAGCGACAATACCACTATGTCACTGAGGGTGTGTGGGAGTGGAGTGCAGCGACAATACCACTGTGTCACTGAGAGTGTGTGGGAGTGGAATACAGCGACAATACCACTATGCCTCTGAGAGTGTGTGGGAGTGGAATGAAGCGATAATACCACGATGTCACTGAGAGTGTGTGGGAGTGGAATGCATCGATAATACCATTATGTCACTGAGAGTGTGTGGGAGTGGAGTGCAGCGATAATACCACTATGTCACTGAGGGTGTGTGGGAGTGGAGTGCAGCGATCATACCATTATGTCACTGAGAGTGTGTGGGAGTGGAGTGCAGCGACAATACCACTATGTCACTGAGAGTGTGTAGGAGTGGAGTACAGCGACAATACCACTATGCCTCTGAGAGTGTGTGGGAGTGGAATGCAGCGATAATACCACGATGTCACTGAGAGTGTGTGGGAGTGGAATGCATCGATAATACCATTATGTCACTGAGAGTGTGTGGGAGTGGAGTGCAGCGACAATACCACTATGTCACTGAGAGTGTGTGGGAGTGGAGTGCAGCGACAATACCACTATGTCACTGAGAGTGTGTGGGAGTGGAGTGCAGCGACAATACCACTATGTCACTGAGAGTGTGTGGGAGTGGAGTGCAGCGATAATACCACTATGTCACTGAGAGTGTGTGGGAGTGGAGTGCAGCGACAATACCACTATGCCACTGAGAGTGTGTGGGAGTGCAATGCAGCGACAATACCACTATGTCACTGAGAGTGTGTGGGAGTGGAGTGCAGCGACAATACCACTATGTCACTGAGAGTGTGTGGGAGTGGATTGCAGCGATAATACCACTATGTCACTGAGAGTGTGTGGGAGTGGAGTGCAGCGACAATATCTCTGTGTCACTGAGAGTGTGTGGGAGTGGAGTGCAGCGATAATACCACTATGTCACTGAGAGTGTGTGGGAGTGGAGTGCAGCGACAATACCACTGTGTCTCTGAGAGTGTGTGGGAGTGGAGTGCAGCGATAATACCACTATGTCACTGAGAGTGTGTGGGAGTGGAGTGCAGCGACAATACCACTATGTCACTGAGAGTGTGTGGGAGTGGAGTGCAGCGATAATACCACTATGTCACTCAGAGTGTGTGGGAGTGGAGTGCAGCGACAATACCACTGTGTCTCTGAGAGTGTGTGGGAGTGGAGTGCAGCGATAATACCACTATGTCACTGAGAGTGTGTGGGAGTGGAGTGCAGCGACAATACCACTATGTCACTGAGAGTGTGTGGGAGTGGAGTGCAGCGACAATACCACTGTGTCACTGACAGTTTGTGGGAGTGGAGTGCAGCGACAATACCACTATGTCACTGAGAGTGTGTGGGAGTGGAGTGCAGCGACAATACCACTATGCCTCTGAGAGTGTGTGGGAGTGGAGTGCAGCGACAATACCACTATGCCATTGAGAGTGTGTGGGAGTGGAGTGCAGCGATAATACCACTATGTCACTGAGAGTGTGTGGGAGTGGAGTGCAGCGACAATACGACAATGCCACTGAGAGTGTGTGGGGGTGGAGTGCAGCGATAATACCACTATGCCTCTGAGAGTGTGTGGGGGTGGAGTGCAGCGACAATACCACTATGTCACTGAGAGTGTGTGGGAGTGGAGTGCAGCGACAATACCACTATGCCACTGAGAGTGTGTGGGGGTGGAGTGCAGCGACAATACCACTATGCCTCTGAGACTGTGTGGGAGTGGAGTGCAGCGACAATACCACTATGCCTCTGAGAGTGTGTGGGAGTGGAGTGCAGCGACAATACCACTGTGTCACTGAGAGTGTGTGGGAGTGGAGTGCAGCGATAATACCACTTTGTCACTGAGAGTGTGTGGGAGTGGAGTGCAGCGACAATACCACTATGTCACTGAGAGTGTGTGGGAGTGGAGTGCAGCGACAATACCACTGTGTCACTGAGAGTGTGTGGGAGCGGAGTGCAGCGACAATACCACTATGTCACTGAGAGTGTGCGGGAGTGGAGAGCAGCGACAATACCACTATTTCACTCAGAGTGTGTGGGAGTGGAGTGCAGCGACAATACCACTGTGTCACTGAGAGTGTGTGGGAGTGGAGTGCAGCGATAATACCACTATGTCACTGAGAGTGTGTGGGAGTGGAGTGCAGCGACAATACCACTATGTCACTGAGAGTGTGTGGGAGTGGAGTGCAGCGACAATACCACTGTGTCACTGAGAGTGTGTGGGAGTGGAGTGCAGCGATAATACCACTATGCCACTGAGAGTGTGTGGGAGTGGAGTGCAGCGACAATACCACTATGTCACTGAGAGTGTGTGGGAGTGGAGAGCAGCGACAATACCACTATGTCACTGAGAGTGTGTGGGAGTGGAGAGCAGCGACAATACCACTATGTCACTCAGAGTGTGTGGGAGTGGAGTGCAGCGACAATACCACTGTGTCACTGAGAGTGTGTGGGAGTGGAGTGCAGCGATAATACCACTATGTCACTGAGAGTGTGTGGGAGTGGAGTGCAGCGACAATACCACTATGTCACTGAGAGTGTGTGGGAGTGGAGTGCAGCGACAATACCACTATGTCACTGAGAGTGTGTGGGAGTGGAGTGCAGCGATAATACCACTATGTCACTGAGAGTGTGTGGGAGTGGAGTGCAGCGACAATACGACAATGCCACTGAGAGTGTGTGGGGGTGGAGTGCAGCGATAATACCACTATGCCTCTGATAGTGTGTGGGGGTGGAGTGCAGCGACAATACCACTATGTCACTGAGAGTGTGTGGGAGTGGAGTGCAGCGACAATACCACTATGCCACTGAGAGTGTGTGGGGGTGGAGTGCAGCGACAATACCACTATGCCTCTGAGACTGTGGGAGTGGAGTGCAGCGACAATACCACTATGCCTCTGAGAGTGTGTGGGAGTGGAGTGCAGCGACAATACCACTATGTCACTGAGAGTGTGTGGGAGTGGAGTGCAGCGACAATACCACTGTGTCACTGAGAGTGTGTGGGAGCGGAGTGCAGCGACAATACCACTATGTCACTGAGAGTGTGTGGGAGTGGAGAGCAGCGACAATACCACTATGTCACTCAGAGTGTGTGGGAGTGGAGTGCAGCGACAATACCACTATGTCACTGAAATTGTGTGGGAGTGGAGTGCAGCGACAATACCACTATGCCACTGAGAGTGTGTGGGAGTGGAGTGCAGCGACAATACCACTATGTCACTGAGAGTGTGTGGGAGTGGAGTGCAGCGACAATACCACTATGCCACTGAGAGTGTGTGGGAGTGGAGTGCAGCGATAATACCACTATGTCACTGAGAGTGTGTGGGAGTGGAGTGCAGCGACAATACCACTATGTCACTGAGAGTGTGTGGGAGTGGAATGCAGCGATAATACCACTATGTCACTGAGAGTGTGTGGGAGTGAAGTGCAGCGTCAATACCACTATGCCTCTGAGAGTGTGTCGGAGTGGAGTGCAGCGACAATACCACTATGTCACTGAGAGTGTGTGGGAGTGGAATGCAGCGATAATACCACTATGTCACTGAGAGTGTGTGGGAGTGGAGTGCAGCGATAATACCACTATGTCACTGAGAGTGTGTGGGAGTGGAGTGCAGCGACAATACCACTATGTCACTGAGAGTGTGTGGGAGTGGAGTGCAGCGTCAATACCACTATGTCACTGAGAGTGTGTGGGAGTGGAGTGCAGCGTCAATACCACTATGTCACTGAGAGTGTGTGGGAGTGGAGTGCAGCGATAATACCACTATGCCACTGAGAGTGTGTGGGAGTGGAGTGCAGCGACAATACCACTATGTCACTGAGAGTGTGTGGGAGTGGAATGCAAGCGACAATACCACTGTGTCACTGAGAGTGTGTGGGAGTGGAGTGCAGCGATAATACCACTATGTCACTGAGAGTGTGTGGGAGTGGAGTGCAGCGACAATACCACTGTGTCACTGAGAGTGTGAGGGAGTGGAGTGCAGCGATAATACCACTATGTCACTGAGAGTGTGTGGGAGTGGAGTGCAGCGACAATACCACTGTGTCACTGAGAGTGTGAGGGAGTGGAGTGCAGCGATAATACCACTATGCCTCTGAGAGTGTGTGGGAGTGGAATGCAGCGACAATACCACTATGTCACTGAGAGTGTGAGGGAGTGGAATGCAGCGATAATACCACTATGTCACCGAGAGTGTGTGGGAGTGGAATGCAGCGACAATACCACTATGTCACTGAGAGTGTGTGGGAGTGGAGTGCAGCGACAATACCACTATGTCACTGAGAGTGTGTGGGAGTGGAGTGCAGCGACAATACCACTGTGTCACTGAGAGTGTGTGGGAGTGGAGTGCAGCGACAATACCACAGTGTCACTGAGAGTGTGTGGGAGTGGAGTGCAGCGACAATACCACTATGTCACTGAGAGTGTGTGGGAGTGGAGTGCAGCGATAATACCACTATGCCACTGAGAGTGTGTGGGAGTGGAGTGCAGCGACAATACCACTATGTCACTGAAAGTGTGTGGGAGTGGAGTGCAGCGACAATACCACTATGCCTCTGAGAGTGTGTGGGAGTGGAGTGCAGCGACAATACCACTGTGTCACTGAGAGTGTGTGGGAGTGGAGTGCAGCGACAATACCACTATGTCACTGAGAGTGTGTGGGAGTGGAATGCAGCGACAATACCACTATGTCACTGAGAGTGTGTGGGAGTGGAGTGCAGCGACAATACCACTATGCCTCTGAGAGTGTGTGGGAGTGGCGTGCAGCGATAATACCACTATGTCACTGAGAGTGTGTGGGAGTGGAGTGCAGCGACAATACGACTGTGTCACTGAGAGTGTGAGGGAGTGGAGTGCAGCGATAATATCACTATGTCACTGAGAGTGTGTGGGAGTGGAGTGCAGCGACAATACCACTATGCCACTGAGAGTGTGTGGGGGTGGAATGCAGCGACAATACCACTATGTCACTGAGAGTGTGTGGGAGTGGAGTGCAGTGACAATACCACTATGTCACTGAGAGTGTGTGGGAGTGGAGTGCAGCGATAATACCACGATGCCACTGAGAGTGTGTGGGAGTGGAGTGCAGCGACAATACCACTATGTCACTGAGAGTGTGTGGGAGTGGAGTGCAGCGACAATACCACTATGCCTCTGAGAGTGTGTGGGAGTGGAGTGCAGCGACAATACCACTGTGTCACTGAGAGTGTGTGGGAGTGGAGTGCAGCGACAATACCACTATGCCTCTGAGAGTGTGTGGGAGTGGAGTGCAGCGAAAATACCACTATGTCACTGAGAGTGTGTGGGAGTGGAGTGCAGCGATAATACCACTATGTCACTGAGAGTGTGTGGGAGTGGAATGCAGCGACAAAACCACTATGCCACTGAGAGTGTGTGGGAGTGCAATGCAGCGACAATACCACTATGTCACTGAGAGTGTGTGGGAGTGGAGTGCAGCGATAATACCACTATGTCACTGAGAGTGTGTGGGAGTGGAGTGCAGCGACAATACCACTATGTCACTGAGAGTGTGTGGCAGTGGAGTGCAGCGACAATACCACTATGCCACTGAGAGTGTGTGGGAGTGGAGTGCAGCGACAATACCACTATGCCTCTGAGAGTGTGTGGGAGTGGAGTGCAGCGATAATACCACTATGTCACTGAGAGTGTGTGGGAGTGGAGTGCAGCGATAATACCACTATGTCACTGAGAGTGTGTGGGAGTGGAGTGCAGCGACAATACCACTATGTCACTGAGAGTGTGTGGGAGTGGAGTGCAGCGATAATACCACTATGTCACTGAGAGTGTGTGGGAGTGGAGTGCAGCGACAATACCAGTATGTCACTGAGAGTGTGTGGCAGTGGAGTGCAGCGACAATACCACTATGCCACTGAGAGTGTGTGGGAGTGGAGTGCAGCGATAATACCACTATGTCACTGAGAGTGTGTGGGAGTGGAGTGCAGCGACAATACCACTATGTCACTGAGAGTGTGTGGCAGTGGAGTACAGCGACAATACCACTATGCCACTGAGAGTGTGTGGGAGTGGAGTGCAGCGACAATACCACTATGCCTCTAAGAGTGTGTGGGAGTGGAGTGCAGCGATAATACCACTATGTCACTGAGAGTGTGTGGGAGTGGAGTGCAGCGATAATACCACTATGTCACTGAGAGTGTGTGGGAGTGGAGTGCAGCGATAATACCACTATGTCACTGAGAGTGTGTGGGAGTGGAGTGCAGCGTCAATAGCACTATGCCACTGAGAGTGTGTGGGAGTGGAGTGCAGCGATAATACCACTATGTCACCGAGAGTGTGTGGGAGTGGAGGGCAGCGACTATACCACTATGTCACTGAGAGTGTGTGGGAGTGGAGTGCAGCGACAATACCACTATGCCTCTGAGAGTGTGTGGGAGTGGAATGCAGCGACAATACCACTATGCCACTGAGAGTGTGTGGGAGTGGAGTGCAGCGTCAATACCACTATGCCACTGAGAGTGTGTGGGAGTGGAATGCAGCGACAATACCACTATGTCACTGAGAGTGTGTGGGAGTGCAATGCAGCGACAATACCACTATGTCACTGAGAGTGTGTGGGAGTGGAGTGCAGCGATAATACCACTGTGTCACTGAGAGTGTGAGGGAGTGGAGTGCAGCGACAATACCACTATGCCTCTGAGAGTGTGTGGGAGTGGAGTGCAGCGACAATACCACTGTGTCACTGAGAGTGTGTGGGAGTGGAGTGCAGCGACAATACCACTATGTCACTGAGAGTGTGTGGGAGTGGCGTGCAGCGATAATACCACTATGTCACTGAGAGTGTGTGGGAGTGGAGTGCAGCGACAATACCACTATGTCACTGAGAGTGTGTGGGAGTGGCGTGCAGCGATAATACCACTGTGTCACTGAGAGTGTGTGGGAGTGGAGTGCAGCGACAATACCACTATGTCACTGAGAGTGTGTGGGAGTGGAGTGCAGCGACAATACCACTGTGTCTCTGAGAGTGTGTGGGAGTGGAGTGCAGCGATAATACCACTATGTCAGTGAGAGTGTGTGGGAGTGGAATGCAGCGATAATACCACTATGCCTCTGAGAGTGTGTGGGAGTGGAATGCAGCGACAATACCACTATGTCACTGAGAGTGTGTGGGAGTGGAGTGCAGCGACAATACCACTATGCCACTGAGAGTGTGTGGGAGTGGAGTGCAGCGACAATACCACTATGTCACTGAGAGTGTGTGGGAGTGGAGTGCAGCGACAATACCACTATGCCACTGAGAGTGTGTGGGAGTGGAGTGCAGCGATAATACCACTATGTCACTGAGAGTGTGTGGGAGTGGAGTGCAGCGACAATACAACTATGCCTCTGAG
This sequence comes from Scyliorhinus torazame, assembly GCF_047496885.1. Lineage (NCBI taxonomy): Eukaryota > Metazoa > Chordata > Chondrichthyes > Carcharhiniformes > Scyliorhinidae > Scyliorhinus > Scyliorhinus torazame. The sequence continues at coordinate 9,074,621 of NC_092737.1, forward strand.
AGTGTGTGGGAGTGGAGTGCAGCGATAATACCACTATGTCACTGAGAGTGTGTGGGAGTGGAGTGCAGCGATAATACCACTATGTCACTGAGAGTGTGTGGGAGTGGAGTGCAGCGACAATACCACTATGTCACTGAGAGTGTGTGGGAGTGGAATGCAGCGATAATACCACTATGTCACTGAGAGTGTGTGGGAGTGAAGTGCAGCGTCAATACCACTATGCCTCTGAGAGTGTGTCGGAGTGGAGTGCAGCGATAATACCACTATGTCACTGAGAGTGTGGGAGTGGAGTGCAGCGACAATACCACTATGTCACTGAGAGTGTGTGGGAGTGGAGTGCAGCGTCAATACCACTATGCCACTGAGAGTGTGTGGGAGTGGAGTGCAGCGACAATACCACTATGTCACTGAGAGTGTGTGGGAGTGGAGTGCAGCGTCAATAGCACTATGCCACTGAGAGTGTGTGGGAGTGGAGTGCAGCGACAATACCACTATGTCACTGAGAGTGTGTGGGAGTGGAGTGCAGCGATGATACCACTATGTCACTGAGAGTGTGTGTGAGTGGAGTGCAGCGTCAATACCACTATGCCACTGAGTGTGGGAGTGGAGTGCAGCGACAATACCACTATGTCTCTGAAAGTGTGTGGGAGTGGAGTGCAGCGACAATACCACTGTGTCACTGAGAGTGTGTGGGAGTGGAGTGCAGTGACAATACCACTATGCCTCTGAGAGTGTGTGGGAGTGGAGTGCAGCGACTATACCACTATGTCACTGAGAGTGTGTGGGAGTGGAGTGCAGCGACAATACCACTGTGTCTCTGAGAGTGTGTGGGAGTGGAGTGCAGCGATAATACCACTATGTCAGTGAGAGTGTGTGGGAGTGGAATGCAGCGACAATACCACTATGCCACTGAGAGTGTGTGGGAGTGGAGTGCAGCGACAATACCACTATGTCACTGAGAGTGTGTGGGAGTGGAGTGCAGCGACAATACCACTATGCCACTGAGAGTGTGTGGGAGTGGAGTGCAGCGATAATACCACTATGTCACTGAGAGTGTGTGGGAGTGGAGTGCAGCGACAATACAACTATGCCTCTGAGAGTGTGTGGGAGTGGAGTGCAGCGATAATACCACTATGTCACTGAGAGTGTGTGGGAGTGGAGTGCAGCGATAATACCACTATGTCACTGAGAGTGTGTGGGAGTGGAGTGCAGCGACAATACCACTATGTCACTGAGAGTGTGTGGGAGTGGAATGCAGCGATAATACCACTATGTCACTGAGAGTGTGTGGGAGTGAAGTGCAGCGTCAATACCACTATGCCTCTGAGAGTGTGTCGGAGTGGAGTGCAGCGATAATACCACTATGTCACTGAGAGTGTGGGAGTGGAGTGCAGCGACAATACCACTATGTCACTGAGAGTGTGTGGGAGTGGAGTGCAGCGTCAATACCACTATGCCACTGAGAGTGTGTGGGGGTGGAGTGCAGCGACAAAACCACTATGTCACTGAGAGTGTGTGGGAGTGGAGTGTAGCGTCAATAGCACTATGCCACTGAGAGTGTGTGGGAGTGGAGTGCAGCGACAATACCACTATGTCACTGAGAGTGTGTGGGAGTGGAGTGCAGCGATGATACCACTATGTCACTGAGAGTGTGTGTGAGTGGAGTGCAGCGTCAATACCACTATGCCACTGAGTGTGGGAGTGGAGTGCAGCGACAATACCACTATGTCTCTGAAAGTGTGTGGGAGTGGAGTGCAGCGACAATACCACTGTGTCACTGAGAGTGTGTGGGAGTGGAGTGCAGTGACAATACAACTATGCCTCTGAGAGTGTGTGGGAGTGGAGTGCAGCGACTATACCACTATGTCACTGAGAGTGTGTGGGAGTGGAGTGCAGCGACAATACCACTGTGTCACTGAGAGTGTGTGGGAGTGGAGTGCAGCGACAATACCACTATGCCTCTGAGAGTGTGTGGGAGTGGAGTGCAGCGTCAATACCACTATGCCACTGAGAGTGTGTGGGAGTGGAATGCAGCGACAATACCACTATGTCACTGAGAGTGTGTGGGAGTGCAATGCAGCGACAATACCACTATGTCACTGAGAGTGTGTGGGAGTGGAGTGCAGCGATAATACCACTATGTCACTGAGAGTGTGTGGGAGTGGAGTGCAGTGACAATACCACTATGTCACTGAGAGTGTGTGGGAGTGGAGTGCAGCGACAATACCACTATGCCTCTGAGAGTGTGTGGGAGTGGAGTGCAGCGACAATACCACTGTGTCACTGAGAGTGTGTGGGAGTGGAGTGCAGCGACAATACCACTATGTCACTGAGAGTGTGTGGGAGTGGCGTGCAGCGATAATACCACTATGTCACTGAGAGTGTGTGGGAGTGGAGTGCAGCGACAATACCACTATGTCACTGAGAGTGTATGGGAGTGGCGTGCAGCGATAATACCACTATGTCACTGAGAGTGTGTGGGAGTGGAGTGCAGCGACAATACCACTGTGTCTCTGAGAGTGTGTGGGAGTGGAGTGCAGCGATAATACCACTATGTCACTGAGAGTGTGTGGGAGTGGAATGCAGCGACAATACCACTATGCCTCTGAGAGTGTGTGGGAGTGGAGTGCAGCGACAATACCACTATGTCACTGAGAGTGTGTGGGAGTGGAGTGCAGCGTCAATACCACTATGTCACTGAGAGTGTGTGGGAGTGGAGTGCAGCGACATTACCACTATGCCACTGAGAGTGTGTGGGAGTGGAGTGCAGCGACAATACCACTGTGTCTCTGAGAGTGTGTGGGAGTGGAGTGCAGCGATAATACCACTATGTCAGTGAGAGTGTGTGGGAGTGGAATGCAGCGATAATACCACTATGCCTCTGAGAGTGTGTGGGAGTGGAATGCAGCGACAATACCACTATGTCACTGAGAGTGTGTGGGAGTGGAGTGCAGCGACAATACCACTATGCCACTGAGAGTGTGTGGGAGTGGAGTGCAGCGACAATACCACTATGTCACTGAGAGTGTGTGGGAGTGGAGTGCAGCGACAATACCACTATGCCACTGAGAGTGTGTGGGAGTGGAGTGCAGCGATAATACCACTATGTCACTGAGAGTGTGTGGGAGTGGAGTGCAGCGACAATACAACTATGCCTCTGAGAGTGTGTGGGAGTGGAGTGCAGCGATAATACCACTATGTCACTGAGAGTGTGTGGGAGTGGAGTGCAGCGATAATACCACTATGTCACTGAGAGTGTGTGGGAGTGGAGTGCAGCGACAATACCACTATGTCACTGAGAGTGTGTGGGAGTGGAATGCAGCGATAATACCACTATGTCACTGAGAGTGTGTGGGAGTGAAGTGCAGCGTCAATACCACTATGCCTCTGAGAGTGTGTCGGAGTGGAGTGCAGCGATAATACCACTATGTCACTGAGAGTGTGGGAGTGGAGTGCAGCGACAATACCACTATGTCACTGAGAGTGTGTGGGAGTGGAGTGCAGCGTCAATACCACTATGCCACTGAGAGTGTGTGGGAGTGGAGTGCAGCGACAATACCACTATGTCACTGAGAGTGTGTGGGAGTGGAGTGCAGCGTCAATAGCACTATGCCACTGAGAGTGTGTGGGAGTGGAGTGCAGCGACAATACCACTATGTCACTGAGAGTGTGTGGGAGTGGAGTGCAGCGATGATACCACTATGTCACTGAGAGTGTGTGTGAGTGGAGTGCAGCGTCAATACCACTATGCCACTGAGTGTGGGAGTGGAGTGCAGCGACAATACCACTATGTCTCTGAAAGTGTGTGGGAGTGGAGTGCAGCGACAATACCACTGTGTCACTGAGAGTGTGTGGGAGTGGAGTGCAGTGACAATACCACTATGCCTCTGAGAGTGTGTGGGAGTGGAGTGCAGCGACTATACCACTATGTCACTGAGAGTGTGTGGGAGTGGAGTGCAGCGACAATACCACTGTGTCTCTGAGAGTGTGTGGGAGTGGAGTGCAGCGATAATACCACTATGTCAGTGAGAGTGTGTGGGAGTGGAATGCAGCGATAATACCACTATGCCTCTGAGAGTGTGTGGGAGTGGAATGCAGCGACAATACCACTATGTCACTGAGAGTGTGTGGGAGTGGAATGCAGCGACAATACCACTATGCCACTGAGAGTGTGTGGGAGTGGAGTGCAGCGACAATACCACTATGTCACTGAGAGTGTGTGGGAGTGGAGTGCAGCGACAATACCACTATGCCACTGAGAGTGTGTGGGAGTGGAGTGCAGCGATAATACCACTATGTCACTGAGAGTGTGTGGGAGTGGAGTGCAGCGACAATACAACTATGCCTCTGAGAGTGTGTGGGAGTGGAGTGCAGCGATAATACCACTATGTCACTGAGAGTGTGTGGGAGTGGAGTGCAGCGATAATACCACTATGTCACTGAGAGTGTGTGGGAGTGGAGTGCAGCGACAATACCACTATGTCACTGAGAGTGTGTGGGAGTGGAATGCAGCGATAATACCACTATGTCACTGAGAGTGTGTGGGAGTGAAGTGCAGCGTCAATACCACTATGCCTCTGAGAGTGTGTCGGAGTGGAGTGCAGCGATAATACCACTATGTCACTGAGAGTGTGGGAGTGGAGTGCAGCGACAATACCACTATGTCACTGAGAGTGTGTGGTAGTGGAGTGCAGCGTCAATACCACTATGCCACTGAGAGTGTGTGGGAGTGGAGTGCAGCGACAATACCACTATGTCACTGAGAGTGTGTGGGAGTGGAGTGCAGCGTCAATAGCACTATGCCACTGAGAGTGTGTGGGAGTGGAGTGCAGCGACAATACCACTATGTCACTGAGAGTGTGTGGGAGTGGAGTGCAGCGATGATACCACTATGTCACTGAGAGTGTGTGTGAGTGGAGTGCAGCGTCAATACCACTATGCCACTGAGTGTGGGAGTGGAGTGCAGCGACAATACCACTATGTCTCTGAAAGTGTGTGGGAGTGGAGTGCAGCGACAATACCACTGTGTCACTGAGAGTGTGTGGGAGTGGAGTGCAGTGACAATACAACTATGCCTCTGAGAGTGTGTGGGAGTGGAGTGCAGCGACTATACCACTATGTCACTGAGAGTGTGTGGGAGTGGAGTGCAGCGACAATACCACTGTGTCACTGAGAGTGTGTGGGAGTGGAGTGCAGCGACAATACCACTATGCCTCTGAGAGTGTGTGGGAGTGGAGTGCAGCGTCAATACCACTATGCCACTGAGAGTGTGTGGGAGTGGAATGCAGCGACAATACCACTATGTCACTGAGAGTGTGTGGGAGTGCAATGCAGCTACAATACCACTATGTCACTGAGAGTGTGTGGGAGTGGAGTGCAGCGATAATACCACTATGTCACTGAGAGTGTGTGGGAGTGGAGTGCAGTGACAATACCACTATGTCACTGAGAGTGTGTGGGAGTGGAGTGCAGCGACAATACCACTATGCCTCTGAGAGTGTGTGGGAGTGGAGTGCAGCGACAATACCACTGTGTCACTGAGAGTGTGTGGGAGTGGAGTGCAGCGACAATACCACTATGTCACTGAGAGTGTGTGGGAGTGGCGTGCAGCGATAATACCACTATGTCACTGAGAGTGTGTGGGAGTGGAGTGCAGCGACAATACCACTATGTCACTGAGAGTGTGTGGGAGTGGCGTGCAGCGATAATACCACTATGTCACTGAGAGTGTGTGGGAGTGGAGTGCAGCGACAATACCACTGTGTCTCTGAGAGTGTGTGGGAGTGGAGTGCAGCGATAATACCACTATGTCACTGAGAGTGTGTGGGAGTGGAATGCAGCGACAATACCACTATGCCTCTGAGAGTGTGTGGGAGTGGAGTGCAGCGACAATACCACTATGTCACTGAGAGTGTGTGGGAGTGGAGTGCAGCGTCAATACCACTATGTCACTGAGAGTGTGTGGGAGTGGAGTGCAGCGACATTACCACTATGCCACTGAGAGTGTGTGGGAGTGGAGTGCAGCGACAATACCACTATGTCACTGAGAGTGTGTGGGAGTGGAGTGCAGCGACAATACCACTATGCCACTGAGAGTGTGTGGGAGTGGAATGCAGCGACAATACCACTATGTCACTGAGAGTGTGTGGGAGTGGAGTGCAGCGATAATACCACTATGTCACTGAGAGTGTGTGGGAGTGGAGTGCAGCGACAATACCACTATGCCTCTGAGAGTGTGTGGGAGTGGAGTGCAGCGACAATACCACTGTGTCACTGAGAGTGTGTGGGAGTGGAGTGCAGCGACAATACCACTATGTCACTGAGAGTGTGTGGGAGTGGCGTGCAGCGATAATACCACTATGTCACTGAGAGTGTGTGGGAGTGGAGTGCAGCGACAATACCACTATGTCACTGAGAGTGTGTGGGAGTGGCGTGCAGCGATAATACCACTGTGTCACTGAGAGTGTGTGGGAGTGGAGTGCAGCGACAATACCACTATGTCACTGAGAGTGTGTGGGAGTGGAGTGCAGCGACAATACCACTGTGTCTCTGAGAGTGTGTGGGAGTGGAGTGCAGCGATAATACCACTATGTCAGTGAGAGTGTGTGGGAGTGGAATGCAGCGATAATACCACTATGCCTCTGAGAGTGTGTGGGAGTGGAATGCAGCGACAATACCACTATGTCACTGAGAGTGTGTGGGAGTGGAGTGCAGCGACAATACCACTATGCCACTGAGAGTGTGTGGGAGTGGAGTGCAGCGACAATACCACTATGTCACTGAGAGTGTGTGGGAGTGGAGTGCAGCGACAATACCACTATGCCACTGAGAGTGTGTGGGAGTGGAGTGCAGCGATAATACCACTATGTCACTGAGAGTGTGTGGGAGTGGAGTGCAGCGACAATACAACTATGCCTCTGAGAGTGTGTGGGAGTGGAGTGCAGCGATAATACCACTATGTCACTGAGAGTGTGTGGGAGTGGAGTGCAGCGATAATACCACTATGTCACTGAGAGTGTGTGGGAGTGGAGTGCAGCGACAATACCACTATGTCACTGAGAGTGTGTGGGAGTGGAATGCAGCGATAATACCACTATGTCACTGAGAGTGTGTGGGAGTGAAGTGCAGCGTCAATACTACTATGCCTCTGAGAGTGTGTCGGAGTGGAGTGCAGCGATAATACCACTATGTCACTGAGAGTGTGGGAGTGGAGTGCAGCGACAATACCACTATGTCACTGAGAGTGTGTGGGAGTGGAGTGCAGCGTCAATACCACTATGCCACTGAGAGTGTGTGGGAGTGGAGTGCAGCGACAATACCACTATGTCACTGAGAGTGTGTGGGAGTGGAGTGCAGCGTCAATAGCACTATGCCACTGAGAGTGTGTGGGAGTGGAGTGCAGCGACAATACCACTATGTCACTGAGAGTGTGTGGGAGTGGAGTGCAGCGATGATACCACTATGTCACTGAGAGTGTGTGTGAGTGGAGTGCAGCGTCAATACCACTATGCCACTGAGTGTGGGAGTGGAGTGCAGCGACAATACCACTATGTCTCTGAAAGTGTGTGGGAGTGGAGTGCAGCGACAATACCACTGTGTCACTGAGAGTGTGTGGGAGTGGAGTGCAGTGACAATACCACTATGCCTCTGAGAGTGTGTGGGAGTGGAGTGCAGCGACTATACCACTATGTCACTGAGAGTGTGTGGGAGTGGAGTGCAGCGACAATACCACTGTGTCTCTGAGAGTGTGTGGGAGTGGAGTGCAGCGATAATACCACTATGTCAGTGAGAGTGTGTGGGAGTGGAATGCAGCGATAATACCACTATGCCTCTGAGAGTGTGTGGGAGTGGAATGCAGCGACAATACCACTATGTCACTGAGAGTGTGTGGGAGTGGAATGCAGCGACAATACCACTATGCCACTGAGAGTGTGTGGGAGTGGAGTGCAGCGACAATACCACTATGTCACTGAGAGTGTGTGGGAGTGGAGTGCAGCGACAATACCACTATGCCACTGAGAGTGTGTGGGAGTGGAGTGCAGCGATAATACCACTATGTCACTGAGAGTGTGTGGGAGTGGAGTGCAGCGACAATACAACTATGCCTCTGAGAGTGTGTGGGAGTGGAGTGCAGCGATAATACCACTATGTCACTGAGAGTGTGTGGGAGTGGAGTGCAGCGATAATACCACTATGTCACTGAGAGTGTGTGGGAGTGGAGTGCAGCGACAATACCACTATGTCACTGAGAGTGTGTGGGAGTGGAATGCAGCGATAATACCACTATGTCACTGAGAGTGTGTGGGAGTGAAGTGCAGCGTCAATACCACTATGCCTCTGAGAGTGTGTCGGAGTGGAGTGCAGCGATAATACCACTATGTCACTGAGAGTGTGGGAGTGGAGTGCAGCGACAATACCACTATGTCACTGAGAGTGTGTGGGAGTGGAGTGCAGCGTCAATACCACTATGCCACTGAGAGTGTGTGGGAGTGGAGTGCAGCGACAATACCACTATGTCACTGAGAGTGTGTGGGAGTGGAGTGCAGCGTCAATAGCACTATGCCACTGAGAGTGTGTGGGAGTGGAGTGCAGCGACAATACCACTATGTCACTGAGAGTGTGTGGGAGTGGAGTGCAGCGATGATACCACTATGTCACTGAGAGTGTGTGTGAGTGGAGTGCAGCGTCAATACCACTATGCCACTGAGTGTGGGAGTGGAGTGCAGCGACAATACCACTATGTCTCTGAAAGTGTGTGGGAGTGGAGTGCAGCGACAATACCACTGTGTCACTGAGAGTGTGTGGGAGTGGAGTGCAGTGACAATACAACTATGCCTCTGAGAGTGTGTGGGAGTGGAGTGCAGCGACTATACCACTATGTCACTGAGAGTGTGTGGGAGTGGAGTGCAGCGACAATACCACTGTGTCACTGAGAGTGTGTGGGAGTGGAGTGCAGCGTCAATACCACTATGCCACTGAGAGTGTGTGGGAGTGGAATGCAGCGACAATACCACTATGTCACTGAGAGTGTGTGGGAGTGCAATGCAGCGACAATACCACGATGTCACTGAGAGTGTGTGGGAGTGGAGTGCAGCGATAATACCACTATGTCACTGAGAGTGTGTGGGAGTGGAGTGCAGCGACAATACCACTATGCCTCTGAGAGTGTGTGGGAGTGGAGTGCAGCGACAATACCACTGTGTCACTGAGAGTGTGTGGGAGTGGAGTGCAGCGACAATACCACTATGTCACTGAGAGTGTGTGGGAGTGGCGTGCAGCGATAATACCACTATGTCACTGAGAGTGTGTGGGAGTGGAGTGCAGCGACAATACCACTATGTCACTGAGAGTGTGTGGGAGTGGCGTGCAGCGATAATACCACTATGTCACTGAGAGTGTGTGGGAGTGGAGTGCAGCGACAATACCACTGTGTCTCTGAGAGTGTGTGGGAGTGGAGTGCAGCGATAATACCACTATGTCACTGAGAGTGTGTGGGAGTGGAATGCAGCGACAATACCACTATGCCACTGAGAGTGTGTGGGAGTGGAGTGCAGCGACAATACCACTATGTCACTGAGAGTGTGTGGGAGTGGAGTGCAGCGACAATACCACTATGCCACTGAGAGTGTGTGGGAGTGGAGTGCAGCGATAATACCACTATGTCACTGAGAGTGTGTGGGAGTGGAGTGCAGCGACAATACCACTATGTCACTGAGAGTGTGTGGGTGTGGAGTGCAGCGACAATACCACTATGCCACTGAGAGTGTGTGGGAGTGGAGTGCAGCGTCAATACCACTATGTCACTGAGAGTGTGTGGGAGTGGAGTGCAGCGAGAATACCACTATGTCACTGAGAGTGTGTGGGAGTGGAGTGCAGTGACAATACCACTATGTCACTGAGAGTGTGTGGGAGTGGAGTGCAGCGATAATACCACGATGCCACTGAGAGTGTGTGGGAGTGGAGTGCAGCGACAATACCACTATGTCACTGAGAGTGTGTGGGAGTGGAGTGCAGCGACAATACCACTATGTAACTGAGAGTGTGTGGGAGTGGAGTGCAGCGATAATACCACTATGTCACTGAGAGTGTGTGGGAGTGGAGTGCAGCGACAATACCACTATGTCACTGAGAGTGTGTGGGAGTGGAGTGCAGCGACAATACCACTATGCCACTGAGAGTGTGTGGGAGTGGAGTGCAGCGACAATACCACTATGCCTCTGAGAGTGTGTGGGAGTGTAGTGCAGCGATAATACCACTATGTCACTGAGAGTGTGTGGGAGTGGAGTGCAGCGATAATACCACTATGTCACTGAGAGTGTGTGGGAGTGGAGTGCATCGTCAATACCACAATGTCACTGAGAGTGTGTGGGAGTGGAATGCAGCGATAATACCACTATGTCACTGAGAGTGTGTGGGAGTGGAGTGCAGCGTCAATACCACTATGCCTCTGAGAGTGTGTGGGAGTGGAGTGCAGCGATAATACCACTATGTCACTGAGAGTGTGTGGGAGTGGAGTGCAGTGACAATACCACTATGTCAGTGAGAGTGTGTGGGAGTGGAATGCAGCGATAATACCACTATGCCTCTGAGAGTGTGTGGGAGTGGAATGCAGCGACAATACCACTATGTCACTGAGAGTGTGTGGGAGTGGAATGCAGCGACAATACCACTATGCCACTGAGAGTGTGTGGGAGTGGAGTGCAGCGACAATACCACTATGTCACTGAGAGTGTGTGGGAGTGGAGTGCAGCGACAATACCACTATGCCACTGAGAGTGTGTGGGAGTGGAGTGCAGCGATAATACCACTATGTCACTGAGAGTGTGTGGGAGTGGAGTGCAGCGACAATACAACTATGCCTCTGAGAGTGTGTGGGAGTGGAGTGCAGCGATAATACCACTATGTCACTGAGAGTGTGTGGGAGTGGAGTGCAGCGATAATACCACTATGTCACTGAGAGTGTGTGGGAGTGGAGTGCAGCGACAATACCACTATGTCACTGAGAGTGTGTGGGAGTGGAATGCAGCGATAATACCACTATGTCACTGAGAGTGTGTGGGAGTGAAGTGCAGCGTCAATACCACTATGCCTCTGAGAGTGTGTCGGAGTGGAGTGCAGCGATAATACCACTATGTCACTGAGAGTGTGGGAGTGGAGTGCAGCGACAATACCACTATGTCACTGAGAGTGTGTGGGAGTGGAGTGCAGCGTCAATACCACTATGCCACTGAGAGTGTGTGGGAGTGGAGTGCAGCGACAATACCACTATGTCACTGAGAGTGTGTGGGAGTGGAGTGCAGCGTCAATAGCACTATGCCACTGAGAGTGTGTGGGAGTGGAGTGCAGCGACAATACCACTATGTCACTGAGAGTGTGTGGGAGTGGAGTGCAGCGATGATACCACTATGTCACTGAGAGTGTGTGTGAGTGGAGTGCAGCGTCAATACCACTATGCCACTGAGTGTGGGAGTGGAGTGCAGCGACAATACCACTATGTCTCTGAAAGTGTGTGGGAGTGGAGTGCAGCGACAATACCACTGTGTCACTGAGAGTGTGTGGGAGTGGAGTGCAGTGACAATACAACTATGCCTCTGAGAGTGTGTGGGAGTGGAGTGCAGCGACTATACCACTATGTCACTGAGAGTGTGTGGGAGTGGAGTGCAGCGACAATACCACTGTGTCACTGAGAGTGTGTGGGAGTGGAGTGCAGCGTCAATACCACTATGCCACTGAGAGTGTGTGGGAGTGGAATGCAGCGACAATACCACTATGTCACTGAGAGTGTGTGGGAGTGCAATGCAGCGACAATACCACGATGTCACTGAGAGTGTGTGGGAGTGGAGTGCAGCGATAATACCACTATGTCACTGAGAGTGTGTGGGAGTGGAGTGCAGCGACAATACCACTATGCCTCTGAGAGTGTGTGGGAGTGGAGTGCAGCGACAATACCACTGTGTCACTGAGAGTGTGTGGGAGTGGAGTGCAGCGACAATACCACTATGTCACTGAGAGTGTGTGGGAGTGGCGTGCAGCGATAATACCACTGTGTCACTGAGAGTGTGTGGGAGTGGAGTGCAGCGACAATACCACTATGTCACTGAGAGTGTGTGGGAGTGGCGTGCAGCGATAATACCACTATGTCACTGAGAGTGTGTGGGAGTGGAGTGCAGCGACAATACCACTGTGTCTCTGAGAGTGTGTGGGAGTGGAGTGCAGCGATAATACCACTATGTCACTGAGAGTGTGTGGGAGTGGAATGCAGCGACAATACCACTATGCCACTGAGAGTGTGTGGGAGTGGAGTGCAGCGACAATACCACTATGTCACTGAGAGTGTGTGGGAGTGGAGTGCAGCGACAATACCACTATGCCACTGAGAGTGTGTGGGAGTGGAGTGCAGCGATAATACCACTATGTCACTGAGAGTGTGTGGGAGTGGAGTGCAGCGACAATACCACTATGTCACTGAGAGTGTGTGGGTGTGGAGTGCAGCGACAATACCACTATGCCACTGAGAGTGTGTGGGAGTGGAGTGCAGCGTCAATACCACTATGTCACTGAGAGTGTGTGGGAGTGGAGTGCAGCGAGAATACCACTATGTCACTGAGAGTGTGTGGGAGTGGAGTGCAGTGACAATACCACTATGTCACTGAGAGTGTGTGGGAGTGGAGTGCAGCGATAATACCACGATGCCACTGAGAGTGTGTGGGAGTGGAGTGCAGCGACAATACCACTATGTCACTGAGAGTGTGTGGGAGTGGAGTGCAGCGACAATACCACTATGTAACTGAGAGTGTGTGGGAGTGGAGTGCAGCGATAATACCACTATGTCACTGAGAGTGTGTGGGAGTGGAGTGCAGCGACAATACCACTATGTCACTGAGAGTGTGTGGGAGTGGAGTGCAGCGACAATACCACTATGCCACTGAGAGTGTGTGGGAGTGGAGTGCAGCGACAATACCACTATGCCTCTGAGAGTGTGTGGGAGTGTAGTGCAGCGATAATACCACTATGTCACTGAGAGTGTGTGGGAGTGGAGTGCAGCGATAATACCACTATGTCACTGAGAGTGTGTGGGAGTGGAGTGCATCGACAATACCACAATGTCACTGAGAGTGTGTGGGAGTGGAATGCAGCGATAATACCACTATGTCACTGAGAGTGTGTGGGAGTGGAGTGCAGCGTCAATACCACTATGCCTCTGAGAGTGTGTGGGAGTGGAGTGCAGCGATAATACCACTATGTCACTGAGAGTGTGTGGGAGTGGAGTGCAGCGTCAATACCACTATGCCTCTGAGAGTGTGTGGGAGTGGAGTGCAGCGATAATACCACTATGTCACTGAGAGTGTGTGGGAGTGGAGTGCAGCGACAATACCACTATGTCACTGAGAGTGTGTGGGAGTGGAGTGCAGCGTCAATACCACTATGCCACTGAGAGTGTGTGGGAGTGGAGTGCAGCGACAATACCACTATGTCACTGAGAGTGTGTGGGAGTGGAGTGCAGCGTTAATAGCACTATGCCACTGAGAGTGTGTGGGAGTGGAGTGCAGCGACAATACCACTATGTCACTGAGAGTGTGTGGGAGTGGAGTGCAGCGATAACACCACTATGTCACTGAGAGTGTGTGGGAGTGGAGTGCAGCGTCAATACCACTATGTCACTGAGAGTGTGTGGGAGTGGAGTGCAGCGACAATACCACTATGCCACTGAGAGTGTGTGGGAGCGGAGTGCAGTAACAATACCACTATGCCACTGAGCGTGTGTGGGAGTGGAGTGCAGCGACAATACCACTATGCCTCTGAGAGTGTGTGGGAGTGGAGTGCAGCGACAATACCACTATGCCACTGAGAGTGTGTGGGAGTGGAGTGCAGCGACAATACCACTATGTCACTGAGAGTGTGTGGGAGTGGAGTGCAGCGACAATACCACTATGCCACTGAGAGTGTGTGGGAGTGGAGTGCAGCGATAATACCACTATGTCACTGAGAGTGTGTGGGAGTGGAGTGCAGCGACAATACAACTATGCCTCTGAGAGTGTGTGGGAGTGGAGTGCAGCGATAATACCACTATGTCACTGAGAGTGTGTGGGAGTGGAGTGCAGCGATAATACCACTATGTCACTGAGAGTGTGTGGGAGTGGAGTGCAGCGACAATACCACTATGTCACTGAGAGTGTGTGGGAGTGGAATGCAGCGATAATACCACTATGTCACTGAGAGTGTGTGGGAGTGAAGTGCAGCGTCAATACTACTATGCCTCTGAGAGTGTGTCGGAGTGGAGTGCAGCGATAATACCACTATGTCACTGAGAGTGTGGGAGTGGAGTGCAGCGACAATACCACTATGTCACTGAGAGTGTGTGGGAGTGGAGTGCAGCGTCAATACCACTATGCCACTGAGAGTGTGTGGGAGTGGAGTGCAGCGACAATACCACTATGTCACTGAGAGTGTGTGGGAGTGGAGTGCAGCGTCAATAGCACTATGCCACTGAGAGTGTGTGGGAGTGGAGTGCAGCGACAATACCACTATGTCACTGAGAGTGTGTGGGAGTGGAGTGCAGCGATGATACCACTATGTCACTGAGAGTGTGTGTGAGTGGAGTGCAGCGTCAATACCACTATGCCACTGAGTGTGGGAGTGGAGTGCAGCGACAATACCACTATGTCTCTGAAAGTGTGTGGGAGTGGAGTGCAGCGACAATACCACTGTGTCACTGAGAGTGTGTGGGAGTGGAGTGCAGTGACAATACCACTATGCCTCTGAGAGTGTGTGGGAGTGGAGTGCAGCGACTATACCACTATGTCACTGAGAGTGTGTGGGAGTGGAGTGCAGCGACAATACCACTGTGTCTCTGAGAGTGTGTGGGAGTGGAGTGCAGCGATAATACCACTATGTCAGTGAGAGTGTGTGGGAGTGGAATGCAGCGATAATACCACTATGCCTCTGAGAGTGTGTGGGAGTGGAATGCAGCGACAATACCACTATGTCACTGAGAGTGTGTGGGAGTGGAATGCAGCGACAATACCACTATGCCACTGAGAGTGTGTGGGAGTGGAGTGCAGCGACAATACCACTATGTCACTGAGAGTGTGTGGGAGTGGAGTGCAGCGATAATACCACTATGCCACTGAGAGTGTGTGGGAGTGGAGTGCAGCGACAATACCACTATGTCACTGAGAGTGTGTGGGAGTGGAGTGCAGCGACAATACCACTATGCCACTGAGAGTGTGTGGGAGTGGAGTGCAGCGATAATACCACTATGTCACTGAGAGTGTGTGGGAGTGGAGTGCAGCGACAATACAACTATGCCTCTGAGAGTGTGTGGGAGTGGAGTGCAGCGATAATACCACTATGTCACTGAGAGTGTGTGGGAGTGGAGTGCAGCGATAATACCACTATGTCACTGAGAGTGTGTGGGAGTGGAGTGCAGCGACAATACCACTATGTCACTGAGAGTGTGTGGGAGTGGAATGCAGCGATAATACCACTATGTCACTGAGAGTGTGTGGGAGTGAAGTGCAGCGTCAATACCACTATGCCTCTGAGAGTGTGTCGGAGTGGAGTGCAGCGATAATACCACTATGTCACTGAGAGTGTGGGAGTGGAGTGCAGCGACAATACCACTATGTCACTGAGAGTGTGTGGGAGTGGAGTGCAGCGTCAATACCACTATGCCACTGAGAGTGTGTGGGAGTGGAGTGCAGCGACAATACCACTATGTCACTGAGAGTGTGTGGGAGTGGAGTGCAGCGTCAATAGCACTATGCCACTGAGAGTGTGTGGGAGTGGAGTGCAGCGACAATACCACTATGTCACTGAGAGTGTGTGGGAGTGGAGTGCAGCGATGATACCACTATGTCACTGAGAGTGTGTGTGAGTGGAGTGCAGCGTCAATACCACTATGCCACTGAGTGTGGGAGTGGAGTGCAGCGACAATACCACTATGTCTCTGAAAGTGTGTGGGAGTGGAGTGCAGCGACAATACCACTGTGTCACTGAGAGTGTGTGGGAGTGGAGTGCAGTGACAATACAACTATGCCTCTGAGAGTGTGTGGGAGTGGAGTGCAGCGACTATACCACTATGTCACTGAGAGTGTGTGGGAGTGGAGTGCAGCGACAATACCACTGTGTCACTGAGAGTGTGTGGGAGTGGAGTGCAGCGACAATACCACTATGCCTCTGAGAGTGTGTGGGAGTGGAGTGCAGCGTCAATACCACTATGCCACTGAGAGTGTGTGGGAGTGGAATGCAGCGACAATACCACTATGTCACTGAGAGTGTGTGGGAGTGCAATGCAGCGACAATACCACTATGTCACTGAGAGTGTGTGGGAGTGGAGTGCAGCGATAATACCACTATGTCACTGAGAGTGTGTGGGAGTGGAGTGCAGCGACAATACCACTATGCCTCTGAGAGTGTGTGGGAGTGGAGTGCAGCGACAATACCACTGTGTCACTGAGAGTGTGTGGGAGTGGAGTGCAGCGACAATACCACTATGTCACTGAGAGTGTGTGGGAGTGGCGTGCAGCGATAATACCACTATGTCACTGAGAGTGTGTGGGAGTGGAGTGCAGCGACAATACCACTATGTCACTGAGAGTGTGTGGGAGTGGCGTGCAGCGATAATACCACTATGTCACTGAGAGTGTGTGGGAGTGGAGTGCAGCGACAATACCACTGTGTCTCTGAGAGTGTGTGGGAGTGGAGTGCAGCGATAATACCACTATGTCACTGAGAGTGTGTGGGAGTGGAATGCAGCGACAATACCACTATGCCACTGAGAGTGTGTGGGAGTGGAGTGCAGCGACAATACCACTATGTCACTGAGAGTGTGTGGGAGTGGAGTGCAGCGACAATACCACTATGCCACTGAGAGTGTGTGGGAGTGGAGTGCAGCGATAATACCACTATGTCACTGAGAGTGTGTGGGAGTGGAGTGCAGCGACAATACCACTATGTCACTGAGAGTGTGTGGGTGTGGAGTGCAGCGACAATACCACTATGCCACTGAGAGTGTGTGGGAGTGGAGTGCAGCGTCAATACCACTATGTCACTGAGAGTGTGTGGGAGTGGAGTGCAGCGAGAATACCACTATGTCACTGAGAGTGTGTGGGAGTGGAGTGCAGTGACAATACCACTATGTCACTGAGAGTGTGTGGGAGTGGAGTGCAGCGATAATACCACGATGCCACTGAGAGTGTGTGGGAGTGGAGTGCAGCGACAATACCACTATGTCACTGAGAGTGTGTGGGAGTGGAGTGCAGCGACAATACCACTATGTAACTGAGAGTGTGTGGGAGTGGAGTGCAGCGATAATACCACTATGTCACTGAGAGTGTGTGGGAGTGGAGTGCAGCGACAATACCACTATGTCACTGAGAGTGTGTGGGAGTGGAGTGCAGCGACAATACCACTATGCCACTGAGAGTGTGTGGGAGTGGAGTGCAGCGACAATACCACTATGCCTCTGAGAGTGTGTGGGAGTGTAGTGCAGCGATAATACCACTATGTCACTGAGAGTGTGTGGGAGTGGAGTGCAGCGATAATACCACTATGTCACTGAGAGTGTGTGGGAGTGGAGTGCAGCGACAATACCACAATGTCACTGAGAGTGTGTGGGAGTGGAATGCAGCGATAATACCACTATGTCACTGAGAGTGTGTGGGAGTGGAGTGCAGCGTCAATACCACTATGCCTCTGAGAGTGTGTGGGAGTGGAGTGCAGCGATAATACCACTATGTCACTGAGAGTGTGTGGGAGTGGAGTGCAGCGTCAATACCACTATGCCTCTGAGAGTGTGTGGGAGTGGAGTGCAGCGATAATACCACTATGTCACTGAGAGTGTGTGGGAGTGGAGTGCAGCGACAATACCACTATGTCACTGAGAGTGTGTGGGAGTGGAGTGCAGCGTCAATACCACTATGCCACTGAGAGTGTGTGGGAGTGGAGTGCAGCGACAATACCACTATGTCACTGAGAGTGTGTGGGAGTGGAGTGCAGCGTTAATAGCACTATGCCACTGAGAGTGTGTGGGAGTGGAGTGCAGCGACAATACCACTATGTCACTGAGAGTGTGTGGGAGTGGAGTGCAGCGATAACACCACTATGTCACTGAGAGTGTGTGGGAGTGGAGTGCAGCGTCAATACCACTATGTCACTGAGAGTGTGTGGGAGTGGAGTGCAGCGACAATACCACTATGCCACTGAGAGTGTGTGGGAGCGGAGTGCAGTAACAATACCACTATGCCACTGAGCGTGTGTGGGAGTGGAGTGCAGCGACAATACCACTATGCCTCTGAGAGTGTGTGGGAGTGGAGTGCAGCGACAATACCACTGTGTCACTGAGAGTGTGTAGGAGCGGAGTGCA
Organism: Scyliorhinus torazame; assembly: GCF_047496885.1. Classification (NCBI taxonomy): domain Eukaryota; kingdom Metazoa; phylum Chordata; class Chondrichthyes; order Carcharhiniformes; family Scyliorhinidae; genus Scyliorhinus; species Scyliorhinus torazame. The sequence goes on from NC_092737.1 coordinate 9,092,988, forward strand.
GTGACAATACCACTATGTCACTGAGAGTGTGTGGGAGTGGAGTGCAGCGACAATACCACTATGCCTCTGAGAGTGTGTGGGAGTGGAGTGCAGCGACAATACCACTATGTCACTGAGAGTGTGTGGGAGTGGAGTGCAGCGACAATACCACTATGTCACTGAGAGTGTGTGGGAGTGAAATGCAGCGACAATACCACTATGTCACTGAGAGTGTGTGGGAGTGGAATGCAGCGACAATACCACTATGTCACTGAGAGTGTGTGGGAGTGAAATGCAGCGACAATACCACTATGTCACTGAGAGTGTGTGGGAGTGGAGTGCAGCGATAATACCACTATGTCACTGAGAGTGTGTGGGAGTGGAGTGCAGCGACAATACCACTGTGTCACTGAGAGTGTGAGGGAGTGGAGTGCAGCGATAATACCACCATGTCACTGAGAGTGTGTGGGAGTGGAATGCAGCGACAATACCACTATGCCACTGAGAGTGTGTGGGAGTGGAGTGCAGCGATAATACCACTATGTCACTGAGAGTGTGTGGGAGTGGAGTGCAGCGATAATACCACTATGTCACTGAGAGTGTGTGGGAGTGGAGTGCAGCGACAATACCACTATGTCACTGAGAGTGTGTGGGAGTGGAGTGCAGCGACAATACCACTATGTCACTGAGAGTGTGTGGGAGTGGAGTGCAGCGACAATACCACTATGTCACTGAGAGTGTGAGGGAGTGGAGTGCAGCGTCAATACCACTATGTCACTGAGAGTGTGTGGGAGTGGAGTGCAGCGACAATACCACTATGCCACTGAGAGTGTGTGGGAGTGGAGTGCAGCGTCAATACCACTATGTCACTGAGAGTGTGTGGGAGTGGAGTGCAGCGACAATACCACTATGTCACTGAGAGTGTGTGGGAGTGGAGTGCAGCGATAACACCACTATGTCACTGAGAGTGTGTGGGAGTGGAGTGCAGCGTCAATACCACTATGTCACTGAGAGTGTGTGGGAGTGGAGTGCAGCGACAATACCACTATGCCACTGAGAGTGTGTGGGAGCGGAGTGCAGTAACAATACCACTATGCCACTGAGCGTGTGTGGGAGTGGAGTGCAGCGACAATACCACTATGCCTCTGAGAGTGTGTGGGAGTGGAGTGCAGCGACAATACCACTGTGTCACTGAGAGTGTGTAGGAGCGGAGTGCAGTGACAATACCACTATGTCACTGAGAGTGTGTGGGAGTGGAGTGCAGCGACAATACCACTATGCCTCTGAGAGTGTGTGGGAGTGGAGTGCAGCGACAATACCACTATGTCACTGAGAGTGTGTGGGAGTGGAGTGCAGCGACAATACCACTATGTCACTGAGAGTGTGTGGGAGTGAAATGCAGCGACAATACCACTATGTCACTGAGAGTGTGTGGGAGTGAAATGCAGCGACAATACCACTATGTCACTTAGAGTGTGTGGGAGTGGAGTGCAGCGATAATACCACTATGTCACTGAGAGTGTGTGGGAGTGGAGTGCAGCGACAATACCACTGTGTCACTGAGAGTGTGAGGGAGTGGAGTGCAGCGATAATACCACCATGTCACTGAGAGTGTGTGGGAGTGGAATGCAGCGACAATACCACTATGCCACTGAGAGTGTGTGGGAGTGGAGTGCAGCGATAATACCACTATGTCACTGAGAGTGTGTGGGAGTGGAGTGCAGCGATAATACCACTATGTCACTGAGAGTGTGTGGGAGTGGAGTGCAGCGACAATACCACTATGTCACTGAGAGTGTGTGGGAGTGGAGTGCAGCGACAATACCACTATGTCACTGAGAGTGTGTGGGAGTGGAGTGCAGCGACAATACCACTATGTCACTGAGAGTGTGAGGGAGTGGAGTGCAGCGTCAATAGCACTATGTCACTGAGAGTGTGTGGGAGTGGAGTGCAGCGACAATACCACTATGCCACTGAGAGTGTGTGGGAGTGGAGTGCAGCGTCAATACCACTATGTCACTGAGAGTGTGTGGGAGTGGAGTGCAGCGACAATACCACTATGTCACTGAGAGTGTGTGGGAGTGGAGTGCAGTGACAATACCACTATGTCACTGAGAGTGTGTGGGAGTGGAGTGCAGCGATAATACCACGATGCCACTGAGAGTGTGTGGGAGTGGAGTGCAGCGACAATACCACTATGTCACTGAGAGTGTGTGGGAGTGGAGTGCAGTGACAATACCACTATGTCACTGAGAGTGTGTGGGAGTGGAGTGCAGCGACATTACCACTATGCCTCTGAGAGTGTGTGGGAGTGGAATGCAGCGACAATACCACTATGTCACTGAGAGTGTGTGGGAGTGGAGTGCAGCGACAATACCACTATGTCACTGAGAGTGTGTGGGAGTGGAATGCAGCGATAATACCACTATGTCACTGAGAGTGTGTGGGAGTGGAGTGCAGCGACAATACCACTATGTCACTGAGAGTGTGTGGGAGTGGAGTGCAGCGACAATACCACTATGTCACTGAGAGTGTGTGGGAGTGGAGTGCAGCGATAATACCACTATGTCACTGAGAGTGTGTGGGAGTGGAGTGCAGCGACAATACCACTATGTCACTGAGAGTGTGTGGGGGTGGAGTGCAGCGACAATACCACTATGCCACTGAGAGTGTGTGGGAGTGGAGTGCAGCGACAATACCACTATGCCTCTGAGAGTGTGTGGGAGTGTAGTGCAGCGATAATACCACTATGTCACTGAGAGTGTGTGGGAGTGGAGTGCAGCGATAATACCACTATGTCACTGAGAGTGTGTGGGAGTGGAGTGCAGCGACAATACCACAATGTCACTGAGAGTGTGTGGGAGTGGAATGCAGCGATAATACCACTATGTCACTGAGAGTGTGTGGGAGTGGAGTGCAGCGTCAATACCACTATGCCTCTTAGAGTGTGTGGGAGTGGAGTGCAGCGATAATACCACTATGTCACTGAGAGTGTGTGGGAGTGGAGTGCAGCGACAATACCACTATGTCACTGAGAGTGTGTGGGAGTGGAGTGCAGCGTCAATACCACTATGCCACTGAGAGTGTGTGGGAGTGGAGTGCAGCGACAATACCACTATGCCACTGAGAGTGTGTGGGAGTGGAGTGCAGCGATAATACCACTATGTCACTGAGAGTGTGTGGGAGTGGAGTGCAGCGATAATACCACTATGTCACTGAGAGTGTGTGGGAGTGGAGTGCAGCGACAATACCACTATGTCACTGAGAGTGTGTGGGAGTGGAGTGCAGCGACAATACCACTATGTCACTGAGAGTGTGTGGGAGTGGAGTGCAGCGACAATACCACTATGTCACTGAGAGTGTGAGGGAGTGGAGTGCAGCGTCAATACCACTATGTCACTGAGAGTGTGTGGGAGTGGAGTGCAGCGACAATACCACTATGCCACTGAGAGTGTGTGGGAGTGGAGTGCAGCGTCAATACCACTATGTCACTGAGAGTGTGTGGGAGTGGAGTGCAGCGACAATACCACTATGTCACTGAGAGTGTGTGGGAGTGGAGTGCAGTGACAATACCACTATGTCACTGAGAGTGTGTGGGAGTGGAGTGCAGCGATAATACCACGATGCCACTGAGAGTGTGTGGGAGTGGAGTGCAGCGACAATACCACTATGTCACTGAGAGTGTGTGGGAGTGGAGTGCAGTGACAATACCACTATGTCACTGAGAGTGTGTGGGAGTGGAGTGCAGCGACATTACCACTATGCCTCTGAGAGTGTGTGGGAGTGGAATGCAGCGACAATACCACTATGTCACTGAGAGTGTGTGGGAGTGGAGTGCAGCGACAATACCACTATGTCACTGAGAGTGTGTGGGAGTGGAATGCAGCGATAATACCACTATGTCACTGAGAGTGTGTGGGAGTGGAGTGCAGCGACAATACCACTATGTCACTGAGAGTGTGTGGGAGTGGAGTGCAGCGACAATACCACTATGTCACTGAGAGTGTGTGGGAGTGGAGTGCAGCGATAATACCACTATGTCACTGAGAGTGTGTGGGAGTGGAGTGCAGCGACAATACCACTATGTCACTGAGAGTGTGTGGGGGTGGAGTGCAGCGACAATACCACTATGCCACTGAGAGTGTGTGGGAGTGGAGTGCATCGACAATACCACTATGCCTCTGAGAGTGTGTGGGAGTGTAGTGCAGCGATAATACCACTATGTCACTGAGAGTGTGTGGGAGTGGAGTGCAGCGATAATACCACTATGTCACTGAGAGTGTGTGGGAGTGGAGTGCAGCGACAATACCACAATGTCACTGAGAGTGTGTGGGAGTGGAATGCAGCGATAATACCACTATGTCACTGAGAGTGTGTGGGAGTGGAGTGCAGCGTCAATACCACTATGCCTCTGAGAGTGTGTGGGAGTGGAGTGCAGCGATAATACCACTATGTCACTGAGAGTGTGTGGGAGTGGAGTGCAGCGACAATACCACTATGTCACTGAGAGTGTGTGGGAGTGGAGTGCAGCGTCAATACCACTATGCCACTGAGAGTGTGTGGGAGTGGAGTGCAGCGACAATACCACTATGTCACTGAGAGTGTGTGGGAGTGGAGTGCAGCGTTAATAGCACTATGCCACTGAGAGTGTGTGGGAGTGGAGTGCAGCGACAATACCACTATGTCACTGAGAGTGTGTGGGAGTGGAGTGCAGCGATAACACCACTATGTCACTGAGAGTGTGTGGGAGTGGAGTGCAGCGTCAATACCACTATGTCACTGAGAGTGTGTGGGAGTGGAGTGCAGCGACAATACCACTATGCCACTGAGAGTGTGTGGGAGTGGAGTGCAGCGACAATACCACTATGTCTCTGAAAGTGTGTGGGAGTGGAGTGCAGCGACAATACCACTATGCCACTGAGCGTGTGTGGGAGTGGAGTGCAGCGACAATACCACTATGTCACTCAGAGTGTGTGGGAGTGGAGTGCAGCGACAATACCACTATGTCACTGAGAGTGTGTGGGAGTGGAGTGCAGCGACAATACCACTATGCCTCTGAGAGTGTGTGGGAGTGGAGTGCAGCGACAATACCACTATGTCACTGAGAGTGTGTGGGAGTGAAATGCAGCGACAATACCACTATGTCACTGAGAGTGTGTGGGAGTGGAGTGCAGCGATAATACCACTATGCCACTGAGAGTGTGTGGGAGTGGAATGCAGCGACAATACCACTATGTCACTGAGAGTGTGTGGGAGTGAAATGCAGCGACAATACCACTATGTCACTGAGAGTGTGTGGGAGTGGAGTGCAGCGACAATACCACTATGCCTCTGAGAGTGTGTGGGAGTGGAATGCAGCGACAATACCACTATGTCACTGAGAGTGTGTGGGAGTGGAGTGCAGCGATAATACCACTATGTCACTGAGAGTGTGTGGGAGTGGAATGCAGCGATAATACCACTATGTCACTGAGAGTGTGTGGGAGTGGAGTGCAGCGACAATACCACTATGCCTCTGAGAGTGTGTGGGAGTGGAATGCAGCGACAATACCACTATGCCACTGAGAGTGTGTGGGAGTGGAGTGCAGCGACAATACCACTATGCCTCTGAGAGTGTGTGGGAGTGGAATGCAGCGACAATACCACTATGTCACTGAGAGTGTGTGGGAGTGGAATGCAGCGACAATATCACTATGTCACTGAGAGTGTGTGGGAGTGGAATGCAGCGATAATACCACTATGTCACTGAGAGTGTGTGCGAGTGGAGTGCAGCGACAATACCACTATGTCACTGAGAGTGTGTGGGAGTGGAATGCAGCGACAATACCACTATGCCACTGAGAGTGTGTGGGAGTGGAGTGCAGCGACAATACCACTATGTCACTGAGAGTGTGTGGGAGTGGAATGCAGCGACAATACCACTGTGTCACTGAGAGTGTGTGGGAGTGGAATGCAGCGACAATACCACTGTGTGACTGAGAGTGTGTGGGAGTGGAGTGCAGCGTCAATACCACTATGTCACTGAGAGTGTGTGGGAGTGGAGTGCAGCGACAATACCACTATGTCACTGAGAGTGTGAGGGAGTGGAGTGCAGCGATAATACCACTATGTCACTGAGAGTGTGTGGGAGTGGAGTGCAGCGATAATACCACTATGTCACTGAGAGTGTGTGGGAGTGGAGTGCAGCGACAATACCACTATGTCACTGAGAGTGTGAGGGAGTGGAGTGCAGCGACAATACCACTATGTCACTGAGAGTGTGTGGGAGTGGAGTGCAGCGACAATACCACTATGTCACCGAGAGTGTGTGGGAGTGGAGTGCAGCGATAATACCACTATGTCACTGAGAGTGTGTGGGAGTGGAGTGCAGCGACAATACCACTGTGTCACTGAGAGTGTGTGGGAGTGGAGTGCAGCGACAATACCACTATGCCACTGAGAGTGTGTGGGAGTGGAGTGCAGCGACAATACCACTATGCCACTGAGAGTGTGTGGGAGTGGAGTGCAGCGATAATACCACTATGTCACTGAGAGTGCGTGGGAGTGGAGTGCAGCGATAATACCACTATGTCACTGAGAGTGTGTGGGAGTGGAGTGCAGCGATAACACCACTATGTCACTGAGAGTGTGTGGGAGTGGAGTGCAGCGTCAATACCACTATGTCACTGAGAGTGTGTGGGAGTGGAGTGCAGCGACAATACCACTATGCCACTGAGAGTGTGTGGGAGCGGAGTGCAGTAACAATACCACTATGCCACTGAGCGTGTGTGGGAGTGGAGTGCAGCGACAATACCACTATGCCTCTGAGAGTGTGTGGGAGTGGAGTGCAGCGACAATACCACTGTGTCACTGAGAGTGTGTAGGAGCGGAGTGCAGTGACAATACCACTATGTCACTGAGAGTGTGTGGGAGTGGAGTGCAGCGACAATACCACTATGCCTCTGAGAGTGTGTGGGAGTGGAGTGCAGCGACAATACCACTATGTCACTGAGAGTGTGTGGGAGTGGAGTGCAGCGACAATGCCACTATGTCACTGAGAGTGTGTGGGAGTGAAATGCAGCGACAATACCACTATGTCACTGAGAGTGTGTGGGAGTGAAATGCAGCGACAATACCACTATGTCACTGAGAGTGTGTGGGAGTGGAGTGCAGCGATAATACCACTATGTCACTGAGAGTGTGTGGGAGTGGAGTGCAGCGACAATACCACTGTGTCACTGAGAGTGTGAGGGAGTGGAGTGCAGCGATAATACCACCATGTCACTGAGAGTGTGTGGGAGTGGAATGCAGCGACAATACCACTATGCCACTGAGAGTGTGTGGGAGTGGAGTGCAGCGATAATACCACTATGTCACTGAGAGTGTGTGGGAGTGGAGTGCAGCGATAATACCACTATGTCACTGAGAGTGTGTGGGAGTGGAGTGCAGCGACAATACCACTATGTCACTGAGAGTGTGTGGGAGTGGAGTGCAGCGACAATACCACTATGTCACTGAGAGTGTGTGGGAGTGGAGTGCAGCGACAATACCACTATGTCACTGAGAGTGTGAGGGAGTGGAGTGCAGCGTCAATAGCACTATGTCACTGAGAGTGTGTGGGAGTGGAGTGCAGCGACAATACCACTATGCCACTGAGAGTGTGTGGGAGTGGAGTGCAGCGTCAATACCACTATGTCACTGAGAGTGTGTGGGAGTGGAGTGCAGCGACAATACCACTATGTCACTGAGAGTGTGTGGGAGTGGAGTGCAGTGACAATACCACTATGTCACTGAGAGTGTGTGGGAGTGGAGTGCAGCGATAATACCACGATGCCACTGAGAGTGTGTGGGAGTGGAGTGCAGCGACAATACCACTATGTCACTGAGAGTGTGTGGGAGTGGAGTGCAGTGACAATACCACTATGTCACTGAGAGTGTGTGGGAGTGGAGTGCAGCGACATTACCACTATGCCTCTGAGAGTGTGTGGGAGTGGAATGCAGCGACAATACCACTATGTCACTGAGAGTGTGTGGGAGTGGAGTGCAGCGACAATACCACTATGTCACTGAGAGTGTGTGGGAGTGGAATGCAGCGATAATACCACTATGTCACTGAGAGTGTGTGGGAGTGGAGTGCAGCGACAATACCACTATGTCACTGAGAGTGTGTGGGAGTGGAGTGCAGCGACAATACCACTATGTCACTGAGAGTGTGTGGGAGTGGAGTGCAGCGATAATACCACTATGTCACTGAGAGTGTGTGGGAGTGGAGTGCAGCGACAATACCACTATGTCACTGAGAGTGTGTGGGGGTGGAGTGCAGCGACAATACCACTATGCCACTGAGAGTGTGTGGGAGTGGAGTGCAGCGACAATACCACTATGCCTCTGAGAGTGTGTGGGAGTGTAGTGCAGCGATAATACCACTATGTCACTGAGAGTGTGTGGGAGTGGAGTGCAGCGATAATACCACTATGTCACTGAGAGTGTGTGGGAGTGGAGTGCAGCGACAATACCACAATGTCACTGAGAGTGTGTGGGAGTGGAATGCAGCGATAATACCACTATGTCACTGAGAGTGTGTGGGAGTGGAGTGCAGCGTCAATACCACTATGCCTCTTAGAGTGTGTGGGAGTGGAGTGCAGCGATAATACCACTATGTCACTGAGAGTGTGTGGGAGTGGAGTGCAGCGACAATACCACTATGTCACTGAGAGTGTGTGGGAGTGGAGTGCAGCGTCAATACCACTATGCCACTGAGAGTGTGTGGGAGTGGAGTGCAGCGACAATACCACTATGCCACTGAGAGTGTGTGGGAGTGGAGTGCAGCGATAATACCACTATGTCACTGAGAGTGTGTGGGAGTGGAGTGCAGCGATAATACCACTATGTCACTGAGAGTGTGTGGGAGTGGAGTGCAGCGACAATACCACTATGTCACTGAGAGTGTGTGGGAGTGGAGTGCAGCGACAATACCACTATGTCACTGAGAGTGTGTGGGAGTGGAGTGCAGCGACAATACCACTATGTCACTGAGAGTGTGAGGGAGTGGAGTGCAGCGTCAATACCACTATGTCACTGAGAGTGTGTGGGAGTGGAGTGCAGCGACAATACCACTATGCCACTGAGAGTGTGTGGGAGTGGAGTGCAGCGTCAATACCACTATGTCACTGAGAGTGTGTGGGAGTGGAGTGCAGCGACAATACCACTATGTCACTGAGAGTGTGTGGGAGTGGAGTGCAGTGACAATACCACTATGTCACTGAGAGTGTGTGGGAGTGGAGTGCAGCGATAATACCACGATGCCACTGAGAGTGTGTGGGAGTGGAGTGCAGCGACAATACCACTATGTCACTGAGAGTGTGTGGGAGTGGAGTGCAGTGACAATACCACTATGTCACTGAGAGTGTGTGGGAGTGGAGTGCAGCGACATTACCACTATGCCTCTGAGAGTGTGTGGGAGTGGAATGCAGCGACAATACCACTATGTCACTGAGAGTGTGTGGGAGTGGAGTGCAGCGACAATACCACTATGTCACTGAGAGTGTGTGGGAGTGGAATGCAGCGATAATACCACTATGTCACTGAGAGTGTGTGGGAGTGGAGTGCAGCGACAATACCACTATGTCACTGAGAGTGTGTGGGAGTGGAGTGCAGCGACAATACCACTATGTCACTGAGAGTGTGTGGGAGTGGAGTGCAGCGATAATACCACTATGTCACTGAGAGTGTGTGGGAGTGGAGTGCAGCGACAATACCACTATGTCACTGAGAGTGTGTGGGGGTGGAGTGCAGCGACAATACCACTATGCCACTGAGAGTGTGTGGGAGTGGAGTGCAGCGACAATACCACTATGCCTCTGAGAGTGTGTGGGAGTGTAGTGCAGCGATAATACCACTATGTCACTGAGAGTGTGTGGGAGTGGAGTGCAGCGATAATACCACTATGTCACTGAGAGTGTGTGGGAGTGGAGTGCAGCGACAATACCACAATGTCACTGAGAGTGTGTGGGAGTGGAATGCAGCGATAATACCACTATGTCACTGAGAGTGTGTGGGAGTGGAGTGCAGCGTCAATACCACTATGCCTCTGAGAGTGTGTGGGAGTGGAGTGCAGCGATAATACCACTATGTCACTGAGAGTGTGTGGGAGTGGAGTGCAGCGACAATACCACTATGTCACTGAGAGTGTGTGGGAGTGGAGTGCAGCGTCAATACCACTATGCCACTGAGAGTGTGTGGGAGTGGAGTGCAGCGACAATACCACTATGTCACTGAGAGTGTGTGGGAGTGGAGTGCAGCGTTAATAGCACTATGCCACTGAGAGTGTGTGGGAGTGGAGTGCAGCGACAATACCACTATGTCACTGAGAGTGTGTGGGAGTGGAGTGCAGCGATAACACCACTATGTCACTGAGAGTGTGTGGGAGTGGAGTGCAGCGTCAATACCACTATGTCACTGAGAGTGTGTGGGAGTGGAGTGCAGCGACAATACCACTATGCCACTGAGAGTGTGTGGGAGTGGAGTGCAGCGACAATACCACTATGTCTCTGAAAGTGTGTGGGAGTGGAGTGCAGCGACAATACCACTATGCCACTGAGCGTGTGTGGGAGTGGAGTGCAGCGACAATACCACTATGTCACTCAGAGTGTGTGGGAGTGGAGTGCAGCGACAATACCACTATGTCACTGAGAGTGTGTGGGAGTGGAGTGCAGCGACAATACCACTATGCCTCTGAGAGTGTGTGGGAGTGGAGTGCAGCGACAATACCACTATGTCACTGAGAGTGTGTGGGAGTGAAATGCAGCGACAATACCACTATGTCACTGAGAGTGTGTGGGAGTGGAGTGCAGCGATAATACCACTATGCCACTGAGAGTGTGTGGGAGTGGAATGCAGCGACAATACCACTATGTCACTGAGAGTGTGTGGGAGTGAAATGCAGCGACAATACCACTATGTCACTGAGAGTGTGTGGGAGTGGAGTGCAGCGACAATACCACTATGCCTCTGAGAGTGTGTGGGAGTGGAATGCAGCGACAATACCACTATGTCACTGAGAGTGTGTGGGAGTGGAGTGCAGCGATAATACCACTATGTCACTGAGAGTGTGTGGGAGTGGAATGCAGCGATAATACCACTATGTCACTGAGAGTGTGTGGGAGTGGAGTGCAGCGACAATACCACTATGCCTCTGAGAGTGTGTGGGAGTGGAATGCAGCGACAATACCACTATGCCACTGAGAGTGTGTGGGAGTGGAGTGCAGCGACAATACCACTATGCCTCTGAGAGTGTGTGGGAGTGGAATGCAGCGACAATACCACTATGTCACTGAGAGTGTGTGGGAGTGGAATGCAGCGACAATATCACTATGTCACTGAGAGTGTGTGGGAGTGGAATGCAGCGATAATACCACTATGTCACTGAGAGTGTGTGCGAGTGGAGTGCAGCGACAATACCACTATGTCACTGAGAGTGTGTGGGAGTGGAATGCAGCGACAATAGCACTATGCCACTGAGAGTGTGTGGGAATTGAGTGCAGCGACAATACCACTATGTCACTGAGAGTGTGTGGGAGTGGAATGCAGCGACAATACCACTGTGTCACTGAGAGTGTGTGGGAGTGGAATGCAGCGACAATACCACTGTGTGACTGAGAGTGTGTGGGAGTGGAGTGCAGCGTCAATACCACTATGTCACTGAGAGTGTGTGGGAGTGGAGTGCAGCGACAATACCACTATGTCACTGAGAGTGTGAGGGAGTGGAGTGCAGCGATAATACCACTATGTCACTGAGAGTGTGTGGGAGTGGAGTGCAGCGATAATACCACTATGTCACTGAGAGTGTGTGGGAGTGGAGTGCAGCGACAATACCACTATGTCACTGAGAGTGTGAGGGAGTGGAGTGCAGCGACAATACCACTATGTCACTGAGAGTGTGTGGGAGTGGAGTGCAGCGACAATACCACTATGTCACCGAGAGTGTGTGGGAGTGGAGTGCAGCGATAATACCACTATGTCACTGAGAGTGTGTGGGAGTGGAGTGCAGCGACAATACCACTGTGTCACTGAGAGTGTGTGGGAGTGGAGTGCAGCGACAATACCACTATGCCACTGAGAGTGTGTGGGAGTGGAGTGCAGCGACAATACCACTATGCCACTGAGAGTGTGTGGGAGTGGAGTGCAGCGATAATACCACTATGTCACTGAGAGTGCGTGGGAGTGGAGTGCAGCGATAATACCACTATGTCACTGAGAGTGTGTGGGAGTGGAGTGCAGCGATAATACCACTATGTCACTGAGAGTGTGTGGGAGTGGAATGCAGCGACAATACCACTGTGTCACTGAGAGTGTGTGGGAGTGGAATGCAGCGACAATACCACTATGTCACTGAGAGTGTGTGGGAGTGGAGTGCAGCGACAATACCACTATGTCACTGAGAGTGTGAGGGAGTGGAGTGCAGCGATAATACCACTATGTCACTGAGAGTGTGTGGGAGTGGAGTGCAGCGATAATACCACTATGTCACTGAGAGTGTGTGGGAGTGGATTGCAGCGACAATACCACTATGTCACTGAGAGTGTGAGGGAGTGGAGTGCAGCGATAATACCACCATGTCACTGAGAGTGTGTGGGAGTGGAGTGCAGCGATAATACCACTATGTCACTGAGAGTGTGTGGGAGTGGAGTGCAGCGATAATACCACTATGCCACTGAGAGTGTGTGGGAGTGGAGTGCAGCGATAATACCACTATGTCACTGAGAGTGTGTGGGAGTGGAGTGCAGCGACAATACCACTATGCCACTGAGAGTGTGTGGGAATGGAGTGCAGCGATAATACCACTATGTCACTGAGAGTGTGTGGGAGTGGAATGCAGCGACAATACCACTATGTCACTGAGAGTGTGTGGGAGTGGAGTGCAGCGATAATACCACTATGCCACTGAGAGTGTGTGGGAGTGGAGTGCAGCGATAATACCACTATGTCACTGAGAGTGTGTGGGAGTGGAATGCAGCGACAATACCACTATGTCACTGAGAGTGTGTGGGAGTGGAATGCAGCGACAATACCACTATGTCACTGAGAGTGTGTGGGAGTGGAGTGCAGCGATAATACCACTATGCCTCTGAGAGTGTGTGGGAGTGGAATGCAGCGATAATACCACTATGTCACTGAGAGTGTGTGGGAGTGGAATGCAGTGACAATACCACTATGTCACTGAGAGTGTGTGGGAGTGGAGTGCAGCGACAATACCACTGTGTCACTGAGAGTGTGTGGGAGTGGAATGCAGCGACAATACCACTGTGTCACTGAGAGTGTGTGGGAGTGGAATGCAGCGACAATACCACTATGTCACTGAGAGTGTGTGGGAGTGGAATGCAGCGACAATACCACTACGTCACTGAGAGTGTGTGGGAGTGGAGTGCAGCGACAATACCACTGTGTCACTGAGAGTGTGTGGGAGTGGAGTGCAGCGACAATACCACTGTGTCACTGAGAGTGTGTGGGAGTGGAGTGCAGCGACAATACCACTATGTCACTGAGAGTGTGTGGGAGTGGAGTGCAGCGATAATACCACTATGCCACTGAGTGTGTGGGAGTGGAGTGCAGCGACAATACCACTATGTCACTGAAAGTGTGTGGGAGTGGAGTGCAGCGACAATACCACTATGCCTCTGAGAGTGTGTGGGAGTGGAGTGCAGCAACAATACCACTGTGTCACTGAGAGTGTGTGGGAGTGGAGTGCAGCGACAATACCACTATGTCACTGAGAGTGTGTGGGAGTGGAGTGCAGCGACAATACCACTATGTCACTGAGAGTGTGAGGGAGTGGAGTGCAGCGATAATACCACTATGTCACTGAGAGTGTGTGGGAGTGGAGTGCAGCGATAATACCACTATGTCACTGAGAGTGTGTGGGAGTGGATTGCAGCGACAATACCACTATGTCACTGAGAGTGTGAGGGAGTGGAGTGCAGCGATAATACCACCATGTCACTGAGAGTGTGTGGGAGTGGAGTGCAGCGATAATACCACTATGTCACTGAGAGTGTGTGGGAGTGGAGTGCAGCGATAATACCACTATGCCACTGAGAGTGTGTGGGAGTGGAGTGCAGCGATAATACCACTATGTCACTGAGAGTGTGTGGGAGTGGAGTGCAGCGACAATACCACTATGCCACTGAGAGTGTGTGGGAATGGAGTGCAGCGATAATACCACTATGTCACTGAGAGTGTGTGGGAGTGGAATGCAGCGACAATACCACTATGTCACTGAGAGTGTGTGGGAGTGGAGTGCAGCGATAATACCACTATGCCACTGAGAGTGTGTGGGAGTGGAGTGCAGCGATAATACCACTATGTCACTGAGAGTGTGTGGGAGTGGAATGCAGCGACAATACCACTATGTCACTGAGAGTGTGTGGGAGTGGAATGCAGCGACAATACCACTATGTCACTGAGAGTGTGTGGGAGTGGAGTGCAGCGATAATACCACTATGCCTCTGAGAGTGTGTGGGAGTGGAATGCAGCGATAATACCACTATGTCACTGAGAGTGTGTGGGAGTGGAATGCAGTGACAATACCACTATGTCACTGAGAGTGTGTGGGAGTGGAGTGCAGCGACAATACCACTGTGTCACTGAGAGTGTGTGGGAGTGGAATGCAGCGACAATACCACTGTGTCACTGAGAGTGTGTGGGAGTGGAATGCAGCGACAATACCACTATGTCACTGAGAGTGTGTGGGAGTGGAATGCAGCGACAATACCACTACGTCACTGAGAGTGTGTGGGAGTGGAGTGCAGCGACAATACCACTGTGTCACTGAGAGTGTGTGGGAGTGGAGTGCAGCGACAATACCACTGTGTCACTGAGAGTGTGTGGGAGTGGAGTGCAGCGACAATACCACTATGTCACTGAGAGTGTGTGGGAGTGGAGTGCAGCGATAATACCACTATGCCACTGAGTGTGTGGGAGTGGAGTGCAGCGACAATACCACTATGTCACTGAAAGTGTGTGGGAGTGGAGTGCAGCGACAATACCACTATGCCTCTGAGAGTGTGTGGGAGTGGAGTGCAGCAACAATACCACTGTGTCACTGAGAGTGTGTGGGAGTGGAGTGCAGCGACAATACCACTATGTCACTGAGAGTGTGTGGGAGTGGCGTGCAGCGATAATACCACTATGTCACTGAGAGTGTGTGGGAGTGGAGTGCAGCGACAATACCACTATGTCACTGAGAGTGTGTGGGAGTGGAGTGCAGCGATAATACCACTATGCCTCTGAGAGTGTGTGGGAGTGGAGTGCAGCGACAATACCACTGTGTCACTGAGAGTGTGAGGGAGTGGAGTGCAGCGATAATACCACTATGTCACTGAGAGTGTGTGGGAGTGGAGTGCAGCGACAATACCACTATGCCACTGAGCGTGTGTGGGAGTGGAGTGCAGCGATAATACCACTATGTCACTGAGAGTGTGTGGGAGTGGAGTGCAGCGATAATACCGCTATGCCTCTGAGAGTGTGTGGGAGTGGAATGCAGCGACAATACCACTATGTCACTGAGAGTGTGTGGGAGTGGAATGCAGCGACAATACCACTATGTCACTGAGAGTGTGTGGGAGTGGAGTGCAGCGACAATACCACTATGCCTCTGAGAGTGTGTGGGAGTGGAGTGCAGCGACAATACCACTATGTCACTGAGACTGTGTGGGAGTGGAGTGCAGCGATAATACCACTATGTCACTGAGAGTGTGTGGGAGTGGAGTGCAGCGATAATACCACTATGTCACTGAGAGTGTGTGGGAATGGAGTGCAGCGATAATACCACTATGTCACTGAGAGTGTGTGGGAGTGGAGTGCAGCGAACAATACCACTATGTCACTGAGAGTGTGTGGGAGTGGAGTGCAGCGACAATACCACTATGTCACTGAGAGTGTGTGGTTGTGGAGTGCAGCGATAATACTACTATGTCACTGAGAGTGTGTGGGAGTGGAGTGCAGCGACAATACCACTATGTCACTGAAAGTGTGTGGGAGTGGAGTGCAGCGACAATACCACTATGCCACTGAGAGTGTGTGGGAGTGGAGTGCAGCGACAATACCACTATGCCTCTGAGAGTGTGTGGGAGTGGAGTGCAGCGATAATACCACTATGTCACTGAGAGTGTGTTGGAGTGGAGTGCAGCGATAATACCACTATGTCACTGAGAGTGTGTGGGAGTGGAGTGCAGCGACAATACCACTATGTCACTGAGAGTGTGTGGGAGTGGAATGCAGCGATAATACCACTATGTCACTGAGAGTGTGTGGGAGTGGAGTGCAGCGTCAATACCACTATGCCTCTGAGAGTGTGTGGGAGTGGAGTGCAGCGATAATACCACTATGTCACTGAGAGTGTGTGGGAGTGGAGTGCAGCGACAATACCACTATGTCACTCAGAGTGTGTGGGAGTGGAGTGCAGCGTCAATACCACTATGCCACTGAGAGTGTGTGGGAGTGGAGTGCAGCGACAATACCACTATGTCACTGAGAGTGTGTGGGAGTGGAGTGCAGCGTCAATAACACTATGCCACTGAGAGTGTGTGGGAGTGGAGTGCAGCGACAATACCACTATGTCACTGAGAGTGTGTGGGAGTGGAGTGCTGCGATAATACCACTATGTCACTGGGAGTGTGTGGGAGTGGAGTGCAGCGTCAATACCACTATGCCACTGAGAGTGTGTGGGAGTGGAGTGCAGCGATAATACCACTATGTCACTGAGAGTGTGTTGGAGTGGAGTGCAGCGACAATACCACTATGTCTCTGAAAGTGTGTGGGAGTGGAGTGCAGCGACAATACCACTGTGTCACTGAGAGTGTGTGGGAGCGGAGTGCAGCGACAATACCACTATGCCACTGAGCGTGTGTGGGAGTGGAGTGCAGCGACAATACCACTATGCCTCTGAGAGTGTGTCGGAGTGGAGTGCAGCGCCAATACCACTGTGTCACTGAGAGTGTGTCGGAGTGGAGTGCAGCGACAATACCACTATGTCACTGAGAGTGTGTGGGAGTGGAGTGCAGCGACAATACCACTATGCCTCTGAGAGTGTGTGGGAGTGGAGTGCAGTGACAATACCACTATGTCACTGAGAGTGTGTGGGAGTGGAGTGCAGCGACAATACCACTATGCCTCTGAGAGTGTGTGGGAGTGGAGTGCAGCGACAATACCACTGTGTCACTGAGAGTGTGTGGGAGTGGAGTGCAGCGACAATACCACTATGTCACTGAGAGTGTGTGGGAGTGGAGTGCAGCGACAATACCACTATGCCTCTGAGAGTGTGTGGGAGTGGAGTGCAGCGACAATACCACTATGTCACTGAGAGTGTGTGGGAGTGGAGTGCAGCGTCAATACCACTATGCCACTGAGAGTGTGTGGGAGTGGAGTGCAGCGACAATACCACTATGTCACTGAGAGTGTGTGGGAGTGGAGTGCAGCGTCAATACCACTATGCCACTGAGAGTGTGTGGGAGTGGAGTGCAGCGACAATACCACTATGTCACTGAGAGTGTGTGGGAGTGGAGTGCAGCGTCAATAGCACTATGCCACTGAGAGTGTGTGGGAGTGGAGTGCAGCGACAATACCACTATGTCACTGAGAGTGTGTGGGAGTGGAGTGCAGCGATAATACCACTATGTCACTGAGAGTGTGTGGGAGTGGAGTGCAGTGACAATACCACTATGTCACTGAGAGTGTGTGGGAGTGGAGTGCAGCGACAATACCACTATGTCTCTGAAAGTGTGTGGGAGTGGAGTGCAGCGACAATACCACTATGTCACTGAGAGTGTGTGGGAGTGGAGTGCAGCGACAATACCACTATGCCACTGAGAGTGTGTGGGAGTGGAGTGCAGCGACAATACCACTATGCCACTGAGAGTGTGTGGGAGTGGAGTGCAGCGACAATACCACTATGCCACTGAGCGTGTGTGGGAGTGGAGTGCAGCGACAATACCACTATGTCACTGAGAGCGTGTGGGAGTGGAGTGCAGCGACAATACCACTGTGTCACTGAGAGTGTGTGGGAGTGGAGTGCAGCGACAATACCACTGTGTCACTGAGAGTGTGTGGGAGTGGAGTGCAGCGATAATACCACTATGTCACTGAGAGTGTGTGGGAGTGGAGTGCAGCGACAATACCACTATGTCACTGAGAGTGTGTGGGAGTGGAGTGCAGCGACAATACCACTGTGTCACTGAGAGTGTGTGGGAGTGGAGTGCAGCGACAATACCACTATGCCTCTGAGAGTGTGTGGGAGTGGAGTGCAGCGATAATACCACTATGTCACTGAGAGTGTGTGGGAGTGGAGTGCAGCGACAATACCACTATGCCATCGAGAGTGTGTGGGAGTGGAGTGCAGCGACAATACCACTATGCCTCTGAGAGTGTGTGGGAGTGGAATGCAGCGACAATACCACTATGCCTCTGAGAGTGTGTGGGAGTGGAGTGCAGCGATAATACCACTATGTCACTGAGAGTGTGTGCGAGTGGAGTGCAGCGACAATACCACTATGTCACTGAGGGTGTGTGGGAGTGGAGTGCAGCGACAATACCACTATGTCACTGAGGGTGTGTGGGATTGGAGTGCAGCGACAATACCACTATGTCACTGAGAGTGTGTGGGAGTGGAGTGCAGCGACAATACCACTATGTCACTGAGGGTGTGTGGGATTGGAGTGCAGCGACAATACCACTATGTCACTGAGGGTGTGTGGGATTGGAGTGCAGCGACAATACCACTATGTCACTGAGAGTGTGTGGGAGTGGAGTGCAGCGACAATACCACTATGTCACTGAGGGTGTGTGGGAGTGGAGTGCAGCGACAATACCACTGTGTCACTGAGAGTGTGTGGGAGTGGAATACAGCGACAATACCACTATGCCTCTGAGAGTGTGTGGGAGTGGAATGCAGCGATAATACCACGATGTCACTGAGAGTGTGTGGGAGTGGAATGCATCGATAATACCATTATGTCACTGAGAGTGTGTGGGAGTGGAGTGCAGCGATAATACCACTATGTCACTGAGAGTGTGTGGGAGTGGAGTGCAGCGATCATACCATTATGTCACTGAGAGTGTGTGGGAGTGGAGTGCAGCGACAATACCACTATGTCACTGAGAGTGTGTAGGAGTGGAGTACAGCGACAATACCACTATGCCTCTGAGAGTGTGTGGGAGTGGAATGCAGCGATAATACCACGATGTCACTGAGAGTGTGTGGGAGTGGAATGCATCGATAATACCATTATGTCACTGAGAGTGTGTGGGAGTGGAGTGCAGCGACAATACCACTATGTCACTGAGAGTGTGTGGGAGTGGAGTGCAGCGACAATACCACTATGTCACTGAGAGTGTGTGGGAGTGGAGTGCAGCGACAATACCACTATGTCACTGAGAGTGTGTGGGAGTGGAGTGCAGCGACAATACCACTATGCCTCTGAGAGTGTGTGGGAGTGGAGTGCAGCGACAATATCACTGTGTCACTGAGAGTGTGTGGGAGTGGAGTGCAGCGACAATACCACTATGCCTCTGAGAGTGTGTGGGAGTGGAGTGCAGCGACAATATCACTGTGTCACTGAGAGTGTGTGGGAGTGGAGTGCAGCGATAATACCACTATGTCACTGAGAGTGTGTGGGAGTGGAGTGCAGCGACAATACCACTATGTCACTGAGAGTGTGTGGGAGTGGAGTGCAGCGACAATACCACTGTGTCACTGAGAGTGTGTGGGAGCGGAGTGCAGCGACAATACCACTATGTCACTGAGAGTGTGTGGGAGTGGAGAGCAGCGACAATACCACTATGTCACTCAGAGTGTGTGGGAGTGGAGTGCAGCGACAATACCACTGTGTCTCTGAGAGTGTGTGGGAGTGGAGTGCAGCGATAATACCACTATGTCACTGAGAGTGTGTGGGAGTGGAGTGCAGCGACAATACCACTATGTCACTGAGAGTGTGTGGGAGTGGAGTGCAGCGACAATACCACTGTGTCACTGACAGTTTGTGGGAGTGGAGTGCAGCGACAATACCACTATGTCACTGAGAGTGTGTGGGAGTGGAGTGCAGCGACAATACCACTATGCCTCTGAGAGTGTGTGGGAGTGGAGTGCAGCGACAATACCACTATGCCATTGAGAGTGTGTGGGAGTGGAGTGCAGCGATAATACCACTATGTCACTGAGAGTGTGTGGGAGTGGAGTGCAGCGACAATACGACAATGCCACTGAGAGTGTGTGGGGGTGGAGTGCAGCGATAATACCACTATGCCTCTGAGAGTGTGTGGGGGTGGAGTGCAGCGACAATACCACTATGTCACTGAGAGTGTGTGGGAGTGGAGTGCAGCGACAATACCACTATGCCACTGAGAGTGTGTGGGGGTGGAGTGCAGCGACAATACCACTATGCCTCTGAGACTGTGTGGGAGTGGAGTGCAGCGACAATACCACTATGCCTCTGAGAGTGTGTGGGAGTGGAGTGCAGCGACAATACCACTGTGTCACTGAGAGTGTGTGGGAGTGGAGTGCAGCGATAATACCACTATGTCACTGAGAGTGTGTGGGAGTGGAGTGCAGCGACAATACCACTATGTCACTGAGAGTGTGTGGGAGTGGAGTGCAGCGACAATACCACTGTGTCACTGAGAGTGTGTGGGAGCGGAGTGCAGCGACAATACCACTATGTCACTGAGAGTGTGTGGGAGTGGAGAGCAGCGACAATACCACTATTTCACTCAGAGTGTGTGGGAGTGGAGTGCAGCGACAATACCACTGTGTCACTGAGAGTGTGTGGGAGTGGAGTGCAGCGATAATACCACTATGTCACTGAGAGTGTGTGGGAGTGGAGTGCAGCGACAATACCACTATGTCACTGAGAGTGTGTGGGAGTGGAGTGCAGCGACAATACCACTGTGTCACTGAGAGTGTGTGGGAGTGGAGTGCAGCGATAATACCACTATGCCACTGAGAGTGTGTGGGAGTGGAGTGCAGCGACAATACCACTATGTCACTGAGAGTGTGTGGGAGTGGAGAGCAGCGACAATACCACTATGTCACTGAGAGTGTGTGGGAGTGGAGAGCAGCGACAATACCACTATGTCACTCAGAGTGTGTGGGAGTGGAGTGCAGCGACAATACCACTGTGTCACTGAGAGTGTGTGGGAGTGGAGTGCAGCGATAATACCACTATGTCACTGACAGTGTGTGGGAGTGGAGTGCAGCGACAATACCACTATGTCACTGAGAGTGTGTGGGAGTGGAGTGCAGCGACAATACCACTATGTCACTGAGAGTGTGTGGGAGTGGAGTGCAGCGATAATACCACTATGTCACTGAGAGTGTGTGGGAGTGGAGTGCAGCGACAATACGACAATGCCACTGAGAGTGTGTGGGGGTGGAGTGCAGCGATAATACCACTATGCCTCTGAGAGTGTGTGGGGGTGGAGTGCAGCGACAATACCACTATGTCACTGAGAGTGTGTGGGAGTGGAGTGCAGCGACAATACCACTATGCCACTGAGAGTGTGTGGGGGTGGAGTGCAGCGACAATACCACTATGCCTCTGAGACTGTGTGGGAGTGGAGTGCAGCGACAATACCACTATGCCTCTGAGAGTGTGTGGGAGTGGAGTGCAGCGACAATACCACTATGTCACTGAGAGTGTGTGGGAGTGGAGTGCAGCGACAATACCACTGTGTCACTGAGAGTGTGTGGGAGCGGAGTGCAGCGACAATACCACTATGTCACTGAGAGTGTGTGGGAGTGGAGAGCAGCGACAATACCACTATGTCACTCAGAGTGTGTGGGAGTGGAGTGCAGCGACAATACCACTGTGTCACTGAGAGTGTGTGGGAGTGGAGTGCAGCGATAATACCACTATGTCACTGAGAGTGTGTGGGAGTGGAATGCAGCGACAATACCACTGTGTCACTGAGAGTGTGTGGGAGTGGAGTGCAGCGACAATACCACTATGTCACTGAGAGTGTATGGGAGTGGAGTGCAGCGACAATACCACTGTGTCACTGAGAGTGTGTGGGAGTGGAGTGCAGCGACAATAAAACTATGCCTCTGAGAGTGTGTGGGAGTGGAGTGCAGCGACAATACCACTATGTCACTGAGAGTGTGTGGGAGTGGAGTGCAGCGACAATACCACTGTGTCACTGAGAGTGTGTGGGAGTGGAGTGCAGCGACAATACCACTATGTCACTGAGAGTGTGTGGGAGTGGAGTGCAGCGACAATACCACTGTGTCACTGAGAGTGTGTGGGAGTGGAGTGCAGCGACAATACCACTATGTCACTGAGAGTGTGTGGGAGTGGAGTGCAGCGATAATACCACTATGTCACTGAGAGTGTGTGGGAGTGGAGTGCAGCGACAATACCACTATGCCACTGAGAGTGTGTGGGAGTGGAGTGCAGCTATAATACCACTATGTCACTGAGAG
Source organism: Scyliorhinus torazame (assembly GCF_047496885.1). Classification (NCBI taxonomy): domain Eukaryota; kingdom Metazoa; phylum Chordata; class Chondrichthyes; order Carcharhiniformes; family Scyliorhinidae; genus Scyliorhinus; species Scyliorhinus torazame. The sequence continues at coordinate 9,115,414 of NC_092737.1, forward strand.
TGTGTGGGAGTGGAGTGCAGCGACAACACTACTATGTCACTGAGAGTGTGTGGGAGTGGAGTGCAGCGATAATACCACTATGTCACTGAGAGTGTGTGGGAGTGGAGTGCAGCGACAATACCACTATGCCACTGAGAGTGTGTGGGGGTGGAGTGCAGCGACAATACCACTATGCCTCTGAGACTGTGAGGGAGTGGAGTGCAGCGACAATACCACTATGTCACTGAGAGTGTGTGGGAGTGGAGTGCAGCGACAATAGCACTATGTCACTGAGAGTGTGTGGTTAGTGGAGTGCAGCGACAATACCACTATGTCACTGAGAGTGTGTGGGAGGGGAGTGCAGCGATAATACCATTATGTCACTGAGAGTGTGTGGGAGTGGAGTGCAGCGACAATACCACTATGTCACTGAGAGTGTGTGGGAGTGGAGTGCAGCGATAATACCACTATGTCACTGAGAGTGTGTGGGAGTGGAGTGCAGCGACAATAGCACTATGCCACTGAGAGTGTCTGGGAGTGGAATGCAGCGACAATACCACTATGTCACTGAGAGTGTGTGGGAGTGGAGTGCAGCGATAATACCACTATGCCACTGAGAGTGTGTGGGAGTGGAGTGCAGCGTCAATAGCACTATGCCACTGAGAGTGTGTGGGAGTGGAGTGCAGCGATAATACCACTATGTCACTGAGAGTTTGTGGGAGTGGAGTGCAGCGACAATAGCACTATGCCACTGAGAGTGTCTGGGAGTGGAGTGCAGCGACAATACCACTATGTCACTGAGAGTGTGTGGGAGTGGAGTGCAGCGATAATACCACTATGTCTCTGAGAGTGTGTGGGAGTGGAGTGCAGCGATAATACCACTGTGTCACTGAGAGTGTGTGGGAGTGGAGTGCAGCGTCAATAGCACTATGTCACTGAGAGTGTGTGGGAGTGGAGTGCAGCGTCAATAGCACTATGTCACTGAGAGTGTGTGGGAGTGGAGTGCAGCGACAATACCACTATGCCTCTGAGACTGTGTGGGAGTGGAGTGCAGCGATAATACCACTATGTCACTGAGAGTGTCTGGGAGTGGAGTGCAGCGTCAATAGCACTATGCCACTGAGAGTGTGTGGGAGTGGAGTGCAGCGATAATACCACTATGCCACTGAGAGTGTGTGGGGGTGGAGTGCAGCAGTCCCAGTGCTATCCACTTCGCCACATTCCGCCCCAGCTTGTCAATCCTGACCCCAGAGAATCACATGTCAGCGTTTGTTGGAATTGCGCAGTTGCACGTGGTGCCAGTGCTAGCCTATTAGGATGTGCGGACTTGCTCCGGGACCGCCGCCATTTTGGGGGCAGCAGAATGCACACGATTCAGTCCCGGCATCAGCACATAGTCCTTGAAATGGAGAATTCCAGAGTACATATTGTTGGAGGCCAAGAAGGCTTTTGCTGATGGCCTCAACCAAAATTCTCCGCTGCCCCAGCAAACCACACTCCTCCTTGACCACCTTGCCAGCCTCTGCCTTTCACCAAGGTCTATGCTCTCTTCTGCTGCAAGAAGAGAAAGCAGATCAGTGTGAGCGTTCACAATAGGTGTGTACAGAGGATGGATGAGGAGGGACTGATGCGGATGTCTGATGAGGATCAGCTTTAACACTTGAGCCTTGTAACACTTTAACTAGAAACCCTTCAACAGGGTGGATGCGTCATCCTGCCTGTTTTCCTGATTGGTTGGGCCATAGCTCAAGCAGACAGCCTTGGGAAAGTCCACCAATTAGTAAATTGGTTTGAGACCTAAAAATGCCTGCAGCCCTGTTGAAACACCGAACCATCCAGAGAGGCACAGGTTACATACACCCAGGTGTGTTTACAACATTGTCATGATGCCATGAGCATACCGTGTGCCATTCTGGATGCTGCTGTACAGACGGGATAAACCAGGTGGAGCAATTGGATTAGGAGGAAAGTTACACACAACGTACAACGAAAATATTCAGAGGTGGTCGAATTGCTATTTTTCAGATTCTCAAGGCAATAGACAATTTAGACCATGGTAAGCTGTTTCAGCTTGGTCAGAATACTTAAAACAGAGGATATGGCTTCTGTTTGAAAGGAGGGAAAACTGAAAAGTTATCAGCAGAAATGTAGCCAGTTGTCGATCATGGAACAGGCTCCACAGGGGGATTGTGAGCAGCACGCGAGCACAGTGGTTAGCACTATTGCCTCACAGCTCTAGGGTCCCAGGGAGATTGTAGAAACAGTTACTCTTTATTCATTCAAGTACCAATTCGATTATTTCTTTCAGAAAATAGTATTTTAGGATACAAAAATGAGCAATTTGATGCTTAACAAACTTAGCAGAAATAAATGACTTTGTACCTCAGGTTTCCAAAGCTCTCCGCCACTGGAGCTTTCCTTGTTGTTGAATAGGGAATTCCAGGATATCGGTCCAGTGACAATGAAAGGATGGTGATCCATGTTCACATCAGGACGGTGTGTGGCTTGTCCAGGAACACAGTGGCCATGATGCTTCCCGTGTCGTTGTTGCTCGCGTCGTTCTCAGTGGGAATGAAGAATGCAGCATTTTCCATTTCCCACATCAACCATTTCTGTGGAACCAATTGAACCAAATTGCGAAGGTGATGTGTGGAGAAAAAGTGTGTCAAACTATCTAATCAATGAATTCCCTGCAAAGTATTTCAGTTTCCCTTTTATTCAAAGAGTAATTTTCTGACACTTGTGTCTTTTAACAGAGAAGACGAAGAAAAAAAAATTATATCAGAGAAGTGGGCAGAAGACGATTTCGAATGGCACAGTTCTGAGACAATCACTGTGGCGAACACAAGAACCACAAGCTTTGACAGTAATGCTGATATTTATGATACCTTTTAAATTTATTGGGATTTTACACAAATGTACTGGCAATGGAATGGTCAAGAGCACATCAGATTTGAACTGGTTGGTATGGAAATCTAGCCATGTTGAGGGAGCGGTTTCAAAACAAAACTCACTGACAATGGAGAGCAGCTTGCTTAAAGATTATTGTTATAGTGAATGGGTGAATAACGCAGAATTGGAGGAGTCCTGTAGGGGATCCAGTATGAGGGCTTTGATGATGGATCCACTGCCACGAGCTCTGGGGAAGTATAAGGGGAGCCCGGTGGTACAGTCGATGGTTAGGAATCAGCTGCGGAGACACTTTAAATTGGAGGGGATGTCAATGTTGACAACACTGTGTGGGAACCACAGGTTGAAGCCAAGGCTGATGGATGGGATGTGTGGGAGATGGATGGGATGTATGGGAAGTGGAGGGAGGTGGGGCTGGTGAGGGTGAGGGACTTGTACTTGGAAGGGGCGTTTGCAGGTCTGGATGAGTTGCAGGAGAGGTTTGGGTTGCCGAAGGGAAATGAATTTAGATACATGGGGAGGGAATTTGCACAAAACGAGTGAAGAACCTTGCCCAGGTTGCCGGAGTACACCCTATTGGAGCAACTGCTGCTCCCGGATGAGTCAGGAGAGGGTAGGATTGGGGATATTTACCGGGGCTTGGGTGGTGAGGGTCAAGAACAAATGGGAGGAGGATTTGGGGGTGGGGGGTAAACAAGCTGGGGACTTTGGTGTGAGGTGATGCGCAGGGTGAATTCACCCTCTTCTTGCACCAGGATGGGCTTGATTGATTGAATTTGAATTGAAGTAGATTTAGGACCGAGTTTAGGAGGAACTTCTTCACCCAAAGGGTTGTGAATCTCTGGAATTCCTTGCCCAGTGAAGCAGTTGAGGCTCCTTCTTTAAACGTTTTTAAGAAAAAGATAGATACCTTTCTAAAGAATAAAGGGATTTGGGGATATGGTGTACGGGCCGGAGAGTGGAGCTGAGTCCACAAAGATCAGCCATGATCTCATTAAATGGCGGAGCAGGCTCGAGGGGCCAGGTGGCCTACTCCTGCTCCTAGTTCTTATGTTCTTATGATTCAGTTCAAGCTGATGCACAGGGTGCATATGACCCGGGCGAGGATGAGTGGGGTCTTCCAGGGGTGGCCAATGAGTGGGAGAAGTGTGGGCGAGGGCCGGTGATTCATGCACACATGTTCTAGGGTTGTGAGAAACTGGAGAGTTACTGGGAAGTCGTGTTTGGGACGTTTTCTAAGATTGTTGGGGTGGAGGTCAGGCTAGACCCAATGGTGGCGATCTTTGGGGTATCGGAAATGCCGGTGCTGCTGAAGGGGAAGGGGGCCGGTGTTGTGGCCTTCGCTTCTCTAATTAAAAAGTAATATGGACAGCATGTCCAACATCTGTATATGTGCAGTTAAATGTGGGAATTAGGATGTTGCTATCTGAGTTAAATGTGGGAATTATGCTGTTGCTATCTGAGTTAAATGTGGGAATTAGGATGTTGCTATCTGAGTTAAATATGCAAATTAGGATGTTGCTATCTGCGTTAAATGTGGGAATTAGGATGTTGCTACCTGAGTTAAATGTGGGAATTAGGATGTTACTATCTGAGTTAAATGTGGGAATTAGGATGTTGCTATCTGAGTTGCCCAACTCCTGCACAAGTTTTGCTTTAACATTATCTTGTGAAATAACTGGGCATTCAAGCAATCACAGGCAAATGTGAGATGTTTACATGATAGATTCCCACTGAAAACACCAAATAAGTGAGGACTTGTCATTCGACTGTAAGCACATTTCACTGGCTTGTTATGTCTTAATGACGCCCCCTGTGATACTGAAATTTAACTTGAACAAGACTCTCATTTCTTCAGAATTTAATTATTGTTGGATATTTTAAAACAAAAAGCTAAAATGAACTTTTTAAAAACTTTTTCTTCTGCTGCTTTTATCTCTCTCTCTCTTTCCCTCCCTTTATTTCACTTTCTGCACATGACTTTCCATTGAATGAAATATTTCTGACTTACATACCTTGATTTAGACTTTGTGGACAAAACCTACCCAGGAAAGGGAAGCAGATTTGGGTGCAGGCAGTGTGTCAGAATATTTCTCTTCCAGGTGTATCTGAGCAGGATTGTCGGCAAGAAGGGTGCCCCCTTGTTAGAAAAAACAATTACATTGGAAAAATGTAATTAGAAAGCCAATTTAGAGGCATTTTAAGCCTCAATTCTGGATTTAACAGGCAGGGTGCCTCTTGCCCAACCTGTCAAAATAGAAACAAGAAAATAAACCAGCAAAAACAGTCGTAACAAAATGGAGCCAGAGGAGGATCTGGATCAATTTTCTCATTTCCTTTACTATTTATTCCTTCAATTTGTATTTGGACAGCTGCTATTCAGCCATCCACACCTCATTCCCGGACCAGCCTCCCTGAACAGGCGCCGGAATGTGGCGACTAGGGGCTTTTCACAGTAACTTCATTTGAAGCCTACTTGTGACAATAAGCGATTTTCATTTCATTTCATCTGGAAAGATGTTTTGTCTCTTTATTGTACACATTACCATTTACTTTGGCTTTTGTTCCATAAAATCTTTTGGCATCAACTCTCCTGCTCTGCAACCTATCGGGCACCTTCCCTTTTGTTCTTTATCCCCTTCCACCTTTTCACTTTCTCGGAACCTGTTACATTTCTATCTTTCGGGCGGCACGGTGGAGTAGTGATTAGCACTGCTGCTTCACGGTGCTGAGGACCTGGGTTCCAGTGGAGTTTGCTCATTCTCCCCATGTCTGCGTGCAGGGTAGGTGATTTCCCCTGAATAGGAAAAAAAGAATTGGGTATTTTAATTTAAAAAAAAACACATTTCTATCTTTCCTCATTTCTGATGACAGGTCACCAATCTGAAATTTTGGGTCACATTTCCGCTAACGAGGCAGGTAGCGCAAGTCAGACAATTTCACAACTTAACAGATCCACCTCAGCATAAAGTGTCACAAGTGGCAAGGTATTAGATATGGGGGGGATGGTGGGATAGAGTAAGGTCATCCACCCCACAAAACAAATTGGAGGTGGCCACAGAGACAGCCGAGTAGTCACTGGTTAAAATGCCCACCTGGGCAAAATGGGATTTCAGCCCAGTTATTTGATAATATTTCAGGCTCTCTATCCCTCACCCGTCACATTCCATCAGCCCAATCACAGTGCACGTACACCTTCCGTGCCAACTCATGCAAACACCCACCCCATGGCCCCATTAAGCCCATATGTCAACCAAATGCCAATTAATTCCTCCCACACACCCCAAAAGCTCCTCATATCCTCCATGGCCATTCAAGGCCTTTTCATGTGCATTCACCCTATACACATAATTTATAGAATACTTTAACACTCTAGTAACAATGAAATGTGTTAAAGACAACCATTCATAATTGATTTTCAACTTTAAAAACTGGTATTGCGACTACCCTATAAAACTGTTAATCAAAGACCATTAAAGCAATAATAACAAAAGCCATCGGCAGCTCGGTGGCACAGTGGTTAGTGATCACTGCCCTGGGCCACTGTCAATGTGGAGTTTGCACACTCTCTCCATGTCTGCATTGGTCTCACCCCCACAACCCAAAGATGTGCAGGGTAGGTGGATTGGCCATGCTTAATTGCAAAAACCTTTTAAAAAAGAAAAAATGTAATAACATAAGCTAGGAGCACGTGACACCTCATAACCTTGTGTATAAAAACACTGAGATATTGACAAAAGAGATCACAGAAAATGCATATTGTAACCTCATCTAGCTCTCAATTAAATATAGTCAACCCTTCTCTCCAGCTTTATATACAGTGTTAATCTTTATATAGGTCTGAACTGCAGGCCAATCTGGTCTCTTTCTATTCAAATTACAGGGTTCACGAGATTTCTACCTCCACAATGAAGATGGTCAGGTCAGGAGTGCAGGGTGCAAACTCACTACATACCAGTGAAAATTGGAGGCACCAGAAATGGGGCAGGAGTCTGGAATCTGGGTATGCCCGTCATTCTTAAATGGCTCCATATCCTTCCAACTCTGGAAATCTGGCCATTTAGTTTGGTTTCATTCCATAGATCCTGCCTGATTGTTTAATATTCTATCATATTCTGCTTTTATTTCAAATTTCCAGCATCCACAGTATTTTGTATATGCAACACTTATAAAACCTTGAATTGAAATATCTAAAACTGAAGGAGAGAATACTGAGCTGGATTCTCTGCCGTCGGGATTCTCCGTTTTGACGGGTTTCCCGACGGCGTGGGACTGCCCCACAATGCGAAACCCCGTTAACCAGCCGGCAAAACGGAGAATCCCGATGGCATGCTGAACCAGAAATCTGGTGTGGTGGGACGGAGAAACCCGCCCACTGTGTCTGTCTTTCTCTCTCTTACTACCTGCCAGCTCCTTTTATGTTGGGTGGAGAATTGTGCACAACTGGTAGAATATAACTTGCATTTGCCAGCTGCCCCTCATTCCAGAGCCACCTGTGAAACCAGCGTCCAGTAATGTGTGTACCCTGAGGAATAGAATTCAATACCAGAATTCTAGCTTCTTCTCCTTTGAATTAAACACAAGATGACTGACCCAGTTTCCATAAGTTTCAGGGAGCAGGATGGTTACATCAGTATACCAGTTCTGTTCACCCTGAACAGGATGGTGGCAACAAAGTACAATTAATATTCAAAAGTTGAAAAGTCAAAATTCAGTTGCTAACCTAATAGTTACTTTGACAGAGGCCTTGCGGTTGATGTTCTCCTGAGATACTGCAAATGAAACACATGAGCATATTTGATTAAGGTCACACATCCACTATTTTAACAAGAGGGATGAATTGCCAATCTTTTCTTTTAATTTAATTTAATTAAGGGGCTATTTAGCATGTCCAATCCACCTACCCTGCAAATCTTTGGGTTGTGGGGATGAGACCCCCGCAGACGCGGGGAGAATGTGCAAACTCCTCACGGACAGTGACCCAAGGCCGGGTTCGAACCCGGGTCCTCGGGACCGTGAGGCAGCTGTTCTAACCACTGCACCACTGTGCCGTCCCTCATTGCCAATCTTACATCACACGGTAACAGTTCAATGCTCTTTATTTTTTGTTATCAAACTTATGGTAGTTTACAATAAACCAGCCAACAATTCAGGCAGCATAAAGAATCCCATGGCACTATTAAAAGAGCTGTCGGTTCTCCTTGATGTCCTGGTTAATGTTCCTTCCTGAATCAACATTAACAGATTTGGTCATTTATTTGCGCAATCTTAACATGACTCATGTTTCCTACATTGCAACACTTGGAAAGTATTTCATTTGCTGTCATTCACTTTGAGACACTCAGAATGTGAAATGTGTCATATTATATTCTTTATTGATTTAATGGCGTCTTTATGTTTGTAATGTAGATCCAACAAATGAAGGAGAATCATGCACCATAGATGTGACGCCAGGACGAGAAACTGTCTTTTGACTGAAGAGGTTTATGGTTAAACCATTATTTGGTGAGGATAAAATAACGGGCTGCAAAAAGAGTCCAAACCAAATAACGTCTTCAGGTGAATTGTACTTCGAGAATGAGGGTTAATTCACCAGATCAAATGGATGTAATTAAATATCCGCTTTAAAGATGTACGTTCTGTCCTTCTTTTCTTATTGCCGTTATCAATTCCTACATACACATTTATACTGGAACTGCTCAAATAACACCTTAGTCTTTAATAATGTCCTCCTGTCCATCCATTGGGATGGTCTTCAATTGAACCATCGACTCATACACTAGTGCCATCCTTTGGGAAGTAGAGAAGGCTTTAAATTAAATAATGGGGGAAGAGATCATGTGAGGAAAGGTGGTAAATTAGAGGGAAACGGAAGGGGGAGATAACAGGGTAGCAATTTGGGCAATGATAACCAGAGTGTGGCAGGAATGGACAGCAGATAAGGCTGGAAGATTGCAAAAATGGTCAAATACAAAGTTTAAGGCTCTATATCTGAATGCACACAAACATTTGTTATGAAATGAATGAATTGTTCGCACAAATTAATATGTCTGATCAGAAAGCCATCATGGAGACATGGCTGAAAGACAACCAAGGCTGGGACCTGAAGGGTATTTGACAATTTGGAAAGACAGAAAGCTAGAAAAAGGTGGTGGGGTAGCACTGTTAATTAAGGATGACATTAGTACAATAATGAGAGATAAGTAGTAGGAAAAATAAGAAGTCACTTGCGGGAGTAGTTTATAGGCCCCCCAACAGTAACACCACTGTTGGAAAGAGTACACAGGAAGAACAAATGGAGCCTAAGTAAGGTAGTCCAATAATCATGGGTGGCTTTAATCCTGATGTAAATTGGGTAAATCAGATTGGCAACGATAAACTGGAAAATCAGAGTGCATTTGGGACAATTTCTTTAAATATTATATTCCAGTGCCAACCAAGGAGCAGGTTATTCTAGACCTGGTAATGTGCAATAAACTAAACAATAACCTCATTGTAAAGAAGCCTCTTTTTGACAGCTATCATAACTTGTTTGAATTTTCCATTCAATATGAAGGTGAGAAGTGTGGGTCTAAGCCTCGTGTTTAAATCCTGAATAAAGCTGTGAAGGTAGTATTTGTGTTGTTCCTTGTGTCTTAATAACGCTGCAGTCTTAAAGTTGAAGTAGATGCATTATTGTGAGTTTGTTCTCTTCAGTGCTTAAACCATGTTACATCTGAGCTGCCTGCCTGTTCTGCTCCCAGCTGCCATTCCTGTGAAGTCTGTCCTGACTTCCTGATCGTGTGTATTTATATGACTGCTGTGCTCCCTCTAGTGCTTGCTCGTTGTATTGCATCTACACAGATATACAATCACCACAGCATTGGCTAAAATGAAATGGAAAAAGAGGTTGAAATGTAAGATAGCAGAGATGCAATGGCAAACATTTAAGGAAATATTTAATAACTCTCAGCAAAGATTCATCCCAGTGAGAAAGAAAGACTCTGAGGAAAATGCACCATCCATGGATAAATGAGGAAATTAAGGACAGTATCAAACTGAAACAAACACTGTACAATTCTGAAAAGGTTAATGGCAGGTCAGAGGTTTGGGCAGATTGCAAAAACTAGCAAAAATTGACTTAAAAAATGATAAATAGGGAGAAATTAGAGTATGAAGTTAGAATATAAAGACAGATGGAGATGGTAAGAGTTTCTACTCATATTTTTAAAGGAAAAGGATAAGTAAAGCGACGTTTTCTCCCAGGCGAGTAAGGGGTCCTGCTGGATATGAATCACGTGTGGTCTGGATTGGTGTCGATGACCAACATTCAGGAGCAATTCACTCTCCCTAGCCAGGCCTGCTAGCTGGCTCCCCCTCCAGAGGTCTGCTGGCTGGCTCCCCCTTCCCCCACAATGCAAATCCTAACCCCCCTCCACTGACAAAGAGGTACAGCCACCCTCTCCGACCACCACGGGAATTGCTGGATTACCAACCCCTCACAGCACACACACAGCAGGCACCCCCCCCCAACATCCCGCCCCCCCCAGCCAGATCTCCATCAGAGATGCCCATCAGTCCCCTCATCAAACATTCCCATCACACTGTATCAGACCCTCATCATTACCCCCATCAGACCCACCCCCACATCTGACCCACTTATCAGAACCCACCCAACAGACCCCCCCCCCCCCACACAACCCCCATCAGAGATCCCCCCATATCAGTGACCCTCATTATCAGACAACCCCGGGCGGGAATCTCGCGAATAACGTGATTTCGCTCCGATGCCGGGCCGCCGAGTCGCAGGCGCTAATGGCGCCAGCATGGTTGCCGCCGGTCCAGGTCAGGAGCCAATGCTCGCCGAGCTCGGACAAATCCCGCCGCCGTCGTTCGCGTGTGGTCCCACCCGGCGGGCCCTCGGCATTCTGGCTGCGTGGGACGGCCTGGTGAGCGGGAGGGCGGATCCGATTCCGGGGGGGGGGGGCTCAACCGTGGGCAGGCCCGCGATCGGGTGCAACCAATCGGCCGGCGGGCTAATTCCGGGGGGCCTATATACCTCCACGCCGGGCCCCTGTAGGACTCCGCCATGTTGCCAGTGGGGGCTGGCGTGGAGTAGGCAACCCACACGCATGAGCAGACCCGCGCCGGCCAAAGTGCTCACCTACCTTCAAATCTAACACCTGTCCTGGTTCATTACCCAGTACCAAATCCAATATGGCCTCGCCTCTCGTTGGCCTATCTACATACTGTGGGCGAGATTCTCCGACCCTCCGCCGGGTCGGAGAATCGCCGGGGGCTGGCGTGAATCACACCCCCGCCGGTTGCCGAATTCTCCGGCACCGGATATTCGGCGGGGGCAGGAATCGCGCCATGCCGGTTGGCGGGCCCCCCCCCCGCGATTCTCCGGCCCGGATGGGCCGAAGTCCCGCCGCTAAAATGCCTGTCCCGCCGGCGTAGATTAAACCACCTACCTTACCGGTGGGGTAAGGCAGCGCGGACGGGCTCCGGGGTCCTGGGATGGGCGCGGGGCGATCTGGCCCCGGGGGGTGCCCCCACGCTGGCCTGGCCCACGATCGGGGCCCACCGATCCGCAGGTGGGCCTGTGCCGTGGGGGCACTCTTTCCCTTCCGCCTTCGCCACGGTCTCCACCATGGCGGAGGCGGAAGAGACTCCCTCCACTGCGCATGTGCGGGAATGCCGTCAGCGGCCGCTAATGCCCAACCTTTGGGGCGGCGCAATGCCCAACTGATTTGCGCCATTTTGGGCGCCAGTCGGCGGACATTGCGCCGATACTGGAGAATTTCGCCCTGTGTCAGGAAACACTCCTGCACACATTTGACAAAAACGGACCCATCTAAAGTACTCTAACAATGTCAGGATAGATAGGATGAATGCGTGGCTCGAGAGATGGTGCAAGGATGAGGGATTCAAATTCCTGGGGCATTGGAACCGGTTCTGGGGGAGGTGGGACCAGTACAAACCGGACGGTCTGCACCTGGGCAGGGCTGGAACCGAAGTCCTGGGGGGGGGGGGGGGGGTTGCTAGAGCTGTTGGGGAGAGTTTAAACTAATGTGGCAGTGGGATGGGAACTGATGCAGGAAGTTGGAAGGTAGCAAAACAGGGACAGAAACAAAAGGCAGTAAGGGGGAAAGTGTAAGCCAGAGAAGCCATAGTCAAAAATCAAAAAGGGCGACAGTACAAGGTACAGTGACTGAGGGGAGCTCAGTGAATAGGACCAGGAATACTAAAAGGAATAAAACGGGAAGTGAAAACATTAATGGTAAGCGATGCAGCAGGTTGTTACATGAAGATATGGGTTCAACGACAAGGAAAATTAAGAGAAAGGTTAAGAGGAAATATAACTTAGGAGAGGTTACTGATCGAGGTGTTAAGATTCAGAACAGAGGTAAAAAAGCCAACATAAGTGTACTTTACCTGAATGCTCGTAGTATTCGGAATAAGGTAAATGAGTTGATGGCGCAAATCATCGTGAATGACTATGATTTAGTGGCCATTACTGAAACATGGTTAAAGGCTAGTCACGACTGGGAGTTAAATATCCAAGGGTATCAAACTATTCGGAAGGACAGAGTGGATGGTAAGGGAGGTGGTGTAGCTCTGTTATTTAAGGATGACATCCGGGCAACAGTAAGGGATGACATCGGTCCTATGGAGGATAAGGTTGAATCCATTTGGGTGGAAATCAGGAATAGTAAGGCGAAAAAGTCACTGATAGGAGTAGTCTATCGGCCACCAAATAGTAACATTATGGTGGGGCAGGCAATAAACGAAGAAATAACTGATGCATGTAGAAATGGAACAGCAGTTATCATGGGGGATTTTAATCTTTTTTTTGGAGTGGAGGGTGAGTGGTTTCCTTTCTGTTGTGGATAAGCTGTGTGTTTTATTTTTTGCCAGAGATGTATGTTTTCAGTAAGGGTCTAACAGTGAATGAAGCTTTCAGAATCGTTGGTAATTTTATCAGGAACGATTTCAAGGGCTGTGATTATGATGATGTCCTGAGATTTATGGGCTAAATACTGTGGTGGGTATTTAATGAGGATACTACAGTTGTTATTGGGAATCAAAGACACAGCACCAGACTGATACGGACCCAGATTCATTCACAAACCTCAGTACAGTCGAACAGTGATGTGGCTTGAACAGGTCTATTGGACTTGGCCTGTTTCCTCTGACAGCAATGTGGGGCCCTTTCATACTGCAACATTCCAGCCAAGTGAGAATTGTGAAATTGCAGGGTATTAATGCCTTTACTTTGTAACCCCATAATTCATCCACTCTATCATATCAAGATACTCCCTTGACTTGACCCTTTATGAATAATGTCACTGTGGTTTGTGCGGACTGTCAATTGTTGAATTAACTCCATTAGATGCTCTGTGTGCATAACTAACAATGAGGACCTGATATCTGCTCAACAAAATAGGCAATCAATTTTTCCACAGGGGTGAATGTGACTGTGAACTATCCAACTGCAAATTAAGCACTGGATTACATCAGCAGATATACATTGTTCTGACTCTGCCAGCAAGGCTGTGGGATTAATTGGATAGAACTTCCAAAGAGCCAGTACAGATAAGGCCAAATAACTTTTATTTGTGCAGTAATATTATGTAAAACAGTGAATATTCAGAATTAACGATGGAGAGGGGAAAACAGAGGAACCAGTGACTGTGATTGAACCCAGCCAGAGTCAGAAACATCAGAGGAGGGATGAGAGAGAGGAAATAATATAAACGCTTTAAAAACTCTGCATGGTCGCACAGGAGAATTTTGAGATATAGAGCATAGCAGATCACCAATTCACAATTTGAGATTTTAAAAATTAATTTATCTACAATGGTAACAAAGTTATTTTGTATGAACTGATTGAGCTTTCAATGGTGTGGTTATTACCCAACATTCCGAGCGGCTGTGAATGTGCCCTATTCACGCCACAGGAGCCAGTGCACAGGCGCAGTGCTGTTATGTGGCTTGCGCAGTGTCACTTTGCCCGCAGCCTGACGAATGCGGGAGCGGCTTTTTGGGCGGGTGAGTCGGTGGAGCGGAGAGAGGATTGGAGCCGGGAGTAAAGGTGGGGAGGGAGTAGAGTCTTTATAAACACCCGGTGAAGGCCACAGGGTCTGAATAAGAGCCTGCAGTTCCCGTGTTAGCAGCTTTTATCCGGGATCAGGCCCAGTTCCACCGCCGCCATCGGAGGATTTTAATCTACATGTCAATTGGTTTAACCAGGTCGGTTAAGGCAGCCTTGAGGAGGAGTTTATAGAATGTATCCGCGATAGTTTCCTAGAACAGTATGTAATGGAACCTACAAGGGAACAAGCGGTCCTAGATCTGGTCCTGTGTAATCAGACAGGATTGATTCAGGATCTCATAGTTAGGGATCCTCTCGGAAGGAGCGATCACAATATGGTGGAATTTAAAATACAGATGGAGGGTGAGAAGGTAAAATCAAACACTAGTGTTTTGTGCTTAAACAAAGGAGATTACAATGGGATGAGAGAAGAACTAGCTAAGGTAGACAGGGAGCAAAGACTTTATGGTGAAACAGTTGAGGAACAGTGGAGAACCTTCCAAGCGATTTTTCACTGTGCTCAGCAAAGGTTTATACCAACAAAAAGGAAGGACGGTAGAAAGAGGGAAAATCGACCGTGGATATCTAAGGAAATAAGGGAGAGGATCAAATTGAAGGAAAAAGCATACAAAGTAGCAAAGATCAGTGGGAGACTAGAGGACTGGGAAATCTTTCGGGGGCAACAGAAAGCTACTAAAAAAGCTATAAAGAAGAGTAAGATAGATTATGAGAGTAAACTTGCTCAGAATATAAAAACAGACAGTAAAAGTTTCTACAAATATATAAAACAAAAAAGAGTGGCTAAGGTAAATATTGGTCCTTTAGAGGATGAGAAGGGAGATGTAATAATGGGAGATGAGGAAATGGCTGAGGAACTGAACAGGTTTTTTGGGTCGGTCTTCACAGTGGAAGACACAAATAACATGCCAGTGACTGATGGAAATGAGGCTATGACAGGTGAGGACCTTGAGAGGATTGTTGTCACCAAGCAGGTAGTGATGGGCAAGCTAATGGGGCTAAAGGTAGACAAGTCTCCTGGCCCTGATGGAATGCATCCCAGAGTGCGAAAAGAGATGGCTAGGGAAATTGCAAATGCACTAGTGATAATTTACCAAAATTCACTAGACTCTGGGGTGGTCCCGGCGGATTGGAAATTAGCAAACGTGACACCACTGTTTAAAAAAGGAGGTAGGCAGAAAGCGGGTAATTATAGGCCAGTGAGCTTAACTTCGGTAGTAGGGAAGATGCTGGAATCCATCATCAAGGAAGAAATAGCAAGGCATCTAGATGAAAATTGTCTCATTGGGCAGACGCAGCATGGGTTCATAAAGGGCAGGCCGTGCCTAACTAATTTAGTGGAATTTTTTGAGGACATTACCAGTGCGGTAGATAACGGGAAGCCAATGGATGTGGTATATCTGGATTTCCAGAAAGCCTTTGACAAGGCGCCATACAAAAGGTTGCTGCATAAGATAAAGATGCATGGCATTAAGGGGAAAGTAGTAGCATGGATAGAGGATTAGTTAATTAATAGAAAGCAAAGAGTGGGGATTAATGGGTGTTTCTCTGGTTGGCAATCAGTAGCTAGTGGTGTCCCTCAGGGATCAGTGTTGGGCCCACAACTGTTCACAATTTACATAGATGATTTGGAGTTGGGGACCAAGGGCAATGTGTCCAGGTTTGCAGACGACACTAAGATAAGTGGTAAAGCAAAAAGTGCAGAGGATACTGGAAGTCTGCAGAGGGATTTGGATAGGCTAAGTGCATGGGCTAGGGCCTGGCAGATGGAATACATTGTTGACAAATGTGAGGTTATCCATTTTGGTAGGAATAACAGAAAAAGGGATTATTATTTAAATGATAAAATATTAAAACATGCTGCTGTGCAGAGAGACCTGGGTGTGCTAGTGCATGAGTCGCAAAAAGTTGGTTTACAGGTGCAACAGGTGATTAAGAAGGCAAATGGAATTTTGTCCTTCATTGCTAGAGGGATGAAGTTTAAGACTAGGGAGATTATGCTGCAATTGGTTAAGGTGTTAGTGAGGCCACACCTGGAGTATTGTGTTCAGTTTTGGTCTCCTTACTTTAGAAAGGACATACTAGCACTGGAGGGTGTGCAGAGGAGATTTACTAGGTTAATCCCAGAGCTGAAGGGGTTGGATTACGAGGAGAGGTTGAGTAGACTGGGACTGTACTCATTGTAATTTAGAAGGATGAGGGGGGATCTTATAGAAACATATAAAATTATGAAGGGAATAGATAGGATAGATGCGGGGAGGTTGTTTCCACTGGTGGGTGAAAGTAGAACTAGGGGGCATAGCCTCAAAATAAGGGGAAATAGATTTAGGACGGAGTTTAGGAGGAACTTCTTCACCCAAAGGGTTGTGAATCTATGGAATTCCTTGCCCAGTGAAGCAGTAGAGGCTCCTTCATTAAATGTTTTTAAGATAAAGATAGATAGTTTTTTGAAGAATAAAGGGATTAAAGGTTATGGTGTTTGGGCCGGAAAGTGGAGCTGAGTCCACAAAAGATCAGCCATGATCTCCTTGAATGGTGGAGCAGGCTCGAGGGGCCAGATGGCCTACTCCTGCTTCTAGTTCTTATGTTCTTATGTATAGCGTTTCCAGTCAATATTTGAAAGTTAAATATGGATATATGAACTTGTAGATGACAGGAGCTGCATGTAAATATAAGCTTTGTTTACTGAGAAGTAAAATATTTATCTCTTTCTTTTGTAGGTGTAAATCCAAGGCCATGATTTAATATGTCTGACTCCGTTTCTCAAATATAATACATTCATATTTGGTACTTTTGTTTATGATAGCTGAATCCATTTGTTTTGTACAATGTGTTTTGACATCACTCTATGAGGAGACTCTACTATTAAAGTGATTTAAGATTTAGTACAACCTCTTAATTATGTCTTTTCACAATTTAAACAATTACATGCTGGGTAGCTCCAGTGTCATCAAAGGGTGAGATAAACTAAATTGTAAGGAAGCTCGTCTGGCAGAGAGCTGTTGAATCAAGAGATTTGTTTCTGGGCGTAATCATAGAATCATTGAATGTACAGTGCAGAAGAAGGCTATTCGGCCCATCGAGTCTGCACTGGCCATTGGAAAGAGCACCCTACCTAAGCTCACACCTCCACCCTATCCCCACAACTCCTTCCTATCCCCACACCTCCCCCCTATCCCCGTAACCCCACCTAACATTTTTTGGACACTAAGGGCAATTTAGCATGGCCAATCCACTTAACCTGCACATCTTTGGACTGTGGGAGGAAACCGGAGCATCCGGAGGAAACCCACGCAGACACGGGGTGAACATACAGACTCTGCACAGACAGTGACCCAAACCAGGAATCGAACCTGGGACACTGGAGCTGTGAAGCAATTGTGCTACCATGCTGCCCTCGTAATGTTCTATGTGATTCTGTGTAAAAGCGTCTCCTCTTAAAGGAACACAACCATTAAAAAATTAAATCATAAAACTTTGATTTGATTTGATTTATTATTGTCACATGTATTAATATACAGTGAAAAGTGTTGTTTCTTGCAAGCTGTACAAACAATGCATACCGTACATAGGAAAGGAAGGAGAGACTGCAGAATATAATGTTAGTTATAGCAAGGTGTCGAGAAAAGATCAATTTAATGCGAGGTAGGTCCATTCAAAAGTCTGATGGCAGTAGGGAAGAAGCTGTTCCTGAGTCGGTTGGTACGTGACCTCAAACTTTTGTATCTTTTTCCTGACGGAAGAAGGTGGAAGAGAGTATGTCCAGTGTGCGTGGGGTCCTTAATTATGCTGGTTGCCTTTCCGAGACAGCGGGAATTATAGATAAGAGTCAATGGGTGGGAGACTGGTTTGCGTGGTGGGCTGGGCTACATTCACGACCGTTTGTAGTTTCCTGCGGTCTTGGGCAGAGCAGGAACCATACCAAGCTGTGATACAACCAGAAAGAATGCTTTCTATGGCGCATCTGTAAGAGTTGGTGAGAGTCGTAGCTGACATGCCAAATTTCCTTAGTCTTCTGAGAAAGTAGTCGTTGGTGGGCTTTCTTAACTATATTGCCGGCATGGGGAGACCAGGACAGGTTGTTGGTAATCTGGACACCTAAAAACTTGAAGCTCTTGACCCTTTCTACTTCGTTCCCATTGATGTAGGCAGGGGCATGTTCTTCTCTACGCTTCCTCAATGACAATCTCCTTCGTTTTTTTGACATTGAGGGAGAGATTACTGTCATCGCACCAGTTCACCAGATTCTCTATCTCATTCCTGTACTCTGTCTCGTCATTGTTTGAAATCCGACCCACTACGGTGGTGTCATCAGCAAATTTGAGTATCGAGTTGGAGGGGAATTTGGCCACACAGTCATAGGTATATAAGGAGTATAGTAGGGAGCTGAGGACAGAGCCTTGTGGGGCACTGGTGTTGAGGATGATCATGGAGGAAGTGTTGTGGCCTATCCTTACTGATTGTGGTCTGTGGGTTAGGAAGTTCAGGATCCAGTCACAGAGGGAGGACCCGAGGCCCAGGCCACGGAGTTTGGAGATGAGTTTTGTCGGAATAATAGTGTTGAAGGCTGAACTGTAGTCAATAAATAGGAGTCTGACATAGGTGTTACTTTGTTATCTAGGTGTTCCAGTGTTGAGTGCAGTGCCAGGGAGATGGCGTCTGCTGTGGACCAGTTGCAGTGGTAGGCAAACTATAGTGGATCAAGGCAATCCGGGAGGCTGAAGTTGATTCGTGCCATGACTAACGGCCAATTACTTACTTAAATAATAATAATTTTCTCTTGTCTAGCAAACAAAGGAGGGGGAACCATGAAATCCTTCTCCAGAGGCATCAAGAAAGGCTCTGAAGTACCCTCTGAGCAGATAGCTTCAGTTGTAAAACCCTTGTGACTTTGTCTCGTGGTCACATAAAGGGGTAAGTACCAATCTCTTTGAGGGATAACCCTTGCCCCTAGAATCCATCCTAAAAATAAGAGGAGTGGAATAAAGAACTATGATATCCTGAACTTTCAGAAGGTGAAGGAGCAATGGCAGCTGCCATGAAAGCAAGCACCTACATGCAGAAAGCTCTTGTTGTAGTCCCAGATCAATTGAATATTAAGGGAGGGGAAGCCTTCCTGTTGAAGAATCTCATTGGACAGTCACTCAGTGCCTTGTGTTATGATCCCAGTCGATGTCATAATTGGACAGCAAGATTCCAGAATGGAACCCAGGCTCAAAAGACCGTAACTTTTACTTAATTTGATAAACGTGGAGGAACAGAGTCACAGGACTGCAGAAAAAAATATTTCTTAAACATGGAAAAAATGGATTATGATACAATACCCCTTTACTCTCCCTTTAGCTTCACAATTACACATTGGTTTTAAGGTTAATATGGATGGCAAAGTATATCTTAACCTACAATAGTCTCAGTAATAATGTCCTTTTAAACGCACAAGATGATTGTGGTCAAATACACTCTCCGTTCTGAACCTCAAGTGAATGTCTGTGTATTCCTCCTCAGAATCCCATTTGATTGGCACTGTGCTAAACCAGCCCCAGGCTAGCAGGTTATAACAGGTTTTCCAATAGCAGGGGGCAATGGGTTACCCCATGTTCCTTGGGGAATCTGAGCTCCCCCAATGAGGGGGCAGTGGGGCTATCATTATCAGTGCAGCTGTACAAATAGAGCTGACCAGTGTGGTACTGACTGGAGAAGGAATTACTGGTGAACTATTGGTACTGTGTACATATTGTTGTAAATAATGTTATTTTCTATTTGACTATAAAATTGTGTGCTGAAATCTTTCTGGCCCTCACAAAAGGTTTCCAAACACCACTTGCAAAAACACACACTTAAAATCTTCACTCACAATACTACTTTCCATCAGCAGTTTGCATTCCGAAATCCAGTCCAGGGTTTCCAAATGACACTTTTAAACAATGCATCCGCTCCACTTTAGCAATTAATTCAGTCCAGGTTTTACACCAATCCCTTTAGGATTTCTTTCTCTTGACTGCTGAACAAACTGTTCACAATTGCCAGACTCTAGTAAAATGGCACAAAACGGTTTATTTACCTCTGAAGTCTGCTGTCCTACTTTAAATTACTGCAAATGTCTCTTTAACTCAGAACACTTTGATTACTCTTCTTTGAATTCTTCTGAAGAATACCTTGGTCTCTGTTTGTCTTAAGACAATCCTTCTGTCCCAATTCCTTGGTTATCCGAACTGTAACTTAGGAAGCTTCCATCTTTGTGATTCCCTTGGCCTGTCCAGCTTTTCCGAGCAGTGTTGAGAGATTTACATTTTCTGGTGACCTGTCTCCAACTGCCAACAAATTCAGCTAAAGTTTTTCTACCTTACGAGGCCTCCAGTTGCTAAGCAGGCCCTGCTATTACTATGTGTTATTCATGCTGTAACCAAAGCACAATGGAAGCACAGCTGAAACTGAACCAAACCTAACACATACAAACACCGTTGTGTGGCATGAATCTAACTGTAGTTTTATCCTTCCTTTCGCAGAAACATTGTATTAACCCCACTTCACACTTATACCTTATTACTAATGTTTACCAATACAAATATAAATCCCTGAAAACTACCTTTGTTTTCCTAACATAGAGAATTCCACAGGTTCACCATCCTAAGTGAAAATGTTTCTCCTCATCTCAGTCCGAAATGGCCCAGAGACTGTGACCCTTTGTTTCAATGAGATCCTCTTTATCTTCGGAATTTTAGTGAATACAGGCCCAGTCAACCCAATCGCTCCTCATTTGACAATCCTGTCATCCCAGGAATCAGTCTGGTGAAGCTTCACTTAACTCCCTCTATGGCAAGTATATCTTTCCTTAAAGAGACCAAAACTGCATACAATATCCTAGACGTTGTCACACCATGTCCCTGTACAACTGCAGTAAGACATCTTTGCACCTATACTCAAGTCCTCGTGCAATGAAGACCAATATACCATTTGTCTTCCGAACTGTTTGCTGAACCTGCATGCTTGCTTTCAGTGACAGGTGTACAAGGATACCCAGGTCCCTTGGTACATCAACATTTCCCGTTCCATCACCATCTAAATAATACTCTCTCACCATTTAAATAATACTCTGCCATTCTGCTTTTCCTTCTGAAATCGAGCTTCACATTTATCTATGTTATACTGCATCTGCCATATATTTGCCCACTCACTCAACTTGTCCAAATCACTTTGAAGCCGCTTAACATCCTCCTCACCACTCATATTCCAACCAAGTTTTGTGTCAAAAGCAAACTGAAATATTGGGCAGTATTCTCCGTTTTGCTAGCCGATCAATGGAGTTTCCCATTGTGGGCAGCCCCACGCTGTCTGGAAATCCCCGGGCGTGAGTGCGATGCCGGCACAACGGAGAACACCGACAGTGGAGAATCCAGCCCATTACATTTGGTTCCCTCATAAAAATCATTGATGTATATGATGAATACCTAGGTCAAAATATCCATTAATTTCTACTGTCTGGCCTGGATTTCCGCTCCCATTTACATTGGGCGGATTCAGTACCGGGAGTGGAAAATATCATGAAAAGTCCAAAGTCATGTTTTATGTTGGTGTGAAAGCTTGCCAAGATTTCCCCTCCCCGTCAGGCCACGTTTCTTGCCATTCAACCTCAGGAATATCATTAGAATATATTTGCAATATTAGCCCACATGGCGGAATCATAGCCTCCCCCACCATCAGAAAATCCATCCATGGCGGCTGTGTTAACGGTGCAAATCAGGACGGGTTTCAAAAGCTTGCTCCTGGCAAGCACACCTCTGAGGGGAGCTCGGAGATGACCACAGCGTTCGCGGAGGGGCTCCGTGTATTGGGGGGGTTGCCCCAGGGGTACCGCTCTGACATGGGGGGGATCACCAGGCATGACTCGGGGTTACCAACTCTTACTCTGAGGGGTCACCAGGCTTGGCTCAGAGCTATCAACTCTGAGTCGGGCATCACCAGGCTTGACGAGGAATTGACCAGCCTTTGACTTGGGTCGACTGGAGTAACACTTGAGGGAAACCAGTGTAACACTCGTGGAAGAAAGCGTAATTGACTCAGCGTTCTGGGGGGGGGAACCAGGGGGGGGGGGGGGTCTTAGTCAATGGAGTCCAGGGATTGTCTCAGTGGGTACCGGGGGAGTAACTGGGGGGGTTCACTTGGGGTGAGACCAGAGGGAGTTGGCTCAGGCTCAGGGAAACTTGGGAGTTAACCTGGGGGTTGGCACGGGGGAGACAGGGTAGTGTTACTCAGGCGGTCTCGGAGGTTGACTCATGGGGGTACCAGGTAAAGATTTGGCAGAAGCTGGGAGGGGGCTGGGGTGGTGGTAGTAGAGGCTCAGGGGGTACAGTGAAATGGCGTGGAACCCATGCCAAAATGTTTGACACCAAGTTCCATAATATATAGTGGGAAAACCCGTCATTGCCGTCAGCGGCCTCAATGCCACTTTTCCCACATTCCATCGCCGTTTGACGATTTCCAGGAAAATCCCGCCCTGTTACCTGTCTGCTGATCAATTCTCAATCTATGCAAATATATTACCCCCAATCTCATGTGCTTTACTTTTGCACATATGTGGAACTTTACCAAAATCTTTCAAAAATCCAAATACCCCACATAGCTATAAACTCCAGCAGTTTTGTCAAAAGGAATTTTACTTTTGTAAATCCATGCTGACTTTGTCTAAATCCATTGAAATTTCCTCAGTGTCCTGTTTCACACCCTTTACAATAGACTCTGGAGAATTTCAGTTACATCTTGAAACAATTATCACAAAAACCGTCTCAATCTCATGCACTTGTTATCGGATACACAATATGTCTAAATGTTATCATATTTATTTTTGAAAAGGCAGCGTTTTTTTACAGAACCAGATATAATGCCGTGATCTCCGACAATTCGCATACCGCCACAACGGTCCACAGCAGACGCTATCATCCTGGGCCTACACTCATCCCTTTTTTTTTAAATTTAGAGTATCCAATTCTTTTTTCCAGTTAAGGGGCAATTAAGCGTGGCCAATTCACCTGTCATGCACATCTTTTGGGGTTGTGCAGGTGAGACCCATGTAGACACGGGGAGAATGTACAAACTCCAGATGGACGGTGACCCGGCCAAGATCGACCCCGGGTCCTCACCGCCGCGAGGCAGCAGTGCTAACCACTGCGCCACCATGCTGCCCTCCACACGCTTCCCTAGAGCATATCGACAACAAGGACTCCTGCGTCAGACTCCTATTCATTGACTACAGCTCTGCCTTCAACACCATAACCCCAGCCAAGCACATAACAAAACTCAAAACCCTAGGAATTGGCTCCTCCCTCTGCAACTGGATCCTTGACTTCCTGACCCATAGACCACAATCAGGATAAACAACACCTCCACCATGAAAATCCTCAATTCCGGGGCCCAGCGAGGCTGTGTACTTAGCCCCATACTGTACTCCCTATACACACACAACTGCGTGGCAAACCTGGCTCCAACTCCATCAACAAGTTCGCTGATAATACAACCGTAGTGGGTCGAATCTCAAACAACAGTGAGTCAGAGTACAGAGGGAGATAGATAACCTAATGGTGTGGTGTAACAACAATCTCTGCCTCAATGTCAGCAAAACTAAGGAGCTAGTCATTGACTTCAGGAGTGAAGTATCGTTACACACCCATCTGCATCAATGGTGGAGATGGTTGACAGCTTCAAATTCCTAGGAGTGCAGACAACCACAATCTGTCCTGATGCACCCATGTTGACACTATGACCAAGAAAGCACATCAGCGCCTATATTTACTGTCCACATCACATATTATCAATTTTTACACATGCACCATATAAAGCATCTTATCTGGCTGTATCAGATAGATGCAGAGGGTGGCATGGTAGCTCAGTAGTTAGCACTATTGCTTCACAGCACCAGGATCCCAGGTTCGATTCCCACTGGGGTCACTGTCAGTGTGGAGTCTGCACGTACTCCCCGTGTCTGTGTGGGTTTCCTCCAGGTGCTCCGGTTTCCTCCCACAAGTCCTGAAAGACGTGCTTGTTAGGTGAATTAGACATTTTGAATTCTCCCTCTGTGTACCTGAACAAGCGCCGGAGTGTGACAACTAGGGGATTTTCACAGTCACTTCATTGCAGTGTTAATGTAAGCCTACTTGTGACAATAATAAAAATTATTATTATTATCACAGCTTGGTCTAGCAACTGCCCAGCCCAGGGCCATAAGAAACTACAGAAAGTGGTGAACACAGCCCAGTCCATCACTCGAATCCGCCTTCCATCCATTGACTCTGTCTACACCTCCCACTGCTTTGGAAAAGCGGGCAGCGTAATCAAATACCTCTCCCACCCGGGTTATCCTCCCTTCCAACCTCTCCCATCGGGCAGGGGTACAAAAGTCTGAGGACACGCACTAACAGATTCAAAAACAGCTTCTTCCCTGCTGTTTCCAGACTCCCGAATGACCCTCTTATGGACTGAACTGCTCTCCACCTATCTTCTCTATTGAGTAGCACTACACTCTGTATGCTTCACCCGATGTCTATGTCTACGTATTGACATTGTGTATTTATCGTATGTCCTATGTTTTTCATGTATGGAACAAAACGCCTGGATTGTGCGCAGAACAATACTTTTCACTGTACCTCAGTACATGTGAAAATGAATTCAAATAGCGTTCATTGAAGCACAGAGTCCCTGCAGTGCAGAGGATGGTCATTCATCCCATCGAGTCTGCACTGACTCTCTGAAAGAGCACCCTACCTAGGCCGACACATCCGCTCTATCCCCACAATCTCACCTAACCTTTGGACACTAAGGGGCAATTCAGCATGGCCAATCTTAACCTGCACATCTTTAGACATAGTTCCAAAGAAAAGTCATACTCCACTCAAAACATTAGCTGTTTCACTATCCACAGATGCTGCCAGATCTGCTGAGTTTTTCCAGCACTATCTGTATTTACTTCAGCTCTCCAGTATCAGCAGTATTTCACTTTTATATATAACAGTAGTTGCTATTTTCAGATCAAGCTGTTATGCTCTACTGACTGAATTTGGTTGTGCCATCTGTCATGTGCGAGTACCTTTAAGAACTGGGAGTTTATCAAATAGCTGTAGTGGATGTACCTTTAGGAAATGGGTGTTTATCAAATAGTTGCAGTGATGTCAGAGTGTGGGTGGAGCTGGGCTGGCTGTCTTTCACTTTTGCTTTTGATCAGGCAGGTAGTGTGTTTTAGTTTCGTTTTCAGAGCTGGATAGCTGCAGGCAAAGCAAGCAGCTGTATATTTATCTCTCTGCAATCTAAAGATTGTCTCCAGATCATTTGAGAATTTCAAAGTAATACCTGTTTCTGTAGAGAATTTAAACCTGCTGTTTTTCTGTCTTATGGTCTTATGGATGTTGTTGGGAAAGTTATGAAGGGTTACTTATAGAATATTGTATCTGTGGGGATTTATTGGTGTTGATAGTTGTTAAGATGTTTACTGTGGGTTTATAAAGTGTTAACTGGATTCGTAAATAAACATAGTTTTGTTTTAAAAGTACTTTAGATCTCTGTTGCATAACACCTGTAAAGTAGGCCCTTGTGCTCCCCATAACCACAATCTATTAAAGGTCGTGGGGCAGGTGAACTCCAAGATACACTTTGGTGTTCTCTAAACCCTGGCCCATAACACATCTCTGATGTAGGCAGCTACCTGGGACGTTGCTGGCAATAATATCACAAGTCGGTAACAGAATATACAGTGAATGCACTATCTGCAGTTGCAGCCTCACCAAACTCAGCTGAAACTAATATTTGTAGTACTGAGCAATGTCTTTTTTGTAATTGTGTGATCTTTTTGCACTGTGAGGTAAAGAGCTCTTTACTGCTCTGTATGAAACAAACTGACTATCAGGAGACTCAATAAACATGGTGTGGGGTCACTGAATCCACATCAATGTGAGATCGATTAAAACTGTACTGTATAAAGCACAGAAACATAGATAAAATTTAAAAATCTACAATACAAGTAGGGCAAAGTAGGTAATCACAGGATTAAAGATGGGATTCAGGGAGTTGGCGCAAAAAACAGCCGAGGAAGATCTAATGGAACACAGAGAGAACGGGAAAAAAGTCAACCAAACAGCACAGCATAAACAAACAGGTGTTAGAAAAACAAGAACAAAGTACTGAGACAAAGCAACAGAAGTGACTTAATGTAGGGAATATCTCAGCTATGTATGTTTCAAGTTGAAAAACAGCTGTATTTTTTTAATACTATCTTATTGTCAGTCTGCTCTCAAGATGGCAGCCTCCGTAGAAACTACTCATGGCATAGTCACATGACTACAGCAATGTTGTATAAAATTAATTGCATTTCAAACCCAAACATCCCCTCTTCATACTGAACAAAGATACAAACCTTTTGCAAGCAAACAAAAGGCATATTTTCATGCACGATCATGTGTAACTGAGTACTCAAGTTGCTTACTGTTTTCATGCATTAATATTTTGTCCAACCAGTAAGATTCTGCACCTGATTGCATACATATGGCTGGATTCTCCACTTCCCCAGCCATGTGTTTCTCGGCGGTGCGCCGCTCGTTGGCAGTGGAATCCAGTAATCCTGCCTCTTGTCAATAGGATTTCCAATTGAAGTCACCCCACGCTGCCAGGAAACCCGCGTGCGGAGATGCAGTGCCGGCGGGAACAATGAATCACGACAGCCGGAGAATTCCGGCCATAGTCATTAACTCACGAAGGTCTCCGAATAGCACTTGATGCTGTGGTAACTGCTGTTGTTCCATCATTGTGGGTGGGGACATGTTGATGTCTGGGATTGATGGTAGTTCTGTACTCAGTACAGCTGCCGAGAGCCCTTCTTCCTGGCCACCCGGCCAACTGCTATGAAGGGACAGCTTTATTCTGTGAAGGAGTAGCTTTGCTAGTTGTGCATTTTTTTATTCATTCATGGGATGTGGGTGGGATGTGGACATTGCAGGCTGGGACAGCATTTATTGCTCATCCCTAATTGCTCCCAGAGGGCTTTTGAGAGTCAACTACGTTGTTGGGGATATAAGAATAATAATAATCTTTATTATTGTCACAAGTAGGCTTATATTGACACTGCAATGAGGTTACTGTGAAAATCCCCTAGTCGCCACACTCTGGCGCCTGTTCGGGTACACTGAGACACTGAGGGAGAATTCAGAATTTGTAGGCCAGACCAGGTAAGGACGGAGGTTTTCCTCCCGAAAGGGCAGTGAACCAGATGGGCTTTTATGACAATCTTTAATTCCAGATCTTTATTCAATTCAAATTTCACCATCTTTTGTGGTGGGATTCAAACCAGGTCCCCAGATCTTGCCCAGGGTCTCTGTATTCAGAAAATAAAAATAAAGTCCGTATCGTCCCAGATGACCATAGACTGGTTTCTCGTTTGAGGGGGAGGGCTGATGGGTGGTGATTTAACCTGAGGATCACCACACCGCAGCTGAGGGGCAAGGTCAAAAATACCTGAGTGACTTCAGCCGGTACAGGAATTGAATCCGCGCTGTTGGCCTTGTTCTGCATCAGAAACCAGCTGTCCAGCCAACTTAGCTAAGCTGGTCCCCGGTTTACTAGTCTAGTGACAATACCACTGCGCCACCACCTCGCTCATTCCTGCGAATGTATCAGTGTATTTGGTCATTCACTTACACCGCATATAATCAAGGTGGGAATTTCTCTATGCATGTCCCATGTTTCCATGTGGGCTGATTCCTGTTGAGCACATTGAAGGTTTTTATCAGGACTGGCTCTCCAATGCTCAACCTGAAATTTGGCTTCCTGCCATTTCACCTTGACCTTTTCAATCACTTCTGGTTTCAGTAGTTTGTTTGCTATTGGAAAAGTAGTTTGCATGCAGCATAAAATTTGTCTTTAGATAGAACTACGTTCCATACCCTTAGTCACTGTGTTTCTTTACTCAAGGATTATCCTATATCCGTCTGTGCTAGATTTACTTGATTACTTTGTGATTTCATTGGCAATTTTCACTGCGCTTTAGCCTTTCCTTTTCACTGGGAATAATTCAATGGTGATGTATAATGATGAATTTCCCAATGCTTTGAGAATGGGCTAAATTCTTCACACATGAACTGAGGACCATTGTCACTCATCACAATGTCTGGAATGCCTTACCGACTGAAGTGACTTTCAGGAATTCTACTACTTCTCCTGCCATTGTTGAGTCAGCTGGTCTAACTCCCAACAGTCAATATCGTAATCTGCAGTGACAAGGTTATCAGTTCCTGCTTTCGCAAAGAGGTCTGCTCCCAGCTTCATTGCGTTACAAGCACTACACTGGCCAATGTGGTCTTTAATTTCATTGCTCATGTTGGCCAGTAGAGATTTCTCATGCCATTCTCAGAATTGATTCAATTCCATGATAGCTCGTATGGATGTGCTTAGCATCTCTCCTCTCATCTTCTTACGGATGATAACTTTCTTTCCTTTGGACAAGAATAACATTTTCTAATACTTTGACTAGCGGGCAGAACTCTGTTATCACAATCAACACATTGTGCCAATCTTCCGTTTGTCCTTTGGGATCAGTAAACTGCTCTCAACTGGTGTCACGGGTCACATACTTTTTCTGTATACCTAGCTAATGTATCATATCTAAACTGTTGTTTCTTAATAAACCATTTTTAAATTCTTTATTACTAGTTGGCTGCTTATTTAGGTATATGTGGCCCCAACCCTTAAAGTTTTACAACATGATGGTACTTCAGCATTGATGTTATCGTCACTAGTTGTTTGATTTTAGTGAACACTGCTTTTTGTTCTGCTCCCTGATACCATGGCATCTCCATGACAATGAGTTTGCGTAATGTTTCACACTCCGATGACAAATTAGACAAAAAGATTTGCAAAAAAGTTCACAAATTGAACAAATCGTTGCACTGCTTTCACATCTGTTGACCACTGCATTGCTGTTATAACTCTCACTTTGTCGGGTTCTGGCCGAAGACCTTTTTCTGTCAATATATGAACTCTGTACTTCACTTCAATTGCAATTGTTTTCTTGTTCAGCTTCAGGTTCATCCAATGAGCTCTCTCCAGCAGTCATATTAAATTCCGATCGTGGTCCATTATGGCTTCTTTCATGTGTCTCCATGTCCATAGTCTGGTAGATCATCCACCATGGCTTCAATACCGGGAAGGCCACTGACTATCTCATGCTGTCTGATGTTATGACCACAGCGGATGTTAATTGCTGAGCAAACCAACTTCTAGAGGGAAGCTTGGTTTCCGGGCCATGCCCTCTTTTTGCATTCTGAAAATGAGAAGGAAATGTACTGGCCTCAGCAGTGGTCAGCCCAATCCTATTAGGATTTTAAAGTTAAAAGTAGGAGGTATATTAACAAGAAGAAAGGAAAACATAAGAGCACAAGATTACAGTTACACGGTTAAAATTAGTCTTGAAAAACATTCCCCCCGAAAAGACTCCTTACTTGGACAGACCGAGAAGTAAGCACCCTCCAGGCAACACACCCCTATGGATGTTTAACTATAATAATTCAATAATATTACCCAAAGCAACACTGCTGTTGCTTTAATAAGGTAATAAGGGAAATTGCAAATGCACTAGTGATAATTTACCAAAATTCACTAGACTCTGGGGTGGTCCCGGTGGATTGGAAATTAGCAAACGTGACACCACTGTTTAAAAAAGGAGGTAGGCAGAAAGCGGGTAATTATAGGCCAGTGAGCTTAACTTCGGTAGTAGGGAAGATGCTGGAATCTATCATCAAGGAAGAAATAGCGAGGCATCTGGATGGAAATTGTCCCATTGGACAGACGCAGCATGGGTTCATAAAGGGCAGGTCGTGCCTAACTAATTTAGTGGAATTTTTTGAGGACATTAACAGTGCGGTCGATAACGGGGAGCCACTGGGTGTGGTATATCTGGATTTCCAGAAAGCCTTTGACAAGGTGCCACACAAAAGGTTGTTGCATAAGATAAAGATGCATGGCATTAAGGGGAAAGTAGTAGCATGGATAGAGGATTAGTTAATTAATAGAAAGCAAAGAGTGGGGATTAATGGGTGTTTCTCTGGTTGGCAATCAGTAGCTAGTGGTGTCCCTCAGGGATCAGCGTTGGGCCCACAACTGTTCACAATTTACATAGATGATTTGGAGTTGGGGACCAAGGGCAATGTGTCCAAGTTTGCAGACGACACTAAGATAAGTGGTAAAGCAAAAAGTGCAGAGGATACTGGAAGTCTGCAGAGGGATTTGGATAGGCTAAGTGAATGGGCTCGGGTCTGGCAGATGGAATACAATGTTGACAAATGTGAGGTTATCCATTTTGGTAGGAATAACAGCAAAAGTGATTATTATTTAAATGATAAAATATTAAAACATGCTGCTGTGCAGAGAGACCTGGGTGTGCTAGTGCATGAGTCGCAAAAAGTTGGTTTTCAGGTGCAACAGGTGATTAAGAAGGTTCACCCACACTCTGACATCACTGCAGCTATTTTATAAACACCCATTTCCTAAAGATACATCCACTACAGCTATTTGATAAACACCCAGTTCTTAAAGGTACTCGCACATGACAGATGGCACCCATTTCTTAAAGGTACATCCACTACAGCTATTTGATAAACACCCTTTTCTTAAAGGTACACTCACATGACAGGTGGCATGGTCGAGTGAGATTTCTTCAGTGCTTTATTTGAGTATGCTTTGGGTAAAAGCATGATCACAGCTTCCCAGGTTGTTTCACTGCTACCCTGCTGCTACTCTAGTCTGGTTTCATAAAGGTGAAGGAAAAAAACAGAAATGTTTTTTTTTTTAGAAAATATTTTTTGAAGCATTTGTAATTTTCAGTTTAATACTTTAACATTCCTTAAACAACCGCGTGGGCCGACACACGCAAAAAACCTAAAAACGTCCCCTACTAGCCCTATTTTCTAATTACCCGTGTACTAAGTTCCCTGTCCTTGTCTTACACTACCATGCCTCCCATTTTCCTCCCCCACTTTTCCCGTCCCCTTCCCCCCTACTGCTGACGTTCAATTTTCCTTGAAGAAGTCGATGAACGGCTGCCACCTCTTGGCGAATCCCTGAATAGATCCTCTCAAGGCGAACTTAATCTTTTCCAGCCTGAGAAACCCCGCCATGTCGCTCACCCACGCTCCTGACTTTGGGGGTTCCGAGTCTCTCCATCCCAGCAAAATCCGGGCCACCAGGGAGGAAAAGGCCAGAACATCGACCTCCCCCCCCCCCCCCCCCCCACCTCTGGATCTTCCGATACCCCAAATATTGCCAATTCTGGACTCGGAGTGACCCTCCCATCCAGGACCTCTGACATGATGTCTGCAAATCCCTGCCAGAATCCTCTCAACTTTGGACACACCCAAAACATATGGACATGATTCACCGGGCTTCCCCCACAGCATCCGCACCTATCCTCCACTTCCTCAAAACACCTGCTCATCTGGGCTACCGTCATGTGGGCCCTATGAACCATCTTGAACTGGATCAGGCTAGGTGGCACAAGACGAGGATGAATTAACTCTCTTCAAAGCCTTTTCCCATAATTCGATTTCTAACTCTCCTCCCAGCTCCTCTTCCCACTTCCTCTACACCTCCCCGATAGGGACTCCTTCCCACTCCATCAACTCCATATATATCTCCGAGACCCTCCCCAACACCCGTTTTTGACATCGCCTTATCCTGTAGTCCCCTTAGGGGGAGGTGAGGAAAGCTTGGAAACTGCCTCCGGGCAAAGTCCCGTACCTGAAGGTACCGAAACCCGTTCCCAACCGGCAACTCAAACTCCGACTCTAATGCCTCCAGGTTTGGGAAACCCTCCTGAATGAAGAGATCCCCAAATCTCTCAATCCCTGCCCGCTGCCACTTTCTAAACCATTCATCCACCCCCCGGAATAAAACAGTGATTGACACAGATCGGTGACCACACTGACGCCTCCTCCAATCCCATGTGCTGTCTCCATTGCCCCCACACCCTCAGGGCTGCCACTACCACTCGGCTTGTGGAGTACCGAGCCAGCGAGAATGGCAGGGGCACCGTCAATAAAGCCTCCAAACTCATACCCTTTCAGGATGCCGCCTGTATTTGCTCCCAAACCGACCCCTCTCCCACCACACACTTCCTGACCATCAATATGTTGAACGCCCAGTAATAATGAATAAACATCGGGAGTGCCAAGCCCCCTTCCCCGCCCCATTCTAGGAGTGTCTTCTTCACCCTCGGGGTTTTACCAGCCCACACAAAACACGAGATTGCTGCATTCATTTTCCTAAAAAAGGCCTTCGGGTCAAAAATCGGGAGACATTGATAAAAAAAACAGCAGTCTCGGGAGGACTGTCATCTTCACCATCTGCACCCTCCCCACCAGTGTCAGCTGGAGGTTGTCCCAGCTGCGGAAATCCCTTTTCATCTGACCGATCGCTTTACCCAGATTTAACTTGTGGAGCTGTCCCCAATCCTTAGCCACCTGGATCCCCAGATACCTAAAGCTCCTCCCCACCACCATAAAAGGTAACTCCCTCAGTCTCCTTTCGCCCCTTTGCCTGAATCGCAAACACCTCCCTCTTTCCCATGCTTAACTTGTAGCCTGAGAACTGCTGAAATTCTTCCAGTGTCTCCATAATTCCAGCCATCCCCCCCAATGGGTCTGTGATATAAAGCAGTAAGTAAATCGTCCGCGTAGAGACCCTGTGCTCCACCCCCCCTCTCATTATCCCCTGCCAAATATTTGATTACCCAAGGGCCATTGCCAAGGGCTCTATGGTCAGGGCAAACAGTAGTAGGGAGAGCGGGCACCCTGTCTTGTCCCCCTACAGAGACTAAAATATTCTGACCGGACCCGGTTGGTTCTTACATTCGCCACCGGAACCTGGTATAGCAACCGGACCCTATCAACAAATCTCTGCCCAAACCCGAACCTGCCTAAAATATTCCATAGGTACTTCCACTCCACCCGGTCAAAGGCCTTTTCTGCATCCATAGATACTATCACCTCAACCTCGTGCCCCTCCCCTGGCATCATTATAACATTCAGGAGCCGTCTAATGTTGGACGTCAGATGCCTGGCCTTCACAAATCCCGTTTGGTCCTCCACGATTATCTCTGGGACACAATCCTCTATACATGTGGCCAAGATCTTTGCCAGCAATTTAGCGTCTACGTTCAAAAGGGAAATTGGCCTGTACGATCCACAGCTCTCCGTGTCTTTGTCCCGTTCAAGATGAGAGACATCGATGCCTGTGATGGCGTTGGGGGGAGCACTCCCAGCTCCTTAGACTCATTGAAGGCCTTAACCAGGAGCCAGAAAACTTTTTATAAAACTCCACGAGGTATCCATCAGGTCCAGGGGCCTTACCCGATTGCATCATCCCCAACCCGTCTACCACCTCCCCGAGCCCAATTGGGCCCTCCAGGCATTCCACCAGCTCCTCATCTACCTTCGGGAACTCTAGCCTCTCCAAAAATTGCTTCATACCCTCCTCCCCGGCTGGGGGTTCCGATTCATAGAGTCGATTATAGAATTTGCGAAACACATCATTTATCACCCCTGGGTGCACCACTACCTTCCCCCCCATATCCTTTACTTTTCCAATTTCTCTCACCACCTCCTGCTTCCTCAATTGATGTGCTAATATCCTACTGGCTTTCTCCCCATATTCGTATATTGCCCCTTTCACCCTCCTCAACTGCCCTTCTGCCTTACCTGTGGACAGGTGCCCAAATTCTATTTGGAGTCTCTGACGCTCCTTCAGGAGCTCCTCATCCGGAGACTCCGCATATCTCCTGTCCACCTGTAAGATTTCACCGACCAGCCTGTCCAACTCTGCCCGTTCAGTCTTCTCCCTCAGGGCCAGAATTGAAATAGATTCCCCTCTGATAACCACCTTCAATGCTTCCCAAAACCCCTGCCGCGGTCTCTCCCACGCCATTGCTCTTTATGTACCCCCGAATGGCCTCCCTCACCCGCTCACAAATCTCATCCTCCACTAACGGTCCTAGATCTAACCTCTACTGTGGATGCTGGGTCTTGCCTGTGCTTACCCGTAGGTCTATCCAGTGTGGAGCGTGGTCCGACACCACGATTGCTGAATACTGAGTGTCCCCGACCCACTAACAGTGTTTTGTCAAGTACAAAAAAGTCTACCCTGGAGTATACCTTGTGCACATGGGAATAGAATGAATACTCCTTGCTCCTAGGCCTCTGAAAGCTCCACAGATCTACCCACCCCCCTCCATGAGCTCCATAAACCCCCGCAGTTCTTTCGCCATTGCTGATACTTTTCCCGACCTGGAACTCGACCTGTCTAGCCTCGGATCCAGAACCATATTAAAATCCCCTCCCATAATCAGCCGGTGCGATTCGAGGTCCGGAATCGTCTCCAGCACCCTCCTAACAAACGCGGCATCATCTAGTTTGGGGCATATATATCGAACACACCACTGCCATTCCCTCCAGCTTCACGCTAACCATAATAAATCTACCCTCCGGGTCTGCCTCTACCTTCCCCACCTCTAATGCCTCCTTTTTATTAACCAGGATTGTTTTAGAGTCCAATCCCGAACGGAACACCTGTCCGACCCATCCCTTCTTCAGTCTAACTTGTTCTCCCAACTTCAAGTGCATCTCTTGCAACATGGCCATGTCTGTCTTCAGCTGTCTCAAGTGTGCGAACACACGGACTCTTTTGACCGGCCCATTCAGTCCACAAACATTCCACGTAACCAGCTTGTTTGGGAGGGACCCTACCCCACTCCCCTGTCGATCAGCCATGACCTTTCCTAGGCCAGCCCTTGGCCCATACCCCGCACCTCACCTGGCCTGCCCCTCGGCAGCAACCACCATCTACCCTCCCCCTCCAACCTCCTAAAGGTTCCCCCCTCGTCAGCAGCCTCCCTTGCCCCCCCCCCCCCCACTACGTTATTCTTCAGCTCACCCCCCACTTTGCTTCTGTGGACTAGCCCTCCCAGTTAGCCTGGCAGCTCCCGCCCCCAGCGCCTAACCTCCTACCACATGCTGGTTCCCCTCCCCCCCACTCTTAGTATAAGTTCCCAAAACAATGGCACAAAGTGCAAAAAACAAACAAACAATCCCTCCCAAGGTCCAAGCACAGAGGCCCACCCCTCCTCCCTTAACAAAATCTTATCTATTCTAACACCTTCAAGCAGGACCAAATAGAAAAGACCGGACAAAGAAAGAGGAATTATACATGTAAAAACTCAAACAGCTTCTCAAACATCGCAACTTAAATTACAAAGTTAAAAGACTAGGGTTTTTAAAAGGGCAACACATAACTTCTAACTCAGTTCTCCACTGTCAAGGTTTAAGATCCTTGTTTGTCTATCAGGTTATTGTCCTTCATGAAGTCCGCCACGCCCTCCGACGAGCCAAAGTACAGCTCCCAACCCTCATATGTCACCCAAAGACGGGCCGGGTACAGCAGACCAAACTTTATTTGCTTCTCCTACAGGGCCACATTGACTTTGTTAAAACTCGCCCTCCTCTTTGCGAGTTCTGCTCCCAAGTCCTGGTACACCCAGATCTCAGAATCTTCCCACATGCACCGTTTCATGCCTGGCCCACCTCATGATGCGTTCCTTATCTAGGAACCGATGCTGCCGTACCACCATCGCCCTCGGGGAATCACTCCCCTGGGGCTTACGCATAAGTGCCCTATGGGCCCGGTCCACCTCCAACGGCTTGGGGAATGAACCTTCCCCTATCAGCATCTTCCCCACATACGCACTAGCATCCGATCCTTCCTTCCCCTCTGGCAGACTGATAATCCAGATATTCTGTCTCCAAGAACGGTTCTCCAGGTCCTCCACCTTCTCTAGCAGCCGTTTCTGTTGGTCCTGTAGCATCCCAATCTCCATTGTCATCGCCGTGGACTGCGCCTCTCATTCCACCGCCAGCTCCTCCAACTTCTGGATCGCCTGTCCCTGGGTCGTCAATCTCTCCTCCACACAGTCCAGCACAGACCTGATTGAGTCCGCCGCCCAGGCCAGGTCCTCCTCACATTCCTTACAATGTTGAGTGAACTTCTTGGTCAAGAAGTCCACCAACTGGTCTGTCGACCATTGAGCTGGTGAGGTCAAATCCGGTTTCCCTGCCATTGCCTCCTTCAAACTCTGGTCCTCGCTTCCGGCCAACTTTTGATTTCTCCTTTTCCGATTTTTCCTCGGGCGCAGCTCCATAAACTAGCGGTCACCTCCTTCTCCTCTCGCTTTTACACCTTTATTTTGAAAAATTCCTGTGGAAATCCAGCTTAAGAGCCACAAAAAGACCACGAAGAACGGGAGCTGCCAAATGTGCGACCTGTGACTCCATGGCTGCCATCAGAAGTCCAAATTGTGTCCAGAAATATTGAACTTTGAATAAGACCTGTGAGTTTTTTAAATGAACATACAAGCCAAAGATGCATGTGGATATAAAGTCAGTCACTAGCTGAATTTCTGGCAGGTGATACTCTGAGTGAAATAATGGAACCACCCTGTTTTGCAAGGATACTTCTAAAGCATACAGACGCTAATTGTCATCTCCAGTGGAGACAATGGAAGATTATGGGGGATAATTATTATCTCATCAAGAAATATCTTGGATGTAATATACTTTTCACAGTTACTTCATTGCAATGTTAATGTAAGCCTACTTGTGACAATAAAGATTATTAAAGATTATTAATGTTCCAAACGGATTTGTGGAATTTTCATTCCAGAAATATGGAAAGACTGGGAAAGAAGCAAGCTGACAAACTGGCCCAAGTGTGTGTATGTATGTGTGAACCAGTGTTGGGGTATCAAGAGTGTGTGGGACACAGAAGCAAAACTCCAACCAGCAGCAGCACCCCTGCAAAAGTTTATTTGCAGGTATCTCTCTCTCTCTGATTATTGAAGTAAGCCAAGTCAGCAAAAACCACAGCTGAAACGTCAATGGGGGTAATTCTCAGCCAAACTGCAGAACACGTAAAGCTCAAAACTAACCATTCATCTGCTGAAGTCCGCGATACTAAAATCACAAATCGGAACGATTCATCATCTACGCCTCATTAGTCAAGGACTAATTTGTACACTTTTTAAAAATTTGCTGACTCTGGACTCTCTTCTCTAATCTGTAAAAATGTATATTTGTGTGCTTTATTATTTCCTTGAATTTAATGGTTAATAAACTCACTTATTTAAATTCAAGAAAACCTGATTCAATTGGCTCCTTTTCCGAAGTGATATGAATAATGGACTGGGTAAAGGGATCCTTGGAGGAAGAAATCTTTTTTAGATTAATCTAGTTGTGACCAACGGAGGGGGTTGAATTAAGAAAGTGAGCCACTTCATCCCTTCTCATCTGGGGCATAATAGCTGGGGGAATCCTTGCTGACATTGACAAATTGGAATGCTTGTTCACGTTTTTGACAAATTGTGGGCTTGTGCTGAGGTAGATCCCACGGAGAGTAACAAATTGAGGGATCTTGTCTGGGTTAACAAATTTGGAGAATCTCACCTGTGAATCAGTCATATAGTAGAAGTTGTCACTTTTCTGACTACTCCCCTCTTTTCCAACTCTTCTACCTTATCTTTTAGGTTTGAGTTGTGGACAGCGGGAACTCTTCTTGGCAGATGCTGAATTGGTCTTCCACACTCATCTATGTTTAGATGATATTCTCCTGGTCAACATCCCAGCCCTGTAAACACATGTTTGTACTCCTCTGGGATCTGATCTGCCGTCAATGGCTTGTGTGGTGACACATTATAAACTTCAGGGTTCAGCTGGCACGTTCAGTGTTGGCTGTAGATTTGCTTCAGTTGCCCTTGTGGGAAGGCAATGGCTTAGTGGTATTGTCACTGGACTCGTAAACCAGAAACCAGAAACCCAGAGTAATGACCTGGGGACCCGGGTTCAAATTCCACCACTGCAGATGGTGAGATTTGAATTCAGTAAAAATCTGGAATTAAAAGTCTAATGATCACCATGAAACTATTGTTGATTGTTGTAAAATCTCATCTGGTTCACAAATGTCTTTTAGGGAAGGAAATCTGTCATTCTTCCCTGGACTGGCCTACATGTGGCTCCAGACCCACAGCAATGTGGTTGACTCTTAACTCTTGGTTTGACCCTTCAAGGGCAATTCAGGATGGGCAATAAATGCTGGGCCAGACAGCGAAGCCCACCTCCCACGAACGAATAAAAAATAAATAAATGAGTGGCCGCTGTGCCCCTCCTATGATCTGGAACTCTAAATCTTCCTTCCTGCCATTGGGTGGCATGATAGCACAGTGGGTAGCACTGTTGCTTCACAGCGGCAGGGTCTGGGGTTCAATTCCCGGCTAGGGTCACTGTTTGCACGGAGTCTGCACGTCCTCCCCGTGTCTGCATGGGTTTCCTCCCACAAGTCCAGAAAGATGGGCGGGATTCTGCGATCCCGGAGCATTTTACGACGGCGTCACCTGGCCCCTAGGAGCAGCGATCCTGTGCTGCATAGGGGGCCAGCATGGCACTGGAGCGTTTTACGCAGTTCCAGCTGCCGATACGGGCGCAAGCATGGCCGGCATGAGTTCTCACATGCACGTCACAGTTGGCGCGAGTTCGCACAGGCGCGCCATGGCCGGAGGGTGTTCGCACATGCGCATGGGTTGCTTTCTCCACGCTGGCCCCCGGGCAACATGGCGGAGCCCTCCAGGGGCCCGGCGCGGAGGAACATAGGCACAAACCCAGATAAGCCCACCCACCGATCGGTAGGTCCCGATCTTGGGCCAGGCCAACGTGGAGGCCCCCCCACTGGAGTCGAATCCCTCCCTCTCCCACACCAGGACAGCCCCCGCAGCATGAACGGCGAGGTCCCGCCAGGTAGGACCACATGCGAACGGCGCCGGTGGGACTCGGCCGAACTCGGCTGGCATTCGGCCCATTGAGCACGGAGAATCGGCGGGGGCCGCTGCGCCCGGTCGGCGGAGAATCAGCAGACCGGCGTCGGAGCGGCGTCGCATGATTCGAGCCCTCCCCCCAGCGATTCTCCAACCCGTGGCAGGGTCGGAGCAATCCACCCGATTCTTGTTAGGTGAATTGGACATTCTGAATTCTCCCTCTGTGTACCCGAACAGGCGCCGGAATGTGGCGACTAGGGGATTTTCACAGTAACTTCATTGCAGTGTTAATGTAAGCCTACTTGCGGCAATAAAGATTATTATTTATTTATTTATTTAATGGGCTGTCAGACATATCTGACACTTCTTGTCCACTTGATATTCTCCTTCTGCAGTCATCGTTGTAACAATCACAAACCATCTATTACCTATCAACTTGACAGAACCAACCTGTTCCTTCATATGTAGTTCTTCAACAGCCTCTTCTTCTGATATCTCTCCAGCGGTCATTTATATTGGCTTCTTTTTCTTCCACCGAGGCAAACACCAGTGTGCAAAATGATTTGGCTTCTTGCAGTTAAAATACTAGGCAATCGTTCTTTCCCTTAGTATGATGTTGACCGCAGTGTTTGCATCCTGCCCTTTGTCTGCAATTGCCTGCAATGTCTCTCAGAATAATGTATCTCTAGTCTGCTCTGCTCATATATATGTGCCAGCTGATGATTTACAGCTTCCACATTTCTGCACATGTATATCGCTTTCTTGAGCCTCAGTGTCTCATCTTTCAGTAGACTTTTCTCACAAATGATTAGGCAAGTTGTATTACTGGAGTCACATACTGTTCAATGATTTTGTTTGCACCTTGAGCTCTAATGTTGGATACATAGTGTTCATAAGATATATTCACTTAGGATTCAAAGCGTTCGTTCAAGGCTTTCAAAATTTCTACCACCTTTTCTCTTTGTTCATCGGTTAAATTTAGAGTGATACACACTTCGGAGCAGTCCCTTCCCAGCACTGTTAGAAGTGTGGCTACACGTATTGGTTCCAGCTTTTTAATTAACTCTGTTGCAAGCTCATACATTTACCAAGTGGAAAAATGATCAATTCTGCCACATGGCGCCAGGGACCCTGGTTTGATTCGAGCCTAGTGTGACTGACAGTGTGGAATTTTCAAATTCTACATGTTTGTGTGGTTGTTTTCCGGTTGCTTCGGTTTCTGCCCACATTCCAAAGATATGCAAGTCAGGTTATCATAGAATCATAGAATTTACAGTGCAGAAGGAGGCCATTCAGCCCATCGAGTCTGCACCGGCTCTTTGAAAGAGCACCCTACCCAAGGCCACACCTCCACCCTATCCCCATAACCCAGTAACCCCACCCAACACTAAGGTCAATTTTAGACACTAAGGGCAATTTATCATGGCCAATCCACCTAACCTGCGCATCTTTGGACTGTGGGAGGAAACCGGAGCACCCTGAGGAAACCCACGCACACACGGGGAGAACGTGCAAACTCCGCACAGACAGTGACCCAGCCGGGAATTGAACCTGGGACCCTGGAGCTGTGAAGCAATTGTGCTAACCACCATGCTATTGATTGGCTATGATCAATGCACAGGGTAATGGGGGTAGGGCGGGGAAGAGGGGCTATGTAGAGTGCAAGGGAGGAAATTGCTGAGGCCTCGGCAGAAATCTTTGTATCCTCACTGGCTACAGAGGCGGTCGAGAGGATTTGAGAATTGCCATTGTTGTTCTTGTGTTTAAGAAGGGCAGCAAGGATAAACCAGGTAATTACAGGCTGGTGAGCCTTACGTCAGTGGCAGGGAAATTATTGGAGAGGATTCTTCGAGACAAGATTTACTCTCACTTGGAAATAAGTGGGCGTATTAGCAAGAGGCAACATGGTTTTGCGACGGGGAGGTCGTGTCTCTAACTTGATCGAGTTTTTCGAGGATGTGGTGAAGATGATTGATGAGGGTAGGACAGTGGATGTTGTCCACATGGACTTCAGTAAGGCCTTTGACAAGGTCCCACATGGCAGACTGGTACAGAAGGTGAAGTCGCACGGGATCAGAGGTGAGCTGGCAAGCTGGACACAGAACTGGCTCGGTCATAGAAGATAGAGGGTAGCAGTGGAAGGGTGCGTTTCTGAATGGGGGTCTGTGACTACTGGCGTTCCGCAGTGCTGGGACCTTTGCTGTTTGCAACATATATAAATGATTTGGAGGAAAATGTAACTGGTTTGATTAGTAAGTTTGCGGACGACACACAGTTTGGCGGAATTGCGGATGAGGACCATCAGAGGATACAGAATATAGATCCGTTGATGACTTGGGCGGAGAGATGGCAGATGGAGTTTAATCCGGACAAATGTGAGGTAATGGATTTTGGAAAGTCTAATACAGATGGGAAATATACAGTAAATGGCAGAATCCTAAAATGACAGGCAGAAGGATCTGGGTGCACAGGTCACTGAAAGTGGCAACGCAGGTGGAGAAGGAAGTCAAGAAGGCATACAGCATGCCTGCCTTCATCGAGTGGGGCATTGTGTTAAAAAATTGACAACTCATGTTGCAGCTTTATAGAACTTTAGTTAGGCCACACTTGGAGTATAGTGTTAATTCCGGTCGCCATACTAACAGAAGGATGTGGAGGCTTTGGAGAGGCTACAGAAAAGATTCACCATGATGCTGCGTGGTATGGAGGGCATTAGCTATGAGGAGAGGTCGGAGAAACTTGGTTTGTGCTTACTGGAACGACAGAGGTTGAGGGGCGACCTGATAGAGGTCTACAAAATTATGAGGGGCATAGACAGAGTGGATCGTCAGAAGTTTCTTCCCAGGGTGGAAGAGTCAATTACCAGGGAGCATAGTTTTGAGATGCGATGGGCAAGGTTTAAAGGAGATGGACAAGGCATATTTTTTACACCGAGTGTGGTGGGAGCCTGGAACTCGCTACCAGGGGACGTAGTGGAAGCAGATACGATAGTGACTTTTAAAGGGCGCCTTGACAAATACATGAATAGGATGGGAATAGAGGGGCAAGGTCCCTGGAAGGGTGGCTGGTTTTAGTTCAGACGGGCAGCAAAGTCGGTGCAGGCTTGGAGGGCAAAGGACCTGTTCCTGTGCTGTAATTTTCTTTGTTCTTTCTAAATGTGAATTTCGGGATCCCAAATGCTTTAAGGGGGTCTGGAAGCTGACATGCAGGCATCGCTTCCTGTATCCTCCCTGCTGAGAGAGTGCCTGTCCTTACTGGGAGCTGCAATGTGGGTGTCAGGAAGTGAATACTGCGGGCCACCATTGGGGCGATTGTGAGGTAACTGGGTGGGTCCTATGAGAGGCCAGGCTGCCAGGGCACAGTGGGTGACTCTGGAATGGCTGGCTTCCCTGCCTCGTGAGGAATGAAGACCCTCTTACTTAGGGAACCCGCATCTGAACTGAGTACAGCACCACATTCAGGCACAACTTTGCTTACCATGGGGCAGAGCTCTAATGACTGCCAATTGCACTTGTTTAAGAAGCTTGTCTCTCAGCAACAAGTATGTAGGTTTTGTGAAATGGGAGAATGGGGGTGCCCTCTAGATGTGTGAATGTCATGCTCATTGTAGGCTTTACTCTAATCAGCTTTGCTTCATGTCACAGCAGGCAATCAATTTGTTGGAATGCAATTTCACGCTTCATTGTGATTCGCTTGTTGTTTAAGGCAACTTCCCTTTAAGGCAGGGTTTTTCAAACCGTGGGTCATGACCCAAGTTTCGGGAGGATCGTAGGATGATCCCGATCACGGGAGAAGCGCCCAACGGCCATGTGGTGGTATGTATTAGGGGTAATATGGTACCTGTGAAACCGAGAGGCTATTGGCTGACAGGTCCCGGGTCCTGGTTGGATCTGCCGACTTCTGGCTCTGCCCTGAAGGCGGAGTATAAGAGCTTGAGTTCTCCCAGCAGACGCATTCTGTAACTGAGCTGCTGGGGAACAAGTCTTGCTTAATAAAGCCTCGATAGACTTCATCACTTCTCGACTTGTGTAAGTCATTGTGCGCTACAGGCCACGATCAGCTTTTAAATTGAGAATGTCGGCCGTGACCGGCTTGTAAATTGAGAATGCCGACCACGACTGGCTTTTAAATGGAACGATGCAGTCTTCCAGTCAGAACCGGTGGCAGAGAGCAGGTCACATGCCTGGCATGTACGCTGAGGTCACATGCCATGTACGTCTGTGCTTTTGCCGCAGAAACACGTTTAATTTAGTTTACTTGGTTATTTATGTTAATCAAAATAGTTGGCAACTCAATATGCAAAGCGAAGGAGAAATGCCAATAATTTTCAGTCCCAACCAGATTTGGCTGCTGTTTCTGCAGAGTTGGATTGGATTGGATTGGATGTTAATTGTCACGTGTACTGAGGTACAGTGAAAAGTATTTTTCTGCGAGCAGCTCTAACAGATCCTTAGTACATAAAAATAAAATAAAATACATAATAGAGCAACACAAGGTACACAATGTAAATACCTAGACACCGGCATCGGGTAGAGCATATAGGAGTGTAGTACTAATCAGGTCAGTCCATAAGAGGGTCGTTTAGGAGTTGCGTAACAGCGGGGAAGAAGCTGTTTTTGAGTCTGTTTGTGCGTGTTCTCAGACTTTTGTATCTCCTGCCCGATGGAAGAAGTTGGAAGAGAGATTAATCTTTGATTATGCTGCCCGCTTTCCCAAGGCAGCAGGAAGTGTTGACAGAGTCAATGGATGGGAGGCAGGTTTGTGTGGTGGACTGGGCTGTGTTCACGCCTCTGTGAAGTTTTTGTGGTCTTGGGCTCAGCAGTTGCCATACCAGGCTGTGATGCAGCCAGATAGGGTGCTTTCTATGGTGCATCTGCAAATGTTGGTAATGAGTCAGTGTGGACATGCCAAATTTCCTTAGTTTCCTAAGTAAGTATAGGCGCTGTTGTGCTTTCTTGGTGGTAGCGTCGATGTGGGTGGACCAGGACAGATTTTTGCCGATGTGCACACCTAGGAATTTGAAGCTATCAACCATCTCCACCTCGGCCCCGTTGATGCTGACAGGGATGTGTACAGTACTTTGCTTCCTGAAGTCAATGACCAGCTCTTTAGTTTTGCAGGCATTGAGGGAGAGATTGTTGTCATCACACCTATCCACTAGGTTCTCTACCTCCCTCCTGTATTCTGAGTTTCTGCAGCTGCTTGGGCAGGACGGTCTTTTGCCTGTGGAAAAGACCCGCTGTCTGGGCAGGAGGAGGTTGTCACTACCATCAACTAAATGACTACTGGAGAAGAAATACACCTTTTTCTCTTGAGCTGAGCAATTTTCACCAATGAGAATATGGCAGGTAGCTGGAGAGACTGCAGGTGAGACCCTGGGACCCGGTTTGAAGCTGCCAGCTGTAACAACACCTACAACCTGCAATAGAGGGTGGGTGTAGCACCATCTTCGCCAGTGATGGGGCCTCCAGGGTCCCCCAAACCTGAGTGGCAACATCCCAGGCTCCCGCAGGCTCGTTACCCTTTCAGCTAATGACAAAGACATTTGGGGTGAAGTGCTGCCTCACCGTGAGCATGCATTAAGGCAATGACTGGGATTATTGGCCCCTCAGCCATTTTGTCACTGCCTCAAAAATGTATGGGAAGACCGTGTTCTTCCTGAGGTCCAAGCGGGTGGTCCACCTCGCCCTGGAAAAGGGACTCATGGTGAGCGGAAAGGGTCCATCGCTCAGAGAATAATACTTTCAAATTCCCCGCCCTTCCTCCCCAGTGGGCTCCTCCTCTCCACCACCATCTGTTGGGGGGGGGGGGGGGTGCATTCTGCATGGCACCACTCCTGCTCAGCCTCAGAGAGGCAAACCTCCGCTATAGTTACTCCTTCCAGAGGCCAGGTCCTTATCTGCCTGAAGTGTCTGAAGTGGGGCATTAACATCCCCTTTGAGGGTACTGCTTACCGTGTCTTCTGGTTGGTGGTATCATGCATGCAAGGGAGTGGGACGCATCGGTAAGAACTGCCCCACCTCCACAAACCAGCATATAACACCCAAGCTGGTGCCATCTGCA
Source organism: Scyliorhinus torazame (assembly GCF_047496885.1). Taxonomy (NCBI): domain Eukaryota; kingdom Metazoa; phylum Chordata; class Chondrichthyes; order Carcharhiniformes; family Scyliorhinidae; genus Scyliorhinus; species Scyliorhinus torazame. The sequence goes on from NC_092737.1 coordinate 9,160,338, forward strand.
CAAGCCACTGACAACACTCAAGCAGCCATCGACCACCCCACCTTACCATTGACAGTCCAACTGCCGGCAGCAACCAACACCTCGGCTGCCAGCGGGGTGGGGAGTGCCTGAGAGGCCAGAAGGCACGTGAAAAGGTAATGTAAGAGGGTTCACCCAGCCGTGTTGAATTGGTATCCCTGTACGATCACTGATGGTTTAGAGTCACAGTGACAAGTTCCATAAGTTCACTAAAGGTCTTTGAATCTGGGGCTGCCAGGTAGGTGAGATTTCTGATCACACTAAAAGTTGGGGCCTCAGGCGATCAGGAGTTTTACCTTTTGCCGGTCGTCTCCTGCAATACCATTCGCCTGGAATAAATACTGCATCCGTCCAGTATACTGGGCCCAATCTTCCATGCCGATGTCAAAGGCCTCTTGCCTTCCAAAAAGTGCCATTTTTAAATTCTCGTGCGGAGGAATTCAAGTGTAGTCCTGAATCACAGGTTTTTCCTCGTCGCCAGAATAAAAGCTCAGGAGACTCTCGAGAAGGTGAATCAAAATGACAATTTACTTTCAACCTGAAGAGAAGGCTGCAACCTGGCATACAGCACATACGTCCCAACCAGAACTACCAATCACACCAGTCTTAATCTAGGCTGACTTTTACGAAGCGCTTCTATGAACACCAGGTGATGAGACCTCTGCCCATTAATAGGAAGATTGTATTCCATGAGCCCCATGGGTAGGTCAATCAGGTCATCCCTCTGGGTCTCATGAGGGTTATTTCAGGAGGTGACATGTCTTGTCTATGCGAGAGTCCACTTGTATATAAACTTGGACTGGGGCCAAGAGAGCCAAGCGTCAGGGCCATAGGCTTCCCCCATTTAGCTGACATGCCCCGAGTGCAGGGGTTGATAAACTGCATCCATGTTGCCCTGTGGTCTCCATGGCATCATGCAGTGCCATTTATAAACCACAAGGGATATAATTTCCTCAACATCCTAATTGTTGTGACCACACGTTGAGAATCATGAAGGTGTGTGCCCGTTTCCCGGGCAGCGTGCATGACAATTACATCTTCGGGCGCTCGCAGATCCCAGACATCTTTGAGGGAGAGCAGCATCTGAAGGGATGTCTGATTTTCACAGTAACTTCATTGCAGTGTTAATGTAAGCCTGCATGTGACAATAATAAAGATTGTTATTATTATCCTCTGTGACACAGGGTATCCAATAAGATAACTGATGACGCGAATGATGCCAATGTGAAGACCGCAAACTGTGGCGGAGACTTGTTACAATGAGTCTCATGCTTCAACGTGCTGCTAGTGGAACAAGCAATCAGACAGTTGAAGATGCTGTTCCGGTGCCTGGACCAGTCGGGGTGCCGTCCAGTACAGCCCTCACAGGGTATCCCGCATTATTGTGGTCCATTGCGCTCTCCATAACTTTGTGCTGCAGAGGGGAGACCAGCTGTACCCAGAGGTGATGGAGGAACATCACATATCCTCAGATGACGAGGAGGTTGAGAGGTTGAGGAGGGTAGCGAGGGACCACCTGTGGAGGAGGAAGGACGTCAAGCCATGGCCAGGGATGAAGTGCCAAGTGTTTGTGGAACTTGGGCCCGTACAATAACAGGGCAGAGGATCTAGCGGTGAACAAAGTGAAATTTATTACAAGTGCTATATTACAATGGTGCCCTATTTTAACTAGTGCCTGTGATTACCCATGCCCACTTGATGCCACAATTTCCTACTCTTCCTCACACTATGTCTAGGTGTATGCCCATGATCCACAGCGGAGGTAGAGGCAGCCTGCTGCCTTCCACCCCTTGTTGCCTGAGATGATTTTGGCGGGTGTCCATTGGGTAGGCCTGGACCTTGAGGGTCTGAGTGTACATTCGAGCACGCGGGGCTGGAGGTGTCACTCACAGGAAGGGGCTTTTAGATGGGCTGGGCACACCTGGGGTCCTGTGGATGGAGGGCTCCAGGCTGTGCACCTGCTGATCTTCTTCCCTTCGGGTGCCCAGGGCTTCAGTGTTTTTCCATGGGATAGAGGGGCAGCTAGAGTGAGATCTAGAAGCCCCGCCATCCGCTGGCGTGGGCACTCGTGGGTTCCCACCAGTGCCTGCACCATGTGGTTGCAACCCTCAGCTATGCAGGTCATGCCCTGAGCCATGGAGTGGACATCCCCCACCATGGAGTGCATGTCCTCCACAAGTTTCCACTGCGGATGCCACCCCTGTAGTAATGGTCGCGACGCGTAATAAGTGACGGCTCCATCTCCTCGGACACAAGGTAATTGGACTCCATCAGCTCGGGGACAACCAGACTCAGGGGCACATCATCGGCCAAGGGCTCAGCAAATCCTTGGGCTCCAGCATCCATCTGAGTGACGGATACCTGGGATGCTCCTGTCTCTGCCTGCTGTGGACCATCATCTGTGAGGTGTTTCACCCTGGATTTTACCCTGGAACTGACATTTTTCTGTTTTCTTGATAAGATTCTGCAGCCTTTGGTTTGTTTGCTTTTTCTTATCCATTTTTAGCAGTTTTGAACATTTCTGTCTGTCTGGGTTCTCAGTATCTTCTCTGCAGCATCCACAGATAATTGCACGTGACCATTGGCAATTCCCAATGATACCTTTAGATGGCAATCCAATAAGAACTTCCAGCTTCATGCAAAATGTTCTCAGTGATGCTGTCACATCAGGATCGGTCATATTAAGAGAACACACTGCAAATCTGTCCAGGTCAGGATCTGTTACAGTACCTTACGATCTTGTTGATCATTTAAAACTACCCTCTTGCTTGTACAGGCAGGTTATTACAACTTGAATTTGAAAACTATAAATTCCCAGTTTAATATGTATCTGTATTCCTTTAAATTGTGCATATTTTTAATTCAATATTTCTGGATGACTTTTAAATAAGTTTTTCTTCGTTTTTAAAAAATTTTTGCAAATAACAAAACAGAACAAAAGTAAAAAGGAAGCAGTAAACAATGCAAAATAGAAACAGTATAGAACAAGAATTATTGCAAATATAGGAACAAACAAGACAGGATAAGTTTAAAACTATACACTTAGGAACTTAGTGCTTCCAGTTTAAATACTATTTCAATCCAATAATAAGTTCACAACGGATTACAAATTGAGGAAGAAATGAGGATAAGTCCATATAGAAACAAAGTGGCGAGAATTAGTGGGAAACCAGAGGATTGGGAAGCCTTTAAAAGCGAGCAGAGGACAACTAAAAAAGCAATAAGGGGTGAGAAGATGAAGTACGACTACAAGCTAGCTAGTAATATAAAGGAAGATAGGAAAAGATTTTTTTCAACATATAACGGAGATTTTAAAAGTTTCGGGAGACGTTCAGAGGAGGAGGAGCAGTCTCTGTCAGGGAGAGAACCTGAGAACATCTAAGACCCTCAGAAGGTAAGTAAGTGATTTTTACTCATTTTTACTTTTATTACCTTTTCAAATTGTGTGTGGGGGGGGGGGAAACTGAAGTGACATCACAAAAAAGCTGTGACCTGAGTGGCTGGTTGGGAATCTACACTAAATTAAAAAAATTAAGCATTGGTAACTAATTAAACATAATTACTTAATTATAATTTAGAGGGGTATCTAAGCCAGAGATCAGAGAGTACTATATTTAGCTTTCACATTTATAGTAGAAATCTAGTGCGAGGAAACAGTTAGTTAACAGTAACTTAAAAAAAAATTTTTTTTGACTTTTAATTTTAATTTACTAAGTAATTGACGCAATGTCAGTTAGAGGGGTGCAGTGCTCTGACTGTGAGATGTGGCAGGTCCAGGAGGCTTCCAGCATCCCGGATTGCTTCATCTGCAGAAAGTGCACCCAACTGGAGCTCCTCACAGACCGCATGGTTCGGTTGGAGCGGCAATTGGATGCACTTAGGAGCATGCAGGTGGCGGAAAGCGTCATAGATCGCAGTTATATAAATGTAGTCACACCCAAGGTGCAGGCAGAGAAATGGGTGACCACCAGAAAGGGCAGGCAGTCAGTGCAGGAATCCCCTGTGGTTGTCCCCCTCTCGAACAGGTATACCCCTTTGGATACTGTCGGGGGGGTGAGCCTATCAGGGGAAAACAGCAGCAGCCAGAGCAGTGGCACCACGGCTGGCTCTGATGTTCAGAAGGGAGGGTCAAAGCGCAGAAAAGCAATAGTAATAGGGGACTCTATAGTCAGGGGCACAGATAGGCGCTTCTGTGGACGCGAAAGAGACTCCAGGATGGTATGTTGCCTCCCTGGTGCCAGGGTCCAGGATGTCTCCGAACGGGGAGAGGGCATCCTGAAGGGGGAGGGCAAACAGGCAGAGGTTGTTGTACATATTGGTACTAACGACATAGGCAGGAAGGGGCATGAGGTCCTGCAGCAGGAGTTCAGGAAGCTAGGCCAAAAGTTAAAAGACAGGACCTCTAGGGTTGTAATCTCGGGATTACTCCCTGTGCCACGTGCCAGTGAGGATAGAAATAGGAAGATAGAGCAGCTAAACACGTGGCTGAACAGCTGGTGTGGGAGGGAGGGTTTCCGTTATCTGGACCACTGGGTGCTCTTCCGGGGCAGGTGTGACCTGTATAAAAAGGACGGGTTGCAACTAAACTGGAGAGGCATAAATATCCTGGCCGCGAGGTTTGCTAGTGTCACACGGGAGGGTTTAAACTAGTATGGCAGGGGGGTGGGCACGGGAGCAATAGGTCAGAAGGTGAGAGCATTGAGGGAGAACTAGGGAATAGGGACAGTGTGGCTCTGAGGCAGAGCAGACAGGGAGAACTTGCTGAACACAGCGGGTCTGGTGGCCTGAAGTGCATATGTTTTAATGCAAGTATTACGGGTAAGGCAGCTGAATTTAGAGCTTGGATTAGTACTTGGAACTATGATGTTGTTGCCATTACAGAGACCTGGTTGAGGGAAGGGCAGGATTGGCAGCTAAACGTTCCAGGATTTAGATGTTTCAGGCGGGATAGAGGGGGGTGTAAAAGGGGTGGCGGAGTTGCGCTACTGGTTAGGGAGGATATCACAGCTGTACTACGGGAGGACACCTCAGAGGGCAGTGAGTCTATATGGGTAGAGATCAGGAATAAGAAGGGTGCAGTCACAATGTTGGGGTTTTACTACAGGCCTCCCAACAGCCAGCGGGAGATAGAGGAGCAGATAGGTAGACAGATTTTGGAAAAGAGTAAAAACAACAGGGTTGTGGTGATGGGAGACTTCAACTTCCCCAATATTGACTGGGACTCACTTAGTGCCAGGGGCTTAGACGGGGCAGAGTTTGTAAGGAGCATCCAGGAGGGCTTCTTAAAACAATATGTAGACAGTCCAACTAGGGAAGGGGCGGTACTGGACCTGGTATTGGGGAATGAGCCTGGCCAGGTGGTAGAAGTTTCAGTAGGGGAGCATTTCGGGAACAGTGACCACAATTCAGTAAGTTTTAAAGTGCTGGTGGACAAGGATAAGAGTGGTCCTAGAATGAATGTGCTAAATTGGTGAAAGGCTAATGTTAACAATATTAGGCGGGAACTGAAGAACCTAGATTGGGGGCGGATGTTTGAGGGCAAATCAACATCTGACATGTGGGAGGCTTTCAAGTGTCAGTTGAAAGGAATTCAGGACCGGCATGTTCCTGTGCGGAAGAAGGATAAATACGGCAATTTTCGGGAACCTTGGATAACGAGAGATATTGTAGGTCTTGTCAAAAAGAAAAAGGAGGCATTTGTCAGGGCTAAAAGGCTGGGAACAGACGAAGCCTGTGTGGAATATAAGGAAAGTAGGAAGGAACTGAAGCAAGGAGTCAGGAGGGCTAGAAGGGGTCACAAAAAGTCATTGGCAAATAGGGTTAAGGAAAATCCCAAGGCTTTTTACACGTACATACAAAGCAAGAGGGTAGCCAGGGAAAGGGTTGGCCCACTGAAGGATAGGCAAGGGAATCTATGTGTGGAGCCAGAGGAAATGGGCGAGGTACTAAATGAATACTTTGCATCAGTATTCACCAAAGAGAAGGAATTGGTAGATGTTGAGTCTGGAGAAGGGTGTGTAGATAGCCTGGGTCACATTGAGATCCAAAAAGACGAGGTGTTGGGCATCTTAAAAAATATTAAGGTAGATAAGTCCCCAGGGCCTGATGGGATCTACCCCAGAATACTGAAGGAGGTTGGAGAGGAAATTGCTGAGGCCTTGACAGAAATCTTTGGATCCTCACTGTCTTCAGGTGATGTCCCGGAGGACTAGAGAATAGCCAATGTAGTTCCTCTGTTTAAGAAGGGTAGCAAGGATAATCCAGGGAACTACAGGCCGGTGAGCCTTACTTCAGTGGTAGGGAAATTACTGGAGAGAATTCTTCGAGACAGGATCTACTCCCATTTGGAAGCAAATGGACATATTAGTGAGAGGCAGCATGGTTTTGCGAAGGGGAGGTTGTGTCTCACTAACTTGATAGAGTTTTTCGAGGAGGTCACAAAGATGATTGATGCAGGTAGGGCAGTGGATGTTGTCTATATGGACTTCAGTAAGGCCTTTGACAAGGTCCCTCATGGTAGACTAGTACAAAAGGTGAAGTCATACGGGATCAGGGGTGAGCTGGCAAGGGGGATACAGAACTGGCTAGGTCATAGAAGGCAAAGAGTAGCAATGGAAGGATGCTTTTCTAATTGGAGGGCTGTGACCAGTAGTGTTCCGCAGGGATCAGTGCTGGGACCTTTGCTGTTTGTAGTATATAGAAATGATTTGGAGGAAAATGTAACTGGTCTGATTAGTAAGTTTGCAGACGACACAAAGGTTGGTGGAATTGCGGATAGCGATGAGGACTGTCAGAGGATACAGCAGGATTTAGATTGTTTGGAGACTTGGGCGGAGAGATGGCAGATGGAGTTTAATCCGGACAAATGTGAGGTAATGCATTTTGGAAGGTCTAATGCAGGTAGGGAATATACAGTGAATGGTAGAACCCTCAAGAGTATTGAAAGTCAGAGAGATCTAGGTGTACAGGTCCACAGGTCACTGAAAGGGGCAGCACAGGTGGAGAAGGTAGTCAAGAAGGCATACGGCATGCTTGCCTTCATTGGCCGGGGCATTGAGTATAAGAATTGGCAAGTCATGTTGCAGCTGTATAGAACCTTAGTTAGGCCACACTTGGAGTATAGTGTTCAATTCTGGTCGCCACACTACCAGAAGGATGTGGAGGCTTTAGAGAGGGTGCAGAAGAGATTTACCAGAATGTTGCCTGGTATGGAGGGCATTAGCTATGAGGAGAGGTTGAATAAACTCGGTGTGTTCTCACTGGAATGACGGAGGTTGAGGGGCAACCTGATAGAGGTCTACAAAATTATGAGGAGCATAGACAGAGTGGATAGTCAGAGGCTTTTTCCCAGGGTAGAGAGGTCAATTACTAGGGGGCATAGGTTTAAGGTGAGAGGGGCAAGGTTTAGAGTAGATGTACGAGGCAAGTTTTTTACACAGAGGGTAGTGGGTGCCTGGAACTCGCTACCGGAGGAGGTGGTGGAAGCAGGGACGATAGTGACATTTAAGGGGCATCTTGACAAATACATGAATAGGATGGGAATAGAGGGATACGGACCCAGGAAGTGTAGAAGATTGTAGTTTAGTCGGGCAGCATGGTCGGCACGGGCTTGGAGGGCCGAAGGGCCTGTTCCTGTGCTGTACATTTCTTTGTTCTTTGTTTGTTCTTTGTAAAAGCTAAGAGAGAGGCAAAAATAAACATTGGACCCCTGGAAAATGTGGCTGGAGAAGTAATAATGGGAAATAAAGAAATGGCAGGTGAACTGAATAGTTACTTTGCATCAGTCTTCACAGTGAAAGACACCAGTGGGATGCCAGAGCTCTAGGAGAACCAGGGGGCAGAGGTGAGAGCAGTGACCATTACTATGGAGAAGGTTCTGGGGAAACTGAAAGGTTTGAAGGTGGATAAGTCACCTGGACCGGATGGACTACACCCCAGGGTCCTAAAAGAGATAGCTGAGGAAATTGTGAAGATCAATAGTGATGATATTTCAGGAATCACTGGAGGCAGGAGGGGTCCCAGAGGACTGGAAGGTGGCTAATGTAACACCACTGTTTAAGAAGGGAGGCAGAAGTCGGGAAATTATAGGACGGTTAGCCTGACTTCGGTCATTGATAAGATTTTAGAGTCTGTTATTAAAGATGAGATCGCGAAGCACTTAGAAGTACATGGTAAAATGGGACTGAGTCAGCACGGCTTTGTCAAAGGGAGGTCATGTCTGACAAATTTGTTAGAGTTCTTTGAGGAGGTAACAAGCAAGCTAGACAAAGGAGAACTAGTGGACATGATTTATTTAGATTTCCAGAAGGCCTTTGACAAGGTGCCGCACAGGAGACTGTTAAATAAGTTAAGAGCTCATGGTGTTCAGGGTAAGATCCTGGCATGGATAGAGGATTGGCTGACTGGCAGAAGGCAAAGAGTGGGGATGAAGGGGTCTTTTTCAGGATGGCAGCCGGTGACTGGTCGTGTGCCTCAGGGGTCTGTGCTGGGACCACAACTTTTTACCATATACATTAATGATCTGGAAGAAGGTACTGTTGCTAAGTTTGCAGATATACAAAGATCTGCAGAGGGACGAGTAGTATTGAGGAAGCAAGGTGGGGGGAGGGGGGGGGGCTGCAGAAGGACTTGGACAAGCTAGGAGAATGGGCAATGTAGTGGCAAATGAAATACAATGTGGAAAAGTGTGAGGTTATGCACTTTGGAAGAAGGAATCTAAGCATAGACTATTTTCTAAATAGGGAGCTGCTTCAGAAAGCAGAAGCACAAAGGGACTTGGGAGTCCTTTTTCACAATTCTCTTAAGGTTAATGTGCAGGTTCAGTCGGCAGTTAAGAAGGCAAATGCAATGTCAGTATTCATGTCAAGAGGGCTGGAATACAAGACCAAGGATGTACTTCTGAGGCTGTATGAGGCTCTGGTCAGGCCCCATTTGGAATATTGTGAGCAGTTTTGGGCCCCATATCTAAGGAAGGATGTGCTGGCCTTGGAAAGGGTCCAGAGGAGGGTCACAAGAATGATCCCTGGAATGAAGAACGTGTCGTATGAGGAACGTTTGAGGACTCTGGGTCTGTACTCGTTGGAGCTTAGAGGAATGAGAGGGGATTGAAACATACAAGATACTGCGAGGCCTGGATAGAGTGGACGTGGAGAGGATGTTTCCACTTGTAGGAAAAACTAGAAGCAGAGGACACCATCTCAGACTAAAGGGACGATCGTTTAAAACAGAGATGAGGAGGAATTTCCTCAGCCAGAGGGTGGTGACTCTGTGAAACCCTTTGCCACAGAAGGCTGTGGAGGCCAAATCATTGAGTGTCTTTAAAACAGAGATAGATAGGTTTTTGATCAATAAGGGAATCAAGGTTATGGGGAGAAGGCAGGAGTATAGGGATGAGAAAATATCAACCATGATTGAATGGCGGAGCAGACTTGATGGGCCAAGTGGCCTAATTCTGCTCTGATGTCTTATGGTCTTATAAATGTCAGGAATTCCATTGGAATACATTCAATAACTAATTTATGCCAATCTTGAATTGATGGATATTTGAGACTAACCCAGAAACAGAAACGAGTCAGGATGTTGTCCCATCTGGAAGAGCCAGAATTAGGAACAAAGGATGAAATTCTAAGGCTCTGCCAAAGATCTTCTCCAGCACTCTGACGATACCAAACCAATAGCATTGAATCTTAACACGCGGTGTATATAATCACCCTTGACTTCCAGGTACTTCCAGCACATCGGGAATGTAGCAGGATCAAACCTGTATCTAAGACTAGGCATAATATGTAAGTAGTGCAGTATCTTAATTTGAGTCTCTCTTATTGTATTGCAAACAGAAAATTTACTGGCATAATTCCAGAAACAACCTCATGTATCCTCATAAATGCCAGTCCCCATGTTTTTTTCCCAAGACTGCACATTACCCAATGTATTAACATAGGATCTAGAACACAGGGTGTCATAGAACTTACTAATTAACTGTTTCGGTTCCACAGAATTCAGAATTTTTTCCACTGGTGAAATGAAGGAGTCAAGACCTAAAGTCGTTTTATTATGGATAAAATCTCTAAGCTGTAAGTACTTAAAACGGAATATCTCGGGACAACAAATTGTTGGCATAGCTGCTCAAAGGATGACAAGGAAGCATTGCTGAACATGTCTCGCAGCCTACAAATGCCTCTATCCCTCCATGTGTAGACTCCATGGTCCATAAGACTGGGTGGGAAGTCTGGGTTGCCTTGGACGGAGAGAGAGTGGAAGTCAGTTTAAATCTCCATTCTAATTGACTGACCAATCTCCAAGCTCTAGAATATTAATAATGATAGGATTATCACATTTTGCAATATCAGCCAGAATATCTTCATGGGGAAATACTTGTTGATTAGGATTTGAACACCTCTGCTACTCATTGAACAAGGAGTAAAAAACTTCCGATGGTGGCCATGAGCTGAACGGTCGCACGGACGGTGGCTCTTATCTAAGAACATTGACTAAGGCCCTTTAATCCCAACAAATGGGCACCAAAAGTACAGAAAATCCCCTAAATTAACGCCCCATCGACCGCACTGTCATCTAAGAAGGGAAAGAGCCAGCCGAAAAGCCAGCAAAGACGAGTGGAATGACACCCCAGCCTCAGAACAGGGAACCACACGTGGAGTCGGAGAACCGGCGAGGGCCGACCGCACAGACTTCCCAGCGCAGATCAGGCGATGATGGACCAAATTAACTCCTTTATCACCTCCAGGCACCAGAGACATAGTGAGGAGGTGAAAAAAGATATCTTGGCGAGGTGCCAATTGAGGTTGCAACAGCCCCCATGAGGGAGGCAATGGATAAAATAGAGCAGAGTCTAGAAGTCCAGGACACGGGACCTCGAAAAGCTGCCATGGATCAAGGAGACCAGATCGCTTCACTCGAGGCCGCGGCTGGTCAAGACCCAGAAGGGTTGAAGGACAAGGTCAACGACTAAGAAAATCGATCACCATAAGACCATAAGACATAGGAGCAGAATTAGGCCACTCGACCCATCGAGTCTGCTCCGCCATTCAATCATGGCTGATATGTTTCTCATCCCCATTCTCCTGCCTTCTCCCCCTAACCACTGATCCCCTTATAAATCAAGAACCCATCTATCTCTGTCTTAAAGGCACTCAGTGATTTGGCCTCCACAGCCTTCTGCGGCAAAGAGTTCCACAGATTCACCACCCTCTGGCTGAGGAAATTCCTCCTCATCAGTTTTAAAGGATCGTCCCTTTAGTCTGAGATTGGGTGCTCTGCTCTAGCTTTTCCTACAAGTGGAAACATTCTCTCCATGTCCACTCTATCCAGGGCACGCAGTATCCTGTAAGTTTCAATAAGATCCCCCTCATCCTTCTAAACTCCAACGAGTACAGAACCAGAGTCCTCAACACGACAAGCTCTTCATTCCAGGGATCATTCTTGTGACCCTCCTCTGGACCCTTTCCAAGGCCAGCACATCCTTCCTTAGATACGCGGCCCAAAACAGCTCACCATACTCCAAATGGGGTCTGACCAGAGCCTTATATAGCCTCAGAAGTACTTCTCTGGTCCTATCATTATTAATATTCTAGCCCTCTCGACATGAATGCTAACATTGCATTTGCCTTCCTAACTGCCGACTGAACCTGCACGTTAACCTTAAGAGAATCGTGAAGGACTCCCAAGTCCCTTTGTGCTTCTGATTTCCTAAGCATTTTCCCATTTAGAAAATAGTTTATTCCTCCAATTCTCCTTCCAAAGTGCATAACCTCACACTTTTCCACATTGTATTCCATCTGCCACATCATTGCCCACTCTCCTAGCCTGCCCAAGTCCTTCTGAAGCTCGCCTGCTTCCTCAATACTACCTGTCCCTCTACAGATCTTTGTATCATCTGCAAACTTAGCAACAGTGCCTTCAGTTCCTCCCTCCATTCATGTACTTTGTGAAAAGTTGTGGTTCCAGCACCGACCCCTGAGGTACACCATTAGTCACCGGCTGCCATCCTGAAAAAGACCCCTTTATCCCCACTCTCTGCCTTCTGCCAGTCAGCCAATCCTCTACCCATGCCAGGATCTGAACACCATAGGGTCTTAGCTTTTTTAACAGTCTCCTATGCGGCACCTTATCATAGAATTATCATAGAATTTACAGTGCAGAAGGAGCCCATTCGGCCCATCAAGTCTGCACCGGCTCTTGGAAAGAGCCCCCTACCCAAGGTCCACAACTCCACCCTATCCCCATAGCCCAGTAACCCCACCCAACACTAAGGGCAATTTTGGACACTAAGGGCAATTTAGCATGGCCAATCCACCTAACCTGCACATCTTTGGACTGTGGGAGGAAACCGCAGCACCCAGAGGAAACCCACGCACACACGGGGAGGATGCGCAGACTCCGCACAGATAGTGACCCAAGCCGGAATCGAACCTGGAACCCTGGAGCTGTGAAGTAATTGTGCTAACCACTGTGATACTGTGCTGCCCGCTAATCTTTTATTGTCACAAGTATGAAGTTACTGCGAAAAGCCCCGAGTCGCCACATTCCGGCGCCTGTTCGGGGAGGCCGGTATTGGAATTGAACCAGCGCTTCTGGCCTTGTTCTGCATTACAAACCAGCTGTCAAGCCCACTGAGCTAAGCCAGCCCGAGGCCTTCTGGAAATCTAAACAAATCACATCCACTGGTTCTCAAAAGAACAAAGAACAAAGAAAAGTACAGCACAGGAACAGGCCCTTCGGCCCTCCAAGCCCGTGCCGACCATGCTGCCTGCCTAAACTAAAATCTTCTACACTTTCTGGGTCCGTATCCCTCTATTCCCATCCTATTCATGTATTTGTCAAGATGCCCCTTAATTGTCACTATCGTCCCTGCTTCCACCACCTCCTCCGGCAGTGAGTTCCAGGCACCCATTACCCTCCATGTAAAAAACTTTCCTCGTACATCTCCTCTAAACCATGCCCCTCGCACCTTAAACCTATGCCCCCTAGTAATTGACCCCTCTACCCTGGGGAAAAGCCTCTGACTATCTACTCTGTCTATGCCCCTCATAATTTTGTAGACCTCTATCAGGTCACCCCTCAACCTCCGTCGTTCCAGTGAGAACAAACCGAGTTTATTCAACCGCTCCTCATAGCTAATGCTCTCCATACCAGGCAACATCCTGGTAAATCTCTTCTGCACCCTCTCTAAAGCCTCCACACCCTTCTGGTAGTGTGGCGACCAGAATTGAACACTATATGACCAGAATTGAACACTATCCTTTAGTGTTAGACATTCTCCTTTGTCTAACTTCCTTGTTACTTCCTCAAAGAACTCTAACAGATGTCAGACACGACCTCCCCTTGCCGAAGCCGTGTTGACTCAGTCCTATTTTATCATGCACTTCCAAGTACTCCGCGATCTCATCTTTCATAATGAACTCTAAAATCTTACCAATGACCGAAGTAAGGCTAACCGGCCTATAATTTCCCGTCTTCTGCCTCACTCCCTCCTCAAACAATGGTGTTACATTAGCCACTTTCCAGTCCTCTGGGACCCTTCCTGCTTCCAGTGATTCCTGAAAGATCATCACCAATGCCTCCAAAATCTCCTCAGCTATCTCTTTTAGAACCCTGGGGTGTAGTCCATCCGGTCCAGGTGTCCATCTTCAGACCTTTCAGTTTCCCCAGAACCTTCTCCTTGGTAATGGTCACTACACTCACCTCTGCCCTCTGGTTCTCCTGGAGATCTGGCATCCCACTGGTGTCTTCCACCGTAAAGACTGATGCAAAGTAACTATTCAGTTTGTCTGCCATTTCTTTGTTTTCTATTATTACTTCTCCACCCACATTTTCCAGTGGTCCGTGTCTATTTTTGCCTCTCTTACCTTTAATATATTTTTTAAATTTATATTACTAGCTAGCTTGCACTCATACTTCGTCTTCTCCCCCCTTATTGCTTTTTTAGTTGTCCTTTGCTCGCTTTTAAAGGCTTCCCAATCCTCTGGCTTCCCACTAATTCTCACCACTTTGTTTGCTTTTTCTTTAGCTTTTATGCTGTCCTTGCTTTCCCTCATCAGCCATGGATGCCTTGCCTCCCCTTAGCATGTTTCTTCTTCCTTGGGATGAATTTCTGTTGTGCCTCCCGAATAACCGCCTGCTTTCCCCCAAAACTCCTGCCATTGCTGTGCCACTGTCTTCCCTGCTAGGCTTCTTTCCCAATCAACTCTGGCCAGCTCCTCCCTCATGTCGTTGTAGTTACCCTTATTTAATTGTAATACCGTTACATCTGATTGCAGCTTCTCCCTCTCAAACTGCAGGGTAAATTCTATCATATTGTGGTCACTGCTCCCTAAGGGGTCCTTCACCGTAAAGTTTCCTAATCAAGTCGGCCTCATTACACATCACCAAATCCAGAATTGCCTGTTCCCTGGTCAGCTCTGTCACCAGCTGCTCCAAAAAACATCTCTTAGACATTCCACAAATTCCCTTTCTTGGGATCCACTATCAACCTGATTTTCCCAGTCCACCTGCAAATTGAAGTCCCCCATGATTATTGTAATATTGCCTTTTTTACCTGCCTTTTCTACCTCCTGATTTATTTTCTGCCCCACCTCCTGACTACTGCTAGGGGGCCTGTACATAACTCCCAACAGGGTCTTTTTACCTTTGCGATTCCTTAACTCTATCCACAGAGATTCTATGCCTTCTGAACCTATATCACTCCTTGCTATCACATCGCAAAGCTTAACAATCGTGGGGCTGACGGAGGGAACAGAGGGGAAACACCGCACTGAATATATCACAGAGATGCTCGAGAAGCTGGTTGGCGAGGAGGGCGTCGCCAAGCCCCTGGAGATAGACCCCGCCCACAGGTCGCTTCGGCAGTGGCCCAGAGCTGGGGAACCACCGCGGGAAATAATCATAAAACTCCAGTTTTAGATAGGTGGAGGGGCAGGTAGTATGGAGGAGGTGGGGAGGCTGCAGAAAGATTTAGACAGTTTAGGAGAGTGGTCCAAGAAATGGCTGATGAAATTCAACGTGGGCAAGTGTGAGGTCTTGCACTTTGGAAAAATGAATAGAGGCATGGACTATTTTCTAAACGGTGACAAAATTCATAATGCTGAAGTGCAAAGGGACTTGGGAGTCCTAGTCCAGGATTCTCTAAAGGTAAACTAGCAGGTTGAGTCCGTAATTAAGAAAGCAAATGCAATGTTGTCATTCATCTCAAGAGGCTTGGAATATAAAAGCAGGGATGTACTTCTGAAGCTTTATAAAGCATTAGTTAGGCCCCATTTAGAATACTGTGAGCAATTTTGGGCCCCACACCTCAGGAAGGACATACTGGCACTGGAGCGGGTCCAGCGGAGATTCACACGAATGATCCCAGGAATGGTAGGCCTAAAATACGATGAACGTCTGAGGATCCTGGGATTATATTCATTGGAGTTTAGGAGGTTGAGGGGAGATCTAATAGAAACTTACAAGATAATGAATGGCTTAGATAGGGTGGATGTAGGGAAGTTCTTTCCATTAGCAGGGGAGACTAGGACCCGGGGGCACAGCCTTGGAATAAAAAGGAGTCACTTTAGAACAGAGATGAGGAGACATTTCTTCAGCCAGAGAGTGGTGGGTCTGTGGAATTCATTGCCACAGAGGGCGGTGGAGGCCGGGACGTTGAATGTCTTTAAGACAGAAGTTGATCAATTCTTGATTTCTCGAGGAATTAAGGGCTATGGAGAGCGGGTAAATGGAGTTGAAATCAGCCATGATTGAATGGCGGAGTGGACTCGATGGGCCGAATGGCCTTACTTCCGCTCCTATGGCTTATGGTCCATAGATACCAGGATAAAGAGCGGATCCTCAGGTGGCAGAGAGCGCAAAGAGGTGCAAGTGGAAAGGTCATCCCTTCCTCAGGAAACTAAGGAAATCCGGCATGTCCACATTGACTCTTGTGGTAGTATGTATTGGGGGTCATGTGGGACTGGAAGCCCTAATGTCATTGGCTGACAGATCCCGGGTCCTGGTTGGCCGTTGACCTCTAGCTCCGCCCTGAAGGCGGAGTATAAGAAGCCGGAGTCTTCCCCCGCAGGCCAGTTTACTATCGAGCTGCGGGGGAACAGACACGCTTAATAAAGCCTCATCGACTTCACTCTATTCGTCTCATGGAGTCTTTGTGCGCTACAATTTATTAAGCGTGCCTAAAAAGGACTATGGAGCTCAGGATCATTCCGGAATGCCTGAGGATCAGCCCCCACGCAGTGAACGCGGCAGCAGCCTTCAAGCACTGGCAGACTTGCTTCGAGGCCTACCTCAGAACGACCACCGGCCGGGTCTCAGAAGACCAAAAACTGCAGGTCCTGCACTCGAGGGTGAGCACGGAGATTTTCTCCCTCATCCAGACGGCGTTCGCAGCACTGAAAAGTCTCTATGTCCGCCCAGTTGACCAAATCTACGCTCGCTACCAGCTCGCGACGAGACGGCAAGCTCCCGGAGAATCGATGGACGAATTCTACGCCGCGCTGCTGATTTTGGGACGAGCCTGCAGCTGCCCATCGGTGAACGCAAACGAACACACGGACATGTTAATGCGCGATGCTTTTGTGGCAGGTATGCAATCCTCCCAAATCCGCCAAAGACTTCGAGAAAAAGAGTCGCTAGGACTCTCAGAGGCACGGGCCCTAGCAGCCTCCCTAGACGTGGCCGCGCGTAATACCCGCGCCTACGGCCCCGACCGCGCGGCAACCCATTGGGCCCCGTACGTACCCGTCGCGGCAAACCCCCTACCCCCCCGCGGACACCCCACAGGCTTGCGCGGTCCAAACGCCGAGTCGCACCGGGGGCGCCCGCTGTTATTTCTGCGGCCAGGCAAAACACCCCCGACAGTACTGCCCGGCCCGCGCAGCTATCTGCAAAAGCTGCGGGAAAAAGGGCCATTATGCGGTTGTGTGCCGGTCCCGCGAGGTCGCCGCTGTCCCGGGAGAACAGGGAGCCCTGCAAGCCGTTTACGCGCCCCAACCCCCCCAGCACGCCATGTACGACCTGCAGGCGCAGCCGCTCTGGGTCCCGACCACCGCGGTCCCGGGAGAACTGGGAGCTCTGCACGCCGCTTACGCTCCCCAACCCCCCTCCCCGCAGTCCATGTATGACCCGCCGCCGGCACTACCGCTTTGGGTCCCGGCCAACACTCTCCACGGAGAGGAGGGAGTTTTGCGCGTCCCTAACGCCACCCTAACCCCCACCCCGCGCCCCACGCCTGACCCGCCGGCGCCACCTACTTGGGCCCCGACCACCGCTGTCCCCGGTGAGGGAACTCCGCGCGGTCCTAGCGCTCGCGGTCCTAGCGCTCGCGGTCCTAGAGCTTCCCAGCCCCCCCAGCACACCATGTGCGACCCGCAGACGCCGCCATTTTGGGTCCCGGCCACCACGAGGGGAGGAGGGGCGCCGCCATCTTGGACCGCCCCAGACCTGTACGACGCATGGGGGCGGCCATTTTGTCCACCCCCACCGCCATCTTGTGACCCCCCCAGCCACGTGCGATGTATGGGGGTGGCCATTTTGTCCACCCCCGACGCCATCTTGGACGGCAACAACGGACCCCACTCCACTACTACAACCATGTCTCGCTTCAATTACGCTCGATCAAGCTCGGCCCCGGACACTCCAGACGACGACGACAACGGTGCTAATAAACGGCCACGAGACGCCATGCCTAGTCGACTCCGGGAGCACGGAGAGCTTTATACATCCCGACACGGTAAGACGCTATTCCTTGACCACCTATCCCAGCGCACAAAAGATTTCCCTAGCTGCAGGATCCCACTCCGTACAGATCCAGGGATTCTGCATAGTTACCCTAACGGTGCAGGGGAGGGAGTTCAAAAACTACAAACTAAACGTCCTTCCCCAACTCTGTGCCCCCACCTTGCTGGGATTAGATTTCCAATGCAATCTACAGAGCCTTACGTTCAAATTCGGCGGCACAATACCCCCACTCACTATCTGCGGCCTCGCAACCCTCAAGGTGCAACCTCCGTCCTTGTTTGCGAACCTCACCCCGGATTGCAAACCCGTCCCCACTAGGAGCAGACGGTACAGCGCCCAGGACCGGACCTTCCTTCGGTCCGAAGTCCAGCGGCTACTAAAGGAGGGCATAATCCAGGCCAGCAATAGTCCCTGGAGAGCGCAGGTGGTAGTAGTGAAGACAGGGGAGAAACAAAGGATGGTCATTGACTATAGCCAGACCATCAACAGGTACACACAACTAGACGCGTACCCTCTCCCCCGCATATCCGACATGGTCAACCGGATTGCCCAATATAAAGTCTTCTCCACCGTGGACCTCAAGTCCGCCTACCATCAGCTCCCCATCCGCCCAAGTGACCGCAAGTACACAGCCTTCGAGGCAGACGGGCGATTATACCATTTCCTACGGGTCCCTTTTGGCGTCACAAACGGGGTCTCGGTCTTCCAACGGGAGATGGACCGAATGGTTGATCAACATGGGTTGCGGGCCACGTTCCCGTATCTCGACAATGTAACCATCTGCGGCCACGATCAGCAGGACCACGACGCCAACCTCCAAAAATTCCTCCAGGCCGTCAAAGCCTTGAACCTCACGTACAACGAGGACAAGTGCGTTTTTAGCACCGATCGGCTAGCCATTCTGGGCTACGTAGTGCGCAATGGGATAATAGGCCCCGACCCCGAACGTATGCGCGCACTCATGGAATTTCCCCTCCCGCACTGCCCAAAAGCCCTGAAACGCTGCTTGGGGTTCTTTTCATACTACGCCCAGTGGGTCCCCAGTACGCAGACAAGGCCCGCCCCCTAATACAGACCACGACCTTCCCTCTGTCGACAGAGGCTTGCCAGGCCTTCAGCCGCATCAAAGCGGATATCGCAAAGGCCACGATGCGCGCCATCAACGAGTCCCTCCCCTTCCAGGTCGAGAGCGACGCCTCCGACGTAGCTCTAGCGGCCACCCTTAAACAAGCGGGCAGACCCGTGGCCTTTTTCTCCCGGACCCTCAACGCCTCAGAAATCCGCCACTCTTCAGTAGAAAAGGAAGCCCAAGCCATATTGGAAGCTGTGCGACATTGGAGGCATTACCTGGCCGGCAGGAGATTCACTCTCCTCACGGACCAACGGTCGGTAGCCTTCATGTTCGATAATGCACAGCGGGGCAAAATCAAGAACGACAAGATCTTAAGGTGGAGGATTGAGCTCTCCACCTTCAACTATGAGATTTTGTATCGTCCCGGAAAGCTGAACGAGCCGTCCGATGCCCTATCCCGCGGCACATGTGCCAACGCACAAATTAGCCGCCTCCAAACCCTCCATGAGGACCTCTGCCACCCGGGGGTCACTCGGTTTTACCACTTCATCAAGTCCCGCAATCTCCCATACTCTTTAGAGGAGGTCCGTACAGTCACAAGGGACTGCCACATCTGCGCGGAATGCAAGCCGCATTTTTTCAGGCCAGATGGAGCGCACCTGATTAAGGCTTCCCGCCCCTTTGAACGCCTCAGTCTCGATTTCAAAGGGCCCCTCCCCTCCACCGACCGCAACGCATATTTTCTTAATGTGGTGGACGAATACTCCCGCTTCCCTTTTGCCATTCCCTGTTCTGACATGACCGCGGGCACAGTCATTAAAGCCCTGAACAGCATCTTCACACTGTTCGGTTACCCCGCTTACGTCCACAGCGACAGGGGGTCCTCTTTCATGAGTGACGAGCTGCGCCAGTTCCTGCTCAGCAAGGGCATAGCCTCAAGCAGGACGACCAGCTACAACCCCCGGGGGAACAGGCAAGTAGAGAGGAAGAACGGCACGGTCTGGAAGGCCGTCCTACTGGCCCTACGGTCCAGGGACCTCCCAGTTTCACGGTGGCAGGAGGTCCTCTCGGACGCTCTCCACTCCATCCGGTCGTTATTATGTACGAGCACTAATCAAACGCCTCATGAGCGTCTCCTTGTTTTCCCTAGGAGGTCCTCCTCTGGAACGTCGCTGCCGACCTGGCTGACGGCCCCAGGACCCATCCTGCTCCGAAAGCATGTGCGGGCACATAAGGTGGACCCGTTGGTCGAAAGGGTTTACCTCCTCCACGCGAACCCCCAGTACGCCTACGTGGAGTACCCCGACGGCCGACAGGACACGGTCTCCCTGCGGGATCTGGCGCCCGCCGGCAACACGCACCCCCCCCCCCGACACCATCAACCCAACCCCTCCCCTTCCTGCCACCACCGCACCCCGCGACCGCCCCCTTCCCAGGAGGATCGGTTCCCCTCCCCTCTCACCGACCAAGAATAAAGCCCAAGTTGAAACCGTAAGGCTCCTGGAGGCGACAACACCGGTACAAGCACCACCACCACCGGGGCCGAGGCGATCGACACGGACGACCAGACCACCCGACCGACTCGTGGCGTCGATCTAAAACTAAATATGGACTTTTCACAAGAACATTTTGCTTTTCTTCCCATACCCTCTGTAAATAGTTGCAACAGGACAAAATTGTACAATACTGTATTGCCTTGTGAATGTTTTTTTTCCTCCCAGGACCAGCCCTGTAAACCCTTACCACCATACGAAGCATCACCCCGCCGGGTTCATTTTTGCCACGGGGTGAATGTGGTAGTATGTATTGGGGGTCATGTGGGACTGGAAGCCCTAATGTCATTGGCTGACAGATCCCGGGTCCTGGTTGGCCGTTGACCTCTAGCTCCGCCCTGAAGGCGGAGTATAAGAAGCCGGAGTCTTCCCCCGCAGGCCAGTTTACTATCGAGCTGCGGGGGAACAGACACGCTTAATAAAGCCTCATCGACTTCACTCTATTCGTCTCACGGAGTCTTTGTGCACTACAACTCTTACCAACTTTTACAGATGCACCATAGAAAGCATCCTATCAGGCTGCATCACAGCCTGGTATGGCAACTGCTCGGCCCGGGACCACAAGAAACTTCAGAGAGTCGTGAACACCGCCCAGTCCATCACACGAACCTGCCTCCCATCCATTGACTCCATCTACACCTCCCGCTGCCTGGGGAAAGCGGGCAGTATAATCAAAGATCCCTCCCACCCGGCTTACTCACTCTTCCAACTTCTTCCATCGGGCAGGAGATACAGAAGTCTGATAACACGCACGAACAGACTCAAAAACAGCTTCTTCCCCAGTCACCAGACTCCTAAATGACCCTCTTATGGACTGATTTCATTAACACTAAACCCTGTATGCTTCATCCGATGCCAGTGCTTTTGTAGTACATTGTATATGTTGTGTTGCCCTATTATGTATTTTCTTTTATTCCCTTTTCTTCTCATGTACTTAATGATCTGTTGAGCTGCTCACAGAAAAATACTTTTCACTGTACCTCGGCACACGTGACAATAAACAAATCCAATCCAATCCAATCCAATCCAGGACATTGGTGCCGATCTGGCCATGCGCCTGGCAGAATTCAACAGGGCCAAATCCGCACTCTACAAAAGTGGAGTGCAGTTTGGGATGCTCTACCCTGCCAAACTGTGGGCCATGTATCAGGGCAGAGAACTGTACTTCAAAGTCCCAGAGGGGGGCCAACAGGTTTGTCCAGAAAAATGGACTGTACATGAAACAATCAAGGGCAATGGCCAGAAAGCAGGCAGTAAAAATCTGAGAGGAACAGGTCCGACCAGATGCAGGGGATTAGAAGTGTGGGGGATGGGGAAGAGACACAGACGGGGTTAAATCAGGGAATCCGGCTGTTAGGGGAGGCACTACACTAGCGAACAATCTGGTGTATGGAGGTACAACGAAGAATGAGACTGCAGCACACCTCCCGGGAGGGAGGGAGGACCCGACAGGAGGGAAGGAAAGAACAGAATTTCAAGGGTAACCAAAGGGCTGTGATCGGGGGGAAATCACAGCGTAAAGGGTTCTTAAGGACAGGAAGGAAGGGCAGCCTGGTAGCATCTAATCAACTCCATACTGGAGGTGGATCGCAGCACTCCACAGCCCCAACCATGGAAAAGACAAAAAAGCTGTAGATGAAATTTGACCTTCTCTCCACACGGAAGGCAGTCCACCAGCTCACCAGGCACGGGGGGGCCTTCTATGAACATGGAGATAAGACCAGCCGAATGCTGGCGCACCAGCTAAGAAAACAAGCTGCTGCAATTTAGGGACAGAAATTGTAAGATGGTGGCAGACCCGAAAAGGTCTGAACACGAATGAGGTGAAAAAGGCCATTGCGAACTATTACTGAGGCCTGTACACCTCCAAAGCCCCAGATAGGGACACAGAGATGAAGCAGTTCTTCAACAGACTGGATATACCGGTCGGGTGGGGGAGGACATGAAACAAGAGCTGGGAGCACTGCTGGGGCTACACGGCAATGTGGAATATATTAAATTCCATGCAGTCAGGGAAAGCGCCAGGATCAGATGGGTTCACGGCAGACTTTTACAAAACATTTGCAGCACCACTGGCCCCGCACCTGCGGGAGATGTTCAATGATTCACTGTCGAAGGGGGCCCTGCCGCCCACGCTGGCCCAGGCCTCAATATCACTGATCCCCAAAAAGGACATAGACCCGACCGAGTGTGGATCGTACAGACCTATATCTCTCTTAAACACTGATGCAAAAATTCTGGCGAAAGCTCTGGCGAGACGCCTGGAAAGCTGCCTGCCAGAAGTGATAGAGGAAGATCAGACCAGGTTTGTCAAGGGTAGACAGCTAACAGTGAACATCAGATGCCTGCTGACCCCAGCCGGGGAGAGGACATCAGAGGTGATCATCTCCCTGGAGGCTGAGGAAACCTTTGATCGAGTAGAATGGAGGTACCTCATGGAGGTGCATAAACAGTTTAGGTTTGGAGCTGGCCAGCATGGGAAAGATAACAGGACACCTTAGGGAGTTTGGTGGCCTTCGCAGGCTACAAACTCAACTTGGGGAAGAGTGAAATCTTCCCGCTGAACCACTGAGGGAGGAACGGAGCTGGAAGGACAACCGTATAAAGTGACCCAAACCAACTTCAGATACCTGGGGATACAAGTTCCCCACAACTGGACGAGGCTCCACAGGTGGAACCTCGCCAGCCTGGTGGAGGTGGTGAAGAGGGACATGCAAAGATGGGACTCACTCCCTCTTTCACTCGCGGTAAGTGTACAGATGGTTAAAATGAACATGCTGCCCAGATACATCTTCGTATTGTTATGGACCAGGGTTTAGAGAGCCTCAAAGTGTATCATGGTGATCACCTGACCCACGACTTTTACTAGATTGTGGTATGGGGAGCACACAGCCTACTCTACAGGTGTGGTGCAGCGGAAATTTTAAAGTAATTTTTAAAGCAAAACAATGTTTATTCTATGAACTCAGTTAACCTTTTTAAAACATACAGTGAACATCTTAGCACCCATCAATTCAAATACACCCCCCCCCCAAAGAATATAACACTCTAAGTAATCCTTAAACTTTCCTTTGAACATCCATAAGACAAAAATCCTTTCTACAGAAGCACATCAGGTTTAAATTCTCTACTGAGAGCAGTTATCACTCTGAATTCACCAAATTTAGTCTTTAGATGGCAGAGAGATCAAAATGACACCTTCTTTGGCTGGCTTCAGCTCCAACACTAAAACAAAACCAAAACAACAGACACACCCAAGCTTTTCCTCAAAGCAAAACTAAAAAGCTCAGCTCCACCCACACTCTGACATCACTACAGCCACTTGAGCAGACAACCATTTCTTAAAGTGACATTCCCATGCCACTTCCCCCCAAGAAAAAAAAAACCCATCAACTTCAAGATGGTTTCATTTTTCACCTTTTCACTTTCCTTTAAGAAATGCAGACAGTAAAGATACTTTTTCATTTAAAAAAACAACACACGCAAACAGGCATAATAACATAGTCCATTTCAGTTCTTCTTCCTGTAACTCATCATCACATTCTGGATAAAGCATCGGCTATCACGTTTTCTCGTCCTGTCACATGTATTATTTTTAAACGAAATGGCTGTAACAATAAACTCCATCAAAACAGTCTTGCATTGTTATTCCGGAATTGCACCATAAACATCAGTGGATTATGATCAGTATAGATAATTGTGTCAGACAGATTGCTGGTCACATAAATTTGAAAATGTTGCAAAGCCAGCACCAAACTCAAAGTCTCCTTCTCATTCGTGGAATACTTCTGGTGAGAATTCAATTTTTTGAAAAATAACCAATAGGCCGCTCTAGCCCTTTGTCGTCATCTTGTAGAAGCACCACACCAACGCCCACATCACTCGCATCAACAGCCACATTGAATGGTTTTGTGTAATTTGGGATGGCTAACACAGGAGCAATGGTTAACACAGCCTGCAGGCAAGTGATTTTCATTTAAGGGGCTGTTTAGCACAGGGCTAATTCGCTGGCTTTGAAAGCAGACCAAGGCAGGCCAGCAGCACGGTTCAATTCCCGTACCAGCCTCCCCGAACAGGCGCCGGAATGCAGCGATTAGGGGCTTTTCACAGTAACTTAATTTGAAGCCTGCTTGTGGCAATAAGCGATTTTCATTTCATCAAATTTCTGTTGACACTCGCTGTCCACTGGAATTTGTTATGCTTCTTCAGCAAGTCCGTCAGTGGAGCAACCACACTGCTAAAATTCGGTACAAATTTCCGGTAAAATCCACTCTTACCCAGAAATCGCATTATTTCCCGTTATGTCAAGGGTATTGGAAACTACCTAATAACTTTTGTTTTCACATCCCGTGGGACCATTCGACCCTGTCCGATTGTATGGCCAAGGAAAGTGACTTGGGCTTTTCCAAATTCACTTTTGGCTAGCTTTATCACCAAACCCGCCTCCTGAAGTCAATTGAATAACTCCATCAAATGCTTCAAATGTTCTGTCTATGTCTGGCTAAAAATTACCAGATCGGTGATGTATACCGTACAATTGGGTAATCCTGAAACAACTTTGTTAGTTAACTATTGAAATGTGCTGGGGCATTTTTCATACCAAATGGCATAACTTTGAATTGGTACATACCACCTGAAGTCACAAAACCTGAAATCTCCTTCACCCTTTCGGATAAAGGTACCTGCCAGTAACCTTTGAGTAAGTCCACTTTGGAAATACAAGCTGATTGTCCCACTGTCTCAATGCAATCCTTTAAATGTGGGATAGGATAAGAGTACGTTCTTGTAACTGCATTAACCTTTCTATAGTCCACACACAACCGTTGGGTACTGTCCGGTTTTGGTACCATCACTATTGGTGAGCTCCATTGGCTGCAACCCACTTCAATTATGCCATTTTTAAGCATACTTTCAATCTCTTTGTTAACCTGTGCCAATTTTAAAGGGTTAAGGCTATATGGATGTTGTTTAATTGGAACAGCATTTCCCACATCTACATCATGTATAGCCATTTTTGTACTTCCCAATTTATCTCCACAAACTTGCCCATGTGATATCAATAACTCTTTCAGGTCAGTCCGTTTTTCCTCTGGAAGGTAACTCAACAATTTATCCTAATTTTTAAGAACATCTCGTTTTCCAATGTAATTTGAGGAATGTCAAATTCACAGTCATCTAGATTTGGTTCATCACTTTGAGTTAGAATCATTAAAACCTCCTCCTTTTCGGGACTTCCAGTAGTGGCCATGACCTGTTAGGTCGCGCGAACGGCAGCTCCCACCGGGATCGGTTTTTCGGGCCGCTAAAAGGAGCGGCGGTGGTAATTGACAGGAGGAACCGGCGGAGGAATGGACGTGGGAGAGGCTCCCCCCAGTGGAGAGAACCAGGAACGGAGCCGGCAGACATGCGAACCCGGGGAACAAGGTCGAGAAGGTCCAGGAGGACAAAATGGCGGCCAGAGAAGATCGGGAGATGTGGACCCAGTGGGCCAGAGAACAGCAGGAGCTCCTTAAAAACTGCTTCATGGAGCTGAAAATGGAGATGCTGGCCTCCATGGAAAGAATTGTGGTGACCCAGAAGGCACAGGAGAAAGAGATCAAGGAGGTGAGGAGGAAGGTGGCGGAGAGCGAGGGCGAGATCCTGGGCCTGGAGGTAAGGTGGAGGCGCTCCATAAGAGATGGCAGGAGAGGCTGGATGACCTTGATAGCAGGTCTCGGAGCCATAATCTGCGGATCCTGGGCCTTCCCGAAGGAGCAGAGGGGGCAGACGCGAGCATGTAAGTGGCCACAATGCTGGGGACGTTGATGGGCGCGGGGGCCTTCCCGCGGCCCTTGGAGCTTGATGTGGCGCACAGGGTTCTCGCCAGAAAGCCGAGGGTAAACGAGCCACCGAGGGCGATGGTGATATGGTTTCAGCGCTTGGCAGACCGGGAGCGAGTCCTGCGGTGGGCGAAGAAAGAGCGGAGCAGTAAGTGGGAGAACGGCGAGATCCAAATTTACCAGGACCTGTGAGCTGAGCTGGCGAGGAGGCATGCAGGTTTTAACCGGGCGAAGGCGGTCCTCCATGGTAAAGGGGTGAAGTTTGGGCTCCTGCACCCGGCGAGACTGTGGGTAACGTACCAGGACAGGCAGCACTATTTTGATTAGCCGGACGAGGCGTAGTCGTTCATCAGGCAGGAGAAGCTGGACCTGAACTAAGGGACAGGTGTATGGGGGTGAAATGTGTGGGTGGGGAGGGACCGAGGGGAGGACAGCGGGTAAAGCATAAGTTTATGGGCCTGTCTGCCCTGGTTTGGTTGGTGGATTTGTTGTTCGTTTTGTTTGTTTTCCAGGTGTTTTGTTTTCCAGGTGTTCGGTGCTAGGGGGCGGGAAACGCCCGGGACAGGCTGTCTGGCGCACAGGGAGGTCCCAGGTGGCGCTTGCCCCTCTACCCTGCGGGGTAGGGGGCCCGAAGGAGGCAACAAGTTAAGGGTTGGTATATAGAGGCGGGAGCGGCCGGGGTCAGCATGGGTGAGCTGACTCACGGAAGCACAATGGGAGGGAAACCAGAGCTAAGCGGATGCTTGGCTGGGGGATGGGGGGGGGGGGGGGCACGGGCACGGGGGCTGCTGCTTTGCTGACTGAAGGGGAGCCAGGTGAGGGGTATGGATGGAGAGTCGGGCGGGGGGTCCGCCGGGGGGAGAGCTGGAGGAGGGGGGCGGGGGCACGCGGCTGGCCGAAAAAGGGAGATGGCTAGTCGGCGGGATGGGGGGGTGGTCAACCCCCCGACCAGGCTGATCACGTGGAACGTGAAGGGCCTGAATGGGCCGGTCAAGCGGTCCCACGTGTTCTCGCATTTGAAGGGGTTGAAGGCGAACGTGGCCATTTTGCAAGAGACGCACTTAAAGCTCGCTGACCAGATGAGGCTGAGGAAAGGATGGGTGGGACAAGTGTTTCACTCGGGGTTAGACTCCAAGACCAGAGGGGTGGCCATTTTGATCAGTAAACGAGTGGCATTTGAGGCGGGGAGCATCGTGGCGGACAAGGGGGGCAGGTATATAATGGTGAGTGGCAAGCTGCAGTGGGCCCGGGTGGTGTTAGTGAATGTATATGCCCCGAACTGGGACGATGCGGACCTCATGAGGCGCGTGTTGGGTAGGATCCCGGACTTGGAGATAAGTCACCTGATAATGGGAGGGGACTTTAATACGGTCTTTGATCCGAGCTTGGATCGTTCCAAGTCCAGGTCGGGAAAGAGGCCGGCGACGGCCAGGGCCTTGTGGGAGTTCATGGGCCAGATGGGGGGAGTGGACCCCTGGAGGTTTGCACGGCCAAGGACGAAGGAGTTTTCCTTTTTCTCCCATGTCCATAAAGTCTATTCGCGAATAGACTTCTTTGTGCTGAGTAAGGCGTTAATCCGAGGGTGGAGGGGGTCGAATACTCGGCCATTGCGGTCTCGGACCATGCCCTGCACTGGGTGGACCTGCGACTGGGGGCGGAAGGGGGTCAGCGCCCTCTCTGGCGACTGGATGTGGGGCTGCTGGCGGACAAAGAGGTGTGCGGGCGGATAAGGAGGAGTATTGAGAATTATGTGGGAATGAACGACACAGGAGAGGTGACGGTGGCAGTGGTTTGGGAGGCTCTGAAGGCGGTCGTTAGGGGAGAGTTAATCTCCATTAGGTCCCATAGAGAGAAGAAGGAGAGGGCGGAGAGGGAGAGACTGGTGGGAGAGATACTCAGGGTAGGTAGGAGGTACGCGGAGGCCCCAGAGGGGGGGCTGTTGAACGAGCGCTGGAAATTACAGGCGGAGTTCGACTTGCTGACCACGGGGAAGGCGGAGGCGCAGCTGAGGAAAGCGAAGGGGGCAGTTTATGAGTATGGGGAGAAGGCGAGTAGGATGCTGGCGCACCAGCTGCGCAGGAGGGAGGTGGCCAGAGAGATTGGGGGAGTGCGGGATAGGGAAGGCAACATGGTGCTGAGCCCAGAGAGGGTCAATGAAGTCTTCAGGGAGTTCTACGGAAGGTTATACGAGTCGGAACCCCCCGGGGAGGGGGAAGGGATGAGGCAGTTCATGGACCGGTTGTGGTTCCCAAGGGTGGAAGCAGAGTGTATGGAGGGACTGGGGGCCTCGATTGAGTTGGAGGAGGTAGTCAGGGGGCTGGCAGGCATGCAGACGGGCAAGGCCCCGGGCGGCTTCCCCGCAGAATTTTACAAGAAGTTCTCGGAGCTGCTAAGCCCGCTCCTGATGAGAACCTTCAATGAGGCAAAGGAGAAAGTGACCCTCCCACCGACAATGTCGCAGGCATTGATCTCGCTCATCCTGAAGGAGAAGGATCCGCTTCAGTGTGGGTCCTACAGGCCGATATCGCTCCTGAACGTGGATGCCAAGCTGTTGGCAAAAATTCTGGCCACCAGAATAGAGGACTGTGTCCCGGGAGTGATTGGGGAGGACCAGACGGGTTTTTTTAAGGGCAGGCAGCTGAACGCGAACGTGAGGAGGCTCCTGAATATTATCATGATGCCCTTGGAGGGGGGGGAGGTGGAGGTGGAGGCTGCGATGGACTCAGAGAAGGCCTTTGACAGGGTGGAGTGGGAGTATCTGTGGGAGGCGCTAGGCAGGTTTGGATTTGGGGAGGGATTTATAGGGTGAGTCAAGCTGCTGTACCAGGCCCCTGTAGCGAATGTGTCCACAAACCGGCTAAGCTCGGAATATTTCAGGCTGCACCGGGGGACGAGACAGGGTGTCCCCTGTCCGCGTTGCTGTTTGCCCTGGCAATTGAGCCGTTGGCCATTGCGCTCAGGACTTCGAGGGATTGGAGGGGGCTGGTGCGCAGAGGGGAGGAACATCGGGTCTCCCTCTACGCGGATGACCTGCTGTGGTATATTTCTGACCCGTTAGAGGAGATGGGGGAGGTCATGCGGATCCTGGGGGACTTCGGGAGGTTCTCGGGGTATAAGTTGAACGTGGGGAAGAGTGAGCTGTTTGTGGTCCATGGTAGGGGCCAGGAGGAGAGACTGAGGGAGCTCCCGCTCAGGATAGTGGAGAGGAGCTTTCGGTACTTGGGGATACAAGTGGCTAGGAACTGGGATGCCCTGCACAGGCTCAACTTAACCCGGCTAGTGGAGCAGATGGAGGGAGAGTTTAAAAGGTGGGATATGCTCCCGCTTTCCCCTGGTGGGACAGGTGCAGACTGTGAAGATGACAGTTCTCCCCAGGTTCTTCTTCGTATTTCAGTGCCTCCCCATTTTCATCCCCGGGTCCTTCTTTAAGCGGGTGAATAGGATTGTTACGGGATTTGTGTGGGCGAATAAAACCCTGTAAGTCAAAAGGGTATTCTTGGAGCGTAGCCGGGGGGGGGGGGGGGGGGGAACTGGCTATGCCGAACTTCTGCAGTTATTACTGGACGACCAATGTGGCCATGATTAGGAAATGGGTGATGGAGGAGGGGGCGGCATGGGAGCGGCTGGAGGCGGTGTCGTGTACAGGCACCAGGCTAGGGGCACTTGTTACGACTCCGCTGCCGTTCTCGCCGGCACGATACACCACAAGTCCGGTGGTGATGGCGGCACTGAGGATCTGGGGGCAGTGGAGGAGACACAGGGGAGAGGAGGGGGCCTCGGTGTGGACCCCGATACGGAATAACCACAGATTTGCTCCGGGTAGGATGGGTGGGGGGGTACCAAGGCTGGTATAGGGCAGGTATTAGGAGGATGGGGGACCTGTTTATAGACGGGGTTTTCCCCAGCATGCAGGTGCTGGAGGAGAGGTTCGGCCTGCCCCCGGGGAATGCGTTCAGGTACCTTCAGGTTCGGGACTTCCTTAGAAAACAGGTGGGGACATTCCCGCGGCTGCCCCCACGTAGGACCCAGGATAGGGTGGTGTCTGGCATCTGTGTTGGGGAGGGGAAGGTGTCGGACATATATCAGGAGCTGCAGGCGGTAGAGGGAGCCTCAGTGGGGGAGTTAAAGGATAAGTGGGAGGAGCTGGGCGAGGAGCTGGATGAGAGCCTGTGGGCCGATGCCCTGGGCAGGGTGAACTCCTCCTCATCATGTGCCAGGCTCGGATTAATCCAGTTTAAGGTGGTGCATCGGGCGCATATAACGGCGGCAAGAATGAGTAGGTTTTTTGGGGTGGAGGACAGGTGCCCGAGGTGTGCAGGGAGTCCGTCGAATCATGCCCATATGCTTTGGGCATGCCCGGTGCTTAAAGGATTCTGGCAGGGGCTTGCAAGGGTGATGTCTAGGGTTTTGGACGCTCGGGTGAATGCGTGTCCAACGGTAGCGATATTTGGGGTGGCGGAGGATCCGGGAGTGCAGGAAGCGAAAGAGGCCGAGGTACTGGCCTTTGCCTCCCTGGTCGCCCGGAGACGGATTTTGTTAATGTGGAGGGACTCGAAACCCCTGAGCGTGGAGACCTGGGTTAGCGATATGGTGGGGTTCCTCAGCCTGGAGCGAATAAAGTTCGCCTTGAGATGGTCCTTGATGGGGTTCTCCCGGCGGTGGCAACCTTTCCTTGACTTTCTTGGGGAGCAGTAAGTGTCAGCAGCAGCAGCATCCTGGGGGGAAGGGGGGGGGGTTCAGGTGGGGGGGGCTACTGTTGATATAATGTGAGTTGGGCATGGAGACAAAACCCACCTTGTTCTGTTTAAAAAAAAATTCTGTTTTGTAAGCAATTTTATTGTAAGCTTTGGGCTATGCTTATTGTTTTTTTGGTTTTTTTTATTACTATCTGTTTTTCTATTTTTGTTATGTAAAAACGCTGATTGGAAAAACTTGAATAAAACATTTATTTTTTTTAAAAACTCCTTTTTCGTTCAGTCCCTTTCAAAGTACCTTTTAAGCATATTCATATGACACTGGGTGAGTTTTCCTTCTATCTGGCGTTCTTACCACATTATTCACCTCACTTAATTTATTTTCAATCTGATAAGGTCCACAAAATCTTGCTTTTAAAGGTTCACCTACTACTGGTAACAATACTAAAACTTAATCTCCACAGGCAAAACTACGAACTTTGGATTTCTTGTCCGCTACCCATTTCATCACAGGTTGTGCAACTTTTAAATGTCATCGAGCCAATTCCCCTGCTCTATTTAATCGTTCCCTAAAATTTGACACACATCGAATAATGTAAGTTCTGATTTCTCACTCACCAATTTTTCCTTAATCAATTTAAGTGGTCCTCTTACCTCATGACCAAAAATTAGTTCAAAAGGACTGAATTTGGTTGACTCATTAGGTGCCTTCCTAATTGCAAACAGTACGAATGGAATTCCTTTATCCCAATCCTCTGGATAATCTTGACAATAAGCCCTCAACATTGTCTTTAATGTCTGATGCCACCTTTCTAATGCTCCCTGCGATTCTGGATGGTACGCAGTTGATTTAAATTGTTTTATTCCGAAGCTATCCATAACTTCTTTGAAGAACCTTGAGGTAAAATTTAATCCTTGATCCGATTGTATTTCTGTGGGTAGTCCATATCTAGTAAAGAATGTAAGTAACTCTTCCACAATCTTTTTAGCTGTATTTCTGTGGGTAGTCCATATCTGGTAAAGAATGTAAGTAACTCCTCCACAATCTTTTTAGTTGTAATATTGCGTACTGGGATGGCCGCTGGAAACCTAGTAGACACATCCATTATAGTCAAAAGATATTGATTCCCACTTTTCGTTTTAGGAAGCGGTCCTACGCAATCAATTAAGACCTTTGTAAAAGGTTCCTCAAATGCTGGAATGGGTATTGAGGGCACTGGTTTTATCACTACTTGAGGTTTCCCTGTCACTTGACATGTGTGACATGATTAATAAAATTGAACTACATCTTTATGTAGTCCAGGCCAATAAAAATGTTTTTGTATTTTAGCTTGAGTTTTCCTTACCCCCAAATGACCTCCCACTGGTACCTCATGTGCAACTCGCAACACCTCCTTTCTATACCCTCCCGGCAATACTACTTGATGAACTTCTGCCCATTTGTCATCCGCCTGCATATGTAAATGTCTCCATTTTCTCATCAAGACATCACTTTTACGGTAATAACACTCTGGTATACACTCAGAATTTCCACTGGCTTATCAACCACAGTAGGCATCACTCCCACCTGTGATCCAGCTATATCATTACCCAAGAAAACTGTATTCCTGGACAAGACAGTTTCTCCATTACTCCTACTACCACTTCACCACTCTTCACTGGACTTTCCAGCCTTACCTCGTAAAATGGAACACTACTCTTCTCACCCTGAATTCCACATATTACCACCTTTTCTGGCAATATTCCTCCCAAACTGCATAACTCCTCATCTCTTACCATCAAAGATTGACTAGCTCCCGTATCTCTTAAAATTGTGACTGCTTTACCGGCTCCTCCTGATACACGAGTAAACTTTACCCACACAAGTAAATTCTTTAAAGAGATCTGGCACCTTCTTACCAATCACCTCTTGATCAGGTTGTACAATCTTTAGCACCTCCTTCGCTTCACTTGGGCTTTCCTTTACCACTGTAACAAACCCCACTGTCTTCTCCTGTTTTACCAGATCAGCCATCCCAGTGCTTTTCTTCCACTACCAACACTTATACTTTACATGACCTAGTTTATTACAATGAAAACATTTTAAACTTTTCATGTCTCTTCCACCCTCCTGGATTCCTTTATTAATCTGAGGTACAATCTCCTTATTATCTCCCATCAGATTTCCTTTCCCTCTACCACTTGAATATTTCTCATGTCCCCAGTTTCTATCCCTCACAGGCTGAAACAGTCGGAAACCAAGCTTTGATTTATGAACTAATTCATAATAATGTGCCATTTCTGCTGCTAACCTCACAGTTTTAACCCTCTGCTCTTCCACATGAGTTCTCACTACATTAGGAATTGAATTTTTAAACTCCTCCAAAAGTATAATTTCTCTGAGAGCTTCATACGTTTGATCTATTTTCAAAGCCCTTATCCAACTATCAAAACTACTCTGTTTTAATCCTTTCAAACTCCATGTATGTTTGACCAAATTCTTTCCTTAAATTTCACCTCCTCATACGACTCAGATACCTCCTCCGATTGTGATGCAAACACTTCACTAGCCCTACCTACCAGCTTTGTTTGAATTAGTAATACCCACATGTCCTGTGGCCATTTCATTTGTTTAACTACCTTCTCAAATGAAATGAAAAAGGCTTCTACCTCCTTCTCATCAAACCTTGGCACTGCGTGGACATATTTAAATAGATCCCCACCAAACCTTAGACGATGACGCTCTTTCTCACTATCCTCATCACTATCATCCAACTGTACGTTTCCCTTAACGTCCGCCAATTTTAACAGACTGTCATGTTTCATGGCCATTTTCTGAAGTTCAAACTCTCTCTCTTGATCTTTTTCCCTGATCTGTATCTCCCTTTCTCTTTCTTTTTGTTCTGCTAGGGCTATTCTTTCCATTTTCTTTTCTTCTCTCTATTGTTTTCTTTTTCCTCTCCCTCTCTTTCGTATTAAAGCTGCTTTAATTCTTTCACATGTTCCATTTGATTAATTTGTAACTGAATTTTTGCCATTTCCAATGAGTCAAACTGTATCTGAGGCCGTTTTAAATGCTTAGCCACCGCCATAATTACCTCACCTTTTTGCATTTTGTCAAATAATGTTAACTGCAATGTTTTAGCCAACTCTAAAAGCCTGTTTTTAGTCTATGTCTGTAAGATACTGCGTGCGACCACCCCCAAAAACTTCTGAAAGAGCCATTGTCCACAACACACTCCCTACTTAAACTGAAATACCACCCCTAAAAGCAACCACAATATGCTCACACCTCACTGTCCCACTAAGCCAATCCAACAGATAGACCTTTATCCCCTTCGAGCCCCCAATTTGTTGTACATAGGACATAGAACATACAGTGCAGAAGGAGGCCATTCGGCCCAACGAGTCTGCACCGACCGACTTATGCCCTCACTTCCACCCTATCCCCGTAACCCAATAACCCCTCCTAACCTTTTTGGACACTAAGGGCAATTTAGCATGACCAATCCACCTTACCTGCACATCTTTGGACTGTGGAAGGAAACTGGAGCACCCGGAGGAAACCCACGCAGACATCGAAGAACATACAGACTGTGACCCAGCGGGGAATCAAACCTGGGACCCTGGCGCTGTGAAGCCACAGTGATAGCCACTTGTGCTACTGTGCTGCCCTGGGGTTTAGAAAACCCCAAACTGTATCATAGAGATCACCTGACCCACAACTTTTAATAGATTGTGGTATGGGGAGCAGACGGTCCATTCTACAGGTGTGGTGCAGCGGAAATTTTAAAGTAATTTTTAAAGCAAAACAATGTTTATTCTATGAACTCAGATAGCCTTTTTAAAACATACAGTGAACATCTTAGCACCCATCAATTCAAATACACCCCCGCAAAGAATATAACACTCTAAGTAATCCTTAAACTTTCCTTTGAACATCCATAAGACAAAAATCCTTTTTACAAAAGCACATCAGGTTTAAATTCTCTCCTGAGAGCAGTTATCACTCTGAATTCACCAAATGATCCAGAGTTAGTCATTAGATGGCAGAGAGATCATAATTGCACCTTCTTTGGCTGGCTTCAGCTCCAATACTAAAACGAAACCAAAAAAAGACACACCCAAGCTTTTCCTCAAAGCGAAACTAAAAAACAGGGTCGGCGCTCAGCTCCATCCACACTCTGACATCACTACAGCCACTTGAGCAGACAAATATTTCTTAAAGTCACATTCCCATGACAGATCACTCCCGACCTTTATCTCCAAATCCTTCTTCACAAGGGTCGACAAACTAATCATGGCCTTTTTCTGAGGAGGAATAATCCCTGTGATACTGTTAAGATACTGATGTAAAAACCTTTGCCTGTCCTGTGTTCCCCTATTTATCCCCGCCCTGCTGCCTGTCTTCTGGTTAGCTGCTCCAACGTTCCTGCACCATCTGGGATTTCTGTTTAAACTATAGGTTTTAGGCAGAGTTGTAACCCCCTATCGTGATGGACCAGACCAAGACATGCCCTTCAGGCTATGTGGCAGAACCGAGGATGTTGATTTGATAAACCTGGCTAGCAGCCAATCGGGAAATGTACAATTTGCTGCCTTCTCCTATGTGGCCTGGGATTGCTGGGGCCAGACAGAAAGTTCCAGATGGCGGGTCTTCTGAAGAATGCCCTTCTGTGTGCGCTGTGAAGAGATCCAGGCAAGAGGCAGTTTTAAATCTCTCTCTGCCTGTTGATTTAGAGAGCATTCTGCAG
Organism: Scyliorhinus torazame; assembly: GCF_047496885.1. Taxonomy (NCBI): domain Eukaryota; kingdom Metazoa; phylum Chordata; class Chondrichthyes; order Carcharhiniformes; family Scyliorhinidae; genus Scyliorhinus; species Scyliorhinus torazame. The sequence continues at coordinate 9,195,969 of NC_092737.1, forward strand.
CCTGCAGTTTCTGATTGGATACATTATTAGGAGATTGCTGGCTACAAAGAGCTACATCACCAGCAAAGAATAATCTCATAACTATTCATCCCTTTTTCATTTTAAACCTGCTCCCCCCCCCCCCCCCCCGATTTCCGCCGTTTGTCTGTCTTGAGTGTGTCTGGGTGGAGGGTGGGACAGGGTTTTGGGATTAGGTAGATTATCAGATCATTGTTTTGTCATTTATCATTTATTCTTCTTTTCCTCTTGTTATTGATAAACAGTTTGTTAACTTTTTATTTACAAATCTGGTATCTGCATCTCATTGGAGCAGTCTAGGGCCAAGATCTCAACACTTTTATAAGAATTATTTATTCATTCACTTATGTTGCGATCCCAGGTAGAGAGAGGCTGCAACTGACCGCTCGCTCACCCAGGATGTTGTGGCAATACTTAAGACCATCGAACAGTGAGGATGACATGTGGGAGGCCTGGCTTTATAAAACCTCCTATTTTACCACTGGGCAGCAAACGCAGAGAGTGTGAGGGTGGCTGAGGGAGCTGGAGGTGAACTGGGTCCGAATGGAGGAAGCCTCCTGTATGGGGACATCTCACCAGCGCTAGCCACTGCCTCACTCCCGGCCCCCCTCCTCACATACTCCAGGAGCCCCGAGGTAGTGGCCACACTAAAGAACTTGAACCAGTTCAGGCGCCACTTCAAGTTTGGTGGTATGTCTATAGAGGCCCTCATCTGCAACAACCATAGGTTCACACCGGCAAAAATAGCGGCCACATTTGTGACTGGAGGGAGGACAGCGGGACATTGAGAGTAAAGGGCATGGTAAACTGGTGACCCTGTGGGGAAGTCTCGGAGAAGCTCCAACTCCCAAAAGAGAACGAGTTGAAATACCTGCAGCTGTGGTTCTTTCTCCACTCGAAGACAAAAACCTTACCCCAGCTACCCAGACACACCCTTTTGGACGTAACAGTAGGACAAGTGTGGCGACATTTACAGATGACTTAGAGAAAAGGTCAGGACCCCACTGGACAAGACCAGACAGAAATTGGGGAAGGAGATTGGCATGGAGATAGGGGGACAACTCTGGATCGAGGCGCTGCACAGGATCAACTCCACCTCCTCCTCTGTCGGGCTTAGTCTGATGCAACTCAAGGAGATGCATAAAGCATCTCCATTACAAGACACGTTTGAGTGGTTTCTCACAGAGATGGAGGATAAGTGTGAGCGGTGTCAGGGGGCCATACCAACCATATCCACATGCTCTGGTCCTGCCCCAGACTCAGGGAGTTCTGGACAGCCTTTTGTGAGGGCATGTCCAGGGTAGCAGGGGTCGAGATGAAGCTGTGTCCATCTGTGGTGGTCTTCGAGGTGTCGGAGCATCCAGAGCACTGGACAGGGAAGGGGGCAGACACCCTGGCCTCACTGATCACCAGGCAGAAACTTCTATTAGGTTGGAAGTCGGCAGTGCCACCCAGGGCCTCAGAGTGGCTCTCTGACCTGGCCCCTCCCACACACATGGAAAACTGGGGAGGCAGACTAGACTAACCTCCTCCAAGACCACAGTGGGGGAACAGGACTTCCCACACCCACTCTACCCCACCAAAGCAAGTGCACGTATATATAAATAAAGTGAAAAGTTCTGGCATTGACTGCATATACGAATGTAAATAATAGAATGAATGCGGGCATAGAACATTGATTACAGGAAAAGTGTACAGGTGTCTATGTAATTCTTGTTGCTCAGTTTCTTCTTTTGTGTGTTTGCCAATGGCTCTGTTGTTTTTGTTCTATATAAATATTATAAAATGTCAGAACCCGAATAAAAATATATTTTTTAAAAAGGGGAGAAAAAGACGTGCCCCACACCCACCTCAATTCTAAGTGCTCCCTGTCATCCAAGTGAATCTCCTGCAACAATACTATGCCCTTAACAAGAAAAGAGAGGACTTTTTTCCTTTTGCTAGGATGATGAATTCCCCCTTACGTTCCATGAGAAATGTTTAGTCACAGCCATTTCATAGACCACCAGAAGAAGAGTAGGATAGGATTTTCACATTCAAACATGTGTCATGACACCCATCCACCATCTAAGTTTACACCAAAGGCACCAAAATGTCTCTGACATGTTCCTTTCACAGATATCAGACCTGTCTGAATCTATACAGGTTTCAGTCAACCTCATAAAGAGTCCAGTATAAGAATGATGCACAAAATCACGACCCCGAAAGCTCGAAAGGAAGATTACTCAAACAAACTGACTAAACCTATGGCCAGACTGCCATTACCAAGTGGATGCATCCTCTTCAGAAGGAAGAAGAATAGAAGAGCCACCAGCGGAATGAGATGTCGCTCTCTTTGGTTGTTTCTGAATATGGCGGTCAATATGGTCGCCTTCCTTAATTCTAATTACGTTTGCTTTAGAGTCGCCAGGTATCTTTCGATACCGCCACAAGGTTCAAACCCGAATACTGATCAAAGAGCCGGTACACCAGTTAGTTACTTCAAAGTCAATACTATTTATTTACACACACAGTAATATCTACTCATGCACGAAATACTACAAACTATCACTACTGCTAAAGCCTATACTTAGCTTTGGGCGCCCACTCAGTCAGAGGAACAATGGCCGTTGTTTGGTTCTGAGGCTGCTGGGGTCGAAGTGGTAGAGGGGAACAGCTAAGGTCGTCCGTCTGGTAGCGAGCGTTGACCTTGGACTTACTTGCTTCTGGTGTAGCTGGTGGAAGGGTCTCTCCGCTGTGAGAGCCGATTCCAAGAGAGCGATTCTCTCTTGGGGCCTTCTTCTTATACCCGAAGGGGCTTCGCGCACTTTTGGGCGGGCCTTGAACTTGACCCCAATCAATTGGGCCATTTCTTGATCATTCGCATTGATCCTGACTAATAAAGGGGTGGGTGCCCTGACGGCTGGGTGTGTCCTAGGTGGCCATTGGTCTGCTATGTTTTCTGCTTTCGGTTTGGGGAACTGGCGCCGCGAGGCCTGGGGCCAGATCGGTTACTTAGATATCTTCCTTTGTTCCCGGAGATGGGCCATCCATATGCTAATGGGCCTATAGTTTCAGTCTCGTCTGGGAGCTGTTTCTCCAATATGCAGACAGGCTCTGTGCCTGCCTGCTTTCTTAGCATTGTCCATTTTTCCCTGCAATCTTTGCAAATGTCCATTTTGTATTCTGGAAGTGGCCATCCCAGATGGTTACAGAGAGTCAAATGCCCCAACCGCATTTTAAGTCCACTCATGAAGACCTGCATCCACAACCCGCTGGGCTAAATCCCTGACTTTGAAAGCAGACCAAGGCAGGCTGGTGGCTCTTCTATTCTTCTTCTTTCTGAAGAGGATGCATCCACTTGGTAATGGCAGTCTGGCCATAGGTTTAGTCAGGTTCAATTCCCGTACCAGCCTCCCCGAACAGGCGCCGGAATGTGGCGACTAGGGGCTTTTCACAGTAACTTCATTTGAAGCCTACTTGTGACAATAAGCGATTTTCATTTAATTTCACTCTTCAGCCATTGCATACTCAAATCTGTCACGATTAATACGTGGATAATATGAAAAGCTGATGGATAACTAACATAGCACAGCCACCATGCATAAGGATAATAATGAGTCCCCACAACACTCAAGGACCAGAAAAAGACATTAATTGCAGTGCTCAAATATTAATGTCTCCCTTTAACAGAATAAATGACAATAAAATCAGAGAACAAATAGGGAGAGAGTCTGGATCAAAATTTCTAAGACTTAGAAAATTTGAAGATTTGAGAATCCCGAACTGCAGAATATCAGTCCAATGTCCATTTACAATTCCTTTTTATTCTTTTTTTAAAAATAATTTTTATTAGGGTTTTCACAAAATATCAACAACAGAATGAAAAAGAAACCCAATAAAATAAAATACAGAACAAAGTAAAACAACACCCGTGCCCCCCTCCCCCCTATACATAAATAATAAATTAACACCCCGAGTTAACACAAAGCAAACATAGCAAATATATACCCCCCTCAGATCCACCAGTATAGACAAACAAAAATAAAATAGAATCTATTCTCCCTGGGACAAACCGGTGGTTCCCCCGTATTGGGGTCCACACCAAGGCCCCAACTTCCCCCTGTGCCGCCTCCACTGCCCCCAGATTTTGAGGGTAGCCACCACTACCGGGCTCGTGGTATACCTCATTGGAGGGAGCGGCAGCGGCGCCGTTGCCAGCGCCTCCAGACTCGTACCCTCACAAGACGCCGTCTCCAGCCTCTTCCACGCAGCCCCCTCCCCCTCCACCACCCACTTGCGCACCATCGACGCATTGGCGGCCCAGTAGTACCCACAGAGGTTGGGCAGTGTGAGGTACCCTCAATAATGACGCTTAGAGATTAAACTGTAAAGAAGGCTTTATTAGACTAATAACTATGCTAGAGCTAGAGACGAGAGCTGATTGATGCACAGCCCATGAGGCAGCCCTTTATGTATGGCTCCCAGATGGGCGGAGCCAGAGGCGGAGTCCCCAGGGTTCCAAGCCCGGTCTTGAAGGGGACATCACCTTACATGATGATAAGGCAGTAACCGTTCATCACATTCACCCCATTTAAAAAAAAGAGTCCGGCGGGGGTGAAGTGCCATCATAGGTCCATCCGTCTCAGTGGCCGGATCATCCTCCTCAACTTCCTCAATTCGGGCGGTGGTGCGGCAGGCACGAACGTCCCGGTTGAGGGCACATCCGGGAGCACAGCAGTCGGAGCTTCGGTCCGGGTCGGGGCAGGTAAAATAGGCAGGGCCGGGGGTAGCGGTGTCGGCGCCGGTGGGGTGTGTAAAGGGGGGGCGCACAGTAGGGGCTCACCAACGGGTGGTAGGGGGTGTGTTGTAGGGGGCGACGGGTCCTGCAGGGGAGCGGCGCGGGAAGGGGCGTCTGTGGTGGAGGATCCAGCAGGTGCCAGATCCCGGAGGGAAACCGTATCTTGCCTGCCGTCGAGGTACTCCACGTAGGCGTAACTGGGGTTGGCGTGTAGCAGTCGGACCTTTTCAACTAGGGGGTCCGTTTTATGGCTCCTCGCGTGCCTCCGGAGAAGAACAGGTCCCGGAGCCATCAGCCAAGGTGGAAGTGAGACCCCGGAGGTAGACTTCCTGGGGAAGAGAAACAATCAGTCGTGAGGGGTCTCATTCGTGGCCGTGCAGAGGAGTGACCTAATGGAGTGTAGGGCATCGGGTAGGACCTCCTGCCAGCGGGTGGTTGGGAGATTTCTCGACCGCAGGGCCAGAAGGACAGCCTTCCACACTGTCGCGTTCTCCCTCTCCACCTGCCCGTTTCCCCGCGGGTTATAACTGGTCGTTCTGCTCGAGGCGATGCCTTTGCTGAGCAGATACTGACGCAGTTCATCGCTCATGAACGATGTACCCCGGTCGCTGTGGATATAAGCAGGGAAACCGAACAGGGTGAAGATGCAGTGCAGTGCCTTAATCACCGTGGCTGAGGTCATGTCGGTGCAGAGAATGGCGAATGGGAAACGGGAGAACTCATCGATCATGGTGAGGAAATAGGCATAACGGTTGGTGGACGGGAGGGGCCCCTTGAAGTCCACGCTCAGTCGCTCAAAGGGGCCCGAGGCCTTCACGAGCCGAACCTTGTCTGGCCGATAGAAGTGCGTTTTTCACTCCTATCCATGGCCCCTGACCATGGCCTTGACCTCCTTGGTTGAGGAAGGTAGATTGCAGGACTTGATGAAATGGACGAGCCGGGTAACCCCCGGGTGGCAGAGGTCATTGTGGATGGCTTGCAGGCGGTCCTCCTGCGCGTTGGCGCATGTGCCACGGGACAGGGCATCTGGGGGCTCGTTGAGCTCCCCTGGACGATACTTGATATCGTACGAGTAGGTGGAGAGTTCGATCCTCCACCTCAAACTTTTATCGTTTTTTATTTTGCCCCGTTGCGTGTTATCGAACATATAGGCGACCGACCGTTGGTCGGTGACGAGGGTAAACCTCCTACCGGCTAGGTAGTGTCTCCAGCGCCGTACAGCCTCCACAATGGCTTATGCCTCCTTTTCGACTGCAGAGTGTTGAACCTCGGAGGCGGTGAAGAACGCTACTGGTCTGCCTCCTTGATTGAGGGTAGCAGCCAGGGCGATGTCTGATGCATCGCTCTCTACCTGGAAAGGGATGGTTTCGTCCACCGCGTGCATGGCGGCCTTGATGATGTCGGCCTTGATGTGGTTGAAGGCCAATTGAGCCTCAGCCGAGAGGGGAAAAGTGGTGGTCTTTAGGAGTGGGTGGTCTTTGTCCGCATACTTGGGAACCCACTGGGCGTAATAGGAGAAAAGCCCCAAGCACCGTTTGAGTGCCTTGAGGCTGCGGGGGAGAGGGAGTTCCTTAAGGGGGCGCATGCAGTCGGGGTCGGGACCTAGGACCCCGTCTTCCACGACATAGCCGAGGATGGCCAGCCGGGTGGTGTGGAAAACGCATTTGCCCTCGTTATAGGTCAGGTTAAGGGCTCGGGCGGTCTGGAGGAACTTTTTGAGGTTAGCGTCATGGTCCTGCTGATCATGTCCGCAGGTGGTGACATTGTCTAAGTACGGGTATGTAGCCCGCAAACCGTACTGGTCCACCATTTGGTCCATCGCCCTTTGAAACACGGAGACCACATTTGTGACACCAAAGGGGACCCTGAGGAAGTGGAAGAGCCGGCCGGCTGCTTCGAAGGCAGTATAGGGGCGGTCTTTTGGTCGGATGGGGAGCTGGTGGTAGGCGGATTTGAGGTCGACCGTGGAAAAGACTCGGTATTGGGCGATCCGATTTACCATTTCCGCGATGCGGGGAAGGGGGTACGCATCAAGCTGCGTGAATCGGTTTATGGTCTGGCTATAATCCACGACCATCCGTTTCATCTCCCCGGACCAGACTACCACCACTTGCGCTCTCCAAGGGCTGTTGCTAGCCTCGATGACCCCCTCTCCCAGTAAACACTGGACCTCTGACTTGATAAAAGCCAAATCTTGGGCACTGTAGCGCCGGCTCCTGGTGGCGACGGGCTTACAGTCAGGAGTGAGGTTCGCGAATAGCGAGGGGGGTGCGACTTTCAGTGTCGCAAGGCAGCACACCGTGATTTGTACCGGGTGGGACCCAGATGCGAGGGCTATGGTTTGGGATGCGGGATGGGTGCGTAGGGAGCAGCGCCTTACCGTTTCAGGGTGGATAAAGCTCTCCGTGCTCCCGGAGTCGAAGAGGCATGCAGTGTCATGCCCGTTGACCTGGACCTGCATCATGGAGTTCTGCAGGTGTTTTGGCCGAGTTTGATCGAGGGTGATTGCACCCAGTCGCGGGTAGTCGGAGTCCTCAGCTGAGTCGGACTCGTAAAACGGCCGCCGCCGGCTGCACGTGTCAGGTCAAGAAGATGGCCGCTGACAAGATGGCCGCTCCCATGATTCGCACGAGGCTGATGACGCGTCAGAAGAGGGTGTGTCGGGTCGGTGCACAGCAGCATTGCGAGGCCTGCGGGCCCGAGAGCCTGATTTTCGGGCCGGCTGTTCTTTGTTTTTCTAGCCCCTGGGTCTGGCCAGGCAGACCCTCGCAAAGTGCCCTTTCTTCCCGCAGTCACTGCAGATCGCGGAGCGGGCTGGGCAGCATGGGTGTGGGTGCTGGCCCTGTCCGCAGAAGTAGCACGGTGTGCCCCCATGGTGAGCGGATCGCCGTGTGGCACAGGCCTGTAATACGGTTGAGTCTGAGGAAGTCCGGGGGGGGCTGGCAGAGTCCGCGGGGTACGTACCGAAGTTATGTCGGGCCACCGCCAGTGAGGAGGCGAGCGTTAGCGTCTCCTGGAGGTCGTTTGCCCCGTTTTCGAGAAGCCGCTGCCGGATGTAGGTCAAGCGGATGCCGGACACGAAAGCATCTCTGGTGTGCAGGTTCATATGGACTTCCCCTGTCACACCCTGATGGTCACAGTCCCTGGCAAGCGCGGTGACTTGCTCGACGAATTTGTCTAGCGTTTGCCCCGAGTGCTGCCGGCAGGTAGAGAGCAGATGCCTGGCGTGTACCTCATTGATGAACCGCTTGCGGAGCAACTCGATCGCCGCATCATAAGTCGTCGCCTTTTCGAGCGTGGCGGAGATTCTGTGACTCATCCGTGCGTGGAGTAGACGCAGCTTGCGTGGCCCCAGGATGGGAATCTCTGCGGAGTCCAGATAGGCCTCGAAGCACCGCAGCCAGTATTTAAAAATTTCCTTTGTCTCCGGCGTTCGTGCATCCAGATTGAGCTTCTCTGGTTTTAGGCCTGCGTCCATCCTGAATCCAGTTTAGTCTAATAAATTGAGGGACCCTCAATAATGACGCTTCGAGATTAAACTGTAAAGAAGGCTTTATTAGACTAATAACTATGCTAGAGCTAGAGATGAGAGCTGACTGCTGCACAGCCCATGAGGCAGCCCTTTATGTATGGCTCCCAGATGGGCGGAGCCAGAGGCGGAGTCCCCAGAGTTCCAAGCCCGGTCTTGAAGGGGACATCACCTTTCATGATGATAAGGCAGTAACCGTTCATCACAGTGCCAGCCACCCCCCATCCCTACTCCGCTCCAGGAACACCCTTCTCACCCTCGGAGTCCTTCGCGCCCACACAAACCCCATTATGCTCCAATTGACCCGCCTAAAGAAGGCCTTCGGGATAAACATGGGGAGGCACTGGAACAGGAACAAAAACCTTGGGAGCACCGTCATCTTAACTGCCTGCACCCTACCCACCAGGGACAGCGGCAACACGTCCCACCTCTTGAACTCCTCCTCCATTTGCTCCACCAGCCTCGTGAAATTAAGTCTATGCAGGGCCCCCCAGCTCCTGGCCACCTGGACCCCCAAGTACCTGAAGCTCCTCTCCGCCCTTTTTAGTGGGAGCTCGCCAATCCCCCACTGCTGGTCCCCTGGGTGAACCACGAACAACTCGCTCTTCCCCATGTTGAGCTTGTACCCTGAGAAATCCTTGAACTCCCTGATGATCCTCATTACCTCCGGCATTCCCCCCACCGGGTCCGCCACATATAGCAGCAAGTCGTCCGCATCGAGCGACACCCTATGCTCCTCCCTGCCCCGCACCAACCCTCCAGTTGCTCGACTCCCTCAGTGCCATAGCCAGGGCTTCAATCACCAGAGCAAAGAGCAGGGGGGACAGGGGACACCCCTGTCTCATCCCTCGGTGCTACCGAAAGTACTCAGACCTCCTCTTGTTCGTGGCCACACTCGCCATCGGGACCTCATACAACAACCTAATCCACCTGACAAACCCTTCCCCAAACCCGAACCTCTTCAGCACCTCCCACAAGTACCCCCACTACCCTATCAAAGGCCTTCTCAGCGTCCATCGCCACCACTATCTCCGCCTCCCCCTCCCTCGCCGGCATCATAACGTTCAGGACCCACCGCACATTTGCGTTCAACTGCCTCCCCTTCACGAATCCCGTCTGGTCTTCGTGGATCACGTGTGGCACGCAATCCTCAATTCTCGTGGCTAAGACCTTCGCCAGCATCTTGGCATCTACATTTAACAACAAAATCGGCCTGTAAGACCCACACTGCAGGAGATCCTTGTCCCGCTTCAGGATCAAGGAGATCAGTGCCCAGGACATCGTCGGGGGCAAAGCCCCCCCCTCCCTTGCCTCATTGAAGGTCCTAACTAGCAACGGGCCCAACAGGTCCAGATATTTCTTGTAGAATTCAACCGGGAAACCGTCCGGCCCCGGTGCCTTCCCCGCCTGCATGCTCCCTATCCCTTTGGCCAGCTCCTCCAGCCCAATCGGGGCCCCTAATCCCGCCACCAGTCCCTCCTCCACCTTCGGGAACCTCACTTGGTCCAGAAAGCGGCCCATCCCTTCCTACTCCCGGGGGGCTCAGACCGATACAATTCCTCATAAAAGTCCCTGAAGACCCCATTGATGTCAACCCCACTCCATACCCCACTCAGTGGGCAGCACGGTAGCATTGTGGATAGCACAATTGCTTCACAGCTCCAGGGTCCCAGGTTCGATTCCGGCTTGGGTCACTGTCTGTGCGGAGTCTGCACATCCTCCCCGTGTCTGCGTGGGTTTCCTCCAGGTGCTCCGGTTTCCTCCCACAGTCCAAAGATTTGCAGGTTGGTGGATTGGCCATGATAAATTGCCCTTAGTGTCCAAAATTTCCCTTAGTGTTGGGTGGGGTTACTGGGTTATGGGGATAGGGTGGAGGTGTTGACCTTGGGTAGGGTGCTCTTTCCAAGAGCCGGTGCAGACTCGATGGGCCGAATGGCCTCCTTCTGCACTGCAAATTCTATGTACCACACTCCCTCCCCTATCCTTAACTCCCCCGATCTCCCTAGCTGCGTCCCGCTTCCGAAGCTGATGCGCCAGCATCCGACTTGCCTTTTCCCGATACTCATAAATCGCCCCCTGGGCCTTCCTCCACTGCACCTCCGCCTTCCTGGTGGTCAACAGGCCGAATTTGGCCTGGAGGCTACGCCGCTTCCTCAACTGTCCCTCCTCCGGCACCTCCGCATACCTCCTGTCTACCCTCACCATCTCCCCCACCAGCCTTTCCCTCTCCCTCTGCTCTCTCCTCTCCTTGTGGGCCCTAATGGAGATCAGCTCTCCCCTAACCACCGCCTTCAGCGCCTCCCATACCATCCTCACTCGGACCTCCCCGTAATCGTTCACCTCCAGGTATCTCTCTATGCTTCCTCGGACCCGCTCACTCACCTCCTCATCTGCCAACAGTCCCACCTCCAAGCGCCACAGCTGGTCTCTCTCTTCCCCCAGCTCTAGGTCTACCCAATGCAGGGCGTGGTCCGAAATGGCTATCGCCGAGAACTCGGTATCCTCTACTCTCGCTATCAGCGCCCTACTCATAATAAAGAAGTCGATCCGGGAATAATCCTTATGAACATGCGAGAAGAATGAAAATTCCCTAGCACCCGGCCTTGCAAATCTCCAAGGGTCCACCCCTCCCATCTGGTCCATAAACCCCCTCAGCACCTTAGCCGCTGCCGGCTTCCTACCCGCCCTAGACCTGGAGCGATCTAGTGCCGGATCCAACACCATGTTAACGTCCCCCCCCATTATCAGGCCCCCCACTTACATGTCTGGGATCCGACCCAACATTCGCCGCATAAAACCCGCATGATCCCAGTTCGGGGCATACACATTGACCAGCACCACCTGCTCCCCTTGCATCTTACCACTTACCATTACGTACCTGCCGCCATTATCTGTCACAATGCTCGACGCCTCGAACGACACCCTCTTTCCCACCAAGATCGCCACCCCCCGATTTTTGACCCTGAGTGAAACACCTGACCTACCCACCCCTTCCTCAATCTTACCTGGTCTGCCACCTTCAGGTGTGTCTCCTGGAGCATAACCACATCCGCCTTCAGCCCCTTCAGGTGCGCGAACACCCGGGCCCACTTGACCGGCCCGTTCAGTCCCCTTACATTCCAGGTTATCAGCCGGATCGGGGGGGCTACCCGCTACCCGCCCCCCTCCCCGCCGACTAACCATAACCCCTCCTTGGCCAGCCACATGCCCACACTCCACGCCCGGCCCGTTCCCCACGGCGGCATACCACCGGCCCAACCCCCTCTACTCGCTCTAGCTCCCCCTTGACCATAGCAGCAGCAACCCGGTTTCCCCCCCCCCCCCAGCTAGGATCCCTCCTAGCTGCTTTACTCCCCCCATTGCATTCCCGCAAGTCAGCTGACTCCTGCTGACCCCGGCTACTCCCGTCTCTCCTTTGGCTCCTCCCATTGTGGGACATACCCTTCTCCTCCATTACACATCCACAGGCTCTCCGCCTCCCCCTTCCATCCCAAGCGCGGGAAACAAACCTCGCTTCCCCACCCCGCCCCCTCCAGCCTTCAGCGCGGGAAAAAGCCCGCGCTTTCCACCTGCCTGGCCCCGCCTCCTCTGTCGCTGCTCCTTTTACAGGCCCAGTCCCCTCACCCTCGACTCGGGCCTCACCCTCCCCGCGGGGCCACATCCCCCCTACCGGCCATCCACCCCTACTCCATTTACTTACCCCCCTCCAAGAGCCCACCCAACAGACCCAACTAAAACAGTGCCCAACCCACCCTAACCACCCTCATCGAACCAAACAGAAATAAGAGCAAAGAACCACCCCCTCAAAGTGTAACACCCCAAAAGCAATCCCCGACCACCCATCCTGACCCTTAGTTTGTGTCTAGTTTCTCGGCCTGGACAAAGGCCCACGCCTCCTCCGGAGACTCAAAATAATGGTGCCAGTCCTTGTAGGTGACCCACAGTCGCGCCGGCTGCAGCATGCCAAACTTTACCCCTTTCTGTACAGCACCGCCTTCGCCCGATTGTACCCAGCCCTCTTCTTCGCCACCTCCGCACTCCAGTCCTGGTATATTCGAACCTCCGCATTCTCCCACCTGCTGCTCCTCTCTTTCTTGGCCCACCTGAGCACGCACTCCCGATCAGCGACCCGATGAAACTGCAACAACACCGCCCGCAGCGGCTCATTAGCCTTGGGCCTCCTCGCCAGCACCTTATGGGCCCCTTACAGCTCCAGGGGCCCCTGGAAGGACCCTGCTCCCATCAGCGAGTTTAGCATGGTGACCACATAGGCCCCCACGACCGACCCCTCCAACCCCTCCGGGAGGCCCAGAATCCGCAAATGCTTCCGCCTCGACCATCTCCTCGAACCGTTCCTGCCATTTCTTGTGGAGCGCCTCATGCGCCTCCACCTTTGCCGCAAGGCCTAAGATCTCGTCCTCGTTGTCAGAGACCTTTTGTCGGACCTCGCGGATCGCCACCACCTGGGCCGTCTGGGTCTCCAGAAGCTTGTCGATAGAAGCCTTCATCGGCTCCAGCAGGTCCACTTTAATCTCCCTGAAGCAGCGCTGGATAACCTCCTGCTGCTCCTGCGCCCACTGCCTGATCCCCGCCCGCTGCCATTTTGCTCTTCCTCCCTCGCACCTTCTTTGGGTTCACCACCACTTTTTTAGTCGCCCCGCTCCTGGTCCAAGCCATACACTGTCGGGGGAATGTTGCAATCTCCTTCCCACACCGGGAAACATCGAAAAAATGCAGTTGGGGGCCCTGAAAAGAGCCCAAAAGTCCGTTTTTAGCAGCAGCTGCTGAATGTGCGACTTAGCTCTACATAGCCGCAACCGGAAGTAAATTCCTTTTTATTCTTTATTCTAGTCTGGGAATTGTTGGCAAGGCCAGCATTTCATAGATCATAGAATTTACAGTGCAGAAGGAGGCCATTCGGCCCATCGAGTCTGCACCAACCCCGAAAAGAGCACTCCACCCAAGTCCACACCTCCAGTCCATCCCGGCAACCTAGCAACCCCACCTAACCTTTTTGGACACCAAGGGCAATTTAGCATGGCCAATCCTCATAACTTGCACATCTTTGGACTGTGGGAGGAAACCGGAGCACCCGGAGGAAACCCATGCCCATCCCTCGCTACTTTCAAAGCCTTCTTGTTCTGCTGAATCATAAGTGAAGTTTTTCCCAGTCATGTTAGATAGTGAGAGCTGGGGGATGTTTTACCCCACTGACAATTTGTGTCTGAGTCAGGATGGAGTTTTACTTTGTCATGATGCTTTTTCACATTCCTTTATCTTTGTCTTCCTTTTGTCCTTTGTCCTAAGTACCGCAAATCATAAGATAGGAAGTGCTACACATGAAGCTTTTGGCAAGCTTGGCGAGCATCAGGTAAATAGTACACACTGCAGCCACAGTGCACTGGGGCAGAGGAAACAGATGTTCCAAACAAGTAGACTGCTTTGTCCAAATAGTGCTGAGCTTCTTCGGTGTCGTTGCAGCTTTGCCCATCTAGACAAATGCAACGGGATTCTCGGTTTCTGAGACGAAGGGCACGATCTTTCAGCTTTGTTACACGCACACTCAAGCGTAACGAGGCTGGTGAATAGTGGGAGAGGCCAAAAATGGGAACCGCACCAGCCATACACCAGCCTATTCCCGCAGGTGAATTTGGAATCAATTATCACCATTTAAGCACCATTTCCATACAATTAACGAGAGCCACCCGTCAATTAACGTGAGCAATTGCTCACGGCACCACCATGACATCCCCTGGATCTCAACCCTATTCCGGGGACAGCCCCTGTCCCTGCCCATCTGCCCCACTGATCACCCATAACCCCCACCGACTGCTGGCGGCATGGCTGAAGGCAATCGCGAATAGGGAATAGGCAATCGTGGTTAAGTGAGCTTTTGACACATGCCAAGTGGGCTCCCGTAGATAGGCAGGCCATGTAGCATATGGGAGTCACAGCCGAGCATTCCGGTCGCACCTCGATGCCGGAACACTGTGGGAGTCAACACCACAGTCGCAGCAGCCAACATCCAAACACCCAGTTGATGGGACACAGTGCCCGGGTCATGACCACGGCCAGAGGGTGGGTGCATGCTATGGGGAGGGAGGGTTGTCTGGAGAGTCAGGCAAAGGGACCGGGGGTCAGCCCGCATTGTGCAAGAAAGTGACAGAGGCATCATAAAGTTTGTGCAAAAAGTTGTTTAATGTGCTGTACAATACCCAATTTCCCTGGTAGTGCCGCCCACCCAACCCCTCCGCCCCAACCCCAACCCCTCCATAACCCCTACCTAACCCCTCCCCCTTACCCAGTGGCCTCAGTGATGCCCAACGTGCCTGGCCCAACTAGCGCTTGGTGTTTCCCCAGGATGTACAACTGAGATGGAGGCTGCGACTGCTGTGACTGCCTTCCATGCCCCTGGCTGGCATCCTCTGGGGGGTTCTGGGGCTGGAGGGCCCTGGCTAATTTGTCAGCAGTACATGCACAGCCGTGCTGCCCTGTCCCATGTGCTGACCCCGACATGCAGCCTCATCGGAGGGGGTGGAACTCAGGAGTGATGGTGGCCACCGTCGCCACCCCATGGGACGGCCCGGGGTGGCACTCAGCGTCCCCTCCTCCCGGTCAGTGCCCATAGGGCCCTGAGGTTCACCTTGGGATGGAGGGGCAGCTGGTTCGAGCCCCGCTACCCCTGCATCATCTGGCTCTGCTAGCCCTGGTGGTTCCCCATAGTCCGCATCATCATGTCGACGCTTTCGGAAATGCTCCTCAGTGACTGGGACTGATCCCCCAGTGACCGGGCCATGCTCTGCAGTGCCTCAGCCATGCCCATCTGCAAATGGGACAAGCTCCGCAGCACCTCAGCCATTCCCATCTGAAAGCGGGACATGTCCCGCAGAACCCCATCAAGGTCGGCCTGGTAATGGGTGACATCCCCCAGTGAGGCAGACATACTGCCGAGACCCTCAGCCATGGCGCCACCATCTGCGCGATGCCTTGGACATCTTCACTCATGTTGCCGACGTTGTGCACCAGGCTCTCCACTACAGTCACCATCCTATCAGTATTGGCCTCGGTGGCACTCATTTCCGGCGCCATCTCCTGCACCCATAGCCTCTGGGACTCTCCCAATCGGCTATGGATCTGCTGGAGTGTCGCTGACATCTCCCTCTGAACATCCAGGTTGGTCCCTATCAACCCATCAGCCTCCACCAGATATACATCAGCAGCAAAGTGGTGCTCACCAGATTTTGCCCCAGAAGTCTGACCACTAACATTTCCCACCGGGGTGTGAGTATCTGCGCTGACGGGTGTGTGGTAGTATGCATTAGGGGTCATGTGGGACTGTGAAGCCATGATGTCATTGGCTGACAGATCCCGGGTCCTGGTTGGACGTTGACCTCTAGCTCCGCCCTGAAGGCGGAGTATAAGTACCTGGAGTCCTCCCCCGCAGGCAGTCTACTACCGAACTGCGGGGGAAACAGTCACGCTTAATAAAGCCTCATCGACTTCACTCTATTCGTCTCTCGGAGTCTTTGTGCGCTACAATTTATTAAGCGTGACTAAAAAGGACGATGGAGCTCAGGATTATCCCGGAATGCCTGAGGATCAACCCCCACGCAGTGAACGCGGCAGCAGCTTTCAAGCACTGGCAGACTTGTTTTGAGGCCTACCTCAGAACGGCCACCGGCCGGGTCACAGAAGACCAAAAACTACAGGTCCTGCACTCGAGGTTAAGCACGGAGACTTTCTCTTTCATCGAAGACGCAGAGGATTTCCAGACGGCGTTCGCAGCACTAAAAAGTCTCTATGTCCGCCCAGTAATCCAGATCTACGCTCGCTATCAACTCGCAACGAGACGGCAAAGTCCCGGAGAATCGATAGATGAATTCTACGCCGCGCGTATTTTGGGACGAGCCTGCAGCTGCCCGTCGGTGAACGCAAATGAACACACGGACATGTTAATGCGCGATGCTTTTGTGGCAGGTATGGACTCCTCCCAAATCCGCCAAAGACTTCTAGAAAAAGAGTCGCTAGGACTCTCAGAGGCATGGGCCCTATCAGCCTCCCTAGACGTGGCCGCGCGAAATACCCGTGCCTACGGCCCCGACCGCGCGGCAGCCCATTGGGCTCCTAACGTACCCGTCGCGACAAACACCCCCCCCCCCCGGACACCCCACAGGCTTGCGTGGTCCAAATGCCAAGTCGCACCGGGGCGCCTGCTGCTATTTCTGCGGCCAGGCGAAACACCCCCGGCAGCGCTGCCCGGCCCGCGCAGCGATCTGCAAGAGCTGCGGGAAAAAGGGCCATTTCGCGGTTGTGTGCCGGTCCCGCGAGGTCGCCGCTGTCCCGGGAGAACAGGGAGCCCTGCACACCGCTTACGCTCCCCAACCCCCCCTGCGCCCCATGTACGACCCGCAGGCGCAGCCACTCTGGGTCCCGACCACCGCGGTCCCGGGAGAACAGGGAGCCCTGCACGCCGCTTACGCTCCCCAACCCCCCCCCCCGCGCCCCATGTATGACCCGCCGGCGCTACCACTTTGGATCCTGACCACCGCTCTCCCCGAAGAGGGAGTTCTGCGCGGCTCTAATGCCCCCCAAACCCCCCCCCCCCCCCGCGCCCCACGTATGACCCGCCGGTGCTACCAATTTGGGTCCCGACCACCGCTGTCCCCAGAGATGAGGGAGCCCCGCGCGTTCCTAACGCTCCCCAACCCCCCCAGCGCCCCATGTGCGACCCGCAGGCGCAGCCATTTTGGGTCCCGGCCACCACGAGGGGAGGAAGTGCGCCGCCATCTTGGACCACCCCAGACCTGTACGACGCATGGGGGCGGCCATTTTGTCCACCCCTCCGCCATCTTGTGACCCCCCAGCCATGTGCGATGCATGGGGGCAGCCATTTTGTTCAACCCCGACACCACCTTGGACGGCAACAACGGACCCCAGCGTCGACGGCTCCACAGGCTTCGAAGAAGACGCTCAACTACTACAACCACGTCTCGCTTCAATAACGCTGGACCAAGCTCGGCCCCGGACACTCCAGACGACGACGACAACGGTGCTGATAAACGGGCACGAGACACCATGCCTAGTCGACTCCGGGAGCACGGAGAGCTTTATCCACCCCGACACGGTAAGACGCTGTTCTTTGACCACCCATCACAGCACACAAAAGATTTCCCTAGCTGCAGGATCCCACTCCGTACAGATCAAAGGCTTCTGCATAGTTACCCTAACGGTGCAGGGGAGGGAGTTCAAAAACTACAGGCTCTACGTCCTTCCCCAACTCTGCGCCCCCACATTACTGGGATTAGACTTCCAGTGCAATCTACAGAGCCTTACCTTCAAATTCGGCGGCCCAATACCCCCACTCACTATCTGCGGCCTCGCAACCCTCAAGGTGCAAGCCCCGTCCTTGTTTGCAAACCTCACCCCGGATTGCAAACCCGTCGCCACTAGGAGCAGACGGTACAGCGCCCAGGACCGGACCTTCATTCGGTCCGAAGTCCAGCGGCTACTAAAGGAAGGCATAATCCAGGCCAGCAATAGTCCCTGGAGAGCACAGGTGGTAGTAGTAAAGACAGGGGAGAAGCAAAGGATGGTCATAGACTATAGCCAGACCATCAACAGGTACACACAACTAGACGCGTACCCTCTCCCCCGCATATCCGACATGGTCAATCGGATTGCCCAATATAAAGTCTTCTCCACCGTGGACCTCAAGTCCGCCTACCATCAGCTCCCCATCCGCCCGAGTGACCGCAAGTACACAGCCTTCGAGGCAGACGGGCGATTATACCATTTCCTAAGGGTCCCATTTGGCGTCACAAACGGGGTCTCGGTCTTCCAACGAGAGATGGACCGAATGGTTGATCAACACGGGTTGCGGGCCACATTCCCGTATCTCGACAATGTAACCATCTGCGGCCACGATCAGCAGGACCACGACGCCAACCTCCAAAAATTCCTCCAGACCGCTAAAGCCTTGAACCTCACGTACGAGGACAAGTGCGTTTTTAGCACCAACCGGCTAGCCATCCTGGGCTACGTAGTGCGCAATGGGATAATAGGCCCCGACCCCGAACGTATGCGCGCCCTCATGGAATTTCCCCTCCCGCACTGCTCAAAAGCCCTGAAACGCAGCCTGGGTTTTTTTTCATACTACGCCCAGTGGGTCCCCCAGTACGCAGACAAGGCCCGCCCCCTAATACAGACCACGACCTTCCCTCTGTCGACAGAGGCTTGCCAGGCCTCCAGCCGCATCAAAGCGGATATCGCAAAGGCCACGATGCGCACCATCGACGAGTGCCTCCCCTTCCAGGTCGAGAGCGACGCCTCCGACGTAGCTCTAGCGGCCACCCTTAACCAAGCGGGCAGACCCGTGGCCTTTTTCTCCCGAACCCTCCACGCTTCAGAAATCTGCCACTCCTCAGTGGAAAAGGAAGCCCAAGCCATAGTGGAAGCTGTGCGACATTGGAGGCATTACCTGGCCGGCAGGAGATTCACTCTCCTCACGGACCAACGGTCGGTAGCCTTCATGTTCGATAATGCACAGAGGGGCAAAATCAAAACGACAAGATCTTAAGGTGGAGGATCGAGCTCTCCACCTTCAACTACGAGATCTTGTATCGTCCCGGAAAGCTGAACGAGCCGTCCGATGCCCTATCCCGCGGCACATGTGCCAACGCACAAATTAACTGCCTCCAAACACTCCACGAGGACCTCTGCCACCCGGGGGTCACTCGGTTTTACCACTTTATCAAGTCCCGCAACCTCCTATACTCCTTAGAGGAGGTCCGTACAGTCACAAGGAACTGCCACATCTGCGCAGAGTGCAAACCGCATTTTTTCAGGCCGGATGGTGCGCACCTGATTAAGGCTTCCCGCCCCTTTGAACGCCTTAGTCTGGATTTCAAAGGACCCCTCCCCTCCACCGACCGCAACATATACTTCCTTAATGTGGTGGACGAGTACTCCCGCTTCCCATTCGCCATCCCCTGTTCTGACATGACCACGGCCACAGTCATTAAAGCCCTGAACACCATATTCACACTGTTCGGTTGCCCCGCATACGTCCACAGCGACAGGGGTTCCTCCTTCATGAGTGACGAGCTGCGCCAGTTCCTGCTCAGCAACGGGATAGCCTCGAGCAGGACGACCAGCTACAACCCCCGGGGGAACGGGCAAGTAGAGAGGGATAACGGCACGGTCTGGAAGACCGTCCTACTGGCCCTACGGTCCAGGGACCTCCCAGTTTCACGGTGGCAGGAGGTCCTTCCGGATGCCCTCCACTCCATCCGGTCACTACTGTGTACTAGCACTAACCAAACGCCTCGTGAGCGCCTCCTTGTCTTCCCCAGGAAGTCCTCCTCTGGAACGTCGCTGCCGACCTGGCTGGCGGCCCCAGGACCCATCTTGCTCCGAAAGCACGTTCGGGCGCACAAGTCGGACCCGTTGGTCGAAAGGGTTCACCTCCTTCACGCGAACCTGCAGTACGCTTACGTGGAGTACCCCGACGGCCGACAGGACACGGTCTCTCTGCGAGATCTGGCGCCCGCCGGCAACACACACACCCCCCCGACACCAATCACCCAACCCCCCCCCCCTTCCTGCCACCGCCGCACCCCGCGACCGCCCCCTTCCCAGGAGGATCAGTCCTCCTCCCAGGCCCGACCAGGAATGAAGCCCAAGTTAAAACCGTAAGGATCCCGGAGAAGACAACACCGAAACAAGCACCACCACCACCACCGGGGCCGAGGCGATCGACACGGACGACCAGACCGCCCGACCGACTCGTGGCGTCGATCTAACAGTACATTGTGGACTTTGTGGACTTTTAACGAGAACATTTTGTCTTTTCCTGACGATTACTGTAAATAGTTTGAAACAAAAAAAAAAACCTTGTACATACTGTTATAACATGTGAAAGTTTTCCTCCCAGGACCAGCCTTGTAAACCCTTACCACCATGCGAAGCATCACCCCGCCGGGTTCATTTTTAACAAGGGGTGAATGTGGTAGTATGCATTAGGGGTCATGTGGGACTGTGAAGCCATGATGTCATTGGCTGACAGATCCCGGGTCCTGGTTGGACGTTGACCTCTAGCTCCGCCCTGAAGGCGGAGTATAAGTACCTGGAGTCCTCCCCCGCAGGCAGTCTACAACCGAACTGCGGGGGAAACAGTTACGCTTAATAAAGCCTCATCGACTTCACTCTATTCGTCTCTCGGAGTCTTTGTGCGCTACAGGGTGGAGATGATAGCAATGCAACGACTATAACAGTTGCATCCTCGGATTCAGGAGAGGGGGCGCCTGGGATGGGGCGGCGGCATCGGCTGCTGGACCTGTGGAAGAATGGGCATGTGGTTAGTGGGAGTGATGGGTCAGTCAGTAAAGCAATCACTACTCACATTTGACAGGTCCTCCAGGTGGAGCCTGGTAGTCCCTACGTCTGCGGCATCCGCCAGCCTCCGCGTTGGTAACCGTCCTGTTCTCGGCCACCTCCAGTGTCAGCTCCTCGAAGGAGGTGAAGATTCTCAAGTCCGGCACCCCACCATCAGTATAGACCCTCTCCCGGAGATTACGGGAGGTCTTTTCCTGAGGGGACACAGAGGGGCACCGTTAGACAACGCTTGCCTTGTGGCTCACCCTGGGGGACCCTCAGGGGAACAGAACATCCCTCCTGACCTCGATCTTGGGGCTGGTCTCCTCGGCGCCATTGTTGCGAGCTGGATGGGGTTGGCTGAGCAAGTGCAGCTCAAGTGCTGCTCGAAGTTGAATGTAAAATTCAAAACACTGAGGCATACATGTGTGTAAAAGTGTTGGAATTGAATTACATTGCATAACATAAATCAATCAAAATGATGACTGTAAAATTACATTGATTCTAGTTATATGTGCACTGAGTCATTCTCAGAGTAACTCCTTCCAAACGGTACGTGAAGCAACTGCAAAGGAACCATTGATTTCAAAGAAACTGAAAGCTTTCACAGTTCAAAGATTGTTTTATTTTCTATCTGAGTGTGTTTATGGGACACTAAAGTCTCAGATAATATATGGGCTTGGTAAATGTATATATTCATCTAAGTTTTCAAAGGTCACTGCTGAAAAATCTTATAGTTCCACAGTTTAACTGCCTCCAACACTTTCTCCACTGTACTGTGATGGATGACTGGTCTGTCGTTTGAATTGGGTTTAACTTTACATGAAGATACCTGTGAGAAACAGCTGACGTTGCAACTTCAACAATTTGAACTCATTTCTTTTTGTCCCTTACAAGTTTTGTTTTGACTGGGATTTTAAAAGAACTACAATGTACAAATTGAGGACTATTATGTATTTATGCTGCCTGATTTTTGCTACAGCTCTTGGTAAGTCTCAATGTGATATACTCCTCAGTAATATTTTACGTGAATTTTGAATTCATTTTCCTCCCCATTGTGGCTGGAATGCACTCAATTCCCGGGCACGGGATACAGGTAATGGGACAGCTTTAGGTTGTGTCAATTCTCCTCTCATTGGGCAGATGCCTCAAATGTGTGTGGTTCAGGAATATCCTGGAGATGCTTGCAGTGAGAATGCAGGAAGGTTTTCCTCGATGTTAGCGAGCCTCAGGTTTGTCCAGCTATTTGGTCAGGTACAGAAGATAAAATTGATACACCAAAATGTTCAGCGATTTCTGGGACACTTTAGGTTCATTCAGAATCATTAGTTTCCCCTTATCGGTGAGGGTGGTGTTTCCATTACTCAGAGATAGTAGCCGAGAAATTTGTTAACTGCCTACTGAGCCGAAAATGGTCATGAGGGCTGCAGAAAATTCTGTGGACAAAATATGGCATTCAGAGGACGAAATGAAAGGCCTGCTACAAAGTTGAATTCTGAGGCTGGAATTCTTGACACAGTTTGTGGGCAAAGGATTTCTGTGCCGCTGAAACACAGACAAGTTATAGAAGTTATGAGCATCGCAGCATTGACCATTCATACCTCTGAGATGGAAATCTTTGAAACAATCTGGAATTGCAGTCAGCCTTCACACCCAGATAAAAGTAACACAACATTTAAGAACAAACTCCATAAGAACACGTTCCTTTCCATCTTT
Source organism: Scyliorhinus torazame (assembly GCF_047496885.1). Classification (NCBI taxonomy): domain Eukaryota; kingdom Metazoa; phylum Chordata; class Chondrichthyes; order Carcharhiniformes; family Scyliorhinidae; genus Scyliorhinus; species Scyliorhinus torazame. The sequence continues at coordinate 9,218,384 of NC_092737.1, forward strand.
TTCCAGTGATAATTCTCTCTATTAAATCAATTACTGTTCAATTGATCTAACATTGATATTCACTGGAAAAGTTTGGATTTATTAATTTAAGTGTTACACTGCCTCAGTAAATTTGATATGTTTTTTTTTGACAAGTGATTTAGTCCTGGCATCTCTCTCCAGCAGCACCACCTAACTCTCTTTCAAAGCTGTCACTTTCCACAGTTTCATTTCATCCTTCGCATCATTCCACACCTTAACAAGAAACTTTTCCTGTTTCTTGCAGATGTTAAGGAATGCAGCTTCAACAACTTATTAACACCACTGCCCATCCTAGGCCCTCCACCAGTCCCAATCCCTCGTATCCCATTTCTCCCAGTATCAACACCACTGCCCATCCTGGGCCCTCCACCAGTCCCAATCCCTCATACCGCATTTCTCCCAGCCCCAGCCCTTGCCGCGTGTTCACCATACACTCCGACCTTCCCCTCTCTGAGGCTGAGCGTGCTGTTCTCAGCAAAGGACTCAGCTTTATACCCTTACATCCCCACCTCAATGAATTCCGGGTTCAACATGATGTTGAACTCTTCTTCCGTTGTCTTCGTCTCCATGCCCACTTCTTTGGGCAAGATTCTTCTCCCCGTTCCACAGATCCTTTCATGTGCCTCCAACATTCTGCCTCCAATTGGACACCCCCACCGGGCGTGCCGGATCGGGCACGCAGTCATAGAGCATGGGGACAGTGCGACATATCTGCCAAATGATGGCACACCTGGCACTGCAGGGGTATGGGGGAGGACACCCGTTCCTGGTAGCCCTGAACTTATATGCGGCGTGGTCCTTCCAGGCTCAGTGTGGGGACCTGTCCGGGATTTTACAGATCCTGGTGCACAGGTACATCCGCGCTGTCACGGATGCCCTATATGTCCAGGCGGCTCAATACATCTACTTCAATGTGGACTGAGCCGGCCAGGATGTCCAGGCAGTGGGGTTCGCCGCCATCAACGGGATGCCCGGGGTGATCAACATGAAGCATGTCCCCCTACGAGCACCTGCAGATGACAGGCCGCTCTACACCAAACGAAAGGGGTACCACTCAATGAACATGCAGCTGATATGTGACCATCAGCTTTGCATCATTCATGTTTGCGCCCAATACCTGGGCAATGTGAATGATGCTTTCATCCTGGCACACTCGGTGATTCCTGACATGTTCGAGATGCCCCTCGGCTGGGAGCTGGTTCCTGGATGACAGGAGTTATCCACTGCAGTCATGGCTGATGACACGAATCCGGAGGCCACAGATCGATGCAGAGATCCGCTACAATGATGCCCATACAGCAACCAGGAGCAGGATCGAGCGGAGCTTCAGCCTCCTGCAGTTCAGGTGCCTGGACCGCTCTGGAGTGGCCCTCCAGTATGACACAATGGGGGTCGCCCGCATCGTGGTAGGACTGGCCAGAGGCACGGATACCGCATCCCACCTCAACACCCCCTCCTTGGCCATCCTCTTTCCTGCATCCCCCTCCGTGATACATACCTGCCTAACCATGGGTTTGTGACCCTGTGTTGGTGGTAACAGCAGGTCTGGTCCATGAGATGGATGATGATGACAACCCGCTCTGCGATGAGCACTGGTGCTCTGCATCATTCATCAACATCTGTCTCCTGCCCACGTTAGCACTTCCCACCGTCCACCTGGGTAACCCCTGCATGCAAGCTGGCCATTCCATCACACGTTCCATCCCTAGGGTGACAGTGGTGGGGATGGTCGGGGGGAGGGAGGTGCCCGGGCCTCCCACAACATCCGCCCATTCTCCTCCCCTCTCTCTGGCCAGCCCAGATGAGCCCACCCCTCAAACCCATGTGACAGAGCACGGAGGCATGTTGTAGCAGTGGTAAGAGATGTTTAATGTGAACAGATATTTACAGGTTTGTGCCCTAGCCCCTAGCCCCGGGCTTGGAGGGCCGAAGGGCCTGTTCCTGTGCTGTACTTTTCTTTGATGTGGAGATGCCGGCGTTGGACTGGGGTGAGCACAGTACGAAGTCTTACAACACCAGGTTAAAGTCCAACAGGTTTGTTTCGATGTCACTAGCTTTCGGAGCGCTGCTCCTTCCTCAGGAGGACGTGATGGGGCCCATGCCGGTGACTCCAGCGGGGGAGGTGCCAGAACATCGCAGCACCTAGGAACCCCCCCCCCCTCCCCCCTCCTGTCCTGTTTCTGGAACATACCTCTTCATTCACCTGAGGAAGGAGCAGCGCTCCGAAAGCTAGTGACATCGAAACAAACCTGTTGGACTTTAACCTGGTGTTGTAAGACTTCGTACTGTACTTTTCTTTGTTCTTTTAGAACATTGTAGTTTAGTCGGGCAGCATGGTCAGCACGGGCTTGGAGGGCTGAAGGGCCTGTTCCTGTGCTGGACCTTCCTTTGTTCTTTGTATAACTGAACTGTGCCCTGTACCCATGCCACATTAACTAGTGTCTAACGTTCTGGCCTTACGGGCCATAATGCTACATCTAGGTGGCTCCCCAGATGGTACAGGAGTGGATGAGGCTGTGATTCCTGCCCTGCGACCTAGGTCCCCATTGGCGGGCCTCCTCTGGGCGGGACAGGGCCTGCCCCGGCTGCTGCTCAGGTGTTCCAGGTGCCTGTTCTGCCCGCTGTCCACTAGATGCGCTAGGGACAGGAGGGGGTGTTCCTAGGTGCTGCGGTGTTCTGGCACCTCCCCCGCTGGAGTCACCGGCATGGGCCCCATCACGTCCTCATCCCTCAGGGTGGCCGATGGCCCCCCCGGGCTACTCCACGGGATGGGGGTGTGAGCAGAGGTATCATCTGAGGCTCTCTTGCCACCTGCCACTGCCAGTCTTGGAGGCCCACTCTGGTCTCGACCAGGGTCTGCATGCTCGCAGCAATGGAGCACAGGGAGTGGACCATCTCTGTCTAGGATTATGTCACATCAGCCAGTGACTGCACAATCTCCCTCTGGGACTGGGCCACAACCCTTTGCGTTTGCGCCACATTGGCAAGGGCCTGGGCAATGCCACCGACATTCCCAGCCATGCCCTGCTGTGACTGGGCCATGCTCAGGAGTGCTGCCATGATGTCAGTTGGCTCTGGCACATGGTTGCCCATGAAACGGCAACCCTGCCCTGGGCCTTGGCCAGCACCTGCACAGAATGCCCCAGGCCTTGGACATGCTAATCCATAGCCAAAACCGTCACCCCCAATGCCTCCACTGTGGGTGCCTTCCGTGCGGTGTTGGCCTGGGTGGCACGTATTCTCAGCACCATCTCCTACTGCTGCACGCAATTGGACTCCTCCAACTGAACCTGCAGGTACTGAATGCTGGACGACAGCCTCTCATGTGGTCCTTGGCTCTGCGACTGCATCTCCACAATTGATGGGACTGTCCGTTCCAGAACGCAAAACCATTCTGGACGGCAGATAGTCCCTGGTGTCCGTTTGCCCTCCAACCATCCGACCCCTCGGGTGTTCCTACCTCCACCTGCTGTGTAGTGAGCACCAGAGAGTGTCCCAGGAGCCTCTTCATTAAAGTGCCCAACCGAGGTGAGGGTCTCTGGGATGGTGGAGGGTGTTGGAGACAGCTGTGACAGAAAATTACTGTCATTGTCCAAATTAAGCTACAGGGTCTTCTGAGTCTTAGGCGGAGGGCTGGTGTCCGAGATGCTCTTATCACTGCTCGGCTCACAGGGGGACTCCGGCTGTGGCACTGGCTGGGGCTGGAGGATGCCAGATGGACATTACCGATCACAGCAGGTGCTGCAAGACACAAGACAAGGCTCATGATTTGACCGCGGGCTAGGGGGTAGTGAACGTGGGGTTAGTGCAGGGTGACGGTGGTGTGGGGGTAGTGTTGGAGTGATGTGGAGGTGAGGGTGGTTTGGGTGGTATGGGGGTGTGGGTGGTGTAGGGGTGGTGTTGGTGGGGGGATTGACATAGGTGTCATGAGGAACCGCAACTAAGCGAGGTCTCACTTCCTTGCCCATGGCCGAACTCCACCTCAGCAACCTCCCTTTCCTCTGGGCTGCTAACCATGTCCAGGACCCTTGGTTCAGCCACACGTTTCCCTTCATGTCTTCTCCCGCTCACAGTGGTCGTGCGCAGCCTTCCGCTGGTGCAGGAGAGGGGCAAACAGCGTTAGACAGTCAACGCATGCAGCCCAGAGGATGGGTGGTTGGTAGCCTCAGTGGCCAGGGCAACTCAGCCATGGCAGCCGGTATGGGTTAGGGCATGTGGTGCAGGTTTGGGGTTCGCCAGCCCTCCAGGTAGAGCGGGGGGGGGTCAGGTTACGGGTGTGTTGGACTTGGGTTGGTGCCAACGGCACTGCTGTCTAATCACCCTGGCCGCCCTGAGGAGGGTGTGCAATTTTTCACGGCACTGTTGCCCGGTCCAGACGACGTTGCTCAGGGCACTGACCTCCTCTACCAACTACGCCCAGACACAGCAGATGGTGGCGGCTGGCAGCTTCCTTCCCGGGGTACAGGGTCAGCCTCCTCTCCTCCATGGCGTCCAAGAGGATCGCTCACGAGCTCTGTGTCCGCGAACCTTGGTGCCACTCTCCTCGCTGTCATCTTGTTGGCTGGAATGATGTGTGGGAGCTAAATGTGTATACGCAGCTGCAGCTTGTCAGCCTCCTGAGTGTCAATCGTGAAACCGGTGAATCTCACACATTTTCTTATTAGAATCAATTGTGTTCCACATGGCGCTGGTGCTGGACCAGTGTTCTTCAAACTTTTTTTCCGGGGACCCACTTTTACCAACCGGCCAACCTTCGGGACCCAACCCGGCCAACCTTCGCGACCCACCATTTTCTCTTACCTTGTTTGCTGCTGATAAAAATGGAGGAAATGGTTTTGGGTCTCTTTGGCCCTCGTACACGCTCCTCCAATGGAACCTGTTGGATGAAGGTGAAGCTTTCGGGTGTGGGAAAGTATGGAGTCTCCATCTGTCCAAAGTTCTGCATTTCTTCCGTAACATTTTATTAAATAAAACCCCCCCCCGAACTTGTAAAAAAAAATGAATAAAATAAATGAAAAAAATAAAAATTTAATGAATAAAATAAATGAATAAAATGAATAAAACCCCCCCCAAACTTGTAAAACCAAAAGCTGCGACCGTAAAAAAAAATAGCGGCCGCACTGCGCCTGTGCGCCCGATCATCGTGCGCGCATGCGTAATGAGGCCAAATTGTTTTTACATGTTCGCGGCCATTTTAAAGGCCGCTTGCAGCCGGCGTTATTAAAAGCCGGCTGCTGCGCGGGGATTTGCACGATCGGGAGCGCCGCGAAGGACGGTTCCGCGACCCTCCCGACACCCGCCCGCGACCCACCCGCGGGTCGCGCCTTTGAGTTTGAAGAACACTGTGCTAGATCCTTAGCAGTAGCAGAATCAGTCCAGGTGTGCCGTCAGTTTTGCTGTTGTGAAAGTCCACAATTTCTGTGTTGGCGTCAACACTTAGTCTCAGAAACGGAGAATCACACCCAATGTCTAAGTTCATGCGAAAATGGTTCGTTGGTGGAGAGTGATGAGTGACCATTGGGCAAGGACCCAACAGGAACATGTTCCAAGAGTAAAGTAAGACAGAAATTGGAAAATAAGTGTTCTTGTTGTGTGAACCTTTGCAATAACCCATGTATTATTTGAAATACTATTGTTAGCTCTAGATGAAGCAACAAATCCATGTCATAACGGAGGGAGATGGAATGGAGTGAAATGTGAGTGCCAAGATTACTACAGCGGGCCCTCTTGTGAATATGTGGCGGATACCTTTGAAATTGGTAAGTTTATTTTAGACAAATTTTACTTTTTGATGCTATTGTTTTGTGTGTCTGCTCTATTCCCTCAACACCCTTATCTTATTCATAAGCCATCTGTCACAGTTTTCACAGTAACCAGCATCTCCTGGAGTAAAATGTCTCAGATTTCTACTAACCTTGTATGAAAAAGGACTTCCTGATTTTGCTTCTGAATATCCTGCCTCTAATTTTATGCCCCCTCGAATTCTGGACTGCCCACCAGAGTTTCTCTTTATCCATCCTCAGAAATCCTTGGCATTAAGAACACCTCCATCAAGCTCACCCCGAATTTACAAGAAATACAAGCTAGGTTGGTGAAACCTGACTCCATTGGGAAAGCTGCAAAATTCCAGGTTTATTCTGATGAATCTGTGTTCCATCACCTACCAAAGAAACATATTCTTCCTGAGTTCATTGACAAGACTGATCACAGTCGTCAAGATGGAGTCTGTATAACTGAGGTGCAACTTCCATATGTTTGAACAGGGGCTGTTTAGCACAGGGCTAAATTGCTGGCTTTGAAAGCAGACCAAGGCAGGCCAGCAGCATGGTTCAATTCCCGTAACAGCCTCCCCGAACAGGCGCCGGAATGTGGCGACTAGGGGCTTTTCACAGTAACTTCATTGAAGCCTACTTGTGACAATAAGCGATTTTCTTTTCATTGTATTACAGCCACCCACACCCTAAATCTTCTTCTTTGGATTCTTTACTTTTCCTGAGGGTTGGATGTAATGTAGTGGTTACTTCAACTGTGAGCAGCTTCTTTGTGACTTGGTTTCATGCTAGCCATGGGATGATCTTCGGTAAGGCCCCAATCATCCCTGAGGTGACTGGGCACAAGTTAGCTTCACCAAGAAAGTGCCCTGGTTGTGTCACATACCTAGTTGGTGTCTGCCTTCAGAGCCACTGTCCTCTTGCCAGAATCATCTACCTTTTCCATCATCCCAGACTTCATACACCTAGAGAGCTGACACCCCTATGAAGCTGATTATACCCTCACTTAGTTCATCAGTCCTTGTAAGGTACCAGGGTGTGTCCACTAGTGTACATTCCCTGCTTGGCGGCATAAGTGAGAACTGAAGATGCTGCAGGAAGGCAGTGAGTTATATGCACTTACAAAACCAAAGAAAGTGGCTGGCAATGACACAGAGGTACTTGTCATGTCACAGAAAACCTCCATACATAACCTAAGTAAATCGTTAAACATTGCAGGAAAGAAAATACGTTGCTGTTGCATGTTTTGTTATGAATAACCCTAACTTGTAACATCCTTCTGCACTGTCCACAACTCCACCGACTTTAGTGTCATCTGCAAATTTACTCACCCATCCTTCTACGCCCTCCTCAAGGTCATTTATAAAAATGACAAACAGCAGTGGCCCCAAAACAGATCCTTGTGGCACACCACTAGTAACTGGACTCCAGTCTGAACATTTCCCATCAACCGCCACCCTTTGTCTTCTTCCAGCTAGCCAATTTCTGATCCAAACTGCTAAATCACCCTCAATCCTATTCCTCCATATTTTCTGCGGTAGCCTACCGTGGGGAACCTTATCAAACGCTTTACTGAAATCTATATACACCACATCAACTGCTTTACCCTCATCCACCTTCTCACCTTCTCAAATAACTCAATAAGGTTTGTGAGGCACGACCTACCCTTCACAAAACCATGTTGACTATCTCTAATCAAATTATTCCTTCCCAGATGATTATACATCCTATCTCTTATAAATCTTTCCAAGACTTTGCCCACAACAGAAGTAAGGCTCACTGGTCTATGGTTACCGGGGTTGTCTCTACTCCCTTTCTTGAACAAGGAGATAACATTTGCTATCCTCCAGTCTTCTGGCACTATTCCTGTAGACAAAGATGACTTAAAGATCAAAGCCAAAGGCTCAGCAATCTCCTCCCTAGCTTCCCAGAGAATCCTAGGATAAATTCCATCCGGCCCAGGGGACGTATCTATTTTCACAACTTTCCAGAATTGCTAACACCTCCTCCTTATGAACCTCAAGCCCTTCTTGTCTAGTAGCCTGAATCTCAGTATTCTCCTCGACAACATTGTCTTTTTCCTGTGTGAATACTGACGAAAAATATTCATTTAGCACCTCGCCTATCTCCTCAGACTCCACACACAACTTCCCACTACTGTCCTTGACTGGCCCTACTCTACCCTAGTCATTCATTTATTCCTGACATTTCTCTAGAAATCTTTAGGGTTATCCTTGATCCTACTCCCAAAGACTTCTCATGTCCCCTCCTGCCTCTTCTTAGCTCTCTCTTTAGGTCCTTCCTAGCTAACTTGTAACTCTCGAGCACCCTAACTGAACCTTCATTCTCATCTTTACATAAGCCTCCTTCTTCCTCTTGACAAGAGTTTCGACTGCTTTAGTAAACCACGGTTCTCTCGCTCGACCACTTCCTCCCTGCCTGACAGGTACATACTTATCAAGGACACGCAGTAGCTGTTCCTTGAACAAGCTCCACATTTCCATTGTGCCCAACCCCTGCAGTTTTCCTCTCCATCCGATGCATCCTAAGTCTTGCCTCATCGCATCATAATTGCCTTTCCCCCAGATATAACTCTTGCCCTGCATATATACCTATCCCTTTCCATCACAAAACTAAACGTAATCGAATTGTGGTCACTATCACCAAAGTGCTCACCTACCTCCAAATCTAACACCTGTCCTGATTCATTACCCAGTACCAAATCCAATATGGCCTCGCCTCTCGTTGGCCTATCTACATACTGTGTCAGGAAACCCTCCTGCACACATTGGACAAAAACGGACCCATGTAAAATACTCGAACTATAGCGTTTCCAGTCAATATTTGGAAAGTTAAAGTCCCCCATAACAACTACCCTGTTGCTTTCGCTCCTATCCTGAATCATCTTTGCAATCCTTTCCTCTACATCTCTGGAACTTTTCGGAGGCCTATAGAAAACCCCTAATAGGGTGACCTCTTCTTTCCTGTTTCTAACCTCAGCCCATAATCCCTCAGTAGACGAGTCCTCAGCAAACGTCCTTTCTGCCACTGTAATACTGTCCTTGACTAACAATGCCACCCCTCCCCCTCTTTTACCACCTTCCCTGAGCTTACTGAAATATCTAAACCCCGGCACCTGCAACAACCATTCCTGTCCCTGCTCTATCCATGTCTCCAAAATGGCCACAACATCTACAATTTTGTACATCTCAATCAAATCTCCCCTCAGCCACCTCTGACCTGAGGAGAAAAACCCCAGCCTATCCAGCCTTTCCTCATATTGCAATTTTCCAGTCCTGGCAATATCCTTGTAAATTTTATAATTATAATAATCTTTATTGTCACAAGTAGGCTCACACTGACACTGCAATGAAGTTACTGAGGAAAACCCTTTCTAAATTCCGGTGCCTGTTCGGTACACAAAGGGAGAATTCACCTAACAAGCACATCTTTCGGGACTTGTGGGAGGAAACTGGAGCACCCGGAGGAAACCCACGCAGACTCTGCAGAGAAGTGATCCAAGCCGGGAATCAAACCTGGGACCCTGGCGTTGTGAAGCCACAATGCTAACCACTGTGTTACCGTGCCGTCCACTGTGCTACCTTCTCTGTACCCTCTCCAATGCAATTACATCCTTTCTGTAATGACCTAAATAATGAGTTATACAGTTCCAGAATAACCTCCCAGATCTTGCATTCTATCCCTTGGCGAACAAAGAAAATGAGTCCTTTCTTTTACATTTATATTTCACCTAATTAGAGGACATTAGTGTGGATCTGGAATCAGCAGACCTGGTAAGGATAGCAGAAATTTCCTTCCCTAAAGGGCCAGATGAGTTTTTACAGCAATGGTTTAATGGTCATCATTAGACATTTAATTCCAGATTTTTATTGAATTAAAATTCCACCATCTGTTGTGGTTGGATACAGACCCAGGTCACCAGAGCATTATCCTGGGTCGCTAGATTGCAGGTCCAGTGACAATACCGCCACGCCATTGCCTCTCCAATTCCATATGCCTCCTTAACCACGTTATCGACCTGTCCTGATACCTTCGGGGATTTGTGCACATTCATCTCCATTACTTCCTCTACACCTCAGTGTTCTCCCATAAATTGTGCATTGCTTTGTTTTGTTTAACCTCCCCAAATGCAGCACCTCACATTTCTCTGGGTTGAACTTCATTTGCCACTTTTCTGCCCACTTGGCCAGTCCCTTGATGCTGTACTCTCGGGCGGCACAGTGGCTAGCACTGCTGCATCACGGCACCGAGGACCCGGGTTCGATCCCAGTCCCGGGTCACTCTCTGAGGAGTTTGCACATTCTCTCTGGGTCTGCGTGGGTCTCAACCCCACAACCCATATCTGCAGGTTAGATGAATTGGCCACACTAAATTCCCCCTCAATTGGGAAAAAACTTATTGGGTACTTTCAATTTATAAAAAAATTTCCTGTAATCTACAGGTCAATTTTTATGTTGCCTGCAAACTTCTTGATCATGCATCCTATATTTTTGTCAAGATCATTAATGTATACAGCTAAAATCAAGGGACCTAGTATTGAGCTCTGTGAAACCCCATTGGAAACAACTTGAGTTGCAAAATCACCAATCAACAATTAACCTTTTTCCAGTCACTGAGCCCATTTTGTATCCAGCTTGTGGCAAACCCCTGGATCTCGTGGACTTTTATTTTTTTCACCCAGTCTGACATGTGGGACCTAATTGATGCTAAACTTCTTGTAGATCACATCAACAATCCTCCTTGTTTCTTGCACAAAACTTCAATCAAGTTACAGTACGAAGTCTTACAACACCAGGTTAAAGTCCAACAGGTTTGTTTCAAACACTAGCTTTCAGAGCACTGCTCCTTCCTCAGGTGAATGAAGAGGTATGTTCCAGAAACATATATATAGACAAATTCAAAGATGCAGGACAATGTTTAGAATGCAAGCATTTGCATGTAATTAAATCTTTACAGATCCAGAGATCGGGGTAACCCCAGTTAAAGAGGTGTGAATTGTCTCAAGCCAGGACAGTTGGTAGGATTTTGCAAGCCCAGGCCAGGTGGTGGGGGATGAATGTAATGTGACATGAATCCCAGGTCCCGGTTGAGGCCGCACTCATGTTTGCGGAACTTGGCTATAACGTTTGAAACAAACCTGTTGGACTTTAACCTGGTGTTGTAAGACTCCTTACTGTGCTCACCCCAGTCCAACGCCAGCATCTCCACATCAATCAAGTTAGTCAGACATGACCTTCCCTTAACAAATCCATGCTATCCTTGATTTATCTGTGCCTTTCTAAAGGCAATTTATTCTGTCTCCCAGAATTACTTCCAAAGGTTTGCCGTCTGCCGAGGTCAGACTGACTGCCTGTAATTATTTGATCTATCCCTCACTCCTTTAAACAAAGTTGCAACATTGACAGTCCTCCAAACCTCTAGACATGACACCTGTATCAATGAGGATTGGAAAACTTTGGTGAGACCTTCGGATTTATTCTCCCTAGCTTTTCTAAACAGCCTGGGGTACATTTCATCCGGCCCTGGCGATTTATTCACTTTCAAGGATGCTAATTCCCCTGATATTTCCTCTCTACAGCTTCATACGCCTCCTTCTTAATCACAATAGCTGTATCGTCTCCCTCTTTTGTGAATCCAGGCACAAAGTATTCATTAAGAACCATACCAACAACTTCCACATCTATACATGGATTACATTTTGGTCTTTTATGAGCCCTACTATTTCCTTAGTTATCCTCTTACTCTTAACATACTGATAAAATATCTTCCAAATCAAAACATATTGCATCAATTAAATTATCTTGATCATCTCTCTGAGGTAAGATTTTGCCTGATGAATGATTATGTATTGTGATATTTTACAGAATACTTTACAGAACCTACTGAAGCCGCTATAAATGCTACTGTCAAGATAACAAATAAAGAGTATATTACTGAACTGAGTGACAGCACATCATACGAGTTCAAAACCTTTTCATGTTACTTTAAAAAAACGGTTAGTACGCAGAACTGCGCATTATTTAACTATGCTCTTTGAGGTACCCTCAATAATGAAGTTTAGAGATTAAACTGTAAAGAAGGCATTATTAGTCTAAGAACTATGTTAGAGCTGAGACAAGTGCTGACTGCTACACAGCCCATGAGGCAGCCCTTTATATATGGCTCACAGATGGGCGGAGCCAGAGGCAGAGTCCCCAGGGTTCCAAGCCCGGTCTTAAAGGGGACATCACCTTACATGATGATAAGGCAGTAACCATAAGACCATAAGACATAGGAGCGGAAGTAAGGCCATTCGGCCCATCGAGTCAACTCCGCCATTCAATCATGGCTGATTTCAACTCCATTTACCCGCTCTCTCACCATAGCCCTTAATTCCTCGAGAAATCAAGAATTTATCAACTTCTGTCTTAAAGACACTCAACGTCCTGGCCTCCATCGCCCTCTGTGGCAATGAATTCCACAGACCCACCACTCTCTGGCTGAAGAAATTTCTCCTCATCTCTGTTCTAAAGTGACTCCCTTTTATTCTAAGGCTGTGCCCCCGGGTCCTAGTCTCCCCTGCTAATGGAAACAACTTCCCTACATCCACCCTATCTAAGCCATTCATTATCTTGTAAGTTTCTATTAGATCTCCCCTCAACCTCCTAAACTCCAATGAATATAATCCCAGGATCCTCAGACGTTCATCGTATGTTAGGCCTACCATTCCTGGGATCATCCGTGTGAATCTCCGCTGGACCCGCTCCAGTGCCAGTATGTCCTTCCTGAGGTGTGGGGCCCAAAATTGCTCACAGTATTCTAAATGGGGCCTAACAAATGCTTTATAAAGCTTCAGCAGTAAGCGTTCATCACATTCACCCCCTGTTTAAAAAGAGTCCGGCGGGGGTGAAGTGCCATCATAGGTCCATCCGTCACGGTGGCCGGATTGTCCTCAGGCGACCTCCTCAATTCGGGCGGTGGTGCGGCGGGCACGGATGTCCCGGTTGAGGGCACATCCGGGAGCACAGCGGTCGGAGCTTCTATCCGGGTCGGGGCAGGGGGACTAGGCAGGGCCGGGGGTAGCGGTGCCGGCGCCGGCGGGCTGTGTAAAGGGGGGGGCGCAAGGGGGGGGGCAGGGTAGGTGCTCACCAACGTAGGGCCGGAAGGGGGTGTGTTGTAGGGGGCGACGGGTCCTGCAGGGGAGCAGTGCGGGAACGGGCGTCTGTGGTGGGGGATCCAGCGGGTGCCAGATCCCGGAGGGAAACCGTATCTTGCTTGCCGTCGGGGTACTCAACGTAGGCGTAACTGGGGTTGGCGTGGAGCAGCGAGACCCTTTCGACCAGGGGGTCCGTTTTATGGCTCCTCGCGTGCCTCCGGAGAAGAACAGGTCCCGGAGCCATCAGCCAAGGTGGAAGCGAGACCCCGGAGGTAGACTTCCTGGGGAAGACAAACAATCGGTTGTGAGGGGTCTCATTCGTGGCCGTGCAGAGGAGTGACCTAATGGAGTGTAGGGCGTCGGGTAGGACCTCCTGCCAGCGGGTGGTTGGGAGACTTCTCGACCGCAGGGCCAGAAGGACAGCCTTCCACACTGTCGCGTTCTCCCTCTCCACCTGCCCGTTTCCCCGCGGGTTATAACTGGTCGTTCTGCTCGAGGCGATGCTTTTGCTGAGCAGATACTGACGCAGTTCATCGTTCATGAACGATGTACCCCGGTCGCTGTGGATATAAGCGGGAAACCGAACAGGGTGAAGATGTCGTGCAGTGCCTTAATCACAGTGGCTGAGGTCATGTCGGGGCAGGGAATGGCGAATGGGAAACGGGAGAGCTCATCGATCACGGTGAGGAAATAGGCATAACGATTGGTGGACGGGAGGGGCCCCTTGAAGTCCACGCTCAGTCGCTCAAAGGGACCCGAGGCCTTCACGAGCCGAACCTTATCTGGCCGATAGAAGTGCGGTTTGCACTCCGCACAGACTTGGCAGGCCCTGACCGTAGCCTTGACCTCCTTGGTTGAGTAAGATAGGTTGTGGGACTTGATAAAATGGACGAGCCGGGTAACCCCCGGGTGGCAGAGGTCATTGTGGATGGCTTGCAGGTGGTCCTCCTGCGCGTTGGCGCATGTGCCACGGGACAGGGCATCTGGGGGCTCGTTGAGTTCCCCTGGACGATACTTGATATTGTATGAGTAGGTGGAGAGTTCGATCCTCCACCTCAAAATTTTATCGTTTTTTATTTTGCGTGTTATCGAACATACAGGCGACTGACCGTTGGTCGGTGACGAGGGTAAACCTCCTACCGGCGAAGTCGTGTCTCCAGCGCCGCACAGCCTCCACAATGGCTTGTGCCTCCTTTCTGACTGCAGAGTGTCGAACCTTGGAGGCGGTGAGGGTTCGGGAGAAGAACGCTACTGGTCTGCCTTCCTGATTGAGGGTAGCAGCCAGGGCGATGTCTGATGCATCGCTCTCTACCTGGAAAAGGATGGTTTCGTCCACCGCGTGCATAGCGGCCTTGATGATGTCGGCCGTGATGCGGTTGAAGGCCAATTGAGCCTCATCCGAGAGGGGAAAAATGGTGGTCTTTAGGAGTGGGCGGGCTTTGTCCGCATACTTGGGGACCCACTGGGCGTAATAGGAGAAAAGCCCCAAGCACCGTTTGAGGGCCTTGAGGCTGCGGGGGAGAGGGAGTTCCTTAAGGGGGCGCATGCGGTCAGGATCGGGACCTAGGACCCCGTCTTCCACGACATAGCCGAGGGTGGCCAGCCTGGTGGTGTGGAAAACGCATTTGCCCTCGTTATAGGTCAGGTTAAGGGCTCGGGCGGTCTGGAGGAACTTTTTGAAGTTAGCGTCATGGTCCTGCTGGTCATGGCCGCAGATGGTGACATTGTCCAAGTACGGGTATATAGCCCGCAAACCGTACTGGTCCACCATTTGGTCCATCGCCCTTTGACAGACGGAGACCCCATTTGTGACACCAAAGGGGACCCTGAGGAAGTGGAAGAGCCGGCCGGCTGCTTCGAAGGCAGTATAGGGGCGGTCTTTTGGTCGGATGGGGAGCTGGTGGTAGGCGGATTTGAGGTCGACCGTGGAAAAGACTCGGTATTGGGCGATCCGATTTACCATTTCCGCGATGCGAGAAATGACTACCACCACTTGCGCTCTCCAAGGGCTGTTGCTAGCCTCGGTGACCCCCTCTCCCAGTAAACGCTGGACCTCTGACTTGATAAAAGCCATATCTTGGGCACTGTAGCGCCGGCTCCTGGTGGCGACGGGCTTACAGTCGGGAGTGAGGTTCGCGAATAGTGAGGGGGGTGCGACTTTCAGTGTCGCAAGGCAGCATACCGTGAGGGGGGGCAAGGGTCCGCCGAACTTCAGTGTCAGGCTTCGGTGGCTGCACTGGAAATCCAGTCCGAGCAGTAGGGGGGCACAGAGGTGAGGGAGGATATAAAATTGGAAACGGGTGTATTTGGCGCCCTGGATCGAGAGATCCGCAATACAGTACCCCTTTATTTGCACCGAATGGGACCCAGATGCGAGGGCTATGGTTTGGGATGCGGGATGGGTGCGTAGGGAGCAGCGCCTTACCGTTTCAGGGTGAATAAAGCTCTCCGTGCTCCCGGAGTCTAAGAGGCATGCAGTGTCGCGCCCGTTGACCTGGACCTGCATCATGGAGTTCTGCAGGTGTTTTGGCCGAGTTTGGTCGAGGGTGATCGCACCCACTCGCGGGTAGTCGGAGTCCTCAGCCGAGTCGGACTCGTAAAATGGCCGCCGCCGTCGGTGGCACGTGTCGGGTCGAGAAGATGGCCGCCGACAAGATGGCCGCTCCCATGATTCGCACGAGGCTGATGACGCGTCAGAAGGGGGCGTGTCGGGTCAGTGCGCAGCAGCATTGCGAGGCTTGCGGACCTGAGAGCCTGATTTTCGGGCCGGCTGTTCTTTGTTTTTCTGGCCCCTGGGTCTGGCCAGGCAGACCCTCGCAAAATGCCCTTTCTTCCCGCAGTCGCTGCAGATCGCGGAGCGGGCTGGGCAGCGTGGGTGCTGGCCCTGTCCGCAGAAGCAGCACGGTGTGCCCCCATGGTGAGCGGGTCGCCGAGTGGCGCAGGCCTGTAATACGGCTGAGTCGGAGTAAGTCCGGGGGAGGCTCGCAGAGTCCGCGGGGTACGTACCCAAGTTATGTCGGTCCACCTCCAGCGCGGAGGCGAGCGTTAGCGTGTCCTGGAGGTCATTTGCCCCGTTTTTGAGCAGCCGCTGCCGGATGTAGGTCGAGCGGATGCCGGACACAAAAGCGTCTCTGATGTGTAGGTTCATATGGATTTCCCCTGTCACATCCTGATGGTCACAGTCCCTGGCAAGCGCGGTGAGTTTCTCAACAAACTTGTCTAGCGATTCCCCCGAGCGCTGCCGGCAGGTAGAGAGCAGATGCCGGGCGTGCACCTAATTTATGGGTTTGACAAACCGCTTGCGGAGTAATTCGACCGCCTCATCATAAGTCATCGCCTTTTCGAGCATGGCGGAGATTCTGTGACTCACCCGGACGTGGAGTAGACGCAGCTTGCGTGGCCCCAGGATGGGAGTCTCTGCGGAGTCCAGGTAGGCCTCTAAGCACCGCAGCCAGTATTTAAAAATTTCCTTCGCCTCCGGTGTTCGTGCTTCCAGATTGAGCTTCTCTGGTTTTAGGCCTGCGTCCATCATGAATCTAGTTTAGTCTAATAAATTGAGGTACCCTCAATAACGAAGCTTAGAGATTAAACTGTAAAGAAGGCTTTATTAAACTAAGAACTATGTTAGAGCTGAGACAAGTGCTGACTGCTACACAGCCCATGAGGCAGTCCTTTATATATGGCTCCCAGATGGGCGGAGCCAGAGGCGGAGTCCCCAGGGTTCCAAGCCCGGCCTTAAAGGGGACATCACCTTACATGATGATAAGGCAGTAACCGTTCATCACACTCTTGTTTCAGTTCGACATTACTTTCTTGCTTTCATGTTCATTACCTCTATGTATAAAACCTCATTTGACTTCTTTATAGCCTTTTCTGCCTAAATTCTCCAAGTATGTTAAAAATCTTTAAATTTAGCATACAAGTTATTAACTTTTCTCTTTCAACAAGATGTACTCTTTACATTTCTCTACATTGAATGGCAGTTGCCAACTATCCATCTATCCACTAACCTAGCTAGGTCTTCCTGCAATCTTCTTTCATTCCTTTTCCTGTTTTCCAATAATTTGCTATTATCCTTTTTGTGCTTAGCTCTGAATGCAAGCACTTTTTATGGAAAGAATTAACTCCCATTCAAAAAATTCTAGACTATCTAGAATTATCCTACCTATCTTAAGCCAACTCTCCACTAATGCAGCTCCATTCTCTTTCACATCATAACCTTAATTTGCACTGAAATCACTCATGTGGCCGTCTGGAAGTCTATAGATACAACATCCAATAGCATACACTGTTGCCTTGTGAAGTTAATAGAAGTTAAGTAAATCAGCCCAAATCCAAGTATGGTGGACAACTAACTCAGCAGGCGATGGTGGGTACCTTGACCGATTATGAGCAGTCATAACATTGTACGGAATTTCTCCATTTAATGTAATTTAATGAATGTTTACAATCGTCTTTTTTTTCTCTTTTGAAGATGGAATATGTTTATTGTGATAAAATAAAGGGGTACAAAGATTTGAGGATAACACGTATAAGGTAAGATTATTTTAGTTAACTGTGCTGCTTCAAAAAATTCCTTATCACATTGTCATAACTGATCTCAGGAAAGGAAAGGAAAGAGCTTGCATCTTTCACTTCCTCGGGATGTCTTAAAGTGCTTTATTTCACTTTTGAAGTGAAGTTCAATGTAGGGTAGCCCAGCAGTCAATGTGCACCAGCACCATCCCACCAACAAAGCCTTTCCTGCTTCTCAGATAGTTTTTAAAAATCCATTTTTATGCTAGGCCAGCAATTATTGCCTAAGTGCTTTTTTTTATTTTTTAAAATATGTTTATTAAGAATTTTTAAACAAAATTTTCAACCATACAAACAACCCCCCCCACCCCGTAACACAAAAGAAAGAAAGCTTGCATAGCAAGACATGAACATGACAAGTCAATCTGATACAGAACTTTGTACATTGGATTCCTCCCGTACATATCAGTTTTCCAGCTCATTCATGTATCTTCTTGCTCAAATGCCCCCCAGAAAAGCCCCCCTTCCCCCTCCCTCCCTCCCTCCCCCCCCAAGAAAGATATCCCCCCCCCCCTCCCCGGGTTGCTGCTGCTGCTGTCCGACCTTCATCTAACGCTCCGCGAGATAGTCTAGGAACGGTTGCCACCGCCTGTAGAACCCCTGCGCAGACCCTCTCAAGGCAAACTTTATCCTCTCCAACTTGATAAACCCAGCCATATCATTTATCCAGGCCTCCACGCTGGGGGGCTTCGCCTCTTTCCACATTAACAAGATCCTTCGCCGGGGTACTAGGGTCGCAAAGGCCAGAATGCCGGCCTCTTTCGCCTCCTGCACTCCCGGCTCGTCCACTACTCCAAATAGTGCTAGCCCCCAGCTTGGCTTGACCCGGACTTTCACCACCTGAGATATTGCTCCCGCCACTCCTCTCCAGAACCCCTCCAGTGCCGGGCATGACCAAAACATATGGACATGGTTCGCCGGACTTCCTGAGCACCTCCCACATCTGTCCTCCACCCCAAAGAACCTACTCAGCCTCGCCCCCGTCATATGCGCTCTGTGAACTACCTTAAACTGTACCAGGCTAAGCCTGGCACTTGAGGAAGAGGAATTAACCCTACTTAGGGCATCAGCCCACAGCCCCTCCTCAATCTCCTCCCCCAGCTCCTCTTCCCATTTACCTTTCAGTTCCTCTACCAAAGCCTCCCCCTCTTCTTTCATCTCCTGGTATATCGCCGACACCTTGCCCTCCCCGACCCATACGCCCGAAATCACCCTGTCTTGAATCCCCTGTGCCGGGAGCAGTGGGAATTCCCTCACCTGCCGCCTCACAAATGCCCTCACTTGCATGTACCTGAAGGCATTTCCCGGGAGTAGTCCAAATTTCTCCTCCAGCGCCCCTAAGCTCGCAAACGTCCCATCGATGAACAGGTCCCCCATTCTTCTAATCCCTGCCCGATGCCAGCTCTGAAACCCCCCATCCATCCTTCCTGGGACAAACCGATGGTTATCCCTGATCGGGGACCACACCGAGGCTCCCATCGCTCCCCTATGTCGTTTCCACTGCCCCAAGATCTTTAGCGTTGCCGCCACCACCGGGCTCGTGGTGTACCTTGTCGGCGAGAGCGGCAGCGATGCCGTCACCAGCGCCCCCAGGCTTGTTCCTTTGCAGGACGCCATCTCCAACCTCTTCCCCGCAGCCCCCTCTCCCTCCATCACCCACTTACGAATCATCGCCACGTTGGCTGCCAAGTAGTAGCCTCCCAAATTTGGCAACGCCAACCCTCCTCTATCTCTGCTACGCTCCAGGAACCCCCTCCTTACCCTCGGGGTCTTGCTCGCCCCACACAAATCCCATAATGCTCCTGCTTACCCTCTTAAAGAAGGCCTTGGTAATCACAATTGGAAGGCATTGGGATACAAAAAGAAACCTCGGGAGGAGCACCATTTTAATCGACTGTACCCTGCCCGCCAGCGAGAGTGGCAACATGTCCCACCTTTTAAAGTCCTCCTCCATCTGTTCCACCAGCCGCGTCAAATTAAGTTTGTGCAGTGCCCCCCAGCTCCTAGCTACCTGAATCCCCAAGTATCGAAAGCTCCTTTCCGCCCTCCTCAACGATAGGTTGTCTATTCCTCTTCCCTGATCCCCCGGATGCACCACAAAGAGCTCACTCTTTCCCACATTGAGCTTATAGCCCGAGAAGTCTCCAAACTCCCTTAGGATCTGCATGACCTCAACCATCCCCTCCACTGGATCCGCCACATACAGCAACAGGTCGTCTGCATACATCGACACTCGATGTTCCTCTCCCCCTTGGACCACCCCCTTCCATTTCCCCAACTCCCTTAACGCCATGGCTAAAGGTTCAATTGCTAATGCAAACAGCAGAGGGGACAGGGGGCACCCCTGCCTCGTCCCTCGATACAGCCGGAAATACTCCGACCTCTGCCGGTTTGTGACCACACTCGCCACCGGGGCTCTATACAGGAGCTTAACCCAACTAATAAACCCTCCCCCGAACCCAAACCTCCTCAACACTTCCCAGAGATACTCCCACTCTACTCGGTCAAAGGCCTTCTCCGCGTCCATGGCTGCCACTATCTCCGCCTCTCCCTCCACCGATGGCATCATTATCACATTTAGGAGCCTTCGCACACTGGTATTTAGCTGCCTACCCTTTACGAATCCCGTCTGGTCCTCGTGAATCACCCCCGGGACACAGTCCTCAATCCTTGTAGCCAACATTTTTGCCAGCAACTTAGCATCTACGTTGAGGAGCGAGATCGGTCTATACGACCCGCATTGCAGTGGGTCCTTATCCCGCTTCAAGATCAAAGAGATTGTCGCCTCCGACATTGTCGGGGGCAGGGTCCCCCCTCCCTTGCTTCATTGAAGGTCCTTACCAACAACGGGGCTAACAGGTCTACATATTTCCTATAAAACTCCACCGGGAACCCATCCGGCCCCGTGGCCTTCCCTGTCTGCATGCTCCCCAGTCCTTTAACCAGCTCCTCCGCCCCAATTGGCGCCCCCAAACCAGCCACCTCCTGCTCCTCCACCCTCTGGAACCTCAGTTGGTCCAAGAATCGTCGCATCCCCTCTTTTCCCCCTGGGGGCTGGGACCTATACAGTTCCTCGTAAAAGGCCTTAAAAGCCTCATTCACTTTCACCGCACTCCGCACAGTCGCTCCCCTGCATCCTTGACTCCACCTATTTCCCTCGCTGCCATCCTCTTACGGAGCTGATGTGCCAGCATACGACTCGCCTTCTCCCCATATTCATATATCGCCCCCTGTGCCTTCCTCCACTGTGCCTCTGCCTTCCCTGTGGTCAACAGGTCGAACTCCATCTGGAGAATTCGTCTCTCCCTGAGTAGTCCCTCATCAGGAGCCTCTGCATATCTCCTGTCCACCCTTAAAATCTCCCCCACTAACCTCTCCCTTTCCCTGCCCTCGCTCTTCACCCTATGAGCCCTGATCGAGATTAACTCTCCCCTGACCACCACCTTCAGCGCCTCCCATACTACTCCCACCTGCACCTTCCCGTTGTCGTTGGCCTCCAGGTACCTTTCGATGCACCCCCGCACCCTCCCACACACTTCCTCGTCTGCCAGCAGTCCCACATCCAACCGCCACAACGGGCGTTGGTCCCTCTCCTCCCCCAGCTCTAGCTCCACCCAATGCGGGGCGTGGTCTGAAATGGCTGTGGCCGAATACTCCGTTCCCTCCACTTTCGGGATCAATGCCCTTCCCAGAACAAAAAAATCTATCCGGGAGTAGGCCTTATGTACATGGGAGAAAAAAGAAAATTCTCTGGCCAAAGGCCTGGCAAATCTCCACGGATCTACTCCCCTCATCTGATCCATAAACCCTCTGAGCACCTTGGCCGCAGCCGGCCTCTTCCCCGTCCTAGATCTGGAACGATCTAATGCTGGGTCCAACACCGTGTTGAAATCCCCACCCATTATCAAGCTCCCTACCTCCAAGTCTGGAATACGCCCCAACATCCGTTTCATGAATCCAGCATCGTCCCAGTTCGGGGCGTATACATTTACCAATACCACCTCCGTCCCCTGCAACCTACCGCTCACCATCACGTATCGACCTCCATTGTCCGCTACTATGTTCTTGGCCTCAAACGACACCCGCTTCCCCACCAGTATTGCCACCCCTCTATTCTTCACATCCAGCCCCGAATGTCCTACCCATCCCTTCCTTAACCTGACCTGATCTGCCACCTTCAGATGTGTCTCCTGAAGCATGACCACGTCTGCCTTCAGTCCCTTTAGGTGCGCGAACACTCGGGCCCTCTTAACCAGCCCATTTAGGCCTATCACATTCCACGTGATCAGCCGGATTGGGGGGCTACCCCCTCCCCCCCACACCCCACCCCCGCTAGCCATCTCCTATCTTAGCCCTGTCCCGCGCCCGCGCCTCCCACACCCTCCAGTTCCCCAGACGGGGAATCCCCGCCCCGACCACCTCTTCCATTTTCAGTTCCCCCTCAGCCAGTGCAGCAGCAACCCTATTGACCCCCCCTCTCCCTCCCCCTTCCCTCCCCCCCTCCCCGCTAAATCCGCATCTAGTTCTTTTGCTCCCCCCATACTACTTCCGTGAGTCAGCTGACTTCTGCTGACCCCGGCTTCCCCCGCCTTCCCGTTGATCTCCCCGTGTGGGAATCTCTCCTCCTTCTTACATTCCTCCATCCACCCCCTCCCTAGCGCGGGAAAAAGCCCGCGCTTTCCTGAGCCAGCCCCACCCCCTGTGGCGCAGCTCCTGTTGCGGCCTTATCCCAGTTCCCCCATCCCCAAGTCTCACCTCCCTCTAGCACCGACGCCCACATTCCCCACTATCTCATCAAAAGAGAAAAAATAACAAGAACTCTTCCCCCATCCCCATCCATCATCCCACCCATGAAACATTCTTTACCCATATTTACAACCCCGTATACAGTCAACATCCCCCCCCACAACCACAGCCCCTCAGTTCGAGTCCAATTTTTCCGTTTGGATAAAGGTCCAAGCCTCTTCTAGCGTTTCGAAATAGTGGTGTCGGTCCTGATAAGTGACCCACAGTCGCGCAGGCTGCAGCATTCCGAACCTGACTTTTTTTGTGCAGCACCGCCTTGGCCCGGTTGAAGCCAGCTCTCCTCTTTGCCACCTCCGCACTCCATCCTGGTAGACTCGGATCATCGCATTCTCCCATCTACTGCTCCTCACCTTCTTGGCCCTACTCAGGACACTTTCTTTGTCCGCGAAGCGATGGAACCTCGCCACTATCGCCCTTGGCGGCTCATCAGCCCTGGGTCTCCTCGCCAGGACCCGGTGAGCCCCTTCTAGCTCCAGGAGGCTCGGAGAGACCTCCGCACCCAGCAGCGAATGGAGCATCGTGCTCACGTACGTCCCGGCATCAGCCCCCTCCACACCTTCGGCGAGACCCAGAACCCGGAGATTCTTCCTCCTCGACCTGTTCTCCAGGACCTCGAGTCTCTCGGCCCACCTCCTGTGCACCGCCTCGTGCGCCTCCATCTTTATCGCCAGGCCCAGGATCTCGTCCTCGTTCTCATTAGTTTTATCCCTCACCTCACGGAGCTCCACCGCCTGGGCCTTCTGGGTCTCTTTCAGCCCCTCGATCGCCAACAGCATTGGCGCCAGCACCTCCTTTTTAAGCTCCTCCACGCAGCGCCGGAGGAACTCCTGCTGGTCCGGCCCCCATGCTGCTCGATTTCCATCCTCTGGCATCTTGTTTTTTCCCCCTCATTTTTGCCGCTGCTCCAAAGCCTCTTTCTCCGACGCTCCACCGCTAATCCCCGCCATACAACATAAGGGGGACCTTACTTCACCTTCCCACATGGGATTCAATCAAAAAATTTCCGTTGGGGCTCCTCTGGAGAGCCCAAAAATCCGTTATAGCGGGAGCTGCCGAAATGTGCGGCTTAGCTCCGCATCGCCGCAACCGGAAGTCTACCTAAGTGCTTTTAAGAGTTAACCATATTGTTGTCGGTCTGGAGTCACATGTAGGCCAGACCAGGTAAAGATGGCAGATTTCCTTCCCTGAAGGACATTGGATGGGTTTTTACAACAATTAACATTGGTTTCATGGTCACCGTTAGACTTTAATTCCAGATTTTATATTTAATTCCAATTTCAACATCTGCTGTGGTGAGATCCAAACCCAAGCCACGGGTCTCTGGATTATTAGTCCAGTGACAATACCACTGCCTCCCCACTTTGACTGGCAAATGGTTAAACACCTTGGGCGGGATTTTCTGACTCCTCGCTGGGTCAGAAAATCGCTGGGGGGCGGCGTGAATCCCGCCCCGCCGGCTGCCGAATTCTCCAGCACGGGGGATTTGGCGGGGGCGGGAATTGCGTCACACTGGTCGGCGGCCGCTGGCAACGGCCCCCCCGGCGATTCTCCAGCCCGTGATGGTGCGAGTGGCTGCACATTTATGGCCGGTCCCGCCGGCGTAAATTAGACTAGGTCCTTACATGCGGGACCTGGCTACGCGGGCGGCCTCCGATGTCCTTGGGGGGGCGCGGGGGATCTGGCCCCAGGAGGTGCCCCCACGGTGGCCTGGCCCGCAATCGGAGCCCACCGTGGGGGCACTCGATTCCTCCGCGTCAGATGCTGTGGACCTCCGCGATGGCAGACGCGGAGATGAACCCCCTGCGCATGTGCTGGTGATCCTGCGCGTGCGCCAACTCGCGCCGGCCGGCGGAGGCTCTTCGGCGCCAGTTAGCGTGGCGCCAAGCCGCTTCCAGGCCGCCAGTGCGGTGCAAACCACTCCGGGCCAGCCTAGCCCCTGAAGGTGTGGAGGATTCCACACCTTCGGGGCAGCCTGACTCCGGAGTGGTTCACGCCACTCCTCGGCGCCTGAGTTCCTCGCCCCACCAGGTCACGGAGAATCCCGCCCCTTATCTGATGGACACTCACTGCAAGTGTCAGTCAAGGTTTTGTGGTCAAGACTCTCCAGTGAAGTTTGAACCTATGACCTTCTGACTGAGAGTTGAGAGAGTGCTACTCACAGAGACAAGTTTCTGCTGAGCCCAAAGGCTGAGTCTTGCTTCAGCATTTCACACAAGACCAACATTTATGCACAAGAACGGATGCCACGAGAGTTGATTTTATTCTTTCACAGGATGGGGAGTCGCTGGCAAGCTCAGCATTTGTTGTCCATCCCTAATTGCCCTTGAGAAGTTGATGGTGAGCCCCCTTCTTGAATCGCTGCAGTCCATCTGGTGCAGGTACACCCACAGTGCTATTCGTGAGGAAGTGCCAGGTGTTTGATCCAAGGACAGTGAAGGAATCGTGATGTAGTTCCAAATCAGGATTATGGGTCACTTGGATAGGGACCTCCAGGTAGTGGTATTCCCATTTGTCTGCTGCCAATTTCCATCTAGGTGGTAGATGCCACAGGTTGGGAAGCTGCTGTCAAAGCAGCCTTGGCAAGTTGTTGCAGTTCATCTTGTAAACTCTGTTCGTCGGTAGTGGAGAGTGGTAATGGTTAAAGGGTAGATGTGCTACTTTGTCCTGGATGGTGTGAGGTTTCTTGAGTATTGTTGATGTTACACTCATCCAGGTAAGTGGAGAGTATTCCATCACTCTCTGAACTTGTGCCTTGTAAATAGTGGACAGCCTTTGGTGTGTCAGGTGAGTTATTTGCTGCAGAATCTTCAACATCTGACCTGACATTGCTAATGCCATTGAATGGAAAGAGGAGATAGGTGATTGGCCTCCAACAACCTCAACCAACTTCCTTCATGCTGTGCATAATTCCAACTAATGGAGAAACTTCCTCCTGCTTGTCATTGACTTCAATTTTGCTAGAACTCCTTGATACCACACTCAGTCAAATTCTGCTGCAGTTAGATCAGGAGTCGAGTGGTCCTGATGGAACCCAATCTGGGTATCAGTGAGAAGAATATTGGTGTACAAGTGCTGCCTGGCAGTACTGTTATTACGATCCCAGACCAGACCCCAACAGTGGCTAGGGTATTTTATTCTAATTTTGTTAAATTGTGAGGAAAGAATATTTCGCTCCAGAAGTGATTCAATGAAGAAATAGGGATATGGTATATTAAAACAATATACATTGCTAACACAGTATTAAAATATCTTTAACATCACACAAGCTTAAAATTTACCCCTTAAACAATACTACTCTACATAGTGAATACAATGCCCTTATTTAGACCATAAGACCATAAAACATAGGAGCAGAAAAGGCCACTCGGCCCAACGTGTCTGCTCCGCCATTCAATCATGGCTGATATTTTTCTCATCCCCATTCTCCCCATAACCTCTTATCCCCTTATTGATCAAAAACCTATCTATCTCTGTCTTAAAGACACTCAGTGATTTGGCCTCCACAGCCTTCTGCGGCAAAGAGTTCCACAGATTCACCACCCTCTGGCTGAAGAAATTCCTCCTCATCTCTGTTTTAAAGGATCGTCCCTTTAGTCTGAGATTGTGTCCTCTGCTTCTTATATAGCCTCAGAAGTACATCCCTGATCTTGTATTCTAGCCCTCTCGACATGAATGCTAACATTGCATTTGCCTTCCTAACTGCCGACTGAACCTACATGTTGACCTTAAGAGAATCATGAACAAGGACTCCCAAGTCCCTTTGTGCTTCTGATTTCCTGAGCATCTCCCAATTTAGAAAATAGTCTATGCTTCAATTTCTCCTTCCAAAGTGCATAACCTCACACTTGTCCACATTGTATTCCATCTGCCACTTCTTTGTCCACTCTCCTAGCCTATCCAATACCTTCTGCAGCCCGCCTACTTCCTCAATACGACCTGTCCCTCTACAGATCTTTGTATCATCTGCAAACTTAGCAACAGTGCTTTCAGTACCTACTTCCAGACTATTAATGCATATTGTGAAAAGTTGTGGTCCCAGCACAGACCCCTGAGGCACACCACGAGTCACCGGCTGCCATCCTGAAAAATACCGCTTTATCCCAACTCTCTGCCTTCTGCCAGTCAGCCATTCTCTATCCATGCCAGGATCTTACCCTTGCTCTCTTTATTCCCACTCAAACAACAAGAAAATAAACCAGCTCAGATCTCAATCCACTTTAACTACCAATATAAATACTTGCTTTACAGAGATGTTCTTTGAGAAGGACAGATCTTTTGACACTGTTTTAAAGACAAGGGACAGGATTCACCCCCCCCACGCCGGGTGGGAGAATCGCCGGGGCGCCGCGCGAATCGCGCCACGCCGACACCCGCACGCGATTCTCCCACCCCCCCGAAACAACAGGGTCCCGCCGGCGGGAACTCTGCGGGAACGCTGGGGGGGGTGGCCTGTGGGGGGGGGGGGGGGATGGGGGCTCATTCACCGGGGGGGGCCTCCGATGGGATATGGCCCGCGATCGGGGCCCACCGAACGGCGGGGCGGCCTCTCCCCCCCACCAGGCCTACCTCCTTCCACTGGTGGCCCCAGAACACCAGTGCCATGTTGGTGAGGGGCTGGCGCGCGTAAGAAGTGCCTCGCGCATGTGCAGGATGTCGCGGCCCAACTGTGCATGCGCAGGATTGGGCTACCCCAACTGCGCATGCGCCGTGCTCGCCCTCTGTGGGGGCCAGAATTGGTTGTGCCTGGGCCCGGTTCGTGAAACGCGACGGCGTTCATGACGGCATGGGCACTTAGTCCCGGGAGCGGAGAATCCCGCCCAAGAACTTAGTCCTGTCAGACACATGCAGAAACTCTGGCTGTATTTCTTCAGAAGATGCTTCTCAGCTTGTTTCAGCTCCCCCTTGTTCTCAGATTTATTGATTTATTGTCACATGTACTGAAGTACAGTGAAAAGTATTTTTGTGGCCAAGGGAACGTACACAATATGTACACAGTAGACAAAAAGAATAATCAACAGAGTACATTGACAACTAGTACATCGACAAATAGTGATTGGTTACAGTGTGGAACAAGGGCCAAACAAAGCAAATACATGAGCAAGGGCAGAATAGGGTGCCGTGAATAGTGTTCTTACAGGGAACAGATCAGTCCGAGGGAGAGTCGTTGAGGAGTATAGTAGCTGTGGGGAAGAAGCTGTTCCTATGTCTAGATGTGCGGGTCTTCACACTTCTGTACCTTCTGCCTGATGGAAGTGTCTGGAAGAGGGCAAAGCCTGGGTGGGAGGGGTCTCTGACAATGCTGTCTGCCTTCCTGATGCAGTGGGAGATGTAGACAGAATCAACGGGAGGGCGGCAAGCTTGTGTGATGTGTTGGGCTGAGTTCGCCACGCTCTGCAGTTTCTTGCGATCTTGGGCCGAGCAGTTGCCATACCAAGCTTTGATGCAGCCAGATAGGATGCTCTCTGGCACATCTGTAGAAGTTTGTGAGAGTCAATGCAGACATGCCAAATTTCTTTAGCTTCCGTAGGAAGTAGAGACGTTGTTGGGCTTTCTTGACTGCTGCATTAACGTGAGTGGATCAGGACAGACTGTTGGTGATGGTGACCCCCAGAAACTTAAAGCTATCGACTATCTTCACCTTAGAACCATTGATGTAGACAGCGGAGCGGGCAGGAGGCTGACATGCTACGCTTCCTGAAGTCGATAATCAGTTCCTTGGTCTTGCTGACATTTAGAAAGAGGTTGTTTTCGGTACACCATGCAACCAAGTGATCTATCTCTCTTCTGTAGCCTGATTCGTCATTGTTTGACCCACCACAGTCGTATCATCCGCAAACTTATAGATTGAATTGTAGTTACATTTTGCCACACAGTCGTGTGTGTATAGGGATTTCAGTAGAGGACTGAGCACACATCCTTGCGGGGCCTTGGTGTTGAGACTATTGTGGAGGAGGTGCTGTTACCTATCCTGACAGATTGCGGTGTTGATTGTAGGGCCAAGGAGATAGCATTTGCTGTGGGTCGGTTGCGGCGATAGACGAACTTCAATGGATCAAGACCGTCTGGGTAGCTGGCATTGATCCGTCTCATGACTAGCCGTTCGATGCATTTCATTATAACAGACGTCAGGGCCACAGGTCGGTAGTCATTGACACAAGCCTGCACTGCTTTAAAGACAGTTAATTTCCTTTAATTGAAACTGCAGTGAGTGTAAAACTGCTTCACTTCTGGCAATAGCTTCACTCAGCTCAGAACTGAACTGCTGTGGTGGCATGGCGGTGCCGTGGTTAGCACTGCTGTCCGGCACCGAGGACCTGGGTTCGATTCCAACCCCGGGTCAATGTCCCGGTGGAGTTTGCACTTTCTCCCCATGCCTGCATGGGTCTCAACCCCACAACCCAAAAGGTGTGGAGGTTAGGTGGACTGGCCACACTAAATTGCCCCTTAATTGGAAAAAGAATTGGATACTCTAAATTTATTTTAAAAAGAACAACTGCTTTCCAAAATGCCTGATGACTTAGCTCCACCCAGCAATGACATCACTGTACCAAGCTGAAATCTAATTATCTTTTAATCAAAACAACATTGCAGTAGCCCAAGACTTTTACGATGCTTTAATTGCACTCCTGGCTCCCAATCCTTCAAACTAGCATTTATTTCATACATGACTGCAGCAGTCACACCCACACTAACCCAGGCTTTTAACCCTTATTGCATCAAATACCTATAACAGTGGTTAGTACAGTTGCTTCACAGCTCCAGGGTCCCAGGTTCGATTCCCAGCTTGAGTCACTGTCTGTGCGGAGTCTGCATGTTCTTCCCGTGTCTGCGTGGGTTTCCTCCGGGTGCTCCGGTTTCCTCCCACAGTCCAAAGATGTGCAGGTTAGGTGGATTGGCCATGCTAAATTGCCCTTCGTGTCCAAAAAAGTTTAGGTGGGGTTACTGGGTTACGGGGATAGGGTGGAGGTGTGGGCTTGGGTAGGGTGCTCTTTCAAAGAGCCGGTGCAGACTCGATGGGCCAAATGGCCTCCCTCTGCACTGTAAATTCTATGATTCTATGAACCCAGTAACCCCACCTGCTCCTGTACGTCTCAAAGCCACAGGAAGGACTGAAAGCAATCATGCGGGTCCTCAAAGAGTTCGGAACTTTCTCAGGTTACAAACTCAATCTGGGCAAAATCGAGGCATTCCCAGTGAACCCAAACGGGGGAGGGACAGAGCTGGAGGGACTCCTGTTCAAAATAGCCCAAAACAGATTCCATACCGATCTTCATCCCCAAGGCTTTCTTCCAGAACCTAGATAGCTTAGTTATGGTGTTTGTGTTGGGGGGTGGGGGGGGGGGGGGGGGGGGGGGCAAGAATCTAAGAGGCCCCAAATCAACACTGCACAGGAGGAAAATTAAGGGAAGACTGGCACTGCCAAACCTACAATACTACCACCGGGCAGCAACAGCAGAAAGGGTGAGGGGATGGGTGCACGAGCCCAACTCGGAGTGGGTACAGATGGAGGAGACCTCCTGCAAGGTAACGACCCTCCGGACCCTGGCCTCGGCAGCACTCCCATCCCTCTCGTCGAAATACTCATCGAGCCCAGTGATAATGGCCACACTGAAAACGTGGGGTCAGCTAAGACAACATTTCGGGCTAACCGGGATGTCCCCCATGGCCCCCATCTGTGGCAACCACAGATTCCCGCCAGCCATGCTAGACGCAGCGTTTTAAAAATGGATACAGGACAGGGGAACTCTGACAATTAGGGACTTCTATGTAGGGCACAGACTAGTGCCGCTGAGCGAACTGACGGAGGAATGGGAATTGCCGACAGGACAGGAAATGAGACACTTACAAATAAAACATTTCCTCCGCAAACAGACAATAGGATACCCAGGGCCCCGGAGACTACACTATTAGAGGACGGTAAGGAGGGGGGACTCTGTGGGAAAATATATGGACAGCTACTGGACAGAGCCTGAACACCCCTGGACGAGACCAGACAGAAATGGGAGGGCGAGCAGGGGACTGAACTGGGGTGGGGATTCTGGAGCGAAGCACTGAGCAGGGCCAACTCCACCTCCTCCTGAGCAAGGCTCAGCCTCATGCAGTTCAAAGTGGTGCACAGAGCCTACCTGACCAGAACCCGAATGAGCAGGTTCTTCCCGGAGGTGAAGGATAAATGTGAACGGTGCTAGAGGGGTCTGGCCAACTACACCCACATGTTCTGGGCTTGTCCCAAAATTGCTGGGTTCTGGTTAGCCTTCTCTGAGGCAATGTCCAAGGTTGTGGGGGTGAGGGTGAAGCCATGCCCAAATGTGGCAATCTTCGGGGAATCAGAGTAGCCAGAACTACACATGGGGAAGGGGGCCAACGTCCTGGCATTTG
Source organism: Scyliorhinus torazame (assembly GCF_047496885.1). Lineage (NCBI taxonomy): Eukaryota > Metazoa > Chordata > Chondrichthyes > Carcharhiniformes > Scyliorhinidae > Scyliorhinus > Scyliorhinus torazame. The sequence goes on from NC_092737.1 coordinate 9,249,092, forward strand.
CTTCTCTAATCGCACACTGGAGAATCCTGCTCAGCTGCCGATCAGCAGCACCCACAGCTGCAGACTGGCTAGCTGGTCTTTCGGAATTTTGCCACCTGGAGAAGATCAAATAGTCCATCCGAGGGACGGAGGAAGGCTTCCTTACTGCATGGGGGCAACTTGTCGGTCAATTCCAAAACCTGTTTGAGGCCAGCAACAACCAATAGAGGTAGAACTGGAAGGGGTAGAGAGGGGGAAAAAAAAAGACAAGGAGCAACGCCAGGGCTGCACAACGCAGGGGGGAGGGTGGGAGAAGGGGCAGAAAGTCTGAGACAGGCAAAGAGGGACAACACGGGGGGTGGTGCCCCCCCCACTTTGGTCCCCGTCCCCCCCCCCCCACCCCACACACACATACATACATATTCATCCACCAAAAAAAATCGGTATCGATCAGGGAGGATAGGAAGGGTGTGGGTGGTGGGAGGAGACAGGGGAGGGGTGGTGGGAGGAGACAGGAAGGGGGGGGGGGAAGGGAAAGGGGGGTTGGAGGGACATGTCAAACTAGACGCTAGCAATGTGCAAATAAAGTAAAATAAGATAAAAGCCTTTTTGAGTTACACTGAACAATAAATAAACACAAACATCAATGTACATAATGTTGAAAATGCCAATAAAAATGTTTTCTTCAAAAAAAGAAAGTTGGGAAACTCATTTCAATACATTTCCATATCATTAGTGTGCTTCCCCTACGTATTGTGCCCCCCACATTTGGAATTTCCCCATACTATTATCTGGAGAGAAAAGCTTGATGTGCAGCCTGCAAGCTGCATGTCGGTTTTCCCTCCTCAAACATCACTCTGTGTGGGGAATGTAAAATTCCACCGGTTGTCTCTGAAGAGTGTCTAGTGCTCAAGTCCCACACCTGGGATTCAACTCTAAATCAAGGGCTACGTTCATGTACAGTACCGAGGGAGGGCTGATGATATTAACCTCAGATTGTTGCTCCCTTGGCATCCAGGATCTTATGTTACCATTGATGGCGAACCAGAGTCACATCCTAGCCAACATTCCACTCCTGAAACAACAAAATCAATGCTTTTCAACAGTTACCAGCTAAAATGTTATTGGATTTAAAATTAATTCATTTTTGCTCCCTAGAAATGGCAGCCTCATTGTTGATCATGAGATAATCATCAACGTGACCAATTCAACAGGATTTTCTCCAAAGAACCTCACTGACAAGGTTGAAGAAATTGTAAATAATCTGGAGTTTATAAATTGCACAGAAGGTAGGAGTCAAGTTTGAAGCCACAAGTGCCTGAAGTGATATTCTTTGAACTCTTCATATTTTCTATATTTCCAATTTAAACTGTCATGTACCTGCCGTGGGAGAGTTTGATGGGGACAGTGTAGAGGGAGCTTTACTCTGTATCTAACCCCGTGTTGTACCTGTCCTGGGAGTGTTTGATGGGGACAGTGTAGAGGGAGCTTTACTCTGTATCTAACCCCGTGCTGTACCTGTCATGGGAGTGTTTGATGGGGACAGTGTAGAGGGAGCTTTACTCTGTATCTAACCCCGTGCTGTACCTGTCCTGGGAGTGTTTGATGGGGACAGTGTCGAGGGAGCTTTACTCTGTATCTAACCCCGTGCTGTACCTGTCCTGGGAGTGTTTGATGGGGACAGTGTCGAGGGAGCTTTACTCTGTATCTAACCCCGTGTTGTACCTGTCCTGGGAGTGTTTGATGGGGACAGTGTAGAGGGAGCTTTACTCTGTATCTAACCCCGTGCTGTACCTGTCCTGGGTGTGTTTGATGGGGACAGTGTAGAGGGAGCTTTACTCTGTATCTAACCCCGTGCTGTACCTGTCCTGGGAGTGTTTGATGGGGACAGTGTAGAGGGAGCTTTACTCTGTATCTAACCCCGTGCTGTACCTGTCTGGGAGAGTTTGATGGGGACAGTGTAGAGGGTGCTTTACTCTGTATCTAACCCCGTGCTGTACCTGTCCTGGGAGTGTTTGATGGGGACAGTGTAGCGGGAGCTTTACTCTGTATCTAACCCCGTGCTGTACCTGTCCTGGGAGTGATTGATGGGGACAGTGTAGAGGGAGCTTTACTCTGTATCTAACCCCGTGCTGTACATGTCCTGGGAGTGTTTGATGGGGACAGTGTCGAGGGAGCTTTACTCTGTATCTAACCCCGTGCTGTACCTGTCCTGGGAGTGTTTGATGGGGACAGTGTAGCGGGAGCTTTACTCTGTATCTAACCCCGTGCTGTACCTGCCGTGGGAGAGTTTGATGGGGACAGTGTAGAGGGAACTTTACTCTGTATCTAACCCTATGCTGTCCCTGTCCTGGGAGTGTTTGATGGGGACAGTGTAGAGGGAGCTTTACTCTGTATCTAACCCCGTGCTGTACCTGTCCTGGGAGTGTTTGATGGGACAGTGTTGAGGGAGCTTTACTCTGTATCTAACCCAGTGCTGTACCTGTCCTGGGAGTGTTTGATGGGGACAGTGTAGAGGGAGCTTTACTCTGTATCTAACCCCATGCTGTACCTGTCCTGGGAGTGTTTGATGGGACAGTGTCGAGGGAGCTATACTCTGTAGCTAACCCTGTGCTGTACCTGTCCTGGCAGCAATTGAGTGGACCATGCTTATTCTGTTTGTAACCTGAGCTGTGCCTTCCCAAGAGATATTTTGTCGGAAACGTCGAGGGAGTTTTGGTCTGTCTCTAATTCCCAGTGAATCTACCCAGGAGTGTTTGATGGGGCTGTGTAGAATGAGCTTCAGCCAACACAAACTGTATGTTACATGTTCCATGGGTGCGTTAAATTGTTGTGTTTCCAAAGCTACTTTTCAATATGATCTCATTTTAATACATGAAAATTACCAAACACCAACAAATTGAAAGAACAATAAATCAGCATGGTAAAATTTAACCTAAAATAATTGAGGTAAGTAAATTGTACTAAAATAGAAAAAATATCAAATACTGCAATCAAAATCGGTGGTCGCAAATTTGGGGCATCAGTGACTGGCCTGCCACTGGTCGCAAAATCAAGACAAAGCAAATCCTGAAGCTTTGATATCAGTGGCACAGAAAAGTATTGGTAGCATGTGAATCAGTGAGACACAGCAGTCTCTGCAACTTGGATATCAGTCAGACACAGCAGTCTCTGCAACTTGGATATCAGTGAGACACAGCAGTCTCTGCAACTTGGATATCAGTGAGAGACAGCAGTCTCTGCAACTTGGATATCAGTGAGACACAGCAGTCTCTGCAACTTGGATATCAGTCAGACACAGCAGTCTCTGCAACTTGGATATCAGCGAGACACAGCAGTCTCTGCAACTTGGATATCAGTGAGACACAGCAGTCTCTGCAACTTGGATATCAGTGAAAGACAGCAGTCTCTGCAACTTGGATATCAGTGAGACACAGCAGTCTCTGCAACTTGGATACCAGTGAGACACAGCAGTCTCTGTGTGGTAGTATGCATTAGGGGTCATGTGGGACTGTGAAGCCGTGATGTCATTGGCTGACAGATCCCGAGTCCTGGTTGGCTGTTGATCTCTAGCTCCGCCCTGAAGGCGGAGTATAAGAACCAGGAATTCTCCCCGCAGATCCAGTCTGTTGCTGAACTGCGGGGAACGAGTCACGCTTAATAAAGCCTCATCGACTTCACCTCTATTCGTCTCTCGGGAGTCTGTGCGCTACAATTTATTAAGCGTGCTTAAAGGACTATGGAGCTCAGGATCGTCCCGGAATGCCTGAGGATCAGCCCCCACGCAGTGAACTCAGCAGCAGTTTTTAAACACTGGCAGACTTGTTTCGAAGCCTACCTCCGAACGGCCCCCGGCCGGGTCACAGAAGACCAGAAACTACAGGTCCTGCACTCGAGGGTAAGCCCGGAAATATACCCTCCCATAGAAGACGCAGAGGATTTCCAGACGGCGTTCGCAGCACTAAAGAGCATCTATGTTCGCCCAGTGAACCAGATCTACGCACGCTACCAACTCGCAACGAGACGGCAAAGTCCCGGAGAATCGCTAGACGAATTCTACGCCGCGCTGCTAATTTTGGGACGGGCCTGCAGCTACCCGCCGGTAAACGCGATTGAACACACGGTCATGTTAATTTGCGATGCGTTTGTGGCTGGTATGAACTCTCCCCAAATACGCCAAAGACTTTTAGAAAAAGAGTCGCTAGGACTCTCAGAGGCACGGGCCATTGCAGCCTCGCTAGATGTGGCCGTGCGAAACGCCCGCGCCTATGGCCCCGACCGCGCGGCAGCCCCTTGGGCTCCGTGGACCCCCGTCGTGACAAACCCCCCCCCCCCCACAGGCTTGCGCGGTTCAGACGCCAAGTCGTCCCGGGGGAGCCCGCTGCTATTTCTGCGGCCAGGCGAAACACCCCCGGCAGCGCTGCCCGGCCCGCGCAGCGATTTGCAAGAGCTGCGGGAAAAAGGGCCATTTCGCGGATGTGTGCCGGTCCCGGGGGGTCGCCGCTGTCCCCGGAGAAGAATGAGTCCTGCGCGTTCCAAACGCTCCCCAACACCCCCAGCGCCCCATGTGCGACCCGCAGGTGCCGCCATTTTGGGTCCCAGCCACCACGAGGGGAGGAGGGGCGCCGCCATCTTGGGACCCCCCAGTCCTGCGCGACGCATGGGGGCGGCCATTTTGTCCACCCCCGCCGCCATCTTGTGACACCCCCAGCCACGTGCGATGCATGGGGGCGGCCATTTTGTTCACCCCCGCCGCCATCTTGGACGGCAACAATGGACCCCAGCATCGACGGCTCCACGGGGTTCGACATCGACGGCTCCACGGGGTTCGAGGAAGACGCTGAAACACTACGACCACGTCTGGCCTCAATGACGCTGGACCAAGCACGGCCCCGGACGCTCCAGACGACGACAACAACGGTGCTGATCAACGGACACGAGACACCATGCCTGGTCGACTCCGGGAGCACAGAAAGCTTCATCCACCCCGACACGGTAAGACGCTGTTTTTTGACCATCCGTCCCAGTGCGCAAAAGATTTCCCTAGCTGCAGGATCCCACTCCGTACAGATCAAAGGCTTCTGCATAGTGACCCTAATGGTGCAAGGGAGGGAGTTTAAAAACTACAGGCTCTATGTCCTTCCCCAACTCTGCGCGCCCACATTACTGGGATTAGACTTCCAGTGCAATCTGCAGGGCCTAACTTTCCAATTCGGCGGCCCAATACCCCCACTCACTATCTGCGGCCTCGCAACCCTCAAGGTTGAGCCCCCATCCTTGTTTGCAAACCTCACCCCGGATTGCAAACCCGTCGCCACTAGGAGCAGACGGTACAGCGCCCAGGACCGGACATTTATTCGGTCCGAAGTCCAGCGGCTACTGAAGGAAGGCATAATCCAGGCCAGCAATAGTCCCTGGAGAGCACAGGTGGTAGTAGTCAAGACAGGGGAGAAGCAAAGGATGGTCATAGACTATAGCCAGACCATCAACAGGTACACACAGCTAGATGCGTACCCTCTCCCCCGCATATCCGACATGGTCAATCGGATTGCCCAATATAAGGTCTTCTCCACCGTGGACCTCAAGTCCGCCTACCATCAGCTCCCCATCCGCCCAAGTGACCGCAAGTACACAGCCTTCGAGGCAGACGGGCGATTATACCACTTCCTAAGGGTCCCATTTGGCGTCACAAACGGGGTCTCGGTCTTCCAACGGGAGATGGACCGAATGGTTGATCAACACGGGTTGCAGGCCACGTTCCCGTATCTCGACAACGTAACCATCTGCGGCCACGACCAGCAGGACCACGACGCCAATCTCCAAAAATTCCTCCAGACCGCTAAAGCCTTGAACCTCACATACAACGAGGACAAGTGCGTTTTTAGCACAAACCGGCTAGCCATCTTGGGATATGTAGAGCGCAATGGGATAATAGGCCCCGACCCCGAACGTATGCGCCCCCTCATGGAATTTCCCCTCCCTCACTGCTCAAAAGCCCTAAAACGCTGCCTGGGGTTCTTTTCATATTACGCCCAGTGGGTCCCCCAGTACGCAGACAAGGCCCGCCCCCTAATACAGACCACGACCTTCCCTCTGTCGACAGAGGCTTGCCAAGCCTTCAGCCGCATCAAAGCGGATATCGCAAAGGCCACGATGCGCGCCATCGACGAGTCCCTCCCCTTCCAGGTCGAGAGCGACGCCTCAGATGTAGCTCTAGCGGCCACCCTTAACCAAGCGGGCAGACCCGTGGCCTTTTTCTCCCGAACCCTCCACGCCTCAGAAATCCGCCACTCCTCAGTGGAAAAGGAAGCCCAAGCCATAGTGGAAGCTGTGCGACATTGGAGGCATCACCTGGCCGGCAGGAGATTCATTCTCCTCACTGACCAACGGTCGGTAGCTTTCATGTTCGATAATGCACAGCGGGGCAAAATTAAAAATGACAAGATCTTAAGGTGGAGGATCGAGCTCTCCACCTTCAACTATGAGATCTTGTACTGTCCCGGAAAGCTGAACGAGCCGTCCGATGCCCTATCCCGCGGCACATGTGCCAACGCACAAATTAACCGTCTCCAAACCCTCCACGAGGACCTCTGCCACCCGGGGGTCACTCGGTTCTACCATTTTATAAAGTCCCGCAACCTCCCCTACTCCGTCCGTGGAGGAGGTCCGTACAGTCACAAGGAACTGCCACATCTGCGCAGAGTGCAAACCGCATTTTTTCAGGCCGGATAGTGCGCACCTGATCAAGGCTTCCCGTCCTTTTGAACGCCTCAGTCTGGATTTCAAAGGGCCCCTCCCCTCCACCGACCGCAACACATACTTCCTGAACGTGGTGGACGAGTACTCCCATTTCCCCTTTGCCATCCCCTGCCCTGACATGACAGCGGCCACAGTCATTAAAGCCCTTAACACCATATTCACACTGTTTGGTTGCCCCGCATACGTCCATAGCGACAGGGGGTCCTCCTTCATGAGTGACGAGCTGCGCCAGTTCCTGCTCAGCAAGGGTATAGCCTCGAGCAGGACGACCAGCTACAACCCCCGGGGGAACGGGCAAGTAGAGAGGGAGAACGGCACGGTCTGGAAGACCGTCCTACTGGCCCTACGGTCCAGGGATCTCCCAGTTTCACGGTGGCAGGAGGTCCTCCCGGACGCCCTCCACTCCATCCGGTCGCTACTGTGTACCACCACTAACCAAACGCCTCATGAGCGCCTCGTTGTCTTCCCCAGGAAGTCCTCCTCTGGAACGTCGCTGCCGACCTGGCTGGCGGCCCCAGGACCCATCTTGCTCCGGAAACATGTGCGGGCGCACAAGTCGGACCCGTTGGTCGAGAGGGTTCACCTCCTCCACGCGAACCCGCAGTACGCCTACGTGGAGTACCCCGACGGCCGACAGGACACGGTCTCCCTGCGAGATCTGGCGCCCGCCGGCAACACACACACCCCCTCGACACCAATCACCCCCTCCCTGCCACCGGCGCACCCCGCGACAGCCCCCTTCCCAGGAGGATCGGTCCTCCTCCCAGGTCCGACCAGAAGTGAAGCTGAAGCAGAAACCGTAAAGCTCCCGGAGGCGACAACACTGGAACAAGCACCACCACCACCGGGGCTGAGGCGATCGACAAGGATGACCAGACCGCCCGCCCGACTCGTGGCATCGGTGTAACACTAGAATGTTGTGGACTTTAACGAGAATGTTTTTTCCCTTTTCCCTCTTACGAATACTGTAAATAGTTCAAAACAAAAAACCCTGTACATAGCCCAGTGTAGGGCACTGTAATGACATGCAAAAGTTTTTTTCCTCCCAGGACAAGCCTTGTAAACCCCTACCACCATGCGAAGCATCACCCCGCCGGGTACATTTTTAACAAGGGGTGAATGTGGTAGTATGCATTAGGGGTCATGTGGGACTGTGAAGCCGTGATGTCATTGGCTGACAGATCCCGAGTCCTGGTTGGCTGTTGATCTCTAGCTCCGCCCTGAAGGCGGAGTATAAGAACCAGGAATTCTCCCCGCAGATCCAGTCTGTTGCTGAACTGCGGGGAACGAGTCACGCTTAATAAAGCCTCATCGACTTCACCTCTATTCGTCTCTCGGGAGTCTTTGTGCGCTACAATTTATTAAGCGTGCTTAAAGGACTATGGAGCTCAGGATCGTCCCGGAATGCCTGAGGATCAGCCCCCACGCAGTGAACTCAGCAGCAGTTTTTAAACACTGGCAGACTTGTTTCGAAGCCTACCTCCGAACGGCCCCTGGCCGGGTCACAGAAGACCAGAAACTACAGGTCCTGCACTCGAGGGTAAGCCCGGAAATATACCCTCCCATAGAAGACGCAGAGGATTTCCAGACGGCGTTCGCAGCACTAAAGAGCATCTATGTTCGCCCAGTGAACCAGATCTACGCACGCTACCAACTCGCAACGAGACGGCAAAGTCCCGGAGAATCGCTAGACGAATTCTACGCCGCGCTGCTAATTTTGGGACGGGCCTGCAGCTACCCGCCGGTAAACGCGATTGAACACACGGACATGTTAATTTGCGATGCGTTTGTGGCTGGTATGAACTCTCCCCAAATACGCCAAAGACTTTTAGAAAAAGAGTCGCTAGGACTCTCAGAGGCACGGGCCATTGCAGCCTCGCTAGATGTGGCCGTGCGAAACGCCCGCGCCTATGGCCCCGACCGCGCGGCAGCCCCTTGGGCTCCGTGGACCCCCGTCGTGACAAACCCCCCCCCCCCCCACAGGCTTGCGCGGTTCAGACGCCAAGTCGTCCCGGGGGAGCCCGCTGCTATTTCTGCGGCCAGGCGAAACACCCCCGGCAGCGCTGCCCGGCCCGCGCAGCGATTTGCAAGAGCTGCGGGAAAAAGGGCCATTTCGCGGATGTGTGCCGGTCCCGGGGGGTCGCCGCTGTCCCCAGAGAAGAATGAGTCCTGCGCGTTCCAAACGCTCCCCAACACCCCCAGCGCCCCATGTGCGACCCGCAGGTGCCGCCATTTTGGGTCCCAGCCACCACGAGGGGAGGAGGGGCGCCGCCATCTTGGGACCCCCCAGTCCTGCGCGACGCATGGGGGCGGCCATTTTGTCCACCCCCGCCGCCATCTTGTGACACCCCCAGCCATGTGCGATGCATGGGGGCGGCCATATTGTTCACCCCCGCCGCCATCTTGGACGGCAACAATGGACCCCAGCATCGACGGCTCCACGGGGTTCGACATCGACGGCTCCACGGGGTTCGAGGAAGACGCTGAAACACTACGACCACGTCTGGCCTCAATGACGCTGGACCAAGCACGGCCCCGGACGCTCCAGACGACGACAACAACGGTGCTGATCAACGGACACGAGACACCATGCCTGGTCGACTCCGGGAGCACAGAAAGCTTCATCCACCCCGACACGGTAAGACGCTGTTTTTTGACCATCCGTCCCAGTGCGCAAAAGATTTCCCTAGCTGCAGGATCCCACTCCGTACAGATCAAAGGCTTCTGCATAGTGACCCTAATGGTGCAAGGGAGGGAGTTTAAAAACTACAGGCTCTATGTCCTTCCCCAACTCTGCGCGCCCACATTACTGGGATTAGACTTCCAGTGCAATCTGCAGGGCCTAACTTTCCAATTCGGCGGCCCAATACCCCCACTCACTATCTGCGGCCTCGCAACCCTCAAGGTTGAGCCCCCATCCTTGTTTGCAAACCTCACCCCGGATTGCAAACCCGTCGCCACTAGGAGCAGACGGTACAGCGCCCAGGACCGGACATTTATTCGGTCCGAAGTCCAGCGGCTACTGAAGGAAGGCATAATCCAGGCCAGCAATAGTCCCTGGAGAGCACAGGTGGTAGTAGTCAAGACAGGGGAGAAGCAAAGGATGGTCATAGACTATAGCCAGACCATCAACAGGTACACACAGCTAGATGCGTACCCTCTCCCCCGCATATCCGACATGGTCAATCGGATTGCCCAATATAAGGTCTTCTCCACCGTGGACCTCAAGTCCGCCTACCATCAGCTCCCCATCCGCCCAAGTGACCGCAAGTACACAGCCTTCGAGGCAGACGGGCGATTATACCACTTCCTAAGGGTCCCATTTGGCGTCACAAACGGGGTCTCGGTCTTCCAACGGGAGATGGACCGAATGGTTGATCAACACGGGTTGCAGGCCACGTTCCCGTATCTCGACAACGTAACCATCTGCGGCCACGACCAGCAGGACCACGACGCCAATCTCCAAAAATTCCTCCAGACCGCTAAAGCCTTGAACCTCACATACAACGAGGACAAGTGCGTTTTTAGCACAAACCGGCTAGCCATCTTGGGATATGTAGAGCGCAATGGGATAATAGGCCCCGACCCCGAACGTATGCGCCCCCTCATGGAATTTCCCCTCCCTCACTGCTCAAAAGCCCTAAAACGCTGCCTGGGGTTCTTTTCATATTACGCCCAGTGGGTCCCCCAGTACGCAGACAAGGCCCGCCCCCTAATACAGACCACGACCTTCCCTCTGTCGACAGAGGTTTGCCAAGCCTTCAGCCGCATCAAAGCGGATATCGCAAAGGCCACGATGCGCGCCATCGACGAGTCCCTCCCCTTCCAGGTCGAGAGCGACGCCTCAGATGTAGCTCTAGCGGCCACCCTTAACCAAGCGGGCAGACCCGTGGCCTTTTTCTCCCGAACCCTCCACGCCTCAGAAATCCGCCACTCCTCAGTGGAAAAGGAAGCCCAAGCCATAGTGGAAGCTGTGCGACATTGGAGGCATCACCTGGCCGGCAGGAGATTCATTCTCCTCACTGACCAACGGTCGGTAGCTTTCATGTTCGATAATGCACAGCGGGGCAAAATTAAAAATGACAAGATCTTAAGGTGGAGGATCGAGCTCTCCACCTTCAACTATGAGATCTTGTACTGTCCCGGAAAGCTGAACGAGCCGTCCGATGCCCTATCCCGCGGCACATGTGCCAACGCACAAATTAACCGTCTCCAAACCCTCCACGAGGACCTCTGCCACCCGGGGGTCACTCGGTTCTACCATTTTATAAAGTCCCGCAACCTCCCCTACTCCGTCCGTGGAGGAGGTCCGTACAGTCACAAGGAACTGCCACATCTGCGCAGAGTGCAAACCGCATTTTTTCAGGCCGGATAGTGCGCACCTGATCAAGGCTTCCCGTCCCTTTGAACGCCTCAGTCTGGATTTCAAAGGGCCCCTCCCCTCCACCGACCGCAACACATACTTCCTGAACGTGGTGGACGAGTACTCCCATTTCCCCTTCGCCATCCCCTGCCCTGACATGACAGCGGCCACAGTCATTAAAGCCCTTAACACCATATTCACACTGTTTGGTTGCCCCGCATACGTCCATAGCGACAGGGGGTCCTCCTTCATGAGTGACGAGCTGCGCCAGTTCCTGCTCAGCAAGGGTATAGCCTCGAGCAGGACGACCAGCTACAACCCCCGGGGGAACGGGCAAGTAGAGAGGGAGAACGGCACGGTCTGGAAGACCGTCCTACTGGCCCTACGGTCCAGGGATCTCCCAGTTTCACGGTGGCAGGAGGTCCTCCCGGACGCCCTCCACTCCATCCGGTCGCTACTGTGTACCACCACTAACCAAACGCCTCATGAGCGCCTCGTTGTCTTCCCCAGGAAGTCCTCCTCTGGAACGTCGCTGCCGACCTGGCTGGCGGCCCCAGGACCCATCTTGCTCCGGAAACATGTGCGGGCGCACAAGTCGGACCCGTTGGTCGAGAGGGTTCACCTCCTCCACGCGAACCCGCAGTACGCCTACGTGGAGTACCCCGACGGCCGACAGGACACGGTCTCCCTGCGAGATCTGGCGCCCGCCGGCAACACACACACCCCCTCGACACCAATCACCCCCTCCCTGCCACCGGCGCACCCCGCGACAGCCCCCTTCCCAGGAGGATCGGTCCTCCTCCCAGGTCCGACCAGAAGTGAAGCTGAAGCAGAAACCGTAAAGCTCCCGGAGGCGACAACACTGGAACAAGCACCACCACCACCGGGGCTGAGGCGATCGACAAGGATGACCAGACCGCCCGCCCGACTCGTGGCATCGGTGTAACACTAGAATGTTGTGGACTTTAACGAGAATGTTTTTTCCCTTTTCCCTCTTACGAATACTGTAAATAGTTCAAAACAAAAAACCCTGTACATAGCCCAGTGTAGGGCACTGTAATGACATGCAAAAGTTTTTTTCCTCCCAGGACCAGCCTTGTAAACCCCTACCACCATGCGAAGCATCACCCCGCCGGGTACATTTTTAACAAGGGGTGAATGTGGTAGTATGCATTAGGGGTCATGTGGGACTGTGAAGCCGTGATGTCATTGGCTGACAGATCCCGAGTCCTGGTTGGCTGTTGATCTCTAGCTCCGCCCTGAAGGCGGAGTATAAGAACCAGGAATTCTCCCCGCAGATCCAGTCTGTTGCTGAACTGCGGGGAACGAGTCACGCTTAATAAAGCCTCATCGACTTCACCTCTATTCGTCTCTCGGGAGTCTTTGTGCGCTACACTCTGCAACTTGGATATCAGCGAGACACAGCAGTCTCTGCAACTTGGATATCAGCGAGACACAGCAGTCTCTGCAACTTGGATATCAGTGAGAGACACAGCAGTCTCTGCAACTTGAATATCAGTGAGACACAGCAGTCTCTGCAACTTGGATATCAGTCAGACACAGCAGTCTGCAACTTGGATATCAGTGAGACACACCAGTCTGCAACCTGGATATTAGTGAGACACAGCAGTCTCTGCAACTTGGATATCATTGAGAGACAGCAGTCTCTGCAAAGGGACTGTTTAGCACAGGGCTAAATCGCTGGCTTTGAAAGCAGACCAAGACAAGCCAGCAGCACGGTTCGATTCCCGTAACAGCCTCCCCGAACAGGCGCCGGAATGTGGCGACAAGGGGCTTTTCACAGTAACTTCATTTGAAGCCTACTTGTGACAATAAGCGATTTTCATTTCATTTCATTTCAACTTCGATATCAGTGAGAGACACAGCAGTCTCTGCAACTTGGATACCAGTGAGAGACACAGCAGTCTCTGCAACATGGATATCAGTGAGAGGCAGCAGTCTCTGCAACTTGAGATATCAGTGAGAGACAGCAGTCTCTGCAACTTGGATATCAGTGAGAGATACAGCAGTTTCTGCAACCTGGGATATCAGTGAGACACAGCAGTCTCTGTGATGCACGATCAATGTCCACGAAAGCAAAGTTGTAGTCCAACTGAAGGCTTTAATAAGCTAGATGTTTCCCCCAGCAGCTCAGGTACAGAATGAAGGCTGCTGGGGTGGCACGGTCTCTGATACCCCGCCTAGCAGGGCGGAGCTACCATACAGTTTGACCAATGGGAAACATACAATATCTACCAATGGTGTTCCAACATTACCAGGTACCGTAATACCTCTACAGAGACTACCACATTCACCCCCTGTTAAAAAAGAGTACGGCAGGGGCGGTGGCCTGACATTACAGCATGGGAACGTGGTAGAAATTATAGTTATGGAGGTACCGTAATACCTCCGTACAGTGTTTTGTAACTATTTACTATTTACAATTTATGATTCACAATTAAGTATACACTTTAAAATGAAGCAATCAGTCGATCGGGGCTCCTGGTCGTCCTCTATGATCGTCGAAGCTTCGGTGGTGACTCCGGTGGAGGCTCGGGCATCTGTGACTCCGGGAGCGTGGCCTCGATCCCTGTGGCAGCTTCGACACCCCTAGACGGCGCTGGTGAGAAAAACGGTTGACTTGGGAAGGGAGCGTCTGCGGGGTGCGTCGGTGGGTGAGGGGGCCTAGACGGGGCCGGCGGAAGGACCAACCCTCCTGTAAAGTGCACAGGTGGGAGGGAGGGTGGGACTGGTGGCTGGGGTGTGCGTGGGGCTCCGGCAGGCGGCAGGTCTCGTAGGGAGTCCGTATCTTGTCGGCCGTCGGGGTACGCCACGTAGGCGTACTGGGGGTTAGCGTGGAGAAGATGGACCCTCTCGACCAATGGGTCCGACGTGTGCGCTGCACGTGTTTTCGGAGCAGGATGGGTCCGGGAGCTGCCAGCCAGGTCGGGAGCGAGGTCCCAGAGGGGGACTTCCTAGGGAAGACAAGGAGACGTTCGTGAGGTGTGTGGTTGGTTGTGGTACACAGCAGTGACCGGATGGAGTGGAGGGCATCCGGGAGGACTTCCTGCCAGCGGGAGACTGGGAAGTTCCTGGACCGTAGGGCCAGTAGGACGGTCTTCCAGACCGTTCTGTTCTCCCTCTCTACCTGTCCGTTACTCCAGGGGTTGTAACCGGTCGTCCTGCTCGAGGCTAATGCCCTTGCTGAGCAGGAATTGACGCAGTTCGTCGCTCATAAAGGAGGACCCCCTATCACTGAGTATGTAAGCGGGGAACCCGAACAGTGCAAAGATGCTATGGAGGGCCTTGATGACAGTGGTTGCGGTCATGTCGGGGCAGAGGATGGCGAATGAGAACCGGGAGTAATCGTCAATCACGTTCAGGAAGTACGTGTTGCGGTTGGTGGAGGGGAGGGGGCCTTTGAAGTCCATGCTAAGGCGTTCAAGGGGACGGGAAGTCTTTATCAGGTGCGCTTTCTCTGGCGGTTTGCACTCCGCGCAGATTTGGCAGTCCCTGGTGGCTGTCCTGACCTCCTCGATGGAGTAGGGCAGGTTGCGGGTCTTGATAAAGTGGAAAAAGCGAGTGACCCCCCGGGTGGCAGAGGTCCTCGTGGAGGGCTCAGAGGTGGTCCATTTGTGTGGTGGCACATGTGCCGCGGGACAGTGCATCAGGAGGTTCGTTTAGCTTCCCGGGACGATACAAGATCTCGTAGTTGTAGGTGGAAAGTTCAATCCTCCACCACAAGATCTTATCGTTTTTTATCTTGCCCCGCTGTGCATTATCGACCATGAAAGGAACCAACCGTTGGTCAGTGAGGAGAGTGAATCTCCTGCCGGCCAGGTAATGCCTCCGATGTCGCACAGCTTCGACTATGGCCTGGGCCTCCTTTTCGACTGAGGAGTGGCGGATTTCGGAAGCATGGAGGGTACGTGAGAAGAAGGCCATGGGTCTGCCCGCTTGGTTGAGGGTGGCCGCCAGAGCTACATCAGACGCGTTGCTCTCGACCTGGAAGGGGAGGGACTCGTCGATGGCGTGCATCGTGACCTTTGCAATGTCTGCTTTGATACGGCTGAAGGCCTGGCGGGCCTCTATCGACGGGAAAAACTGTGGATTGGATCAGGGGAGGGGCCTTGTCCGCATAGTTGGGGATCCACTGGGTAAGAGAAAAACCCTAGGCAGCGCTTCAGGGCCTTGGAGCAGTGAGGGAGGGGGAACTCCATAAGGGGGCGCATGCGTTCAGGGTCGGGGCCTATAATTCCATTTCGCACTACGTAGCCGAGGATGGCTAGGCGGTCGGTGCTAAACACGATTATATCCTTGTTGTATGTAAGGTTAAGGATCTTTGCGGTCTGGAGGAATCAGCGAGACACAGCAGTCTCTGCAACTTGGATATCAGTGAGACACAGCAGTCTCTGCAACTTGGATATCAGTGAGACACAGCAATCTCTGCAACTTGGATATCAGCGAGACACAGCAGTCTCTGCAACTTGGATATCAGTGAGAGACAGCAGTCTCTGCAACATGGACATCAGCGAGGCATAGTAGTCTCTGCAACTTGGATATCAGTGAGGCACAGCAGTCTCTGCAACTTGGATATCAGTCAGACACAGCAGTCTCTGCAACTTGGATATCAGTGAGACACAGCAGTCTCTGCAACTTGGATATCAGTGAGAGACAGCAGTCTGCAACATGGATATCAACGAGGCATAGTAGTCTCTGCAACTTGGATATCAGCGAGGCACAGCAATCTCTGCAACTTGGATATCAGTGAGACACAGCAGTCTCTGCAACTTGGATATCAGTGAGACACAGCAATCTCTGCAACTTGGATATCAGTGAGAGACAGCAGTCTCTGCAACATGGATATCAGCGAGGCACAGTAGTCTTTGCAACTTGGATATCAGCGAGGCACAGCAGTCTCTGCAACTTGGATATCAGTCAGACACAGCAGTGTCTGCAATTTGGATATCTGTGAGACACAGCAGTCTCTGCAACTTGGATATCAGTGAGACACAGCAATCTCTGCAACCTGGATATCAACGAGACACAGCAGTCTCTGCAACTTGGATATCAGTGAGACACAGCAATCTCTGCAACTTGGATATCAACGAGACACAGCAGTCTCTGCAACTTGGATATCAGTGAGACACAGCAGTCTCTGCAACTTGGATATCAGTGAGAGACAGCAGTCTCTGCAACATGGATAACAGCGAGGCACAGTAGTCTCTGCATCTTGGATATCAGCGAGGCACAGCAGTCTCTGCTACTTGGATATCAGTGAGACACAGCAATCTCTGCAACTTGGATATCAGTGAGACACAGCAATCTCTGCAACTTGGATATCAGTCAGACACAGCAGTCTCTGCAACTTGGATATCAGTGAGACACAGCATTCTCTGCAACTTGGATATCAGTCAGACACAGCAGTGTCTGCAATTTGGATATCTGTGAGACACAGCAGTCTCTGCAACTTGGATATCAGTCAGACACAGCAGTCTGCAATTTGGATATCTGTGAGACACAGCAATCACTGCAATTTGGATATCTGTGAGACACAGCAATCTCTGCAACTTGGATATCAGTCAGACACAGCAGTCTCTGCAACTTGGATATTAGTGAGACACAGCAATCTCTGCAACTTGGATATCAGTCAGACACAGCATTCTCTGCAACTTGGATATCAGTCAGACACAGCAGTGTCTGCAGTTTGGATATCTGTGAGACACAGCAGTCTCTGCAACTTGGATATCAGTGAGACACAGCAGTCTCTGCAACTTGGATATCAGTGAGACACAGCAGTCTCTGCAACTTGGATATCAGTGAGACACAGCAGACTCTGCAACTTGGATATCAATCAGACACAGCAATCTCTGCAACTTGGATATCAGCGAGACACAGCAGTCTCTGCAACTTGGATATCAGTGAGAGACAGCAATCTCTGCAACTTGGATATCAGTCAGACTCAGCAGTCTCTGCAACTTGGATATCAGCGAGACACAGCAGTCTCTGCAACTTGGATATCAGTGAGACACAGCAATCTCTGCAACTTGGATATCAACGAGACACAGCAGTCTCTGCAACTTGGATATCAGTGAGACACAGCAATCTCTGCAACTTGGATATCAGTGAGAGACAGCAGTCTCTGCAACATGGATATCAGCGAGGCACAGTAGTCTTTGCAACTTGGATATCAGCGAGGCACAGCAGTCTCTGCAACTTGGATATCAGTCAGACACAGCAGTGTCTGCAATTTGGATATCTGTGAGACACAGCAGTCTCTGCAACTTGGATATCAGTGAGACACAGCAATCTCTGCAACTTGGATATCAACGAGACACAGCAGTCTCTGCAACTTGGATATCAGTGAGACACAGCAATCTCTGCAACTTGGATATCAACGAGACACAGCAGTCTCTGCAACTTGGATATCAGTGAGACACAGCAGTCTCTGCAACTTGGATATCAGTGAGAGACAGCAGTCTCTGCAACATGGATAACAGCGAGGCACAGTAGTCTCTGCATCTTGGATATCAGCGAGGCACAGCAGTCTCTGCTACTTGGATATCAGTGAGACACAGCAATCTCTGCAACTTGGATATCAGTGAGACACAGCAATCTCTGCAACTTGGATATCAGTCAGACACAGCAGTCTCTGCAACTTGGATATCAGTGAGACACAGCATTCTCTGCAACTTGGATATCAGTCAGACACAGCAGTGTCTGCAATTTGGATATCTGTGAGACACAGCAGTCTCTGCAACTTGGATATCAGTCAGACACAGCAGTCTGCAATTTGGATATCTGTGAGACACAGCAATCTCTGCAATTTGGATATCTGTGAGACACAGCAATCTCTGCAACTTGGATATCAGTCAGACACAGCAGTCTCTGCAACTTGGATATTAGTGAGACACAGCAATCTCTGCAACTTGGATATCAGTCAGACACAGCATTCTCTGCAACTTGGATATCAGTCAGACACAGCAGTGTCTGCAGTTTGGATATCTGTGAGACACAGCAGTCTCTGCAACTTGGATATCAGTGAGACACAGCAGTCTCTGCAACTTGGATATCAGTGAGACACAGCAGTCTCTGCAACTTGGATATCAGTGAGACACAGCAGTCTCTGCAACTTGGATATCAATCAGACACAGCAATCTCTGCAACTTGGATATCAGCGAGACACAGCAGTCTCTGCAACTTGGATATCAGTGAGAGACAGCAATCTCTGCAACTTGGATATCAGTCAGACACAGCAGTCTCTGCAACTTGGATATCAGCGAGACACAGCAGTCTCTGCAACTTGGATGTCAGTCAGACACAGCAATCTCTGCAACTTGGATATCAACGAGACACAGCAGTCTCTGCAACTTGGATATCAGTGAGACACAGCAATCTCTGCAACTTGGATATCAACGAGACACAGCAGTCTCTGCAACTTGGATATCAGTGAGACACAGCAATCTCTGCAACTTGGATATCAGTCAGACACAGCATTCTCTGCAACTTGGATATCAGTCAGACACAGCAGTGTCTGCAGTTTGGATATCTGTGAGACACAGCAGTCTCTGCAACTTGGATATCAGTGAGACACAGCAGTCTCTGCAACTTGGATATCAGTGAGACACAGCAGTCTCTGCAACTTGGATATCAGTGAGACACAGCAGTCTCTGCAACTTGGATATCAATCAGACACAGCAATCTCTGCAACTTGGATATCAGCGAGACACAGCAGTCTCTGCAACTTGGATATCAGTGAGAGACAGCAATCTCTGCAACTTGGATATCAGTCAGACACAGCAGTCTCTGCAACTTGGATATCAGCGAGACACAGCAGTCTCTGCAACTTGGATATCAGTCAGACACAGCAATCTCTGCAACTTGGATATCAACGAGACACAGCAGTCTCTGCAACTTGGATATCAGTGAGACACAGCAATCTCTGCAACTTGGATATCAACGAGACACAGCAATCTCTGCAACTTGGATATCAACGAGACACAGCAGTCTCTGCAACTTGGATATCAGTGAGACACAGCAATCTCTGCAACTTGGATATCAGTGAGAGACAGCAGTCTCTGCAACATGGATATCAGCGAGGCACAGTAGTCTTTGCAACTTGGATATCAGCGAGGCACAGCAGTCTCTGCAACTTGGATATCAGTCAGACACAGCAGTGTCTGCAATTTGGATATCTGTGAGACACAGCAGTCTCTGCAACTTGGATATCAGTGAGACACAGCAATCTCTGCAACTTGGATATCAACGAGACACAGCAGTCTCTGCAACTTGGATATCAGTGAGACACAGCAATCTCTGCAACTTGGATATCAACGAGACACAGCAGTCTCTGCAACTTGGATATCAGTGAGACACAGCAGTCTCTGCAACTTGGATATCAGTGAGAGACAGCAGTCTCTGCAACATGGATAACAGCGAGGCACAGTAGTCTCTGCATCTTGGATATCAGCGAGGCACAGCAGTCTCTGCTACTTGGATATCAGTGAGACACAGCAATCTCTGCAACTTGGATATCAGTGAGACACAGCAATTGTCGTGGTTCCCCAGGACGACAATTCGTTTACACCGATTAAAACAGAGAGTCTGAGCAGCGATCTTCCAAGCAGTAGACTTTATTCACCTAGCACAAGAGAATAAAATCGGGATGTCCGGAACAATCCGATGAGCCCTCAGGCTTACAGTCTTTTTATGTACATTTCAGCTCCGTATCTCAAGATTCTTATCTTTATTATCTTACTTTACAGCCGGACCTTGCTTTTGGCCACCATTGTTTTTAGTTGCCTTTTATCTGTCTTATTCAAGATTGGTCGCTTCCTTTTCCCTCTCTTTGTCTCTTAAACCATGGTGGTTATAACTCTTGCCCTTATCTACACTTCTCTACTTGTGCAACAATCGTGGTTTAGCTGACTTAGGCCGAATGTGTGGAAACACCTGCTCACCTTATTCTCTCTTTTTTATTATGGTCAACTACTAAAGTGAGCCACTGAGCAGTATTCATTGTTCCCCCAAGTGACTATTGTTTGCCTTCGTTAATTAGTGACTGCTATACTACTTTTCTGGGTCTTCTGCTTTGATCATATCAACTATACTTGATTACATTAGGTCATCTATTCTATGTTTGATTACGTTAGGTCACACGAGGTTACTCTAAATTACATTAGGTTACATAGGTTACATACCCATTTCACTACTCACCTAAATCTGCTTTATCATTTCACTAAAACCTATGATTCTGAATTCCATACCTAGCTCATACAATATCCAGTACAAATTCCCAACATGTCCCCCCTTTGAGGCTATTTCCTAGCCTCATCTCAATTAACCAAGCTCAAATAACCCCCTCGCTTGATCCCATTCGCATTTTTATTTTAAGCACTCTTTGCAGGCAATGTGGAGGATCCGAATACTTTGGTCAGGGATCAATGCCCCTGTTCTAACTTTATCATAATGTGTTTATCCAGGTTCTGATTTTTTGGGTTGCTCCCCCAGATTGCCTGCCCCTGACAGTCATCAGCCAAAAACCTTCCCACCCTTGTCAAGGGAAGGGAAAAAGACTGATTCCTGTGTACAGACTAAGTTCTCTTGGTCCCCCGCGGATTTCAGCAAGGTGCTTATCGTTGTCACCAGACGATCTTCCACTATCGCAGTAAGTTTACAGAGTGACGAGTTTCAACTTCGACCAAGGTCATGGTAAATTCACTCAGCGGGGGCGGCTCAAAGTTTCCCCATTCCTCTGTTTTTCCTTTTGAGCGCGAATTGCGTATCACCCGAGTCACCATCTGCCGTGCTGCCACCCTGGTAAGGAAGGATCTCAGGACGGGTAGAAAGCAACAAAATATTAATCCCAGAATGATTATTATTGTGATTGCTATAGCTCCAGCCTTGGCAAACCATGCCCCCCATCTTCCGAACATTCTATCCAGCCAACTCCATACCCCCTGTCCAAACCCCGCATTTTCTTTCATTTCTTTCGCAAGATTCTTTAACTTATTCATGGCTTGTGTAACTGACCCCTCTGGACTAGTGTTATTAGGGATAAATGTGCAACACTGATCCCCAAACATAACACACACACCTCCTTTTTCCGCCAGGAGCCAATCTAATGCCTGTCGATTTTGCCACGCCATTTTGCTGGTCGCATCCAACTGCTCTCCCAAGGCCTCCAGGGCAGCATTTGAATAATTAATAAACCTCTGCTGATTATAATAGATGTAGTTGATCCACTCAGTATTCTTGTTGGGTGTGATCCAAAAAAAGATGGATTCAAACCCTGCGGCTATTTCGCTTCTAGCTTTGAACTCATTCGGGATGCCTCGGGGCTGTCCAATTGCGTCCATTTGTATGTTAGGGTCAAGGGTATATGCCCTCTTAACTCTATGTGATTTAATGCCGTTTTCCACCGGCAGTATCACAGTGCTCTGGGCCAGCATAACTCGGGCACATAGTCCCTTCCAATCCAGTGGTAATCGAGCCAGCAGCCCTTTTTCCGGGCCACAAAGCCACCAGAGATCGGCCAGTTGATTTACTTGATATTCTAATACATAAGGAGAGGGTGGCGTTCCCCCTGTCAGGTCGGGAACAGCAGGGTTGAGCAGACTACGGATGTCGGATATATCCCAAATCCTTTCACACTGTCCCGTGTAGTTTCCCAAATTACTTCCCGTGCTGTCTTCCCTCCAATAGCAATCTTGGATTTGTAAGTTGGGCTCCACCCTCCATTCCTCTGGGGCCGCGTCCATTGCCGTTTTTGGCCATATTGGACACTCGTGGGCCACATGGTAGGTGCGCTTTTTTGCCCCAGCACGCAGGATACATTCGAATGGACACCTCGGCATTTTCCCCTTACAAAGGTTATCACACGCGGATCCCGAACAGTTTATCGTCTCATACGTGTATGTCTGATTCTTATGCGTATATGTCTGTGTGTATGTGTTATATGTACGGCAATTTTCCTTTTTCCATTTTAGCAGCATGGTCCAACAGTCTCCTGATCCCCACGGTATATCAGTTACTTGGGTGCGTGGTCTTTCTGCCGCACATATCACACAGTCTTTCCCATCACTGTTTTGCTTACCAGTATACTCAGCCCATTTCCACCAGATGTTTTTCTGTGCTTTCTCCCACATAGTATCTGTGCTCACTGACCGTTTACGTCTTGGTTGTCTTAATACTCCACCTTCCTGAATCTGCACCCTTATGGTCTCTGCATCCCACTTTCCTTTGTTATAGGTCAATGAAGTCCTCAAAGGAAATAGTTTCCAAGTCCCAGGTGGGGAACGAGGCCCCCTCCCTGTTCTCACCTCCCCCGGCACCTTGACTAACAGGCCCAGGCTGGGCATTTGCATCATCAGCCAGCTCATGCACAGAACTACTTTCCTCATCCTCTACTCTTTCTGTTCTACTTTGGCTCTGTTCCTCCTCCCCACGATTCTCCCCTTGTAGTTCTATCTCTTCCTCGCTGCTACTTCTATCCGCACTGCCACTGTCTTCAATCTCCCTTCTCTCCCCTACCCCTGTTATCGTTCTGGTACAATGGTTCAAGTGATACCACAGTGTACTGCCTTCTACTTGCAACGCCGTGGGAGACACTTTGGTGACTTCAAACGGTCCTTCTCATCTCGGTTCGTTCCAACGTCTCCGGAACTTCCTGATGTATGTTTGATCTGGTGTTCCGTTGCAGGGCTCTCCTCCTCCTTGGCCTTTTCCTGTTCAAATATAGTTCTATGTATAATAGTTAATTGTCGTACATACTCCCTTGCGTCCTGATCTAAACATTCCAGCGCGGGGCCCCCTGCTCCCCTAATCTTTGGCACCGGCATTACTCTTCCTGTCATCATTTCATGTGGGCTCAAATGTGTGATTCTGTTTTCCTGACTCCTGTATTGCATTAGAGCCAATGGCAGAGCATCCATCCAGTTTTTCCCTGTCTCGCTGCAAATTTTGCTTATTTTAGCCTTAAGGGTCCCGTTTGCTCTCTCCACCATTCCTTGGGATTGAGGATGATACACACATCCAAATTTCTGCTTTATTCGGAGCGCTGAGAGCGTCTCTCTCAGTGCCCTTCCTATAAAAGCAGACCCATTATCTGAACTTAATTGCATGGGTATGCCAAATCTTGGGATAATTTCTTTTGACAGGAAGTTAATCACCGTTCCAGATCCTTGATCTTTGGATGGTGTTGCTTCTATCCATCTGCTGAATCTATCAATAATCACTAGCATGTATCTTTTCCCCCTCACCACCTTTCCCATATCCACATAGTCCATGCATAGATGTTTAAATGGTCCTTCGGGAATGGGTATATGCCCTATTGGGGCAGTAATGCCCTTCCTGATATTATTCTGAGCACACACCTCACACTGACTTAGTATGTAGTCAATTGAGTTTTGCAGGTATGGTGACCAGAATCCTTCCTTCTTGATCTTTCTAGCCACCTCTCCTCTTGCACAGTGGTCCACTCCATGTGCTTCGCTGATTAGTATGGTTAGTAATGATGTGGGTGCTATGACCAATCCCTCCCCATTTCTCCATATTTTGTCATGTTGTCCCTGTATTGCTCCTCTATCTTTCCACATTGTCTTTTCAGCTACAGGGGCTTCCTCCTGTAACTGTGCCACATCGTCAAATGTGATTTGAGGTTCGATATTCCCCACACCTGGCCCTGGGTGTGGCCTTGCTATTTCTACTGGGGCTATCGTAGCCTCAATGCATCCTGACGCTTCTTTAGCTGCCTTGTCGGCTTTGGTGTTTCCCTGTGTGATGCTATCCGTTCCCTTTTTATGCGCCTGACACTTAATTATGGCTAATTCCCTTGGACCCATCATGGCCCTTATTAAAGCCCTGATTTGACCTTCGTGGTGTATTGGTCCTCCTCCACTTTTCATTAATCCCCTTTGCTTCCATATTGCCCCAAACAGGTGGCAGACCCCGTGGGCATAGGCCGAATCAGTATAAATTTCCACCGCTTCCCCGTTTGCTAACTCACATGCTCTGGTCAGTGCTTCAAGCTCCGCTAACTGGGCTGAGCATGGCTGCTCACATTCTTTTGCCTCTATTACCTCAAATGATTTCCCTTTCTGTTCAACTACTGCATAGCCAGCATGATTTCCCCTATGATCCCTATAGCACGAACCATCAACGTACAACGTCCTCTTCTCTTCCGTGCTTAATCTATCTGCCTTCAAGTCTTTCCTCAGTTTCATAAACGCTCTTGTCTCTCTTACACACTCATGCTCCTCTCCCTCATGTGGTAATGGCATATAGTCAGCTGGGTTGGCCCTATTACACTTCACTATCGTAATGTCCGGGAATGTGGTCAGCATTTGAAAATGATGAATTCTAGCCGGCGTCAGAACAAACTTCCCTTTCTCAATCAATTCAGCTACCTTATGGTACACATGTATGTTTATCGGATATCCCATTGTGACTGTAGCTGCCTTTTCGTACGCCCACCAAGCTGCTGCCAGGCCTTGATAGCACGGAGGATATCCCATTGCTACGTCGTCTAGCTTGGTACTGTAATATGCTACAGCCTGCCTTCGTCTACCCTTGCAATTTTCCTGCGTTAACACTGCTGTAGCAAATCCGGCTTCTCTGTTACTCACAAATAAGTCAAAGGGTTTGTCATAGGTCGGTAAAGCCAGTGCTGGTGCCTGTGCCATCTCTTTCTTTATATTCTCAAATGCGTCTGAAGCATCTTTATCCCATCTTAGTTTGGTTCTTAATTCTTCGCACCCTGCCTCCTTCATTACCTTTCGTAGTGCCTGCGTTTTTTCCGCATAGCCTTCCACCCATTCTGAACTGAATCCTGTCATTCCCAAAAATGTCATCATTTGTCCCACCGTCTGTGGTTTCGGAACTTTTAGTACAGCTTCTATCTGCTGAGAAGCTATCCCCTTCTGCCCTGCTGATATTTCTCTTCCCAAGTACTCTACTTTTTTCTGGCACAGCTGCAGCTTTTTCCTGGATACTTTATGGCCCCCTTCTGCTAGTCTTTCCAATAGTTTTAAACTATCCTTCCTGCATTGTTCTTGTGTTTCTGTGCATAATAATAAATCATCCACATATTGTATCAGTGTTCCTTCCAACTGCACTCCTTTTAAATCTGCTCTCAACACCTGATTGAATACATGTGGGGAGTGTTTAAATCCTTGGGGCATCCTATTATATGTGTATTGTTTCCCCTCGAACGTAAATGCAAAGAGATACTGACTTTCTTGAGCTAACGGCACACTAAAAAATGCCGAACATAGGTCTATCACAGTAAACCATCTACTTTCAGGTGGTATATTTGTCAACAAGGTGTAAGGGTTTGGAACCTCTACTGGCATATCTTCCACTACCTCATTAATTGCTCTGAGGTCATGCACCAATCTCCATTTTTCTCCGTCCGCCTTTTTTACCGGTAGCAGCGGTGTATTACACCTGCTCCGGGTTTCTTTTAATACCCCTGCTTCTATCAATCCCTTAATCGTTCCTCTAATTCCTTCAATTGCTTCTGTCTTGATTGGGTATTGCGGCCTATAAGGCCCCTGGCGTCCTGTCTTTAATCTGACTTCAACTGGATTAGCGGTTTTGACCCTCCCTACATCCGTGTCCTGTCTGGACCACAACTCCTGCGGGAGGGAGTTCAAATCCTGCTCTAAACTCTCTCTCCACTCCCGTTCCTGTTTCTCAATTTGCACTCCTATTGTTATTTGCTTTGGTTTCCCAAGCATCTTAACATCCAAAATTATTTTCATCATTTGTCCATCGCTGGACGTCCAAATATCTACATTGTCTGTCTGGACAAATTCTAAGTCTTGTGCTCTCAACACCATTGGTCCTAGGTCTTTTGATCTATATCCCGGATTCACTTTCAATGTAACATGTGGCTCCGCTCCAGATACAGAGAACCATTTGTCAACCCATTCATTCCTAACGATTGTGAGGGCCGCTCCCTCTAGTCCGATTAAAATACTTCCTGACTTTATTTCCTGTTCTTGTCCCGCCTCCCTTTCCCATTTCTCCTGTACCTCAGGTTCCTGTTTTTCATCAAATATCATTGTACTGTGTAATTCTGTTCTTGGCCATTTGGCTTGTGGTATCCAGGCGTCTATAAGTTTTCCCCAAACTTCCCATATCTGTTTTTTAACTTGTTCCTCTATATCTCCCAACCAATATACATTAACTCTTTCTTTTCCTAGTATTTCAAGTGGATACATTCCCATCAAATCAATTCCTTGTTCAGTGCATTCTAATTTCAGTCCTAGACCTAGGATTGCATCCCTTCCCAATAGATTTAAAGGAGTTTTATCACATACTAAAATAGGTACATGGGTAGTCTTATTTCCAATGGTAACAGGCACCGGCGTCGTCATTCGAGCTAATGTTACTTTCCCCGAGAACCCCACAGTTTTTACAAACTTGTTTGACAATGGTAAGTGATCCGCATATTTCGTTTGTATGCACGTACATGTGGCGCCGGTGTCTATCATCATGGGGACCTCGATCCCTCCTACTCTAACGTTAACTATAGGTTCCTGCTCTGCGGTTTCTGTTATTTGTACGTACTGTCCTACCATTTTGGGGTTCTCTGGGCCTCCCTATGGGGAACTCTGATGGTTTACCGGCCCTTGAAACATCGGGATGCTGTTCGGCGACACTTGGATCAGTTGCTGGCCTGTCTGCTGCTGGTTTTCTCCCTGCCTGTGGGAATTCCGCGGGCAATTCCTTTTTATGTGCCCTGCCTCCCCGCACCCCCAACACACACCTGAAGGGCCAGGCAATGGTCCCTGTCTCGGAGTCTGATGGTTAACCTGTCCCTGTCCTCTCTGATTCTGATAGGGTGGCCTACCACCTCCCTGTCCTTTCCCATTTCTATTCCAGTCAGTCTGACTTTGCAAGGCGTAGGGGTTTTGATAATTTAGGCCATAGGCTTCTGGGTTCATGGACAGTGGGAAGGCAGAAATGTTATAGGTTATGATGGGCTGGCCTCCATCTCCGCTCCCCCCTAATATTGGTGCAGGTATTTCCTCTGACTTTTGCTCCACCATCATCGGTGCTATTTTTCTGGGAGCGAGATCTTCTTTTGCCTTTATCTTATCCTTGCTTTTGATCTCCTCCAATTGTGCCTGAAGGAGTTTACGCTGTATCTCCTTCAGCTGTTTGTCTGCATTCTTTTCATCTTTGCGATGTCTTTCTACTGCATGGGCAACATAATCCACAAACTCTCGGTAGCTTTTTGAGTCCAAGCCCACTACTTCCTCCAGTCTTGTCTTAGCTGAGACTGGCAAGCCCTCTAGGATTGCAGCCCGGAACATGGAGTTGGTCAGCGGGTCTATTAGAATGTCCCTTTCCGTGTCCCTTCTCCATCTTTTTAACTGCTTTTCCACATACACAGCTGCATTCTCCTCCTCACCCAATGGCTCTCCCCTTAGGGTTTTTACATCCATTCGGTTGGGGTATATATCCCGCAGTGCCTGCCAGATGTCTTGGCGATACGGGTCCATGAGTGTCCCATCTACCTCTGGGTCATAAGCTGCGGTCGGGATGCCAGCACGTCTCATTACTTCCGCCATTTGGTCCATCCCTAGCACCTTTGTCAGGAGAGCTTTGATGTCACCCAGTGCCATCCTTTTTCCCACCATTCCTGCCTCCAACTGTCCAATCCACCTTCCAGCTCCATCCAAAATACTGGGTAATTCATTAATTAAACTAGGCAGATCCTGACCTGACCAAGGGATATACTGCAGTCTGCCACCCTTCAGAATCACCGGGAGCATCCTTTTCTCTCTCCTATCCTCAGCTGGAAACTTCACAGGTTTGTGTTTTTCCCGCGTTGATTTTCTTTGTTCCCCTAACACTGATTGTCCCCCTTCGTCTTCACTACTTTCTTCTGTCTCTCCTTCCATCTTTCCCTCTATTCTATTTTTCTCTGGGTGCTTCCACATCCATGGTTTCCCCAATCTTTGTCTGTCTGCCCCGTTGTGCACTCCCCAGCATATGTCCTCTATGCTCCTTTCTCTTTCTTTTTCCTCTCTGTTCACCCCGACTCTTTTTCCTTCTATTTTTCCCTGTGATGTCTCACTTTCACACTCGGAGGGATTATCTTCTGTTCTCCCCTCATCTTCTTTTCTAACATTCTTTCCTTTCCCTTCTCGTTTCTTATCCACTTTCATTACCTCCTTTGCCCATTTCAAAAGTTCTACCACATTTACTTCTTCCTCCAATTCCCTTCTCCTTTGGCTCAGCCCATCCAAATCCTCTTCTGCTTTCCTAGCCGCTTCTTCTATACCTTGTCTCTTTTCTCTCTCCCTTTGCGCCCATTCCTCCTTCGTCATCTGTTCTATGTCATATTCTCCCTCAAAATTCATTGTGCCTGATATAACTGGGTACAGTCCCGTGGAGCTCTGTTCCCCTAAGTATGGGGGCGGGGCTACGTTTGGATCTTCCAATTCTGCTTTTTCCTGAAGTTGCACTGGCATCTGCATCCTACCTCCCCTCCATACCCTTCTTCTCTCTTTCCCCTCTCGTTCGAATAGTGCTAGTATCTCTAACTCCTTTTCTCGCTTTTCCCTTCTTTTGCTCGACCTATCCTTAATTTTATAGTTCTTTATCATTCCCTTCTGGTCCCCACACCTCTCTATGTCCCATGTGCCTTCCTCCGGCCACTGTGTATTGGTCTTACTTGTTCTTTTGGCCCACTTTTTAGAGACGTGTTCTATATCTCCCCTGAGGGCTGGGAACTTATCCCCTAGTATCTCTACTGGTGTTTTAACTTTGTGTGCCATTACTCGTCTTTTCGGGCTACTGTCACAATTTTTATCACTTAATCTGTCAGAGTTAGGTATCACAGTGATTATTACTCGCTGTATTATTTTTCCGTGCTCAGTCCCCTGTTTACCTTTCTTTTGGGTTTCCCTTGCCAATATCTGTAACTCTAACCGGGGTCCCGATATCCACTTCCCCGTAGTCCCTTGTCCCGGCACTATCTTCCTCTCCCGGGCTATAGGGTAGTAGGTTTTCACTTGCTCGTCTATGTGTACAGAAACCCTGTATCGGTCGGATTCCTTTATTAATTTCTCTAGAGTTTCCAATTTTATTTCGTCTATCCAATTCCTATCGGCTATTCCTTCCCAGTTTACATACGGCCACTCGTTCTTTATCTCCTCTAAGTTAGTTATATGTGTAATCTTTTTCCAATCCAGTGTTGCTTCCGTTTTTGCTACTATCCTTTTTAATCCCCTGACTTTTTCTTCTCAACCTGTTGTACCAATCTCGCCACTAGGCGGTTTTGTCAGTGTAATTTTCCAAGTTGTTAGTTATTACCCTACCTGTGTTCCGATTCTCCCTCTTATTTCTGTCCTCCACGCCGCTACCTCAGGTCAGTTTGTTCAAATTGGTCGTTTACTTCCTCTATTCTAGCTGCTAATCCCCTTCTCTGGGTTAGATTCCGCTCCTGTGCTTTTGACTACCGTATTAGGTCAGAGAGCGATCTCTCACTGATCTCTCTCCCTCTCGGTTGACGTCCCTTACCCGAGGCCCTGGGTAGGTTTGGACTGGCAGATTTTCCCACACTTACTCTCTTCTGGGCAAGTCGTAACCTGAAAACCCGCTCCAAACCGCTTGACTTAACCTAATTGCATTACTTTAGCGTTCGGCCTTTTTCCCGTCTCACTTTTTACCCATTCACAGACAATACAGTATTCTCAGCGCGCTTTTGCATGCAAAGCTCTACTCTTCAGATCAGACTCAGTCTCTCAAAATATTTTACACAATTTAGTTTTACCTTTGCAGGATATCTTTTGGGTTGGGGAGATCCAGGACCAGCAAAGAGCCGGGTGCGCCGGGCCTCGAGATCCCTTTTCCGACAACAAGGATTTACATGCAATACAAATTTGCTCACCTTGCTGTCAGAATGCCGGCTTTGGGATGTCCAGCCCCGGTCGGACCTCCGTCTCCGCCACTCCTTCCAGATGCTTTTCTGGGCGATCTCTCTCCAACCCTGCTCGCAGCGCCAATTTTGTCGTGGTTCCCCAGGACGACAATTCGTTTACACCGATTAAAACAGAGAGTCTGAGCAGCGATCTTCCAAGCAGTAGACTTTATTCACCTAGCACAAGAGAATAAAATCGGGATGTCCGGAACAATCCGATGAGCCCTCAGGCTTACAGTCTTTTTATGTACATTTCAGCTCCGTATCTCAAGATTCTTATCTTTATTATCTTACTTTACAGCCGGACCTTGCTTTTGGCCACCATTGTTTTTAGTTGCCTTTTATCTGTCTTATTCAAGATTGGTCGCTTCCTTTTCCCTCTCTTTGTCTCTTAAACCATGGTGGTTATAACTCGTGCCCTTATCTACACTTCTCTACTTGTGCAACAATCGTGGTTTAGCTGACTTAGGCCGAATGTGTGGAAACACCTGCTCACCTTATTCTCTCTTTTTTATTATGGTCAACTACTAAAGTGAGCCACTGAGCAGTATTCATTGTTCCCCCAAGTGACTATTGTTTGCCTTCGTTAATTAGTGACTGCTATACTACTTTTCTGGGTCTTCTGCTTTGATCATATCAACTATACTTGATTACATTAGGTCATCTATTCTATGTTTGATTACGTTAGGTCACACGAGGTTACTCTAAATTACATTAGGTTACATAGGTTACATACCCATTTCACTACTCACCTAAATCTGCTTTATCATTTCACTAAAACCTATGATTCTGAATTCCATACCTAGCTCATACAATATCCAGTACAAATTCCCAACACAATCTCTGCAACTTGGATATCAGTCAGACACAGCAGTCTCTGCAACTTGGATATCAGTGAGACACAGCATTCTCTGCAACTTGGATATCAGTCAGACACAGCAGTGTCTGCAATTTGGATATCTGTGAGACACAGCAGTCTCTGCAACTTGGATATCAGTCAGACACAGCAGTCTCTGCAATTTGGATATCTGTGAGACACAGCAATCTCTGCAATTTGGATATCTGTGAGACACAGCAATCTCTGCAACTTGGATATCAGTCAGACACAGCAGTCTCTGCAACTTGGATATTAGTGAGACACAGCAATCTCTGCAACTTGGATATCAGTCAGACACAGCATTCTCTGCAACTTGGATATCAGTCAGACACAGCAGTGTCTGCAGTTTGGATATCTGTGAGACACAGCAGTCTCTGCAACTTGGATATCAGTGAGACACAGCAGTCTCTGCAACTTGGATATCAGTGAGACACAGCAGTCTCTGCAACTTGGATATCAGTCAGACACAGCAGTCTCTGCAACTTGGATATCAATCAGACACAGCAATCTCTGCAACTTGGATATCAGCGAGACACAGCAGTCTCTGCAACTTGGATATCAGTGACAGACAGCTATCTCTGCAACTTGGATATCAGTCAGACACAGCAGTCTCTGCAACTTGGATATCAGCGAGACACAGCAGTCTCTGCAACTTGGATATCAGTCAGACACAGCAATCTCTGCAACTTGGATATCAACGAGACACAGCAGTCTCTGCAACTTGGATATCAGTGAGACACAGCAATCTCTGCAACTTGGATATCAACGAGACACAGCAGTCTCTGCAACTTGGATATCAGTGAGACACAGCAGTCTCTGCAACTTGGATATCAGTGAGAGACAGCAGTCTCTGCAACATGGATAACAGCGAGGCACAGTAGTCTCTGCATCTTGGATATCAGCGAGGCACAGCAGTCTCTGCTACTTGGATATCAGTGAGACACAGCAGTCTCTGCAACTTGGATATTAGTGAGACACAGCAATCTCTGCAACTTGGATATCAGTCAGACACAGCATTCTCTGCAACTTGGATATCAGTCAGACACAGCAGTGTCTGCAATTTGGATATCTGTGAGACACAGCAGTCTCTGCAACTTGGATATCAGTGAGACACAGCAGTCTCTGCAACTTGGATATCAGTCAGACACAGCAGTCTCTGCAACTTGGATATCAATCAGACACAGCAATCTCTGCAACTTGGATATCAGCGAGACACAGCAGTCTCTGCAACTTGGATATCAGTGAGAGACAGCAATCTCTGCAACTTGGATATCAGTCAGACACAGCAGTCTCTGCAATTTGGATATCTGTGAGACACAGCAATCTCTGCAATTTGGATATCTGTGAGACACAGCAATCTCTGCAACTTGGATATCAGTCAGACACAGCAGTCTCTGCAACTTGGATATTAGTGAGACACAGCAATCTCTGCAACTTGGATATCAGTCAGACACAGCATTCTCTGCAACTTGGATATCAGTCAGACACAGCAGTGTCTGCAGTTTGGATATCTGTGAGACACAGCAGTCTCTGCAACTTGGATATCAGTGAGACACAGCAGTCTCTGCAACTTGGATATCAGTGAGACACAGCAGTCTCTGCAACTTGGATATCAGTCAGACACAGCAGTCTCTGCAACTTGGATATCAATCAGACACAGCAATCTCTGCAACTTGGATATCAGCGAGACACAGCAGTCTCTGCAACTTGGATATCAGTGACAGACAGCTATCTCTGCAACTTGGATATCAGTCAGACACAGCAGTCTCTGCAACTTGGATATCAGCGAGACACAGCAGTCTCTGCAACTTGGATATCAGTCAGACACAGCAATCTCTGCAACTTGGATATCAACGAGACACAGCAGTCTCTGCAACTTGGATATCAGTGAGACACAGCAATCTCTGCAACTTGGATATCAACGAGACACAGCAGTCTCTGCAACTTGGATATCAGTGAGACACAGCAGTCTCTGCAACTTGGATATCAGTGAGAGACAGCAGTCTCTGCAACATGGATAACAGCGAGGCACAGTAGTCTCTGCATCTTGGATATCAGCGAGGCACAGCAGTCTCTGCTACTTGGATATCAGTGAGACACAGCAGTCTCTGCAACTTGGATATTAGTGAGACACAGCAATCTCTGCAACTTGGATATCAGTCAGACACAGCATTCTCTGCAACTTGGATATCAGTCAGACACAGCAGTGTCTGCAATTTGGATATCTGTGAGACACAGCAGTCTCTGCAACTTGGATATCAGTGAGACACAGCAGTCTCTGCAACTTGGATATCAGTCAGACACAGCAGTCTCTGCAACTTGGATATCAATCAGACACAGCAATCTCTGCAACTTGGATATCAGCGAGACACAGCAGTCTCTGCAACTTGGATATCAGTGAGAGACAGCAATCTCTGCAACTTGGATATCAGTCAGACACAGCAGTCTCTGCAACTTGGATATCAGCGAGACACAGCAGTCTCTGCAACTTGGATATCAGTCAGACACAGCAATCTCTGCAACTTGGATATCAGCGAGACACAGTAGTCTCTGCAACTTGGATATCAGTGAGAGACAGCAATCTCTGCAACTTGGATATCAGTGAGAGACAGCAGTCTCTGCAACTTGGATATCAGTCAGACACAGCAGTCTCTGCAACTTGGATGTCAGTCAGACACACCAGTCTCTGCAACTTGGATATCAGCGATGTAGTGATCTGTACATACATCTGCACATACACCAGGGACTGCAGCACAGATGTGACAGCCACAGCATCACTCTAGGGAGCATCAGAGACGGGTATAAAGGGTCGAGCCCAAAGCAGGATCCGCCTCTTTTAGAAGCACAGAGCTATGAGCAGCAGCACACAGGGATAGCTTAGCATAGGCAGTTTGCCTTAGTTTCACTGGTGATACCTTTTGACTGCTTCACATCTAGTTGAGCTCTGGAAGCAGAACGAAACGTTTGAAAAAGTGTTTGTGTTAACTGTAAGTCTAGAGTCGTTATTCAGAATTAGAGAATAACATATCATTGCAGGAGTGGTTTCAGCAAGCCAGCTAGGCACCAGCAAGAGAAGAGAACTTAAACCAGACATTCGACCAAGGAAGGCCTTGCAGCATTCGGACCCTTCAGATACCAATCGGCATGATGGACCCAATCCAACCTCCACGCCTGCTCAAGACCACTGGTAGTATGCATTCCAAATGGAAACTTTTTATACAAAAGTTCAAAATATATCCAGAAGCTAAGGATCTAACCTCAGCGTCTGATGCTAGGAAGATAGCCTTGCTCTTATCCCTGGCAGGTCCGCAGGCATTTGAAATATATAATTCCTTTACCTACCTGGAAGGGGAGGACAAGGGCAAGCTGGAAATAATCATCAAAAAATTTGAAACCCACTGTCAATCTGAAGTCAATGAGATATTTGAAAGATTCAAGTTCACCATGCGTTTACAAAAACCGGGAGAATCTTTCAGCAGTTTTGTAACTGATTTAAAATTACTAGCTCAATCCTGCAACTTTGAAAACCTCCGTGACTCCCTCATCAGAGACCAGATAGTCAATGATGTATCTGATGAGGGACTTTTTATCGTAGAATATACAGTGCAGAAGGTAGCCATTCGGCCCATCGAGTCTGCACCGGCTCTTGGAAAGAGCACTTTTGTGAGGGCCACGAAGAATCCAGCACGAGTTTTAAGGATACAAAGTAATAACATTTATTTACAATAACATATATATATATAACAGCAGCAACTTCCCTTGCTGCACACTCCTTCCTGCTGGTTCCTAAACTGGCCAGCTTTATTTATACTAGGAGTTTACCAATGGTTTCTCCGCCCCCCTCATTGGGGAAGCTCATACTCCCACAGGATTGTGGGATTGTCATTAGTCCCCAGCCAATGGTAAGTAGGCAGGTTATAACATCCCTCCCCCCCAAAGTCCAAGGAATCCACCGAAGACCCTGGCGATGGAGGGCGTCGGACTCGTTTTGCCGCAGGCCGGACACCATTTGCACGCGGCGCTGAATCAGGCGGCGTGTATCGAGACGGAGACCGGCCCTTCCGCGATGAACGGCGCAACGGTTGGACATCCACGGCCCGTGGACCCGAGGATTCTCCATCTGATGCATCCTGTGTCTCCATCTCGGAGCCAGAGTCTGCTGCCTCCGTCATGTCAGCGTCTCTATCTCCATTCGGTTCTGTAACGACCTGCGCAGGCTTCGAGTGAGGCACCAGTGGAAGATTGTGTGGACTACCTTCCCTTGTCTCTGGTCTCTGTGGCTGTAGAAATGAGCTCCGGGGGCGGGGAATTCTTTGAGGGGATAGTCTTCTGGACCGAACGTGGTCTACATGTTTGCGCTGGAGACGACCCTGGGCTTGCACCTGGTAAGATATAGGGCCCGTTTGGCGAAAGATTACACCAGGAACCCACTGGGCACCACCAGCAAAATTCCGAACGAACACTGGGTCACCGGGCGCAAACTGCCGAATCGGCCGATGCCGAGAAAATCCCTGTCCCTGCCGTTCTTGTGTGCGCCGTACTTTTGAGCCAATGTCCGGGAAAACCATACTAAGGCGGGTGCGAAGTCTCCGGCCCATTAGGAGTTCTGCGGGAGCTACCCCAGTCGCCGCATGGGGGGGTGGTCCTATACGTAAACAAAAAGCGAGCCAGTCTCGTGTCCATTGATCCGGAAGACTGCTTCTTTAGGCCTCTTTTGAATGTCTGCACTGCGCGCTCTGCCAACCCATTTGAAGCCGGGTGGTAAGGGGCAGTGCGGATATGGCGATGCCGTTCATCTTCGTGAACCTCGCAAACTCCTCACTCGTGAATGGAGTGCCGTTATCCGTGATCAGCACCTCGGGGAGGCCATGCGTACTAAACGACAAACGCATCTTTTCAATTGTTGCGCAGGACGTTGTCCCCTGCATCTTATGCACCTCTAGCCATTTAGACTGGACGTCAATTAATAGAAGGAACATGGATCCTTGAAAAGGGCCTGCGAAAGCTGCATGCAAGCGTGCCCAAGGCCGCCCTGGCCATTCCCAGTGATGTAGGGGCGCGGCCGGCGGAAGCTGCTGATGCTCCTGGCAAATGGAGCAGTTTTGGGCCACCTTCTCAATGTCGGTGTCGAGGCCTGGCCACCAGGCATAACTCCGGGCCAACATTTTCATTTTGGTCACACCTGGATGCCCATTGTGCAAGTCTGTTCGTATCAGCTCCTGGCCTTTTTCCGGGACAATCACACGCGTCCCCCACAAGAGGATGCCATCTTCCACGCTGAATTCTGACAGCTTGGAGGAAAATGCCCGCAACTCGCCTGGGAGCTGTCTATGCTGCCCACCATACAGGACTATGTGCCGAACCTTTGACAGGACTGGCTCCGTCTGGGTCCACTCACGGATCTGTGATGCCGTGACAGGCAAGGTGTCCATAAAATTTAGGGTTGCAACCACCTCACCCGTCGTGGGGGTCGACATGGGGCCGGTCGATAAAGGCAATCGGCTCAGTGCGTCGGCATTTGCTATCTGCGTACATGGTTTGTGCTCCAGAGAATACTCGTACGCAGCAAGCAACTAAGCCCAGCGCTGGATCCGTGCGGAAGCAATGGGCGGTATTGGCTTATCCTCTCTGAAAAGTCCCAGCAGAGGCTTATGATCAGTCACGATAGTGAAATGGCGGCCATACACGTACTGGTGGAAGCGTTTCACCGCAAAAACCACTGCCAGGCCCTCCTTCTCGATCTGCGCGTACTTTTTCTCCGCTGCAGTCAATGTGCGGGAGGCAAAAGCTATCGGTCGCTCGGCCCCATTCTCCATCTTGTGGGACAGGACGGCCCCAATACCATACGGGGATGCATCACATGTGACGAGCAAAGGCTTTCCAGGATCATAGTGGGTTAGTAACCCAGACGACGACAATTGTTGCTTTACCCGCTGGAAAGCGGTTTCTTGCGGCTGACCCCAAACCCAGGTGTGATTTGTCTTTAGCAGAAGGTGCAAAGGGGCCAGCGTAGTTGCCAGACTGGGGAGGAACTTCCCGTAATAGTTTACGAGACCGAGAAAAGAACGAAGATGCGAAGTGTCAGTCGGGGCGGGGGCCTGTTGAATTGCACGCACCTGCTCAGCGACGGGGTGCAAACCTTCGCGGTCCACCCGATAACCTAGGTAGACGACTTCCTTTGCCTGAAATACGCACTTTGTGCGACGTAAACGGACTCCAGCCTCCGAAAGGCGTCTAAGGACAGCCTCCAGATTTTCCAAATGTTCTTGCTCCGACGTCCCTGTAATCAAAACGTCATCTAAGTAGACAGCAACACGTGGTAAACCTCTCAAAATGCCCTCCATAACACGTTGAAAAATTGCGCAGGCAGAGGATACTCCAAAGGGCAACCGTGTATATTCATACAGGCCCCGGTGTGTATTAATCGTTACATATGGTCGGGAGGCAGGGTCCAGCTCTTTTTTTTTTTTAAATAATATTTTATTGAAAATTTTTGGTCAACCAACACAGTACATTGTGCATCCTTTACACAACATTATAACAATACAGATAATAATGACCTTTTTTATTTAAACAAGAACAAAAGAAAACAACAACAAATAAATAAATATTAAATAACAGAAAATAAAAACTAGCCCTAATTGGCAACTGCCTTGTCTCAGGCCACACAGCCCCCCCCCCCCCCCCCCCCCCACCCCCCAAGTCCTGGGCTGCTGCTGCTGCCTTCTTTGTTCTCCCCTATCTATCTTTCCGCAAGATATTCGACGAACGGTTGCCACCGCCTAGTAAACCCTTGAGCCGACCCCCTTAGGACGAACTTAATCCGCTCTAACTTTATGAACCCCGCCATATCATTTATCCAGGTCTCCACCCCCGGGGGCTTGGCTTCTTTCCACATTAGCAATATTCTGCGCCGGGCTACTAGGGACGCAAAGGCCAAAACATCGGCCTCTTTCGCCTCCTGCACTCCCGGCTCTTGTGCAACCCCAAATATAGCCAACCCCCAGCTTGGTTCGACCCGGACTCCTACTACTTTCGAAAGCACCTTTGTCACCCCCATCCAAAACCCCTGTAGTGCCGGGCATGACCAAAACATATGGGTATGATTCGCTGGGCTTCTCGAGCACCTCGCACACCTATCCTCCACCCCAAAAAATTTACTGAGCCGTGTTCCAGTCATATGTGCCCTGTGTAATACCTTAAACTGAATCAGGCTTAGCCTGGCGCACGAGGACGACGAGTTTACCCTGTTTAGGGCATCTGCCCACATTCCCTCCTCAATCTCCTCCCCTAGCTCTTCTTCCCATTTCCCTTTTAGTTCGTCCATCATAGTCTCCCCTTCGTCTCTCATTTCCCTATATATATCCGACACCTTACCGTCCCCCACCCATTTCTTTGAGATGACTCTGTCCTGCACCTCTTGTGTCGGGAGCTGCGGGAATTCCCTCACCTGCTGCCTCGCAAAAGCCCTCAATTGCATGTACCTGAATGCATTCCCTTGGGGCAACCCATATTTCTCGGTCAGCGCTCCCAGACTCGCAAACTTCCCATCCACAAATAGATCTTTCAATTGCGTTATACCTGCTCTTTGCCACATTCCATATCCCCCATCCATTCCCCCCGGGGCAAACCTATGGTTGTTTCTTATCGGGGACCCCCCCAGTGCTCCGGTCTTTCCCCTATGTCGTCTCCACTGTCCCCAAATCTTCAGTGTAGCTACCACCACCGGACTCGTGGTATAGTTCCTTGGTGAGAACGGCAATGGGGCTGTCACCATAGCCTGCAGGCTGGTCCCCCTACAGGACGCCCTCTCTAATCTCTTCCACGCCGCTCCTTCCTCCTCTCCCATCCACTTACTCACCATTGAAATATTAGCGGCCCAATAATACTCACTTAGGCTCGGTAGTGCCAGCCCCCCCCTATCCCTACTACGCTGTAAGAATCCCTTCCTCACTCTCGGAGTCTTCCCGGCCCAAACAAAACCCATAATACTCTTTTCTATCCTTTTGAAAAAAGCCTTCGTGATCACCACCGGGAGACACTGAAACACAAAAAGGAATCTCGGGAGGACCACCATCTTAACTGCCTGCACCCTCCCTGCCATTGACAATGCTACCATGTCCCATCTCTTGAAATCTTCCTCCATCTGTTCCACCAACCGCGTCAAATTTAGCCTGTGCAATGTGCCCCAATTCTTAGCTATCTGGATCCCCAGGTAACGAAAGTCTCTTGTTACCTTCCTCAACGGTAGGTCTTCTATTTCTCTACTCTGCTCCCCTGGATGCACCACAAACAGCTCACTCTTTCCCATGTTCAATTTATACCCTGAAAAATCCCCAAACTCCCCAAGTATCCGCATTATTTCTGGCATCCCCTCCGCTGGATCCGCCACATATAGTAGCAGATCATCCGCATATAAAGATACCCGGTGTTCTTCTCCTCCCCTAAGTATTCCCCTCCATCCCTTGGAACCTCTCAGCGCTATCGCCAGGGGCTCAATCGCCAGTGCAAACAGTAATGGGGACAGAGGACATCCCTGCCTTGTCCCTCTATGGAGCCGAAAATATGCCGATCCCCGTCCATTCGTGACCACACTCGCCACTGGGGCCCTATACAACAGCTGCACCCACCTAACATACCCCTCTCCGAACCCAAATCTCCTCAACACCTCCCACAGATAATCCCACTCCACTCTATCAAATGCTTTCTCGGCATCCATCGCCACTACTATCTCCGTTTCACCCTCTGGTGGGGCCATCATCATTACCCCTAACAACCTCCGTATGTTCGTGTTCAGCTGTCTCCCCTTCACAAACCCAGTTTGGTCCTCATGAACCACCCCCGGGACACATTCCTCTATTCTCATTGCCATTACCTTGGCCAAGACCTTGGCATCTACATTGAGGAGGGAGATTGGTCTGTAGGACCCGCATTGTAGCGGATCCTTTTCCTTCTTTAAAAGAAGCGATATCGTTGCTTCTGACATAGTCGGGGGCAGTTGTCCCCTTTCCTTTGCCTCGTTGGCAGGGTCCAGCTCTAACTGCAGGTAGGCGTGACTCATATCTAATTTTGTGAACGAGAGTCCACCTGCAAGCTTCGCGTAGAGATCCTCTATGCGAGGCATTGGATATCGGTCGAGTCGGGAAGCCGTATTCACTGTAAGTTTATCGTCGCCACACAAGCCAACTGTGGCATCTGGCTTCATTACAGGTACAATTGGTGCTGCCCAGTCAGCAAAACGGACGGGCCTGATAATACCCAAACTCTCCAAATGAGTGAGCTCCCCTTCTACCTTCTCGAGCAAGGCGTAAGGCACCGGGCGCACCCGGAAATAGCGCGGCGTGGCTCCTGGTTCGACTTGGATATGGGCTACGGCCCCTTTTATTTTCCCCAAACCAGGCTGGAATTCATCTGGGTATCGTCCTAGCACCTCAGTCAACCCTTCAGAAACTGTTTGGAGGATGTGCTGCCATTGCAACCGCAAATGGAGCAACCAGTCCTGACCCAACAGGCTGGGCCCATGGCCGCGCACCACGATAAGTGGGAAACGCCCCTCCTGGTGTCCATAAACAACAGGGGTCATTGTAGTTCCTGCAATGTCCAGTGGTTCCCCTGTGTAGGTGGCCAACCTGGCCTGTGAGTCGGTTAATGTAAGGGTCTGTATACCCTGCTTGATGCGGTCGAATGTCCTCTGGGCGATCACGGAGACCGCTGCGCCAGTGTCCAACTCCATCTCAAGAGGGTGGCCATTGACCCGTACTGTCACCTTAATGGGGGCCACACGGGGAGCTGCCACACAATGCAACTGCAGGCAGTCGTCCTCCGTCTCCACGTCCTCAGGAGTAATCGCCGCAGGTTCATCCACATGGAAGGTACGGCCCCTGGGCTGGTCCCAGTTACGGCCCCTGGGCTGGTCCTAGTTTCGGTCAGAACGACGGCGCCTCTGGCACCCCCAGGACCGCCGTCCGCGACGGGGTCGGCGCCTACAAGTCTGACACGGACATGGCTCCTCATCCATTGGTTCGGGAGAAGGCTCCCTTCGGGGAGGAATGGCCGACGGCCACTGGCGTCGGTCCGGACGTTGCCTCGCCCAAGGTACCGCAGGAGTGCAGGGGGACGTTTTCGGACGGAAGGGGTTGGGCCCCAAGGCATGCACTTCCATTCCCTGTAGCTCCTGCACTCCTCGTTCTGCGCTCTCTCGGGACAATACTATTTGAATGGCCTGTTGAAAAGTCAATGTTGGCTCAGCTAACAACTTTCTCGGGGTGGCCGCATTGTTAATACCGCAAACCAAACGGTCGCGTAACATTTCTGACAAGGTCTCACCATAGTCACAGTACTCCGCAATCCTGCGTAGCCTGGATAGAAAATCGGCAAGGGATTCTCCAGGGGTCCTCTCAGCGGTATTAAACCGGTAACGCTGGACTATCGTGGATGGGGTTGGGTTAAAATGTTGCCCCACTATATTCACAAGTTCATCAAAAGTTTTGGTGTCCGGGGCAGCTGGGTACGTAAGGCTCCTAATCACCCCAAACGTATGCGGGCCGCAGGCGGTGAGCAATATGACCACCTGGCGCTCGTTTTCGGTGATATTGTTTGCTCGGAAATAGTAACGCATCCGTTGTGTGTACTGGTTCCAGCTTTCCAGCGCAGCATCAAAAGCATCCAAACGTCCGTACAGAAGCATGGTATAATAGAAAACAACTTCCAACCTGTATCCAACAAAAATCCAGGGAGGTGGCTTCAGCAGTGTAGACAGCTATTCACTTTAACCTTCGTCGCCAGTTTTGTGAGGGCCACGAAGAATCCAGCACGAGTTTTAAGGATACAAAGTAATAACATTTATTGACAATAACATATATCTATAACAGCAGCAGCAACTTCCCTTGCTGCACACTTCTTCCTGCTGGTTCCTAAACTGGTCAGCTTTATTTATACTAGGAGTTTACTAATGGTTTCTCCGCCCCCCTCATTGGGGAAGCTCATACTCCCACAGGATTGTGGGATTGTCATTAGTCCCCAGCCAATGGTAAGTAGGCAGGTTATAACAAGCACCCTACCCAAGGTCAACACCTCCACCCTATCCCCATAACCCAGTAACCCCACCCAACAGTAAGGGCAATTTTGGACACTAAGGGCAATTTATCATGGCCAATCCTAACCTGCACATCTTTGGACTAAGGGAGGAAACCGGAACACCCGGAAAAAACCCACACACACACGGGGAGGATGTGCAGACTCCGCACAGACAGTGACCCAAGCCGGAATCGAACCTGGGACCCTGGAGCTGTGAAGCAATTGTGCTAGTTACAATGCTGCCCGGACTTAGAAAATCCTTATTAAAAGGAAAAGACCTAACCCTAGAAACAGCCATGCAAAGATGCTCTACTTATGAAAAAAGTAAAGAAGAATATGAGGAGTTTACTTACCGGGACCAAGGCCTTCACCATGTGGTCGAGCCCGTCAAAATGGTGACCCAGGCTTCCAGAAGGCGCTCCTTGAACGGCAATTCCGCACGCGCGAACCTGGATGCAGGCCACACGCATGCGCAGTTCTCCCAAAGATTTGACACGGCAGAAAGGCCTACTGCGGATGCGCGAGCAGGGAGGGACAGCGTCATAACTTGCCCCGCTGCAGACATGCCCACTTAAGGGCAATGTCCAGCTTCTGGAAAACAATGTTTAAAGTGTGGCAAATACTACCACTTTGCCTCACAGTGCAGAGCTGCACTGCAAATGAAGACAACAAGACAGAACCACATGAACTTCAACATAAAAATCATAGACTCAACGGAGCACAAAAAATACAATGATGAGTATTCCTCGGATGAGGACAACCTTGCTTGCGACAACTCGTTTGTCGTGGACACGATCGAGATAATTGAGGAACATGACGCAACAATCGCCATGCCTCACCCGGTCAACAGCATTGATTCCAGCAGTGAGTGGACTGCAACTGTGCAAGTCAATGACTTTTCATTAGTCTTCAAGCTTGACACTGGGGCCTCAGCTAATCTCCTCACGAGTAAGGATCTCCATTCGATTCCAGGAGACCATGAAATAAAACCCGCTGCATGTCGGCTGAAGGACTACAACGGCAATCAGATCACCTCAAAGGGATCGTGCCATCTCCGGGTGGACAACAAGACGATACGCAAGCAGCGACGATTCGAGATTGTAGACGACAATAAATCATCACTGTTCGGCGCTCAAGCGTGCAAAGACTTGCGGCTGGTGCAACGCATTTACATGCACACCCAGGATCCATCAAGCCTGGAAGCTAAAATCCACAGCTTGTTACAAGAATACCCCGACGTATTTAAAGGCATGGGCACCCTACCCTGCCAATACAAAATCATGCTGAAGACAGATGCCAAACCCATCATTCAGCCTCCCAGGAGGGTTCCAACTCCACTGCGGGAGAAGTTGAAAGCGGAACTCAACAGACTGCAGTCACAAGGCGTAATATCGCGAGTCACACAGCTGACTGACTGGGTTAGCTCCATTGTCTGTGTTAAGAAACCTTCTGGAGATCTTTGCATATGCATAGACCCGAAGGAACTGAACCAGAACAATCGCCGAGAACACTACCCCATTCCCAAGCTTGAAGAGATCACATCTGAGATGGCGAATGCTCGTATCTTCACCAAACTCGACGCCTCGCAGGGATTTTGGCAGATACAACTCGATGATCCGAGCAGATTACTGTGTACGTTCAACACGTCATTTGGATGTTTCTGCTTCAATCGCATGCCCTTTGACATTATCTCTGCGTCAGAGATTTTCCACAGGATAATGGAGCAAATGACCGAGGGCATCGAGGGTGTCAGAGTCTATGTGGATGACATCATCGTATGGTCCACCACTGAAGGAGAACACCTCTGTTGTCTGAAGAAAGTGTTTCAGAGGATTCATAAATACGGTTTGAAACTGAACCAGGCAAAATGCACATTTGCGAAGGAGTCTGTAACCTTTTTGGGTGACACCATATCATCTCAGGGTGTCAGCACTGGTGAGGTGAAAATCGCTGCAATATGGACCATGAAGACGCCACACGACTCGAAGGCGGTGCTACGATTTCTGGGCTTCGTCAACTTCCTCGGCAGGTTCATCCCAAACCTGTCCGCATGGACGGCAGCTTTACGCAATCTCCTACGAAAGACCACGACGTTTGAGTGGACACAACGTCACCAAAATGAATGCGTGGATCTCAAACAGCAACTAACGAGGGCCCCGACCCTTGCTTTCTTTGACGCAACCAGACCCACCAAGATCTCCACTGACGCCAGCCAAGACGGGATTGGCGCCATACTCCTCCAACAGGCCGACCTGTCTGACTGGGTCCCGGTGGCATACGCGTCCAGGGTCATGACCGCAACTGAGTGCAGATATGCACAAATCGAAAAAAATGTCTCTGACTCCTCACTGGGATTCTGAAGTTCTATGAATATGTGTACGGCCTGCCCACGTTCATAGTGGAAACC
Organism: Scyliorhinus torazame; assembly: GCF_047496885.1. Classification (NCBI taxonomy): domain Eukaryota; kingdom Metazoa; phylum Chordata; class Chondrichthyes; order Carcharhiniformes; family Scyliorhinidae; genus Scyliorhinus; species Scyliorhinus torazame. Next base: position 9,293,490 of record NC_092737.1, read on the forward strand.
GACCACAGACCATTGGTCCATATCATAGACAAGGATCTAAATGACATGACACCTCGTCTGCAGCGCATCATGATGAAGCTGCGAAGGTATGATTTCACCCTAGTATCCACTCCGGGAAGAGATCTTGCCATTGCCGATGCACTGTCCCGATCAATTGGCACTGACAATGCACCATCAGCCCCTATCAGAGAAACCGAGGCCCAAACACAGTTATGCATGGAGAATTTGCCTGCTTCGGATGAGAAGCTTTGCCTAATCCGACAGGAGACGCGGAAAGACGCAACCTTACGGAGGGTGCTGCACCTACTCCAGCGCGGTTGGACAGAGGACAATGTCCACAATTTCAGAATGTCAAGTCAGAACTGATTGAAGTTGACGGCCTGCTGCTACGCAATGCGCAGATTATGATTCCGGCCACACTATGCGGTGAGATGCTACGTGAGATTCATGATGACCACCTAGGAATTGAGAAATGCAAAAGGCGAGCACGACAGGCTGTGTACTGGCCCGGCATGAATCAAGACATAACGGACAGGTCATGACATGTGACATCTGTCAAAGACAACAACCCGCTCAGTGCAAAGAACCACTACAGCAACACAAACTCACAATGGCGCCGTGAACAAAAGTGGGCATTGACCTATTTCATGCCACAGGGCGTGATTACGTCTTGATCATGGACTATTACTCAAACTATCCGGAGGTACTGAAACTTCATGATCTCACGTCTTCATCTGTCATCAAGGCGTGCCAGGAGACATTCGCGCGACATGGAATCCCGCGTGTGGTGATGCCAGATAATGGTCCCTGCTTCGCGAGCTGGGAATGGAAAGAGTTCTCAGACCGCTACAGCTTTCGGCATGTAACATCCAGTCCGCGCTACCCACAGTCAAATGGGTAAGTGGAAAAGGGTGCCCACATTGTTAAACAACTGATTAGCAAGGCAACAGATTCACGCTCGGACATCAACCTAGCGCTGTTGTCCTACCGAGCAACCCCATTGAGCTCAGGACTGTGGCCAGCGCAGATGCTCTTGAGCAGCGACATCCGGCCAACCCACCCAGCGATTCAATTCCGAGACCCCGATAACGCTCTGGTTCTCGACAAAATGTGGGTACTACGGTCCAAACAAAAACAATACTACGGTCAACATGTGATCCCACTCAAGCCACTGAACATGGGCGACATCGTCAGGATCAGGGACCCAGAAGGCAGATGGTCGGAGCCAGCCATGGTGACCAGGCAGGAGGCACCGCGGTCCTACATTGTCAAGTCGTTGGCGGGAGTACTCTTTCGCCGTAACTGCCGGGATCTATTAATACATCGGCCTACAACGCCGGTGTTTCCCACACTGGACTTGAGCAAGTCCATTGGTCCACAGGACGTTCCTCGCCACACAACGCCAGACAGTACTATTGAGGACATCAAACCATCATCCCCACCACCACCGTTAAGACGCTCCAGCAGAAGCCGTAAGGCACCCGACCAGCTAGATTTGTAACGACACTTCAACACACCCACAAGACTAATATGAACATTTCTCACAATGGACTCAAAACACTGTTAATTGTTTCTGTATTACTTTATCATTTTTGCAGTGTGCAGCTTTGCTTATTCTCACCACTTGTTATATACAGTTTTCTTGAGGCCAGTCTAGAAAACATATCAAGTCAAAAGTGGGGGATGTAGTGATCTGTACATCTGTACATACATCTGCACATACACTAGGGACTGCAGCACAGATGTGACAACCACAGCATCACTCGAGGGAGCATCAGAGGTGGGTATAAAGGGTCGAGCCCAAGGCAGGATCCGCCTCTGTTTGAAGCACAGAACTAGTGAGCAGCAGCACACAGGGATAGGTTAGCATAGGCAGTTTACCTTAGATTCACTGGTGATACCTCTTGACTGTTTCACATCTAGTTGAGCTCTGGAAGCAGAACAAAGCCTTTGAATAAAGTGTTTGTGTCAACTGTAAGTCTAGAGTCGTTATTCAGAATTAGAGAATAACAGTCTCTGCAACTTGGATATCAGTGAGACACAGCAGTCTCTGCAACTTGGATATCAGTCAGACACAGCAGTCTGCAACTTGGATATCAGTCAGACACAGCAGTTCCTGTGGATCGGATATCAGCGAGACACAGCAGTCTGCAACTTGGATATCAGTGAGACATAGCAGTCTCCGCAACTTGGATATCAGTGAGACACAGCAGTCTCTGCAACTTGGATATCAGTGAGACACAGCAGTCTCTGCAACTTGGATATCAGTGAGACACAGCAGTCTCTGCAACTTGGATATCAGTCAGACACAGCAGTCTCTGCAACTTGGATATCAGTGAGAGACAGCAGTCTCTGCAACTTGGATATCAGTGAGACACAGCAGTCTCCGCAACTTGGATATCAGTGAGACACAGCAGTCTCTGCAACTTGGATATCAGTCAAACACAGCAGTCTCTGCAACTTGGATATCAGTGAGACCCAGCAGTCTCTGCAACTTGGATATCAGTGAGACACAGCAGTCTCTGCAACTCGGATGTCAGTGAGACACAGCAGTCTCTGCAACTTGGATATCAGTGAGACACAGCAATCTCTGCAACTTGGATATCAGTCAAACACAGCAGTCTCTGCACCTTGGATATCAGTCAAACACAGCAGTCTCTGCACCTTGCATATCAGTCAAACACAGCAGTCTCTGCAACTCGGATATCAGTGAGACACATCAGTCTCTGCAACTTGGATATCAGTCAAACACAGCAGTCTCTGCAACTCGGATGTCAGTGAGACACAGCAGTCTCTGCAACTTGGATATCAGTCAAACACAGCAGTCTCTGCACCTTGGATATCAGTGAGACACGGCAGTCTCTGCAACTCGGATATCAGTGAGACAGAGCAGTCTCTGCAACTTGGATATCAGCGAGACACAGCAGTCTCTGCAACTTGGATATCAGTGAGACACGGCAGTCTCTGCAATTCGGATATCAGTGAGACACAGCAATCTCTGCAACTTGGATATCAGTGAGAGACAGCAGTCTCAGCAACTTGGATATCAGTCAGACACAGCAGTGTCTGCAATTTGGATATCTGTGAGACACAGCAGTCTCTGCAACTTGGATATCAGTCAGACACAGCAGTCTCTGCAACTTGGATATCAGTCAAACACAGCAGTGTCTGCAACTTGGATATCAGTGAGACACAGCAGTCTCTGCAACTTGGATATCAGTCATACACAGCAGTCTCTGCAACTTGGATATCAGTGAGACACAGCAGTCTCTGCAACTTGGATATCAGTCAAACACAGCAGTCTCTGCAACTCGGATATCAGTGAGAGACAGCAGTCTCTGCAACTTGGATATCAGTCAAACACAGCAGTCTCTGCAACTTGGATATCAGTGAGACACAGCAGTCTCTGCAACTTGGACATCAGTGAGACACATCAGTCTCTGCAACTTGGATATTGAGGCACGATCAATTTGACTGGAGACTAAGTTGAATCCAAACTGAGGCTTTATTCGTATGAGATGTGTGGCCTCTCACAGCATCTGGCGAAATGGCTACGAGCTGGAGGCCACGCATATTTATAAGCCGCCTCCTGGGCGGAACTAGCATGCAGGCGCCACAGGTGAACCTGTAGTGCAGGTTCTACCGTACAACTTCTAATATCAGAACACAGTGGTTTACCACATTCACCCCCTGTTAAAATTGAGTCCGGTGGGGGTGGTGGATAACTATATACAATTAGAAATTTTAATATTTACAGATCAGCAAAAAAAATGTCTCTGGGCATCCGGCGGGCCGGTCAGAGGACAGCCGGTCTGGTGCCTTGATGGTCCTTTGAGAACGCCGAAGTGGTGACAGCGATGTTGGCGCTGTCGTGGTTGAAGTTGACTCCGGGAGCGTGCCAAAATCCTCTTCATCAACAGGGGTGGGCAGGGGGAGGACGGACGGTCCTAGGGGGGGTGATGGGAGCAGCGGGGGAGGGGAAGGTGGCGCTGGGGGCGGTGTGGGAGTGGCACCTTCTGGTGCCAGGTCCCTGAGGGAGACGGTATCCTGGCGGCTGTCAGGGAACGCCACATAGGCGTACTGTGGGTTTGCGTGGAGCAGGTGCACTCTTTCCACCAACGGATCCACCTTGTGGAGCCGCACATGTTTACGGAGAAGCACGGTTCCCGGAGCTGTAAGCCAAGTTGGGAGCGATACCCCGGATGTGGACTTCCTGGGTAAGATAAAAAAACGTTTGTGTGGTGTACTGTTAGTGGCAGTGCAGAGTAATTAGCGAATGGAATGTAGTGCATCAGGGCGGACCTCTTGCCAGCGGGAGGCCGGGAGATTTCTGAACCGCAGGGCCAGCTGGACAGCCCTCCATACCGTCCCATTCTCCCTTTCTACCTGTCCGTTTCCCTGTGGGTTGTAGCTCGTCGTTCTGCTGGAGGCGATACCCCTGCTGAGCAGGAACTGACGTAACTCATCACTCATGAATGAGGATCCCCTGTCACTGTGGATGTAGGCAGGGAAGCTGAACAGAGTGAAGATAGAATTAAGGGCTTTAATGAAGGTGGCAGACGTCATGTCGGGGAAAGGGATGGCGAAGGGGAACCGGGAGTATTCATCGATCACACTGAGGAAATATGTGTGACGAGCGGAGGAGGGGAGGGGGCCTTTGAAATCTACGCTGAGGCGTTCAAAGGGGCGGGAGGCCTTCACCAGGCGTGCGGGGTCGGAACCCTGCACGACAGCCTTTCTCACCCAGGGGTCACTCGGTTGTACCATTTCATTAAAGCACAAAATTTGCCCTACTCCGTCGAGGAAGTAAGGACAATCACCAAGGACTGTGCATTCCATGGAGGCGAGCCGTGGGCTGCGGGGTGGACAAGATGGCGGCGCCCGGAGATCCTGGAGGTTAAGAAATGGCGGTGCCCATGGAACGCATGTTGCGGGGGTGGAGCAAGATGGCGGCGCCCATTGGTCACACATGGCCTGGGGAGGAGAGGCGGATGGCGCCGCCCATTGTCTGTGACCAGGGGCGGGGGGGGGGGGGGGTGCTGAGTGGGCCTGGCACACCGCAACGAAGTGGCCCTTCTTCCCGCAGGCCTTACAAAGGGCAGCGCGGGCCGGGCAGCGTTGGCCGGGGTGTTTTTGCTGGCCGCAAAAGTAGCATCGGGACCCGCCCGGAGATCACTGGCTGGTGCGTAGCGCAGGCGTATTGGGTGCATAGTGCCCCCGCTGGGGCGGCGGCGTGTGGGACCCATGAAGCGTAGGAGGAGTGGGCCACGCGGTTGGGGGTGTAGGACTGGACATTGTGCAGGGCAACCGTCATGGAGAGCGCTAGTGTTTTAGTCTCTGCGAAGTCGCGCGTGGCCCCTTCTAGGAGCCGCTGCCTGATAACATCAGACCCAATCCCAGTTACAAAAACGTCCCGCATAAGGAGATCTGAGTGCTCCTTAGCTGTAACGTCCTGGCAGTCACAGTCCCGAACTAGTGGGATCAGGGCCCTCCAGAAGTCCTCGATTGACTCACCAGGTAGTTGAGTACGCGGTGCGAGCGCGTGTCTGGCGAAGAGCGTGTTCGTCTTCAGTTCATAATTTTCTTTGAGTCGAGTCATGGCATCAGCGTTATTGGGCCCATCCTCGATCAGCGGGAAGACTTTGGAGCTGAGTCTGGAGGACAATATTTGGATATTCTGAGTCTCTGGAACAGGGGTCAGGGCCGCGTTGATATACGCTTCAAAACAAGCTAGCCAGTGCTGGAAATCCTTTCTGGCGTGTGGATCCAGTGTGGATCCAGCTGCAGGCGATCTGGTTTCATACGGAGGTCCATCTTCTGAATCTGATACTGATAAATTGAGGCACGATCGATTTGACTGGAGACGAAGTTGAATCCAAACTGAGACTTTATTAGTATCAGATATGTGACCTCCCACAGCAGCTGGCGAAATGCCTGCGAACTGGAGGCCATGCATATTTATAACCCGCATCCTGGGCGGAGCTAGCATGCAGGGGCCACAGGTGAAACCGTAGTGCAGGTTCTACCGTACAACCTCTAATATCAGAACACAGTGGTTTACCACAGATATCAGTGAGACACAGCAGTCTGCAACTTGGATATCAGCGAGGCACAGTAGTCTCTGCAACTTGGATATCACAGTAGGAGGTTTTACAACACCAGGTTAAAGTCCAACAGGTTTGTTTCAATGTCACTAGCTTTCGGAGCGCTGCTCCTTGTGACATCGAAACAAACCTGTTGGACTGTAACCTGGTGTTGTAAAACTTCTTACTGTGTGTAGCGCACAATGACTTACGAGAGAGACGAGTAGAGATGAAGTCGATGAGGCTTTATTGAGCGAGACTTGTCCCCAGCAGTTCAGCAACAGAATGGAGCGGCGGGGAGTAGCCCGGGTTCTTATACTCCGCCTTCAGGGCGGAGCCAGGAGTCAACAGCCAACCAGGACCCGGGATCTGTCAGCCAATAGCATCACGGCTTCACAGTCCCACATGACCCCTAATACATACTACCACACTGTGCTCACCCCACTCCAACTCCGGCATCTCCACAACTTGGATATCAGTGAGAGACACAGCAGTCTCTGCAACTTGGATATCAGCGAGGCACAGCAGTCTCTGCAACTTTGATAACAGCGAAACACAGCAGTCTCTGCAACTTGGATATCAGCGAGGCACAGCAGTCTCTGCAACTTTGATAACAGTGAAACACAGCAGTCTCTGCAACTTGGATATCAGCGAGGCACAGCAGTCTCTGCAACTTTGATAACAGCGAAACACAGCAGTCTCTGCAACTTGGGTATCAGCGAGGCACAGCTGTCTCTGCAACTTGGATATCAGCGAAACACAGCTGTCTCTCAATTTGGATAACAGCGAAACACAGCAGTCTCTGCAACTTGGATATCAGCTAAACACAGCAGTCTCTGCAACTTGGATATCAGCTAAACACAGCAGTCTCTGCAACTTGGATATCAGAGAAACACAGCAGTCTCTGCAACTTGAATATCAGCGAGACACAGCAGTCTCTGCAACTTGGATATCAGCGAAACACAGCAGTCTCTGCAACTTGGATATCAGCGAGGCACAGCTGTCTCTGCAACTTGGATATCAGCGAATCATAGCTGTCTCTCAATTTGGATAACAGCGAAACACAGCAGTCTCTGCAACTTGGATATCAGTGAGACACAGCAGTCTCTGCAACTTGGATATCAGTCATACACAGCAGTCTCTGCAACTTGGATATCAGTGAGACACAGCAGTCTCTGCAACTTGGATATCAGTCAGACACAGCAGTCTCTGCAACTTGGATATCAGTGAGACACAGCATACTCTGCAACTTGGATATCAGTGAGACACAGCAATCTCTGCAACTTGAATATCAGCGAGACACAGCAGTCTCTGCAACTTGGATATCAGCGAAACACAGCACTCTCTGCAACTTGGATATCAGTGAGACACAGCAGTCTCTGCAACTTGGATATCACCGAGACACAGCAGTCTCTGCAACTTGGATATCAGCGAGACGCAACAGTCTCTGCAGATCGGATATCAGTGAGACACAGCAGTCTAATACCTCGCACCACGAGGACACCAGTCAAGCTTCCATCCCGCCTGTCAAGGCGCCGTCGTCCCCTTTGCCACCTCTCTGGCGGTCGACCAGGATCAGACGCAAGCCTCAGAGACTGAACTTGTGAACATTTGTTTTGTTTGCTCTGTTCTGTTGTCCTCCGTCAGTCACATTAGACAGACTCATTCACATGTAAATACATTCACATATGTAACAAAAAAAAATTTTAATGGGGAAGATGTCATGATATGCAAACATGCAGCTAATGAACACATAGAATAGGACACGACCAATGAGCAGTCAGGACACTCAGGTGTGGTATCTCACTATAAAAGGAATGAGGCACTTTCCACAGACCAACATCTACAGAGTGAGACAGGGTGTATCCTCAGCATCATACCCCAGCACGTGGCATAGAGCAAGGCTGGTTCAGTTAGACTCAGTTACTACATTTAGATTAGCAGAGAGTCGAACTCATTGAGAACTTTGCTAACAGTTCAATAAAACACATTGAACTCACTTCAAAGTCTGGAGCATCTTTTACATCAAGTGGCAGCTTGTGTTATTCCAAATTACATAACACAACACTACAGAGACTGCTGTGTCCTGCTGATATCCAAGTTGCAGAGACTGCTGTGTCTCACTGATATCCAAGTTGCAGAGACTGCTGTGTCTCACTGATATCCAAGTTGCAGAGACTGCTGTGTCTCACTGATATCCAAGTTGCAGAGACTGCTGTGTCTCACAGATATCCAAATTGCAGACCCTGCTGTGTCTGACTGATATCCAAGTTGCTGAGACTGCTGTCTCTCACTGATATCCAAGTTGCAGAGACTGCTGTGTCTCACTGATATCCAAGTTGCAGGGACTGCCGTGTCTGACTGATGTCCAAGTTGCAGAGACTGCTGTGTCTCACTGATATCCAAGTTGCAGAGACTGCTGTGTCTCGCTGATATCCAAGTTGCAGAGACTGCTCTGTCTCACTGATATCCGAGTTGCAGAGACTGCCGTGTCTCACTGATATCCAAGTTGCAGAGACTGCCGTGTCTCACTGATATCCAGGTTGCAGAGACTGCTGTGGCTCACTGATAACCAAGTTGCAGAGACCGATGTGTTTCACTGATATCCGATCTACAGAGATTGCTGTGTCTCACTGATATCCAAGTTGCAGAGACTGCTGTGTCTCACAGATATCCGAGTTGCAGAGACTGCTGTGTCTGACTGATATCCAAGTTGCAGAGACTGCTGTGTCTGACTGATATCCAAGTTGCAGAGACTGCAGTGTCTCACTGATATCCAAGTTACAGAGACTGCTGTGTCTCACTGATATCCAAGTTGCAGAGACTGCTGTGTCTTGCTGATATCCAAGTTGCAGACACTGCTGTGTCTTGTGGTGATATGCATCACTGTAAAGACACAAGGGGCTAATGTAAATACATGTAGACTAGCTAGAAACTACAGGGAGCACCAGAGACATGACACACAGACACTTAACCAATAGGACAGTTCGATAGGACACGACCAATGGGCATTCACGATACACACAGAGGTGACACGACCACAGGGGGGCATTACACCAACCCATATATAAAGGACACAACACACATGATCTGGCTCGTTCAAGTGGAGACAGTCAGTGAGTAGAGACACAGGGTTGATTCAATATTACACACACCACGTGGATTGTAGCAGACTGGTTAGTCAGTCTGAGTAGCTATAGAAGGATTAACAGTAGTGACGAACCCGAGTAGGAGAAGTGTAAATAGTTTAATAAACGTGTTGAAGTTATCTCCACGTCTGAACCTTCCTTTGTCAAGTGCATCAGAAGGAAGCCGCTTATGCTACGCCTAGAGCATAACAAGACATGGTACCAGAGTGAACTGTTTCAATCCATATAGCTAAAACTCAGCGAACAGTGACAACCAGCAACAAAAGCCAGGCAAGATGATGTTCGGGATTCCACAGCAGCTCCAGTACCAAGGCAATCTCAGTGAAAACTGGCATTGGTTCCGGCAGAGAATGGAGATCTACATGGTAGCGTGCGACCTAGATGGCATGGCGGATGCAGAAAAAATAAAGCTTCTACTTACCATCGCGGGTCCAGAAGCAGCTGAAATCTTCCAGACCTTCAAATACTCGAAGGGGCAAAACAAGAGCGACTTCCAGGCAGTCCTGGACAAATTCCAAGAATTCTGCAAGGAAAATACAAGGAACAACGGTAAAAGAGGCATCAGCACTCACCATGAGGCGAAGGTAAGCTGTCCAGTGCAGAAAACGGCAGTTTTGATTTGCGGCCATATTGGAAAAGGAGCCGCACATGCGCAGTTATGCGAAAAACGCACCGAACGGGAAGGTCCTTTTGCGCATGCGCAGGACGTCGCGCATGCGCGAATGCGAAAAAGGCCCCGAGTGAAGGAACAGCGATCTGCGCATGCGCAATCGCTTCCTACGCTCCATGTCACAAGCGTCATGATGTCAGAGGCCCCAGACCACACCCATTTAAAGGGGAAATGTCCCAAATCACGAAACAAATCTCTTAAAGCCGTAAAACAAGCTTCTTTCACGTGGAATGACAGCACAATGCCTCAAATTCAACCAGGAACTGAAACTAACCTCCGCAAAACCCTGCAACAAGCAGTTAGCACTGCCCAAAGCGATGACACAGACCTTGAATACTATGACACCGACCTTTATTTTTTCTCTGGACCTCGCGTGCCCCATGCCAGCTCCGACATAAACAGTGATGATATGGTCCTAGAGGACTACGACTCGGACAAAGGTTTTTTCATTAGAAATGGCGATCCCCGTACTGATTTGAGGATCTTCAGCCCAGCATATACGACATCCCGACTCGTGAGTACAGGATTATGCTGCGGCCTGACACCAAGAGACAGAGATCGGTACAAGCCCACAGAGAGCGGCCTGCTGCCAAACAGAGAGTGGTCCACGCACCGCTAAGGGTTCCCGTCTTCACGATAGAAGACACGCAAGACTCCTCACCGCAGTCCTTACATGAACAAGAAGTGACTCCAGTGTCACAAGCCTCCACAGTGAGCTCATGGACAGGCTCCACGATTGAAGAAATGCAAGACTCCAGAGCGCAGTCCTTGCACGAACAAGAAGTGACTCCAGTGTCTCAAGCCTCCATAGCGAGCTCATGTACAGCCTCCACGATGGAAGCAATGCAAGACTCCAAAGCGCAGTCCTTGCAGGAACAAGACCATGAGGGTCTAGCAACCTTCTCTGACCAACTAACAGCAGATGATGCAAGTCTGCCATGCTCAAGTAAACAACAAGAAGACTATGACAGTCTACCACGCTCCAGCGCACAGCAGGACAACCATGACGGTCTATAATGCTCCAGTGAAGAATAAGCGACTATGACAGTCCAAGCCCAATGAACAACACAGCGACTATGATGGTCCACCCACATTGTCTGAGCCACAAGGAGAAGACTCTGACAGTATACCCAGCCCAAGTGAACAATAAGAAGCTACTGAGGCTCTATCCACTGTATGTGAGATGAGTGACGACAGCATCCCACTTCCCATGCAAGATGTGCAATGTGACAGACCTCAGCTAGTGTGTACAGAGGCACTCGACGATCACTGTGAGACCACTGGTGACTCCGGTGACACCACGTTACTTCCAACCTCATTCGCTCAAACCTCTCCACAAGTCAATGTTTTCCTGCATGTTCCGACTCCAGACGTGCAGCTTCAAGAAATCTCAGCTGACTCCAGTGAACCTGCTAAGACCTCCGGATGGGGAGCACCAACAAACCAACACTGACTCAGGACTCAGATGAAACAGACCAGACTCCAGGTGGAGAGCAACCAAATGCTAACTCTGATTCACGTAAGCCGGACTTTACTCCAGACAGGGAGTGCCACAAACACAGTGACGGCACGCTCAGGGTGACGACGACGACAGGAGATGGATCACTTGACAATTACACTGGGTCAGTAATAACAAGTAGTGGCTACAGTCCAAGAGGAATACACCAATATTCACCACAGCTATATCCTTCCAAGCCATACCCACACATTCTTTCCACACCAGCAGTGCGGTCAATGACAGCTAATGCTGGACAAACCCAGTATTCAGGAATGCAGCAGCCAGCAGTCTATGCAGCATATTCTCAAACAGGCCAGCACTACGGATCGCCTACTTATGGAATCAAGACCGAAGGAGGACTACTGCAAGCACAATCTGCACTGCAGACTGGATGCCTTAGTTACAGCCCAGGCCAACTGGCATATCCTATCAGATGCAAGGTTCTAGTTTCACACCATCACCCGGTATTTATGCGAGCTGCTTGTGTTTCCAATTCGACAAGCTTCAACGGTTCTCATCTGGATTACCCTTCCTACACAGCATTTGGCCAAAACCAGTATGCACAGTGTTATCCAACTTCCACATATGGCACATACATGACCTCGAATGATACTGTTGATGGTACCTCTTCAACGTCAACGACTTATCAGCTACAAGATGCCATCCAACATCACCATCACAAACATCGGAAAAAAAGACTCCAAATCAGACAACAAAGTGATTTGACCACTTCTTGGTTCCTGATACACAGGGACAGCGATGGCGTTCACAAGGACATGCCACCATCAAAATCACCACCCCACCAAGAGAGACATTTGACCATGATAATTGAAGGGCTCTGGACTCGCACATTTGATCTGGACTTATTGTTTAATCACTGTTCTCATGACTTGTGCATACCATAACTTATCTCCCTGTTTTTTGTTCAATTTTTTTAAGTATACAGAAAATATGTAACATTTAAAAAAGGGGGGATGTGGTGATATGCATCACTGTAAAGACACAAGGGGTTAATATAAATACATGTAGACTAGCTAGACACTAGAGGGAGCACCAGACATGACACACAGACACTCAACCAATAGAACAGTTCGATAGGACATGACCAATGGGCATTCACGATACACACAGAGGTGACACTACCACAGGAGGGCATTACACCAACCAATATATAAAGGACACAACACACATGATCTGGCTCGTTCAAGTGGAGACAGTCAGTGAGTAGAGACACAGGGTTGATTCAATATTACACACACCACGTGGATTGTAGCAGACTGGTTAGTCAGTCTGAGTAGCTATAGAAGGATTAACAGTAGTGACGAACCCGAGTAGGAGAAGTGTAAATAGTTTAATAAACGTGTTGAAGTTATCTCCACGTCTGAACCTTCCTTTGTCAAGTGCATCAGAAGGAAGCCGCTTATGCTACGCCTAGAGCATAACAAGACATGGTACCAGAGTGAACTGTTTCAATCCATATAGCTAAAACTCAGCGAACAGTGACAACCAGCAACAAAAGCCAGGCAAGATGATGTTCGGGATTCCACAGCAGCTCCAGTACCAAGGCAATCTCAGTGAAAACTGGCATTGGTTCCGGCAGAGAATGGAGATCTACATGGTAGCGTGCGACCTAGATGGCATGGCGGATGCAGAAAAAATAAAGCTTCTACTTACCATCGCGGGTCCAGAAGCAGCTGAAATCTTCCAGACCTTCAAATACTCGAAGGGGCAAAACAAGAGCGACTTCCAGGCAGTCCTGGACAAATTCCAAGAATTCTGCAAGGAAAATACAAGGAACAACGGTAAAAGAGGCATCAGCACTCACCATGAGGCGAAGGTAAGCTGTCCAGTGCAGAAAACGGCAGTTTTGATTTGCGGCCATATTGGAAAAGGAGCCGCACATGCGCAGTTATGCGAAAAACGCACCGAACGGGAAGGTCCTTTTGCGCATGCGCAGGACGTCGCGCATGCGCGAATGCGAAAAAGGCCCCGAGTGAAGGAACAGCGATCTGCGCATGCGCAATCGCTTCCTACGCTCCATGTCACAAGCGTCATGATGTCAGAGGCCCCAGACCACACCCATTTAAAGGGGAAATGTCCCAAATCACGAAACAAATCTCTTAAAGCCGTAAAACAAGCTTCTTTCACGTGGAATGACAGCACAATGCCTCAAATTCAACCAGGAACTGAAACTAACCTCCGCAAAACCCTGCAACAAGCAGTTAGCACTGCCCAAAGCGATGACACAGACCTTGAATACTATGACACCGACCTTTATTTTTTCTCTGGACCTCGCGTGCCCCATGCCAGCTCCGACATAAACAGTGATGATATGGTCCTAGAGGACTACGACTCGGACAAAGGTTTTTTCATTAGAAATGGCGATCCCCGTACTGATTTGAGGATCTTCAGCCCAGCATATACGACATCCCGACTCGTGAGTACAGGATTATGCTGCGGCCTGACACCAAGAGACAGAGATCGGTACAAGCCCACAGAGAGCGGCCTGCTGCCAAACAGAGAGTGGTCCACGCACCGCTAAGGGTTCCCGTCTTCACGATAGAAGACACGCAAGACTCCTCACCGCAGTCCTTGCATGAACAAGAAGTGACTCCAGTGTCACAAGCCTCCACAGTGAGCTCATGGACAGGCTCCACGATTGAAGAAATGCAAGACTCCAGAGCGCAGTCCTTGCACGAACAAGAAGTGACTCCAGTGTCTCAAGCCTCCATAGCGAGCTCATGTACAGCCTCCACGATGGAAGCAATGCAAGACTCCAAAGCGCAGTCCTTGCAGGAACAAGACCATGAGGGTCTAGCAACCTTCTCTGACCAACTAACAGCAGATGATGCAAGTCTGCCATGCTCAAGTAAACAACAAGAAGACTATGACAGTCTACCACGCTCCAGCGCACAGCAGGACAACCATGACGGTCTATAATGCTCCAGTGAAGAATAAAGCGACTATGACAGTCCAAGCCCAATGAACAACACAGCGACTATGATGGTCCACCCACATTGTCTGAGCCACAAGGAGAAGACTCTGACAGTATACCCAGCCCAAGTGAACAATAAGAAGCTACTGAGGCTCTATCCACTGTATGTGAGATGAGTGACGACAGCATCCCACTTCCCATGCAAGATGTGCAATGTGACAGACCTCAGCTAGTGTGTACAGAGGCACTCGACGATCACTGTGAGACCACTGGTGACTCCGGTGACACCACGTTACTTCCAACCTCATTCGCTCAAACCTCTCCACAAGTCAATGTTTTCCTGCATGTTCCGACTCCAGACGTGCAGCTTCAAGAAATCTCAGCTGACTCCAGTGAACCTGCTAAGACCTCCGGATGGGGAGCACCAACAAACCAACACTGACTCAGGACTCAGGTGAAACAGACCAGACTCCAGGTGGAGAGCAACCAAATGCTAACTCTGATTCACGTAAGCCGGACTTTACTCCAGACAGGGAGTGCCACAAACACAGTGACGGCACGCTCAGGGTGACGACGACGACAGGAGATGGATCACTTGACAATTACACTGGGTCAGTAATAACAAGTAGTGGCTACAGTCCAAGAGGAATACACCAATATTCACCACAGCTATATCCTTCCAAGCCATACCCACACATTCTTTCCACACCAGCAGTGCGGTCAATGACAGCTAATGCTGGACAAACCCAGAATTCAGGAATGCAGCAGCCAGCAGTCTATGCAGCATATTCTCAAACAGGCCAGCACTACGGATCGCCTACTTATGGAATCAAGACCGAAGGAGGACTACTGCAAGCACAATCTGCACTGCAGACTGGATGCCTTAGTTACAGCCCAGGCCAACTGGCATATCCTATCAGATGCAAGGTTCTAGTTTCACACCATCACCCGGTATTTATGCGAGCTGCTTGTGTTTCCAATTCGACAAGCTTCAACGGTTCTCATCTGGATTACCCTTCCTACACAGCATTTGGCCAAAACCAGTATGCACAGTGTTATCCAACTTCCACATATGGCACATACATGACCTCGAATGATACTGTTGATGGTACCTCTTCAACGTCAACGACTTATCAGCTACAAGATGCCATCCAACATCACCATCACAAACATCGGAAAAAAAGACTCCAAATCAGACAACAAAGTGATTTGACCACTTCTTGGTTCCTGATACACAGGGACAGCGATGGCGTTCACAAGGACATGCCACCATCAAAATCACCACCCCACCAAGAGAGACATTTGACCATGATAATTGAAGGGCTCTGGACTCGCACATTTGATCTGGACTTATTGTTTAATCACTGTTCTCATGACTTGTGCATACCATAACTTATCTCCCTGTTTTTTGTTCAATTTTTTTAAGTATACAGAAAATATGTAACATTTAAAAAAGGGGGGATGTGGTGATATGCATCACTGTAAAGACACAAGGGGTTAATATAAATACATGTAGACTAGCTAGACACTAGAGGGAGCACCAGACATGACACACAGACACTCAACCAATAGAACAGTTCGATAGGACATGACCAATGGGCATTCACGATACACACAGAGGTGACACTACCACAGGAGGGCATTACACCAACCAATATATAAAGGACACAACACACATGAACTTGCTCTTTCCAGTGGAGACAGTCAGTGAGTAGAGACACAGGGTTGATTCAATATTACACACACCACGTGGATTGTAGCAGACTGGTTAGTCAGTCTGAGTAGCTATAGCAGGAATAACAGTAGTGGCGAACCCAAGTAGGAGACGTGTAAATAGTTTAATAAACGTTTTGAAGTTATCTCCACGTCTGAACCTTCCTTTGTCAAGTGCACCAGAAGGAAGCCGCTTATGCTACGCCTAGAGCATAACAAGACATGTCTCGCACTGATATCCAAGTTGCAGAGACTGCTGTGCCTGATTGACATCCAAATTGCAGAGACTGCTGTGTCTCACTGATATCCAAGTTGCAGAGACTGCTGTGTCTTGCTGATATCCAAGTTGGAGAGACTGCTGTGTCTCGCTGATATTCAAGTTGCAGAGACTGCTGTGTCTCTTACTGATATACAAGTTGCAGAGACTGCTTTGTCTGACTGATATCCAAGTTGCTGAGACTGCTATGTCTGACTGATATCAAAGTTGCAGAGACTGCTGTCTCTCACTGATATCCAAGTTGCAGAGACTGCTGTGTCTCACTGACATCCCAAGTTGCAGAGACTGCTCTGTCTCTCACTGATATCCAAGTTGCAGAGACTGCTGTGTCTCTCACTGATATCCAAGTTGCAGAGACTGCTGTGTCTCTCTGATATCCAAGTTGCAGAGACTGCAGTCTCTCGCTGATGTCCAAGTTGCAGAGACTGCTGTGTCTTACTGATATCCAAGTTGCAGAGACTGCTGTGTCTGACTGGTATCCAAGTTGCAGAGACTGCTGTGTCTCACTGATATCCGATCCACAGGGACTGCTGTGTCTCGCTGATATCCAAGTTGCAGAGACTGCAGTGTCTCGCTGATGTCCAAGTTGCAGAGGCTGCTGTGTCTCACTGATATCCAAGTTGCAGAGCCTTGCCCATGTGATATCAATAACTCTTTCAGGTCAGTCCGTTTTTCCTCTGGAAGGTAACTCAACAATTTATCCCAATTTTTAATAACAGCCTCGTTTTCCAATTTAATTTGAGGTATGTCAAATTCGCAGTCATCTGGATTTGGTTCGTAACTTTGAGTTAGAATCAGTAAAACCTCATTTTTCCCTCGTTCCCTTTCAAAGTACCTTTTAAGCATATTCACATGACACACTCGATGAGGCTTCCTTCTATCTGGTGTTTTTACCACCTAATTCACCTCACTTAATTTCCTTTCAATCTGATAAGGTCCACAAAACCTAGCTTTTAAAGGTTCACCTACCACTGGTGACAATACTAAATCTTTATCTCCACAGGCAAAACTACGAACTTTGGATTTTTTGTCTGCTCCCCATTTCATCACATTTTGCTCAACTTTTAAATGTTGTCTAGCCAATTCACCTGCTCTATTTAATCGTTCCCTAAAATTTTGACACGTAATTCAATAATGTAACTTCCGAATTCTCACTCACCAATTTTTCTTTAATCAATTGAAGTGGTCCTCTTACCTCCTGACCAAAAATTTGTTCAAAAGGACTGAATTTGGTTGACTCATTAGGTGCACCCCGAATTGCAAACAGGACGAATAGAATTCCTTTATCCCAATCCTGTGGATAATTGTGACAATAAGCCCTCAACATTGTCTTTAATGTCTGATGCCACCTTTCTAACGCGCCCTGCAATTCTGATGGTACGCAGTTGATTTAAATTGTTTTATTCCTTCGCTATCCATAACTTCTTTGAATAAACTTGAGGTCAAATTCGATCCTTGATCCGATTGTATTTCTGTGGGTAAACCTTATCTAGTAAAGAGTTTAAGTAACTCCTCCACAATCTTTTTCGCTGTAATATTACGTACTGGAATGGCCTCTGGAAACCTAGTAGACACATCCATTATCATCAAAAGATATTGATTCCCACTTTTCGTTTTAGGAAGCGGTCCTACGCAATCTATTAGGACTCTTGTAAAAGGTTCCTCAAATGCTGGAATGGGTATTAAGGGCGCTGGTTTTATCACTGCTTGAGGTTTCCCTATCACTTGACATGTGTGACATGATTGGCAAATTTTAACTACATCTTTATGTAGTCCAGGCCCATAAAACTGTTTCTTGATTTTAGCTTGAGTTTTCCTTATTCCCAAATGACCTCCCACTGGTACCTCATATGCAACTCGCAACGCCTTCTTTCTATACCCTACCGGCAATACTACTTGATGAACTTCTGCCTACTTTTCATCTGCCTACATATGGAAAGGTCTCCATTTTCTCATCAAGACATCACTTTTAAGTTAATAACACTCTGGTATACACTCAGATTCCTCTTCCGTGTATGCTTTCTGATACATCCGTTTTATTTCTACATCTTTCTGTTGTGACTCCGCCAATTTTCCTGAACTAAAAATATCCGCCCCATCCTCCACCAGTTCTTTTCCAACCATCTGATCAAAAATCGTTTCTGATAATTGCACTTCAACTTCATCTTCACTCTTTGATTTCTCCTCTTGGCTTAACCTGTGACTTTGTGACCTTGTGACTACACAATCCGGAAAAATCCAAGGATTTTCGTCCTTCAACACTTCACTTGTTTGATTTTCCACTGGCTTATCAACCGCAGAAGGCATCACTCCCACCTGTATTCTTGGACAAGATAATTTCTCTGTTATTCCTACTACCACTTCACCACTCTTCATTGGACTTTCAACCTTACCTTATATAATGGAACACTACTCCTCTCACCCTTAATTCCACATTTTACCACCTTTTCTGGCAACATTCTTCCCAAACTACATAACTCCTCATCTCTTACCATTAAAGATTGACTAGCTCCCATATCTCTTAAAATTATGACTTCTTTATCTGCTCCTCCTGATACACATGAGTAAACTTTACCCAGATAAGTAAATTCTTTAAAGAGATCTGGCACCTTCTTATCAATCACCTCTTGATCAGGCTGTACAATATTTTGCACCTCCTTCATTACACTTGGGCTTTCCTTTACCACTTTAACAAACCCCACTGTCTTATCCTGTTTTACCACATCAGCCTTCACAGTGCTTTTCTTCAACCACCAACACTGTGACTTTACATGGCCTAGTTTATTACAGTGAAAACATTTGAAATTTTTCATTTCTTTTCCACCCTCCTGGATTTCTTTTTTAATCTGAGGTACACTCTCCTTATTGTCTCCCATCAGATCACCTTTACCTTTGCCACTTGAGTATTTCTCATGTCCCCAGTTTCTATCCCTCACAGGCTGAAACAGATGTCGGAAACCAAGCTTTGATTCAGGAACTAATTCATAATCATCTGCCATTTCTGCTGCTAATCTTGCAATTTTAACCCTCTGCTCTTCCACATGAGTTCTCACTACATCAGGAATTGAATTTTTTAACTCCTCCAAAAGTATAATTTCTCGGAGAGCTTCATATGTTTGGTTCGTTCTTTAAATTTCTAAACCTTTGTCGGCAAGCTTCAGGCACCAGTTCATATCCACCTAAGATGGATTTTTTCACCTCCTCATACATCCCAGATACCTCCTCCGGTAGTGATGCAAACACTTCACTGGCCCTACATACCAGCTTTGTTTGAATCAGTAATACCCACATGTCCTGTGGCCATTTCATTTGTTTAGCCACTTTCTCAAATGAAATGAAAAAGGCTTCTACCTCCTTCTCATCAAACCTTGGCAATGCTTGGACATATTTAAATAGATACCCACCAAGCCTTCGACTTTGATCTCTTTCTCACTATCCTCATCACTATCATCCAACTGTACTTTTCCCTTTATGTCTGCCAATTTTTACTGACTGTCATGTTTCATGGCCATTTTCTGAAGTTCAAACTCCCTCTCTTTATCTTTTTCCCTGATCTGTATCTCCCTTTCTCTTTCTTTTTGTTCTGCTAGGGCTATTCTTTCTTTTCTTCTTTCTTCTCTCTCTCTTTCTTTTTCCTCTCTCTCTTTTGTATTCAAGCTGCTTTAATTCTTTCTCATGTTCGATTTGTCCCACCAACTCGTCCGTATGCGGGATTCTTGTGCCCGGGCGATGCTCCAAAGTGTACTGGTAGGCCGACAAAAGCAGGGCCCACTGTTGAACCTGTGTAAATGCTATGAGTGGAATCATCCGATCTTCCTGAAATAACCCCAGCAGACGCTTCTGGTTGGTATATACCGTGTTATGGGCCAGGGTTTAGAAAACTCCAAAGTATATCATGGAGTTCACCTGACCTACAACTGTTTATTGATTTTGGTTACGATGAGCACAAGAGCCTGCCTTTCAGGTATTATTCAACAGAGGTCTTAATCAAAAAACAAGCTTTATTCTATGAATTTAGTTAACATTTTTATAAACACACACAGTAAGCATTTTTATTAGCTACAAACATAAATACGCCACACAG
The DNA here is from genome assembly GCF_047496885.1 of Scyliorhinus torazame. Taxonomy (NCBI): domain Eukaryota; kingdom Metazoa; phylum Chordata; class Chondrichthyes; order Carcharhiniformes; family Scyliorhinidae; genus Scyliorhinus; species Scyliorhinus torazame. Next base: position 9,313,899 of record NC_092737.1, read on the forward strand.
CTACAGTAATCTATGTCTAACCCTTAATTAATTCCCCCCTTTGCTGTTACAATTTAATAACAAGATCCAAGTAAACCCAGAATCCCTTTTTCAAAAGTGTGGTCCAGCACACGGCATTCTTACTGGTAAAAGACTTGTTATTGGTACTCTGTTCCCCTTTCCAAACAGCAGGTTTGAATTCCTTCCAGAAACCAATTATCTATACGTTATCAAGCAGTCTGGAAACAGCTTTTAAAATGAAGATAGAGACACTTCTTTTCAACCTGTGCAGTACAAAACCGGTTCAAACTCAAAACAAAAGTAAAACTCAGAGCCACAGCCCAGCTCCCAACCCAAAATGAAAGTAAAAACTCACAGTGCCTCAGCCCAGCTCCACCCACACAATGACATCACTGAAGCCATGTGATATGACAAAAACATTTCTTAAAGGGACATTCCCATGACAACCGTCAACGTATCCTCAACAGGGGCTTGTGGTTGGTATATACCGCGAAAGTAACCCCAGCCGTGGCTTGTGTTTGGTATATACCGTGAACGTATGCCCATAAACATACTGGTGGAATTTCCTCACCGCGAACACCACTTCCTTTTCTATCTGGGCATAGTTTCGCTCGGCGTTCGCCAATGTGCAGGACGCAAAAGCTATAGGTCACTCTGAGCCTTCGGGCATGCGGTATGCCAGGACACCCCCACCGCTGTATGGCAAGGATTTGCATGTGAGGCACAGGGGCTTGTCCGGGTTGAAGTGGGTGAGCAATTCCTCTGACGAGAGACGCTGCATCAAGTCATGAAACGCTTTCTGGTGTGGGAGGCCCCAGTACCACTTGTTAAGGGCTCGGGAAAACTCCAAAGTATATCATGGAGTTCACCTGACCTACAACTGTTTATTGATTTTGGTTACGATGAGCACAAGATCCTGCCTTTCAGGTGTTATTCAACAGAGTGCTTAGGCGCTTTTAATCAATAACAAGCTTTATTCTATGAATTTAGTTAACATTTGTATAAACACACACAGCAAGAATTTTTATCAACTACAAACATAATGACCCCACACAGCTACAGTAATCTATGTATAACCCTAAATGAATTCCCCCTTAACTGTTCCAATTCAGTAACAAAATCCAAGTAAAACCAGAATCCCCTTTTCAAAGGTGTGGCCCAGCACACGGCATTCTTACTGGTATAATACTTGTTATTGTTACCCTTGTTCCCCCTTTCAAACAGCAAGTTTGAATTCCTTCCAGAAAGCAATTATCTCTTTTAAGTTATCAAGCAGACTGGAAACAGCTTTTAAAATGAAGTTAGAGAAATACTTCTTTCCACCTGTGCAGTTCAAACCAGTCCAAACTCAAAGCGGACTGAGCAGCATGTCATCCTGGATATGAACTTCCCAGAATAGTTCACCAGGCTGAGGAAAGAGCAGAGCTCCATTTGGTCACAAGGGATGGGGGCCTGGCGAATCACCAGCAATTTTCCTCCACTGGATGGAGGCCTCTGCTGTCCACCCGGCAACCGAGTTATGTGACCTCCGGTGCGTGGAAAAGCACCTCTCACTCCGGAGGCGGACCCCGGCCCGAGCAAACTACTCAAGGACCTTAGCTAGATTCTCCACGTGTTTCTGATGCGAGATCCCGGTGATAAGAACATTGTCCAGGTAGGCTTCAACATGGGGTCTACAGACACGGTCCAACTGGCACAGTGGACAGGAGAAATAATCCCCAGCTGCTCCAAACGGTCCAATGCCTAGTCTACCTTAACGTGAAGTGTGCACAGCACAGGGCGGGTGCGGGAATATTTGGGCTGGGCATTTTCCTTCACATTGATCGTGGCCATGGCTCCTTGGACAAAACTTGGACAGCACTCCATCCAGTCCACGGGGGGGGGGGGGGAGTACATCTGGCACGTGTGTTGCCAATTCAAAAATAGGAACGCACCTAATCGTGCCCCAATAGGCTGGGCCCATTGCCACGGACTACAATGAATGGCAGACACGCGAACTGGTCTCTGTATGCCACAGGTACGTGTGCTGTGCCCTGGATTTCAAAGGGCTCCCCAGTACATGTGGTCAGTCGGCTCCCCATGTCGCAAAGCTCGAGTGGCTAAAGACCTGTCCGGATGGTGGTAAACTGCCGCTCCTGTGTCCAGTTCAATCTCGGTATGGTATCCATTTACCAGCAGTGTCACCCAGACATTTTCCTGCCACCTCAGCCTGTTATGCCAGATTCCACAACAGCTCCAACCCTGTCAGTATAAAAACCCTGACCTGGGTGTAGGTCAAGGAGGCAGATCCTTTGGGGAGTGGAGAGTTTTTTATAACCTTTATTATTGTCACAACTAGGCTTACATCAACAGTGCAATGAAGTTACTGTGAAAATCCCCCAGTCACCTAATTCCGACACCCCTTTGGGTACACTGAGGGAGAATTCAGAATGTCCAATTCACCCAACAAGCACGTCTTTCGGGACATGTGGGAGGAACCTGCAGCATCTGGAGAAAAGCAAAGCAGACACAGGGAGAATGTGCAGACTCCGTACAGACAGTGACCCAAGCCGGGAATCGAACCTGGGACCCTGGAGATGTGAGAGTACTGCTCAGAAATGTTCATTGCTTTCTACCTGCTGTTTCATGTGCATTGCTTTGGCGGATTCAACAGTGTCAGCACGTAATTTCCCATCATCAATATATATATAACAATTATGGCACATTCGATCCACGTTATCCTCAACAGAGCCTATGTGTGATCTGCAAGATAATCAATAAAATTTACAGCAAAATTATCTCTCTTTTCACAGAACCCACCGGGACCACACCAATGACGACAAGAACCACAGGTCACACCTCGTTCCTGACCACAGAAACAAGTGAAACCGCCTCAAGGCAAACCTCCCCCACAACCACCCCCAACACCACCACTCGCACCACTACTCCCACCATCACGACTCCCACCACCACTCCCACCACCACCACTCCCATCACCACAACTCCCACCACTACCACTCCCCCCACCACCACCACTCTCACAACAACTTCCACCACCACACCCACCACCACCACTCCCACCACCACTCCCACCTCCACCATTCCCACCACCACCATTCCCACCACCACCACTCTGACCACCACCACACCCACCACCACCACTCCCACCACAATCACTCCCACCACCACTCCCAACAGCACCACTCCCACCACCACTCCCACCAGCACCACTCCCACCACCGCTCCCACCACCACCACCACACCCACCGCCACCACTCCCACCACCACCACTCCGACCACCACCACCACTCCAACCTCCACTCCCACCACCATCACTCCCACCACCACTCCCACCACCATCACCACTCCCACCACCACCACTCCCACCACCACTCCCAACAGCACGACTCCCACCACCACGACTCCCACCATCACCACACCCCCCACCACTCCCACCACCACCACTCCCACCACCACCACTCCCACCAGCACCACTCCCACCACTACAACTCCCACCACCACTCACACCACCACTCCCACCACCACCACTCTCACATCAACTTCCACCACGACACCCACCACCACTCCCACCACCACTCCCAACACCACCAATCCCACCACCACTACTCCCACCACCACCACTCCCACCACCACTCCCACCACCACCATTCCCACCACCACTACTCCCACCACCACCACTCCCACCACTCCCACCACCACTCCCACCACCACCACACCCCCCACCACTCCCACCACCACCACTCCCACCACCATCACTCCCACCACCATCACTCCCACCACCACTCCCACCACCACCACCACCACCAGTCCCATCACCACCACTCCCACCACTACCACTCCCACCACCACCCACACCACCACCACCACCACCACCACTCCCACCACCACTCCCACCAGCACCACTCCCACCACCACACCTCCCACCACCACTCCCACCACCACTCCCACCACCACCACTCTCACCACACCTGCCACCACCACTCCCGCCACCACCACTCCCACCACCACCACTCCCACCACCACTCCCACCACCACTCTCACCACTGCTCCCACCACCACCACTCCCACCGCCACCACACCCACCACCACTCCCACCACCACTCCCACCACCACCACGCCGACCACCACTCCCACCACTACCACTCCCACCACCACCACTCCCACCACCACCACTCGCACGACCACTCCCACCACCAACACTCCCACCATCACCACTCAGGCCACCACCACTCCGACCACCACTCCCACCACTACATACACCACCACCACTCCCACCACCACCACTCCCACCACCACTCACACAAACACCACTCACACCATCACTCCCACCACCACCACTCCAACCACCACCACTCCCACCACCACCACTCCCCCCACCACCACTCCCACCTCCACTCCTACCACCAACACACCCACCACCACCACTCCCATCACCACCATTCCCACCACCACAACTCCCACCACCACCACTCCCATCACCACCATTCCCACCAACGCTCCCACCACCACTCGCACCACCACTCCCACCACCACCACTCCCACCACCACCACTCCCACCTCCACTCCCACCACAACCACTCCCATCACCACCATTCCCACCACCACAACTCCCACCACCACCACTCCCACCACCACCACTTCCATCACCACCATTCCCACCACAACCACTCCCACCACCACTCCCATCACCACCACTCCCATCACCACCACTCCCACCACCACCACTCCCACCTCCACCACTCCCACCACCACCACTCCCACCACCACCTCTCCCACCACCACAACCACGACCACTACAACCACCGCTCCCACCACCAGCACTCCCACCACCACCTCTCCCACCACCACTCCCACCACCACCACCCCCACCACCACTCCCACCACCACCACTCCCACCGCCACCACTCTCACCACCACTCCCACCACCACCACTCCCACCACGACTACTCCCAGCACCACCATTCTCACCACCACTCCCACCATCACCACTCCCACCAGCAGACCTACCACCGCCACACCCACCACCAACACCTCCACTACCACTCCCACCACCACCACTCGCACCACCACCACTCCCACCACCGCTCCCCCCACCGCTCCCACCACCACCACTCCCACTACCACCACTCCCACCACCACACCCACCACCACCACTCCTCCCACCACCACTTCCACCACCACTCCCACTACCACTCCCACCACCACCACTCCCACCACCACACCCACCACCACCACTCCCACCATCACTCCCTCCAGCACGACTCCCACCACCATTCCCACGACCACCACTCCCACCACCACCACTCCCACCACCACTCCCAACACCACCACTCCCACCACCACCACTCCCACCACCACACCCACCACCACCACTCCCACCACCACAACTTCCATCACCACTCCCACCACCACTCCCACCACCACCACCTCTCCCTCCACCATTCCCACCGCCACTCCCACCACAAACACTCCCACCACCACTCCCACCACCACCACTCCCACCACCACCACTCCCACCACCACTACTCCCACCACCACCACTCCCACTACCACACCCATCACCACTCCCACCACCACTCCCACCACCACCACTCCCAACACCACTCCCACCACCACCACTCCCACCACCAGCACTCCCAACACCACTCCCAGCACCACTCCCAGCACCACTCCCACCACCACCATTCCCACCACCACTGCCACCGCCACACCCACCACCACCACCATTCCCACCACCACTGCCACCACCACCACTCCCACCACCACTCCCACCACGACTCCCACCACCACCATTCCCACTACCACACCCACCACCACCACACCCACCACCACTCTCACCACAACCACTCCCATCACCATGGCCACCACCACTCCCACCACTACCACTCCCACCACCACCACTCCCAACACTACTCCCACCACCACCATTCCCACGACCACTGCCACCACCACTCCCACCACCACCACCACTCCCACCACCATTGTCACCACCACCACTCCCACCACCACCACTCCCACCACCACCACTCCCACCACCACCACCACAACTCCCACCAACACGACTCCCACCACCACTCACTCCACCACTCCCATCACCACTCTGACCACTACCACTGCCACCACCACCACTCCCACCACCACCACTCCCACCACCACCTCACCCACCACCACTCCCACCACCACCACTCCCCCCACCACTCTCACCACCACCACTCCCACCACCACTCCCACCACGACTCCCACCACCACCACTCCCACTACCACACCCACCACCACTCCCACCACCACTCTCACCACCACCACTCCCATCACCACGGCCACCACCACTCCCACCACTACCACTCCCACCACCACCACTCCCAACACCACTCCCACCACCACCATTCCCACGACCACTGCCACCACCACTCCCACCACCACCACCACTCCCACCACCATTGTCACCACCACCACTCCCACCACCACCACTCCCACCACCACCACTCCCACCACCACCACCACAACTCCCACCAACACGACTCCCACCACCACTCACTCCACCACTCCCATCACCACTCTGACCACTACCACTGCCACCACCACCACTCCCACCACCACCACTCCCACTACCACCACCACCACTCACACCACCACCACTACCCCCACCACTCTCACCACCACCACTCCCACCACCACCCCTCCCACCACCACCACCCCCACCACAATTCCCACCACCACCACTCCCACCACCATCCCTCCCACCACCACCACCCCCACCACCATTCCCACCACCACCACTACCCCCACCACCACCACTGCCACCACAACTCCCACCATCACGACTCCCACCACCACGCCCTCCACCACTCCCATCACCACTCTGACCACCACCACTGCCACCACCACCACCTCTACCACCACTCCCACAACCACTACTCCCACCACCACCACAACCGCCCCCACCATGAGTCCCACCACCACCACTCCCACCACCACCATTCCAACCACCACTCCCACCACCACCACCCCCACCACTCCCACCACCACCACCCCCACCACCACTCCCACCACCACCACCCCTCCCACCACCACCACCCCCACCACAATTCCCACTACAACCACTCCCACCACCACCACTCCCGCCACCACTCCCACCACCATCACTCCCACCACCAGACCCACCGCCACGACTCCCACCACCAGACCCGCCACCACCGCTCCCACCACCACCACTCCCACCACAACTCCCACCACTGCCAACACAACTCCCACCACCACCACTCCCACCACAACACCCACCACCACCACTGCCACCACCACTCCCACCACCACAAATCCCACCAGCACCACTGCCACCAGCACCAGACCCACCACCACCACTCCCACCACCACTCCCACCACCACTACTCCCACCCCCACCACTTCCACCACTCCCACCACCACCACTCCCACCTCCACCACTCCCACCACCATCACTCCCATCACCACCATTCCCACCACCACCATTCCCACCACCACTCCCACCACCACGACTCCCACCTCCACCACTCCCACCACCTCTCCCACTACCACTCCCACCACCACCACTCCCACCACCACCACTCCCACCACCACCTCTCCCACCACCACACCCACCACAACCACGACCACACCCACCACCGCTCCCACCACCAGCACTCCCAGCACCACCTCTCCCACCACCACCACTCTCACCACCACCACTCCCACCACCATTATTCCCACCACCACTCCCACCATCACCACTCCCACCACCACTCCCACCGCCACCACTCCCACCACCGCCACTCCCACCACCACCACTCCCACCACCATCACTCCCATCACCACCACCATTCCCACCACCACCACGACTCCCACCACCACTACCACTCCCACCACCACCACTCTCACTAACACCACTCCCACCACCATTATTCCCACCATCACTCCCACCATCACCACTCCCACCACCACTACCACCGCCACCACTCCCACCACCAGCACTCCCTCCACTCACACCTTCACCACCACTCCCATTACCACCACTCCCACCACCACCACTCCCACCACCAGCACTCCCACCACCTCCACTCACACCGTCACCACCACTCCCACCACCACCACTCCCACCACCACTCCCACCACCACCACTCCCACCGCCACCACTCCCACCGCCACCACTCTCACCACCACCACTCCCACCACCACCACTCCCACCACCACTCCCACCGCCACCACTCCCACCACCACCACTCCCACCACCACCACTCCCACCACGACTACTCCCACCACCACCACTCCCACCATCACCACTCCCACCACCACTCCCACTACCATTCCCACCACCACCACTCCCACCACCACACCCACCACCACCACTCCCACCACCACCACTCCCACCATCACTCCCAATACCACTCCCACCACCACCACTCCCACCACCACTCACACCACCACCACTCCCACCACCGCCACTCCCACCACCACCACTCCCACCACGACTACTCCCACCACCACCACTCCCACCATCACCACTCCCACCACCACTCCCACTACCATTCCCACCACCACCATTCCCACCACCACACCCACCATCACCACCACCACTCCCACCACCACTCCCACTACCACTCCCACCACCACTCCCACCACCACCACACCCACCACCACCACTCCCACCACCACCAATCCCACCACCACCACTCCCACCACCACTCCCACCACCATTCCCACCACCACCACTCCCACCACCACCACTCCCACCACCACTCCCACTACCATTCCCACCACCACTCCCACCACCACCACTCCCACCACCACTCTCACCACCACCACTCCCACCACCACCACTCCCACCACCACCACTCCCACCACCACCACTCCCACCACGACTACTCCCACCACCACCACTCCCACCATCACTACTCCCACCACCACTCCCACTACCATTCCCACCACCACCACTCCCACCACCACCACTCCCACCACCAAACCCACCACCACCACTCCCACCACCACCACTCCCACCATCACTCCCACCACCACTCCCACCACCACCACTCCCACCACCACTCACACCACCACCACTCCCACCACCGCCACTCCCACCACCACCACTCCCACCACGACTACTCCCACCACCACCACTCCCACCATCACCACTCCCACCACCACTCCCACTACCATTCCCACCACCACCACTCCCACCACCACACCCACCACCACCACCACCACTCCCACCACCACCACTCCCACCACCACCAATCCCACCACCACCACTCCCACCACCACTCCCACCACCATTCCCACCACCACCACTCCCACAACCACCACTCCCACCACCACTCCCACTACCATTCCCACCACCACTCCCACCACCACTCCCACCACCACCACTCCCACCACCACTCTCACCACCACCACTCCCACCACCACCACTCCCACCACCACTACTCCCACCACCACCACTCCCACCACCACCACTCCCACCACCTCCACTCACACCTTCCCCACCACTCCCACCACCACCAATCCCACCACCACTCCCACCACCACCACTCCCACCGCCACCACTCTCACCACCACCACTCCCACCACCACTCCCACCACCACCACTCCCACCGCCACCACTCCCACCACCACCACTCCCACCACCACCACTCCCACCACTACTCCCACCACCACCACTCCCACCACCACTCCCACCAGCACCACTCCCACCACCACCACTCCCACCACGACTACTCCAACCACCACCACTCCCACCATCACCACTCCCACCACCACTCCCACTACCATTCCCACCACCACCACTCCCACCACCACCACTCCCACCACCACCACTCCCACCATCACTCCCACCACCACTCCCACCACCACCACTCCCACCACCACTCACACCACCACCACTCCCACCACCGCCACTCCCACCACCACCACTCCCACCACGACTACTCCCACCACCACCACTCCCACCATCACCACTCCCACCACCACTCCCACTACCATTCCCACCACCACCACTCCCACCACCACACCCACCACCACCACCACCACTCCCACCACCACCACTCCCACCACCACCAATCCCACCACCACCACTCCCACCACCACTCCCACCACCATTCCCACCACCACCACTCCCACAACCACCACTCCCACCACCACTCCCACTACCATTCCCACCACCACTCCCACCACCACTCCCACCACCACCACTCCCACCACCACTCTCACCACCACCACTCCCACCACCACCACTCCCACCACCACTACTCCCACCACCACCACTCCCACCACCACCACTCCCACCACCTCCACTCACACCTTCCCCACCACTCCCACCACCACCAATCCCACCACCACTCCCACCACCACCACTCCCACCGCCACCACTCTCACCACCACCACTCCCACCACCACTCCCACCACCACCACTCCCACCGCCACCACTCCCACCACCACCACTCCCACCACCACCACTCCCACCACTACTCCCACCACCACCACTCCCACCACCACTCCCACCAGCACCACTCCCACCACCACCACTCCCACCACGACTACTCCAACCACCACCACTCCCACCATCACCACTCCCACCACCACTCCCACTACCATTCCCACCACCACCACTCCCACCACCACCACTCCCACCACCACACCCACCACCATCACTCCCACCACCACCCACACCACCACCACTCCCACCACCACTCCCATCACCACCACTCCCATCACCACTCCCTCCAGCACCACTCCCACTACCACCTCTCCCACCACCACCACTCCCACCACCACCACTCCTACCACCACTCCCACCACCGCCACTTCAAACACCTCTTCCACCACCACCACTCCCACCACCACTCCCACCACCACCACTCCCACCAACACCACTCCCACCACCACCACTCCCACCACCACTCCCACCACCACAACTCCCACCACCACTCCCACCACAACTCCCACCACCACCACCACTCCCACCACCACAACTTCCATCACCGCTCCCACCACCATCACTCCCACCACCACCACTCCCACCACCACCACTCCCACCACCACCACTCCCTCCACCATTCCCACCACCACCACTCCCACCACCACCACTCCCTCCACCATTCCCACCACCACTCCCACCACCACTCCCACCACAGACACTCCCGTCACCACTCCCACCACCACCACACCCACCACCACTCCGCCCACGACCACTCCCACCACCACTACTCCCACCACCACCCCTCCCACCACCACCACTCCCACCACCACCACCACTCCCACCACCACCACTCCCAACAGTACTCCCATCACTACTCCCACCACCACCACTCCCACCACCACTGCCACCACCACCACTCCCACCACCACCCCCACCACCACCACTCCCACTCCCACCACCACTCCCACCACCACCACTCCCAACACCACTGCCACTGCCACTCCCACCACCACCACTCCCACCACCACTCCCAGCACCACTCCCACCACCACCATTCCCACCACCACTGCCACCACCACTTCCACCACCACCACCACTCCCACGACCACTCCCACCACCACCACTGCCACCACCACCACTCCCACCACCACCACTCCCACCACCACCACTCCCACCACCACTCCCACCGCCACCACTCCCACCACCACCACTCCCACCACCACCACTCCCACCACCACCACTCCCACCACGACTACTCCCACCACCACCACTCCCACCATCACCACTCCCACCACCACTCCCACTACCATTCCCACCACCACCACTCCCACCACCACCACTCCCACCACCACAACCACCACCACCACTTCCACCACCACCACTCCCACCATCACTCCCACTACCACTCCCACCACCACCACTCCCACCACCACTCACACCACCACCACTCCCACCACCGCCACTCCCACCACCACCACTCCCACCACGACTACTCCCACCACCACCACTCCCACCATCACCACTCCCACCATCACTCCCACTACCATTCCCACCACCACCACTCCCACCACCACACCCACCACCACCACCACCACTCCCACCACCACTCCCACTACCACTCCCACCACCACTCCCACCACCACCACTCCCACCACCACCACTCCCACCACTACCAATCCCACCACCACCACTCCCACCACCACTCCCACCACCATTCCCACCACCACCACTCCCACCACCACCACTCCCACCACCACTCCCACTACCATTCCCACCACCACTCATACCACCACCACTCCCACCACCACTCTCACCACCACCACTCCCACCACCACCACTCCCACCACCACTCCCACCACCACTACTCCCACCACCACCACTCCCACCACCACCACTCCCACCACCTCCACTCACACCTTCCCCACCACTCCCACCACCACCACTCCCACCACCACTCCCACCACCACCACTCCCACCGCCACCACTCTCACCACCACCACTCCCACCACCACTCCCACCACCACCACTCCCACCGCCACCACTCCCACCACCACCACTCCCACCACCACCACTCCCACCACTACTCCCACCACCACCACTCCCACCACCACTCCCACCAGCACCACTCCCACCACCACCACTCCCACCACGACTACTCCAACCACCACCACTCCCACCATCACCACTCCCACCACCACTCCCACTACCATTCCCACCACCACCACTCCCACCACCACCACTCCCACCACCACACCCACCACCACCACTCCCACCACCACCCACACCACCACCACTCCCACCACCACTCCCACCACCACCACTCCCACCACCACTCCCTCCAGCACCACTCCCACTACCACCTCTCCCACCACCACCACTCCCACCACCACCACTCCTACCACCACTCCCACCACCGCCACTTCAATCACCTCTTCCACCACCACCACTCCCACCACCACTCCCACCACCACCACTCCCACCAACACCACTCCCACCACCACCACTCCTACCACCACTCCCACCACCACCACTCCCACCACCACTCCCACCACAACTCCCACCACAACTCCCACCACCACCACCACTCCCACCACCACAACTTCCATCACCGCTCCCACCACCATCACTCCCACCACCACCACTCCCACCACCACCACTCCCACCACCACCACTCCCTCCACCATTCCCACCACCACCACTCCCACCACCACCACTCCCTCCACCATTCCCACCACCACTCCCACCACCACTCCCACCACCACTCCCACCACAGACACTCCCACCACCCCTCCCACCACCACCACACCCACCACCACTCCGCCCACGACCACTCTCACCACCACTACTCCCACCACCACCCCTCCCACCACCACCACTCCCACCACCACCACCACTCCCACCACCACCACTCCCAACACTACTCCCACCACTACTCCCACCACCACCACTCCCACCACCACTGCCACCACCACCACTCCCTCCACCATTCCCACCACCACTCCCACCACCACTCCCACCACCACTCCCACCACAGACACTCCCACCACCCCTCCCACCACCACCACACCCACCACCACTCCGCCCACGACCACTCTCACCACCACTACTCCCACCACCACCCCTCCCACCACCACCACTCCCACCACCACCACCACTCCCACCACCACCACTCCCACCACTACCACTCCCAACACCACTGCCACCGCCACTCCCACCACCACCACTCCCACCACCACTCCCAGCACCACTCCCACCACCACCATTCCCACCACCACTGCCACCACCACTTCCACCACCACCACCACTCCCACGACCACTCCCACCACCACCACTGCCACCACCACCACTCCCACCACCACCACCACAACTCCCACCAACACGACTCCCACCACCACTCCCTCCACCACTCCCATCACCACTCTGACCACCACCACTGCCACCACCACCACCACTGCCACCACCACCACTCCCACCACCACCACTCCTACCACCACCACTCCCCCTACCACTCTCACCACCACCACTCCCACCACCACCCCGCCCACCACCACCACCCCCACCACTATTCCCACCACCACCACTCTCACCACCACCCCTCCCACCACCACCACCCCCACCACCATTTCCACCACCACCACCACCCCCACCACCACCACTCCCACCACCACTCCCACCACCACCACTGCCACCACCACCACTCCCACCATTACCACCACAACTCCCACCAACACGACTCCCACCACCACTCCCTCCAGCACTCCCATCACCAGTCTGACCACCACCACTGTCACCACCACCACCACTGCCACCACCACCACTCCCACCACCACCACTCCCACCACCACTCCTACCACCACCACTCCCCCTACCACTCTCACCACCACCACTCCCACCACCACCCCACCCACCACTACCCCCACCACTATTCCCACCACCACCACTCCCACCACCACCCCTCCCACCACCACCACCCCCACCACCATTTCCACCACCACCCCCACCACCACCACTGCCACCACCACCACCACCACCACAACTCCCACCATCATCACTCTGACCACCACCACTGCCACCACCACCACCACCACCCCCAACACCATTACCACCACTCCCACCACCACCCCTCCCACCACCACCACCCCCACCACCACTCCCACCACCGCCACTCCCACCACCACTCCCACCACCACTCCCACCACCAGCACTCCCACCACCACACCCACCACCACCACTCCCACCACCACCACTCCCACCACAACTCCCACCACCACCACTGCCACCACCACCACCACTCCCACCACCACCAGACCCACCACCACAACTCCCACCACCACAACTCCCACCAGCACCACTGCCACCACCACTCCCACCACCACCACTCCCACCACCACTCCCACCACCATCACTCCCACCGCCACTCCCACCACCACTCCCACCACCACCAGCCAGTCCACCTCTGCTACGTACACATCTGTTCGGTCCACTACTGAATTGATCACTACGACGCCTACAACTGAGCTAATTACCAACGTAACAGGTATTTCTTTTTACCTATTGATGAATTGTTGATTCAATTTGCCCAGGATCTGCGATCGCGAGTTTGAGAGTTTTGGAACAAAGTTATTGAATTGTAAATGGACAACCTCAGACGCAATGGAAGCTTTGGTTTAAAGTCGGTTTTAGCAAGATAAGCCAGGAAGGAACTCAAAAATGGACTGAGGAGAGCTAGTAGAGGGCATGAAAAAGCCCTGGCGGGAAGGAGCAGGGAAAACCCCAAGGCGTTCTACGCTTATGTGA
Organism: Scyliorhinus torazame; assembly: GCF_047496885.1. NCBI lineage: Eukaryota > Metazoa > Chordata > Chondrichthyes > Carcharhiniformes > Scyliorhinidae > Scyliorhinus > Scyliorhinus torazame. The sequence goes on from NC_092737.1 coordinate 9,329,119, forward strand.
GAAATAAGAGGATGATCAAAGTGAGAGTAGGGCCGATCAGGGATAGTGGAGGGAACTTGTGCCTAGAGTCTGAAGAGATGGGGGAGGCCCTAAATGAATACTTTGCTTCAGTATTCACTTGATAGAGGGACCTGTTGCCCATGAGAACAGTGTGAACCAGGTTAATAGGCTCGAACAGGTTGATATTAAGAAGGAGGATGTGCTGGAAATTTTGAAAAGCATCAGGATAGATAAGTCCCCTGGGCCTAATGGGATATACCCAAGGTTACTAGGGGAAGCGAGGGAGTAGATAGCTGTGCCGTTGGTGATGATCTTTGCGTCATCACTCTCCACTGGAGTAGTGCCAGACGATTGGAGGGAGGCGAATGTTGTTCCCCTATTCAATAAAGGGAATAGGGAAATCCCTGGGAATTACAGAGCCATCAGTCTTACGTCTGTGGTGAGCAAAATATTGGCAAGGATTCTGAGAGATAGGATTTATGATTATTTAGAAAAACATAGTTTGATTAAAGATAGTCAGCATGCTTTGTGAGGGATAGGTCATGCCTCATAAGCTTCATTGAATTATTTGAGGATGTGACAAGACACATTGATGAAGGTCAGGCAGTGGATGTGATGCATATGGATTTCAGTAAGGCATTTGATAAGGTTCCCTATGGTAGGCTCATTCAGAAAGTTAAGGGGCATGGGATACAGGGAAATTTGGCTGTCTGGACACAGAATTGGCTGGCTGAAAGAAGACAGCGAGTGGATGGAAAGTATTCCGCCTGGAGGTCGGTGACCAGTGGTGTCCCACAAGGATCTGTTCTGGGACCTCTGCTCTTTGTGGTTTTTATAAATGACTTGGATGAGGAAGTGGAAGGGTGGGTTAGTAAGTTTGCCAATGACACGAAGGTTGGTGGAGTTGTAGATAATGTTGAGGGTTGTTGCAGGTTACAACAGGACATTGACAGGATGCAGAGCTGGGCTGAGAAGTGTCAGATGGAGTTCAACCTTGATAAATGTGAAGTGACTCATTTTGGAAGGTCGAATTTGAATGCTGAATACAGGGTTAAAGGCTGGATTCTTGGAAGTGTGGAGGAACAGAGGGATCTTGGGGTCCACGTACATAGATCCCTCAAAGTTGCCACCCAGGTTGATAGGGTTGTTAAGAAGGCGTATGGTGTGTTGGCTTTCATTAACAGGGGGATTGAGTTTAAGAGCTGCGAGGTTTTGCTGCAGCTTTCTAAAACTCTAGTTACACCACACTTGCAATATTGTGTCTAGTTCTGGTCGCCTCCTTATAGGAAGAATGTGGATACCTTGGAGAGGGTACAGAGGAGATTTACCAGGATGCTGCCTGGACTGGAGGGCTTGTACTTTGAAGAAAGGTTGAGGGAGCCCGGGCTTTTCTCACTGGAGCGAAGAAGTGTAGCCACCTGGGATGGCCACTTACAATATGGACTGTCGCAAAGCATAACGGGAAAAATGGACAATGTAAGTTTCAGGCAGGCTCAGAACCTGAATGTATATTTGTGAGCGAAGAATCCAGACAGCATCGAAACCCCCAACTGATTATCATTTTCATGGCCCATCTCCATAAGACAAAAGACTGATACTTGAGTAACCGATACAATCCCAGACATTTCAGCGCCATTCCCTGTACTCAGGAAGCATCAACAACAGGGTCAATGACCGCTTAGGACACGCCCGGCCATCAAGGCACCCGCCCCTTTATTGGCTCAAATCAAATACAGTAATCAAGAAATACCCAATTAAGGGGGTCAAAACCGAAGGACCGCCCAAAAGAGCGCAAAGTTTCCCAAGGATAAAGAGAGAGACCACCATGTGTTCGATCTCTCTTCGACCTGGCACTCCGGCAACGTCCACCTCCAATTGCAGCACCACCAGAAGCAAGTTCAAGTTCAACGCCCACTACCAGATGGATGAGCCCAGCTGAGCAGCAGTTACTTCTCCAGACCCAGTAGATCCAGATTCGAACAAAGGCCACTGTTCCTCTGACCTAAGCTGGGTGCCTGAAGTTAAGTACAGGTTGTTATAGTTGAAAGGTGTAGTTTAACTAGTAGTGTTTATGTTGCATGATAATTGTGTGTGTAAAAAAAGGACCTGCAGAGATGGCGGGGAGAGTACAGACGATGAAAATGAACATGCTGCCCAGGTATCTCTTCCTACTTCGATCCATCCCAATCTATATCCCAAGGTCTTTTTCAACTCACTGAACAAACTAATTATGGCTTTTGTATTGGGGGGGGGGGCGGGGGTTTAAGAATGCTCGGATCGCAAAGACGGTCCTACAGAAAACAAAATCCACGGGCAGCACGGTGGCGCAGTGGGTTAGCACTGATGCCTCACGGCGCCGATGTCCCCAGGTTCGATCCCGGCTCTGAGTCACTGGCCGTGTGGAGTTTGCACACCCACAACCCAAAGATGTGCAGGGTAGGTGGATTGGTCACGCTAAATTGCCCCTTAATTGGAAAAAATTAATTGGGTACTCTAAATTTAAAAAAATAAAGAAAACAAAATCCAGGAGGGACTAGCCCTCCCAAACCTACAATGCTACCACTGGGCAGCGATAGCAGATAAGAGCGATGGGATGGATAAAGGAGCCAGAAGCCGAGTGGGTGCGCACGGAGGAGGTCTCCTGCATGGGAGGGTCGTTTAGGAGTCTGGTAACAGCGGGGAAGAAGCAGTTTTTGAATCTGTTCGTGCGTGTTCTCAGACTTTTGTATCTCCTGCCCAAAGGAAGAAGTTGGAAGTGTGAGTAAGCTGGGTGGGAGGGGTCTTTGATTATGCTGCCCGCTTTCCCTAGGCAGCGGGAGGTGTAGATAGCGTCAATGGATGGGAGGCTGGTTTGTGTGATGGACTGGGCTGGGTTCACGACTCTCTGAAGTTTCTTGCGGTCCTGAGCTGAACAGTTGCTATAGCAGGCTGTGATGCAGCCAGATAGGATGCTTTCTCTAGTTCATCTGTAAAAGTTGGTAAGAGTCAGTGTGGACATGCCGAATTTCCTTAGTTTCCTGAGGAAGTATAGGCGGTGTTCTGCTTGCTTGGTGGTAGCGTCGGCGTGGGTGGACCAGGACAGATCTTTGGTGATGTACACCCCTCGGAACCATCTTCACCTCGGCCCCGTTGATGCAGACAGGGATGTGTACAGTACTTTGCTTCCTGAAGTCAATAACCAGCTCTTTAGTTTTGCTGACATTGAGAGATTGTTGTCGCTGCACCACTCCACTAGATTCTCTATCTTCCTCCTGTATTCTGACTCGTTGTTATTTGAGATCCGACCACTATTGTTGTATCGTCAGCAAACTTGTAAATGGAGTTGGAACCAAATTTTGCCATGCAGTTGTGTGTGTGCAGGGTGTAGAGTAGGGGGCTAAGTACTCAGGCTTGCGGGGCCCGGTATTGAGGACTATTGTGGAGGAGGCGTTCTTGTTTTTTCTTACTGATTGTGGTCTGTGGGTCAGAAAGTCGAGGATCCAGTTGCAGAGTGAGGAGCCAAGCCCTAGGTTTTGGAGCTTTGCTATGAGCTTGGCTGGGATTATGGTATTCCCATATATATGGGATTAGCTATAGTCAATAAATAGGAGTCTGATGTAGGAGTCCTTGTTGTCGAGATTCTCGGGGATGAGTGTAGGGCCAGTCTGCTGTGGACCGGTTGCGGCAGTATGCGAATTGCAGTGGACCTAGGCATTCTGGGAGTATGGAGTTGACGCGCTTCATGACGAACCTCTTGAAGCACTTCATTACAATTGATGTCAGAGCCACCGGACGGTAGTCATTGAGACACGTTGCCTGGTTCTTCTTTGGTACCGGCATGACAGTGGTCTTTCTTGAAGCAGGTGGGGACCTCGGGGCGGAGTAGGGACTGGTTAAAGATGTCCGCGAACACATCTGCCAGCTGGTCCACGCAAGCTCTGAGTGCATGACCAGGGATCCCGTCCGGACCTGTCGCCTTCCGAGGGGAGAGAGGGGAGTGAGGGAGGACCCGGGGGGTACAAGAAGGAGTAGCTAAAACCCAGCAAGAAAGAGGGTAACAGAGAAGTAGGGGGGGAGGAGAGGGGGGGAAGGGAGGGAGAGGAAACAACAGAGGGCAACCAGACAGGAGAAGGGAATATAAACTGGGAGGGAAAGCGCAAGGGAGGATAATGGCCACAACAAACACAGCAAGGCGAAAAGAGAAAGGAAGAACGGGATGAAGGAACAACCTATGGCCGATACTGATGCAACTGTACAGCGATAAAAAACTAACCAAAAAGTGTAAATAGCATCAGGGGCACCACCCAGGTGCCCCTCCTTCCCTGTTTTGCTTTATAAAGAAAAAAGAAAGAAGAAAGGGGGGTTTAAAAAAACCTGACTCATCAAGCGTTTTTACCTCCTTTGTTTTTGTGTGTGTATATTTGTAATTATACTCTGTACAAAACCCAATCAAAACATTTTTTTTAATGAGATTACCGACCTTCCTGGGCAGGAACCTCATTACTGGTAAGGGGTGAAGAAAATCATAAAATGAGATCTCGCTGCCGATAATCTTGTTTTCAGACTCTCACGACATTTTGCATCCATGTTACCATTTGCGCTAAAGGCTAATATCTGACTATCACTGGAATGAGTATGATAATAACACTGGCTGCAGTCATCTATTAGTGCCAACAAGAGCATAACATATTTTTTGTTTGTGCGGCATTTTAATATGCAGGGTAATTTGCCAACTATTAATGAAAACAAATTCATTGTAGAGGAGGGGGTAAAATTCCAAATGTATTTCTACAGAACAGAGCTGGGTGTTTTTAAATAAATCTATAAGGCAACAGATGATCAGGTAGTAGATCAGATTATTTTTGTACCTTCCACAAAAATAATTGTAAAAGCTGGTGTTTTGAAAATTTGGACCAACTTCCAGAGTTCTTGTCAGGACAAATTCTTTGGTCATGATATTTTTGGTTACGTTTAAGCTCGATGCATCCAGCTCATTCTCCATTAAGCACTTTGTCTCAATTGTCCAATTTATGCTCCATTATCCAGTTTGATCTGTATTATCTATCATGGTCTCCAAGATTCATTTTATCTCCGTTATGCTGTTTTACTTCGATTATCAAGTTATTCTCTCTTATTGGTTCATCCTCCATTAATTAGTCCTTAATTGTCAAATTTTGTTCCCATTATCTACATCATAAGGTTTGAGCAGCATTATCAATTTTGACCTTCCCTATCTCGTTTTACACTAATTTCCCATTTTTATCTACATTATATATTTTGTCCTCTTCCTCCATTATCCAGTTTTTCCTCCGTTATCCGTAATTACTTCCAATTTCTTTGTTAACCTCTATTGCCTAGTTTTCCATTATACATCCTGCCCTCAAGAACTCATTTCACCTCCATCATCCAATATTTATTCTGTTTTCTATGTCTGTTTCCATGATCCATTTGGCTGTCCATTATCCAGCTTTACAAAAGTAGTTTTAGATCTGAACTTTGGTTAGTGTATCTTACATGTCGCCACACGATAAACACTACTCGTCAGATTATGAAACAGAGCTTCGTGTATGAAGTAAATTGCTTTTATTCAGTTTCAATTTCAGATATCGTGATCAGTATTTTTTACTTGCAATATAGTCTCTTTAAAGTTTGTTTTGTCCAAGCAAATACAGAGTACTGAGTTGAATTTAATACAAATCACAGCTCTAAATGGTTCTTCTAATTGAATACAGAAAGTTGAAAATAAAACAAAATATCTGTTCAAAGCGAAAGTGCAGAAAAGTAGCTTCAGAGATCAAAGTGAGTGATTCCAGAATGGATTGTTCAAACCGGCACGTATTTTTTAAAAGATTATTGCTGTCACTAATGTCTCTCCCCTTTCTGGCTGTGATTGGGTTAAAGTTCTTTCATAGTTAATTCAATTCGATATGTATTTGTCCATCAAATTTTGAATATGGGGTGATTTGAAATATGTCTTTCTTACGAATCTTATCGGTTGCCATGAAAACAGTTTCTGGGAAAACAGCCCAGAAACTGTAACCTTTGTTTGCCTAGGTTCATTATCTTAATTATTCTCATGGGAAACAGCATCTCTCACTGTCTAGTGTATTTTAACAATATATTTCAAGAAGCCATTTTAAATCTTGGGCCATTAATTCTTTTAATTTGTTATGTACTAAAAGGTAGATTCTTTACTAAAAAGGTAGATTATTTACTAAAAAGGTAGATTCTATCAGATAGGTAGCAAAGTAAATTCTGAAGAGAACATAAGGAGGCTACAAAGAGATATGGATAAGTTAAGTGGGTAGGCAATGATCTGGCAAATAGAGAATAATGTTGGAAAATGTGAAATTTTCCATTCTGGCAGGTAGAATAAAAAACAGCATATTATCTAAATGGTGAGGGATTGCAGAGCTCTGAGCTGCAGAGGAATCTGGGTGTCCTAGTGCATGAATTGCAAAAGGTTAGGAGACAGGTACAGCAAGTAATTAGAAAAGCTAATCGAATGTCAATGTTTATAGATTGATTCCCTTGCCTAACAAGAACCTAAGGTTATCGGGGGTAGGTGGAAAATATGGAACTCAACATAAACAGATCAGCCATAACCTTGTTGAATGGCTTGAGGGGCTGAATGGTCCACTTCTGCTCCTATTTTGTATGTTCAGATTGCATGAGGAATTGAATACAAAAGTATAACGGTTATGCTTCAGTTGTACAGAGCATTAGCAAGACCACATCGGGAGTACTATCTACAGTATTGGTATCCTTATTTAAGGAAAGGTGTAAGTGCATTGCAAACAGTTCAGAGAATAGTTTATGAGACAAATTCCTGGAAAGGGAGGGTTGTCTTATGAGGAAAGGTTAGACAAGCTAAGGATTATCTGCTGGAGTTTAAAAGACGAGGAGGCGACTTGCTTGAAACATGTAAGATCCTGAGGAGTATTGATAGGATGGATATGGAAACAATGTTTCCTCTTGTGGGAGAATCTAGAACTAGGGGTCACTGTTTAAAAATAAGAGGGCACCCATCTTAGACAAAGATGAGGGGATTTTTTTTCTCTGCGGGTCGTGAGTCTCTGGAACTCTATTCCTCAAAATGTAGTGGAAGAAGCAGAGTCTTTGACTATTTTTAAGGCAGAGCTAAATAGACTCTTGATAAGCAAGGTAATGATATATATTCAATGGTAGGTGGGAATGTGAAGTTGAGGTTACAATCAGATCAGCAATAATCTTATCAAATGGCGGAGCAAGCACCAAGGGCTGAGTAGCCTCCTGCTGTTCCTAATTTGCATGTACATAGTTTATATGTACACTAGGCACAATTCAGCGGGCTTGAGTCCGCTATTCAACGGAACATTCGCATTTGTTTGGCCTTGGCGAGGAACTCGTGGATCAGGGCCATTTTTAGAGGCAGCCCCAATCTTTCGACCTCCACAGAACCCCCAGCACACCCAACGTACCTCTTACAGGATCCCCACACCCCCCCCCCCCCCCCCCACCCCTCGCCCCACCTCTTATTGGCAAGGCCTCCCGGGCCTGACCTCTGGAATGGGCAACCTGGAACCTGGGCACCTTGGCACTGCCAACATGGTACCCTGGCATTGCCCTTGCCAGTCTGGCAATGACACCCAGGTACCTTGACAGTGCCAGGGTGGCAGTGCCAGGGCAGCAGTGCCAGGGTGTCTGGGTGGCAGTGCCAAGGTGTCCAGGTGCCAGAGGGAGTCTCAGAGTACCACCCTGCACTGTTTTCGACCACCTGGGGGCCTCCAATGAATTGCCTGGAAATCTCCAGGTGTCATCAGTACTACTTCACGTTTGTGTGGACCAGTATTAAATGATGCCCTGGCAAGGTCTCCCAGGCGTGGCCACTGAATTCCAAGCATTAAACGGATCGGTGAAAGTATATTTAAATGAGTCTAATGGATCATTTAAATATGCACGTCTGGATCTTGCCCAGTAAGAGCGAGATCAAGATCATGATAGATTTCATAGAATTTACAGTGCAGAAGGAGGCCATTCAGCCCATCGAGTCTGCACCGGCTCTTGGAAACAGCACCCTACCCAAGGTCCACACCTCCACCTTATCCCCATAACCCAGTAACCCCACCCAACACTAAGGGCAATTTATCATGGCCAATCCACCTAACCTGCACATCTTTGGAGTGTGGGAGGAAACCAGAGCACCCAGAGAAAACCCACGCACACACGGGGAGGATGTGCAGACTCCGCACAGACAGTGATCCAAGCCGGAATCGAACCTGGGACCCTGGAGCTGTGAAGCAATTGTGCTATCCACAATGCTACCGTGCTGCCGTTCAAGACATTTTGAGCCCCTCGCAAGATTCAATGGCCTCATCCCGACACCAAGTCGGGCGTGACAAGGCAACTGAATTGCGCCCACTACCTCTAACCAAAGTCTGTTCTGGGAGTGTCTGAATGCACATTGTAGAGGGAAATTTTCTCATGTTCCCTCCCTCATATTCCTAACATTAATCAGCACCAAAATCAAATAATACTCTCAGTCTAATGCAGTTAGTATGAAACATCCTCTAAAATTCTGTGATAAGCAGTGATCTACATGATTTTGTATTTCAAATTCCAGGCAACTGCACTTTATTCAAATTTGACAGTTCCCAAGCAAAGGTTCAAGAAGCAGTTATAACTGGTAAGAGGTGCACGTTTTATACTTTATTTTGCTGTATTAATTTTGTGTTCTTATAGAATAACCTGTTAAGACTATAAATGCATCTATGTACAGAACATTCTAAATACATTTTTGACACTTGGATAATTGTTTTGCCCTTTCACTTTTTATGATCTGAAATGCGCTGCCTGAAGCAGATTCAGTAATAACTTTCAAAGCTAATTGGATAACTACCTGAAAGGAAAAGAATGCATAGTTATGAAGAAAGAGCTGGAGAATGGGAATAATTGAATCTCCCTTGTTATGACCACGGGCCATGTTGTTCACTGAGCAAGCCAAGTGTCAAAGGGATTCTTAGTCTTTCTGGTCATAAGCTTTATTGTGTATTCTGAAAACGAGGAGAAAACGTCTAATCCCAAAAGCATACAATTCTAGTAACGCTTTCAGGATTTTAAAAATAATAGTTGCATTAACAAAATGAAATAAATGCTTAAATACACAAGATTAAAGATACACAGTCTTACAGAACCCCCCCCCCCCCCAAAAGAACCTACTTTGTCAGAACACACCAAGTAAGCACCTTCTTGGCAACACTCCCTTAACGAATTTTAACTCTTAAAGATACAGTAATGTTACCAAAGGTAAAAATATTGGGCAGAATCTTACCACAATCTTATATCACAAATGCCAGGCTCAGACTAAAAACTGGCATGTAACTTTACAGTTGTGCACACTAGTTTTCTTGCGACACCTGGAGCCTCTTAAGACAAAAAAAAACATGTGGGCGTGGTTTACACCATCACCCTGGCAGATCGGGCATAGAACATAGAACATAGAAAAATACAGCACAGAACAGGCCCTTCGGCCCACGATGTTGTGCCGAACCTTTGTCCTAGATTAATCATAGATTATCATTGAATTTACAGTGCAGAAGGAGGCCACTCGGCCCCTTGAGTCTGCACCGGCTCTTGGAAAGAGCACCCTACCCAAACTCAACACTTCCACCCAACACCAAGGGCAATTTGGACATTAAGGGCAATTTATCATTGGCCAATTCACCTAACCCGCACATCTTTGGACTGTGGGAGGAAACCGGAGCACCCGGAGGAAACCCACGCAGACACGGGGAGGACGTGCAGACTCCGCACAGACAGTGACCCAAGCCGGAATCGAACCTGGGACCCTGGAGCTGTGAAGCATTGTGCTATCCACAATGCTACCGTGCTGCCCTTGAGAACAAATAAATCTACACTATCATTTTACTGTAATCCATGTACCTATCCAATAGCTGCTTGAAGGTCCCTAATGTTTCCGACTCAACTACTTCCACAGGCAGTGCATTCCATGCCCCCACTACTCTCTGGGTAAAGAACCTACCTCTGATATCCCTCCTATATCTTCCACCTTTCACCTTAAATTTATGTCCCCTTGTAATGGTTTGTTCCACCCGGGGAAAAAGTCTCTGACTGTCTACTCTCTCTATTCCCCTGATCATCTTATAAACCTCTATCAAGTCGCCCCTCATCCTTCTCCGTTCTAATGAGAAAAGGCCTAGCACCCTCAACCTTTCCTCGTAAGACCTACTCTCCATTCCAGGCAACATCCTGGTAAATCTTCTTTGCACCTTTTCCAAAGCTTCCACATCCTTCCTAAAATGAGGCGACCAGAACTGTACACAGTACTCCAAATGTGGCCTTACCAAAGTTTTGTACAGCTGCATCATCACCTCACGGCTCTTAAATTCAATCCCTCTGTTAATGAACGCGAGCACACCATAGGCCTTCTTCACAGCTCTATCCACTTGAGTGGCAACTTTCAAAGATGTATGAACATAGACCCCAAGATCTCTCTGCTCCTCCACATTGCCAAGAACTCTACCGTTAACCCTGTATTCCGCATTCATATTTGTCCTTCCAAAATGGACAACCTCACACTTTTCAGGGTTAAACTCCATCTGCCACTTCTCAGCCCAGCTCTGCATCCTATCTATGTCTCTTTGCAGCCGACAACAGCCCTCCTTACTATCCACAACTCCACCAATCTTCGTATCGTCTGCAAATTTACTGACCCACCCTTCAACTCCCTCATCCAAGTCATTAATGAAAATCACAAACAGCAGAGGACCCAGAACTGATCCCTGCGGTACGCCACTGGTAACTGGGATCCAGGCTGAATATTTGCCATCCACCACCACTCTCTGACTTCTATCGGTTAGCCAGTTCGTTATCCAACTGGCGAAATTTCCCACTATCCCATGCCTCCTTACTTTCTGCATAAGCCTACCATGGGGAACTTTATCAAATGCCTTACTAAAATCCATGTACACTACATCCACTGCTTTACCTTCATCCACATGCTTGGTCACCTCCTCAAAGAATTCAATAAGATTTGTAAGGCAAGACCTACCCCTCACAAATCCGTGCTGACTATCCCTAATCAAGCAGTGTCTTTCCAGATGCTCAGAAATCCTATCCTTCAGTACCCTTTCCATTACTTTGCCTACCACCGAAGTAAGACTAACTGGCCTGTAATTCCCAGGGTTATCCCTAGTCCCTTTTTTGAACAGGGGCACGGCATTCGCCACTCTCCAATCCCCTGGTACCACCCCTGTTGACAGTGAGGACGAAAAGATCATTGCCAACGGCTCTGCAATTTCATCTCTTGCTTCCCATAGAATCCTTGGATATATCCCGTCAGGCCCGGGGGACTTGTCTATCCTCAAGTTTTTCAAAATGCCCAACACATCTTCCTTCCTAACAAGTATTTCCTCGAGCTTACCAATCTGTTTTACACTGTCCTCTCCAACAATATCGCCCCTCTCATTTGTAAATACAGAAGAAAAGTACTCGTTCAAGACCTCTCCTATCTCTTCAGACTCAATACACAATCTCCCGCTACTGTCCTTGATCGGACCTACCCTCGCTCTAGTCATTCTCATATTTCTCACATATGTGTAAAAGGCCTTGGGGTTTTCCTTGATCCTACCCGCCAAAGAATGTTCATGCCCTCTCTTAGCTCTCCTAATCCCTTTCTTCAGTTCCCTCCTGGCTATCTTGTATCCCTCCAATGCCCTGTCTGAACCTTGTTTCCTCAGCCTTACATAAGTCACCTTTTTCCTCTTAACAAGACATTCAACCTCTCTTGTCAACCATGGTTCCCTCACTCGACCATCTCTTCCCTGCCTGACAGGGACATACATATCAAGGACACGTAGCACCTGTTCCTTGAACAAGTTCCACATTTCACTTGTGTCCTTCCCTGCCAGTCTATGTTCCCAACTTATGCACTTCAATTCTTGTCTGACAACATCGTATTTACCCTTCCCCCAATTGTAAACCTTGCCCTGTTGCACGTACCTATCCCTCTCCATTACTAAAGTGAAAGTCACAGAATTGTGGTCACTATCTCTAAAATGCTCCCCCACTAACAAATCTATCACTTGCCCTGGCTCATTACCCAGTACTAAATCCAATATTGCCCCTCCTCTGGTCGGACAATCTACATACTGTGTTAGAAAAGCTTCCTGGACACACTGCACAAACACCACGCCATCCAAACTATTTGATCTAAAGAGTTTCCACTCAATATTTGGGAAGTTAAAGTCGCCCATGACTACTACCTTATGACTTCTGCACCTTTCCAAAATCTGTTTCCCAATCTGTTCCTCCACATCTCTGCTACTATTGGGGGGCCTATAGAAAACTCCGAATAAGGTGACTGCTCCTTTCCTATTTCTGACTTCAACCCATACTACCTCAATAGGGTGATACTCCTCGAACTGCCTTTCTGCAGCTGTTATACTATCTCTAATTAATAATGCCACCCCCTCACCTCTTTTACCACCCTCCCTAATCTTATTGAAACATCTATAACCAGGGACCTCCAACAACCATTTCTGCTCCTCTTCTATCCAAGTTTCCGTGATGGCCACCACATCGTAGTCCCAAGTACCGATCCATGCCTTAAGTTCACCCACCTTATTCCTGATGCTTCTTGCGTTGAAGTATACACACTTCAACCCATCTCCGTGCCTGCAAGTACTCTCCTTTGTCAGTGTTCCCTTCCCCACTGCCTCATTACATGCTTTGGCGTCCTGAATATCGGCTACCTTAGTTGCTGGACTACAAATCCGGTTCCCATTCCCCTGCCAAATTAGTTTAAACCCTCCCGAAGAGTACTAGAAAACCTCCCTCCCAGGATATTGGTGCCCCTCTGGTTCAGATGCAACCCGTCCTGCTTGTACAGGTCCCACCTTCCCCAGAATGTGCTCCAATTATCCAAATACCTGAAGCCCTCCCTCCTACACCATTCCTGCAGCCACGTGTTCAACTGCACTCTCTCCCTATTCCTAGCCTCGCTATCACGTGGCACCGGCAACAAACCAGAGATGACAACTCTGTCTGTCCTGGCTTTTAACTTCCAGCCTAACTCCCTAAACTTGTTTATTACCTCCACACCCCTTTTCCTACCTATGTCGTTGGTACCAATGTGCACCACGACTTCTGGCTGCTCACCCTCCCCCTTAAGGATCCTGAAGACACGATCCGAGACATCCCTGGCCCTGGCACCCGGGAGGCAACATACCTTCCGGGAGTCTCGCTCGCGACCACAGAATCTCCTATCTATTCCCCTAACCATTGAATCTCCTACAACTATTGCTTTTCTATTCTCCCCCCTTCCCTTCTGAGCCCCAGAGCCAGACTCAGTGCCAGAGACCTGGCCGCTAGGGCCTTCCCCCGGTAGGTCATCCCCCCCAACAGCATCCAAAACGGTATACTTGTTTTGAAGGGGAACGGCCACGAGGGATCCCTGCACTTCCTGCCTGTTTGTTTTTTTCCCCCTGACTGTAACCCAGCTATTCTTGTCCTGTACCTTGGGTGTGGTTACCTCCCTGTAACTCTTCTCAATCACCCCCTCTGCCTCCCGGATGATCCGAAGTTCATCCAGCTTCAGCTCCAGTTCCCTAACACGGTCTTTGAGGAGCTGAAGTTGGGTGCACTTCCCGCAGGTATAGTCAGCGGGGACACCGGTGGTATCCCTCACCACCCACATCCTACAGGAGGAGCATGTAACTGGCCTAGCCTCCATCCCCTCTGACCTGACAGAATATAGCTGCCCTGTGGACTAACTAGATCTCCGCCCTCCGACCCTGCTCCCAGTAGGCTACACTTTCTGTAAACTCCTGACTCTCTTCGCACTCTTTGCGGAAATGTCGGAAACAAAATGAAAGGAGCACCTTACTCCCTCCTCACCTAACTCCCTCGGTCACCAAACTCTCACTATCGCACTCAAATGCACCAAATTCAGCACTCCCTCGGTCACCAAACTCTCACTATCGCACTCAAATGCACCAAATTCAGCACTCCCTCGGTCACCAAACTCTCACTATCGCACTCAAATGCACCAAATTCAGCACTCAGTGCAAACAAAGTCTGCACTGTAGAGGATCACTTTTGTACTATGAATCTAGCCTCTGAAAACTGGCCTAATCCAATTAACAAGCTCCAGCTGCAAGTGCCTACAAGTAGAAGCCTGTTTAAAGCTTATTGAAAATTCACCTTCTTCTAAACCAAACAGCAACTTTTAAGTTAATTAACTAAATAAAAGAAAGACTAAACTTTAGATAAAAATGAAGCCTTATACTCCCTCGGTCACCAAACTCTCACTATCGCACTCAAATGCACCAAATTCAGCACTCAGTGCAAACACGAGGGCATCATAAAGCCGGCAATCTTTAAAGGGTACCCCAATCAGCACTGCTACCTAATGGCCCCCGTAGTGAAGGTATCAGGGGATCCTCCCCATCCGACAATCCTTGCTGGTATTCTGCTACCTCCCCCCTCCCTCCTCAACATTCACCGCCGGCACTGAACAAAGAACAAAGAAAAGTACAGTACAGGAACAGGCCCTTCGGCCCTCCAAGCCTGCACCGACCATGCTGCCTGTCTAAACTAAAATCTTCCACACTCCCGGGGTTCGTATCCCTCTATTCCCATCCAGTTCAAAAACAACCATTTACCATTGCTCTCTTTTTCCTGTCTCTCACTATGCATGCTGCCTCAGTCCCTTTTATTCCATGAATTTCAAGTGAGGCAATTAACATTTTCCCGAAAGAACTTGCCTTCCTTCTTATTTTAGAAGTAAAATTCCCATTTCGATCTGTTGAATTAATAACTCGGTATTGGTGATCATTCATTAAATTTGGCGCTTTCTGATGGAATCCCTGCTTTTGATGAAATATCAGATGACCTAAATCTACAGAGAACCCCCCCCCCCCCCCCCCCCCGTGGGCTCCCCTTAGGGCCCGCACACTGCCCGGCACAGGATGGATTGCCAGTTTGGCACTGGCAGTTTGACACTGTGCCAACCTGGCAGTGCCAAACTTTGTGAGGAGGAATTGCCAGGAGAGTACCCAGGCATATTACTCCCCCAGGGGCTATACTTACCACTGCGCCCCTTGATTGTCTCACATTGGCACAATCTAAATATTTAGCGAGGGGGGCGTGATTTGGCCAGGGGGCTGCTAATAATATTTAAATCAATGCAAATGCATTAAAATGAAGTTCACGCCCTTTGTTGGTGGGAATCTTGTGATGTTGCTGGCAGGGGCTGGGAAGATCAGGAACCGTAATCATTTTGGTGAGAATCACGTTTTCCAATTCTTGCAGGATTTTCCACCCATGCCACTGATCCCATGAACGGTGAGTGCGGGATCAAAATCACGTCCATTGTCACTTCAGTAAAGGCACAACACACAACTTCTCACTTACTTCCATTCTGCTGCGAAAATCCAAGAATATTCAGAAACAAGGTTATTTTCTAAATCAAAGTTGTTTCTGGTTTCAGAATAGTTGCCTCAGATTATCTTTACCCCCTACAATTTGCCTATAAAGCACGCAGAGGAATTGAGAATGCTACCCTTTCTCTAGCGAACCTGATAACTAATCACCTCCAACAGCTAAAACCTTTGTGCGTGTCTTATTTATTGATTTTAGTTCAGTATTGAATGCAATGCAAATTCACATCCTGCTTACTTTGAATGTGAATGGGGGCCTAATCCATTAAATTAGGTATTTTCTTGCTGACCACCTTCAGCATGTTTTTCTGAATGGCTTTTTTCTGATGAACATATTTTAAACACAGGAGCTCCTCAGGGCTGTGTCTTGTCACCGCCGTTATATTCCACGGGATTTTAACAGAACTAATATTTATTAATTTAAGTAAGCAGATGATATGGCTTTGGTGGGATTATTTTTTAATTAAAAAAAAAAATTCTCTGTGGGATTATTTTTAAAAGATAAAGGGCGCGATTCTCCACTCCCGCGCCGAAGTGGCCGCGCCGTCGTGAACGCCATTGAGGTTCACGACGGCGCGAATTGGCCCCGATCCCGACCGACTCAGGGCCCGAAAATGGGCTAGGATTGGGGCCGCGAGAACCTCGGGGGGGCGTGCCACGAAGGCCGCGTCGTCACCGCGCGATGCCCGAATGACGCAGCACTGCGTCATAAATTGCGCGATCCGCGCACAGAGGACCCGGAGGAGAACAGAGGAGATGGCTGAGCCCCGAAGAGCCGCACCGAGGTTCCGGGACACGGACCTGGACACCCTGGTGGATGAGGTGGAGCGGAGAAGGGACACCCTCTGCCCAAGACGTGGGCATCGCCAGCCATCCAGCACGGTGAGGCGCGGCTGGCGGGAGGTGGGCACCGCAGTCAGTGCTGTGGGGCAGACCCCCCGGACGGGGAGCAGTGCCGCAAGAAGCTGCATGACCTCACCCGGGCTGCCAGGGTAAGTGCCATGAGGGTGCCCCCAGGCTCCCCCCAACGGCAGGGGGGGGGGGGGGAAGTGGGGTAGGGGGGGTTTGGAGTGTTGGGGGGGACTGGGGCATCAGGGACGATGTTGGGGGGGTCAGGGGGGGTTTGGGGGGGGGTCATGGTGCCCAACTATCTACTCGACCCACATGAGCCCCGGGACCCCCCTGTAACGAAGCCATGGCGTGCTGTCTCCTGAACCAGCAACAATGTTGTCTATATCTGCATGCCCTGATGATACCCGCCTAATGGTGATGCTTTATCCAACCCCCCCCCCCCCAAGGACAAGACAGCGCACAACCAGCGGGAGCGCATGAGAACCGGAGAGGGTTCTCCGGTCCTGCACCTCTCATCCTTTATATCCTCAATTTGAAAGGCTCCCTTTGAGCTGGCGCTTTAGAATGCCTATTGCCAGGAAAAATCTATTCAGGTCGTTTGTTCCCAGTGCCATAAGATTACTAAATAACATATGTAATCTCAACCCGTTGTTTTTGCTTATTTTATTTATTCAACTGCAGGAAGTGTTTTCACGGCAGAATGCAATGTGTTATGTTTATATGGCATGGACGTATGTCATTCACTGGGTGGGATTTGCCGACCACCCCGCCGCGCGTTTTTTGGCTGGAGAGGTGGCCCGCCAGCGGGTCTTTCCGCTGTCAACAAAATTTCTTGTTGACAACATCCCTCACCGCCGGGAAACCCATGCGCCAGCGTGGGAACGGAAATTCCCGCTGGCGCAAACTGCCGGTATATCCCGCCCACTTATTTTAAACCAATGACTGTATGAGGTGAAGCCAAAGATAAATTTCCACTTTGCGTGAACAATAAAGTTCTATTATTGTTATTATGAAAACTTTGCAAGTTGTAAAACCTCCTTACTCCCCTTTGGAATTTAACAGCATTATTTTGCTCCCCTACTGTTGCCCATTCCACCATAGGGAGACAGTGACAAAGTGGTACTGTCACTGGACAAGTAATCCAAATACCCAGGGTAATGTTCTGGGGAACTGGATTCAAATCCGAACATGGCAGATGTTGAAATTTGAATTCAATAAAAATTTTGAATTAAAAGTCTAAGGATGGCCATTGTCAATTGTCATAAAAGGCTATCTGGTTCACTAATGTCCTTTCAGGAAGGAAATCTGCCACCCTTACCTGGCCTGGCCTACATGTGACTCCAAACACACAACAATGTGGTTGCCTCTTAACTGCATCTGAAAATGGTCTCACAAGCCGCACAGGTCAAGGGTAATTAGAGATGGGTAATAAATGCTGGCCCAGCCAGCGACGCCCACATCCACTGAACCAATGAACGAAAATTCAGAAAAAATGGCCCAGGGCAGAATGCTGCCGGCAAACTGCCAATCTGCCTGCCTGCTTCCATGCTCACCCCCATCTGGGGCCAAAATCATGCCCTTTTGTTTGTACATGCTTCAGATCTACAAAATCTTACTTAAGTTGTCACCTCTTTGGCACACTTTGTAAAATGTAGATGTAGGAATTGATATTGGAAACAGCTGACAGAGAGCATGTGCAAGTGTGAAATGTTTAGTATATTGTACATCGATAATAACGTGTACCATTTTACTATCAGCAGGTACTATTGGCTGCAAATCACTGGTTCCTGAGAAGTTAAGACAATATTATACACCGATTTTGACCAATAATAAGGCCATCTGTGCTTCAATCTGTCACGAAGCAAGAAACGATTCCCTGAAATGTGGGAATGGAAAATGTGTAATGATGGATAATGGACCCAAATGCTAGTAAGACTGAACAATTAATTGAAACCCCTACACCATATCTTATATACCTTTACAGTCACATTGTCTTGTACTTCAGTCTGGTCCTGAAGGAGTGCTGCACTGCCAGAAGTTCCATCTTTGTGATGGAATGTTAAACCGAGACCCCCATCGTCCCTCTCAGATGGATTTAAGCATTCCAGTTGTACTATTTCGAATAAGAAGAAAATTCTTCGCCAGTGTCTGGGATAAATATTAATTCCACAACCAACATCAGTAAAGCAGATCTTCTTCTCATCATCTAATTGCTGTTTATGGGACCTTACTGCAGATGCACAAATTAGCTACGTGTTTGCTAAATATGAACAATGATTGCACTTCAAAATAATTTAAATAACTGTAAAACACTCTGGGATGTCCTTTGACAGTGAAAAGTGATATAGTATCTAAGGGCATGCATTATTATGGATGGTATGAGGGGCCATTGGGATATGGGGGCTGGGTTGGCATAGATAGGGCATGGGGAGAAAATTAGAGTGGAGTTGAAGGGATGTGAGCGGTGAGGGCTAAAGGAGCTGACATTAAACAAAACAATTGGGATAAAGTTCCAGAGGACTGAGACTGGCCATTTAACCAGCCCACCTCAACACTAGACAGCCCTTGTGTTCACCTCTAGTCTGTATATGGTGGGTGGTGGCCTACCTCCCGCATGCGTCTTCGCCCTCAGAATGGAAATCCTGCCTTTAGAGGTATCTTCTTCTGAGGAAAAGTGGGAAGCTGCCCGACTGCAGCCAAATCGGCCCATCTAACATGAAAGTTCTGAATCTGAGAGCCACAATTTCACAGAGCAGGTTTGGCTCGACTGAACTTTAAGAGTGGCAGGTGCAAACTGGATGGGGAACTCCCACCTTGGTTTCCGACAGATTCCGGGCGCAATTCTCCCATCGGGAGACTAAGTCCCGACGCCAGAGTGAAAACCGGAGTGTTTCACTCCGGCGTCGGAGGCCGCTCTCAGCCCCCTATTCTCCCGCCCCCAGGGGGCTAGGAGCGGTGTCACATCATTTATGCACTGCTGGGCCTTGGCGCCACGTTAAAGCGGCGCATGCGTGGTTGCCGTCCTCCCCGAGGCCACGAGGCCGCCCCGCAAGAAGATGTCGGATGGATCCTGTGGGGCGGCGGAGGAAAGGAGGTCCTCCTTCAGAGAGGCCGGCCCGCCGATCGGTGGGCACCGATCGCGGGCCAGACCCCTTTTGGGGCCGCCCCCGGTGCAGGAACTCCCCTCCCCCCCCCCACAGGCCGCCGCCCCCCCTCCAGCGTTCCCGCGCTGTTCCCGCCAGCAGCGACTAGGTGTGGACGGCACCGGCGGGAAGCCGTTGTGTTGGGCAGGCCGCTCGGCCCATCCGGGCCGGAGAATCGCCGCTCGCCCGTTACAAACGGCGAGCGCCGATTCTCCCAGTGGCCAGCCATGATTCTCGCCGCGCCGGTTTGGGGGGGGGGGGAATCGCATGCGGGTGCCGGGGCGGCGTGGTGGGACTCGCGCGGTGTGGGGGGGGGGGAGAATTCCGCCCTCCATCTTTGTTAGCAAGAAAAAGAGGGAGGGGCATGATTCCAACAGGTGGAAAACCCAAACACCGTGCGGTCATTTGAACTTAGTGCTGATTTCAAATGGATCCCTTTTTACCTGTTGGAAGGCCCTTAACCCATGAGTGTGGGTATCACAAATTGGTGGATAGAAGTAAATGCTCTTAGATAGAAGATAAGGTATGTTTAACTGTTATAATCTGTAGTATTTTAAAATGTTCTGTTCTATGAAGTGTAAAAAAAAAGTTTCATTGCAGCTGTCAATGATTGTTTTAAAATACTTCCACTGATTGTTTTCATTGACAGACCAACTGTAACATCTGACAGTTTCATTTAAGTTATTTGCTGACATTTCCCGAAGGTTATTAATGAATGTGCGGCTGGGTTTCAAAAGCTACAAGTATCTCAGCAGAGGTTCTGAGTTCACAGCTTCTTTGACAGGTTAAAAGATCTATTGAAGGATTAGGCAAATGAACAGATGTTTGTTTATTTTTATAAGAGAGTAGCCGCTGAGGAATTTATAACCTTTGATGTTTCCATGAATGGAAGTTTATTTTTACCTATCCCGTCTGTATAGTAAAAGCTGCATTAGATTTTTTAAAGTTTATTTTATTTCATCTCCACATAGTTCCTGGGGTCTACACATGATGGATACTGGGTGGACTTCCGGTTGCGGCTATGCGGAGCTAAGTCGCACATTCGGCGGCTCCCGCAAAAACGTACTTTTGCACTCTTTTCAGGGCCCCCAATGACACTTTTTCGACGTTTCCCGGTGTGGGAAGGAGTCTATAACAGCTCCCCATCAGTATATGACTTCAACTAGGAGCAGGGCGACAAAAAAGGTGGTGGTGGACCCGAAGAAGGTGCGAGGGAAGAAGGACAAAATGGCGGCGGGCGGAGACCAGGCAGCGTGAATGCAGTGGACGGAGGAGCAACAGGAGGGTATCCAGCGCTGCTTCAGAGAGATTAAAACAGACCTGCTAGAGCCGATGAAGGCTTCTATTGATAAGCTGCTGGAGACACAGACGTCCCAGGGGGTGGCCATCCGCGAGGCTCGACAAAAGATCTCTGACAATGAGGACGAGATCTTAGGCCTGGCGGTAAAGGTGGAGGCGCACGAGGCGCTCCACAAGAAATGGCAGGAGCGGTTCGAGGAGATGGAGAATCGGTCGAGGCGGAAGAATCTGCGGATTCTGGGCCTCCCGGAGAGGCTGGAGGGGCCGGACGTGGGGGCCTCTGTGGTCACCATGTTGAACTCGCTGATGGGAGCGGGGTCCTTCCAGGGGCCCCTGGAGCTGGAAGGGGCCCATAGAGTGCTGGCGAGGAGGCCCAAGGCTAACGAGCCTCCGCAGGCGGTGCTGGTGAGGTTCCATTGGTTCGTCGATCGGGAGTGTGCGCTCAGGTGGGCCAAGAAGGAGAGGAGCAGCAGGTGGGAGAACGCGGAGGTTCGAATATACCAGGACTGGAGTGCGGAGGTGGCGAAGAGGAGGGCCGGGTACAATCGAGCGAAGGCGGTGCTGCACAGGAAGGGGGTGAAGTTTGGCATGTTGCAGCCGGCGCGACTGTGGGTTACCTACAAGTACCGGCACCATTATTTTGAGTCTCCGGAGGAGGCGTGGGCCTTTGTTCAGGCCGAGAAGCTGGACACAGATTGAGGGTCGGGTTGGGCGATTGGGGACTGCGGTTGATATGTTATGTCTATTTTATTTTTTTCGAGGGGGGGGCCTTTGTATTGCTCCGGGTTTCTTTTTCTCTGTGTTTTTCTCTTTCGGGTCGGTGAGGGTGGCTGGGGGGGGGTTGGGCACTGTTTTCGTTGGGTTGGTCAGGGGGTCTCTTGGAGGGGGGAAGGTAAACGGAACAGGGGGGGGTGGACGGCGGTGAGATGGGGCCCCGTGGGGGAGGGGGAGGCCCGAGTCGTGGGTGAGGGTCGCCTGTAAAAGGAGCTGCGTCAGAGGTGGCGGGGCCTGCTAGGTAAAAAGCGCGGGCTTTTTCCCGTGGAGAGCCTATGGAACAAGAGAGGAGGGTGTGCCACACAATGGGAGGAGCCGAACGAGAGGCGGGAGTGGCCGGGGTCAGCAGGAGTCAGCTGACTTGCGGAGGTGCAATGGGGGAGCAATGCAGCTAGGATGGGTCCTAGCCGGGCCGGGGGGGGGGGGTTGGGATCGAGTTGCTGCTGCTATGGTCAAGGAGGAGCTGGAGCGAGTGGGGGGGGGGGTGGGCGAGACGGGGGTATGCCGCTGTGGGGAACGGGCCGGGTGTGGGGTGCGGGCGCGTGGCTGGCCGAGGAGGGGTCATGGCTAGACGGCGGGGGAGGGGGGCGGGTAGCCCCCTGATCCGGCTGATAACCTGGAATGTAAGGGGACTGAATGGGTCGGTTAAGCGGGCCCGCGTGTTTGCGCACCTGAAGGGGCTCAAGTCGGATGTGGTTATGCTTCAGGAGACACACCTGAAGGTGGCAGACCAGGTAAGATTGAGGAAAGGGTGGGTAGGTCAGGTGTTTCACTCAAGGCTGGATGCCAAAAATCGAGGGGTGGCGATCTTGGTGGGAAAGAAGGTGTAATTCGAGGCGTCGAGCATTGTGGCAGATAATGGCGGTAGGTACATAATGGTAAGTGGTAAGTTGCAGGGAGAGAGGGTGGTACTGGTCAATGTGTATGCCCCGAACTGGGACGATGCGGGTTTTATGCGGCGTATGTTGGGTCGGATCCCAGACTTGGAAGTGGGGGGCCTGATAATGGGGGGAGACTTTAACACAGTGCTGGATCCGGCACAGGATCGCTCCAGGTCTGGGACGGGTAGGAAGCCGGCGGCGGCTAGAGTGCTGAGGGGGTTTATGGACCAGATGGGAGGGGTGGACCCTTGGCGATTTGCAAGGCCGGGGGCTAGGGAATTCTCATTCTTCTCACATGTCCATAAGGCTTATTCCCGAATCGACTTTTTCATTCTGAGTAGGGCGCTGATAGCGAGAGTAGAGGATACTGAGTACTCGGCAATAGCCATTTCGGACCACGCCCCGCATTGGGTGGACTTGGAGATGGGGTAGGAGAGGGACCAGCGCCCGCTGTGGCGCTTGGAGGTTGGGCTGTTGGCGGACAAGGAGGTGAGCGAGCGGGTCCGAGGAAGTATGGAGAGGTACTTGGAGACCAACGGCAATGGGGAGGTCCGAGTGGGGATGGTATGGGAGGCACTGAAGGCGGTGGTGAGGGGAGAGCTGATCTCCATTCGGGACCACAAGGAGAGGAGGGAGCGTGTGTGAGGGAGAGGCTGGTGGGGGAGATGGTGAGGGTAGACAGGAGGTATGCGGAGGAGCCCGAGGAAGGATTGTTGAGGAAGAGGCGTAGCCTCCAGGCCGAATTTGACCTAGTGACCACCAGGAAGGCGGAGGTGCAGTGGAGGAAGGCACAGGGGGCGATTTACGAGTATGGCGAAAAGGCAAGCCGGATTCTGGTGCATCAGCTTCGGAAGCGGGACGCAGCTAGGGAGATCGGGGGAGTTAAGGACAGGGAAGGGAGTATGGTACGGAGTGCGGTTGGCATTAATGGGGTCTTCAGGGACTTTTACGAGGAATTGTACCGATCCGAGCCCCCACGGGAGAAGGGAGAGATGGGCCGCTTCCTGGACCAATTGAGGTTTCCAAAGGTGGAAGAGGGACTGGTGGCGGGACTGGGGGCCCCGATTGGGCTGGAGGAGCTGATCAAAGGGATAGGAAGCATGCAGGCGGGGAAGGCACCGGGGCCGGACGGTTTCCCGGTCAATTTCTATAAAAAATATATGGACCTGTTAGACCCGCTGTTAGTCAGGACCTTTAATGAGGTAAGGGAGGGGGGGGCTTTGCCCCCGACGATGTCCCGGGCACTGATCTCCTTGATCCTGAAGCGGGACAAGGATCCCCTGCAATGTGGGTCTTACAGACCGATTTCCTTGCTAAATGTAGATGCCAAGGTGCTGACGAAGGTCTTAGCCACGAGGATTGAGGATTGTGTGCCGCAGATGATCCATGAAGACCAGACGGGGTTTGTGAAGGGGAGACAGTTGAACGCAAATGTGCGGAGGCTTTTGAACGTTATCATGATGCCGGCGAGGGAGGGGGAGATAGTGGTGGCGATGGACGCTGAGAAAGCCTTCGATAGGGTAGAGTGGGGGTATCTGTGGGAGGTGCTGAAGAGGTTCGGGTTTGGGGAGGGGTTTGTCAGGTGGGTTAGGCTGTTGTATGAGGTCCCGATGGCGAGTGTGGCCACAAACAGGAGGAAGTCCGAGTACTTTCGGTTGCACCGAGGGACGAGACAGGGGTGTCCTTTGTGCCCCCTGCTCTTCGCACTGGCGATTGAACCCCTGGCTATGGCACTGAGGGAGTCAAGGAACTGGAGGGGGTTGGTGCGGGGTGGGGAGGAGCATAGGGTGTCACTTTATGTGGACGACCTGGCTGCTGTATGTGGCGGACCCAGTGGGAGGAATGCCGGAGGTAATGAGGATTCTTAGAGAATTCGGGGACTTTTCGGGGTACAAGCTCAACATGGGGAAGAACGAGCTGTTCGTAGTTCATCCAGGGGACCAGGAGAGGGGGATTGGCGAGCTCCCACTAAAAAGGGCGGAGAAGAGCTTCAGGTATTTGGGGGTCCAGGTGGCCAGGAGCTGGGGGGCCCTGCATAGGCTTAATTTTACAAGGCCTGTGGAGCAAATGGAGGAGGAGTTCAAGAGGTGTGACGCGTTGCCGCTGTCCTTGGCGGGTAGGGTGCAGTCAATCAAAATGACGGTGCTCCCAAGGTTTTTGTTCCTGTTCCAGCGCCTCCCCGTGTTTATCCCGAAGGCTTTCTTCAGGCGGGTTAACAGGAGTATAATGGGGTTTGTGTGGGCGCGAGGGACTCCGAGGGTGAGAAGGGTGCTCTGGAGCGGAGTAGAGATAGGGGGGGACTGGCGCTGCCCAACCTCTGTGGGTACTACTGGGCCGCCAATGTGACGATGGTGCGCAAGTGGGTGATGGAGGGGGAGGGGGCTGCATCGAAGAGGCTTGAGACGGCGTCTTGTGTGGGTACGAGTCTGGGGGCGCTGGCAGCGGCGCCGCTGCCTCCAAGGAGGTATACCACGAGCCCAGTGGTGGTGGCTGCCCTCAAAATTTGGGGGCAGTGGAGGCGGCACAGGGGGGGAAGTTGGGGCCTTGGCGTGGACCCCATTACGGGGGAACCACCGGTTCGCCCCAGGAAGAACAGGTGGAGGGTTTTCGGGTGGCACAGGGCAGGGATACGAAAGTTGGGGGACCTGTTTGTGGACGAGAAGTCCGCGAGCCTGGGTGAGCTGGAGGAGAAGTACGGGCTCCCCCTGGGGAACACCTTCAGGTACTTACAGGTAAGGGCGTTTGCCAGACGGCAGGTGGTGGAATTCCCGCGGCTACTGCCGCACACAGTACAGGACAGGGTGCTCTCGGGGGGGGGGGGGGGGGGGGGGGCGGGCAGGAGTGGGGAAGATCTCGGAAACTTACCAGGTGATGCAGGAGGAGGAGGAGGCCTCGGTGGTGGAGGTAAAAGGTAAGTGGGAGGAGGAGTTTGGAGAGGAAATTGAGGAAGGGACTTGGGCAGATGCCCTGGGGAGGGTGAACTCTTCCTCATTGTGCGCGAGGCTCAGCCTCATACAGTTTAAGGTGCTGCACAGGGCACACATGACCGGGACAAGGATGAGTCGGTTTTTTGGGGGTGAGGACAGATGTGTTAGCTGCTCAGGGAGCCCAGCAAGTCACACCCATATGTTCTGGGCATGCCCAGCGCTGGA
Organism: Scyliorhinus torazame; assembly: GCF_047496885.1. Lineage (NCBI taxonomy): Eukaryota > Metazoa > Chordata > Chondrichthyes > Carcharhiniformes > Scyliorhinidae > Scyliorhinus > Scyliorhinus torazame. Next base: position 9,354,639 of record NC_092737.1, read on the forward strand.
GGAATTTTGGAAGGGCGTAGCGAGGACGGTGTCGAGGGTGGTAGGATCCAGGGTCAAACCGGGCTGGGGGCTCGCAATATTTGGGGTGGCAGAGGAGCCGGGAGTGCAGGAGACGAAAGAGGCCGGTATTCTGGCCTTTGCATCCCTGGTAGCCCAGCGAAGGATTCTTCTTCAGTGGAAAGATGCGAGGCCCCCAAGCGTGGAATCCTAGATCAGTGATATGGCAGGGTTCATTAAATTGGAGAGGGTGAAATTCGCTTTGAGAGGGTCGGTACAAGGGTTCTTTAGGCGGTGGCAACCGTTCTTAGACTTTCTGGCAGAACAATAGACATTGGTCAATGGCAGCAGCAGCTCGCGGGGGGGGGGGGGGGGGGGGGAAGGTTTACTTTATTACTGTTTTTGTTATTTACACTGAAGGGTCTGAGGGGGTGTATACACCTGTTGTCTTAAGCCGGGGTGTTAATGTTAATTTATTATTTATGTACAGGGGGGGGTAGGTTTTTGGGGGTTGCTTTTCTAGATTGTGTTTTGTACTTAACCCTGCTGGGTTCTTTTTTTTTCTCATTTTGTTATTGATATTTTATGAAAACGTTTAATAAAAATTATTTTACATTTTTGTTTAAATGATGGATACTGGGTGTGTTGCCATTAAGTTGACATGAGGATATGAGGGGCTATGTTGAGGTTGGTAGGGAGCTTGAGTTGGCATGGAGGATAGAAGGGCCATGGGAAGTGGATGTGGCACATGATTTGATATTGAGTTGCCATGTGGGAATAGGAGGGGCATGGGGGCGCATATCATGTGAGGGATGAAGAGCCTATAATCATCTAAAACAAGTGGGATAAAGTCCCAGAGAAGCAAGGCGGACTTTCTAACCAACCTGCCTTGGCGACATTACATCCTCTTCTGGGCTTTGTAGGCCTGGCTCTATCACGCACCTGTCCCTGTGTAGCAAAAACTTTGCGATTTGGATGAATTTTTAGTATGGAAAAACCAGCGAGTCGGAAAATTTCCTTACTGGAGCTATTTGCCTTCGTAGCCAAACTCTGGCCTAAGTGTTTCTTTTTATGTATTAAATGATAGCCTCTAATTGACCATTAACCAATCAGTTAGCCTCTAACTGAACAACTAGCTTCTAATTGAGCCATTACAACTTGCATTTATTTAGCACCATTAATGCAATAATATATCCCAAGGCACTGGTTCACAGTGGGTAGCAGTGCTGCCTCACAGCGCCAGAGACCCAGGTACAATTCTGACCTTGGGTGATTGTGTGGAGTTTGCATATTCTTCCCATGACTGTGTGTTTCCTCCAGATGCTCCTGTTTCCTCCCACAATCCAAAGATGTGCTGGTTAGGTGGATTGGCCATGCTAAATTGCCCCTTAGTGTCCAAAGATGTGTAGGTTAGGATATGGGGATAGGGCAGGGGAGTGGGCTTGGTCATATGCTCTTTCGGAGGGTCGGTGCAGACTTGATGGGCCTTCTGTAATGTAGGCATTCTATGATGATAGTAAAACAAAATGTGACATATAAAGAGATAACTGGGATCCAATAAAAGTAATTGAGCATGTGGTGATGGATGAATGATAATTAGTGCGAGTTAGGCTATGGTGGTAAAGTTTTAATTACCTCAACTTTACGGAGTGTAAAACACAGGAGGCAGAGCAAGAATGCATTAAAATAATCTGGAGTAATAGAGGCATAGTTGAGGGCTCCAGCTGAGGCAGGGACGAATGGGTTATGTTACAGAAGTGGAAATAGACAGACTTCTAACACCACGGCTATGTGGTCCAAAGCTTATCTTGGGGTCATATTTAACACTTAAATGTGTTAAATATGGTGGTGAGGTGGAGCTGGGTGTCATCAGAGTACATGTGGAGACTGAAGATGTGATTTTGGATGATGTTACCAAGGACAGCATATAGATGAGAAATAGGAGATAGCTAATGTTACAACCTTTCAGCAAGAACGCAAATTAACCTAAGTATTTAGCTTCTAACTGACCCAGTAAAGAACTATTCCCCCATGGAGCCTTAGCAGGACATGCTAGGTTAGACATGTAATCATACATTGTGTGTTATATGATAACGGCATGAGTGGTCTGCTAGTAATGGTGAATTTTTCATTTCAACTTTTCCCAGCTGTGACATGACTGGTGATTACTGGCATTTTGGAGATTCCTGCAGCATCTCGATTCATAAGAATGGATTGATAGGTGGTTTATCAGCAGCATTCATTTTGCTTCTCCTGGCCCACATAGTCTACATGGCATGGTTTATAAAGACAAGAAAACAATTCCACAGAAAAAGGTACTGTAAAATATAACCATCTAAATCACGAAACTGTTGGCTCTGTAACTTTGCAAATTCAAGTCAAATAGATAACGAGAAACCAATTCAAATATAAATTGAGAGAAATATCAAGCAGTGAATTTTAGCAGCCAAGGGGTGGTGGGTTTTTATGATTTCAAGGAGTTTAAACCCTGAAATTGATATTAGGTTGGGATCCTTAAATATCCCACTTTCATCTAGGTTTTCTCAGGGAGGGATCCCAGGCCAGGCTTGGCACATTTGAAGCCAAAGTACTTCTTCCTTCAGAGATTGTTATCACTGCTCAACAGGTGGACTTCAATTTCATGGAAGGCACTTGGTTCACCTACAGCTACACTTCCAGCCCTCACTGCAGCATTACAGCACCTTATCCACCTCTGTCTCTTTCCCTGTGATGAGGGGCAAGAGCAGAAGCAACACCATCGCCAAGAGTACCACCAGCAGCAAAACAGCTCCAATAGGAAGCGAGGATAGCCAATGAGATCCAGTTGGAGGAAGGCGAGACTCCCCACACAGGATCCACAGCAAAGAATAAATTCTCCCAAAATGTTCGAGCACCATAGCTGGGGTGTTTTTCATGCCAAATGGCATAACTTTGAATTGATATATATCATCTGGAGTCACAAAAGCTGAAATCTCCTTCGCCCTTTCAGATAAAGGTACCTGCCAGTAACCTTCAGGTAAATCCAGTTTAGAAATAAAAGCTGATTGTCCCACTTTCTCAATGCAATCCTACAAACGTGGAATAAGATAAGAATCCGTTCTTGTAATTGCATTAACCTTTCTATAGTCCACCCACAACCGTTGGGTACCATCTGGTTTTGGAACCATCACTATGGGTGAACTCCATTGGCTGCAACCCACTTCAATTATGCCATTTTGAAGCACACTCTCAATCGCTTTGTTAACCTGTGCCAATTTTAAAGGGTTAAGTCTGTATGGATGTTGTTTGATTGGAACAGCATTTCCCATATCTACATCATGTATAGCCATTTCAGTACTTCCCAATTTATCTACACAAACCTGCCCACGTGATATCAATAACTCTTTCAGGTCAGCCCATTTTTCCTCTGGAAGGTAATTCAACAATTTATCCCAATTTTTAAGAACATCCACGTTTTCCAATTTAATTTGAGGTATGTCAAATTCACAGTCATCTGGATTTGGTTCGTCACTTTGCGTTTGAATATTAAAACCTCCTCCTTTTTCTCTCCTTCCCTTTCAAAGTACCTTTTAAGCATATTTACATGACCCACTCGGTGAGTCTTCCTTCTATCTGCCGTTCTTACCACATAATTCACCTCACTTAATTTCCTTTCAATCTGATAAGGTCCACAAAACCTTGCTTTTAAAGATTCACCTACCACTGGTAACAACACTAAAACTTTATCTCCACTGGCAAAACTACGAACTTTGAATTTCTTGTCCGCTACCTGTTTCATCACATGTTGTGCAATTTTTAAATGCTGTCTAGCCAATTCACCTGCTCTATTTAATCGTTCCTTAAAATTTGGCACGTAATCCAATAATGTAAGTTCCGATTTCTCACTCACCAATTTTTCCTTAATCAATTGAAGTGGTCCTCTTACCTCATGACCAATAATTAGTTCAAAAAGAATGAATTTGGTTGACTCAAACAATACGAATGGAATTCCTTTATCCCAAGCCTCTGGATAATCTTGACAATAAGCCCTCAACATTGTCTTTAATGTCTGATGCCACCTTTCTAACGCTCCCTGCGATTCTGGATGGAACACAGTTGATTTAAATTGTTTTATTTCTAAGCAATCCATAACTTCTTTGAATAACTTTGAGGTAAAATTTGATCCTTGATCCGTTTGTATTTCTGTGGGTAGTCCATATCTAGTAAAGAATTTAAGTAACTCCTCCACAATCTTTTTAGCTGTAATATTGCGTACTGGAATGGCCTCTGGAAACCGAGTAGACACATTGACTATAGTCAAAAGATATTGATTCCCACTTTTTGTTTTAGGAAGCGGTCCGAGGCAATCAATTCAGACCCTTGAAAAAGATTCCTCAAATGCTAGAATGGATATTAATGGCACTGGTTTTATCACTGCTTGAGGTTTCCATATCACTTGACATGTATGACATGATCATCAAAATTTAGCTACATCTTTTTATAGTCCAGACCAATAAAAAATATTTTTGGATTTTAGCTTGCGTTTTCCTTACTCCCAAATGACCTCCCACTGGTACCTCATGTGCTACTCGCAACACCTCCTTTCTATATCCTCCCGGCAATACCATTTGATGAACTTCTGCAAACTTTTCATCCGCCTGCATATGTAAAGGTCTCCATTTTCTCATCAAGACATCACTTTTACGTTAATAACACTTCGGTATACACTCAGATTCCTCTTCCGTATATGCTTTCTGATACATCCGTTTTAGTTCCATATCTTTCTGTTGTAACTTCGGCAATTTTCCTGAACTAAAAGTATCTGCCTCATCCTCCACTTGTTCTTGTTCTTTTCCAACCATCTGATCAAAAATCATTTCTGATAATTGAACTTCAACTTGATCTTCACTCTTTGATTTCTCCTCTTGTCTTAACCTGTGACTTTGCGACCTTGTTGCTACACAATCTGGAAAAATCCCAGCATATTCGTCCTTCAACACTTCAGTTGTCTGATTTTCCACTGGCTTATCAACCACAGTAGGCATCACTCCCATCTGTGATCCAGCTATATCATTACCCAAGATAAACTGTATTCCTGGACAGGATAGTTTCTCTATTACTCCTACTACCACTTCACTACTCTTCATTGGACTTTCCAACCTTACCTTATATAATGGAACACTACTCTTCTCACTCTGAATTCCACATATTACCAACCTTTCTGGCAATATTCTTCCCAAACTACATAACTCATCATCTTTTCCCTTAAAGATTGACTAGCTCCCGTACCTCTTAAAATTGTGACTTCTTGACCTGCTCCTTCTGATACACAAGTAAACTTTACCCACACAAGTAAATTCTTTAAAGAGATCTGGCACATTCTTATCAATCACCTCTTGATTAGGCTGTACAATCGTTTGTACCTCCTTCGCTTCACTTGGGCTTTCCTTTACCACTTTAACAAACCCCACTGTCTTATCCTGTTTTACCACAGCAGCCTTCCCAGTTCTTTCCTTCAACCACCAACACTGTGAATTTACGTGGCCTAGTTTATTACAGTGAAAACATTTGAAACTTTTCATTTCTCTTCCATCCTCCTGGATTTCTTTTTTAATCTGAGGTACACACTCCTTATTATCTCTCATCAGATCTCCTTTAGCTCTACCACTTGAGTATTTCTCTTTTACCCAGTTCCTATCCCTCACAGGCTGAAACTGATGTCGGAAACCAAGCTTTCTGATTTATATGTTTGAACAGGGGCTGTTTAGCACAGGGCTAAATCACTGGCTTTGAAAGCAGACCAAAACAGGCCAGCAGCACGGTTCAATTCCTGTAACAGCCTCCCTGAACAGGTGCTGGAATGTGGCGACTAGGGGTTTTCACAGTAACTTCATTTGAAGCCTACTTGTGACAATAAGCGATTTTCATTTCATTTCATGAACGAATTCATAATCATCTGCCATTTCTTCTGCTAACCTCGCAGTTTTAACCCTCTGCTCTTCCACGAGTTCTCATTACATCAGGAATTGAATTTTTAAACTCCTCCAAAAGTATAATTTTTCTGAGAGCTTTATACGTTTGGTCTATTTTCAAAGCCCTTATCCACCTATCAAAATTACTTTGTTTGATCTTTTCAAACTCCATGTATGTTTCACCAGGTTCTTTCCTTAAATTTCTAAACCTTTGTCTGTCAGCTTCAGGCACTAGTTCATATGCACCTAAGATGGATTTTTTCACCTCCTCATACATCCCAGATACCTCCGCTGATAGTGATGCAAACACTTCACTAGTCCTATCTACCAGCTTTGTTTGAATCAGTCATACACACATATCTGGTGGCCATTTCATTTGTTTAGCCACCTTCTCAAATGAAATGAAAAAGGCTTCGAACTCCTTCTCATCAAACCTTGGCAATGCTTGGACATAATTAAATAAATCCCCACCAAACCTTTGACTATGACACTCTTATTTTTATCATCATCACTATCCTTCAACTGTACGTTTCCCTTTACATCCACCAATTTTAACTGACTGTCATGTTTCATGGCCATTTTCTGAAGTTTAAACTCTCTCTTTTTCCCTTTCCTCCCTCTCTTTTCCTTTTTCCCTGATTTGTACTTCCCTTTCTCTTTAGAACATAGAACATAGAACAATACAGCGCAGTACAGGCCCTTCGGCCCACGATGTTGCACCAAAACAAAAGCCATCTAACCTACACTATGCCCTTATCATCCATACGTTTATCCAATAAACTTTTAAATGCCCTCAATGTTGGCGAGTTCACTACTGTAGCAGGTAGGGCATTCCACGGCCTCACTACTCTTTGCGTAAAGAACCTACCTCTGACCTCTGTCCTATATCTATTACCCCTCAGTTTAAAGCTATGTCCCCTCGTGCCAGCCATTTCCATCCGCGGGAGAAGGCTCTCACTGTCCACCCTATCCAACCCCCTGATCATTTTGTATGCCTCTATTAAGTCTCCTCTTAACCTTCTTCTCTCCAACGAAAACAACCTCAAGTCCATCAGCCTTTCCTCATAAGATTTTCCCTCCATACCAGGCAACATCCTGGTAAATCTCCTCTGCACCCGCTCCAAAGCCTCCACGTCCTTCCTATAATTTCTTTTTGTTCTGCTGGGGCTATCCTTTCTTTGTTTCTTTCTTCTCTCTCCTTTTCTTTTTCCTCTCTCTTTTTTTTCTTTTTCCCGGATCTGTACCTCCCTTTCTCTTTCTTTTCTCTCATTTCATATTTAAGCTGCTTTAATTCTTTTTCATGTTCAAGTTACTTGACTGTAATTGAATTTTTGCCATTTCTAATGAGTCAGACTGTATCTCAGGCAATTTTAAATGCTCAGCTCACCTTAAGTACCTCTTCTTTTCATATTCTGTCAGGTAATGTTAACTGCAATGTTTTTGTCAAATCTAAAAGCCTATTTTTAGTCTCTGTTCGTAGGGTACTGCGTGTCACTGTCTCCACCCCCATAAACTTCAGAGCCTCTGAAAGAACCATTGTCTACACAACACTCCCTACTTAAACTGGAATACCACACTTGAAAAGCAAACACAATATGCTCACCCCTCACTGTCTTTAAGTTCACAAAGCCAACCCAATAGATAGACTTTATCCCTCTATTGAGCCCCCAATTTATATGGGCCAGGGTTTTGAGAACCCCAAAGTGTATCATGGCGTTCACCTGACCCGCAACTTTTAATAGAGTGTGGTTATGGGGAGCACAAGAACTCACTTTACAGGTGTGGTGCAAAAGAGAGCTAAAAGTATTTTTTAAACAAAAAACAATGTTTATTCGCTGAATCCCATTAACATTTTTAAACACACACAGTAAACATCTTAGCAACCATCAACTAAACTATTCCCCCCCCAAAGAATATAGTACTCTATAAGTAACCCTTAATCTTTCCTTACAACATCCATAAGATAAAAGCCCCTTTTTAACAACAGAAATCAGGTTTAAATTCACTACTGAGAGCAGTTATCACTTTGAAATCCTCAAATGATCTGGAGACAGTCATTAGATTGCAGAGAGACATCCTTATACAGCTGTTTGCTTTACCTGTAGCTATCCAGCTCTCAAAACAAAACTAATGTTAGGTCGTGCCTCACAAACCTTATTGAGTTCTTTAAGAAGGTGACCAAACAGGTGGATGAGGGTAAAGCAGTTGATGTGGTGTATAAGGATGTCAGTAAAGTGTTTGATAAGGTTCCCCATGATAGGCTACTACAGAAAATACGGAGGCATGGGATTCAGGGTGATTTAGCAGTTTGGATCAGAGATTGGCTAGCTGGTAGAAGACAAAGGGTGGTGGTTGATGGGAAATGTTCAGACTGGAGTCCAGTTACTAGTGGTGTACCACAAGGATCTGTTTTGGGGACACTGCTGTTTGTCATTTTTATAAATGACCTGGAGGAGGGCGTAGAAGGATGGGTGAATAAATTTGCAGATGACACTACCGTGGGGCAGCACGGTAGCATTGTGGATAGCACAATTGCTTCACAGCTCCAGGGTCCCAGGTTCGATTCCAGCTTGAGTCACTGTCTGTGCGGAGTCTGCACATCCTCCCCGTGTCTGCGTGGGTTTACTCCGGGTGCTCCGGTTTCCTCCCACAGTCCAAAGATGTGCAGGTTAGGTGCATTGGCCATGATAAATTGCCTTTAGTGTCCAAAATTGTCCTTAGTGTTGGGTGGGGTTACTGGGTTATGGGGATAGGGTGGAGGTGTTGACCTTGGGTAGGGTGCTCTTTCCAAGAGCCGGTGCAGACTCGATGGGCTGAATGGCCTCCTTCTGCACTGTAAATTCTATGATAATGTAAATTCTATGAAAGTCGGTGGAGTTGTGGACAGTGCGGAAGGATACAGAGGGACATAGATAAGCTGCAGCGCTGGGCTGCGAGGTGGCAAATGGAGTTTAATGCAGAAAAATGTGAGGTGATTCATTTTGGAAGGAATAACAGGAAGACAGAGTACTGGGCTAATGGTAAGATTCTTGGCAGTGTGGATGAGCAGAGATCTCGGTGTCCATGTACATAGATCCCGGAAAGTTGCCACCCAGGTTGAGAGGGTTGTTAAGAAGGTGTACGGTGTGTTAGCTTTTATTGGTAGAGGGATTGAGTTTCGGAGCCATGAGGTCATGTTGCATTTGTACAAAACTCTGGTGCGGCCGTATTTGGAGTATTGCATGCAATTCTGGTCGCCGCATTATAGGAAGGATGTGGAAGCATTGGAAAGGGTGCAGAAGAGATTCTACCAGAATGTTGCCTGGTATGGAGGGAAGATCTTATGAGGAAAGGCTGAGGGACTTGAGGCTGTTTTCGTTAGAGAGAAGGTTAAGAGGTTACTTAATTGAGGCATACAAAATGATCAGAGGATTGGATAGGGTGGACAGTGAGAGCCTTTTTCCTCGGATGGTGATGTCTAGACCGAGGGGACATAGCTTTAAATTGAGGGGAGATAGATATAGGACAGATGTCAGAGGTAGGTTCTTTTCTCAGAGTAGTAAGGGCGTGGAATGCCCTGCCTGCAACAGTAGTGGACTCGCCAACACTAAGGGCATTCAAATGGTCATTGGATAGACATTGGATAGACGATAAGGGAATAGTGTAGATGGGCTTTAGAGTGGTTTCACAGGTCGGCGCAACATCGAGGGCCGAAGGGCCTGTACTGCGCTGTAATGTTCTATGTTCTGTAGCTGTCTGCTCAAAAACGAAAGTGAAAGACAGACAGCCCAGCTCCACTCACTCTCTGGCATCACTGCAGCCATATGACAAACACCCATTTCTTAAAGGTATACCCACTGCAGCTATTCGATAAACACCCATTTCTTAAAGGTACTCGCACATGAAAATTTGATGTGTGACGCATCGGCGTACGGAATTGCCGCCATCCTTTCCCACCGCATGGGTGACGGCCAGTACCAATAGCTTTTGCCTCAAGATGTTGACAGCTGCATTACGCAATTATGCCCATGTAAAAAACGTCTGGCGGCATCTTCTGAGTTAAATGCTTCCACCAATATGTTTACGGCCACCATTTTTTCATAATATCAGATCATAAGCCACTGCTTCGTCTCTTTTGCAAGGATAAGGTGGTCCCGTTGATTTCCCAGAAGTGGGCTCCACTATTGGCTGCGTACCAGATACTTGTTCAGACATCGTCCGGGCACGTCAATTGCGAATTTGACGAGTTAAGTCAGCTCCAAGTGCCCTTAGCCTCGTTGGATCTGCCCACGGCCGATGAAATGGTGACTGTCCTCAATTTTGGTTATATCTGGTGCAACATGGCAACAGCATCCAGTGGAGTTGAAGTTTTTTTTGTCCAAGATGTTGGAATTGACCATCAAAGACGGTATCCTCCTGTGGGGCACAAGAATCATCACCTCTGCGAAAGGGCAACCGTTAGTTCTAAAAAACTTCATGCTGCTCATCTGAACATTTCCAAAATTAAAATTCTGTGCAGGAGTTAGAGGTCTACAAACCATTGAGCGGCTGCACGTATCTTTCTCCGCCCACGGATTACCGGAAGTGTTCAATACAGATAACGGGACCTCATTTACGAGGTTGGGGTTAGCTGCCTTTGTGAAGGTGAATGGAATCTGCCATGTGCCCTATCATCCAGCGTCGATTGGACTGGTGGAATGTGCCATACAAACTGTGAATTGGGGCCTGAAGAAACAAACCACAGGTTTGATGGATATCAGGCTGGAATGCTTCTTCTTTTTGCATAGGACGACTCATCATGCTATCACAAGGGTGTCCCCGGCCGAAATGTTGTTGGGTTGCCAACTCCGTTGGGTTTTTTGCTACACGACACCCGACATCAGCGCGAAAATGCAGAGCACACAAGATCTCCAGGAGCACTGACCGAATAGGAATCGTCTTCTTTGATGTTTCTCACCTGACGAGGCAGCCAATGCCCGTAACTTTGGTGAAGGTCCTCGTTAGCTTCCTGGGCTGTCGTTCTTCAAACCTTTCCTGTTTCATACCAGACTCGTGTTCGAGGTCAGCTTATGCAGCATCACCTTGACCATCTTTAAGCTCAGCAGTCTTCCCCCTCGGGGGAACTCTGCCTCACTCCGGCGAGCCACTTGGACAGTTCCTGGGGGGAACACCACCCCTGTCCTTTGATGGCTCCGGTTCCACAGTCTGCACACTCGACTGCTTCCCATGGTACCAAAATGCCCGGGGATGGATTCTCCAAAAATGGGGCTAAGTCCTTTCCTTCATAAAGTCAAGAGCGATTCTCCTATCTGCAGGGGGCTAGCAGTGCCTCGAGGAGCTGTTCGCAGCTTTGTCTGTGGAAACGGCCCCCGAACGTCCGGTCGGGAATCCACGCATGCCCACGGCGGTGGCTTGCAGCAGCCGCGTCATGCGACATGGCGGACTCGGACCACGGACCAACATCGACAATGTAGGCCCTCCCGAGATAGCGCATGCCCGTGGATCTGAGCCGCCCGATCGCCGCCCCGGCCACCCATGAGGCCCCACCCCCACCCCCACCCCACTGCTTGATCCCGAGTCCACAGCCGCCACCCGATGTTCCTGACAGGCAATATGTGGTTAGAGCCATGCCGTCGGGAACTCAGCCAGTTTTGCCCGGAGAATCGCTGGGGGGGGGGCCTCTGTCAATGGCCCCAGCCACGCTGCGTAATACGCGCACGTGCAATTTTCCGATCCAGGGACCGGAGAATTGCGGGTGTGGCGCCGGCCATGTTCCCCGCGTAAAAATGGATTGTCCATCCCCGTGCCAAAAGCGATTTCAGCGGGGCTGCGGAGAATCCAGCCTCTGATGTCTGGTCGTCTGATTCCCATATGGAGTCATAGACTCTGGGATCTCTGACTCAGATGTCGTAGTTTGTCCACCTTCGAAGGGTTCTCTGCCTCGGTGGTCCAGCTGCAAGTATCGTTCTCTGGCTCGTTATACACCAGCTGATCTGGACCCACTGCCAGTCAATGGTGTACCAAAGTCAAAGCATCTACTCACCCGCCACCATTGGGACTCCTCGGTTTCTTCTGAATCTTTCTTGTCATCGATGCTAACTTCTTCTTTGTCCGCTCCTTGTCTTCATCATCCACACCGTTCCATATGGGGATCTTCAGACCTTGCCGGGGAGGGGTGTAATAACCTGCAGAGAGTACACGGGCTGGCTTGATTATTTTCCCCATGTGGCTCGACGAGTTAACTATGGGGGTACTACCATGTGTAAATAATATCAACCAGATAGGAACTGACCGACAGAGAGAGAGGACCCAGTGAAGTCTAACCAGGCACCTTTGTAAATAGTACGTATGATAATTAAACGTTTTCTTTATGTTACTCGTCTGACTCCCTTTGTCTTTATTAAAGAGTATTCCTGGTGTCATTCTCCAAATGCACAACATTACGCATGCCTCCTTGTTTGGATCCTTTTCTTCCCCAACCTGGCAAAGCTCACTTTTCTTTTCAGCGACTCTTCTGCCAGCCTTCACTGCAGCATTAGAGTGTTTATATGCCTCCACCTTGAGCCCACTGATGAGGGGCAAGAGTAGAGACAACATCACATGTCCACAGCATGGCTTTCAGGTTAAGAGTGAGAAACGTGGAGAGAAAGCCTCCCAGATTCCCTCCCAATTCTTGTGGCTCCAAAAGTCAAAGTTCTGGTGAACATTGTAATCTTTCAACTAGGAATCCTACGATAAAGCCATCCTGTCCATCCTCCCTGATTGGTCGGGGAATCCAGAGGTGGGTTGCTCATTTAAAATTCAAGAAAACAGCCTTGACAAAGTTCATTACTTAATGAAATAGTTCCAGACACATTTCAAGAAATTCCACCCAAATCTCTGGAAATTGCCTCTGCCCTTGTGAAATGCTGCACCATCTTTGCCAGGAGAGATTCAGGATACACACACCCAGGAATGTTTAAATATTACAACATTAGCACAATTTGTTTGGACTACTATGTACCATTCTGTTTGCCGCATTACAGGAAGGATATTGTACTTATGAAAAAGATAAAGGGATAAACCAGAATGATAGAGCGGTTGGATTATGAGAAGAAATTACATATAGTGTGCAAAGAAAAGATTGAAAAATGCCATGGCCGAGATCCTCTCTTGCGACTCCGCCCCTCTACCGTTGCTAGCGAGGATGGAGATTTTTAGATGTTGTTCCCTGGCAGTGGGATTCTCGACTCCCGCTGCTTGTCAATAGGATTTCCCATTGAAGCCACCACATGCCGCAGGGAAACCCGCGGGCAGGGGTGTGCTGCCATCGAGACTAGAGAATCCCGTCGCCAGCTAACGGCCGTAACATCTCGCCCATGGTCTAATTGCTATTTTTCAGGTTCTGAAGGCACAATATAATTTCGACCATGGCAAGCTCTTTTCAACTTGATCAAAAGGAAGGAAAATTGAAAACTTATCAATAGCAATTTTAATTAGCCAGTTGTCAATCATGGAACAGGCTCCACAGGGAGATTGTAGAAAGTTACTATTTATTCATTCATGTGCCCATTAGATCATTTCTTTCAGAAAATAGCATTTTAGGATAGAATGTATGAGTGATTTGTGATATAACATGCTTTCCAAAGCTCTCCACCATTACTATTGAATGGGGAATTCCAGGATATTGGTCCAGTGACAATGAAGGGTGATCCATGTTCACATCAGGATGGTGTGTTACTTGGTCAGGAACCCAGAGGCCATAATACTTCCTGTGTCTTTGCTGCTCTCATCCTTCTCAGTGGGACTGAAGTATGCAGCATTTCCCACACCAGACATTGCCGTGAAATCTTGAACCAAATTGCTACAGTGGTGCGCAAAGTAGAAAATAGTGCGTTAACCCAGCTGGTCAACTAATCCCCTGCAAAATATTGCTTTAATTTCCCTTTTATTCAAAGTGCAATTCTCTAACATTTATTTCTTTTAACAGAGAGAACGAACAAAACGGAATTATATTGGCGCACTGGGCACCGGATGATTTTGAATGGCATAATCATGGGACAAACTTTGTGTCTAATACAGAGGCCACAAGCTTTGACAGTAATGTTGATATTTATTATATCTTTTAATTTTATTGGGACTTTACACAAATGTACTATCAATAGAATGATCAAGAATGCATCAAATTTGAATTGGTTGACAGAGAAATGTTGGGGAATGGTTTGAACAAAGAACAAAGAACAAAGAAATGTACAGCCCGGGAACAGGCCCTTCGGCCCTCCAAGCCCGTGCCGACCATGCTGCCCGACTAAACTACAATCTTCTACACTTCCTGGGTCCGTATCCCTCTATTCCCATCCTATTCTTGGAATTTCTTGGTATTTGTCAAGATGCCCCTTAAATGTCACTATCGTCCCTGCTTCCACCACCTCCTCCGGTAACGTGTTCCAGGCACCCACTACCCTCTGCGTAAAAAACTTGCTTTGTACATCTACTCTAAACCTTGCCCCTCTCACCTTAAACCTATGCCCCCTAGTAATTGACTCCTCTACCCCAGGGAAAAGCCTCTGACTATCCACTCTGTCTATGCCCCTCATAATTTTGTAGACCTCTATCAGGTCGCCCCTCAACCTCCTTCGTTCCAGTGAGAACAAACCGAGTTTATTCAACCGCTCCTCATAGCTAATGCCCTCCATACCAGGCAACATTCTGGTAAATATCTTCTGCACCCTCTCTAAAGCCTCCACATCCTTCTGGTAGTGTGGCGACCAGAATTGAACACTATACTCCAAGTGTGGCCTAACTAAGGTTCTATACAGCTGCAACATGACTTGTCAATTCTTATACTCAATGCCCCGGCCAATGAAGGCAAGCATGCCGTATGCCTTCTTGACTACCTTCTCCACCTGTGTTGCCCCTTTCAGTGACCTGTGGACATGTACTCCTAGATCTCTCTGACTTTCAATACTCTTGAGGGTTCTACCATTCACTGTATATTCCCTACCTGCATTAGACCTTCCAAAATGCATTACCTCACATTTGTCCGGATTAAACTCCATCTGCCATCTCTCCGCCCAAGTCTCCAAACAATCTAAATCCTGCTGTATCCTCTGACAGTCCTCATCGCTATCCGCAATTCCACCAACCTTTGTGTCGTCTGCAAACTTACTAATCAGACCAGTTACATTTTCCTCCAAATCATTTATATATACTACAAACAGCAAAGGTCCCAGCACTGCTCCCTATGGAACACCACTGGTCACAGCCCTCCAATTAGAAAAGCATCCTTCCATTGCTACTCTCTGCCTTCTATGACCTATCCAGTTCTGTATCCACCTTGCCAGCTCACCCCTGATCCCGTGTGACTTCACCTTTTGTACTAGTCTACCATGAGGGACCTTGTCAAAGGCCTTACTGAAGTCCATATAGACAACATCCACTGCCCTACCTGCATCAATCATCTTAGTGACCTCCTCGAAAAACTCTATCAAGTTAGTGAGACACGACCTCCCCTTCACAAAACCATGCTGTCTCTCACTAATACGTCCATTTGCTTCCAAATGGGAGTAGATCCTGTCTCGAAGAATTCTCTCCAGTAATTTCCCTACCACCGAAGTAAGGCTCACCGGCCTGTAGTTCCCGGGATTATCCTTGCTACCCTTCTTAAACAGAGGAACAACATTGGCTATTCTCCAGTCCTCCGGGACATCACCTGAAGACAGTGAGGATCCAAAGATTTCTGTCAAAGCCTCAGCAATTTCCTCTCCAGCCTCCTTCAGTATTCTGGGGTAGATCCCATCAGGCCCTGGGGACTTATCTACCTTAATATTTTTGAAGACACCCAACACCTCGTCTTTTTGGATCTCAATGTGACCCAGGCTATCTACACACCCTTCTCCAGACTCAACATCTACCAATTTCTTCTCTTTGGTGAATACTGATGCAAAGTATTCATTTAGTACCTCGCCCATTTCCTCTGGCTCCACACATAGATTCTCTTGCCTATCCTTCAGTGGGCCAACCCTTTCCCTGGCTACCCTCTTGCTTTTTATGTACATGTAATAAGCCTTGGGATTTTCCTTAACCCTATTTGCCAATGACTTTTCGTGACCCCTTATAGCCCTCCTGACTCCTTGCTTAAGTTCCTTCCTACTTTCCTTATATTCCACACAGGCTTCGTCTGTTCCCAGCCTTTTAGCCCTGACAAATGCCTCCTTTTTCTTTTTGACGAGGCCTACAATATCTCTCGTTATCCAAGGTTCCCGAAAATTGCCGTACTTATCCTTCTTCCTGACAGGAACATGCCGGTCCTGAATTCCTTTCAACTGACACTTGAAAGCCTCCCACATGTCAGATGTTGATTTGCCCTCAAACATCCGCCCCCAATCTAGGTTCTTCAGTTCCCGCCTAATATTGTTATAATTAGCCTTCCCCCAATTTAGCACATTCATCCTAGGACCACTCTTATCCTTGTCCACCAGCACTTTAAAACTTACTGAATTGTGGTCACTGTTCCCGAAATGCTCCCTTACTGAAACATCTACCACCTGGCCGGGCTCATTCCCCAATACCAGGTCCAGTACCGCCCCTTCCCTGGTTGGACTGTCCACATATTGTTTTAAGAAGCCCTCCTGGATGCTCCTTACAAACTCCACCCCGTCTAAGCCCCTGTCACTAAGTGAGTCCCAGTCAATTTTGGGGAAGTTGAAGTCTCCCATCACCACAACCCTGTTGTTTTTACTCTTTTCCAAAATCTGTCTACCTATCTGCTCCTCTATCTCCCGCTGGCTGTTGGGAGGCCTGTAGTAAACCCCCAACATTGTGACTGCACCCTTCTTATTCCTGATCTCTACCCATATAGCCTCACTGCCCTCTGAGATGTCCTCCCGCAGTACAGCTGTGATATTCTCCCTAACCAGTAGCGCAACTCCGCCACCCCTTTTACATCCCCCTCTATCCCGCCTGAAACATCTAAATCCTGAAACGTTTAGCTGCCAATCCTGCCCTTCCCTCAACCAGGTCTCTGTAATGGCAACAACATCATAGTTCCAAGTACTAATCCAAGCTCTAAGTTCATCTGCCTTACCCATAATACCTGTTTGAAAACAGAACTCATTGACAATGAACAGCAAGTTGGAGATCATTAAAGTCAACTACACAGATTCAGATTATAAAACAATTGCTGAAACACAGAAGTCAAAAACATCTCAGTTGTTTGATTTTCCACTGGCCTTTCAACCACAATACGTATCACTTATCCAGCTATGTCATTACCCAGGACAAATTGTACCTCTGAAAAAATTAATTTCTCTATTACTCCTATCACCATTTCACCACTTTTCACCAGACTCCTTAACCTTACCTTACATAGTGGCACACTATTCCTTTTACCACTAATTTCATATATTACCACCTTTTCTGACAATAGCCCTTCTGACCTGCATGTCTCCTTATCTCTCACCATTAGAGATTTACTTGCT
Source organism: Scyliorhinus torazame (assembly GCF_047496885.1). Taxonomy (NCBI): domain Eukaryota; kingdom Metazoa; phylum Chordata; class Chondrichthyes; order Carcharhiniformes; family Scyliorhinidae; genus Scyliorhinus; species Scyliorhinus torazame. The sequence continues at coordinate 9,372,025 of NC_092737.1, forward strand.
CCTGTACCCCTAAAGATTTTAAACTCCTTACCTACTCCACCTTATACACACAAGTAAACCTTCGCCTCACAAATAAAATCTTTGTAAAGATCTGGCACCTGCTATCCACCAACCTCTGAACAGGCTGTTAACTCTTCTGCACCTCTTCACTTGCAACCATGGTTTTATTTCCCACTTTAATAAACCCCACTGGCTTATCGTGTTTTAACGAATCTGCCTTCCTAGTACTTTTGTTCAGTTACCAACACTGCAACTTTGTATATCCAACTTCATTGCAATGAAAATATTTAAGTTTTCTTATCTCACTTCCACTATCATAAGTTTCCTTTTTAACCTGAGGGAAACTCTCCTTAATATCTCCAACTAGACCTCCTTTGCCATGCCCGCCTACGGATTTCTCATTTCTCCAGTTTATATCCTTCATAGACTGAAATTGATGCCAAAAACCAAACCTTAATTTATGAACTAATTCAAAATCATCTGCCATTTCTGTCAGTCCAGCAGTTTTAACCTTTTGCTCTTCCACATGAGTTCTAACTACTGCGGCAAGTGAATCTTTAAATTTTGCCAAAATTACCATTTCCCTAAGAGCTCCATATGTTTGGTCTATTGTTAATGCTCTTATCCATCTATCAAAATTGTTTTGTTTGATTCTTTCAAATTCTGTGTATATCTGACCTGGTTCTTTCCTTAGATTTCTAAACTTCTGTCTGTAGGCTTCTGGCACTAATTCATATGCACTTAAAATGGCTTTTCTCACCTCATTATAATCCCTGGATGACAGTGGTGCAAACACTTCACTAGCTCTACCTGCCAACGTTGTTTGAACCTACAATACCCACTTGGTCTTTGGCCACTTCATTATTTACTACTTACTCAAATAAGTTAAAAAGGCATCCATATATTTTTCATCAAACCTCAGGAATGCTCGAATATATTTAAATATATCCCCACTAGACTTTTGACTAGGAAATGTTAATCCTTCCTTTAGACTTTCCTCAACTTCTGCCTTTAACTCCACCTGACAATAAACAAATCCAGTCCAATCCATTTCAAGTTGATATTCTCTTTGCAGTTCCATTTTCCGAAGTTCAAATTCTCTCTTTTTCTTTTGCTTCTGCCATTGCCCCTCTCTCTATTTCCTTGTCCCTTTCTTCCCTTGCTAATCTTTCCTTTTCCACCTCAAGTTTCCTCATTTAAATTGCCTTTTGAAACTCTTTCCTCTTCCTTTCACTTTACCATTTCTTCCATCTCTTTTCCTTCATTTCTAATTGTTTCATTTGTAATTGAATTTTAGCTCATTCTAATGTTTCAGACTGTGTCTCTGGCAAATTTAAATCCTAAACTATCACTTGAATTATCTCCACCTTCCTCGCCCCTTCATGTAAAGTCAACTATAGCTTGTTTGCCAAATCCAAAAGCTTTGTTTTAACCGCCCATTGTAAACCAACCAGAGTGACCTCTTCCACACCCAGGAAATTCTTAGCCATAGAAAGAGCCATTGTACCAGTCACACCCTATTTAAACTGCAACACCTGAAAGAAAGCACTGGTTCCTCACACTCACTGTCTTTAAATTCATCCAACCAGGACGTAATTGTCCCCTCCCCCCCCCCCCCCCCCCTCCCCCCGCCCCCATCAGTGTCAGGCGTGTTAAAAATTATCAGCCCCATATACCTGAATTATTCCTGTCAAAAAATCCATCCATGGCGGCATGCGGCAGTCAGAATGGCATGAAGCAAGACTGGTGTCAAACGTTATGTATCTGGTGGGTAGAACTCCTGAGGGAGCTCGGAGATTATTGTGACACTCAGGAGGGAGGGGTAGTGCCCAGGTATTGCCAGGATAATGCCAGGGTGGTGCCTGGGTAGCATCTGGGTAGTGACAGTTTGAAGCCAGGTGACAGTTTAATGCCAGGAAGTGCCAGGAGGTGCACCTGGGTGAACTGATTTGCTTGCTGTGTGCTGGGGCGGCCTTGAAAATGGCACCCCGCATCATTGAGTGTCTGCCCTATCGGCATGGCGGGTGAATCAGAGGTTTTTTCTGGTGCAGAGCAACATGGCTGAGAAAGTTGCCATTGCCAACAATGGTTTCAATATCAGCTTTCCTGCCCAACATTGGCATTTGCTCATAGTTTTACTGAGACCTTTTTATTGGTTGCCATTACATGGGATTACATGGTCATTCCCAATATTAAATATTAATATAAAACTGTGACTAGAAAATTGTGACAAGAAGTGAAGTTGTAAACAGGGAATGCATGTTCACATCTGGCTTTCAATACAATGCTAATTGTTCTTCAGTGCTGTTGTAAACGAGTCCAGACCAAGTATAGTCTTCAGGTGAATTGTGGTTAGAGGGTAGGTGAGGGTAGGAGATATTTGGACCAGGGTACACAGATATACTTAATGTCCCATTTCTGTCAATATTTTTATATTTCCATATTCGATTCCAATGTCCACATTTATATTGGGAACTGCCCTAAGACTGGAATGATGGCCTCCTGCCCATTGGGACGATCTTCACCTGAAACATGCTGGGATGAATGTTTTGGCGAGCTGAATAACTTGGGAAGTAGAGAGGGCTTTAAACTAAATAGTGGGGGAAGGGATCATGCAAGGAGAGATGTTACAAAGAACAAACAAACAAAGAAATGTACAGCACAGGAACAGGCCCTTCGGCCCTCCAAGCCCGTGCCGACCATACTGCCCGACTAAACTACAATCTTCTACACTTCCTGGGTCCGTATCCTTCTATTCCCATCCTATTCATATATTTGTCAAGATGCCCCTTAAATGTCCCTATCGTCCCTGCCTCCACTACCTCCTCCGGTAGTGAGTTCCAGGCACCCACTACCCTCTGCGTAAAAAACTTGCCTCGTACATCTACTCTAAACTTTGCCCCTCTCACCTTAAACCTATGCCCCCTAGTAATTGACCCCTCTACCCTGGGGAAAAGCCTCTGACTATCCACTCTGTCTATGCCCCTCATAATTTTGTATACCTCTATCAGGTCGCCCCTCAACCTCCTTCGTTCCAGTGAGAACAAACCGAGTTTATTCAATCGCTCCTCATAGCTTATGCCCTCCATACCAGGCAACATTCTGGTAAATCTCTTCTGCACCCTCTCTAAAGCCTCCACATCCTTCTGGTAGTGTGGCGACCAGAATTGAACACTATACTCCAAGTGTGGCCTAACTAAGGTTCTATACAGCTGCAACATGACTTGCCAATTCTTATACTCAATGCCCCGGCCAATGAAGGCAAGCATGCCGTATGCCTTCTTGACTACCTTCTCCACCTGTGTAGCCCCTTTCAGTGATCTGTGGACCTGTACTCCTAGATCTCTTTGACTTTCAATACTCTTGAGGGTTCTACATGTTGGGTGCGATTTACTGGCCTCGTTGCACTCGACTTGGTACCGTGACTAGGCTGTTGAATCTCACAAGAGGCCTCTCATGGGATTCGTCTCGCGAGATTCAACGGTATCTCGTGAGGCATCGGGATCTGGATCCCGCCAGTTCTGGAACAGATCCAGATATGCATATTTAAATGAGCCAAATGCACTCGCTGGATTCTCCTAGCCCCTGGGAACTAACGGCCTCCCCAGCAAGACCTCATCCAGACTCTGTTCAGTACTGATCAATACAAACATGGACCAGGTGTAATGATACCTGGAGGGTTTCCCAGGCCATTGGAGACAGCTGGGTAGTGGGGGCACGGAAGGATAGCCCCTTGGCTCTCCCTCTGGACTCGGGCATATTGACACTGCCAGCCTGGCACCTTGGCACAGCCATCCTGGAACTGCCAAGGTGCCCAGATGGCACTTCCAGACTGGCAGTGGCACTGCCAGGGTACCATGCTGGCAGTGCCAAGTTGCCCAGGTGGCATTTTGCCCACGCTGGGGATCGGCCCGGGCGTGCTCTGCATTATGAGGTGGGGTGCGGGGGCTCACGGACCCCCCCAACAGGTGGGTTGGGATGTTGGGGAGGTGCAGAGTTTGCTTCGGGAGGTTGGGAGATCGGGACGCCGATTTTAAAAGAAATACAACTGAGTGCGGCCTCGGCGGGGCGTTCCCCATTGAGGCCCAAACAAAAGCCAGTGCCGTTACAGTGCCACTAATCCAGCCCAGAGCGGACTCTCTTTTTTTCATTAGATCGCACCCAACGTGTACAGTTTGGTCTCCTCGCCTTATGTGAAAAAGGATATAATTGCTTCAGAAGGAATTTAAAGAAGGCCCACTCGGCTCATTCCTGGGATGAATGTCTAATTTTATCATAGACCCAATCTGTTCAATACCTATTGTAGTTGAGAAGAATAAGACCTTAATGAAACATATATCCTAAGGGGAACTGATTGAGTGGAACTCCCTGGAATCTTCAAACTTTCTTCCTAATAATCCTATAGGTGTACTTATTTTACATGGCCTGCAGCAGTTCAAAAAGGCAGCTCACCAAGGCAATTAGGGATGGGAAATCTAAGCTGGCCTAGCCAGCAACATCCACACTTCATGAAAGAATAATAAAAAAGATACCAGGAGAATGTTTCCTCTTGTGGTGAAGACTAGAACGAGGGGGCACAGTTTAAATGAGAGGACTTGCTTTTAAGGTGGAAACGAGAAGAATCTTTTCTCTCAGGGGGTCATTATCACTTCCCCAGAAAACAGTGGAGGCTGGGTCATTAAATTTATTCAAGGCTGAGTTGGGTACATTTTTGATGGACAAGCAGACAGGAAAGTGGTGTTGAGACTACAATCAGATTCAGAACAACCATGATCTTATCAAATGAAGGGCTGAATGGTTTACTGCTGCTCTTAAGCCCCATGTCCCTGTATTTGTGCTAGCATTGCAATGCTGAGAGTAATTACAGCATGAAAAGTTTACATGTCCAGTTCCCATTACAAATGCGGCTAAACTTGCAGATGACAGGAAGTGCATATAAATATAAGTTTCTTTTAATTTACAGAAATAAAATATTTATCTCTTTCTTTTGTAGGTGAAAATCCACGGATTAATCATTATGACTACATTTCCAAACTGTAAAGCATATGTATCGCTCATTTTTATTTATTGTTGATGTACACATTTTTCAACTGATCTTGTGTGTTCTGATATACCATTAGGACACTCTCCCAATAAAGTGATTGTGTATTTCTTTGAGAATCTTGGGTTTCTCTCTTTTCAAAATTTAAAGTATTAAGATATACTGGGCAACTCCAATATCATCAAACAATGGTGAGATTAACCAAATTGGAAGGAAGATCATTGACATAGAGCTGTTGGGTCAAGTTGCTTGTTTCTGACATCCAACTTTCTCACCTGAAAGATGACCTGAAAGATACAATGGTGTGCAACCATTTTGAGAGGCACCAAGGTGCCTGGCTAATCCTTAGACATAACCAGAAGAAGTTCAAGGCCTATACCCTAACCTTTCTTTCATTATGATGTGGAGATGCCGGCATTGGACTGGGGTGGGCACAGTAAGAAGTCTTACAACTCCAGGTTAAAGTCCAACGGGTTTGTTTTGAATCACTAGCTTTCGGAGCACAGCTCCTTCCTCAGAAAAATGAAAAGGTGGGTTCCAGAAACATATATATAGACAAAGTCAATGATGCAAGATGATACTTTGAATGTGAGACTTTGCAGGAAATTAAGTCTTTACAGGTCCAGACAGAGCGACTGGAGAGAGGGTGAAGGGAACCAGCTATTTCTGATAGGTAAAAGGGTCATTGATTTAGCCATTTTAATGCAAATACAAAAGCCCATGTCAAAATTCACTTTTAAAAATGAATTCCATCATAGGACTGCAAACACAATTTCAGATTATAAAGTGTACAGTTTGCAATAATGAAAGCAGGGATATGAAACATTTACAATATCTACAGTCTAACTCAAAGCAAATGAAACAACTCAGTGAAGGTCACAATAAGTTAACATGGATAAAATGAATCTGCCATTGTCCAAAATGTGTAAAAGTATAGCAGTCAGCAAAAAATTAGTAGAAACCAGAGCTGATTAAAATTGTAAATCACATTCCAATACACAACAAACATCTAAAGATGCAACATATTCACAGCTATATTCACTGTTGCATATTGATGATTGACAACTAACCATCCAACTTTGAGACTCATCCAAGCCAATCAGCATATTACAAGGGTAGGGATAAATGGAGTCAGACTGATAACATTTTCCTTCAAGATAGAGGTCCGGGTTGCCATTTTAATTCTAGAATCACTCTATACTATTTTGCCTAGCTGTTTACTATCTTTATTTCGTATTTTCACATTTCTACTCTAACTCTACAGTCTGCGCAAGCTCTGAGCAAGAAACCATTACTGTATTTTGAAAATTCAATTTGTTTGTAAACCACTAAGTTAATTATTTCTCTTAAAGTCTTCTGCTGGCAGGGGCTTTACTGAGAACATTTGATTTGTAACCACAAGAAGACCTCAAACTCTCAATTATAATCAATAGACACAATAAAATATTTAATTTCACACCCGAGACGTGTAGCTTAAATTTCTACAGAGTTAAAATTGTATACGAGACTACACTTAAACCGCATGGTAGATTTCAAGAGGGATAAGCACAGGTTAAAGAGGTGTGAGTTGTCTCAAGCCAAGGCAGTTGGTGGGGGATTTCGCAAGCCTAGGCCAGATGGTGGGGGATCAATGTAATGCAACATGAATCCAAGTTCCCAGTTGAGGCCGTACTCCTGTGTGTGGAACTTGCTATCAGTTTCTGCTCGGCAATTCTGCGTTGTCGCGCGTCCTGAAGGCCGCCTTGGAGAACGCTTACCTGAAGATCAGAGGCTGAATGCCCTTGACTGCTGAAGTGTTCCACGACTGGCAGGGAACATTCCTGCCTGGCGATTGTCGTGCGATATCTGTTCATCCGCTTTTGCAGTGTCTGTATGGTCTCGCCAATGTACGTCTCGGGACATCCTTTCCTGCAGCGTATGAGGTAGACAACGTTGGCCAAGTCGCACAAGTATGTACTGCGTCCCTGGTGGGTGGTGTTCTCATGTGTCATGGTGGTACCCATGTTGATGATCTGGCACATCTTGCAGAGGTTGCCATGGCAGGGTTGTGTGGTGTCGTGGTCGCTGTTCTCCTGAAGGCTGGGGAGTATGCTGCAAACAATGGTCTGCTTGAGGTTGCATGGTTGTTTGAAGGCAAGGTGTGGGGGTGTGTAGGACTAGTCGGGGTGGATCATGTCACCCAGGACAGTGCCAAAGCGTGAAGACATTGCCTTGGCAAAGATTTTATAATCCATGCTGAGGAGGGCGATTTGGTTGCAAATTCATATGTCGGCAGCGATCCCCCTTCTTGAGCAGCAGGGTAATGGTGGCCCTGTGCCACTAAAAGGGCAGCTTCCCGGTCGCAAGGCTTTCCCCCAGGACCCCCGCATTGTCGCTCCCCAGAACGTCCAAGAATGTCCTAGAGAACTCCACGGTCAGCCGCCAAGTCCTGGGGCCTTGAGGGCACCGTTCAGCTTATAGGGGCATCAAGCTTCCCGGTGCCCTCAGACAGTGGCGAGAAAAATGCAAAATGTCAATAAGAACTTCCAAAATATTTCAGACATCTGGGGTGTCATTCTCCGACCCCCCAGCGGGTCGGAGAATGGCCGTTGGCCGCCGTGAATCCCGCCCCTGCCGGTTGCCGAAGTCTCCGAAGGGAGAAAAGTCGGCGGGGCGTTAATGGCGCCGCTGACGTCGGAGAATGGCACGGGTCTGCGCAAGGCAGCCGATTTTGGGCCTGCCGATATTCTCACTTCCGGATGGGCCGAAGTCCCGTCGACGTGATGACCGTTCACGTCGACGTAAATCAAACCTCCTTTTCATCGGCGTGAACCTGTGCTCCACGTTCACGCCGACCAGCGTGGAGGTGAGTGACGGCCTGGGGGGTTGGCCGCTGGGCAGGCGATGGCGTGGCCGCAGTCTGAAAGTGTGGGGAGAGGTGTGTCTCGGGTTGTGTGTGTGTGTGTGCGGCGGGGGGTTAGAGTGGGCTGGGCTCCGGGGTAGTGCCGGGGTGGGTCCGTGTCGGGGAGGATGGGGGGGGGGGTCCGTGCCGGGGAGGGGGATAGGGGGGTCCGTGCCGGGAAGGAGGATGGGGGGGGTCCGTGTCGGGGAGGAGGATGGGGGGGGGTCCGTGCCGGGGAGGCGGTTGGGGTCCGTGCCGGGGAGGGGGATGGGGGGGCCGTGCCGGGAAGGAGGATGGGGGGGGGGGGGTCCGTGCCGGGGAGGAGGTTGGGGTCCGTGCCGGGGAGGAGGATGGGGGGTCCGTGCCGGGGAGGCGGTTGGGGTCCGTGCCGGGGGGTGGGGGGTCCGTGCCGGTAAAGGAGGATGGGGGGGGGGGTCCGTGTCGGGGAGGAGGATGGGGGGGCGGGTCCGTGCCGGGGAGGCGGTTGGGGTCCGTGCCGGGGAGGGGGATGGGGGGGTCCGTGCCGGGAAGGAGGATGGGGGGGGGTCCGTGCCGGGGAGGAGGTTGGGGTCCGTGCCGGGGAGGGGGCGGTCCGAGGGCAAGTGAGTTGGTCCACCTGGCCAGGTGCCAGCCTCCAACAGTTGGACCCATGCGGTCCATGCCACCTGGCTGGGGGGAAGGAGGGGAGATGGGCAATGATGACATGTCGTCGTCCCCCCACCACCCCCCCCCCCCCCCCGCCCCCACCAGGCCGTCATGTTTTCAGATAATCCAGCGATGTTGGCCGCCGTGGCGGCAGCCGCTAATGTCCATGTTGCGCTGGATGAGGAGGAGGAGGAGGAGCGTGCCAGAGAGGCGGCGCAGGCTGCCGCAGAGGGGCAGGCGGCAGCCGCCCAGGCTGGAGGGACACCTGACCGACAGGACGAGGAGGGGGAGGAGGACATCGCGGCCCCACGGCAACGGAGGCACCCGAGGGCGCCCCGTGTGTACCGGCCCCGGCAGTCATACCAGGACCTCACGGACCGGGAATACAGGAGGAGACTCCGGATGAGGCGGGAAACCGTGGCACACATCTGCCACCTGCTGGCACACCTGTCACCGCGTGGCACTGGTGGGGGACACCCTCTCCCCGTGTCCATCAAGGTTACGGTGGCTCTGAACTTTTATGCAACGGGGTCATTCCAGGCACCGAGTGGGGACCTGTCCGGCATATCGCAGACATCGGTGCATCCGGGCAGTGACAGATGCCCTATATGCCATGGCTCACCGCTACATCCGCTTCCCTGTGGACCGGGCCAGCCAAGATGCCCGGGCCGTGGGCTTCTCTGCCGTGGCCGGGTTCCCCATGGTCCAGGGCGCGATCGATGGGATGCAAGTCGCCGTGCGGCCACCTGCAGATAACAGGGCCGTGTTCACCAATAGGAAGGGGACCTATTCGATGAACGTACAGGTGGTCTGCGACCACCGCATGATGATCCTGCAAGTCTGCGCCCGTTACCCAGGCAGTGTACACGACTCATACGTGTTGTCGCGGTCATCCATCCCCGGCATGTACGAGGGACGCCATCCCCGGCTGAGGGGCTGGTTGCTGGGCGACAGGGGCTACCCATTGCGATCGTGGCTGATGACGCCTATACGGAGGCCACGCAATGAGGCGGAGAACCGCTACAATGATGTCCATGTAGCGACAAGGGGAGTGAGAGAGAGGTGCATTGGCGTGCTGAAGATGCGTTTCAGGTGCCTGGACCTCTCTGGGGGCGCCCTCCAGTATCGGTCAGATAGGGTCGGCCGCATCATTGTGGTGTGCTGCGTCCTGCACAATATAGCCCAGCAGAGGGGCGATGTGCCGCAGGCAGAGGAGGGCGGAGTGGAGGAGCAGCAGGAAGAGGCGCAGTCCTCCCCAGATGAGGGGGATGGGGGCAATGGTCAGGGCAGACGGGGTAGACAAAGGCAGGTGGCTGTCCACCGTTACCGGCTGGCCCAGCGGGCACGGGACAGACTGACAGCCGACCACCCACAGCCCCCACCCATCCACCCACACAGCACCTTCACCCCCCTCCCCAACCCCACCCACCCCACCCGCATGCACACCACCCTGCCCCCATTGCCGATCCACCTGCGGCACAACGGGCCAGGCTCACACAGTTGCGGGTGGACGCGTATCTATTGCAGGCCATGGAGGATGATGATAACCCGCCCTGCGGTGAGCTCCTGGCTCCACATCGTTGGACTATGTCTGACCCATGGCCACAGTACCACCATCCACCCGGACCATCCCTGCATGCGGCTGTGACACTGCAGCACACGGTCCCGTCCTCTGCCCGGGGGATGTTGATGGCGGCCCAGGGGGAAGGGGGCAGACTCACCTGGGGCTGAGGTAAGACCACCCCTCACACACACTTGCGCTCAACGTACATGACACCCCCGCACGCTTTGGACCGAGCACAAAGGCAGCTTCTGTAGGTGTAACATTGACTTGAATAACCAAACGAGTTCATGCACGTGCCCTAGCCCCTAAAACTCATCTGTGCCCTGCACCCGTGCCAACTTACTCAGTGTCTAATTGTTTGGCCTTACGGGCCCTTTGACTACGTCTACGTGGTTCCCCAGACGGTACAGCAGAACTGGAGGTGGACTCCTGTGATTCCTGCCCTCTGACACGGGATCCCTTTGGCGGCCGTTTCCTGGGGCGTCCTGGCCTAGATGGGCCAGGCTGCGGCCCGGGCGACTGGGATGGCGAGCTGCCAGTCTGTCCTGCCCGTTGCCCACCCGATGCACCTGGGACGGAAGGGGGGGAGAGTCCGAGGTGTCGCGGTGTTCCGGGACCTCCCCTACAGGGGGAGCCGGGACGGACCACACCACCTCCTCCTCCCTCGGGGTGCCCGATGGCCCCCAGGCCTCTACATGGGTGGGAGATGCGAACGGACTGGCCATCCGACGCCCCCCCCGACATCTGGCGCTGCCAGTCCTGGAGGCCTGTGCTGGTATCGACAGGGGTCTGCAGGTTTGCAGCCATGGAGCCCAGGGGGTTGGCAAACCCTGTCTGTGACAGTGCGACGCCGGTTCGCACATGGCCACTGGCGCCGATGCCCTCAGCGATGGCCTGCTGAGACTGGGCCATGGCCTGCAGAGACTGGGCCATGGCCTGCAGAGACTGGGCTATGGCCTGCTGAGACTGGGCTATGGTGTTGAGCGCCTCTGCCATCTGGCGCTGGCAGTGGCTCATGGCCTCCTGTGAGAGGGCAGCCGTGTCCTGGGCCACAGACGCCGCCTGCACGGAAAGCCCCAGGCCTCGCAAACCGTTCCCCATGTCTGACACCGTCGCACCCATTGCCTCCACCGCGGACGCCACCCGTGCGGTGTCGGCCTGGGTGGCACACATGACGGGCACCATTTCCAGCTCCTGGACGCGGGTGGACCCCTCCACCTGCGACTGAAGCCGCCGCAAGCCGGCCGTCACCCTCTTCGCTCGTCTCCGGGTCGGTGGTTGCATCGGATCTATGTGTGGGTGTGGAAACTCCAGGAACCCGGGATCCATCTGGGCGGCAGATGTTCGCTTGAGCTGGGCTGCCCTCCGACCGCCCGGCCCCTCTGCTGCTCCTACCTCCACCTGCTGTACCGGGACGGCTGTGTGTGCGCACCAGTGAGTGTACCAGACGCCTCATCACTAAAGTGCCCAACCGAGGTGAGTGTTTCTGCGATGGTGGAGGGTGTTGGTGACAGCAGTGGCGTTGTGTCGTGCTCTTCGTCCCACTCTGAGTCCATGGCACTTTGGGGTGGGGGTTCGTCTCCACCCATCCACTCTGAGTCACTGTCCGGTATTTCGTCTTCCTGGGTAGTGCTGTCCCGGGTAGGGGTGTCCTGGGTAGTGCTGTCCCGGGTAGGGGTGTCCTGGGTAGTGGTGACTTGGGTAGTGGTGTCCTGGGTAGTGGTGTCCTGGGTAGTGGTGTCCTGGCTCGGATGTGACGGGGGCCTGTGGCTGCCCCCCTCGTCGCTGGGTGGTCGCTCCCGCACGTGACGTGGGTGTTGTCTCCCTGTTGCCCCAGGTCTCTCCATCTCCCGTGGTGTGCGAGGGGCATCCTGCGGGCATCGCATGCTGGAGGGTCCGGGTCTCTCTGTCTCCCGTGGCCTCCGAGGGGCATCCTGCGGGCGTCGCATGCTGGAGGGTCCGGGTCTCTCTGTCTCCCGTGGCCTCCGAGGGGCATCCTGCGGGCGTCGCATGCTGGAGGGTCCGGGTCTCTCTGTCTCCCGTGGCCTCCGAGGGGCATCCTGCGGGCGTCGCATGCTGGAGGGTCCGGGTCTCTCTGTCTCCCATGGCCTCCGAGGGGCATCCTGCAGGCGGTCTGCATCTGCGGGGATGGGTGCCTGGACGTTTGGTCCTGCGATACACAATGAAGCATGCATGGTTAGACATGCAGGCAGTGATCAGGTGATATGGGGGAGGGGGGATATGGGGGAGGGGGGATATGGGGACGGGCTGTCGGTGGCTCACTTGCTAGTACGCCCCCGACCTCTGCATCAGCAACCTCCCGGTCCTCAGGTCCGCCAGCCAGTTCCAGAGCCCTTTCCTCGTGTTCGGTCAGTGGCCTCTCATCAGCGGGGCCTCCTCCAGTCCTCAAATGCTCCCTATTGTTGTGTGCGCGCTTCTCCTGTTGGGGGGGGGGGGGGGTGGCAGGGGGAAAAGGCTACAGTGTTAGGCAGGTATATGAATGCACGCCATCGGTTGCGCGTGCATTGCAGAGGTTAAGGTTAGGGCTGGATTCACTTGGGGATATGGGGGAGGGGGGATATGGGGGAGGGGGGATATGGGGGAGGGCTGATAAGGGGGAGGGGAGTATGGGGGATATGGGGGAGGGAGGATATGGGGAGGGAGGATATGGGGGAGGGGGATATGGGGGAGGGGGGGATATGGGGAAGGGGGGATATGGGGGAGGGGGATATGGGGGAGGGGGGATATGGGGGAGGGGGGATATGGGGAGGCTCACCCTGCCTGCTCTGACGAGGTCGTTCACCTTCTTGTGGCACTGGGTGCCTGTCCGTGGTGTCAGGGCCACAGCGGTGACGGCCTCTGCCACCTCCCTCCACAGACGCCGGCTGTGGCGTGGGGCAACTCTGTGGCCGTGCCCGGGATACAGGGCGTCCCTCCTCTGCTCCACTGCGTCCAGGAGCGCCTCCACATCCCGTGACTCGAACCTCGGGGCTGAGCGGCGGCCAGCCATCCAGTCGGGTGTTCCGGTCGAGTGGGGGGGAGCAGCGCGGCCTTATGAGCCGTCACGCCGTGCGGCACGTATGACACTGCACGACGTGAACCACGTGCGCAAGCGCGGATCCCGTTACGTCGCTGCTAGCCCATTTCGGGCCGGAGACTTTTGACCCATTTTTCCGGCGTGACGCAAGTCGGATTTGCGCCGTTTTTTGCGCCGATCGGCGGACTTTGCGCCGATCGGTGGACTTTGCGCCGATAACGGAGAATTTCGCCCCTGGAAACAAAGCTTAAATGAAATAAACGGTGAGATTGCAAACTTGAAGGCAGAGTCAAAGATATTGCAAACTTGAAGGCAGAGTCAAAGATATTGCATATCAAAATATCAGATCTGCAAGCATCCTCGCTGGACAGATCTGGAGAGAAGAGGGCAGTATAGAAGCTACGGGCCCTGACGTCCTCCGGATTGGAGACTAGGGATCTGTCATCGGTCAGCAGTATAAGGAACTGCTGACGGAAGCCAGGCCTTTTTTCCAGCAAGTAGTAGAAGGGGGAGCCGCAGTCCATGCTCTTGAGGAGCTGGATCCGCGACCTCACATACGTGCTGCGGGACCCAATGAGCTGCGGGTCCCGCAGGAGATAAAAAGGCAGGCAGTAATCAATAAAGATATTCAGATACAATTGCTTGGCCTCCTGCTGTGACCGTGACCACCCTCCCATTTGGTCGGCGTACCTTTGTTGCAATTCCTAGTTTGGCCTGGGCGTGTATTTACAGATGCCTATCTAGGGTTTTGGTCCCTTGTCCCTCTTGTTTCTTGCGTTAAAATCCTCTTGCGCGCATCGATGGTGCCAAGAAGAGTGAAGAGTGCTCAAAGAAGGTTGTTTGCTGTGGGCCTGGAAGGGGAGTGTTGACATTTACAAAGTGAAGCACCACTCACCCGTCGCAGGACATCAGGTGCAGCGATCAGCCTGGCACTGGCTTCTTGACCCCCAAGATCCCAGGCTGAAAAAATGTGGCCAACAAGATAGCTACCCTGCCTGAACATGATGCTGGATGACTCATGTAGACCTCCTTCACCACTCCAGGGACCACATGGTTTTGTCTCCTGGAGCATTGTGTATTTCTCACAGGCAGCATGCTTCCTGTTGACATGTGAGTATCCCTTTAAGAAATGTTTGTTTTATCACATGGCTTCAGTGATGTCATTGTGTGGGTGAAGCTGAGCTGTGGCTCTGGCATTTACTTTCGGTTTGAGCTGGAAGCTGGCTGTGGCTCTGAGTTTTACTTTTGGTTTACACTGTTGGAAGCTGGATTCAGAAAAAGAAGGCTTCTCCTCTCTCTCTGTATGTTAAAAGCTGTCCAGATCACTTGATAATTTAAAAGTGATAACTGATTTCTGTAAAGAATTAAAACCTACTGTTTTGTTAAAAGAGTTTTCCTGGTTTTATTGGATGTTGTTATCAAGTTGAAACAGCAGGAAGAGACGTTATTAAGGGTTTTATATATATATATATAGCAAGAGAACTGTAGCTGTGTGGGACTTTATGTTTGTAGTTGATAAAAATGTTTACTGTGTGTGTTTATAAAATGTTAACTAAATTCGTAGAATAAACTTTGTTTTGTTTAAAAGTGCTTAAGACCTCTGTTAAAATAACACCTGAAAAGTAGGCCCTTGTGCTCCTCCGAACCAAAATTAATAAACAGTTGTTGGTCAGGTGAACTCCATGATATACTTTGTAGTTTTCTAAACCCTGGCCCATAACACCGTCCCGGAGGATCAAAACGTTCCAGAACCTGCAGAGTGCCTCTCTGCTGCCATTGATGTTCAGGCTGGCTATGGTCACCTCCATGTCATAAATATAGTGCTACCTTCACCATTTTGTACAAGGAAGCAGCAGAGGAGCGTCTGTCCCTCCACTCCTTCAGAAGCCCAGCGAGGAAGTGATCATCCGGCGCTGCTCATTCTGGTCTATGTCCGGTGCCCTTTGGCGTAAGCATGCGAAGACCGGGTGAGCAGCGTTGAGTCTGACCAGCGGTCAAGGTCTAGCTGCGCTCGGTCCTGGTGACCGCAGTTGGTCCAAAGAAAGTCCCGCAGTTCCCGAGGGGTGATGAGGGACAAAGGGTGTCCACCACATTGCTGCAGATGGACTCCAACTTGTACCCCGTGGCCATCACCGAGTATCTGTCCTGTTCCGGGCAGTCACCATCTGGGACCGAGCCCTCCGCCACATTGTGTGGCAGACAGCATGGACCCACCAACTAGCCCAAGTTTGCCTCAATCTGACCCCCCAGGCTCCAGAACAGATGGGTTCCTTTCAAGCTCTTCTTGGGCACTGGGCCACAAGGAGGCGGTGGCTCAGACTCCCATCCTGCTCCTGACGCCAGGTCACCAAAAACTACCGGATAAAGATCTGGAAGGGAAATTGAGGTTTGCTGCGCCAAAGGTTGGGACGGAGCAGGGGGGGCCCTCCTCACCACCACCACACAGTGAGCCAGGGTTCAGGATGCCACCGCAGTCCTCTACACGTCCTAAAAACAAACACCTCCGGGGTGGGAGCTGCCACAGCTCGGGGATCTTTTCAATATTTTATTTTACCTTTTTTCTTCTTTCTTCTGAGGGCAATGTGTGATGTTGAGGCACCAGGACATCACGCTCCCTTCACTGAGAGGGGTGGCAGTGTTTTTCTCCACCCCTCCAACGAGTGGCGTCTCTTTCAGGAGGGTTGCCCTGAGGTAAATTGCCCCTTCCTGGTCACTGTCCGTGTGGAGTTTGCACATTCTCCCCGTGTCTGCGTGGGTCCCACCCCCACAACCCAAAGATGTGCAGGTTAGGTGAATTGGCCACACTTAAATTGCCCCTTAATTGGGAAAAATTAATCAGGTGCTCTTAATTTGTAAAAAAAAAAGGTAAATTGTCCCTTAGTATCCAAAAGGTGAGGTGGGGTTCTGGGTTACATGGATAGGCTGGAGCAATGAGCTTAAGCAGAGTGCTCTTTCCAAGAGCCGGTGCAGACTCCTTCTGCACTGTAGGGATTCTATGATGATTCTATGATTTAAAGGGTTGCATGTATGAGGTGTATGAAGTAGACCTCTATCACTGGGTACTCCCTCACACTACCCTCCACCCGTTCCCTCGCCATTCTGGTGATGGGGCTGTGGTTTGTGCAGGGTGACAACGAGCTCCAGGTCACGCGCTGCACCGCTATCACCCATGGTGACCCCCGGCGAGATGGCGCCAGGCCCAGCACCTGATACTGAGGTGTCAACGGGCCCAGGATGTCGCAGGGTGACAGGGGGGGGGCCAGATACCGAATTTGCCCCGAGCCAGCAGGCCTTCTGTGTCGGGGTATTGATCCCCGCTGTGCCCTTTACTGTGCCTTCTGGCCCAGCAGACGCACTCCCTCCTCCCTTCCGGCAGCCGAGGTATTGTGAGCCGCAAAGAACAAAGAACAAGACAGCACAGGAACATGCCCTTCAGCCCTCCAAGACTGCGCCAACCATGGTACCTGCCTAAACTAAAACCGTCTGCACTTACGGAGTCCGTATCCTTCCATTCCCACCCTATTCATATATTTGTCAAGATGCCCCTTAAATGCCGCTATTGTACCTGCTCCCACCACCTCCCCAGGCAGCGCGTTCCATATATTTACCACCCTGTGTAAAAGCTTGCTTAGCACATCTGTTCTAAACTTTTCGCCACGCACTTTAAACCTATGTCCCCTAGTACTTGACTCTCCTCCCCTAGGAAAGAGCATCTGGCTATCCACTCTGTCCATACCACTCAATCTTGTAGACCGCTATCAGGTCACCTCTCAACCTCCATCATTCCAGTGAGAACAGACCAGGTTTATCTAATCTCTCCTCATAGCTAATGCCCTCCATACCAGGCAACATCCTAGTAAACCGCTTTTGTACCCTCTCCAAAGCATCCACATCCTTCTGGGTAGTGTGGTGACCAGAATTGTACACAATATTCCAAATGAGGCCGAACTGAGGTCCTGTACTGCTGCAACATGACTTGCCAATTTTTATGTTCAACGCCCCGACCGATGAAGGCCAGCATGCCATATGCCTTCTTGACCACCTTATCCACATGCGTTGCCACTTTCAGTGATCGGTGGACATGCACGCCCAGATCTCTCTGCCTGTCAATACTTGCAAGAGTTCTACCATTTACTGTGTAATTCCTACATGCATTGGACCTTCCAAAGTGCATTACCTCACACTTGTCCGGATTAAACTCCATGTGCCATTTCTCTGCCCAAGCAAACATGCCTTCCCCCATTAATACTGCGTTGGATGGTGTGGTGGCTCGAGACGTACACTAGAAACTTCCAGCAGTTAACAAAGGGGTTTACTGATGAAAGGCAGGAGATAACAGGACACTATGCATGTCTTAACACTTTGGCTACCTGGTCCACATTGCCCGGGGTCCTGCTCCCAGGGCCCCGCGCAAACTCCCCATTTGTTGGGGTTTGTGCGCTCCTGCGAAATTGGCCATGTTGGTGTTATGGGGCAGGTGTTGGAATGTCAGCTTTAAGGATTTGAATTTGGGTTAGGACCTGTGTTGCTAGTTGTGACCAATGACCGTGGTTAGGGTCTGGGGATAGCAGTTAGGCTGTTGGTGGCTAAGGTTAGACAGAACCGTCAGACTGCATCCCTTGTAAATCTCATGAGGTTTTCCTAACTCGGGTGATGAGTCACCAAACTTTATCGCAAAGCAGGTCCTTTTTCTCAGACCAAACTCTGTGCCACTTCCCAACCTGGCATTGCTCGCAGATGTTGGACTTTGGGAGGTTTTGGCACATGATCAGGCGCTGGCGGGGTGGACGGTGGGGGGGGATGCTAGGTGTTGGATTGGTCCAATCCAAATAATCGGTCTTTCCCGAACAGGGCTCCTGACAATAACCTGCTGAGATACAGACACTTCTTCATCATTATCCCCCCCCCCCCCTCCTCCCCCGTCGCCTTCACTGGAGCTGCCTTGTTAACATTTATCTGTCCATGGGGTGCGGGCGGCGCTGGCTAGACCAGCACTTGCCCTGCTCCTTGCCCATGGGGAGGAGGTTGGCGGCGCTGGGGGGGGGGGGGGGGACTCACCACCTTTCCCCACCCTTCTGAAGCCGCAAGTCTCTCGTTATGCACGGTTATGCCTTGTTTTCAGTCTCCTGGCGATGGTATGGTGGTGGTCGGGGTACTTGCCACAGTCCACGTAGCTGGATCTCTGGGGTTCTTCTTTCAGCGTCCTCTGCCTTCTGCTTTCCCTTCCACTTGGCTTATGGCTGAGGGATGATTGGGAGGGGGCGGGGGGGGGGGGGGCTCCCAGAGTCCACATAGCTCGACCTCTCGGGTCCTTCTCCCGCTGCCCAAATCTGCCGGCAAACGGCTGGAGCTTTTCTCTGCGCACCCCCACCCCCCTTCCCACACACACACACAACCCCCTCCATTTCTCCAATCCGTGTGCTTGAAGGACATTGTCGAGGAGGGAGGGAGGCTGACTAACTCCCCTCCGCGCGGTCGAGAGTCCCGGCGCCAAGCTCGACGCCAACGGGGGAAAAAAACCGTCAACGGCCGGAGCACGAGGAGGCGGGCGGGGCGGGAAGGAAAGTAGCGTCCTGATTGGCGGACGGGCGAGCATGCGCGGGGTGTTGGGGGAGGGGTGATGACGCTGGGCTCCGAGCTCGCGCTCGCCCCCCCGCTGATCCTCCAATCAGAGCTCCCCGCTCCAGCTGGCGCCCGCGCGCTTGTTCAGACCGTTGGGAGGGGGAGGAGCCGCGTTTAAAAAGCCGACCCTCAGCCGCCCCCCCTACCCCCACCCCCCTCACGCGCCAGAGCTCTCTCCATTCCCTATCATTGAAGGCAAATTTCCGGAAGGGGGGGGCCACTGCACTGCACTCCCGCCTGATTCTCCGTCCCGCCATTTCCGGCGAGGTGCAGGATTCTCCGTCGGCGGGGCCCCGAGTCCGCTGGTTTCCCGATGCCATGGGGGGGGGGGGCCACAACGGGAAGCCTCGTCGTCCGGCTGCGGGAACGGACAATCCCGCTGCCGGCCGGGCCCCGCCGAGAAATGGGGGTGGCGGTCCGGAGAATCCTGCCCGTTATCGTGCGGCAACGCCACAACTGGGTGCTGTTGTGGCCGCCGCGTTAGGGGGAGGGCGCAATTGCACCGCCGGGAGCGCAGAGGAGGTTTACAAGAATGTGGTCAGGGCTGGAAAAGTGCAGCCGGGAGGAGAGGTTGAACAGGCTGGGCTTACTTTCCTTGGAACAGAGACGGCGGAGGGTGCTGACCTGATTGAGGTGTATAAAATAATGAGGGGCAGAGAGAGAGCCGACAGGATATAATTGCTTCCCTTGGCGGATAATTCTAGAACCAGGGGACATAGATTCAAGATGGGTGGCAGAAGGTGTGGAGGGGACGCAAGGAAGAGCTTTTTCATGCTCAGGGTTGTGGTGGGGGCAGGGTCCCTTCTTTTTAAAAAGTACCTGAATCTATTGCCTGCACTTTAAGTGCTGTAATATACAGGGCTGTGGACCGGGTGTGGGAAGGTGGGATTACAAAGGGCTCCTGGGTGTCCTCGGGCTGGCATGGACAAGACGGGGCCGAATGGCCTCCTTCTGTGCTGTAGCTTTTCTGTGATTTTACTTGTGAGTTTTTTAAACCAGGCATGTGTTTTGATTGACTGTTAAAATCCAACCAGACAGCTAAAAAGGGACAATAGCTTTGGGACGGTGGAACACAGGGCTGAATTGCTGACTGCTGCTCCTTCGAGCCTGCTGCGCCATTCAATCAGATCAGATCATGGCTGATCTCTTCCTGGTCTCAAATCCACCTCCCTATCTGTTGCCCACATGCCTTGAACCCATATTTAATCAGAAATGTGAATATCAGGGGCTGTTTAGCACACTGGGCTAAATCGCTGGCTTTGAAAGCAGACCAAGGCAGGCCAGCAGCACGGTTCGATTCCCGTAACAGCCTCCCTGAACAGGCGCCGGAATGTGGCGACTAGGGGCTTTTCACAGTAACTTCATTTGAAGCCTACTTGTGACAATAAGCGATTTTCATTTCATATGAAAATGGAGGAGAAAGTGGTTGCGGGCAGGCAACTTCGCACAATGGAGCCATCAACCATACATAAGAGCGGGGTGCGGCCTGTCGAACAACGACAGCCGGGGCAGACCACCCACCATCTGGTATCTTGATCGTTACAGTGTATGCAGGGGATAGCACGGCCAGATCGGTGGCAAGGGCATCATAGCCCTGCTTTTGACGGTCTCTGAGCTGCTGCATCTTCTGCAACACTGGGAGGTGATCCAAGTTGGGCAGGTATATGGCTGGATTTGTCGGCCGCAGGTGAAATGAAATGAAAATGAAAATTGCTTATTGTCACAAGTAGGCTTCAAATGAAGTTACTGTGAAAAGCCCCTAGTCGCCACATTCCGGCGCCTGTTCAGGGAGGCTGTTACGGGAATCGAACCGTGCTGCTGGCCTGCCAGCACCTGTTCGGGGAGGCTGTTACGGGCCCTGGTCCTCAGGAGTTGAGCCGGCTGGTCCTCAGGAGTTGAGCCGGCGACATGCCAGTGGACAATGGAGTCGTCCTGTACACGAGCAGCGCAAGGTGCATGTCGGAAGCAGAGTCCGCGGCCTTGCAGATGAGCTGTTTCACATGTGCACACCTTTCTCGACTTCTCCATTGGATTGCGGATAGTGCGGACTGGAGGTGACACAGCATATGACCTGGCAAATGTGGACCATTCTTGACTGCTAAAGCACGGGCCATTGTCGCTCATGACGGTGATTGGGAACGTCTCCTTACAGGCTTTGATGACGGTCCGAGAGGTGAGGTCCGGGAGCTTCAGCACCTCAGGGTAATCCGAGAAATAGTCGATGATCAATACGTAGTTGTGACCATTCGCATGAAAGAGGTCGATGCCAACCTTGGACCACGGAGAGGTCACTATGTCATGCTGTTGGAGCGTCTCCTTGCTCTGCGCTGGCTGGAACCGCTGACAGGTAGCACAATTCAGGACCATGTTCGTGATGTCCTAGCTGATGCCGGGCCAGTAGACAACTGGCTGGGCTCTGCGTCTGCACCTCGACGCCCAGGTGTCCCTCATGAATTTGGTGGAGCACCAAGCTCTGAAGACTGAGCGGAATGACAATCCTGTCCAGCTTGAGGAGGATACCCTCAATCACCGTCAGGTCATCCTTCACATTGTAAAATTGTGGGCACTGCCCTTTCTGCCAGCCATTGGTGAGGTTGTGGATGACTCGCTGTAAGAGGGGGTCTTTGGCTGTCTCACCCTTGATGAGAACTACCTTCTCATCTGTCGCCGGGAGCGTGCGAGCACACAGCTGCACCTGCGATTCAATGTGCTGGATGATTTCCAGTGGCTCACTGGGCGAGGTGACGGAGCAAGACAACGTATCAGCGATTATCATAGAATTTACAGTGCAGAAGGAGGCCATTCGGCCCATCGAGTCTGCACCGGCTCTTGGAAAGAGCACCCGACCCAAGGTCAACACCTCCACCCTATACCCACAACCCAGTAACCCCACCCAACACTAAGGGCAATTTTGGACACCAAGGGCAATTTATCATGGCCAATCCACCTAACCTGCACATCTTTGGACTGTGGGAGGAAACCGGAGCACCCGGAGGAAACCCACGCACACACGGGGAGGATGTGCAGACTCCGCACAGACAGTGACCCAAGCCGGAATCGAACCTGGGACCCTGGAGCTGTGAAGCAATTGTGCTATCCACAATGCTACCGTGCTGCGATGTTGAGCTCCTTGCCAGGTGTGTATACCAAGTTGAAGTCATACCTCCTAGATTAAGCAGGATTCTCTGCAACCGAGGCATCATGTCGTTCAGGCCCTGGTGGACGATGTGGACCAGAGGCCCATGATCCGTCTCGGCAGTGAATGTCGGCAGGCCGTAGACAATCATGAAATTTGAGGATGCCAGTGAGAAGACCCAAGCACTCCTTCTCAATCTGTGCATATCTAGTTTCAGTGGGCATCATCGCCCTTGATGCGTAGGCTACTGGTGCTCAGGATGATTTGTCATCTCGTTGAAGCAACACCACACCGATGCCATCCTGACTCGCATCTGTGGATATCTTTGTCTCCCGGTCCGGTTTCTAGAATGGCACGACTGGTGAAGTGGTGAGCTTGGCTTTCAGCTCCAGCCACTCTGTCTGGTGTGCCGCCTGCCACTCAAAGGCAGTTGACTTTTCACCAGGTTGCGTAGGGCCTGGTGTGTGGCCATGTTTGGAATGAACTTGCCCAGAAAATTGACCATACCCAAGAAGCGCATCACCGCCTTTTTGTCCTCGGACCTTCATCGCCTCGATGGCCTTGATTTTGTCTGTGTCCGGGCGCACACCATGCTGTGAGATCTGGTCGCCTAGGAACTTGAGCGTCGATGTGACAAAGCAACATTTGGACCGGTTTAACTTTATGCCGTTGGCATATACACGGCGGAATACCTTCTGGAGACGGGACATATGTTCTTCAGGGGTCGTGGACCATATGATGACGTCGTCCACGTACACACTAACCCCTTCACTGCCTTCCATCATCTGCTCCATGATGCGATGGAATATCTCCGATGCAGAGGTGATGCCAAATGGCATGCGATTGTAGCAGTATCTGCCAAAAGGCGTGTTGAAGGGGCAGAGCCTTCTGCTGGACTCTTCCAGCTGGATTTGCCAAAATCCCTGTGATGCATCCAATTTGGTGAAGAAGCGCGCGTGTGCCATCTCACTCGTGAGTTCCTACTGCTTCGGGATGGGGTAGTGTTCCTGCATGACATTCTTATTGAGATCCTTGGGATCAATGCTGATGCGCAGGTCCGCTGAAGGCTTCTTTATGCACACCATCGAGCTGACCCAGTCAGTCGGTTCGGTGACCTTGGATATGATGCCTTTTTGCTGAAGATCCTCGAGCTGTGCCTTCAGGCGCTCTCTCACAGTAGAGCAGGGACTCGTCGTGGTGCGTGGACCACTGGCTTGGCATCAGGTCGTAGCAGAACCTTATATCGATACGGCAGCGTGCCCATCCTGTTGAACACATCAGGATACTGGGTAAGGATGTCGTCGATGCCGGCTTGAAGCTCCACGTGAGGATGTCGTGGTGTAAACCCTTTGAATGAGGTTCAGCTGCTTGCAGGCGTGCGCACCTAGTAGGGATGCCCTGTCCGGCTTAACAATTTCAAAGCGTAACCGTGCTTGTGTGTGTCGGTTGCAATCATGCAGATGGCAGGATCCCAGTGTCGTGATGGCATTCCCGTTGTAATCCAGGAGCTTGCAGGCAGCTGGAAGGACCTTGGGGGGCTTCTGAATGCGTCTGAAGTCTGCCTGTGAGAGGAGGTTGGCAGAGGCACCTGTGTCCAGTTTGAACTGGATGGGGCAGTGGTTGACCTTCATCACTGCTCGCCATTCGCTCTCTGAATCCACAGCTAGGATTGATTGGACTTGCGATGTGTCTGGTGTGGCATATTCACACGTTGTAATAATGCCCACACGGTAGGCGTTGTCCAGGCATTCATCATTTGGATCCATTGCACTGCCGGGATCAGAATCCTGTAGGCGATGTTGCACACTCCAGATGCGCCGTCGTCGGAATTGGGAGTGCTGGCTCCCGACTGGTGGTGCAGATCTGCAACTGGCTGCATAGTGGCCTGGCTTCCCGCAGTTGAAACAGCGTCTGCCTCTTGCAGGGCAGTGTTTCTTTAAATGGGCGGTGCCACAGTTCGAACATGTCATGACATCAGCGTCCTTACGCTCCGTGCGTCGTTGCACATGCGCAGTGCGGTTCTCAGACGTCTGCACCTGTGCAGTGCGGGTTTCAGCTGCTTGGTTATCCCGTTCGCATCGGGCATGCGTCGGGCCCCGGGAAGAGCACGCGAAATGGTCGCTTTCGTTAATGTTGAGGCGCTGCATCCGGGAGATGGCCTGCACACTCTCCGCCTCGTGGGAGGCTAGTCTATCATTTTCTGCCGTTTTGTACTGGGAATAGCGATTTTTAGCGTGCTCATGCACTGTGCATGTTTCAATCGTGACTGACAGGGTCATATGCTTGATTTTCAGTAACTGCTCTCTCAGAGGATCAGAGTGAACTCCAAAAACGATTTGGTCTCTGATCATGGAGTCAGTAATATCACCGAAGTTGCAGGATTACACTAGCAGTCTAAGGTTAGTTAAATATGAGGTGAAGATTTGTCTTTACCTTGCAATCGCTGCTTGAATATGTAGCGCTCGAAGATTTAGTTGGCGTCCACCTCACAAACTTGTCCAGAATGGTCTGAAACTTTGTCTTGTCCTGGTCTTCGGCGAAGTGAAAGGAGTTGAATATTTCCAAAGTGTGATCACCTTTGGACCACCTGCTGTGGTGAGGAAAAGAGCTATCTTCCGTGCATCAGTCGCACCATTGAGGTCTGATTCTTTGACGTAAAGCTAAAATGTCTGCTTGAATGTCCGCCAGTTGGCACTGAGATTGCCGGAGGTCCTGAGCTGGTGAGGAGCCTGAATCTTTTCCATTGTGCCGGTATACATTCACTAGTTGTCACAGATCTTGCGGAGTTGAACTAACTAGATTGAACAGACTCCTGGTATCATGTTGTGTTATGCAATTTGGAATAACACAAGCTGCCACTTGATGCAGTTTTGAGTAAAAAGTGCTCCAGACTTTGAAGCGAGTTCAATGTGTTCTATTGAACTATTAGCACAGTTCTCATGAGTTCAACTCTCTGCTAATCTAAATGTAGCAACTCATTCTAACTGAACCAGCCTTGCTCTAAGCCACATGCTGGGGTGTGATGCTGAGGATACACCCTGTCTCGCTCTGTAGATGTTGGTCTGTGGAAAGAGGCGGGGTGTGCATGCCTCATCCCTTTTATAGTGAGATACCACCCCTGAGTGGCCTGACTGCTCATTGGTCATGTCCTATTCTATGTGTTCATTAGCTGCATGTTTGCATATCATGACATATACTTGCCACAAGAGGGAATGGAGCAGGGAATCACCAGACTCATTCCTGGGATGGCAGCGCTATAAAAGAAACAAAGGGAGAGACCAGACCTGTATTCTTAGGAGTTTAGAAGAATGTGATCTCATTGAAACCACAAAATCTTGGGAGGAACTAGAGAGGGTAGATGCAGAAAACAATGTTTCCCCTGACTGGGATGAGGGATATGGTGGAAAGGGAGGGGAGGGAAGTCTAGAACCAGACTCGGTTTCAAAATAAGGGACAAGCCATTTAGGACTCACAGAGGCTGGTAATCTTTGGAATTCTCTCCCCCCCCCCCCCCCACAGAGGGCTGTTGAAGCTCAATATAAATTTCTAAATACTAATGGCATGAATGGATATGGGGATCTTGCGAGTCATGGCATTGAGGTAGACAATCAAAGTAGCCAACCATGACTTAGTCGAATGGTACAGCAGACTCAAGGGGCTGAATGGCCTGCTCTTGTTCATATCAGATTAGATGCTTGACACTTTCAGGGAAGCACCGAAGGAAACCCTACTTTTTTAGCCTGTGGTAAAATGGTAGATATGTGGACAGCCAATGAGGAAAGGATGAGACACTGTTAAAGGGCCAGCGCTTACAGAATTATACACAACAGAAAGAAGCCATTCAGTCCATTGAACCGATGCAAACTCTTTTGAAAGACCAATTAATCCTATGCCCCTGCAAGTTTTCCTTTTCAAGTATTTATACAATCCGCTTGTGAAAGTTACTGATCCCCTTCTGCCACTTCAATATTTATATTCCTGCTAACACTTGCTCTCTAGACACAGGTATGGCTGCTAAGCAAGATACTGAAAGGTAACAGAGAGAAGCGGAGCCTAGGGAAGCACCCAGGAGTGGGGAACCTATGCAGTGCCAAGAGTGAGATGGGAAGTAAAAACCTGGGAAGAGGGATTAAGAAAGAAAAGAAGAAGTGGCCTGCAACCAGAATTTGAAATGTTAAAATTTGACAATTAAAAAAAAATAACAGCCTTCATCCATCAGGTGGCGGTCTTGACTATAAAGCATCGATTGCGATGGGGCAGACACACTACTTGGCATCGAAACAACAAATGCAACAGAAGTGTCAGGTCATCCACTTTTAGTCCCAAGAATTGCATTAGAACCAGTTCTTTTTCAAAATGACAAAAGACGAGAAACTATATAGAGCAGCAATAGGATCTGCTCATTTGAGATGCACAGGTCACGGAAAGCTAGTTCAAAAGCAACAAAAAGGGCAAATGGAAAGTTGGTCCACATACCAGGTGGGTTGGAATACAAAGGGAAGAAGTGATAATAATAACTTGTCACAAGTAGGTTTTAGTAAAGTGTAGAAAATATACTTGACTTTGCTAACAGATGCACTAACAGTTTTAGGGTTAGGCCAAATGCCAACAATTGTGTAACCAGATCTAGAAAGCAGCCCCCTTCTAACCTCTGTGCAAAACCCTCATATTTCAGTCATACTGAGCCTATCAGGCCTCTGGAATAATTGTATTGAGTTATTGGGCACCACACTTCAGGAAGTACATGCTGACCTTGGAGAAGTTCTCACCAGGGTAGTGAAGGAGGAGACGTACCTGGTAAAGTCTGCTGACACTATTAAGCGTTACAGCTCATTATAAAGCCAATGCCTTAACTAGAATTGCATTGCAACCTCAACACCCTGTTTAATGGCACTCGAGATGCCTCGTTACACATGGTTAACCAGGAATCCCGATGTGGCTAATTGTATTTTTGATATTAAAATACATCAAAATAAACGAACACAGTTTAGTTCCTATTTCCGTTCTTATCCGAAACAGTTGGTCCAATTCGAAGAGAAGGTTCCAACATCTTTCAAAAATCTTAGTTCAAGGTCTTAAAAGTTCTGCCTCGTTCACCTGATCGAAGAGGTGAGAAAACCACTTCAGCTGGCCCGATAAATTCAGTTACATGGATCACGTTAAAGGTGTCATTCAACTCAACCACAAATACCAGATAGTGAGAGAGAACCAGAAAATAATGACGACATCAGAGTATGAAAATGGTCCATCCCTGCACCCCCCACCCCACCCAAGTCCATCCCTGCACCCCACCCAAACCCCTCCAATCACATTTGAGGCTATGTTGTCTTGTACTTCCTCCTCCATTTCTCCACCAATGGTAGTCGCTGCTCAGAATATTTCTTCATCTGATTAATGCTGAACTGGGTCAGTCGGAGCCATTCGGGAAACAGTCTTTCGAGAAAGAAGTGCTGGACAAACAGTTAAAATAAGATCGGGATAAATTAGCATCTGGACACAACACAGCTATCACCTCTACTTTATCAATGGACAACATTACACAACACTCACTTCCTTCTTGGGGGAAACTGCAGATCTCCTCATGTTAAAACGTTCTGGAGCATAGAGCCCTCCGAGTAATCAGATATTGAACTATTGAGATTCACTGAGCACAGTAGCATGGCCAATTCACCTAACCTGCACATCTTTTGGACTGTGGGAGGGAGGAAACCCACGCACATATTGGGACAAGGTACAAACTCCACACAGTGTCCCAAGGCCAGAATTGGCACTACGAGGCAGTTGTGCTAACCACTGTGCCGCACTGCAGTGTGGGGATGGGGTCGGTAGAGGGATGGATGTTAATACAGCCAGGCCTGATGCACACATTTTTACCATCTGCAGGAGTGTTGGAATAGCAGATACGTCAGCCACCTCGTCAGCAACAAGGCCAAGTTCAGCTCTCCAATTACATCCCAGGCCGAGATTAGGAAGTTGCAGTGTCTACTTTCCACTTCCTGCACTGTCAGGAAAAGGAAAGATAGCGATGTGCTACATCCTACCAGACCACCCTTTAGTATTGGTGCTACAGTGTGTTGGGCTTGTGACATGCTCATTCCACCCAGCCAACCCCCTCATTTTCTCACCGCCTATCCTGACCACACTGACCTTTGCTTCTTGTAGTTTTACAGGATATCAGGTCTGTCAGAGTACCTCACACAAAATGACCGAGGGACAGCACAGCAGTAAATTAAGTACTTGCCTGCATGGCATGGGACCAGCATCCATTTGTCCGCTCTCTAATCCCAACTGTGTTCAAAGCTTCCTGGACGTAGTCATCTGCATTCCTCACAAAAAAATTGGTTTCCACATCATGCGTCAAGTTGGTGGAGACCATGAGAGGCAAGACACACTAGGGTGGGGAAAAGAAATCTCAGCTAATTTGTAATATTAATTTAGCATATGAAAAAAATATCCTAAATATTTAACTATCGCAATCATCTCTTGGCCAACCTCACACCTTACAAAGATGAACTCCTCAAAATTCCTTGTGTGGGATCCTCCAACCTCCCAGCCGCTGTCAATGGAAATTCCCATTGAAGCCAGCCCCCACCGCTGGGAAGCTTGTGGGCGGGGCTGCGCTGCCGACAAGAGAATCCCGTCACCAATGGAACAGCCAGAGAATTCCAGCCCCCATGATCACTCCCACCAAGTGCTATACATTCGTTTGCCTGGCAACACAAATTTAAAATTCTCATCCTCATTTTGAAATCCCTCCTTTGCCTCACTTCTTCCCAGTTTCTGTAACCAGGGACCTCGGGAAAGGTGGGTGGGGGAAGATAAGGTACACTGGCACTCCCACTGCCAGCCGGTTTGGGAAGGAAAAAAACTAAACAAAATCGGGGCCGCTGGTCAAGGTGGCGCCCCGATCGGAGAGGAGCCTTTCCATGCTCACCAGCAACTAAGTGTGGCCTCAAGTGGAGGGAGAAACTCCCGTAGCCCAGAAAACCAGCAAAGTGCCAGTGAATCGTGGCTCTGCAGCCGCCGCAAAACACTCCACCAAAGCGGACATATCCGCTGACGCGGGCCCAGAATCTTTCAATATTTGTAAGGGAGATAGGCAGGCAGGAGGTTACAATCAGATCAGCCCCCCCCCCCCCCCCCCCCACACACACACACAAAAATCAGATTTCAACTTCAGGGCCTAGTCAACTAACCAATATCACCCACTCTCCAAAATACCAGGGTAATTTCATTTTCCTTTCAATCTTTTCTCCTTCTTAATTTTTTTTTTTTTTTTTAAAAAGGACCAGAAACACACAAGCTCCAATTGGCCGCTTTTAATTTGTATGGCCAGTCAGATGGTGTTACTGGGCTATTCGACAGCACTGCACTGGAGTGTCCGAGGGACACTAGGCTCAATTCTTCGACATGGGAGATTGAAACCAGAACCATCTTAAGGCCAACAGCTCAGTCTGGTTGAGCAAAGTACAGGCACATAGCTCAACTCGCCTACTTTCCTAGTCACACCCATAGGTGAACGTTTCCCAGCTTCAGCATTTTGTCAGAAGAAAAAGAGAAAACATATTTTGCCGTACCTGTATGATAATCCCATTTGGCTTGTACTCTGCATTCAGTGCTCGAGAAAAGAAGTCAACAAAGACCTTTGAGGAAAACAAAACCCAAAGCCCATTTAGTAATAGCCCTGTGGCCCTCTTTGGCCATTAAACAAAAGAGTCAAGCAATGCTAAACCTTTATAAAAGTAATTGGTTTGTGCCCTGCTTAGAAAGATGCCAGGGCCATGAAGCAGGTGCAGATTTATGAAAATCAAAGATGAAGGACTTCTGTTGTAGAGAGAACAGAGGAGCAAAGATCGTTCATCTTAGTGTAGAGATGGATTAACCAACGCATTCAAAATTATGAGGGCAAACATTGTGACAAGAATGTGCTTAAAACTGACCCTACGAAAGACATGGAAGTCGCTCACACAGCTTCCATATACAGCTTTCCTTCCACCAATGTGACATGGGGAAGACACTCAAACCCCAGTGAGCGGAATGACCCCATCACCTGTTGGTTTTACATTATCCTGTAAATTTGCATATGTTTGAGATGAATCTTCAAAATGCAAATTCCTGTTGTAAAACAATGACTGCCGCAGACATGGAAAAATCTGATTCTTCTGGAATATAAAGCCAGCAGGGCACTTTAAGTGCATAGCAACCAGGAGAGGAAAAAGACCACACTGTAGTGTGAAAAAGACGGAAGCTGGTTGCCCTGGACGTCTCTCGCTCTCAAGTATTTTGTGCCCAGGGTTATAAAGTAATCATCACAAGAAGAGAAACCTACTACAAATGGAGATCTTTTGGGAGTAAAACATGGAAATTAACTCCAAACAGCTACACCGAGGAAGACACCAGAACAAAAATGGCCACAATGTGGAATCATCATATCAAGACCAATATGTAGAAAAATCTTCCAAGTCTACCCTCTTGTTCTGCCACCTGTACTAAGTGTGTGGGTGCGGGCAAGTGTGCGACAGGTTATGAAAGGCAGTGGCATAGTGGTATTGCCACTCAACTAGTGACCCAGAGACCCAGGGTAATGCTCTGGGGACGTGGGTTCAAATCCCACCACGGCAGGTGGCAGCGATGCCCACATCCCAAGAACAAATAAAAGGGAAAAAAGTACACTCAAGGCAGCTCTCCGGAAGGAGGCTGGATCACTCAAAAAAGGTTATCCAAAGACAGTCATTTTTTTTTTTTTTAAATACCTTTGTAGATGAATACATGGTGAGCAGTGGATGTGGGTGATTGCCAGCTTCTGAAGAAATGTTGATGATGATGCCTTTTTTCCTGCCAAGTTCAAAACAAACATCATCACCTGAACAGAAACACGGAGACAAACTTGAAACATGGAGACAAACTTGAAGAACAGGGTGGCGACCCATGGTGCAGGACACTGTTCCAATCCCAGGTAATGTTCTAACTGTTCCAATCCCAGGCGATGTTCTAACTGGATGGGAAGATCCCAAATGGAGCCCTGACTCAAAAGGCCATAACTTTACTTATTTTGAAATACAAAACTAGACCCTGTTTATCACTACAAATCTAATTTCTTTAAAACCTTTATTTACATAACACCCATCAGATTGGGAAGAGTAGGGGAAAACATTGGGGGCGAAGTCGGATGGGATAGGAAGAGATTCATTCGAAATACTGCACCTCCGAAAGTACAAATCTTCCACTGCAGCACTGGCCCCTTGTTCCCAAATCTACTCCACTGCAGCACCGGCCCCTTGTTCCCAAATCTACTCCACTGCAGCGTCAGCCCCTTGTCCCCAAATCTACTCCACTGCAGCACCGGCCCCTTGTCCCCAAATCTACTCCACTGCAGCGTCGGCCCCTTGTTCCCAAATCTACACCACTGCAGCACCGACCCCTTGGTCCCAAATCTACTCCACTGCAGCGTCAGCCCCTTGTTCACAAATCTACTCCACTGCAGAGTCAGCCCCTTGTTCTCAAATCTACTCCACTGCAGCACCGGCCCCTTGTTCCCAAATCGACTCCACTGCAGCACCGGCCCCTTGTTCCCAAATCGACTCCACTGCAGCACCGGCCCCTTGTTCCCAAATCTACTCCACTGCAGCACCGACCCCTTGGTCCCAAATCTACTCCACTGCAGCGTCAGCCCCTTGTTCCCAAATCGACCCCACTGCAGCACCGGCCCCTTGTTCCCAAATCTACTC
This sequence comes from Scyliorhinus torazame, assembly GCF_047496885.1. Lineage (NCBI taxonomy): Eukaryota > Metazoa > Chordata > Chondrichthyes > Carcharhiniformes > Scyliorhinidae > Scyliorhinus > Scyliorhinus torazame. The sequence continues at coordinate 9,403,679 of NC_092737.1, forward strand.
CACTGCAGCGTCAGCCCCTTGTTCCCAAATCTACTCCACTGCAGCACTGGCCCCTTGATCCCAAATCTACTCCACTGCTCCCTTGTTCCCAAATCTACTCCACTGCAGCACCGGCCCCTTGTTCCCAGATCGACTCCACTGCAGCACCGGCCCCTTGTTCCCAAATCTACTCCACTGCAGCGTCAGCCCCTTGTTCCCAAATCTACTCCACTGCGTCAGTCCCTTGTTCCCAAATCTACTCCACTGCAGCGTCAGCCCCTTGTTCCCAAATCTACTCCACTGCAGCGTCAGCCCCTTGTTCCCAAATCTACTCCACTGCAGCGTCAGCCCCTTGTTCCCAAATCTACTCCACTGCAGCGTCAGCCCCTTATTCCCAAATCTACTCCACTGCAGCGTCGGCCCCTTGTTCCCAAATCTACTCCACTGCAGCGTCAGCCCCTTGTTCCCAAATCTACTCCACTGCAGCACCGGCCCCTTGTTCCCAAATCGACTCCACTGCAGTGTCGGCCCCTTGTTCCCAAATCTACTCCACTGCAGCGTCAGCCCCTTGTTCCCAAATCTACTCCACTGCAGCGTCAGCCCCTTGTTCCCAAATCTACTCCACTGCAGCACCGGCCCCTTGTTCCCAAATCGACTCCACTGCAGCGTCAGCCCCTTGTTCCCAAATCTACTCCACTGCAGCGTCAGCCCCTTGTTCCCAAATCTACTCCACTGCAGCACCGACCCCTTGTTCCCAAATCGACTCCACTGCAGTGTCGGCCCCTTGTTCCCAAATCTCCTCCAGTGCAGCGTCAGCCCCTTGTTCCCAAATCTACACCACTGCAGCGTCAGCCCCTTGTTCCCAAATCTCCTCCACTGCAGCGTCAGCCCCTTGTTCCTAAATCTACTCACTGCAGCGTCAGCCCCTTGTTCCCAAATCTCCTCCAGTGCAGCGTCAGCCCCTTGTCACCAAATCTCCTCCAGTGCAGCGTCAGCCCCTTGTCCCCAAATCTACTCCACTGCAGCGTCAGCCCCTTGTTCCCAAATCTACTCCACTGCAGCACCGGCCCCTTGTTCCCAAATCTACTCCACTGCAGCGTCAGCCCCTTAGCCCCAAATCGACTCCACTGCAGCACCGGACCCTTGTTCCCAAATCGACCTCACTGCAGCACCGACCCCTTGTTCCCAAATCTACTCCACTGCAGCGTCAGCCCCTTGTTCCCAAATCTACTCCACTGCAGCACCGGCCCCTTGTTCCCAAATCTACTCCACTGCAGCGTCAGCCCCTTAGCCCCAAATCGACTCCACTGCAGCACCGGACCCTTGTTCCCAAATCTACTCCACTGCAGCACCGACCCCTTGTTCCCAAATCGACTCCACTGCAGTGTCGGCCCCTTGTTCCCAAATCTCCTCCAGTGCAGCGTAAGCCCCTTGTTCCCAAATCTACTCCACTGCAGCGTCAGCCCCTTGTCCCCAAATCTCCTCCAGTGCAGCGTCAGCCCCTTGGTCCCAAATCTACTCCACTGCAGCGTCAGCCCCTTGTTCCCAAATCTACTCCACTGCAGCACCGGCCCCTTGTTCCCAAATCGACTCCACTGCAGTGTCGGCCCCTTGTTCCCAAATCGACTCCACTGCAGCGTCAGCCCCTTAGCCCCAAATCGACTCCACTGCAGAGTCGGCCCCTTGTTCCCAAATCTACTCCACTGCACCAGCGACCCCTTGTTCCCAAATCTACTCCACTGCAGCGTCAGCCCCTTGGTCCCAAATCTACTCCACTGCAGCACCGGCCCCTTGTTCCCAAATCTACTCCACTGCAGCGTCAGCTCCTTGTTCCCAAATCTACTCCACTGCAGCACCGGCCCCTTGTTCACAAATCTACTCCACTGCAGCGTCAGCCCCTTGGTCCCAAATCTACTCCACTGCAGCGTCAGCCCCTTGGTCCCAAATCTACTCCACTGCAGCGTCAGCCCCTTGTTCCCAAATCTACTCCACTGCAGCGTCAGCCCCTTGGTCCCAAATCTACTCCACTGCAGCACCGGCCCACTGTCCCCAAATCTACTCCACTGCAGCACCGGCCCCTTCTTCCCAAATCTACTCCACTGCAGCGTCAGCCCCTTAGCCCCAAATCGACTCCACTGCAGCACCGACCCCTTGGTCCCAAATCTACTCCACTGCACCACCGACCCCTTGTTCCCAAATCTACTCCACTGCAGCGTCAGCCCCTTGGTCCCAAATCTACTCCACTGCAGCACCGGCCCCTTGTTCCCAAATCGACCTCACTGCAGCACCGGCCCCTTGTTCCCAAATCTACTCCACTGCAGCGTCAGCCCCTTGTTCCCAAATCTACTCCACTGCAGCACCAGCCCCTTGTTCCAAAATCTACTCCACTGCAGCGTCAGCCCCTTGTTCCCAAATCGACTCCACTGCAGCACCGGCCCCTTGTTCCCAAATCTACTCCACTGCAGCACCAGCCCCTTGTTCCCAAATCTACTCCACTGCAGCACCGGCGCCTTGTTCCCAAATCGACTCCACTGCCGCGTCAGCCCCTTGTTCCCAAATCTAGTCCACTGCAGCAATGGCCCCTTGTTCCAAAATCTACTCCACTGCAGCACCGGCCCCTTGTTCCCAAATCTACTCCACTGCAGCGTCGGCCCCTTGTTCCCAAATCTACTCCACTGCAGCACCGGCCCCTTGATCCCAAATCTACTCACTGCAGCGTCAGCCCCTTGTTCCCAAATCTACTCCACTGCAGCACCGGCCCCTTGATCCCAAATCTACTCCACTGCAGCGTCAGCCCCTTGTTCCCAAATCTACTCCACTGCAGCACCGGCCCCTTGTTCCCAAATATACTCCACTGCAGCACCGGCCCCTTGTTCCCAAATCTACTCCACTGCAGCACCGGCCCCTTGTTCCCAAATCGACTCCACTGCAGCACCGGCCCCTTGTTCCCAAATCGACTCCACTGCAGCACCGGCCCCTTGTTCCCAAATCGACTCCACTGCAGCACCGGCTCCTTGTTCCCAAATCTACTCCACTGCAGCACCGGCCCCTTGTTCCCAAATCTACTCCACTGCAGCACCGGCCCCTTATTCCCAGATCGACTCCACTGCAGCACCGGCCCCTTGTTCCCAAATCTACTCCACTGCGTCAGTCCCTTGTTCCCAAATCTACTCCACTGCAGCGTCAGCCCCTTGTTCCCAAATCTACTCCACTGCAGCACCGGCCCCTTGATCCCAAATCTACTCCACTGCAGCATCAGCCCCTTGTTCCCAAATCTACTCCACTGCAGCACCGGCCCCTTGTTCCCAGATCGACTCCACTGCAGCACCGGCCCCTTGTTCCCAAATATACTCCACTGCGTCAGTCCCTTGTTCCCAAATCTACTCCACTGCAGCGTCAGCCCCTTGTTCCCAAATCTAGTCCACTGCAGCGTCAGCCCCTTGTTCCCAAATCTACTCACTGCAGCGTCAGCCCCTTGTTCCCAAATCTACTCACTGCAGCGTCAGCCCCTTGTTCACAAATCTACACCACTGCAGCGTCAGCCCCTTGTTCCCAAATCTACTCCACTGCAGCGTCAGCCCCTTGTTCCCAAATCTACTCCAATGCAGCACCGGCCCCTTGTTCCCAAATCTACTCCACTGCAGCGTCAGCCCCTTGTTCCCAAATCTACTCACTGCAGCGTCAGCCCCTTGTTCCCAAATCTACTCACTGCAGCGTCAGCCCCTTGTTCACAAATCTACACCACTGCAGCGTCAGCCCCTTGTTCCCAAATCTACTCCACTGCAGCGTCAGCCCCTTGTTCCCAAATCTACTCCACTGCAGCGTCGGCCCCTTGTTCCCAAATCTACTCCACTGCAGCGTCAGCCCCTTGTTCCCAAATCTACTCCACTGCAGCGTCAGCCCCTTGTTCCAAAATCTACTCCACTGCAGCACCGGCCCCTTGTTCCCAAATCTACTCCACTGCAGCACCGGCCCCTTGTTCCCAAATCGACTCCACTGCAGCACCGGCCCCTTGTTCCCAAATCGACTCCACTGCAGCACCGGCCCCTTGTTCCCAAATCGACTCCACTGCAGCACCGGCCCCTTGTTCCCAAATCGACTCCACTGCAGCACCGGCCCCTTGTTCCCAAATCGACTCCACTGCAGCACCGGCCCCTTATTCCCAGATCGACTCCACTGCAGCACCGGCCCCTTGTTCCCAAATCTACTCCACTGCGTCAGTCCCTTGTTCCCAAATCTACTCCACTGCAGCGTCAGCCCCTTGTTCCCAAATCTACTCCACTGCAGCACCGGCCCCTTGATCCCAAATCTACTCCACTGCAGCGTCAGCCCCTTGTTCCCAAATCTACTCCACTGCAGCACCGGCCCCTTGATCCCAAATCTACTCCACTGCAGCGTCAGCCCCTTGTTCCCAAATCTACTCACTGCAGCGTCAGCCCCTTGTTCCCAAATCTACTCACTGCAGCGTCAGCCCCTTGTTCCCAAATCTACTCCACTGCAGCGTCGGCCCCTTGTTCCCAAATCTACTCCACTGCAGCGTCAGCCCCTTGTTCCCAAATCTACTCCACTGCAGCGTCAGCCCCTTGTTCCAAAATCTACTCCACTGCAGCGCCGGCCCCTTGTTCCCAAATCTACTCCACTGCAGCGTCAGCCCCTTAGCCCCAAATCGACTCCACTGCAGCACCGACCCCTTGGTCCCAAATCTACTCCACTGCACCACCGACCCCTTGTTCCCAAATCTACTCCACTGCAGCGTCAGCCCCTTGGTCCCAAATCTACTCCACTGCAGCACCGGCCCCTTGTTCCCAAATCTACTCCATTGCAGCACCGGCCCCTTGATCCCAAATCTACTCACTGCAGCGTCAGCCCCTTGTTCCTAAATCTACTCCACTGCAGCACCGGCCCCTTGTTCCCAGATCGACTCCACTGGAGCACCGGCCCCTTGTTCCCAAATCTACTCCACTGCAGCGTCAGCCCCTTGTTCCCAAATCTACTCCACTGCAGCGTCAGCCCCTTGTTCCCAAATGTACTCCACTGCAGCACCGGCCCCATGTTCCCAAATCTACTCCACTGCAGCACCGGCCCCTTGTTCCCAAATGTACTCCACTGCAGCACCGGCCCCATGTTCCCAAATCTACTCCACTGCAGCACCGGCCCCTTGTTCCCAAATCTACTCCACTGCAGCACCGGCCCCTTGTTCCCAAATCTACTCCACTGCAGCACCGGCCCCTTGTTCCCAAATCTACTCCACTGCAGCACCGGCCCCTTGTTCCCAAATCTACTCCACTGCAGCACCGGCCCCTTGTTCCCAAATGTACTCCACTGCAGCACCGGCCCCATGTTCCCAAATCTACTCCACTGCAGCACCGGCCCCTTGTTCCCAAATGTACTCCACTGCAGCACCGGCCCCTTGTTCCCAAATCTACTCCACTGCAGCATCAGCCCCTTGTTCCCAAATCTACTCCACTGCAGCACCGGCCCCTTGTTCCCAAATCGACTCCACTGCAGCGTCAGCCCCTTGTTCCCAAATCGACTCCACTGCAGCACCGGCCCCTTGTTCCCAAATCTACTCCACTGCAGCACCAGCCCCTTGTTCCCAAATCTACTCCACTGCAGCACCGGCGCCTTGTTCCCAAATCGACTCCACTGCCGCGTCAGCCCCTTCTTCGCAAATCTACTCCACTGCAGCAATGGCCCCTTGTTCCAAAATCTACTCACTGCAGCGTCAGCCCCTTGTTCCCAAATCTAGTCCACTGCAGCAATGGCCCCTTGTTCCAAAATCTACTCCACTGCAGCGTCGGCCCCTTGTTCCCAAATCTACTCCACTGCAGCACCGGCCCCTTGATCCCAAATCTACTCACTGCAGCGTCAGCCCCTTGTTCCCAAATCTACTCCACTGCAGCACCGGCCCCTTGATCCCAAATCTACTCCACTGCAGCGTCAGCCCCTTGTTCCCAAATCTACTCCACCGCAGCACCGGCCCCTTGTTCCCAAATATACTCCACTGCAGCACCGGCCCCTTGTTCCCAAATCTACTCCACTGCAGCACCGGCCCCTTGTTCCCAAATCGACTCCACTGCAGCACCGGCCCCTTGTTCCCAAATCGACTCCACTGCAGCACCGGCCCCTTGTTCCCAAATCGACTCCACTGCAGCACCGGCTCCTTGTTCCCAAATCTACTCCACTGCAGCACCGGCCCCTTGTTCCCAAATCTACTCCACTGCAGCACCGGCCCCTTATTCCCAGATCGACTCCACTGCAGCACCGGCCCCTTGTTCCCAAATCTACTCCACTGCGTCAGTCCCTTGTTCCCAAATCTACTCCACTGCAGCGTCAGCCCCTTGTTCCCAAATCTACTCCACTGCAGCACCGGCCCCTTGATCCCAAATCTACTCCACTGCAGCATCAGCCCCTTGTTCCCAAATCTACTCCACTGCAGCACCGGCCCCTTGTTCCCAGATCGACTCCACTGCAGCACCGGCCCCTTGTTCCCAAATATACTCCACTGCGTCAGTCCCTTGTTCCCAAATCTACTCCACTGCAGCGTCAGCCCCTTGTTCCCAAATCTAGTCCACTGCAGCGTCAGCCCCTTGTTCCCAAATCTACTCACTGCAGCGTCAGCCCCTTGTTCCCAAATCTACTCACTGCAGCGTCAGCCCCTTGTTCCCAAATCTACTCCACTGCAGCGTCGGCCCCTTGTTCCCAAATCTACTCCACTGCAGCGTCAGCCCCTTGTTCCCAAATCTACTCCACTGCAGCGTCAGCCCCTTGTTCCAAAATCTACTCCACTGCAGCACCGGCCCCTTGTTCCCAAATCTACTCCACTGCAGCACCGGCCCCTTGTTCCCAAATCTACTCCACTGCAGCACCGGCCCCTTGTTCCCAAATCGACTCCACTGCAGCACCGGCCCCTTGTTTCCAAATCGACTCCACTGCAGCACCGGCCCCTTGTTCCCAAATCGACTCCACTGCAGCACCGGCCCCTTGTTCCCAAATCGACTCCACTGCAGCACCGGCCCCTTGTTCCCAAATCGACTCCACTGCAGCACCGGCCCCTTATTCCCAGATCGACTCCACTGCAGCACCGGCCCCTTGTTCCCAAATCTACTCCACTGCGTCAGTCCCTTGTTCCCAAATCTACTCCACTGCAGCGTCAGCCCCTTGTTCCCAAATCTACTCCACTGCAGCGTCAGCCCCTTGTTCCCAAATCTACTCCACTGCAGCACCGGCCCCTTGATCCCAAATCTACTCCACTGCAGCGTCAGCCCCTTGTTCCCAAATCTACTCCACTGCAGCGTCAGCCCCTTGTTCCCAAATCTACTCCACTGCAGCGTCAGCCCCTTGTTCCCAAATCTACTCCACTGCAGCACCGGCCCCTTGTTCCCAAATCGACTCCACTGCAGCACCGGCCCCTTATTCCCAGATCGACTCCACTGCAGCACCGGCCCCTTGTTCCCAAATCTACTCCACTGCGTCAGTCCCTTGTTCCCAAATCTACTCCACTGCAGCACCGGCCCCTTGATCCCAAATCTACTCCACTGCAGCGTCAGCCCCTTGTTCCCAAATCTACTCCACTGCAGCACCGGCCCCTTGATCCCAAATCTACTCCACTGCAGCGTCAGCCCCTTGTTCCCAAATCTACTCACTGCAGCGTCAGCCCCTTGTTCCCAAATCTACTCACTACAGCGTCAGCCCCTTGTTCCCAAATCTACTCCACTGCAGCGTCGGCCCCTTGTTCCCAAATCTACTCCACTGCAGCGTCAGCCCCTTGTTCCCAAATCTACTCCACTGCAGCGTCAGCCCCTTGTTCCAAAATCTACTCCACTGCAGCGTCAGCCCCTTGTTCCCAAATCTACTCCACTGCAGCGTCAGCCCCTTAGCCCCAAATCGACTCCACTGCAGCACCGACCCCTTGGTCCCAAATCTACTCCACTGCACCACCGACCCCTTGTTCCCAAATCTACTCCACTGCAGCGTCAGCCCCTTGGTCCCAAATCTACTCCACTGCAGCACCGGCCCCTTGTTCCCAAATCTACTCCATTGCAGCACCGGCCCCTTGATCCCAAATCTACTCACTGCAGCGTCAGCCCCTTGTTCCTAAATCTACTCCACTGCAGCACCGGCCCCTTGTTCCCAGATCGACTCCACTGGAGCGTCAGCCCCTTGTTCCCAAATCTACTCCACTGCAGCGTCAGCCCCTTGTTCCCAAATCTACTCCACTGCAGCGTCAGCCCCTTGTTCCCAAATCTACTCCACTGCAGCACCGGCCCCATGTTCCCATATCTACTCCACTGCAGCACCGGCCCCTTGTTCCCAAATGTACTCCACTGCAGCACCGGCCCCATGTTCCCAAATCTACTCCACTGCAGCACCGGCCCCATGTTCCCAAATCTACTCCACTGCAGCATCAGCCCCTTGTTCCCAAATCTACTCCACTGCAGCACCGGCCCCTTGTTCCCAAATCGACTCCACTGCAGCGTCAGCCCCTTGTTCCCAAATCTACACCACTGCAGCACCGGCCCCTTGTTCCCAGATCGACTCCACTGCAGCACCGGCCCCTTTTTCCCAAATCTACTCCACTGCAGCGTCAGCCCCTTGTTCCCAAATTGACTCCACTGCAGCACCGGCCCCTTGTTCCCAAATCTACTCCACTGCAGCACCAGCCCCTTGTTCCCAAATCTACTCCACTGCAGCACCGACCCCTTGTTCCCAAATCTACTCCACTGCAGCGTCAGCCCCTTGTTCCCAAATCTACTCCACTGCAGCACCGGCCCCTTGTTCCCAAATCTACTCCACTGCAGCACCGGCCCCTTGATCCCAAATCTACTCACTGCAGCGTCAGCCCCTTGTTCCTAAATCTACTCCACTGCAGCACCGACCCCTTGTTCCCAAATCTACTCCACTGCAGCGTCAGCCCCTTGTTCCCAAATCTACTCCACTGCAGCACCGGCCCCTTGTTCCCAAATCTACTCCACTGCAGCACCGGCCCCTTGATCCCAAATCTAGTCACTGCAGCGTCAGCCCCTTGTTCCTAAATCTACTCCACTGCAGCACCGGCCCCTTGTTCCCAAATCTACTCCACTGCAGCACCGGCCCCTTGATCCCAAATCTACTCACTGCAGCGTCAGCCCCTTGTTCCTAAATCTACTCCACTGCAGCACCGGCCCCTTGTTCCCAGATCGACTCCACTGCAGCACCAGCCCCTTGTTCCCAAATTGACTCCACTGCAGCACCGGCCCCTTGTTCCCAAATCTACTCCACTGCAGCACCGACCGCTTGGTCCCAAATCTACTCCACTGCAGCACCAGCCCCTTGTTCCCAAATCTACTCCACTGCAGCACCGACCCCTTGTTCCCAAATCTACTCCACTGCAGCGTCAGCCCCTTGGTCCCAAATCTACTCCACTGCAGCACCGGCCCCTAGTTCCCAAATCTACTCCACTGCAGCACCGGCCCCTTGATCCCAAATCTACTCACTGCAGCGTCAGCCCCTTGTTCCTAAATCTACTCCACTGCAGCACCGGCCCCTTGTTCCCAGATCGACTCCACTGGAGCACCGGCCCCTTGTTCCCAAATATACTCCACTGCAGCGTCAGTCCCTTGTTCCCAAATCTACTCACTGCAGCGTCAGCCCCTTGTTCCTAAATCTACTCCACTGCAGCACCGGCCCCTTGTTCCCAGATCGACTCCACTGCAGAACGGCCCCTTGTTCCCAAATCTACTCCACTGCAGCACCAGCCCCTTGTTCCAAAATCTACTCCACTGCAGCGTCAGCCCCTTGTTCCCAAATCGACTCCACTGCAGCACCGGCCCCTTGTTCCCAAATCTACTCCACTGCAGAACGGCCCCTTGTTCCCAAATCTACTCCACTGCAGCACCAGCCCCTTGTTCCCAAATCTACTCCACTGCAGCGTCAGCCCCTTGTTCCCAAATCGACTCCACTGCAGAGTCAGCCCCTTGTTCCCAAATCGACTCCACTGCAGAACGGCCCCTTGTTCCCAAATCTACTCCACTGCAGCACCGGCCCCTTGTTCCCAAATCTACTCCACTGCAGAACGGCCCCTTGTTCCCAAATCTACTCCACTGCAGCACCAGCCCCTTGTTCCAAAATCTACTCCACTGCAGCGTCAGCCCCTTGTTCCCAAATCGACTCCACTGCAGCACCGGCCCCTTGTTCCCAAATCTACTCCACTGCAGAACGGCCCCTTGTTCCCAAATCTACTCCACTGCAGCACCAGCCCCTTGTTCCCAAATCTACTCCACTGCAGCACCGGCGCCTTGTTCCCAAATCGACTCCACTGCCGCGTCAGCCCCTTCTTCGCAAATCTACTCCACTGCAGCAATGGCCCCTTGTTCCAAAATCTACTCACTGCAGCGTCAGCCCCTTGTTCCCAAATCTAGTCCACTGCAGCAATGGCCCCTTGTTCCAAAATCTACTCCACTGCAGCACCGGCCCCTTGTTCCCAAATCTACTCCACTGCAGCGTCGGCCCCTTGTTCCCAAATCTACTCCACTGCAGCACCGGCCCCTTGATCCCAAATCTACTCACTGCAGCGTCAGCCCCTTGTTCCCAAATCTACTCCACTGCAGCACCGGCCCCTTGATCCCAAATCTACTCCACTGCAGCGTCAGCCCCTTGTTCCCAAATCTACTCCACTGCAGCACCGGCCCCTTGTTCCCAAATCTACTCCACTGCAGCACCGGCCCCTTGTTCCCAAATCTACTCCACTGCAGCACCGGCCCCTTGTTCCCAAATCGACTCCACTGCAGCACCGGCCCCTTGTTCCCAAATCGACTCCACTGCAGCACCGGCCCCTTGTTCCCAAATCGACTCCACTGCAGCACCGGCTCCTTGTTCCCAAATCTACTCCACTGCAGCACCGGCCCCTTGTTCCCAAATCTACTCCACTGCAGCACCGGCCCCTTATTCCCAGATCGACTCCACTGCAGCACCGGCCCCTTGTTCCCAAATCTACTCCACTGCGTCAGTCCCTTGTTCCCAAATCTACTCCACTGCAGCGTCAGCCCCTTGTTCCCAAATCAACTCCACTGCAGCACCGGCCCCTTGATCCCAAATCTACTCCACTGCAGCATCAGCCCCTTGTTCCCAAATCTACTCACTGCAGCGTCAGCCCCTTGTTCCCAAATCTACTCTCTGCAGCGTCAGCCCCTTGTTCCCAAATCTACTCCACTGCAGCGTCGGCCCCTTGTTCCCAAATCTACTCCACTGCAGCGTCAGCCCCTTGTTCCCAAATCTACTCCACTGCAGCGTCAGCCCCTTGTTCCAAAATCTACTCCACTGCAGCACCGGCCCCTTGTTCCCAAATCTACTCCACTGCAGCACCGGCCCCTTGTTCCCAAATCTACTCCACTGCAGCACCGGTCCCTTGTTCCCAAATCGACTCCACTGCAGCACCGGCCCCTTGTTTCCAAATCGACTCCACTGCAGCACCGGCCCCTTGTTCCCAAATCGACTCCACTGCAGCACCGGCCCCTTGTTCCCAAATCGACTCCACTGCAGCACCGGCCCCTTGTTCCCAAATCGACTCCACTGCAGCACCGGCCCCTTATTCCCAGATCGACTCCACTGCAGCACCGGCCCCTTGTTCCCAAATCTACTCCACTGCGTCAGTCCCTTGTTCCTAAATCTACTCCACTGCAGCGTCAGCCCCTTGTTCCCAAATCTACTCCACTGCAGCACCGGCCCCTTGATCCCAAATCTACTCCACTGCAGCGTCAGCCCCTTGTTCCCAAATCTACTCCACTGCAGCACCGGCCCCTTGATCCCAAATCTACTCCACTGCAGCGTCAGCCCCTTGTTCCCAAATCTACTCATCTGCAGCACCGGCCCCTTGTTCCCAAATCTACTCCACTGCAGCACCGGCCCCTTGTTCCCAAATCTACTCCACTGCAGTACGGGCCCCTTGTTCCCAAATCTACTCCACTGCAGCACCGGCCCCTTGTTCCCAGATCGACTCCACTGCAGCACCGGCCCCTTGTTCCCAAATATACTCCACTGCGTCAGTCCCTTGTTCCCAAATCTACTCCACTGCACCATCAGCCCCTTGTTCCCAAATCTAGTCCACTGCAGCGTCAGCCCCTTGTTCCCAAATCTACTCACTGCAGCGTCAGCCCCTTGTTCCCAAATCTACTCCACTGCAGCACCGACCCCTTGTTCCCAAATCGACTCCACTGCAGTGTCGGCCCCTTGTTCCCAAATCTCCTCCAGTGCAGCGTAAGCCCCTTGTTCCCAAATCTACTCCACTGCAGCGTCAGCCCCTTGTCCCCAAATCTCCTCCAGTGCAGCGTCAGCCCCTTGGTCCCAAATCTACTCCACTGCAGCGTCAGCCCCTTGTTCCCAAATCTACTCCACTGCAGCACCGGCCCCTTGTTCCCAAATCGACTCCACTGCAGCGTCAGCCCCTTAGCCCCAAATCGACTCCACTGCAGAGTCGGCCCCTTGTTCCCAAATCTACTCCACTGCACCAGCGACCCCTTGTTCCCAAATCTACTCCACTGCAGCGTCAGCCCCTTGGTCCCAAATCTACTCCACTGCAGCACCGGCCCCTTGTTCCCAAATCTACTCCACTGCAGCGTCAGCTCCTTGTTCCCAAATCTACTCCACTGCAGCACCGGCCCCTTGTTCACAAATCTACTCCACTGCAGCGTCAGCCCCTTGGTCCCAAATCTACTCCACTGCAGCGTCAGCCCCTTGTTCCCAAATCTACTCCACTGCAGCGTCAGCCCCTTGGTCCCAAATCTACTCCACTGCAGCACCGGCCCACTGTCCCCAAATCTACTCCACTGCAGCACCGGCCCCTTCTTCCCAAATCTACTCCACTGCAGCGCCGGCCCCTTGTTCCCAAATCTACTCAACTGCAGCGTCAGCCCCTTAGCCCCAAATCGACTCCACTGCAGCACCGACCCCTTGGTCCCAAATCTACTCCACTGCAGCGTCAGCCCCTTAGCCCCAAATCTACTCCACTGCAGCACCGACCCCTTGGTCCCAAATCTACTCCACTGCACCACCGACCCCTTGTTCCCAAATCTACTCCACTGCAGCACCGGCCCCTTGTTCCCAGATCGACTCCACTGCAGCACCGGCCCCTTGTTCCCAAATCTACTCCACTGCAGCACCGGCCCCTTGTTCCCAAATCTACTCCACTGCAGCACCGGCCCCTTGTTCCCAAATCTACTCCACTGCAGCGTCAGCCCCTTGTTCCCAAATCTACTCCACTGCAGCGTCAGCCCCTTGTTCCCAAATGTACTCCACTGCAGCGTCAGCCCCTTGTTCCCAAATCTACTCCACTGCAGCACCGGCCCCATGTTCCCAAATCTACTCCACTGCAGCACCGGCCCCTTGTTCCCAAATGTACTCCACTGCAGCACCGGCCCCATGTTCCCAAATCTACTCCACTGCAGCACCGGCCCCATGTTCCCAAATCTACTCCACTGCAGCATCAGCCCCTTGTTCCCAAATCTACTCCACTGCAGCACCGGCCCCTTGTTCCCAAATCGACTCCACTGCAGCGTCAGCCCCTTGTTCCCAAATCTACACCACTGCAGCGTCAGCCCCTTGTTCCCAGATCGACTCCACTGCAGAACCGGCCCCTTGTTCCCAGATCGACTCCACTGCAGCACCGGCCCCTTTTTCCCAAATGTACTCCACTGCGTCAGGCCCTTCTTCCCAAATCAACTCCACTGCAGCGTCAGCCCCTTGTTCCCAAATTGACTCCACTGCAGCACCGGCCCCTTGTTCCCAAATCTACTCCACTGCAGCACCAGCCCCTTGTTCACAAATCTACTCCACTGCAGCACCGACCGCTTGGTCCCAAATCTACTCCACTGCAGCACCAGCCCCTTGTTCCCAAATCTACTCCACTGCAGCACCGACCCCTTGTTCCCAAATCTACTCCACTGCAGCGTCAGCCCCTTGGTCCCAAATCTACTCCACTGCAGCACCGGCCCCTTGTTCCCAAATCTACTCCACTGCAGCACCGGCCCCTTGATCCCAAATCTACTCACTGCAGCGTCAGCCCCTTGTTCCTAAATCTACTCCACTGCAGCACCGGCCCCTTGTTCCCAGATCGACTCCACTGGAGCACCGGCCCCTTGTTCCCAAATATACTCCACTGCAGCGTCAGTCCCTTGTTCCCAAATCTACTCACTGCAGCGTCAGCCCCTTGTTCCTAAATCTACTCCACTGCAGCACCGGCCCCTTGTTCCCAGATCGACTCCACTGCAGAACGGCCCCTTGTTCCCAAATCTACTCCACTGCAGCACCAGCCCCTTGTTCCAAAATCTACTCCACTGCAGCGTCAGCCCCTTGTTCCCAAATCGACTCCACTGCAGCACCGGCCCCTTGTTCCCAAATCTACTCCACTGCAGAACGGCCCCTTGTTCCCAAATCTACTCCACTGCAGCACCAGCCCCTTGTTCCCAAATCTACTCCACTGCAGCGTCAGCCCCTTGTTCCCAAATCGACTCCACTGCAGAGTCAGCCCCTTGTTCCCAAATCGACTCCACTGCAGCACCGGCCCCTTGTTCCCAAATCTACTCCACTGCAGAACGGCCCCTTGTTCCCAAATCTACTCCACTGCAGCACCGGCCCCTTGTTCCCAAATCTACTCCACTGCAGAACGGCCCCTTGTTCCCAAATCTACTCCACTGCAGCACCAGCCCCTTGTTCCAAAATCTACTCCACTGCAGCGTCAGCCCCTTGTTCCCAAATCGACTCCACTGCCGCGTCAGCCCCTTCTTCGCAAATCTACTCCACTGCAGCAATGGCCCCTTGTTCCAAAATCTACTCACTGCAGCGTCAGCCCCTTGTTCCCAAATCTAGTCCACTGCAGCAATGGCCCCTTGTTCCAAAATCTACTCCACTGCAGCACCGGCCCCTTGTTCCCAAATCTACTCCACTGCAGCGTCGGCCCCTTGTTCCCAAATCTACTCCACTGCAGCACCGGCCCCTTGATCCCAAATCTACTCACTGCAGCGTCAGCCCCTTGTTCACAAATCTACTCCACTGCAGCACCGGCCCCTTGATCCCAAATCTACTCCACTGCAGCGTCAGCCCCTTGTTCCCAAATCTACTCCACTGCAGCACCGGCCCCTTGTTCCCAAATATACTCCACTGCAGCACCGGCCCCTTGTTCCCAAATCTACTCCACTGCAGCACCGGCCCCTTGTTCCCAAATCGACTCCACTGCAGCACCGGCCCCTTGTTCCCAAATCGACTCCACTGCAGCACCGGCCCCTTGTTCCCAAATCGACTCCACTGCAGCACCGGCTCCTTGTTCCCAAATCGACTCCACTGCAGCACCGGCCCCTTGTTCCCAAATCGACTCCACTGCAGCACCGGCCCCTTATTCCCAGATCGACTCCACTGCAGCACCGGCCCCTTGTTCCCAAATCTACTCCACTGCGTCAGTCCCTTGTTCCCAAATCTACTCCACTGCAGCGTCAGCCCCTTGTTCCCAAATCTACTCCACTGCAGCACCGGCCCCTTGATCCCAAATCTACTCCACTGCAGCGTCAGCCCCTTGTTCCCAAATCTACTCCACTGCAGCACCGGCCCCTTGATCCCAAATCTACTCCACTGCAGCGTCAGCCCCTTGTTCCCAAATCTACTCACTGCAGCGTCAGCCCCTTGTTCCCAAATCTACTCACTGCAGCGTCAGCCCCTTGTTCCCAAATCTACTCCACTGCAGCGTCGGCCCCTTGTTCCCAAATCTACTCAACTGCAGCGTCAGCCCCTTGTTCCCAAATCTACTCCACTGCAGCGTCAGCCCCTTGTTCCAAAATCTACTCCACTGCAGCGCCGGCCCCTTGTTCCCAAATCTACTCCACTGCAGCGTCAGCCCCTTAGCCCCAAATCGACTCCACTGCAGCACCGACCCCTTGGTCCCAAATCTACTCCACTGCACCACCGACCCCTTGTTCCCAAATCTACTCCACTGCAGCGTCAGCCCCTTGGTCCCAAATCTACTCCACTGCAGCACCGGCCCCTTGTTCCCAAATCGACCTCACTGCAGCACCGGCCCCTTGTTCCCAAATCTACTCCATTGCAGCACCGGCCCCTTGATCCCAAATCTACTCACTGCAGCGTCAGCCCCTTGTTCCTAAATCTACTCCACTGCAGCACCGGCCCCTTGTTCCCAGATCGACTCCACTGGAGCACCGGCCCCTTGTTCCCAAATCTACTCCACTGCAGCGTCAGCCCCTTGTTCCCAAATCTACTCCACTGCAGCGTCAGCCCCTTGTTCCCAAATGTACTCCACTGCAGCGTCAGCCCCTTGTTCCCAAATGTACTCCACTGCAGCACCGGCCCCATGTTCCCAAATCTACTCCACTGCAGCACCGGCCCCTTGTTCCCAAATCTACTCCACTGCAGAGTCAGCCCCTTGTTCCCAAATCTACTCCACTGCAGCACCGGCCCCATGTTCCCAAATCTACTCCACTGCAGCACCGGCCCCATGTTCCCAAATCTACTCCACTGCAGCATCAGCCCCTTGTTCCCAAATCTACTCCACTGCAGCACCGGCCCCTTGTTCCCAAATCGACTCCACTGCAGCGTCAGCCCCTTGTTCCCAAATCTACACCACTGCAGCGTCAGCCCCTTGTTCCCAAATCTACTCCACTGCAGCGTCAGCCCCTTGTTCCCAAATCTACTCCACTGCAGCGTCGGCCCCTTGTTCCCAAATCTACTCCACTGCAGCACCGGTCCCTTGTTCCCAGATCGACTCCACTGCAGCACCGGCCCCTTTTTCCCAAATGTACTCCACTGCGTCAGGCCCTTCTTCCCAAATCTACTCCACTGCAGCGTCAGCCCCTTGTTCCCAAATTGACTCCACTGCAGCACCGGCCCCTTGTTCCCAAATCTACTCCACTGCAGCACCAGCCCCTTGTTCACAAATCTACTCCACTGCAGCACCGACCGCTTGGTCCCAAATCTACTCCACTGCAGCACCAGCCCCTTGTTCCCAAATCTACTCCACTGCAGCACCGACCCCTTGTTCCCAAATCTACTCCACTGCAGCACCGGCCCCTTGATCCCAAATCTACTCACTGCAGCGTCAGCCCCTTGTTCCTAAATCTACTCCACTGCAGCACCGGCCCCTTGTTCCCAGATCGACTCCACTGGAGCACCGGCCCCTTGTTCCCAAATATACTCCACTGCAGCGTCAGTCCCTTGTTCCCAAATCTACTCACTGCAGCGTCAGCCCCTTGTTCCTAAATCTACTCCACTGCAGCACCGGCCCCTTGTTCCCAGATCGACTCCACTGCAGAACGGCCCCTTGTTCCCAAATCTACTCCACTGCAGCACCAGCCCCTTGTTCCAAAATCTACTCCACTGCAGCGTCAGCCCCTTGTTCCCAAATCGACTCCACTGCAGCACCGGCCCCTTGTTCCCAAATCTACTCCACTGCAGAACGGCCCCTTGTTCCCAAATCTACTCCACTGCAGCACCAGCCCCTTGTTCCCAAAGCTACTCCACTGCAGCGTCAGCCCCTTGTTCCCAAATCGACTCCACTGCAGAGTCAGCCCCTTGTTCCCAAATCGACTCCACTGCAGCACCGGCCCCTTGTTCCCAAATCTACTCCACTGCAGAACGGCCCCTTGTTCCCAAATCTACTCCACTGCAGCACCGGCCCCTTGTTCCCAAATCTACTCCACTGCAGAACGGCCCCTTGTTCCCAAATCTACTCCACTGCAGCACCAGCCCCTTGTTCCAAAATCTACTCCACTGCAGCGTCAGCCCCTTGTTCCCAAATCGACTCCACTGCAGCACCGGCCCCTTGTTCCCAAATCTACTCCACTGCAGAACGGCCCCTTGTTCCCAAATCTACTCCACTGCAGCACCAGCCCCTTGTTCCCAAATCTACTCCACTGCAGCACCGGCGCCTTGTTCCCAAATCGACTCCACTGCCGCGTCAGCCCCTTCTTCGCAAATCTACTCCACTGCAGCAATGGCCCCTTGTTCCAAAATCTACTCACTGCAGCGTCAGCCCCTTGTTCCCAAATCTAGTCCACTGCAGCAATGGCCCCTTGTTCCAAAATCTACTCCACTGCAGCACCGGCCCCTTGTTCCCAAATCTACTCCACTGCAGCGTCGGCCCCTTGTTCCCAAATCTACTCCACTGCAGCACCGGCCCCTTGATCCCAAATCTACTCACTGCAGCGTCAGCCCCTTGTTCCCAAATCTACTCCACTGCAGCACCGGCCCCTTGATCCCAAATCTACTCCACTGCAGCGTCAGCCCCTTGTTCCCAAATCTACTCCACTGCAGCACCGGCCCCTTGTTCCCAAATCGACTCCACTGCAGCACCGGCCCCTTGTTCCCAAATCTACTCCACTGCAGCACCGGCCCCTTGTTCCCAAATCGACTCCACTGCAGCACCGGCCCCTTGTTCCCAAATCGACTCCACTGCAGCACCGGCCCCTTGTTCCCAAATCGACTCCACTGCAGCACCGGCTCCTTGTTCCCAAATCTACTCCACTGCAGCACCGGCCCCTTGTTCCCAAATCTACTCCACTGCAGCACCGGCCCCTTATTCCCAGATCGACTCCACTGCAGCACCGGCCCCTTGTTCCCAAATCTACTCCACTGCGTCAGTCCCTTGTTCCCAAATCTACTCCACTGCAGCGTCAGCCCCTTGTTCCCAAATCTACTCCACTGCAGCACCGGCCCCTTGATCCCAAATCTACTCCACTGCAGCATCAGCCCCTTGTTCCCAAATCTACTCCACTGCAGCACCGGCCCCTTGTTCCCAGATCGACTCCACTGCAGCACCGGCCCCTTGTTCCCAAATATACTCCACTGCGTCAGTCCCTTGTTCCCAAATCTACTCCACTGCAGCGTCAGCCCCTTGTTCCCAAATCTAGTCCACTGCAGCGTCAGCCCCTTGTTCCCAAATCTACTCACTGCAGCGTCAGCCCCTTGTTCCCAAATCTACTCACTGCAGCGTCAGCCCCTTGTTCCCAAATCTACTCCACTGCAGCGTCGGCCCCTTGTTCCCAAATCTACTCCACTGCAGCGTCAGCCCCTTGTTCCCAAATCTACTCCACTGCAGCGTCAGCCCCTTGTTCCAAAATCTACTCCACTGCAGCACCGGCCCCTTGTTCCCAAATCTACTCCACTGCAGCACCGGCCCCTTGTTCCCAAATCTACTCCACTGCAGCACCGGCCCCTTGTTCCCAAATCGACTCCACTGCAGCATCGGCCCCTTGTTTCCAAATCGACTCCACTGCAGCACCGGCCCCTTGTTCCCAAATCGACTCCACTGCAGCACCGGCCCCTTGTTCCCAAATCGACTCCACTGCAGCACCGGCCCCTTGTTCCCAAATCGACTCCACTGCGTCAGTCCCTTGTTCCCAAATCTACTCCACTGCAGCGTCAGCCCCTTGTTCCCAAATCTACTCCACTGCAGCACCGGCCCCTTGATCCCAAATCTACTCCACTGCAGCGTCAGACCCTTGTTCCCAAATCTACTCCACTGCAGCACCGGCCCCTTGATCCCAAATCTACTCCACTGCAGCGTCAGCCCCTTGTTCCCAAATCTACTCATCTGCAGCACCGGCCCCTTGTTCCCAAATCTACTCCACTGCAGCACCGGCCCCTTGTTCCCAAATCTACTCCACTGCAGTACGGGCCCCTTGTTCCCAAATCTACTCCACTGCAGCACCGGCCCCTTGTTCCCAGATCGACTCCACTGCAGCACCGGCCCCTTGTTCCCAAATATACTCCACTGCGTCAGTCCCTTGTTCCCAAATCTACTCCACTGCACCATCAGCCCCTTGTTCCCAAATCTAGTCCACTGCAGCGTCAGCCCCTTGTTCCCAAATCTACTCACTGCAGCGTCAGCCCCTTGTTCCCAAATCTACTCCACTGCAGCACCGGCCCCTTGATCCCAAATCTACTCCACTGCAGCGTCAGCCCCTTGTTCCCAAATCTACTCCACTGCAGCGTCGGCCCCTTGTTCCCAAATCTACTCCACTGCAGCACCGACCGCTTGGTCCCAAATCTACTCCACTGCAGCACCAGCCCCTTGTTCCCAAATCTACTCCACTGCAGCACCGACCCCTTGTTCCCAAATCTACTCCACTGCAGCGTCAGCCCCTTGGTCCCAAATCTACTCCACTGCAGCACCGGCCCCTTGTTCCCAAATCTACTCCACTGCAGCACCGGCCCCTTGATCCCAAATCTACTCACTGCAGCGTCAGCCCCTTGTTCCTAAATCTACTCCACTGCAGCACCGGCCCCTTGTTCCCAAATCTACTCCACTGCAGCACCGGCCCCTTGTTCCCAGATCGACTCCACTGGAGCACCGGCCCCTTG
The DNA here is from genome assembly GCF_047496885.1 of Scyliorhinus torazame. Taxonomy (NCBI): domain Eukaryota; kingdom Metazoa; phylum Chordata; class Chondrichthyes; order Carcharhiniformes; family Scyliorhinidae; genus Scyliorhinus; species Scyliorhinus torazame. Next base: position 9,423,995 of record NC_092737.1, read on the forward strand.
TTCCCAAATATACTCCACTGCAGCGTCAGTCCCTTGTTCCCAAATCTACTCACTGCAGCGTCAGCCCCTTGTTCCTAAATCTACTCCACTGCAGCACCGGCCCCTTGTTCCCAGATCGACTCCACTGCAGAACGGCCCCTTGTTCCCAAATCTACTCCACTGCAGCACCAGCCCCTTGTTCCCAAATCTACTCCACTGCGTCAGCCCCTTGTTCCCAAATCTACTCCACTGCAGCACCGGCCCCTTGTTCCCAAATCTACTCCACTGCAGAACGGCCCCTTGTTCCCAAATCTACTCCACTGCAGCGTCAGCCCCTTGTTCCCAAATCTACTCCACTGCAGAACAGCCCCTTGTTCCCAAATATACTCCACTGCAGCACCAGCCCCTTGTTCCCAAATCTACTCCACTGCAGCGTCAGCCCCTTGTTCCCAAATCTACTCCACTGCAGAACGGCCCCTTGTTCCCAAATCTACTCCACTGCAGCGTCAGCCCCTTGTTCCCAAATCTACTCCACTGCAGAACGGCCCCTTGTTCCCAAATATACTCCACTGCAGCACCAGCCCCTTGTTCCCAAATCTACTCCACTGCAGCACCGGCCCCTTGTTCCCAAATCTACTCCACTGCAGAACGGCCCCTTGTTCCCAAATCAACTCCACTGCAGCACCAGCCCCTTGTTCCCAAATCTACTCCACTGCAGAACGGCCCCTTGTTCCCAAATATACTCCACTGCAGCACCAGCCCCTTGTTCCCAAATCTACTCCACTGCAGCACCGGCGCCTTGTTCCCAAATCTACTCCACTGCCGCGTCAGCCCCTTCTTCGCAAATCTACTCCACTGCAGCAATGGCCCCTTGTTCCAAAATCTACTCACTGCAGCGTCAGCCCCTTGTTCCCAAATCTAGTCCACTGCAGCAATGGCCCCTTGTTCCAAAATCTACTCCACTGCAGCACCGGCCCCTTGTTCCCAAATCTACTCCACTGCAGCACCGGCCCCTTGATCCCAAATCTACTCACTGCAGCGTCAGCCCCTTGTTCCCAAATCTACTCCACTGCAGCGTCAGCCCCTTGTTCCCAAATCTACCCCACTGCAGCACCGGCCCCTTGATCCCAAATCTACTCCACTGCAGCGTCAGCCCCTTGTTCCCAAATCTACTCCACTGCAGCACCGGCCCCTTGTTCCCAAATCTACTCCACTGCAGCACCGGCCCCTTGTTCCCAAATCTACTCCACTGCAGCACCGGCCCCTTATTCCCAGATCGACTCCACTGCAGCACCGGCCCCTTGTTCACAAATCTACTCCACTGCGTCAGTCCCTTGTTCCCAAATCTACTCCACTGCAGCGTCAGCCCCTTGTTCCCAAATCTACTCCACTGCAGCACCGGCCCCTTGATCCCAAATCTACTCCACTGCAGCATCAGCCCCTTGTTCCCAAATCTACTCCACTGCAGCACCGGCCCCTTGTTCCCAAATTGACTCCACTGCAGCACCGGCCCCTTGTTCCCAAATCTACTCCACTGCAGCACCAGCCCCTTGTTCACAAATCTACTCCACTGCAGCACCGACCGCTTGGTCCCAAATCTACTCCACTGCAGCACCAGCCCCTTGTTCCCAAATCTACTCCACTGCAGCACCGACCCCTTGTTCCCAAATCTACTCCACTGCAGCGTCAGCCCCTTGGTCCCAAATCTACTCCACTGCAGCACCGGCCCCTTGTTCCCAAATCTACTCCACTGCAGCACCGGCCCCTTGATCCCAAATCTACTCACTGCAGCGTCAGCCCCTTGTTCCTAAATCTACTCCACTGCAGCACCGGCCCCTTGTTCCCAGATCGACTCCACTGCAGAACGGCCCCTTGTTCCCAAATCTACTCCACTGCAGCGTCAGCCCCTTGTTCCCAAATCTACTCCACTGCAGCACCAGCCCCTTGTTCCAAAATCTACTCCACTGCAGCGTCAGCCCCTTGTTCCCAAATCGACTCCACTGCAGCACCGGCCCCTTGTTCCCAAATCTACTCCACTGCAGAACAGCCCCTTGTTCCCAAATCTACTCCACTGCAGCACCAGCCCCTTGTTCCCAAATCTACTCCACTGCAGCGTCGGCGCCTTGTTCCCAAATCTACTCCACTGCAGCACCGGCGCCTTGTTCCCAAATCGACTCCACTGCCGCGTCAGCCCCTTCTTCGCAAATCTACTCCACTGCAGCAATGGCCCCTTGTTCCAAAATCTACTCACTGCAGCGTCAGCCCCTTGTTCCCAAATCTAGTCCACTGCAGCAATGGCCCCTTGTTCCAAAATCTACTCCACTGCAGCACCGGCCCCTTGTTCCCAAATCTACTCCACTGCAGCACCGGCCCCTTGATCCCAAATCTACTCCACTGCAGCATCAGCCCCTTGTTCCCAAATCTACTCCACTGCAGCACCGGCCCCTTGTTCCCAGATCGACTCCACTGCAGCACCGGCCCCTTGTTCCCAAATCTACTCCACTGCAGCGTCTGCCCCTTGTTCCCAAATCTAGTCCACTACAGCGTCAGCCCCTTGTTCCCAAATCTACTCCAATGCAGCACCGGCCCCTTGTTCCCAAATCTACTCCACTGCAGAGTCGGCCCCTTGTTCCAAAATCTACTCCACTGCAGCACCGGCCCCTTGTTCCCAAATCTACTCCACTGCAGCACCGGCCCCTTGTTCCCAAATCTACTCCACTGCAGCACCGGCCCCTTGTTCCCAAATCGACTCCACTGCAGCACCGGCCCCTTGTTTCCAAATCGACTCCACTGCAGCACCGGCCCCTTGTTCCCAAATCGACTCCACTGCAGCACCGGCCCCTTGTTCCCAAATCGACTCCACTGCAGCACCGGCCCCTTGTTCCCAAATCGACTCCACTGCAGCACCGGCCCCTTGTTCCCAGATCGACTCCACTGCAGCACCGGCCCCTTGTTCCCAAATCTACTCCACTGCGTCAGTCCCTTGTTCCCAAATCTACTCCACTGCAGCGTCAGCCCCTTGTTCCCAAATCTACTCCACTGCAGCACCGGCCCCTTGATCCCAAATCTACTCCACTGCAGCGTCAGCCCCTTGTTCCCAAATCTACTCCACTGCAGCGTCGGCCCCTTGTTCCCAAATCTACTCCACTGCAGCGTCAGCCCCTTGTTCCCAAATCTACTCCACTGCAGCACCGGCCCCTTGATCCCAAATCTACTCCACTGCAGCGTCAGCCCCTTGTTCCCAAATCTACTCATCTGCAGCACCGGCCCCTTGTTCCCAAATCTACTCCACTGCAGCACCGGCCCCTTGTTCCCAAATCTACTCCACTGCAGTACGGGCCCCTTGTTCCCAAATCTACTCCACTGCAGCACCGGCCCCTTGTTCCCAGATCGACTCCACTGCAGCACCGGCCCCTTGTTCCCAAATATACTCCACTGCGTCAGTCCCTTGTTCCCAAATCTACTCCACTGCACCATCAGCCCCTTGTTCCCAAATCTAGTCCACTGCAGCGTCAGCCCCTTGTTCCCAAATCTACTCACTGCAGCGTCAGCCCCTTGTTCCCAAATCTACTCCACTGCAGCGTCAGCCCCTTGTTCCCAAATCTGCTCCACTGCAGCACCGGGCCCTTGTTCCCAAATCTACTCCACTGCAGCACCGGCCCCTTGTTCCCAAATCTACTCCACTGCAGCGTCAGCCCCTTGTTCACAAATCTAATCCACTGCAGCATCAGCCCCTTGTTCCCAAATCTACTCCACTGCAGCACCGGCCCCTTGTTCCCAAATCTACTCCACTGCAGCGTCAGCCCCTTGGTCCCAAATCTACTCCACTGCAGCGTCGGCCCCTTGTTCCCAAATCTACTCCACTGCAGCACCGGCCCCTTGTTCCCAAATCTACTCCACTGCAGCGTCAGCCCCTTGGTCCCAAATCTACTCCACTGCAGCGTCGGCCCCTTGTTCCCAAATCTACTCCACTGCAGCACCGGCCCCTTGTTCCCAAATCTACTCCACTGCAGCGTCAGTCCCTTGTTCCCAAATCTACTCCACTGCAGCGTCAGCCCCTTGTTCCCAAATCTACTCCACTGCAGAGTCAGCCCCTTGTTCCCAAATCTACTCACTGCAGCGTCAGTCCCTTGTTCCCAAATCTACTCCACTGCAGCGTCAGCCCCTTGGTCCCAAATCTACTCCACTGCAGCACAGGCCCCTTGTTCCCAGATCGACTCCACTGCAGCACCGGCCCCTTGTTCCCAAATCTACTCCACTGCAGCACCGGCCCCTTGTTCCCAAATCTACTCCACTGCAGCACCGGCCCCTTGTTCCCAGATCGACTCCACTGCAGCACCGGCCCCTTGTTCCCAAATATACTCCACTGCGTCAGTCCCTTGTTCCCAAATCTACTCCACTGCACCATCAGCCCCTTGTTCCCAAATCTAGTCCACTGCAGCGTCAGCCCCTTGTTCCCAAATCTACTCACTGCAGCGTCAGCCCCTTGTTCCCAAATCTACTCCACTGCAGAGTCAGCCCCTTGTTCCCAAATCTACTCACTGCAGCGTCAGTCCCTTGTTCCCAAATCTACTCCACTGCAGCGTCAGCCCCTTGGTCCCAAATCTACTCCACTGCAGCACAGGCCCCTTGTTCCCAGATCGACTCCACTGCAGCACCGGCCCCTTGTTCCCAAATCTACTCCACTGCAGCACCGGCCCCTTGTTCCCAAATCTACTCCACTGCAGCACCGGCCCCTTGTTCCCAAATCTACTCCACTGCAGCGTCGGCCCCTTGTTCCCAAATCTACAACACTGCAGCGTCAGCCCCTTGTTCCCAAATCTACTCCACTGCAGCGTCAGCCCCTTGTTCCCAAATCTACTCACTGCAGCGTCAGCCCCTTGTTCCCAAATCTACTCCACTGCAGCGCCAGCCCATTGGTCCCAAATCTACCCCACTGCATCACCGGCCCCTTGTTCCCAAATCTACTCCACTGCAGCGTCGGCCCCTTGTTCCCAAATCTACTCCACTGCAGCACCGGCAGCTTGTTCCCAAATCTACTCCACTGCTGCACCGGCCCCTTGGTCCCAAATCTACTCCACTGCAGCGTCAGCCGCTTGTTCCCAAATCTACTCCAGTGCAGCACCGGCCCCTTGTTCGCAAATCTACTCCACTGCAGCACCGGCCCCTTGTTCCCAAATCTACTCCACTGCAGCACCGGCCCCTTGTTCACAAATCTACTCCAGTGCAGCAAAGGCCCCTTGTTCCAAACATCTACTCACTGCAGCACCGGCCACTTGTTCCCAAATCTACTCCACTGCAGCGTCAGCCCCTTGTTCCCATATCTACTCCACTGCAGCGTCAGCCCCTTGTTCCCAAATCTACTCCACTGCGTCAGCCCCTTGTTCCCAAATCTACTGCACTGCAGCACCGGCCCCTTGTTCACAAATCTACTCCACTGCAGCGTCAGCCCCTTGTTCCCAAATCTACTCCACTGCAGCGTCAGTCCCTTGTTCCCAAATCTACTCCACTGCAGCACCGGCCCCTTGTTCCCAAATCTACTCCACTGCAGCGTCAGCCCCTTGTTCCCAAATCTACTCCACTGCAGCATCAGCCCCTTGTTCCCAAATCTACTCCACCGCAGCGTCAGCCCCTTGTTCCCAAATCTACTCCACTGCAGAGTCAGCCCCTTGTTCCCAAATCTACTCCACTGTAGCACCGGCCCCTTGTCCCCAAATGTACTCCATTGCAGCACCGGCCCCTTGTCCCAAATCTACTCCACTGCAGCACCGGCCCCTTGTCCCCAAATCTACTCCACTGCAGCACCGGCCCCTTGGTCCCAAATCTACTCCACTGCAGCGTCAGCCCCTTGTTCCCAAATCTACTCCACTGCAGCGTCAGCCCCTTGTTCCCAAATCTACTCCACTGCCGCATCAGCCCCTTGTTCCCAAATCTACTCCACTGCAGCACCGGCCCCTTGTTCCCAAATCTACTCCACTGCAGCACCGGCCCCTTGTCCCCAAATCTACTCCACTGCAGCACCGGCCCCTTGGTCCCAAATCTACTCCACTGCAGCGTCAGCCCCTTGTTCCCAAATCTACTCCACTGCAGCGTCAGCCCCTTGTTCCCAAATCTACTCCACTGCAGCTTCAGCCCCTTGTTCCCAAATCTACTCCACTGCAGCACCGGCCCCTTGTTCCCAAATCTACTCCACTGCAGCACCGGCCCCTTGTTCCCAAATCTACTCCACTGCAGCACCGGCCCCTTGTTCCCAAATCTACTCCACTGCAGCACCGGCCCCTTGTTCCCAAATCTACTCCACTGCAGCACCGGCCCCTTGTTCCCAAATCTACTCCACTGCAGCGTCAGCCCCTTGTTCCCAAATCTACTCCACTGCAGCTTCAGCCCTTGTTCCCAAATCTACTCCACTGCAGCATCAGCCCCTTGTTCCCAAATCTACTCCACTGCAGCACCGGCCCCTTGTTCCCAAATCTACTCCACTGCAGCACCGGCCCCTTGTTCCCAAATCTACTCCACTGCAGCGTCAGCCCCTTGTTCCCAAATCTACTCCACTGCAGCTTCAGCCCTTGTTCCCAAATCTACTCCACTGCAGCATCAGCCCCTTGTTCCCAAATCTACTCCACTGCAGCACCGGCCCCTTGTTCCCAAATCTACTCCACTGCAGCACCGGCCCCTTGTCCCCAAATCTACTCCATTGCAGCGTCAGCCCCTTGTTCCCAAATCTACTCCACTGCAGCACCGGCCCCTTGTTCCCAAATCTACTCCACTGCAGCGTCAGCCCCTTGTTCCCAAATCTACTCCACTGCAGCACCGGCCCCTTGTTCCCAAATCTACTCCATTGCAGCGTCAGCCCCTTGTTCCCAAATCGACTCCACTGCAGCATCGGCCCCTTGTTCCCAAATCTACTCCACTGCAGCGTCAGCCCCTTGTTCCCAAATCTACTCCACTGCAGCACCGGCCCCTTGTTCCCAAATCTACTCCATTGCAGCGTCAGCCCCTTGTTCCCAAATCTACTCCACTGCAGCGTCAGCCCCTTGTTCCCAAATCTGCTCCACTGCAGCACCGGCCCCTTGTTCCCAAATCTACTCCACTGCAGCGTCAGCCCCTTGGTCCCAAATCTACTCCACTGCAGCGTCGGCCCCTTGTTCCCAAATCTACTCCACTGCAGCACCGGCCCCTTGTTCCCAAATCTACTCCACTGCAGCGTCAGTCCCTTGTTCCCAAATCTACTCCACTGCAGCGTCAGCCCCTTGTTCCCAAATCTACTCCACTGCAGAGTCAGCCCCTTGTTCCCAAATCTACTCACTGCAGCGTCAGTCCCTTGTTCCCAAATCTACTCCACTGCAGCGTCAGCCCCTTGGTCCCAAATCTACTCCACTGCAGCACAGGCCCCTTGTTCCCAGATCGACTCCACTGCAGCACCGGCCCCTTGTTCCCAAATCTACTCCACTGCAGCACCGGCCCCTTGTTCCCAAATCTACTCCATTGCAGCACCGGCCCCTTGTTCCCAGATCGACTCCACTGCAGCACCGGCCCCTTGTTCCCAAATATACTCCACTGCGTCAGTCCCTTGTTCCCAAATCTACTCCACTGCACCATCAGCCCCTTGTTCCCAAATCTAGTCCACTGCAGCGTCAGCCCCTTGTTCCCAAATCTACTCACTGCAGCGTCAGCCCCTTGTTCCCAAATCTACTCCACTGCAGCGTCAGCCCCTTGTTCCCAAATCTGCTCCACTGCAGCACCGGGCCCTTGTTCCCAAATCTACTCCACTGCAGCACCGGCCCCTTGTTCCCAAATCTACTCCACTGCAGCGTCAGCCCCTTGTTCACAAATCTAATCCACTGCAGCATCAGCCCCTTGTTCCCAAATCTACTCCACTGCAGCACCGGCCCCTTGTTCCCAAATCTACTCCACTGCAGCGTCAGCCCCTTGGTCCCAAATCTACTCCACTGCAGCGTCGGCCCCTTGTTCCCAAATCTACTCCACTGCAGCACCGGCCCCTTGTTCCCAAATCTACTCCACTGCAGCGTCAGCCCCTTGGTCCCAAATCTACTCCACTGCAGCGTCGGCCCCTTGTTCCCAAATCTACTCCACTGCAGCACCGGCCCCTTGTTCCCAAATCTACTCCACTGCAGCGTCAGTCCCTTGTTCCCAAATCTACTCCACTGCAGCGTCAGCCCCTTGTTCCCAAATCTACTCCACTGCAGAGTCAGCCCCTTGTTCCCAAATCTACTCACTGCAGCGTCAGTCCCTTGTTCCCAAATCTACTCCACTGCAGCGTCAGCCCCTTGGTCCCAAATCTACTCCACTGCAGCACAGGCCCCTTGTTCCCAGATCGACTCCACTGCAGCACCGGCCCCTTGTTCCCAAATCTACTCCACTGCAGCACCGGCCCCTTGTTCCCAAATCTACTCCACTGCAGCACCGGCCCCTTGTTCCCAAATCTACTCCACTGCAGCGTCGGCCCCTTGTTCCCAAATCTACAACACTGCAGCGTCAGCCCCTTGTTCCCAAATCTACTCCACTGCAGCGTCAGCCCCTTGTTCCCAAATCTACTCACTGCAGCGTCAGCCCCTTGTTCCCAAATCTACTCCACTGCAGCGCCAGCCCATTGGTCCCAAATCTACCCCACTGCATCACCGGCCCCTTGTTCCCAAATCTACTCCACTGCAGCGTCGGCCCCTTGTTCCCAAATCTACTCCAGTGCAGCACCGGCCCCTTGTTCCCAAATCTACTCCACTGCAGCACCGGCCCCTTGTTCGCAAATCTACTCCACTGCAGCACCGGCCCCTTGTTCCCAAATCTACTCCACTGCAGCACCGGCCCCTTGTTCACAAATCTACTCCAGTGCAGCAAAGGCCCCTTGTTCCAAAAATCTACTCACTGCAGCACCGGCCACTTGTTCCCAAATCTACTTCACTGCAGCAACGGCCCCATGTTCCCAAATCTACTCCACTGCAGCGTCAGCCCCTTGTTCCCATATCTACTCCACTGCAGCGTCAGCCCCTTGTTCCCAAATCTACTCCACTGCGTCAGCCCCTTGTTCCCAAATCTACTGCACTGCAGCACCGGCCCCTTGTTCACAAATCTACTCCACTGCAGCGTCAGCCCCTTGTTCCCAAATCTACTCCACTGCAGCGTCAGCCCCTTGTTCCCAAATCTACTCCACTGCAGCATCAGCCCCTTGTTCCCAAATCTACTCCACCGCAGCGTCAGCCCCTTGTTCCCAAATCTACTCCACTGCAGAGTCAGCCCCTTGTTCCCAAATCTACTCCACTGTAGCACCGGCCCCTTGTCCCCAAATGTACTCCATTGCAGCACCGGCCCCTTGTCCCAAATCTACTCCATTGCAGCGTCAGCCCCTTGTTCCCAAATCTACTCCACTGCCGCATCAGCCCCTTGTTCCCAAATCTACTCCACTGCAGCACCGGCCCCTTGTTCCCAAATCTACTCCACTGCAGCACCTGCCCCTTGTTCCCAAATCTACTCCACTGCAGCACCGGCCCCTTGTCCCCAAATCTACTCCACTGCAGCACCGGCCCCTTGGTCCCAAATCTACTCCACTGCAGCGTCAGCCCCTTGTTCCCAAATCTACTCCACTGCAGCGTCAGCCCCTTGTTTCCAAATCTACTCCACTGCAGCACCGGCCCCTTGTTCCCAAATCTACTCCACTGTAGCGTCAGCCCCTTGTTCCCAAATCTACTCCACTGCAGCGTCAGCCCCTTGTTCCCAAATCTACTCCACTGCAGCGTCAGCCCCTTGTTCCCAAATCTACTCCACTGCAGCTTCAGCCCCTTGTTCGCAAATCTACTCCACTGCAGCACCGGCCCCTTGTTCCCAAATCTACTCCACTGCAGCACCGGCCCCTTGTTCCCAAATCTACTCCACTGCAGCACCGGCCCCTTGTTCCCAAATCTACTCCACTGCAGCACCGGCCCCTTGTTCCCAAATCTACTCCACTGCAGCACCGGCCCCTTGTTCCCAAATCTACTCCACTGCAGCGTCGGCCCCTTGTTCCCAAATCTACTCCACTGCAGCTTCAGCCCTTGTTCCCAAATCTACTCCACTGCAGCATCAGCCCCTTGTTCCCAAATCTACTCCACTGCAGCACCGGCCCCTTGTTCCCAAATCTACTCCACTGCAGCACCGGCCCCTTGTTCCCAAATCTACTCCACTGCAGCACCTGCCCCTTGTTCCCAAATCTACTCCACTGCAGCACCGGCCCCTTGTCCCCAAATCTACTCCACTGCAGCACCGGCCCCTTGGTCCCAAATCTACTCCACTGCAGCGTCAGCCCCTTGTTCCCAAATCTACTCCACTGCAGCGTCAGCCCCTTGTTTCCAAATCTACTCCACTGCAGCACCGGCCCCTTGTTCCCAAATCTACTCCACTGTAGCGTCAGCCCCTTGTTCCCAAATCTACTCCACTGCAGCGTCAGCCCCTTGTTCCCAAATCTACTCCACTGCAGCGTCAGCCCCTTGTTCCCAAATCTACTCCACTGCAGCTTCAGCCCCTTGTTCCCAAATCTACTCCACTGCAGCACCGGCCCCTTGTTCCCAAATCTACTCCACTGCAGCACCGGCCCCTTGTTCCCAAATCTACTCCACTGCAGCACCGGCCCCTTGTTCCCAAATCTACTCCACTGCAGCACCGGCCCCTTGTTCCCAAATCTACTCCACTGCAGCACCGGCCCCTTGTTCCCAAATCTACTCCACTGCAGCGTCAGCCCCTTGTTCCCAAATCTACTCCACTGCAGCTTCAGCCCTTGTTCCCAAATCTACTCCACTGCAGCATCAGCCCCTTGTTCCCAAATCTACTCCACTGCAGCACCGGCCCCTTGTTCCCAAATCTACTCCACTGCAGCACCGGCCCCTTGTTCCCAAATCTACTCCACTGCAGCACCGTCCCCTTGTTCCCAAATCTACTCCACTGCAGCTTCAGCCCTTGTTCCCAAATCTACTCCACTGCAGCACCGGCCCCTTGTCCCCAAATCTACTCCATTGCAGCGTCAGCCCCTTGTTCCCAAATCTACTCCACTGCAGCACCGGCCCCTTGTTCCCAAATCTACTCCGCTGCAGCGTCAGCCCCTTGTTCCCAAATCTACTCCACTGCAGCACCGGCCCCTTGTTCCCAAATCTACTCCACTGCAGCGTCAGCCCCTTGTTCCCAAATCTACTCCACTGCAGCACCGGCCCCTTGTTCCCAAATCTACTCCACTGCAGCACCGGCCCCTTGTTCCCAAATCTACTCCATTGCAGCGTCAGCCCCTTGTTCCCAAATCGACTCCACTGCAGCATCGGCCCCTTGTTCCCAAATCTACTCCACTGCAGCGTCAGCCCCTTGTTCCCAAATCTACTCCACTGCAGCGTCAGCCCCTTGTTCCCAAATCTACTCCACTGCAGCACCGGCCCCTTGTTCCCAAATCTACTCCATTGCAGCGTCAGCCCCTTGTTCCCAAATCTACTCCACTGTAGCACCGGCCCCTTGTTCCCAAATCTACTCCACTGCAGCGTCAGCCCCTTGTTCCCAAATCTACTCCACTGCAGCGTCGGCCCGTTGTTCCCAAATCTACTCCACTGCAGCGTCAGCCCCTTGTTCCCAAATCTACTCCACTGCAGCACCGGCCCCTTGTTCCCAAATCTACTCCACTGCAGCACCTGCCCCTTGTTCCCAAATCTACTCCACTGCAGCACCGGCCCCTTGTCCCCAAATCTACTCCACTGCAGCACCGGCCCCTTGGTCCCAAATCTACTCCACTGCAGCGTCAGCCCCTTGTTCCCAAATCTACTCCACTGCAGCGTCAGCCCCTTGTTTCCAAATCTACTCCACTGCAGCACCGGCCCCTTGTTCCCAAATCTACTCCACTGTAGCGTCAGCCCCTTGTTCCCAAATCTACTCCACTGCAGCGTCAGCCCCTTGTTCCCAAATCTACTCCACTGCAGCGTCAGCCCCTTGTTCCCAAATCTACTCCACTGCAGCTTCAGCCCCTTGTTCCCAAATCTACTCCACTGCAGCACCGGCCCCTTGTTCCCAAATCTACTCCACTGCAGCACCGGCCCCTTGTTCCCAAATCTACTCCACTGCAGCACCGGCCCCTTGTTCCCAAATCTACTCCACTGCAGCACCGGCCCCTTGTTCCCAAATCTACTCCACTGCAGCACCGGCCCCTTGTTCCCAAATCTACTCCACTGCAGCGTCAGCCCCTTGTTCCCAAATCTACTCCACTGCAGCTTCAGCCCTTGTTCCCAAATCTACTCCACTGCAGCATCAGCCCCTTGTTCCCAAATCTACTCCACTGCAGCACCGGCCCCTTGTTCCCAAATCTACTCCACTGCAGCACCGGCCCCTTGTTCCCAAATCTACTCCACTGCAGCACCGTCCCCTTGTTCCCAAATCTACTCCACTGCAGCTTCAGCCCTTGTTCCCAAATCTACTCCACTGCAGCATCAGCCCCTTGTTCCCAAATCTACTCCACTGCAGCACCGGCCCCTTGTTCCCAAATCTACTCCACTGCAGCACCGGCCCCTTGTCCCCAAATCTACTCCACTGCAGCACCGGCCCCTTGTTCCCAAATCTACTCCACTGCGTCAGTCCCTTGTTCCCAAATCTACTCCACTGCAGCACCGGCCCCTTGTCCCCAAATCTACTCCATTGCAGCGTCAGCCCCTTGTTCCCAAATCTACTCCACTGCAGCACCGGCCCCTTGTTCCCAAATCTACTCCACTGCAGCGTCAGCCCCTTGTTCCCAAATCTACTCCACTGCAGCACCGGCCCCTTGTTCCCAAATCTACTCCACTGCAGCGTCAGCCCCTTGTTCCCAAATCTACTCCACTGCAGCACCGGCCCCTTGTTCCCAAATCTACTCCACTGCAGCACCGGCCCCTTGTTCCCAAATCTACTCCATTGCAGCGTCAGCCCCTTGTTCCCAAATCTACTCCACTGCAGCATCGGCCCCTTGTTCCCAAATCTACTCCACTGCAGCGTCAGCCCCTTGTTCCCAAATCTACTCCACTGCAGCGTCAGCCCCTTGTTCCCAAATCTACTCCACTGCAGCACCGGCCCCTTGTTCCCAAATCTACTCCATTGCAGCGTCAGCCCCTTGGTCCCAAATCTACTCCACTGCAGCACCGGCCCCTTGTTCCCAAATCTACTCCACTGCAGCGTCAGCCCCTTGTTCCCAAATCTACACCACTGCAGCGTCAGCCCCTTGTTCCCAAATCTACTCCACTGCAGCGTCAGCCCCTTGTTCCCAAATCTACTCCACTGCAGCACCGGCCCCTTGTTCCCAAATCTACTCCACTGTAGCACCGGCCCCTTGTTCCCAAATCTACTCCACTGCAGCGTCAGCCCCTTGTTCCCAAATGTACTCCACTGCAGCGTCAGCCCCTTGTTCCCAAATCTACTCCACTGCAGCGTCAGCCCCTTGTTCCCAAATCTACTCCACTGCAGCACCGGCCCCTTGTTCCCAAATCTACTCCACTGCAGCGTCAGCCCCTTGTTCCCAAATCTACTCCACTGCAGCACCGGCCCCTTGTTCCCAAATCTACTCCATTGCAGCGTCAGCCCCTTGTTCCCAAATCTACTCCACTGTAGCACCGGCCCCTTGTTCCCAAATCTACTCCACTGCAGCGTCAGCCCCTTGTTCCCAAATGTACTCCACTGCAGCGTCAGCCCCTTGTTCCCAAATCTACTCCACTGCAGCGTCAGCCCCTTGTTCCCAAATGTACTCCACTGCAGCGTCAGCCCCTTGTTCCCAAATCTACTCCACTGCAGCGTCAGCCCCTTGTTCCCAAATCGACTCCACTGCAGCATCGGCCCCTTGTTCCCAAATCTACTCCACTGCAGCGTCAGCCCCTTGTTCCCAAATCTACTCCACTGCAGCACCGGCCCCTTGTTCCCAAATCTACTCCATTGCAGCGTCAGCCCCTTGTTCCCAAATCTACTCCACTGTAGCACCGGCCCCTTGTTCCCAAATCTACTCCACTGCAGCGTCGGCCCGTTGTTCCCAAATCTACTCCACTGCAGCGTCAGCCCCTTGTTCCCAAATCTACTCCACTGCAGCACCGGCCCCTTGTTCCCAAATCGACTCCACTGCAGCGTCAGCCCCTTGTTCCCAAATCTACTCCACTGCAGCGTCAGCCCCTTGTTCCCAAATCTACTCCACTGCAGCACCGGCCCCTTGTTCCCAAATCTACTCCATTGCAGCGTCAGCCCCTTGTTCCCAAATCTACTCCACTGCAGCGTCAGCCCCTTGTTCCCAAATCTACTCCACTGCAGCACCGGCCCCTTGTTCCCAAATCTACTCCATTGCAGCGTCAGCCCCTTGTTCCCAAATCTACTCCACTGCAGCGTCAGCCCCTTGTTCCCAAATCTACTCCACTGCAGCGTCGGCCCGTTGTTCCCAAATCTACTCCACTGCAGCGTCAGCCCCTTGTTCCCAAATCTACTCCACTGCAGCACCGGCCCCTTGTTCCCAAATCGACTCCACTGCAGCGTCAGCCCCTTGTTCCCAAATCTACTCCACTGCAGCGTCAGCCCCTTGCTCCCAAATCTACTCCACTGCAGCACCGGCCCCTTGTTCCCAAATCTACTCCACTGCCGCACCGGCCCCTTGCTCTCAAATCTTTGTGCTGATCAGTCCAAAGCTGGAGGATTAACGTCTGGAGTGCCCCAAACATGTTCCCACTGCCCAACCACATTGTAAAGTGGTTACCCCCCACCCCGCGCATGGCACCTCCAAAAAAGACACAGTCATACCTTTTCAGCATGTGGGGTAAAAGAATTCTGGTCATCTACCAAAGAGGATAGAGGCACAAGTTAGACATCTCACACACGACAGGAAAATATTAAATGCTATCAAAAATGTCATTGTGTTTTGAATGAACCGCTGCTACAGAGTTTTTAAAGGGAATACTCGGAGCCTATTTTTAAGATTTTGGTGTGGTGCTCTGCCAGTTTTCACAATGTTTCACAGCGTTTAACTTCAGTGTACGGCCGCGCGCACACACACACACACACACAGTCAGGGTGCAGTGCATCTGGGCTGCTGAGTCCCAATGCATGCCTGTGGCTTAACAGGGATATTACTCACAACTTACTCCTGGAACACAGCTTGCAATTGTAAATCCCATTTATCATAGTGAAATATCCTCAAGACACTACACAAAAATCTCATCACAATTTGACATACAAGGCTTTATTTGGATCTGGGTCCAGAATGCACGTTTAACATGGCTTCTTTAATTAAAGGCTGTATTTGTTGTCAATACCATGGACACAAATTTCTAGTGCTTAACTCGTTACTTCATCGCAAGTGATATAGATATATATCTATGGCACGGCCAAGAGCAAAGATGGCACTGCTCATATCATCACCGCTGTGTTTGCGGCAGCATCCTTTAATTTCACATTGAAGTAGATTGGTTGGAGCGCCTGTCTTCCCAGGCTGGGGTCCCAGTCTGACTTGGGCAGGGAGGTTGGTCCAAGTGGGAGGGGCGCGCAGGATGAGGATGGTAGATGTGCATGGGGACATCATTGATTCCAAGTACAGGGGGCACTGGTAGACTGGACATAATGGAGTGATGCAATCGGATTTCTGCGCACAGGTCTGTATCAGGGGCCATCTTGTGTTGGCAAGAGACATGGGGCGAGATTCTCCACTCCCGCGCCGGTTGGGAGAATCGCCTCGGCCGCCAAAATTTCCCGGGACGCCGGTCCAACGCCCTCCCACGACTCTCCCAAGCGGCGGGAACAGCCCCCTTGACTTCCGCGGGCCGCAGAATCGCCGGAGACACCCAAAATGGCGATTCTCCGGCACCCCTGCTATTCTCAGGCCCGGATGGGCCGAGCGGCCAGGCCAAAACGGCGGGTTCCCCCCGCGCTGTCCACACCTGGTCGCTGCTGACGGGAACAGCGCGGGAACGCTGGGGGGGGGTGGCCTGCAAGGGGGGGGGAGGGGGGATCCTGCACCGGGGGGGTACCTCAAATGTGGGATGGCCCGCGATCGGTGCCCACCGATCGTCGGGCCTTCCTCTCTGAAGGAGGACCTCCTTCCTTCCGCGGCCCCGCAAGTTCCGTCCCCCATCTTCTTGCGGGGCGGACTCAGAGAGGACGGCAACCACGCATGCGCGGGTGATGCCAGTTATGTGGCGCTGGCCACATCATGTATGCGGCGCCGCCTTTACGCGGCGACAAGGCCTGACGCGTGTAGATGACGCGGCCCCGATCCTAGCCCATTGTCGGGGCCTGATCGGTCGGGATCGGGGCCGTTTCGCGCCATCATGAACCTCGACGGCGTTCACGACGGCGCGGCCACTTCGGCGCGGGAGTGAAGAATTCCGCCCAAGGTGTTCTTCAAACAGCTTTGTTAAACTCTCCCTTGCTTTGCAAACCCCCTCTGCTCGTTCAATTCTGTGCAGTGGCTTTAAATGAACAATATGTACTGGTTGTAATTTCAAAACCCTAATACACTGCAGACCGACTGGTTACCAAAACGTGGTCAAAGAGCTATTTTGAAAGAGCACCTTACGGGAGACAGTGAGGCAAGTTTTAGAGGAGCTCCGCCAATGCAGCCCGTTGTAGTCCCTGTTTAGTAAACGCAGCAGCCAGCTTTCATACAGTAAGCTCCCACAAACAGCAATAGGATAAATGATCAGATAATCTGTTCTGATGATGTTGATGGATAAATATTGACCAGAACGCCTCTGCTCTTTTTGAAATAATGCCATGGGAACCTTTACGTCCATCCCGAGGCAGGCAGGTTGTAACAACTCGTTTGAAAGGTGGGGGCCTCCAACAGTGCAGCACCGCCTCAGCAGCGCTGGATGCGTCAGCCTAAAATGATTTACTCAAGGGTCTGGGGTGGGATTTGAACCCACAAGTTTGTGACTCATTGAGCAAGGGCTGACGCCTAACTGGTAACAGGTTAGAGATGGTTTTCTGTTCGAGCCTCACGGCCAGAAAGAACCAAGTTGCAATTTCTTCTTTGTCGGACATGTCAGGGAGAGGGTCTTCAACCAGGATGGGTTGGTTTCATAGAACATAGAGTGCAGAAGGAGGCCATTCGGCCCATCAAGTCTGCACCGACCCACTTAAGCCCTCACTTCCACCCTACCCCGTAAACCAATAACCCCTCCTAACCTTTTTGATCACCAAGGGCAATTTATCACGGCCAATCCACCTAACCTGCACGTCTTTGGACTGTGGGAGGAAACCGGAGCACCCGGGAGGAAACCCACGCAGACCCGGGGAGAACGTGCAGACTCCGCACAGACAGTGACCCAGGGGGGAATCGAACCCGGGACCCTGGCGATGTGAAGCCACAGTGCTATCCACTTGTGCTAACGTGCTGCCCAGGTACTAGAGGTGAAAAACCACTGCCTAACTGCAATACTCCGTTCCTCTGCACAATTAAATAGAGAGATCGAGCTCCCCAGTGGGACTACCCCTTTTGGACAATATAGTTTAGAAGGCCCCAGGGTCAAGTCAAGTACGTGTGAAAACAGAGGGGATCATAGCTGGGGCACTAATTAGGTCCCAAAATTGGTTCAAGGCCCTCTACCAACAATTACAATATGGTATCAGGTGAACCTTAGAATCCCTACAGTGCAGGTGGTCATTTGCCTATCGAGTCTGCATCGACACTCTTGTGAAAGAGTACCCTACCTAGACCCAATCCCCCGTCTATACTATAACCCCACCTAACCTGCACATCTTTGGACCGTGGGCGGAAACTGGAGCACCCGGAGGAAACCCACATAGATACAGGGAGAACGTGCGGACTCCATACAGACAGTCACCCAAGGCTGGAATTGAACCCAGATCCCTGGCGCTGTGAGGCGCACTGTCCTTGAAGACAGGTTCGCGCCGGGATCAAACATTTTGAATAATTCGCTGGAATGCAGCCAGTCAATCTTTGTGAAAATACACCCTAGCCAAAAAAAACTCAAGCAACTGAAGGGAGAGAGAGAAAAAAAAAAATCAAAAGTGAGAAAACCAGTCAGAAATAAAACATTATATCAAACTGACCCAGAAAACCTCGACTTGAATGGAAATTAGAGATTTCAAAACATCCAGAAACAAAAATGACATTGCGAGTAGAGAAACACCAGAAGATCAAGCTCCTTCTATAGAGCAAGTGTGGAGGAGGTGAGGGGTGCTTCTACAAACCTATTATTTCAACCCTAGCCAAAATATTTCCAACTCAAATCAGCCATGTTGCAATCACAACATGATATGACACCACAATGACAATTGTATAACCCTTCAAAAGGCAAACAGAATAACCATGCTTCTTTAATTAAACAATACGTCTCAATATTTAAATGCTCACCATCAGTACAGAAAGCACATTGCAGTTCATTATATCAAGAATTGCCTGTAACAGAAAAATCAAAACATATATTTGTAAAGTTCTCTGGAAGTCACCTGATTTTACATCTTTTTGTTTAAACAGGTTTTCCATTTCACATGTATAAGATCTAAGCTAGCGACCACGAGGAAGCCATGTTGGATTGGAACAAAAAGGTTTAATAAGTCTTAGTTAGCTACATTCGATACTTAACAACACACGCTACTCCCCGAAGGGTCTCCCGTGCCCGGCCCACAGGTTTTATGTCTCAGGGCTCCCTGGTTAAGGCTTTTGCCTGGCCCCACCCCCCTCTTGGGGGGACGATCGTATTCAGGTGAGGCCATGGGGAACCTAATGGTCCAATAACCCCGTGGCCTCGGTTATAACACGTCACCCCATCCTACATCACTGACTCCCTGAGGTACATGGGAACCAGGAATACTTGGGTATCCAGATCAGTGACCAATCAACATGTGTGACCCCACGGGTCGGCAGACAGGTGACCATTTAGTCATCCCCAATTCTTTCATCATGTACCATTTCACACATAAGGCTCACAGAAGGAGGTTATTCGGCCCATCTTGTCCATGCCAGCCCAAGAACGCCTGCCATTTCTCATCCCACCTTCCCCCACCTGATTCATAGCCATTTAACTTACAGCACTTAAGTTGCAGATCCAGGTACTTTTTAAAAACAGCTTGGGTTATAACCTCACGAGGACATGGTGTAGGGGGGCAAGAGGCCAATTACCTGGAGCAAGATATAAAAGCAGGCCCAACTCCGGGCCTGAGAACAAATCCTGCCAGCTAGGACTGCACTGGGAGTGAGATGCTGCATCAAGCAGACTTGTGTAAATAAATTCACCTTCATTAACGAGAGCTTCCTTCAGAGTTTTTAAAGCTTATTAAACAGAGATTTGGAACAGAGGCATTGGCCAATAATCTTCACCTTAAGCTCAAGAGGGGGCGGAGCCTGGGCATTCCACACACCAGAAATCACCAGTTCATTATTCCAATGAGGTTGTCCGATGGCAATGCTGCCCCGATTTTAAAATGGGGTCTGGATATCTCGTGATGATCACGGATTTGTGCACCGTGGGAAGCTGCGCACCATTTTACCATGTTCTCAAGACCCTATCCCATTTCTTTCTTGGTCTCTGGTGGGGCTATAGGAGTATCAAGTTCTGTTTTTTAAAAAAAAAATTGAGTACCCAATTATTTTTTTCCCCCAAATTAAGGGGCAACTTAGCGTGGCCAATCCACTTACCTTGCACATATTTTTGGGTTGTGGGGGAGAGAATGTGCAAACTCCACACGGACAGTGACCAGGATCGAACCAGAGTCCACAGCGATATGAGGCAGCAGTGCTAACCACTGCGCCATCATGCTGCCCGTATCTAATTCTGTCTAATTTGGGATGACCCATTCTCTACTCATGTAGGTTAAGCAGTTTTTGTTTTTCCCCTCTCCTTGCAATGTATTATTTTACAACTTTTATTTTCTAAAATGTAAAATCCCAATAAATATACTTTAAAAAAAAAAAAAAAAATGGGACATGCCCTGCTCTTTCATAAAAAAAAGCACAAACCAATGTGATAGACATGGACCCAGCAAACAGGGGCATTACACCATGCAACACACAATGCCGTACTTTGCTGCCAAAGTTCAGTTGTATATCACTACACATGGCCTGTGCCGATCAATTAGAAGCTAGATGCTTTCTGTGGGCCCTTGGGTCAGTTGGAAAGAGCAACCGTGACAATCTGGTACACTTCAGGTGTCACGTTAAGAGCAATTAGTTAAGAGAATTCCTCAACCCGTACACAAGCTGCAATGCATCAGCTATTTTGCAGTACGTTCTGATCCCTTAATCGAAAGCCTCAGGCCTGGCTCGCGTTGCCAACTCTGGTTGGACATATTCCTGGAAATTTATCATACAAGATCTCCTACCATGAACCTGTTCCCGAACACCTGCCCTGCCCCTCCCCCCACCCAAATGGCTTTTCTGACCCATCCCCAGTTTATTTTTATACAATCAACAGACAAAACTAAAGAAATGACAAAAGATATTTTCAGCCTCTCTCGGTTCCCTACTCCCGCTCTAGATTCCTAACAAAATCCAGGAGATTGCTTTTAATTTCTCGAGACTCTTAGTCAATCCTAGAAGACTGGCAACCTTAGACCAGCCCCAGGAGAAACATTCCATTCTGTACCAAAGCAACACCTCCCCATGTCACATTCTTGTTAGCTTTGGGAGTCCTCTGATTGACCACAGAAAGTAGTCCTCACAAGGAGCATGAAGTAAAGGAAGCGAGTGAGAGATTAGAGAATCCCTACAGTGCAGGTGGCCATTCGGCCCATCGTGTCTGCACCCTGCTTAGGCCCACACCCTTATCCTATCCCTGTAACCCCACCAAATCATGATACAAAGGGGCAACTTAGCGTGGCCAATCCACCCAACCTGCACAGCTTTGGACTGTGGGAGGAAACTCACGCAGATACGGGGAGAAGATGCAAACTCCACACGGACAGTGACTGGAATTGAACCCGGGTCCCTGGCACTGTGAGGCAGCAGTGCTAACCACCAAGCCACCCCTAAAACAACATGTAATGTACTGCACCTTTTCAACATCCGGGACATCTAGAAGGTAACATGGAAGCACCTGGTAAGTCTTCCCAACATTGTTTACTGAAACATGGAAGAGAAAAAAAAAAATCACAATTAGAGCAGACCCACGTAAAAAATGCCCAGCTCGGTGACCTCTGCCACTAGTTTGTTAGATGCCCCTGTGTTATTGGCAGACTGTCAATGGTGGGAAGTGAAGTAGCATTTGAATTTACGATCACGATGTAACTATTTAATAAACACTTTATAACACCAGAACTAGATCACCAGAACGAGATCATCGCCCTTTCTTCCGTCTTTGATTTCTCTTCCATTTCTTGATAAGTCGGAACGCGATTAAATTACCCAGGATCCCGATGTTCAGATCCTTCAGCGCCTCCTCAATCGGCCCATAAATTTCAGCACCACAAGTAAAATCAGCCTGAACGATCTTCGTTTGCTTCCCATGCTGCTGCTCTGCAATTATTCAGAAAAACAAGTTATCGCCCGTTCCACAGCTCTAATAACCTCCCGAAACACTGCACAGGAGCTCATTCAGCCTGCCCGGTGTCCAGCCTCACATTCTTCACACCCTCGCTCTGCAACACTTTCCCCCCTCACCTATCTGGTTTATTTTCCAAAGTTACTATTAAATCTGCTCTCTTCAGGCACGGCATTTCAGATTATCATAACTTTCTCTCTGCCACAGGGAACGGTCTCGCCTTATTTACTCAATGTCAGGACTTGTGAATATCTGAACGTTATTTTCTCGGAGAACTATTCCAGCTTGCCCAGTATCATCGCATAACTGAACCCTTGTTGCGATTTGGGTAATTCTTCCCTGCACCCTCCCGGAAGCCTCGACCCCACCCTCCTGAAACTGTCCACGTTCTGTTGGACAATTTTGTTGGGCCCCCAACTGAGGCCCAACAACCTTGAACCAAAGGCCAATGTATGATGAGTATTAATTTAAAACACAACAGATGTTTCCCCCAATACATGAATAATATCAGAGAGGAGTGTGGGCTGTGAACTGGAGGAACAGATACAGTCAGGTTAGTGTCAAACAGTCCTTTTTCAGAGTGGTTTTGAGAGCTATTTCAAAAATGCAAGCTTTAATGCCAAAGCAAGTGTTCTCTTTTCCCACTCTGCATTCCGATCTCTGATGTGGAATATTATTTCCTGAGGTTTTCGCTGAAGATGCAACGCAAGTGCCTCTCCAAGCCAAACACCATCCTAAATTTCAAAATATAAATCACTGTTCCTTCACTGTTGCAGGGTGAAGATCTTGGGGCGACTGTAGCAATTCAACAAGTGGTCCCACCGCCACATTCTCAATGGGAACAAATGCTGGCCTGGCCAGCGACATCACATCCCATGAAAGAATGACCATAACTCCAAAAACAGTGAGTGGCGGGTGCACAGCATACTCTGAATAAGATGTGGGCCCAGGAATCTCCACTCCTCTTCCAAAGGCACTGACCCTCGTGTGCGTCCTTTTCTCACTTAGTATTGCCTTCAGTGCTTTGCCCAAAAATACCATTCTTTATTTGAGAATGCAGACAATCGATAGGGAAGGTCATCACAGCTGGGCCTGACCCATCTTTTTAAGCATTGGATGGTCAGCAGCTAGACGAAACATGGCTGATTGTTAAAAAAATTTATAAGAGTAGCCAATTTTTCTTTTCCCCAATTAAGGGACAATTTAGCGTGGCCAATCCACCTCCCTGCACATCTTCGGGTTGTGGGGACGAGACATGTACAGACATGGGAGAATGTGACTCCACACAGACAGGGACTCTGGATCGAATCCAGGCCCCGCAGCGCCGTAGGCAGCAGTGCTAACCACTGCATCATGCTGCCCAGCATGGCTGATTGTTAACTCTGTAACCCAGGAGCAGAAGCCAATGTAACCTTTCATTAGTCTTGATCAGCAGGTGTAGAAATAACAAATCAATCACCAGCACTGGCTGCCCCAATAGGACCTATACAGCGGGATTCATTTTACATTGAAGCCCAGCAGACACACTGTGCTAAATAACCACCTCTCCTCTGATTCTCACCTATTTCCTGTGCTGTGGCTCTCAGTTTCTCCAGTGACCGGCTGATTAGCACCACATTGAATCCTCTTCTTGCTAACTGAGAATCGGGGAAATAAATGCATTAATCCAGTGGCTCACTGGTTGGTAAAGGCAACATTGGCCCAAGTTGAGCACAGTGGGAAGATGTAGCGGTAATCAGATATCACAACATAATGTCCCAATAGAAGAAAACAAGGAGTTTTCTAGTAGTTAGACAGTCGATTCCTCTGCCCTGTGTGATGCTGAGACATATGGATCAGCAAGATCTCAAATACCATCGCTACTGAAGTAACTTGGCCAGGATATTTGAGACATCAGTATTTGTGCAAAGTATTTTTGTAAGAGGTAAAAGGCTGGACTTCCCATCCCCAACCACTGTCCTGGCGTGACATCTGAACAATTAAATTGCTTCTAACACATGTGGGGATAGTAGGGGACAAGAGCTGGAGTGCCTCATCAGGAGGAGCAAGGGGAAGAGAGAGGTTTAGAAAGGAAGTTCAGACCTTGAGGCCTAAATAGCTGAAGGCATGGCTGTCAAAAAAGGGCAGGCAGGGAAATCAGGAAGTACAAGAGGCCAGTTGGAAGGACGAGAGGGAGAGAGAGAGAGAGAGAGAGAGAGAGAGAGAAAGAGAGAGAGAGAGAGAGAGAAAGAGAGCGAGAGAGAAAGAAAGGACGAGAGAGCGAGAGAGAAAGAAAGGACGAGAGAGAGAGAGAGAGAGAGAGAGAGAGAGAGAGAAGAGAAAGAAAGGATGAGAGAGAGAGAGAGAGAGAGAGAGAGAAAGAAAGGATGAGAGAGAGAGAGAGAGAGAGAGAGAAAGAAAGGATGAGAGAGAGAGAGAGAGAGAGAGAGAGAGAAAGAAAGGATGAGAGAGAGAGAGAGAGAGAGAGAAAGAAAGAAAGGATGAGAAAGAGAGAGAAAAGAAAGAAAGAAAGAAAGAAAAGGACGAGAGAGAGAGAAAGAAAGAAAGAAAGAAATAGGGAGGAGGCAAGGCCATGGAAAGAGTAAGAGGAGGTTCTAAAGAGAGAAAGGGAGGAGGCAAAGTTGTGCTCAAAGTTATGAATTTTAAAATTGAGGCACTGCTGGGCCAGAAACAGGCCAGCGAGTGCAGGAGCACCAGCGAGCGCATGTGTAAAGGGACTTGATGCAAGTTAAGATATAGGCAGCAGAGCTTCGGATGAACACAAGTTCATGGAAGGAATGAGATCTGCCGGAAGACCATCAGAATGGTCGGGAGATGCCAAAAGCACTGATGCAAACATAACTAAGCTCAGCTTTAACAAAAGCAGTGAATAAAGAACAGGGTAGTGAGATTAAAAGCTCTAAAGAGCTTGCACCAGCACAATGGCCTTCTTCTGTGCTCCCAACTGTTCTATTAACAATACCCTCAATAGTAAGATGGAGATCTGTATTACCTCATTAGCGTAGGCTTTTCCAATCCCAGCGGTCGCACCTGTTACAACTGGAAAATTAACTGATTAGAGATCCATTATATTGATGTACAAATTGCTGAAAAGAGACACCGATTGCCTGAGCCTCTCGTCTGGCAGTCAGTCATCGAGAGTGCCACATTCAAAGGGACCACAACAATTTATACTACAAGAGAGAAGGGTCATTTAGCAAATCGGCCCCGACTGACTGAGGGCGTTGAGATGGAACACATGAAAACGATAGGCTCCCCAATCTAGAGCAACATAGTCCCATGAATTTCGGTGCCAGGTACCTAGGCAGCATGTCCCAACAGTTAGCTGACCGAATCAAACAACATATTCCTCGGGCTGTTTGTGACAGTCGGGCTGTTTGTAACAGGCAGAGTACAAACTGTACCTAAACCAGGCCGTACTTGCAAAACCCAAAACAAGATATGATCCCGCGAAATAGCAGCACGGTTAACAATCCCGAAGTGAGATAATAGCCATGCTAACAACCAGTCGAGATAATCATGAGCTTTCGACATAGCTCATTTATGTTTGAACGTGGCGACATGCACGAGTGCAGAGACCCGCTCTCTGCAAACAAAAATGACGATCAAAGCATGCACCTTTTTGAATTACCCAGGAGCTTGGGGAGCCTGCATGTATTGTCACGGTTTGAAATTTGGCACTCTTTTATTTGTCCAGATGTGTGCAAGATGAAAAGCTTCAGCAGCATCTCTATTTAAATTCTGTACTTCCGAAAAACTATGTCATACGCTCAACCACATTTTTCTATACTGCTGAATTCCATCTCCCTACTTTCCTCTCCTTCAATGCACTCTCTTACATGCTCAGTTTCCTCCCTCATGTTAAAATCAATCCAGTTTCCCCACTCATTTGTCCCAGCGTGGTCACCTCTCTCCAAGCTTCCCTCCTTAGAAACTACAGGCTTTCAAATCCCAAGCTTACTGTTACCTTTCCATCTGGATTTCCCTCTGTGCACCACCGCCCCACCACCCCCTCAATGCTACTATCTTGCAAACCTGGTTGCTCATCTTCATTACTCTGCAATATGTTAAAAACCCTTGACAAAATGGCCATTTAGAGACAAGCAGTTCTACAGACAAAGTGCTTTAAAAAAAAAAGACACTTCCTTTCCCACATAATCCCAAGAGCCTCCCCAAGCATTTTACAGCCAGATTTTGAAGTGTGATCACTGTTGTAATATCGGAAGAACAGCGGTCACACGAGTACTTCCAAGCTCCCAGTAATGTGCTCATTTGGAATGAATATTGACCAGGACACTGTTTTACTGGTCACCTGGCTGCAGTAATAGTGCCCCCAAATGTGGGAGGTGGAGGGGAATGAGCCAGATTAAGTTGTATGCCATATGCACCACTCCCCAGAGAGACAGATTTACCAGTCCAAGTGTCTTTAAGACAGAGATACATGGGTTCTTGATTAATAAAGGGGATCTGGGGAGGAGGCAGGAGATTGTGGATGAGAAACATATCAGCCATGATCGAATGTTGGAGCAGACTTGGTGGGCCGAATGGCCTAATTTGCTCCTATGTCTTATGGTCATCGTACAGGTGGTCCTCTACCCTAACCACAGAGAGATTTAAACGTGGAAGCATTAAATTTGCTTTTAGATAGACAAGTCTGCAGTTTTGTCCTACTATTAAACGAGATTTCAAATATACACACACAGTCTGAAACGCTTCACAATCAAAGATAAACTCACAGCAAACAAATTACACAAGGTGCAGTCACACACACGTTACAGACCATTGAGCTCAACTCTACAGATATTTCCCTTCTTCCAAACTCAAGTGATAATCTTTTTAAACTTTGCTAAATGGCCATTAAAAAGATGGCTCACCACCATCTTCAAAGGCAATTATGAATGGGCAATAAATGCCAGCCTAGCCAGCAATACTCTCCCAAGAACAAATACAATATAGTTAATTTCCTGCACTCTACCAACATTTCTCTACTGACAGAAATTCCTGACTTTCCCCCAATACGCACCATCCAGGAGCAATTGACAAAATGTATCCATAACCAAAAGATGTCCGGGGTCGCCTCGGTATGGCCAGGGAAGCTTCCGTCTGGCCAGGACCAGACTGATAGCTCATAACTGCTGTTGCAATTTTTACTTGTGCTATTGCATGGATTATAAACCCCATTCTGCGAGTCCAGCATCCAATAACCCAGGGAAAAGTAGAGGTGAGAAGCACAAAACACTTGTGTCAACACTAAAGCAGAAAAACAATTAAAAAGGGTAGAATTGGAGATGAAAGAACATAATGCTGGCTAATTCACGATATACCTGATCAGGGTCAAGGCCATGGAGATGTTTGCCGGCAGCGAAACATGGGAAACAGTGGCAGGCTGTGTCTGAAGAACTCCACAAATCAATAGAAAAAGGTCCCATCTCCCGTACGATCCGCGCTGGCGAAGATGGAGGAGACGGGCGCATGGCTTGGCGATACAGGGTGTGGAGACGGCTTTCTTGAAGCAGAGCAATCCGTGTCCCCTTGGGAGGCCGAAATGGCTATGTTGACCGGTGGAAAACCTGGAGAATTGCTCCAGGAGACAGAATCTTGGAGCTTCTGGAGGGAGCAAGCCTCCGAGTGCCTATTATTTTGATGCGCCAGAGGAGGCTGATGATTTTGTTAGGAAGCATGGGCTGAGGGGAGGGGGGGGATTAATTGCAATTTGTATGGAGTCTCTTGTACCAGTTTGTATTCTCTTGTTCTTGTGTGAGAAGAGTGTTTTTTCAAATTGGTTCGGGCGGGGGGGTTGGGGGCTGGCTGTTATAGCTAGCTCATAGTCTTGACCATGGGCAGGGGCTGCCCTGCTAGCTGAAGAAGTTAATGGGAGGGGTAACTTAAGTGTAGTTTTAGATAATGAGCTTTAGGGTTTGTATTTTGTTTGGAGTTAGGAGTAATGGAGGTAGGGGTGAGGGGTTCTTTTGGTTATGAGCATGTATTTGGGTGTGGTGTTGCTGGGAGGGGGAGGGTTTGCTGACAGTAACTACTGCTCATCTTGATGGATTGGGGGGGGGGGGGTGTTGTTGGGTTGGCGGCCATCTTGGGTGGCCTCGATGCCTGCACTATTAGTTGTTGCATTATCTCGCTCGGTGGAAATGGCTCTCAGGTGTGGAAGCCCCCTAATTCGGTTGGTCACATGGAATGCAAGAGGGTTGAACAGCCCAGTAAAACGGTCGAGGATATTTGCTCAACTCTAGAGTTAGAGTGCCAATGTGGTGTTTCTGCAGGAGACCCATTCGCAGGTCAGGTACCAGACAATATTACGTAAGGGTTGGATGGGAAAGGCATTCTACTCCGGTTTCGATGGTAGGGCCCAGGGAAGGGGGTTAATAAAAGGGTTCCTTTTTTGGCTGTTAAGATCCTGAATGACCCGAATGGAAGGCATGTGATTATAAGTGGGTCTTTGGCGGGCACCTCAGTGGTCCTAGTTAATGTGTATGTTCCAAATTGTGGTGGATTGTGGTCTCCTTTCTGGGGTGACGAGGACGCGGTACTCAGCAATTATTATCTCAAATCATGCTCCACATTTGAGGATTTGCTATTGGAGCTGGGTTCTTCTCAATCCCTGCCGGAGACGTTGGCAGGTAGGATTTTTGTCTTCTTGAAGGAGGTGGGGACCTCAAGAGTGGAGGAGTGAAGTGTTCTGAAGATATCTGCGCATACACTCGCCAGTTGGTCTTCGCAGGCTCGGGTGCTCGCCCAGGGCTCCGTCGCTTTCCACGGATTCACTTTCAAGAGACCTCGGAGGCTGTAATAGTGGGTATGGGCGTATCCAGGGCTATTGGGGCAGGTGGCACTGATGCATTGGCTGACTGCTCAAAGCGGTCATAGAACTTGTTCAGATTGGGTAGGGATGCTTCAGCCTCAGATATTCTGCCTGGCCTTGTTTTATAGCCTGTGATCTGGTGTAGGCCCTGCCATAGTTCTCGTGGGTTAGTGTCACTGGCCTGGGACTAGTTTGATGTGGTATTGTCTTTTTGCATCCCTGATGGTTTTCCATACGTCGTACCTGGATTTCTTATATAGGTCAGGGTCGTTCGACTTGAACGCCTCCGTCTGGAACATCAGCAGGGAGTGAACCTTTGGGTTGAGCCAGGGTTTCCTATATGGGAATACCCGTATTGTCTTCTTTGGTACACAGTCCACGACACACTTACTGATGAAGTCTGGGACGGTGGTTGCGTACTCGTCCAGGTTAGCTGCCGCGGCCTTGAATATGAACCAATCCACAGTCTCCAAGCAGTCGCGGAGGATGTCCTCAGATTCCGCGGACCAGCACTGCGCGGTTTTCTTGAATGGCGCAGCACGCTCGAGTTGCTGTTTGTAAGCCGGAAGTAGGAATACCGACTTGTGGTCTTTGTGTAGAAGATTGTAGTTTAGTCGGGCAGTATGGTCGGCACGGGCTTGGAGGGCCGAAGGGCCTGTTCCTGTGCTGTACATTTCTTTGTTCTTTGTTCTTTGTTCTTTGGTCGGATTTGCCAAAGTGTGGTCAGGGAATGGTGCGGTAGGCACCTTTGATGCTCATTTCGCAGTGTTCCAGGGGCACATCTGGTGGGGCAGGAGATATATTGATGGGAGTTTGGGTTGGACCTTCCTGAGGTTGGCCTGGTTGAAGTCTCCAGCAACGATTGTCAGGGCTTCGGGGTGATTTGTTTCTTGGTTGTTGATGGTGGAATGTAGTTAGTCAAGTGCTTTCTTCACTTCCGCCTGGGGTGGGATGTAGACTGCTGTGATGAGTACAGAGGTGAATGCACGTGGGAGGTAGAAGGGGTGACACTTCACGGTTAGATATTCTAGGTCTGGGAGCAGTGGCACGCTAGGGATACCACATCCGAACACCAGGAGGTGCTAGCTTGGGGGCCTTGGTAACTGCCTCACATAGTGCTATCCACTCTGAGATTTGGAGGCAGTTTAGACAACATTTCAAGCTTAGCTCCATGTTATTGTCAGCCTCTATTTGTGGGAATCATCTCTTTGCACCAGAGCGTTCCGACTCACTCATTCAGGTCATGGGGGAAGGAGGGGTTGGGGGACCCGTTGGTGGTGGTAATTTGTCGGATTTGAAGAATTGTTGGATAAATTCTAACTACCAAGGTCTAATTTATTCAGGTATTTTCAGGTGTGGGAGATTTCATTTTCCTTGGCACCTTCGCCCCCCCCCCCCCTCTTGAATAGGACCTTATCCCTGGCCGGCCGAGGGAACGATTTTGGACATTTACGGCCAGAGATGAGGAGGGAGGAGGGTGAGCTGGGTCTGGTGTGCGTGTGTGCAGTGAGGTTCTTCACAGGGTCAATTCTATCTCCTCCTGTGCTAGGCTGTTTGATTCAGTGCAAGGTGATACACAGAGTAGGTTTTTTTGCCCGCAGTGGGGGGGGGGGGGGGGGGGGGGTGTGGAGGATAGGTGGGAATGTTGTTCTCAGCAGCCTGTAAATCATACCTCTATGTTCTGGGCATGTCCTAAACTTGTAAGCGTCTGGTATAGAGCTGGAGCCTTGTCCGCTGATGGCCATTTTCAGAGTTTCGGACTCAACAACGCTGAGACGGGGGTGAAAATGGATGTCTCCTTTGCCTCATTGATAGCCCAGAGGGGAGGTCTGCTGGAAATCTCCTACTCCGTCCAGTGCCTTGGCCTGGTTGGGTGATTTAATGGAGTTCCTAAATCTAGATCCGGTCAAGTACACCATTACAGGATAGAAGGATCCTACTCAGGATGGCAGCCATCGACATCCTTTTTCAGAGTTAGTCAGCGGTTCGGGGGTTATTCGTTTGTTGAAGAGTTGGGTTTAGTGAGGTTGATAATTCTGGATTGTGGTATTCATGTATTGTTCATTTATGTATTTGTTTAGTGTGGATTCATTTTGAAACAATGAAAAATGTCTGCAATAAAAATATTTTTTAAATTCAACAGATGGACCAGGTGTCACCCAAAATAGGAAATGTTATCGATTTCATAATCATTGCGACGGCCCGATCTCTTTATGGCATGAAAGATGCAATTTTGAGCGTGGCTTATGTCTGGAAATTCAATGTAAAGGAGAGGATGACTTGGGAGAAAATTGTTGACTGGGGTTCTGTGTGAGACTCTTCCAGTGAACAGGATCTTGAAGGAATTAATGCAAGTACTAGAATAAATAAATCACCGGGCATTACAAAAATGGTGAATGATATTTGACCTACACATGGTTTAGCTCAGTGGGCTAGACAGCTGGTTTGTGACGCAGGACAAGGCCAGCAGCGCGGGTTCAATTCCCGTACCAGCTAAGAATTCTGAATTCACCCTCAGGTGAACCCGAACAGGCGCCAGAATGTGGCGACTCAGGGCTTTTCACAGTAACTTCATTGTAAGCCTACTTGTGACAATAATGATTATTTAAATCAGTAAAGGTCACAAATGTGAGATAGAAGAGGGAGCTGAAGCTGACAATATTGACATATTTGTAATGATGCAGAAATTATGGAGAGTGTCGTGAATCCTCTGAAGCTGAAGAGAAATAAAAAGATGAAGAGGAGGAAATAACTTGGGCTAATGCCGCTTCAGCTTTTGATACAGAAAGTAGACATGTTATTCTGCACAAGTGGTTCAACAATGGCACATTCCCGTCACGCTGAAAAGGCAGAATAGACAACCGGGGATTCATTCTGGAAAGCATCCAGGGGTAAAGGTGGGCCCAATCCAATCTGCTACACCTTCAAGAAGCTGCACATAGGAGCCAGGGGGAGCAGAAGTCAGCAATTCAAGCATTCTCTGCCAATCAGATCATGGCTGATCTCTTCCTGGCCTCCCTACCCGTTCCCCATTTTTAAAAATCAGAAATTAAAAAAATCAGAAATACATTTATTTTAAAAAAAAAGATATATTTTATTTCAAACTGAGATAAAAAGGGGTTACAAAAATTCGGGGAGCAAACTCCCCAACGCATTTTTCCCTTTTTCACCCCCCACCCGGCGACGAATAGCTCCTCAAACACGGCCACTAACATCCCCCAGCTCAAAGCCCTCGGCTGAACCCCTTAATTCATTCTGGAACTTTTCCAGCCAAACAAAGCCACATAAATCGCCAGCCAGGCCGTCACCCCCCCACTGGCGTTACTGACGACCACTCCAACCAAATTCTTCACCGGGCAATCAGAGAGAAGGCCACAACGTCGGCCCTCCTCCCCTCCATCACTCCAGCCTCCCAGTTATCCCAAATATTCACCACCAAAGAATCTGGCTCAACCTCCTTCCCCACTATCCTCGTTAGTGCCGTGAACACTCCCCCCAACTTTTTCGCACCAGAAGGTACGTGCCCGGTTCACTGGTCCACACCTCACACACTCATCCGCTACCCCCTGGAAGAACCCACTCATTCTTACCAGAGTCATATGTACCGTGCACCACCTTGAATTCTCAGCTCATCCTTGCACACAAAGTCACATTTACTCTTTGTAGTGCCTCACTCCATACTCCCCAGTGTATCTCCCCTCCCAGCTCCTCAATCTTCACCACCCACTCACCTCCCTGCTCTCCCAGCCACCTGTACATGTCTCCGATCCTGCCCTGACCTTCCACATCTGGAAGCAGCTGTCGCTCCAACAGGGTGTACCTCAGGAATTGGGGAACTCAAAACAATGGTGGTTTTCGTACAAGAGGCACCAGCACCGACATCCCTTCTATTCGGAAATGTCTCCTCAGCTAGTTCCAGACCTTTACTGTGGACTGCACCACCAGGCTCTCCACATATTTCCTTGGCACCATTGACAATGCCACCGTCACCAAAACCCTCAAGCTGGCCCCCATCCTAACCCATTCTGCCCCTTCCTCCTTCCCACCACCGCCTCACCTTCTGCGCATTCACTGCCCAGTAATAACCTAGCAGGTTTGGCAATACCAACCCTCCCTTCGGCCTATCTCTGTAACAAAGTCTTCTTAACCCATGGCACCTTCCCTGCCCATACAAAGTCGGAGATAATCATATGCGGTTTTTGAAAGAAGGCCTTCGGTACAAAGATCAGAAGTGTCCGGAAGATGAACAGGAACCTCGGCAGAATGTTCATCTTCACCACTTGGACCCTCCCTGGCAGAGTCAAGTGCAGCATGCCCCACCAGATCCTCCCTAACACCGCTTTGCTGGGTTCCATTTATGTAGCATCGCCCATTCCTTCGCCCCCCAAATCCCCAGGTAGCTAAACCGGGCTCGCCGACCCAACTCATTCACTGGGAACACCACTTTTCCTACATTTAGCTTATATCCCGAGAACGCCCCAAACTTCCCCAACAGGCCCATGACCCTCTCCATGCTCGCCAGCTGGACCTCAGTTCTCCTGGAGTTTGTGCTCCTTGATAAAGTCACTGCCCGCTTCCCGGCCTACACAAGTCATCCATAATGTCGCTGGGTAGAGCACTCCAAGCCGGATCTGCCATGAATACAACATCGCCTTGGCCCGGTTGAACTCCGCACGCTGTTCTGCCATTAATACAACACCGCCTTGGCCCGGTTGAACCCCGCACGCTGTTCTGCCATTAATACAACACCGCCTTGGTCCTGTTGAACTCCGCACGCTGTTCTGCCATTAATACAACACCGCCTTGGCCCGGTTGAACCCCGCACGCTGTTCTGCCATTAATACAACACCGCCTTGGTCCTGTTGAACTCCGCACGCTGTTTTGCCATTAATACAACACCGCCTTGGCCCTGTTGAACCCCGCACGCTGTTCTGCCATTAATACAACACCGCCTTGGTCCTGTTGGACTCCGCACGCTGTTTTGCCATTAATACAACACCACCTTGGCCCTGTTGAACTCCGCACGCTGTTCTGCCATTAATACAACACCGCCTTGGCCCTGTTGAACCCCGCACGCTGTTTTGCCATTAATACAACACCACCTTGGCCCTGTTGAACTCCGCACGCTGTTCTGCCATTAATACAACACCGCCTTGGCCCTGTTGAACCCCGCACGTTGTTCTGCCATTAATACAACATCCCCTTGGCCCTGTTGAACCCCGCACGCTGTTCTGCCATTAATACAACACCGCCTTGGCCCTGTTGAATCCCGCACGCTGTTCTGCCATTAATACAACACCGCCTTGGCCCTGTTGAACCCTGCACGCTGTTCTGCCATTAATACAACACCGCCTTGGCCCTGTTGAATCCCGCACGCTGTTCTGCCATTAATACAACACCGCCTTGGCCCTGTTGAACTCCGCACGCTGTTTTGCCATTAATACAACACCGCCTTGGCCCGGTTGAACCCTGCACGCTGTTTTGCCATTAATACAACACCGCCTTGGCCCTGTTGAACTCCGCACGCTGTTCTGCATTAATACAACACCGCCTTGGCCCTGTTGAACTCCGCACGCTGTTCTGCCATTAATACAACACCGCCTTGGCCCGGTTGAACACCGCACGCTGTTCTGCCATTAATACAACACCGCCTTGGCCCTGTTGAACTCCGCACGCTGTTCTGCCATTAATACAACACCGCCTTGGCCCGGTTGAACCCCGCACGCTGTTCTGCCATTAATACAACACCGCCTTGGCCCTGTTGAACTCCGCACGCTGTTCCGCCATTAATACAACACCGCCTTGGCCCTGTTGAACTCCGCACGCTGTTCTGCCATTAATACAACACCGCCTTGGCCCTGTTGAACCCCGCACGCTGTTCTGCCATTAATACAACACCGCCTTGGCCCTGTTGAACCCCGCACGCTGTTTTGCCATTAATACAACACCGCCTTGGCCCTGTTGAACCCTGCACGCTGTTCTGCCATTAATACAACACCGCCTTGGCCCTGTTGAACCCTGCACGCTGTTCTGCCATTAATACAACACCGCCTTGGCCCGGTTGAACCCTGCACGCTGTTTTGCCATTAATACACCGCCTTGGCCCTGTTGAACCCCGCACGCTGTTTTGCCATTAATACAACACCGCCTTGGCCCGGTTGAACCCCGCACGCTGTTCTGCCATTAATACAACACCGCCAAGGCCCTGTTGAACCCTGCACGCTGTTCTGCCATTAATACAACACCGCCTTGGCCCTGTTGAACCCTGCACGCTGTTCTGCCATTAATACAACACCGCCTTGGCCCTGTTGAACCCCGCACGCTGTTCTGCCATTAATACAACACCGCCTTGGCCCTGTTGAACCCTGCACGCTGTTCTGCCATTAATACAACACCGCCTTGGCCCTGTTGAACTCCGCACGCTGTTCTGCCATTAATACAACACCGCCAAGGCCCTGTTGAACCCCGCACGCTGTTCTGCCATTAATACAACACCGCCTTGGCCCTGTTGAACCCCGCACGCTGTTTTGCCATTAATACAACACCGCCTTGGCCCGGTTGAACCCTGCACGCTGTTTTGCCATTAATACACCGCCTTGGCCCTGTTGAACCCCGCACGCTGTTTTGCCATTAATACAACACCGCCTTGGCCCGGTTGAACCCCGCACGCTGTTTTGCAATTAATACAACACCGCCAAGGCCCTGTTGAACCCCGCACGCTGTTCTGCCATTAATACAACACCGCCTTGGCCCGGTTGAACCCCGCACGCTGTTTTGCCATTAATACAACACCGCCTTGGCCCTGTTGAACCCCGCACGCTGTTCTGCCATTAATACAACATCGCCTTGGCCCTGTTGAACCCCGCATGCTGTTCTGCCATTAATACAACACCGCCTTGGCCCTGTTGAACCCCGCACGCTGTTTTGCCATTAATACAACACCGCCTTGGCCCTGTTGAACCCCGCACGCTGTTTTGCCATTAATACAACACCGCCTTGGCCCTGTTGAACCCCGCACGCTGTTTTGCCATTAGTACAACACCGCCTCGGCCCTGTTGGACTCCGCACGCTGTTTTGCCATTAATACAACACCGCCTTGGCCCTGTTGAACCCCGCATGCTGTTTTGCCATTAGTACAACACCGCCTCGGCCCTGTTGAACCCTGCACGCTGTTTTGCCATTAATACAACACCGCCTTGGCCCTGTTGAACCCCGCACGCTGTTTTGCCATTAGTACAACACCGCCTCGGCCCTGTTGAACCCCGCACGCTGTTTTGCCATTAATACAACACCGCCTTGGCCCTGTTGAACCCCGCACGCTGTTTTGCCATTAGTACAACACCGCCTCGGCCCTGTTGAACCCTGCACGCTGTTCTGCCATTAATACAACACCGCCTTGGCCCGGTAGAACCCTGCACGCTGTTCTGCCATTAATACAACACCGCCTTGGCCCTGTTGAACCCTGCACGCTGTTTTGCCATTAATACAACACCGCCTTGGCCCTGTTGAACCCTGCACGCTGTTTTGCCATTAATACAACACCGCCTTGGCCCGGTTGAACCCTGCACGCTGTTCTGCCATTAATACAACACCGCCTTGGCCCTGTTGAACCCCGCACGCTGTTCTGCCATTAATACAACACCGCCTTGGCCCGGTTGAACCCTGCACGCTGTTTTGCCATTAATACAACATCGCCTTGGCCCTGTTGAACCCTGCACGCTGTTCTGCCATTAATACAACACCGCCTTGGCCCTGTTGAACTCCGCACGCTGTTTTGCCATTAATACAACACCGCCTTGGCCCTGTTGAACTCCGCACGCTGTTTTGCCATTAATACAACACCGCCTTGGCCCTGTTGAACTCCGCACGCTGTTTTGCCAGTTCAACTCCAATTTCCCGGTATATTCGGACCCAAATCCCCCCTCGTCCTAGATTTCCCCACAAAGGGGAACATTTGGTCTACGTTTACTTGATCAATCACTCTTAGTATTTTATTTACCTCAATCAGATCCTCTTATTCTTCTAAACTTCAGCGAGTAGAAGCCCACAATTTCTCGCCCCCCATAGGTCAACCCTATCATCCCATGGAATCAATCTGGAGAACCTTCTCTGAACAGACTCCAACGCCACCATAGCCTTCCTCAAATAAGGAGACCAAAACTAGACACAATACTCGAGATGTGGTCTCACCAACATCCTATACAATTGCAACACCTCTTCCACTTTTATACTCCAGCCCTTTTGCAATAAATGCTAAAATTCCATTATCTTTTTTATGATGTGCTATATCTGCACACTGACTTACTGAGATTCATGAACAAAGATACCCAGATCCCTCTGCCCAGACGCATTTTGAATCAGCTTTCCATTTAGCTAACAATTGCTCTTTCTATTTTTTTCCCAAAATGGATAACCTCACACTTATACAACTAAACTCCGGGTGGGTCGCGGGACCATGTGTCGCAGTGTTTCTAATCGCAGGAAATAGTGCCCAACGGGCCCGACCTGCTTTTTAAAAAAATGACCTAGGAGCAGATTTCCTTTCCCCTATATCGATAGTGGACCTGCCTGGAGCAGTGGCACTATGCGTTCTGGGCTGAAGAGGGATCCCTCCATTTGGTTAAGCAGCAAGCTGTACAATTTTAAATAGATTGTTTCGTAATAAGGAAGAGAAGGCCAGGGACACGAACAGCCTGGGAAAAATCTGCTGGAGAGAGTGGCTCAGGAGAATCCAAAAGCAGGACAAAACAGTGCTGCTGTGAGCTCAGGGCCTCTGGTGAACAACCCATTAAGAAGAAGAGAACGAGCCGCCAAGGGCAGTAATTATCTGCTTCCATAAGTTTTGCATGAAGGAGAAAGTATTAAGCTGGGCGAAGCAGGAGCGTGAGGTGCTGTGGGATGGTACTGCGGTTCGGATCTACCAGGACTTGACGGTGGAGTTGGCAAAAAGACGAGCGGCGTTTGGACGAGTGAAGGTGGCTTTGTACAAGAAGGGGTGTGTACCCGGCGAAGTTGAGTGTAACATATAACGCCAAAGACTTTTATTTTGAGACAGCGGAGGCGGCTGAGGCGTTTGTGAGGGCAGAAGGCTTGGGACAGACGTGAGGAGCGGAACTGGAAGAGAGAGGAGGGCTGCGGACATTGGAGCCTGGATAGCAGGCTTCAACGGGCCTACGAGGCGAGCGAGATGGGGGGGGTCGATGTTAACAATGGGCAGGGGTGGGTCAGGCTTATGGGGCAGGGCCCGGTGGTATGGCGATGGTGGATAAGAAAGGTGGGCGGGGGGGTGAGAGACCCCCAGCAAGGATAGTCACGTGGAACGTGAGAGGGCAAGGAGGTCCGGTCAAGAGGTCAAGGGAGCTTGCGCATCTTAAAAGTTTGAATGCCGATGTAGCAATGCTGTGATGCACGATCAATTGCACAAAGACTAAAGTTGGGGACAACTGTGGCTTTATTACAGTCAGATGTGTGGCCTCCTGCTGCAGCTGGCGAAATGGCAGGGCACTGGAGGTCGTGCATATTTATACAGTTCCAGCCGGCAGGAGCTACCGGCGAACCTGTAGTGCAGGTCCTACCTTACATCTCCTATTACAGTGGTCCGTCAAAGGTTCAGCCGGTCCAGTGCTTTGGTGCTTCGTTGGGAGCAGCGTAATGGTGGCGGCGAAGTCGGTGCTGGCAGTGGTGGAGGTGGCACCGATGGCGGTGCTGATGATGGCCAGTCATCGGGGAACTTCGGGAGCATGCCAAAGTCCTCTTCGTCCTCTTGTGCAGAAAAGGGGAGGGGGGGGGGCTGATCTGGTGGGGTCAATATTGGCAGCGCGGTGGGAGGTGGGGGGGTGGGGGGGTGTTGGGGTGGAACCTGACGGTGCCAGGTCCCTGAGTGAGACAGTATCTTGGTGGCTGTCGAGGAACTCAACGTAGGCATATTGAGGGTTGGCGTGGAGCAGGTGAACCCGCTCCACCAAGGGGTCCGCCTTGTGGAGTCGGACGTGCCTACGGAGAAGGACCGGTCCTGGAGCTGCGAGCCAGGTCGGGAGCGACACCCCGGATGTGGACTTTCTGGGGAAGGTAAAAACACGTTCATGGGGTCTGTTATTAGTGGCGGTGCACAATAATGACTGGATGGAGTGCTGAGCACTCTGTCAGCGAGAGGCCGGGAGGTTCCTGGACCACAGGGCTAGCTGGACAGCCCTCCAAACTGTCCCATTCTACTTGCCCGTTTCCCCGGGGGTTGTAGCTGGTCGTCCTGCTGGAGGCGATACCCCTGCTGAGCAGGAACTGTCGCAGCTCATCGCTCATGAATGAGGATCCCCTGTCACTGTGGATGTAGGCGGGGAGGCCGAACAGTGCAAAGATGGTGCTGAGGGCCTTGATGACGGTGGCAGACGTCATATCGGGGCATGGGATGACGAAGGGGAATCTGGAGTACTCATCGACCACACTGAGGATGTACGTGTTACGGTCAGTGGAGGGATGGGGTCCTTTGAAATCCACACTGAGGCGTTCAAAGGGGTGGGAAGCCTTCACCAGGCGCGGACGGTCCGGCCGGTAGAAGTGCGGCTTGCACTCCGCACAGACCTGGCAGCCCCTGGTGACTGTCCTTACTTCCTCGACGGAGTAGGGCAGATTGCGAGCTTTGACCAGATGGTACAATCGAGTGACCCCTGGGTGACAAAGGCTGTTGTGTAGGGCCCGGAGTTGGTCCACTTGTGCGCTGGCACATGTACCTCGGGAGAGGGCATCTGGGGGCTCGTTGAGTTTACCGGGGCGATACAAGATCTCGTAATTATAGGTGGAGAGCTCGATTCTCCACTGCAAGATTTTATCACTTGTGATTTTGCCCCGCTGTGTGTTATTGAACATTAAGGCTACCGACTGTTGGTCCGTAAGGAGAGTGAATCTCTTACCGGCCAGGTAATGCCTCCAATGCCGCACAGCTTCAACGATAGCTTGGGCCTCCTTCTCGACGGATGAGTGTCGGATTTCAGAGGCATGAAGGGTGCGGGAAAAGAATGCCACGGGTCTGCCTGCCTGGTTTAGGGTGGCGGCAAGGGCGATGTCTGAAGCGTCGCTTTCTACTTGGAAAGGCAGTGACTCGTCCACTGCGCGCATCCCGGCCTTGGCGATGTCTGCTCTGATGCGGGCAAAAGCATGTTGTGCCTCGACCGCAAGAGGGAATTGGGTGGACTGAATGAGTGGGCGGGCCTTGTCTGTATAGTTTGGGACCCACTGAGCGTAGTAGGAAAAGAACCCCAGGCAGTGTTTGAGGGCCTTGGGGCAGTGGGGGAGGGGAAGTTCCATGAGGCGCATGCGGTCGGGGTCGGGCCCGAGAAGTCAGTTTTGGACTACACAGCCGAGAATGGCTAACCGGGTCGTGCTGAACACACACTTCTCTTTGTTGTAGGTCAGGTTGAGAAGACTGGCAGTGCGGAGGAATTTATCGAGGTTGGCATAGTGGTCCTGCTGGTCATGGCCGCAGATGGTGACATCATCTAAGTCCGGAAAGGTGGCCCGCAAACCGTACTGGTTGACCATTCGGTCCATCTCTCTTTGGAAGACCGAGATCCCATTTGTGACACCGAAAGGGACCCTAAGGAAGTGGTAGAGGCGACCGTTTGCCTCGAAGGCAGTGTATGGCCGGTCCGACTTCCGGATGGGGAGCTGGTGGTGGGCGGATTTCAGGTCAATTGTTCAGAAGACCCGGTACTGCGCAATCTGATTGACCATATCAGATATGCGTGGGAGGGGGTACGCGTCAAGCTGCGTGTACCGATTGATGGTCTGGCTGTAGTCCACGACCATCCTGTGTTTCTCCCCAGTTTTAACCACTACCACTTGGGCTCTCTAGGGGCTGTTGCTGGCCTCGATGATACCCTCCTTACGCAGCCGCTGGACTTCGGACCTGATTAAGGTCTTGTCCTGGGTGCTGTACCGTCTGCTCCTAGTGGCAATGGGCTTGCAATCCACAGTTAGATTGGCAAAAAGGGAGGGGGGGATCGACCTGGAGGGTTGCGAGGCCGCAAACGGTAAAGGGGGGGGGGGGGGGGGGTAAGGGCCCGCCAAATTTGAGGGTGAGGCTCTGGAGGTTGCACTGGAAGTCCAGGCCCAACAGGAGTGCAGCGCAGAGATTAAGAAGGACATAGAGGCGGAAGTTACTAAATTCTACGCCCTGGACCATGAGGGTGACTGTACAAAAGCCTCGGATCGGGACGGAGTGGGATCCGGAGGCTAGGGAGATCCTTTGATTGGCAGGGTGGACGGCGAGGGAGCAGCGCCTTACCGTATCTGGGTGAACAAAGCTTTCGGTGCTCCCGGAGTCCAGCAGGTACGAGGTCGCCTGGCCGTTGATTTTAACCGTCGTCGACTCGGTGGCCAGGTTGTGCGGGTGAGATTGATCCAGCGTCATCGAAGCGAGCTGCGGGTAGCCATCGGATGCTTCGGGTGGGGAGCGTGTGCGGTTCCGATATCGGGATGTCCGGACGCCCTGTGGGGGACAAGATGTCGGCGCCCATGGTGCGCACATTGTGAGGTCGGGACAAGATGGCGGCACCCATGGTGCGCACATTGCGGGGTCGGGACAAGATGTCGGCGCCCATGGTGCGCACATTGTGAGGTCGGGACAAGATGTCGGCGCCCATGGTGCGCACATTGTGAGGTCGGGACAAGATGTCGGCGCCCATGGTGCGCACATTGTGGGGTCGGGACAAGATGTCGGCGCCCATGGTGCGCACATTGTGGGGTCGGGACAAGATGTCGGCGCCCATGGTGCGCACATTGTGGGGTCGGGACAAGATGTCGGCGCCCATGGTGCACACATTGCGAGGTCGGGACAAGATGTCGGCGCCCATGGTGCGCACATTGTGGGGTCGGGACAAGATGGCGGTGCCCATGGCCGAGGGGAACAAGATGGCGGCGCCCATTGGTCGCACATGGACCCGGGAGGAGAAAATGGCAGCTCACATTGTGCATCTGGTGTGGGGGCAGGGGTGATAGCGGGCACGATCGCAGCAACTGCGCGGGCCTGGCACACAGCTGCGAAGTGGCCCTTTTTACTGCAGGCTTTACAAACTGCAGTGCGGGCCGGGCAGTGTTGGTGGGGGCGGGGGTGCTTCTGCTGACCGCAGAAGTAGCAGCGGGGACCCCCGGGTTGCGCGGATCGGCGTGCGGCGCAGGCGTATTGGGAAGGCAGGGCCCCGGCTGAGGAGGTCGTCGGCGGGGTCCAGGAGGGGTAGGAAGGAGTAGAAGGGTGGGCAGCGCGGCGGGAGAGGTGTGATTGTACGTTACGGGATGCGACCATCATGGAGAGCGCCAAGGCTTTCGTCTCCGCCAGTTCGAGCGTGGCCCCTTCCAGTAATCGTTCTTGGATGCGGTCCGACGCAATCCCCGTCACGAAGGCATCGCGCATGAGGAGATTCGCGTGTTCGGCGGCCGTGACGGCCTGACAGTCACAGTCCCGGACGAGTTGAATGAGGGCCCGCCAGAAGTCTTCGATGGACTCACCAGGTAGTTGCGAGCGGGTGGCGAGTACATGCCTGGCGAAGAGCGTGTTCGTCTTCTGCGCATAGTGTTC
Source organism: Scyliorhinus torazame (assembly GCF_047496885.1). Classification (NCBI taxonomy): domain Eukaryota; kingdom Metazoa; phylum Chordata; class Chondrichthyes; order Carcharhiniformes; family Scyliorhinidae; genus Scyliorhinus; species Scyliorhinus torazame. The sequence goes on from NC_092737.1 coordinate 9,465,813, forward strand.
CTTAAGGAGTTCCATTGCTTGTGTGTAATTCGTGGCATCTTGGATCAACGGGAACACGCTGGAGCTCAGTCTGGAGTACAGGACGTTTATCTTCTGAGCCTCCGTTGGCGCGGGGTCCGCCGCGTTGATGTAGGCCTCAAAACAGGCTCGCCAGTGAGTAAAGTCTTTCCTGGCGTCGGGCGAGTGCGGATCCAGCTGCAGGCGATCGGGCTTAATTCAGATATCCATTCTGTGGAAAATCTGACTAATAAATTGATGCACGATCAATTGCACAAAGACTAAAGTTGGGTACAACTGTGGCTTTATTACAGTCAGATGCGTGGCCTCCTGCTGCAGCTGGCGAAATGGCAGGGCACTGGAGGTCGTGCATATTTATACAGTTCTCGGTGGACGGAGCCAGTCGGCAGGAGCTACCGGCGAACCTGTAGTGCAGGTCCTACCTTACATCTCCTATTACAGTGGTTCACCACAAGCTGCAGGAGACTCACTGGAGGGTGAAGGACCAGGTGAGACTTAAAAAGGGCTGGGTTAGCCAAGTGTTTCACTCCGGATTTGATGGAAGGGCTCGAGGGGTAGCGGTGTTGGTCAGCAAAAGGATACGCTTCCAAATGGAGAAGGCGGTGGCAGATTAGGGGGGGGTAGATATGAGATTGTGGCAGGGGCGCTGGTGGGGAGATTAGTGGTGCTGTTAAGTGTATACGATCCCAATTGGGACGATGTGGGATTTGCGAGGAAGGTGTTTGGGGCCATTCCTGACTTGGACACGCATGAGCTGATTGTGGGGGGGGGGGACTGGAACTTGGTGCAGGAGCCAAGGTTGGACAGATCACGGGCGCGCTCGCTGGTCCCATCGGGGGGAGGGGGGGGGGGGGGGGGGGGAGGCGCTGGCTGGGCTAATGGGAGGGGTGGATCCTTGGAGGTTCCTGCACCCAAGGGAACAGGAGTATTCGTTTTTCTCAGCGGTCCATAAGGTATACTCGCGGATCGACTTTTTTGTGGTGGGAAAGGCTTTGCTGGCTGGAGTCAAGGGGTCGGAATACTCTGCAATTGCAGATCACGCTCCACATTGAGTGGATATGGTGCTGGAGAAGGGGGCAGCGCAGAGACCGGGGTGGAAACTGGATGTGGGGCTTTTGGGGAGCCAAGTGTTCTGTGAGAAAATTGAAAAGGTAATTAAGGAACATGTAGGTTTCAATTGTACGGGTGAGGTGTCGAAGGCAGTCGGCTGGGAGGCTCTAAAGGCAGTGGTGAGGGGTGAGGTAATTTTGTTTAAGGCCAGGGTGGACAAAGAGGAGAGGTTGGAGCAGCACAGGGTAATAGATGAGATGTTGGAGGTAGATAGGAGGTATGCAGAAGATGGGGACCCAGCGAAGCTGGAAAAGAGGAAGGAACTACAGGCGAGCTTCGACCGACTGTCCACCCGGAAGGCGGTGCGCCAACTGAGACGAGCAAGGGGTGCAGTTTATGAACATGGAGATAAGTATGTTAGCAGGTCAGCTCCGGAGGGAGGCAGCGGCAAGGGAAATTCTTCAGGTGAGGGATAGGGCAGGGAAGTTGATGGCGGCCCCAGTGCTGATTAACAAGGTTTTTGAGGAGTTTTCTGAGAGGTTGTACAACTCAGAGCCACCCGGGGAGACCGTGAGATGCAGGAATTTCTAGATGGGTTGGAGTACCCGAGGCTAGTGGAGGGGGACAGGGCCACATTAGAAGGAGCAATAGTGGAGCAGGAGATGAAGGATTCGATTGGGAGGATGCAGTCGGGGAAGGTGGCAGGGCTGGATGGGTTTCCGGTGGAATATTATAAAAAATTCAAGGATAGGTTGGCACCCCTGATGGTGGGGATGTTTGAGGAGGCGATAGGGAAGGGGGTGGTGCCGCAAACCTTGGGGCAGGCATCGATTTCACTGTTGCTAAAAAAAGAGAAGGATCCGACGGGAGTGTGGGTCGTATCGGCCCATATCACTTCTGAATGTGGACGTAAAAGTGTTGGCGAAGGTACTGGCGGGTAGGCTGGAGGAGTGCCTCCCGAAGGTGATAGGGGAGGATCAGACGGGGTTCGTGAAAGGGAGGCAGCTGTTTCCGAACATTAGGAGGGTTTTGAACGTTGTTATGGCACCGGCGGAAAGAAAGGAAACAGAGGTAGTTGTGGCATTGGACGCCGAGAAGGCGTTTGATCAGGTAGAATGGGGGCACCTGATGGCAGTGCTGGAGCAGTTTGGGATTGGACCAAGATTTGTGAACTGGGTAAAGATATTATATAAAGGAGCCAAAGGCGAGTGTCCGCACAAATAATATCAGTTCGAGATACTTTTCTCTCCACCGTGGGAGGAGACCGGGATGTCCTATGTCCCCCCTGCTGTTTGCACTTGTGATTGAGCCGTTGGCCATCGCATTGAGATGTTCGGGAGCATGGAAAGGAATAGTGCGGGGGGGTGGGGGAATAGAGCAAAGGGTGTCCTTGTCTGCTGACGACTTGCTGTTGTGTGTGTCGGAACCGAGTGCATCGATAGGAGGAATGTTGGATCTACTGCGGACCTTTCTCGGGGTACAAGCTGAACCTGGACAAGAGTGAGTATTTTGTGGTGTCTCGGTCGGGGGGGTGGGGGCAGGGGTGTGGGGGCTGCCATTCCGAAGGGCAGGGACTCACTTTAGGTATCTGGGGGTGCAGGTTGCCTGGGAGTGGGGGAGGCTTCGCAGGTACAACATCACCAGTTTGGTGGGGAGAGTGAAAGCCGATCTGGCAAGGTGGGACGGCCTTCCTCTGTCAACAAAGAAATGTACAGCACAGGAACAGGCCCTTCGGCCCTCCAAGCCCGTGCCGACCATACTGCCCGACTAAACTACAATCTTCTACACTTCCTGGGTCCGTATCCTTCTATTCCCATCCTATTCATATATTTGTCAAGATGCCCCTTAAATGTCCCTATCGTCCCTGCTTCCACTACCTCCTCCGGTAGTGAGTTCCAGGCACCCACTACCCTCTGCGTAAAAATAGCTTATGCCCTCCATACCAGGCAACATTCTGGTAAATCTCTTCTGCACCCTCTCTAAAGCCTCCACATCCTTCTGGTAGTGTGGCGACCAGAATTGAACACTATACTCCAAGTGTGGCCTAACTAAGGTTCTATACAGCTGCAACATGACTTGCCAATTCTTATACTCAATGCCCCAGCCAATGAAGGCAAGCATGCCGTATGTCTTCTTGACTACCTTCTCCACCTGTGTTGCCCCTTTCAATGACCTGTGGACCTGTACTCCTAGATCTCTTTGACCTGTCACTGGCAGGTCGGGTACAGGCGGTTAAAATGAATGTGTTGCCGCATTCCTGTTTATTTTTCAATGCCTACCGATTTTCCTGCCAAAGTCTTTTTTCAGGGAGATTGGGGGAAGGATTACCTTGTTCATATGGGAAGGGAAGGTGGCCAGAGTGAGAAAGGTGCTGCTACAGAGGGGAAGGCAGGCAGGGGGTTTGGGTCTCCCGAACTTGTTGTACTACTACTGGGCGGCGAATGTGGAGAAGGTGCGGAGCTGGGTCTGAGGGGTGGATTCTCAGTGGGTCAGAATGGAGGAGAGTTTGTGCAGGGGGTCGGGGCTGAAAGCACTTGCAACAGCGCCGATCCCGATAGCTCCGGGGAAATACTCCGAGTCCGGTAATAATAGCTTCATTGACAATCTGGAGGCAGTTTCGCCAACACTTCGGGTTGGGGGTAGGGTCAAGGGAAATGCCGATTCGGGGGAACCACAGATTTGAGCCAGGGAGGTGGGATGGAAGTTTTCGGAAATGGGAAGAGAAGGGGATTAAGACGCTAAAAGATTTGTTTCTTCAGGGTCGGTTTGCAGGATTGAGGGAGCTGGGAGCGAAGTATGGGCTGGAGCAGGGAGAAGTGTTTAGGTACATGCAGGTTCGGGATTTTGCCAGGAAGGAGATACAGAGCTTCCCAGAGGAACCGGCCTCCACATTGCTGGAGGAGGTGTTGACGACAATGGGACTGGAGAAGGGGGCAGTGTCAGCGGTGTACGGAGCTATTCTGGAAGAGGATAAGGCACCACTGGAAGGGATCAAAGCAAAGTGGGAGGAAGAGCTGGGAGAGGTTATAGAGGAGGGGGTCTGGTGTGAGGTGCTCCGGAGAGTGAATGCCTCCACCTCATGTGCGAGGTTGGGGCTGATACAGCTGAAGGTGGTATATAGAGCGCACCTCACGAGGGCGAGGATGAGCCGATTTTTTGAAGAGTAGAGGATGTGTGTGAGCGTTGCAGGGTGGTGGGCGCTAATCACGTTCATATGTTTTGATCCTGTCCAAAGCTAGGGGAGTACTGGAAGGAGGTGTTTAGGGTAATTTCCAAGGTGGTGCGTGTGAAACTGGACCCGGGTCCCCAGGAGGCCATATTCGGGGTGTCGGACCAGCCAGGGCTGGAAACGGGTGCGGAGGCAGATATCATAGCCTTCGCCTCGTTGATCGCCCGAAGGCGGATCCTGCTGGGATGGAGAGCAGCCTCTCCACCCAGTGCCCTGGCGTGGCAGGGGGACCTGTTGGAATACTTGACCCTTGAGAAGGTTAAGTTCGAACTGAGGGGAAGCTCGGAGGGGTTCTACAAGTCATGGGCACTATTTATTATGCACTTTCAAGAACTGGATAACATCGAACATTAGTTGGGGGGGGGGGGGGGGGGTGTATATTAATGGTGACTATGGGTGAGCCCTGATTCCTTTTTGTCATTTGTTCATGTAAACATGTGGGCTGATGTTTGGGGGTTGGTGGGAGGATGGAATCATTGTTATTGTTATGGGGATTGACAGATCTGTTGCTGATTATTGTTTATTGTTGATGGGCGTAAATGCGGGAGAAAATGTAAAAAATGAGCAGAAATGATGGGTCGCGAAGTTCAGACAGTGTGGGTCACGAAGGATCGCAAGTTGGTAAATAGGAGTCCCAGGTCAAAAAACATTTGAAAAAAAAAATTGTCCTAGCCGATCCATATCCATCTGCAAACTCGTTGCACCCAAGCGAGAGCACAACGCGGCCAGAGAATCTCGAGAGACCAGCAGCGAGCTTCCACACCTCACGAGATTCACCAGAGTCCCGCGAGATGGAGTCGGAACTCTGCCCCAAATGGGCAGGAGCGAATGATGCAAACCTACTTAAGATCTACCTGCCCGGGATCCACTGGCCTCCCTCAATTCTTCGGCCTCCCCAGGGAGGCTGCAGCCGAGCGCCAATCAGTGCAGGTCCACACAAACGTGGGCCAGGCAGAACGGCACCAGGGGAGGGGGAAGGGGTCTCCCAGGCCATTGAAGACCCCTGGGTGGTCAAGGCAAGTGCAGGGGGGCACGCTGGCCCTCCCTTGGAATGTGGGCACTTCCTCCCTGCCACCCTAGCACTGCCAAGATGACACTGCCAAGTCAACAGGAACACTGCCTGGGTGCTAGGGTGGCACTGCCAAGGCCAGGAGGCCATGCCCATGAAATTAGGTTGGGGGGGGGGGGCTTTCAGGGTGGGGGAGTGCAGGGCAGGTAAGTAGGGGCCTCTGGAAGGTTGGAGGGGGCAAGGGGGCTTGCAGAGGGGTACCCCCAGTGACCCATAGCCGGGTATGGGGGTAGAGTCCATGTGTGTGGGGGGTGTGGGGAACCCATATCTCAGAGTTCAGCTCCCCAGTGTTGAACAAAATTCTAAATGTGGGCTAAACCGGTGAGAAACTCCGCAGGGCCCAAAAAAGTGACTAGTGTCATTGAATAGCAGTGGGGAACTCCCTGAAAAACCCTCCACAAATGAACTTAGAATTTTGGGGGGAGAATCGCGCCCTTTATCTTCTCTTCACTGATCATCTGCAAATTGCCCGCAGATCATTTATATAGATCGTAAACAGTGGAGGTCTGAAGACTGAGTTTACCAGCCAGAGAGGGAGCCACATATCCTGACCCTCTGCGTTCGGTCAGTCAGCAAATCCTCAATCCAATCTAGCACTCTTCTTCCCCCCGCCCCCCCCAAATCCCCTGCGATCTCACCTTCTGGATCAGTCTTTTATCTGGCACCTTGTGAGCTGCCTTCTGGAAGTCTAGATATACCACATCCACAGGTCCCCCATTATCCACTTTGCTGGTTATGGCCCCAAAGAAGCGGCTGCAGGGCATTCTGGAGGGGGAGGGTGAACAGCCAGCTGTCGTGGTACATATAGGCACCAACGATATAGGTAAAAAACGGGATGAGGTCCTACAAGCTGAATTTAGGGAGTTAGGAGTTAAACTAAAAAGTAGGACCTCAAAAGGTAGTAATCTCAGGATTGCTACCAGTGCCACGTGATAGTCAGAGGAGGAATGACAGGATAGCTAGGATGAATACGTGGCTTGAGAGATGGTGCAAGAGGAAGGGTTTCAAATTCCTGGGACATTGGGACCGGTTCTGGGGCAGGTGGGACCTGTACAAATCGGACGGTCTGCATCTGGGTGGGACCGGAACCAATGTTCTCGGGGGTGTGTTTGCTAGTGCAGTTGGGGAGGGTTTAAACTAATGTGGCAGGGGGATGGGAACCGATGTAGGAAGTCAGTGGGGACGGACACAAAAGGCAGGAAGGGAGAGTGTGTAAAGCATGACCAGAGAGCAAGGAAAGTCTACATTAAACTGTATTTATTTCAATGCAAGGGGCCTGACGGGCAAAGCGGATGAACTCAGGGCATGGATGGGCACATGGGACTGGGATATTATAGCTATGACTGAAACATGGCTAAGGGAGGGGCAGGACTGGCAGCTCAATGTTCCGGGGTACAGATGCTATAGAAAGGATAGAACAGGAGGTAAGAGAGGAGGGGGAGTGGCGTTTTTGATTAGGGAGAACATCACGGCAGTACTTAGAGGGGATATATCCGAGGGTTCGCCCACTGAGTCTATATGGGTGGAACTGAAAAATAAGACGGGAGAGATCACCTTGATAGGACTGTACTACAGGCCCCCAAATAGTCAGCGGGAAATTGAGGAGCAAATATGTAAGGAGATTACAGATAGCTGCAAGAATAATAGGGTGGTAATAGTAGGGGACTTTAACTTTCCCAACATTGACTGGGACAGCCATAACATTAGGGGCTTGGATGGAGGGAAATTTGTTGAGTGTATTCAGGAGGAATCTCTCATTCAGTATGTGGATGGACCGACTAGAGAGGGGGCAAAACTTGACCTCGTCTTGGGGAATAAGGAAGGGCAAGTGACAGAAGTGTTAGTGAGGGATCACTTTGGGACAAGTGACCATAACTCCATTAGTTTTAAGATAGCTATGGAGAATGATAGGTCTGGCCCAAGAGTTAAAATTCTTAACTGGGGCAAGGCCAATTTTGATGGTATCAGACAGGAACTTTCAGAGGTAGATTGGGGGAGACTGTTGGCAGGCAAAGGGACGGCTAGTAAATGGGAGGCTTTTAAAAATGTGTTAACCAGGGTTCAGGGTAAGCACATTCCCTTTAGAGTGAAGGGCAAGGCTGGTAGAAGTAGGGAACCCTGGATGACTCGAGATATTGAGACTCTGGTCAAAAAAAAGGAGGCATATGACATACATAAACAACTGGGATCAAGTGGATCCCTTGAAGAGTATAGAGATTGTCGAAATAGAGTTAAGAGGGAAATCAGGAGGGCAAAAAGGGGACATGAAATTGCTTTGGCAAATAATGCAAAGGAGAATCCAAAGAGCTTCTACAGATACATAAAGGGAAAAAGAGTAACTAGGGACAGAGTAGGGCCTCGTAAGGATCAACAAGGACATCTATGTGCAGAGCCACAAGAGTTGGGTGAGATCCTGAATGAATATTTCTCATCGGTATTCACAGTGGAGAAAGGCATGGATGTTAGGAAACTAAGGGAAATAAATAGTGATGTCTTGAGAAGTATGCATATTACAGAGGAGGAGGTGCTGGAAGTCTTAAAGCGCATCAAGGTAGATAAATCCCCGGGACCTGATGAAATGTATCCCAGGATGTTGAGGGAGGCTAGGGAGCAAATTGCGGGTCCCCTAACAGAGATATTTGAATCATCGGCAGCCACAGGTGAGGTGCCTGAAGATTGGAGAGTGGCGAATGTTGACCCCTTGTTTAAGAAGGGCAGCAGGGAAAAGCCTGGGAACTACAGACCGGTGAGCCTAACGTCTGTAGTAGGTAGGGTGGAAGCTGACAGTGTGGCTACGGTGAGAATGGCCGACAAGGAAGGATTATGTTGGGTCCTGCCTGAGAATGTAGTCAGGCCTAGTACAGTCAGTGTGCAGAACAAAGGTGAGCCATATGTGACAGTGGGGGTAGGTGGAGTCCTGCCTCAGGATAGGACCAGGGTGGGTCCTCCATGAGCAGGGTCAGGCTGGATCGAGTCTGCGATAGTTTTGGGATGAGTATTGACGTAGCTTTTCCTCTCACATTGGTGAAATCTTTCCACAATGCCTCTTCCATCCCCCACCAGACACCAGTGACAGGCTCTTCAGCGTCAGAAGCAACAAGATCATGATTCTCTTTTCTCCCAAAACACACAGGAGTTCAGAGGAGGTTCAATGCATTTCCACCTCTTCCCCCATTCTCACTCCCCCCAGCTTAAAAGGCATTCGGACCTGAAGGGAAGGGGGACTTGGAATTCTGTGGCATCGTGTATGGCGTCACGACATCTCAAAAGCAGTTAACACCCAATGATGTGGTGAAATGCTGCCTCCATTGCAGAGGCAACATGATAGCCAATTTGCACACAAGCCAACTTGCACACAATCCCGATGGATTGGAAACACGCTAACGTGACACCCCTCTTCAAAACAAAAAAAGGGAGAGAGGGGCAAAAAGTAGGAAACTATTAGACTGGTTAGCTTGACCTCTGTGGAGGGGAAGTTGCTGGAATCAATCATTTGAGGAGATGACTGAACATATGGAAAGACAAAGCTCAATTCACCAATGTCAGCGTGGTTTTAAGAAGAGTAAGTCATGCTTGACAAACTTGGCCGAGTTCTTGGAGGTCGTAACCAGCAAGGTGGATAATGGCAAATCTGTGGATGTGGTATATCTAGACTTCCAGAAGTCATTTGACAAGGTGCCGCATAAAAGACTGACCCAAAAGATGAGATTGAAGGGGATTAGGGGTAGAGTATTAGATTGGCTGACTGACAGAAAGCACACAGCAAGGGTCCAGACTGAGACAAGGACCAGATAATCTGTCGAGGGATAACGTTGTCCAGGACACAGGGGGAAGCACCCCCCCCCCATTAGATAATGTCATGCAACCGTCAACAACCAAAGAAAAAAAACAAAAACAGGATCTCAGGTTTAATGTCACCACTCATACAGTACTGCACTTGAGGTAAAAGGTAAAGTCACCATAGGCCGAGATGACCATAGACTGCTTTCCCCTGAAGGGGGAGATTGGTAATTTAACCTGAGGATTACCACACCTCAGGTGAGGGGAAAGGTGAAGAAGATGGGGCTTCATGAATAACCTCCCTGCACAGCAAGTGTCAGCATCGATTTGAAATAAGGGGCGAAATTCTCCGGAAACGGCGCGATGTCCGCCGACTGGCGCCCAAAACGGGGCAAATCAGTCGGGCATCGCGCCGCCCCAAAGGTGCGGAATGCTGCGCATCTTTGGGGGCCGAGCCCCAACCTTAAGGGGCTAGGTCGGCGGCGGACAAATTTCCGCCCCGCCAGCTGGCGGAAAAGACCTTTGGTTCCCCGCCAGCTGGCGCGGAAATGACATCTCCGGGCGGCGCATGCGCAGGAGCGTTAGCGGCCGCTCACGGCATTCCCGTGCATGCGCAGTGGAGGGAGTCTCTTCTGCCTCCGCCATGGTGCCCCGCCGAATATCCGGTGCCGGAGACTTCGGCAACCAGCGGGGGCGGGATTCACGCCAGCCCCCGGCGTTTCTCCGACCCGGCGGGGGGTCAGAGAATCTCGCCCAAGGTTTTAATCCATAACCCTCTAACTCAAAAAAGAGCCGCGGCAGACGACAGTGGAACAGGGCAGGGTTTCCCTGGCTGTGATCACGGCAGGCGACAGTGGAACAGTGCAGGGCCCCACTGGGCTGAGATCAATTTGAAGGGAAGCATAAAATAATGAGCTAGCATGTGTAAAATTAAGTATGGACTTCACAATATGGTTATTTCTGTTCCGTCAGATCAGCGTCTCAAGTCAAGTTATGGGAATCAAAATATCCCAAGCATGAAAAGTTCCAGAAAAATTCCTCAATAGACCCACACCACTCAGATAGCCATGCATAATATCAATTTCATGTCTTATATATGTACCATTCGGCCCTAAATCTGGAGGGATATCAGCCAGTGCTTCCCATTCTGATCGCGAAACAGAAACTCTTCTCTGGCGACGCACACGTTTGTGGTGGGGAGGGGGTGTCAGGAAGCTATGGGTCAGCCTTTGTTACGATGGAAATAGACCAGCTTTTACAGGTTCGATCTGTGCACAAGTCTACGGGTTGGTGGAAGTGACGGCAGCCAAGAGCAGGCAAACCAGAAAAAGAAACAGCAAAAGGAGACGCAGGAAAACCGGAGCAGAAAACAAACTACAAGCTTACCGGCCCATTCCCCATAGGAAGTCAGGTTTTTCCTCCAAACTTTAGCCAGGACATAAGTCCTGACACCAACCACGAGCTCCCAACTGTACTTAACAAGGTAGTAGAGGCATGTCACTGTGCCAACCAGAGCCAGGATGCCATTCAGCAAAAAGTCTGCTGCAAAAAGCTGCATCGTCAGACCAGGTTCTGCAAGGTTCCCAAGTCGAACCTCTTTATGCAGTTGTGTACCGGGTGGAGCCGAATCCTGCCCCTTTCCCTGGAGCTAATTGGGCATCCCTTTAAAGTGATTGACACGTCAGTCCGACACTCATATTTACTGAAAACTAACGTGGTCAAACGTGAATTGCACGTTTCTCTGCACATTCCACACAGCCCCCAACTCCTCACCCCAATCCCTTAGAGAGATTTATTTGAACCAAGACTTCTTTGAACATATGTCCAATGAACTGCGAAATTTTCATTCAAATGACTATATCCATTTGTTTCTATGCTAATCGGAAAGGCAAATATCAAAGGTCATATTCACTTATCCGAACAAATCAGTTCCAATGCCAGGATGGGACTGACTTCCAGAGTCCAAGAATTGCTGATCCAACTGATAACAGATTAATGCAATGTGCACAGTTCATTGATGGTAGTTACTGCTCGATGAACAGCTTTCTCACCCCTCGTTTCTAACCCCGCTACGGAGGCTCCAGCACTAAGTCTGGATTGACAGCCCCAGTGTGAAAGGCACTATAGAAATGCAAGACTTGGGCGGTAGGGCAACTGCGTAGGGATGGTAGGGCAACTGTGTAGGGCAAGAGGGGTGCAGTACGAGTATGGGGAGAGGGCGAGCCGCATGCTGCCGCACCAGCTGCGGAGGCAGGCTGCATCCAGGGAAATATTGAAGATCCGGATTGGGGCTGGGGATGTGGTCTCAGAGCCAGGGAAGATAAGTGAGGCATTTAGAGAGTATTACATGGGACTGTATGAGACAGACCCAGGAGGAGAGGGACATGGGGCGGTTTCTGGATGAGCTGGAATTTGCCCAGGTGGAGGAAGCAAAGAGGCAGGCGTTGGAGGAGCCCCTGGGGCTGAGGGAGGTGCTGGAAAATATCAGGGGTATGACCGGATGGGTATCCAGCAGAATTCTATAAGGAATTTGCGGCGGGCCTGGCACCACATCTGTTGAGGGCATTTAATGAAGCACGGGAGAAGGGGGAGTTGCCGGAGACGATGAAGCAGGCGGCAATCACACTGATCCCAAAAAAAGGGAAGGATCCAGTGAAATGTGGGTCGTATAGACCCATATCACTATTGAACATGGATGTGAAAGTATTGGCTAAATTGTTGGAGGACTGTGTCCCGGGGGTGGTTACAGAAGACCAAACAGGCTTTGTGAAGGGCAGGCAGATCGTGAGTAATATAAGACAGCTGTTGAATGTGGTGATGAATCCGTCAAGAGCTCTGGTACCAGAGGCGGTGGTGTCCATGGACGCGGAGAAGGCATTTGACCGGGTGGAGTGGCGGTACTTGTTCAAAGTTTTGGGAAGGTTTGGGTTTGGGCTGAGATTTGTGGCATGGGTGCAGTTGCTGTATGTGGCGCCAAGAGCGAGGGTGAGGACGAATGATATGAGCTCACGAAGCTTTGACTTACACAGGGGTATGAGGCAGGGGTGCCCGCTGTCGTCGCTGCTGTTTGTGCTGGCCATAGAGCCATTGGCGATGGCTCTCAGGGGTCGGCAGAGTGGCAGGGGATAATGAGGGGACAGAGGGAGCATCGGGGGTCACTCTATGCCGATGACCTCTTGCTGTATGTTTCGGATCCGTTGGAGTGTATGGGAAGGATTATGGGCCTGTTGGAGAGGTTTGGAGGGTTCTCGGGATACAAGCTGAATGTAGGGAAAAGCGAAGTATTCTCAGTGAATGAGCTGGCACAGCAGGCTAATTTAGGGGGGGGGGGTGCCATTTACAGTAGTTGAGGGATAGGTTTAGGGGGGGGATTCAGGTAGCGAGGGAATGGACGGGGCTCCATAAGTGAAACTTAACAAAGCTGGTGGAGGAGGCCAGGGAGGATCTTAAGAGGTGGGATTCACTGCACTTAACGTTGGCGGGGAGGGTCCAAGTGGTGAAAATGAATATTCTGCCGAGGTTCTTGTTTATCTTTCAGGCTCTCCCGATCTTTATACCAAAGGTCTTTTTTCGGAAAGTGGACACAATCATCTCTGACTTTGTATGGGCGGGGAAGGTGCCGAGAGTGGGAGGACCCTGCTACAGAGGCAGAAGCAGTAGAATCATAGAAGTTTACAGCATGGAAACAGGCCCTTCGGCCCAACCTGTCCATGCCGCCCAGTTTTTACCATTAAGCTAGTCCCAGTTGCCCGCACTTGGCCCAATAACCCTCTATACCCATCTTACCCATGTAACTATCTAAATGTTTTTTAAAAGACACAATTGTACCCGCCTCTACTACTACCTCTGGCAGCCCATTCCAGACACTCACTACCCTCTGAGTGAAGAAATTGCCCCTCTGGGCCCTTCTGAATCTCTCCCCTCTCACCTTAAACCTATGCCCTCTAGTTTTAGACTCCCCTACCTTTGGGAAAAGATGTTGACTATCTACCTTATCTATGCCCCTCATTATTTTATAGACCTCTATAAGATCACTCCTAAGCCTCCTACGCTCCAGGGAAAAAAGTCCAGCCACTACCCAGTAGTGGGGGTTGGCATTGCCAAACTTGCGTCATTATTATTGGGCGGCGAATGTGGACAAGGTGCGGCGGTGGTGGGAAGGAGAAGGGGTAGAGTGGGTTAGGATGGAGGAGGAATCTTGTAAGGGGTCTAGTTTGAGGGCTATGGTGACGGCAGCATTGCCAATGGCTCAGAGTAGGTATTCAGGGAGCCCAGTGGTGCAGTCCACGGTGAAGATATGGAATCAGCTGAGGAGGCATTTTAGGGTGGAAGGGATGTCGGTGCTAATGCCGCTGTGCGAGAATCCTGGGTTTGAGCCGGGGGGGGGGGTGGGGGGGGGGGGGGGGGGGTGGAGGGAAGTGGGCCTGGTCAAGATGAGGGATTTGTATTTGGAGGAAATGTTTGCAAGTCTGGACGAGCGAAGGGGGAGGGTAGAGCTGCCGACGGGGAGTGAGTTCAGGTATCTACAGGTTAGGGACTTTGCACAAAATGTCTGAAAGGGGTTCCCTAGATTGCCGGGATACACCCTGCTGGAGCGACTGCTGCTTCATGATGTGGAAGGGGAGGGAAGGATTGGGGATATATACAAGTGGCTGGAGAGCAGGGAGGCGAGCGGGTGGTGAAGATCAAGGAGAAATGGGAAGCGGAGATGGGAGGGGGAGATCAATTGGAGAGTATGGAGTGAGGCACTGCGTAGGGTAAACGGGACCTCTTCTTGTGCGAGGATGAGCCTGATACAGTTTAAGGTGGTGCACAGGGTGCATATGACTTGGGCGAGAATGAGTGGGTTCTTTCAGGGGGTAGCAGATGAGTGTGAGAGGAGTGGGCGGGGTCCAGCGAATCATGCGCACATGTTTTGGGGTTGTGAAAAATTGGGAAGATTTTGGGCGGGAGTGTCGGCGGTCTTAGCCAGGACAGTGGAGGAGGGAGTGGACCCGGACCCTTTGGTGGCGATATTTGGGGTTTCCGAGAAGCCGGAGCTCATGGAGAGGAGGAAGGCCGATGTCTTGGCCTTCGCCTCTCTGATTGCACGGCGACGAATTTTGCTGGAGTGGCGGTCGGCATCGCCACCGGGGGTAGCAGCATGGTTGGGTGACCTGTACGACTTCCTGCGGTTAGAGAAGATAAAGTATGAGTTAAGGGGCTCAGCAGGGGGTGTTTGAGAAAAGGTGGGGGATGTTTGTGACCGTGTTCGAGGGACTGTTCGTCGCAGGGCGGGGGTGAAAAAGGAGGAAAATCTGTGCAAACTGTATAGTTGATTGTTGGGAAGAATGTTTCCCGGGGTGTTTATTTGCTGTAACTACTTTGATACAAGTTTGAATAAAATGAGTTTTTAAAAAAAAGAAATGCAAGACTTTCTTTCCGAAAGCTTTCCGCAATCAGTGGGTGCCGCAGCAAACATTTGGATGGACACAACTTTGACAATTAAAAAACATCAGTGAAGCAGGAGACAATAAAGTATCGAGGATACACTTGCAGTTTCAAGGTGTCAGGGGCTGTTTAGCACAGGGCTATATCGCTGGCTTTGAAAGCAGACTGAGGCAGGCCAACAACACGGTTCGATTCCCGTAACAGCCTCCCCGAACAGGTGCCGGAATGTAGCAACTAGGGGCTTTTCACAATAACTTCATTTGAAGCCTACTTGTGACAATAAGCGATTTTCATTTCATTTCATTTCAAGGTGAGGCAGCGACAAGTTCATAACACAGAAAATAATCAACAGCAAGACCTGACCAGAAAACAAACCACAACTTACCAGCCCATTCCCCATAAGACACCAAGTTTGTCCTCCAAAATCTGGCCAGGACGTAAGTCCTGGTGCCAATCAGGAGCTCCTGAATGTACTTAACGAAGTAGTAGAGGCATGTCACTGTGCCAATCAATGCCAGAACACCATTCAGCACAATGTCTTCAAATAGCAGCATTGTTCTGTAAGGTTTACTAGTCGGAGTCTTCTCTGGTTCTTTTTGTACTGGAGTGAGCCCTGCCCCTTTCATTGAGCTAATTGGACATCTCAAAGTGATTGGCATGTCAGTTCTGCTCTCGTTTCCCTCACTCACTGATTACATCAGCTCTGAGCAAAAAGCCTCTGAGCTAAAAACTTGGATCATAGATTTCTCTACACTTCCTAAACAGCAGCACCTCAATTAAATATACTTGAACTAAGGCCCTGTGAATTACATTTATAGTCAGTCTCAATGTTTTACTGTCTGACTGCTTCACTAATATGTCTTCAGTTGGTTCAGCTGTGGAAGTGTTTATAGCTTGAAGTGGTGCAAATTCACTGGATCTGTAAAGATTTAATTACCTGCTAATGCTCGCATTCCAAGCATGGTCTGGCATCTTTGAATCTGTCTATATATATGTTTCTGGAACAGACCTCTTCATTCACCTGAGGAAGGAGCAGCGCTCCGAAAGCTAGTGACATCGAAACAAACCTGTTGGACTTTAACCTGGTGTTGTAAAACTTCTTACTGTGCTCACCCCAGTCCAACGCCGGCATCTCCACATCAAAGATGTGCAGGTTAGGTGGATTGGCCATGATAAATTGCCCTTACTGTCCAAAATTGCCCTTAGTGTTGGGTGGGGTTACTGGGTTACGGGGATCAGGTGGAGGTGTTGACCTTGGGTAGGGTGCTCTTTCCAAGAGCCGGTGCAGTCTCGATGGGCCGAATGGCCTCCTTCTGCACTGTAAATTCTATGTTAATCTATGTTATCTGAAAGTGATTAGGCTAATCAAGAGATTCGGGTCAATCAATCTGGTTAATCAGCAATTCATTGGTGAGGGGACTGTGCAGGGTGAAGTCACGTGGAGCTTAAAAGTTTTTCCCGGCTGCCAGACAGAACCGAGAATAAAATATGTGTCCTTTTATGAAGGGAAATGTTTGTGGCCTTGATTCAAGTTATGTGCTGCATCACCTCTTATTACTGTGCTAATGAGCTGCTGGTTCATTCTTCACTCTGCCTAATGACTCTCCTTCTGCACTGTAAATTCTATGAAAATCGATGTCACTTTTACAATCTGAGTTAGATGTTTCAGTGGAAGTCTCGTTAAAAACACAAGCTGCAGACTGACACACTGGTGCAATACTTTGGGAGTGCGGCTGCAATGTTAGTAGGTGTCCTCCTGTGTTTGAAACATTTTCAACAAGGCCTCACAGAATGTGAAACGGCCCTGGGCCCTTATTTTCAAGTGTGAGAAACAGCTCCGGGAGAGGCGGCAAAGGAGAGTTAAAACAGCGGGAAAAGGGAGATTCAGAGAGAAACAGCGCAGAGAGAAGTAGACACAGAGTTAAAACAGCGGGGAAAGGGAGATTCAGAGAGAGAAATAGCGCAGAGAGAGACGGACACAGAGTTAAAACAGCGGGAAAAGGGAGATTCAGAGAGAGAAACAGCGCAGAGAGACTCGGACGCAGAAAGTTGAAACAGCAGGGGAAGGTGTACAGGTTAGTGATGAGGCTGATTGTTACCAGAAAATAAAAGGAAGGGTCCAAACCCGTGAACATCGTATGGCACCAAGCAATCAGACAAGAGCAGGGAAGTTTGACAATAGAACAAACTTAAAGGCTTGTATCTGAATGCACAAGACATTCAGAATAAAATAATGAGTTAACAGCACAAATAGAGACAAAAGCGGTAGATTTGGTGGCGATTACTGTGACATGGTTACAAGGAGACCAGGTCTGGGAGTTGAAGATCCAAGGCTGCTCAGTACAGTACTTTGGAAGTATAGGCAGGAAAGAAAAGGAGATGGTGTGGCTTTGCGAGTGCAGGAAGGGATCAGCGCTGTAGTGTGAAATGGTATAGGCACTGGAGATCAACACGTGGAATCAGTGTGGGAAGAAATAGCAAAGCAAAAAACTCCCTGGTGGGAGTAATCCTAAGGTCCCCAAACAGTGGTTCCACAGTGGGGCACAATATCAACCAGGAATACTGGGCGCTTGCAAGAAAGGTACGGCAATAATCTTTGTTTTAAATTTAGAGTACCCAATTCATTTTTTCCAATTAAGGGGCAATTTAGTGTGGCCAATCCACCTACCCTGCACATCTTTGGGTTGTGGGGGCGAAACCCACGCAAACACGGGGAGAACGTACAAACTCCACACGGACAGTGACCCAGAGCCGGGATCAAACCTGGGCGCTGTGAGGCATCAGTGCTAACCACTGCGCCACCATGCTGCCAAGGTACGGCAATAATCATAGGTGATTTTAATCTGCATATCGGCTGGATTAATCAAATTGGCAATGGTCGCCTCAAGGGAGATGTCATTGAATGTATTAGAGATTGTATCTTGGAGCAATACACGGTGGAATCAATCAGGGAGCAGACTATTCTGGATTTGGTATTGTGCAATGAGGATGGATTAATCCATGATCTCATAGTTAAGGATCCTCTTGGTTAGAGTGATCATAGCATGACAGAGTTTCAAATTCTTTTGAGGTTGAGAAATTGGAGCCCCACACTCGTACTCTCTGAGTTGATGAGCAGTGCCTGATGTTTAAGGAGATATTCAATTCTTTCCAACAAAAATATATTCCAGAAAGGACGAAAGATTGTAAAACGGGGAAAAAGCATCGAAGATGTGCAGGTTAGGTGAACTGGCATTGTTAAAATGCCCCTTAGTGTCCAACAGTTAGGTGGGGTTATCAGGATTGGGCGGAGGGACTGGGTAACCTAGGTAGGTTGCTATTTCAGAGAGTCGGTACAGACTCAATAATAATAATAATAATCTTTATTGTCACAAGTAGGCTTTCATTAACACTGCAATGAAGTTACTGTGAAAATCCCCTCGTCGCCACATTCCGGCACCAGTTCGGTTACACTGAGAGAGAATTCAGAATGTCCAATTCACCTAACAAGCACGTCTTTCGGGACATGTCGGAGGAAACCGAAGCACCCGGAGGAAACTCACGCAGACACGGGGAGAACGTGTAGACTCCCAGCACAGACACTGACCCAAGCCAGGAAGCGAACCTGGAACCCTGGAGCTGTGAAGCAACTATGCTAACCACTCTGCTACTGTGCTGCCCATTAAAAAAACAATTAAAAATTAGGCCGAATGACCTCATTCTGCACTGTAGAGATTTTATGATTCTAAGAGATAATAGTGGGGATCACAAATGGTGGAGACACTAAATCCATATTTTAACTCCGTTTTCATGGAGGACACTAGTACTATCCCAATAGTAACAGGTAATGGAGGTAATAGAAAGGGGAGAACTTAGAACAATCATCAACAATAGAGAAAAAGTACAAAGCAAACTATTCGGATTGAAAACAGGTAAGCACCGGTGCGGAGAGGGAGGAGGACCTCCTCGTGAACCTGCTCCTGGGCCTGGCCAAACTTGCGATAAGCCGGTCCAGGCAACATGCGACTGAGGGGGTTGTCCGACTCGACTGTCTGCCCCTCTACCACAGCTTCATTTTAAGCCGAATGTCTCTGGAGAGGGAGCATGCGGTGTCCTTGCCCAGTGGGCCCTGCAGAGTCTGGGGTGTTTTGTGGACCCTTTTAATCACATTTTGGTATGATGTTTTAAGTTTCATTTGCTCTTTTAAGGTTGCGTCGCTTTAAGGGGTTTCCCCTTTTATTTTGTCCCTCAGTTTGTTTAATTTAGTTTAATTATTTTCCATTAAAATAGTTGAAATCAGACAAGTCCCCAGGGCCTGATGGCCTACATCCTAGGGTCTTAAAGGAAGTGGCAGTGGATCCATTGGTTATTGTAAGCGTCCTTCCTGATGATTCACTTATTTCTCTTTTATTTTTGTTGTTATCATTTTGATGCATGGATGCTTAATGGGCATATATCTTTAAGCTGAGCAGGGGAAGAAGGGAATTCAAAAGTTACAACATTGTACACTCTGCTAGCTTTGCAAAACAGAACTGAGACTTTGTGGCACACAGGGTGCCATGGTTTAGCACACTGGGCTAAATCGCTGGCTTTTAAAGCAGACCAAGGCAGGCCAGCAGCACGGTTCGATTCCCGTACCAGCCTCCCCGAACAGGCGCCGGAATATGGCGACTAGGAGCTTTTCACAGTAACTTTATTTGAAGCCTACTTGTGACAATAAGCGATTTTCATTTTTCATTTCCTGGAGGGGACTTGGTTCGATTGGTTGGTTGGTGGCCAATAAATTGGTCAAAAGGCTGTATTCTGCCCGGTAACAAGTGCCGATTTGATCCTGCCCATGTGTGATATTTTCAGGGACCTAAGAGTTTGAATCCTGGACACTCAGGAGAAAGGACCTGCTTTCTCTCTCTCTCGTGTTTCTCCAGAAAAGCGGCTGTATTTCTGAAACTGCAGAGACCTGAATGAATCGACAGTGAAAAACATTTCAAGACTGGAAAGTAGAAATCTTGACCTGAAAGTCTGGTTTGAAGGAAAGTGTGCGAGCAACAACCATCTGAAACAAAAGCTATCTTTTACTTATTATTTCCCCCCCCTCTCTTCGTGTTTGTCTTGTGTGTGTGTAGAGGGTGGGGGCACGTTAAAGTGGGGGATTAGGAATTAGTTTATCGTTAACCAGTTGTATTTGCTGCATATTCCATTGTGGTTCTAGTTATAAAAAAGTAATTGTTTAAATTTACAAACCTGGTGATTGTAATCATTGGGAGCCAAGGGTCAAAGACTTTCGGTGTTTTTCTAAGAATTATTGGTTAATTCAATTGTGCTGCAATTCTGGGTTAAAGGTGGCTAGAATAGACCGCGCCCTAGCCCAGGGTGTCATATTATAATATTCCAAACTTCCCTGGATGCGGGAAAGGTTCCAGTGGATAGGAAAAATGCTAATATTATTCTGCTGCCCTTATTCAAAAGGGTGGCAGAAAGCAGAAAACTACTTTCTTTATTTTTGTTATCATTTTGATCCATGGATGCTTAATGGACATACACCTTTAAGCTGAGCTTAAATGTAACAAGCAAAGTGGATAATGGGGATCCTGTAGATGTAGTATATCTAGACTTCCAGAAGGTATTTGATAAGGAGCCGCACAAAAGGTTAATACACAAGGTAAGATCACATGGGGTTATGGATAATTTATTACCTTGGATGGAGGACTGGCGAACCAACAGGAAGCAAAGAGTCAGGATAAACAGGTCTTCTTCTGGTTGACAAGATGTACCTAGTGGGGTGTCATGTGGTTCAGTCCTCGGGTCTCAACTATTTACAATCTATATTAATGGATGTAGGGATAGAAGGTACCAGAGCTAAATTTGCAGATGACACAAAAATAGATGGGATAGTAAGTTGCAATAAGAAATATACAAATAGTAATGGATAGGTTATGCCAGTGGGCCAAATTTGGTAGATGGAGTTTAACATGGAGACGAGTGAGGTTATCCATTTTGGTCAGAAAAAAAGAAAGGCAACTTATCTAAATGGGAGAAAAACTTCAGAGTGCTTCGGTGCAGAGGGACCCGTGTCCCTGAATCACAGAAAACTAGTATGCAGGTACAGTAGGTAACAGGGAAAACAAATGAAATTTTGGCATTTATTGCTAAAGGAACAGGGTATAAAAGTAGAGAAGTGTTGCTGCAACTGTACAAGGTCTTGGTGAGACCGCACCTGGAGGACTGTGTACAGTTTGCGTCCCCTATTTGAGGAGAGATATAGTGCCATTGCAGGCAGTTCGGTTGAATAGATTGGGGTTTGTATTATGAAGAGAGGTTGAACAGTTTAGGCCTAGAACGAGAGGAGAACTTATTGAGGTATAGATTGACAAAGTAGACATAGAGTGGATGCTTCCTCTGAAGGAGCAATCCAGAACAAGACGTCATTGTTTTAAGATAAGGGTCGCAGATTTAAAACAAAAATAAGGAGAAATTACTTCTCTCTAAGGCTGTGAATCTGTGGAATTCACTACCCCAGAGTGAGGTGGATGCTGGGACAATGAGTAAATTTGAGGAGAGTCAGATTTTTAATTAGTAATGGGTTAAGGAGAACAGGCAGGAAAGTGGATCTGAGGCCGTGAGGAGGTCAGCCATGATTGTATTGAATGGCAGAGTGGACTCAAGGGTTTGGGGCTCTGTTACCGAAAATAAATCAGTGTGGAAGAAATGCAATATATTTTTTATCTTAACAGACTGAACGATTAAATATGAGGGGAACCATGGAGTGAGCAAGCAAACTGAATGTGGAAGATTTAATGAATTTTAAAATGTTACAGAATGAAACATTTCCCTCATTGCTCATTGGTACTGTGAAGCAACAGTGCTAACCACTGTGCTACAGTGCCACCCCCACGACACTGACAATTTTTTTTTTTTTTTTAATGGTTTTCCTCCTGTCACCCCTGGTTTATTGTTCCATTCCGTGGGGGGGGGGGGTTCAGCTCAATTGGCCAGGCAGCTGGTTCGTGATGCAGAGGGAGGCCAGCAGCGCGGGTTCAATTCCCGTACCGGCTGAGGTTATTCATGAAGGCCCCACCTACTCAAACTTGCCCCTCGTCGGAGGTGTGGTGACCCTTGGGTTAAACCACCACCAGTCAGCTCTCCCCCTCAAAGGGGAAAGCAGCCTATGATCATCTGGGATGATGGCAACTTTATCTTTTCTACCTATTCTTCCATTATAATTAAATTACTCAATCTTATGAGTGGCACGGTAGCAGCGGTTAGCACTGTTGCTTCCCAGCGCCAGGCTCCCAGGTTCGATTCCCGGCTTGGGTCACTGTCTGTGTGGAGTTTGCACGTTCTCCCCGTGTCTGCGTGGGTTTCCTCCGGGTGCTCCGGTTTCCTCCCACAATTCCTGAAAGACGTGCTGTTAGGTAATTTGGACATTCTGAATTCTCCCTCAGTGTACCCGGAGTGTGGCGACGAGGGGATTTTCACAGTAATTTCATTGTAGTGTTAATCATAGAATTTACAGTGCAGAAGGAGGCCATTCGGCCCATCGAGTCTGCACCGGCTCTTGGAAAGAGCACCCCACCCAAGGTCCACACCTCCACCCTATCCCCATAACCCAGTAACCCCACCCAACACCAAGGGCAATTTTGGACACTAAGGGCAATTTATCATGGCCAATCCACCTAACCTGCTCGTCTTTGTAATGTAAGCTTACTTGTGACAATAATAAAGATTATTATTATAATGTCCTCCAGTTGACTTTTTTTTAATAAACATTTTATTGAGGTATTTATGGTTTAACAACAACAAAATAAACAATGTACATGAATTTTATAAACATAGTGCAAAAGCCGAGTTCCTCCCTTACAGGTCCTTTACTAACCCCTTAGTCTAAACTAAGCTAACCCCCCCTTGTCCTCCAGTTGACTTGTGTCGTTCCCTTTGCACCACTAGTACGTTGTCCTCTTCATCTACTGTCTGCAAACTGTGGCAGTTTCTGAATCTGTTGCCTTTCAAGGGGCCCTTCTAGTATCCTGCCCCAAGATGGGTGAAAGGCGAGAGGAGAGGATATCGGCCAACGCACAAAAAGGGAACAGAAAGATTGACAGTGGGGGTGCGGAGGCAAAAGACTTGTACCCAAGGGTCCCATATGTGAATAATATATGTGGGCCCAGATTTGGCTGGGTTTTGTTTTTCTGGCCACTTTTAAAACAAAATGCAGATTTGCGTTGATATTTTCCTTTTCCCCTCGCGTGTGGTTAAAACTCTGCATCTGGAAGCCGAATCCTGATTCTTTGTTCTGCACCCACAAGAGTTGGCCAGTTTTGAAATCGACATTAGGTCCTTCCCAGGTTTGTCCCCAAGGGCTCGCCGTGGCGCATGCGCAGCGCAGGGACCGGCCTCCTCGCTCCGAGTCGGGCAGATTGGTTTTTTTTGGGGGGGGAAAAGAATCCAATTCTTTAAAAATAAAGACCGCCGCTGACCGCAGAACCGGGGATTTTACCGAATACTCCTTTCCGGCGCCCCTTCCATCCCGGGGAGCTCCTCGGAGAGATGAACAATAAATTCCAGGCGTAAGTCAACCACCGTTTATTTTTCCTCCGCCGTCTGGAGGCGGTTGGCGGCTCGAGCCGGGCGGGCGGCCGGAAGTCCCGCCCCCGATTGGTGGACGGGCACAAGGGTGGCCGGGCCCATTGATTGGCCGTCCGCACGTCAATCAGAAACAAGGTTGTTTGTCACCAGCCTGCCGGCCAGGTTTGGTTGAGGCACAGCAGGTGGCCCTAAGTTGTCGTCATCTTAAAGAGTCCCTCATGGAGAGTCCCAGGGACTGGACACTTAACTCTCTCTCTCTCTCTCTCTGCTGAGTCTATCTGGCATTTTCTGTTTTTATTTCACATTTCCAGCATCTGCTTTTTATTACACGTGGAGAAGGATGTGTTGGCCTTGGAAAGGTTCCAGAGGAGGTTCACAAGAATGATCCCTGGAATGAAGGGCTTGTCATATGAGGAACGGTTGAGGACTCTTGGGTCTGTACTCGTTGGAGTTTAGAAGGATGAGGGGGGATCTTATTGAAACTTACAGGATACTGCAAGGCCTGGATAGAGTGGATGTGGAGAGGATGTTTCCACTTGTATGAAAAACTAGAACCAGAGGACACAATCTCAGATTAAAAGGACGATCCTTTAAAACAGAGATGAGGAGGAATTTCTTCAGCCAGAGGGTGCTGAATCTGTGGAACTCTTTTGCCGCAGAAGGCTGTGGAGGCCAAATCACTGGGTGTCTTTAAGACATAGATAGGTTGTTGATTAATAAGGGGAGTAGGGGGAGAAGGCAGGAGAATGAGGATGAGAAAAAGATCAGTCATGATTGAATGGCGGAGCAGACTTGATGGGCTGAGTGGCTTAATTCTGCTCCTACGTTTTATGGTGTTATGGGATATGTATATTTTATAATCGTAGACTCCCTACAGAGCAGAAGGAGGCTGTTCGGCCCATCGTGTCCGTACTGACCCTTTGAATGAGCATTCTGCCCATGCCCCCTATCCCCGCAACCCCATAATCTAATCCCGTATATCCCTGGACACTAAAGGGCAATTGATCATGCCCAATCCACCCAACCCGCGTAACGTTTGGACTCTGGGAGGAAACTAGAGCTCCCGGAGGAAATCCACGCAGACACTGGGAGAATGTGCAGACTCCACACAGTTTCCCTCCAAGTCACTCACCACCCCTACTTGGAAATATATCTGCTAGCACTGTGGCTTCACAGCGCCAGGGTCCCAGGTATGATTCCCCGCTGGGTCACTGTGCGGAATCTGCAAGTTCTCCCCGTGTCTGCGTGGGTTTCTTCCGGGTGCTCCGGTTTCCTACCACAGTCCAAAGACGTGCAGGTTAGGTAGATTGGCCATGATAAATTGCTCTTCGTGACCAAAAAGGTTAGGAGGGGTTACGGGGATAGGGTGGAAGTGAGGCTTAAGTGGGTCGATGCATACATGATGGGCCGAATGGCCTCCTGCACTGTATGTTCCATGTTCCTTCACTGGCGCAGGATCAAAATCCTGAAATTCCCTCCCTAACAGCACTGTCATCCCTGGGATCAGTCTGGTGAACCTTCACTGCACTCCCACTATGGCAAGTGTATCCTGCACACCATACTCCAGGGCCCTGTACAGCTGCAGTAAGACATCCTTGCTCCTCTACTCAAGTCCTCTTGCAATGAAGGCCAACATATAATTTGTCTTCCGAACTGCTTACTGCACCTGCTTGCTTCCTTTCAGTGACTGGCGTACAAGGGCACCAAGGTCCCTCTGTACGTTATTGAAACAATATTTGGCACCACATCACGCAAAGAGCTATTTTGGAGATGACCAAAAGATTGGTCCTGTTAGGCAAGGAAATAAAAGGTTATCGGGGAATGTAGATAAAAAAAACACAAGCGTATAGGCCACGATCTTATCACAAGGCGGAGCAGGCTCCAAGGCTGAATGACCTCCTTTTTTGTATGTTTGTATTTTTTTTAAGGTTAATTAAGGATGGGTAATAAATCACCGGATGGGTGAGAAGTGTCTATAGTGATGCAGTAAAGTGACATTTGAACATATGGAGCAGGAGTAGGCCATTTGGTCCTCTGACCCTGCTCCGGCATTCAATAAGATCATGGCTGACCTGCTTGTGGCCTCAATTCCACATTCTATCTCACCCCAATAACCTTTGACTTTCTTGTTAGTCAAGAATCTGCCTTAAAAATCTCTATTGACCCTGCCTCCACCACTTTCTAGGGAAGAGAGTTCCAAAGATTCACAACCCTCTTGAGAGAAACAACATCCCGTCCCGAACAGCCGCCGGAATGTGGCGACTAGAGGCTTTTCACAGTAACTTCATTGAAACCTACTTGTGACAATAAGCGATTTTCATTTTTCATTTCATCTTATTATTTCCATCTTAAATGGGAGACCTCTTATTTTGAAACTGTGTCCCTTAGTTCTAGATTCCCCCACGAGGGGGAAATCATCCTTTCAGTATTCACCTTGTCAAGTCCCCTCAGGACCTTGTATGTTTCAATAAGATCACCTCTCATTCTTCTCAACTCCAATGAATTCAGGCATGGCCAGTGCAACTTTTCTACAAGTAAAATAATGACACCCTCCATCCAAGGTATCAATCGCGTGAACCTTTCTGAACTGTTTATAATACATTTATATTCTTTCTTACATAAGTGTACTCTAGACATGGACTCACTAACCCCCTTTGCAATTGTAACAAAACATCGCTGCTTTTAGACCATAAGACATAGGAGCGGAAGTAAGGCCATTCGGCCCATATAGTCCACTCCACCATTCAATCATGGCTGATTTCAACTCCATTTACCCGCTCTCTCTCCATAGCCCTTAATTCCTCGAGAAATCAAGAATTTATCAACTTCTGTCTTAAAGACACTCAACGTCCCGGCCTCCACCGCCCTCTGTGGCAATGAATTCCACAGACCCACCACTCTCTGGCTGAAGAAATTTCTCCTCATCTCTGTTCTAAAGTGACTCCCTTTTATTCTAAGGCTGTGCCCCCGGGTCCTAGTCTCCCCTGCTAATGGAAACAACTTCCCTACATCCACCCTATCAAAGCCATTCATTATCTTGTAAGTTTCTATTAGATCTCCCCTCAACCTCCTAAACTCCAATGAATATAATCCCAGGATCCTCAGATGTTCATCGTATGTTAGGCCTACCATTCCTGGGATCATCTGTGTGAATCTCCGCTGGACCTGCTCCAGTGCCAGTATGCCCTTCCTGAGGTGTGGGGCCCAAAATTGCTCACAGTATTCTAAATGGGGCCTAACTAATGCTTTATAAAGCTTCAGAAGTACATCCCTGCTTTTATATTCCAAGCCTCTTGAGATGAATGACAACATTGCATTTGCTTTCTTAATTGCGGACTCAACCTGCAAGTTTACCTTTAGAGAATCCTGGACTAGGACTCCCAAGTCCCTTTGCACTTCATCATTATGAATTTTGTCACCGTTTAGAAAATAGTCCACGCCTCTATTCTTTTTTCCAAAGTGCAAGACCTCGCACTTGCCCACGTTGAATTTCATCAGCCATTTCTTGGACCACTCTCCTAAACTGTCTAAATCTTTCTGCAGCCTCCCCACCTCCTCCATACTACCTGCCCCTCCACCTATCTTTGTATCATCGGCAAACTTAGCCAGAATGCCCCCAGTCCCGTCATCTAGATCGTCAATATATAAAGAGAACAGCTGTGGCCCCAACACTGAACCCTGCGGGACACCACTCGTCACCGGTTGCCATTCCGAAAAATAACCTTTTATCCCAACTCTCTGCCTTCTGCCTGACAGCCAATCGTCAATCCATGTTAGTACCTTGCCTCGAATACCATGGGCCCTTATTTTACTCAGCAGTCTCCCGTGAGGCACCTTATCAAAGGCCTTTTGGAAGTCAAGATAGATAACATCCATTGGCTCTCCTTGGTCTAACCTATTTGTTCTCTCTTCAAAGAACTCTAACAGGTTTGTCAGGCACGACCTCCCCTTACTAAATCCATGCTGACTTGTCCTAATCCAACCCTGCACTTCCATTTTTTATATTCCATTCCCCTTTCAATAAATTAAAACATTCCATTTACCTTCCTAATCACTTGCTGCACCTGATGTGGCGATGCCGGCGTTGGACTGGGGTGAGCACAGTACGAAGTCTTACAACACCAGGTTAAAGTCCAACAGGTTTGTTTCGATGTCACTAGCTTTCAGAGCGCTGCTCCTTCCTCAGGTGAATCTTGCTGCACCAGCAGACTAACTATTCCTGATTCATGTAGCAGGACACCCAGATCCCACTACCTCAGAATTCAGCGATCTCTCTCTCTTTGAATAATATGCTACTTTTCTATTCTTCCTGACAAAACTGTGTGAGATAGAACATAGAACAGTACAGCACAGTACAAGCCCTTCGGCCCATGATGTTGTGCCGACCATTTATCCTAATTTAAGATCAACCTAACCTACACCCCTTCAATTTACTGCTGTCCATGTGCCTGTCCAATGACTCTGACTCCATCACCTCCGCTGGCAGTCCATTACATGCACCCACCACTCTCTGTGTAAAGAACCTACCTCTGACATCTCCCCTATACCTTCCTCCAATCACCTTAAAATTATGTCCCCTTGTGACAGCCACTTCCGCCCTGGGGAAAAGTCTCTGGCTATCCACTCTGTCCATGCCTCTCATCACTTTGTACACCTCTATCAAGTCACCTCTCTACCTTCTTCGCTCCATTGAGAAAAGCCCTAGCTCCCTCAACCTTTCTTCATAAGACATGCCCTCCAGTCCAGGCAGCATCCTGGTAAATCTCCTCTGCACCCTCTCCAAAGCATCCACATCCTTCCTATAATGAGGTGACCAGAACTGGACACAATATTCCAAGTGTGGTCTAACCAGGGTTTTATAAAGCTGCAGCAAAACCTCGGGCCTCTTAAACTCAATCCCCCTGTTAATGAAAGCCAACACACCATATGCCTTCTTAACAACCCTATCAACCTGGGTAGCAACTGAGGGATCTAGGCACGTGGACCCCAAGATCCCTCTGTTCCTCCACATTTCCAAAAATCCTGCCTTTAACCCTGTATTCAGCATTCAAATTCGACCTTCCAAAATGAATCACTTCACATTTATCTAGGTTGAACTCCATCTGCCATTCTCAGCCCAGCTCTGCTTCCCGTCAATGTCCTGTTGTAACCTGCAACAGCCCTCGACACTATCTACAACTCCACCAACCTTTGTGTCATCAGCAAGCCTACTAACCAACCCTTCCACTTTCTCATCCAAGTTATTTATTAAAACCACAAAGAGCAGAGGTCCCAGAACAGATCCCTGCGGGACACCACTGGTCACCGACCTCCAGGCGGAATACTTTCCATCCACTACCACTCGCTGTCTTCTCTCGGCCAGCCAATTCTATATCCAGACAGCCAGATTTCCATGTATTCCAAGCCCCCAAACTTTCTGAATGAGCCTACCATGGGGAACCTTATCAAATGCTATAAATGGTATAGATGGATCAGTACATCTTTACCTGTGCATCCTTTTTGTATGTTTGTCAAACTTGAGAAAAATAATGACCAATGCTTTTTAAACTTCTTAATTAAAATTCCATCCTTGTAAAATTAGGTGGACTAAATGTAGAAATTTACCTTGTTCACCTAGTTTTGATTATCATTGCAAATTCAACCCTTCATTCCACAAAGCATAATTCCATACCAGCAGCATAGTTGACATTGTTCCAGGTAGCATTGGTCCAAAAGTTTGCATTTAACTTTTTATAACTAGATATTTAACAATTCTTCCCTTAAATGAGTCTCCCACATCATTACCTATTTTTTGAGAGTCTATTTCATGCATCTCCAACTTTGTTGGAGAATTTATTATCGCGATCTTTAGTCATCCTGTGACCAAGCTCTCGATCCCCCTTCTAACGCTTCTTTATTCAGCTTGGCATGTGGTTTTTCTCAAGCCGTTGTGAAGTCCCGTTGGATATCTTCCTACAGTGAAGGTGTCACATCATTAGAGATAGGAAGCTCGGAAAATGTGGTGGGAAGCTCTGTTGAATAGGGAGATCATTCGTACGAAAGAGCAAGATGTAGAATCAGTTTGGGTCGAGATAAGAAATAGGAAAGATGGGTTGCTTGTGGTAGTAGTTCTGGACCCTGTAATGGTAGTTACACTGTAGGACAGTGTACACCCGAAAAAATAACTGAGGTATGTAAGGGTAGCACAAGTGGATAGCACTGTGGCTTCACAGCGCCAGGGTCCCAGGTTCCATTCCCCACTGGGTCACTGTCTGTGCGGAGTCTGCATGTTCTCATAAGGACTAGGAGCAGGAGTAGGCCATCTGGTCCCTCGAGCCTGCTCCGCCATTTAATGAGATCATGGCTGATCTTTTGTGGACTCAGCTCCACTTTCCGGCCCGAACACCATAACCCTTAATCCCTTTATTCTTCAAAAAACTATCTATCTTTATCTTATAAACATTTAATGAAGGAGCCTCAAGTGCTTCAGTGGGCAAGGAATTCCATAGATTCACAACCCTTTGGGTGAAGAAGTTCCTCCTAAGCTCAGTCCTAAATCTACTTCCCCTTATTTTGAGGCTATGCCTCCGAGTTCTGCTTTCACCCGCCAGTGGAAACAACCTGCCCGCATCTATCCTATCTATTTCCTTCATAATTTTATATGTTTCTATAAGATCCCCCCGCATCCTTCTAAATTCCAATGAGTACAGTCCCAGTCTACTCAACCTCTCCTCGTAATCCAACCCCCTCAGGTCTGGGATTAACTTAGTGAATCTCCTCTGCACACCCTCCAGCGCCAGTACGTCCATTCTCAGGTAAGGAGACCAAAACTGAACACAATACTCCAGGTGTGGCCTCACTAACACCTTATACAATTGCAGCATAACCTCCCTAGTCTTAAACTCCATCCCTCTAGCAATGAAGGACAAAACTCCATTTGCCTTCTTAATCACCTGTTGCACCTGTAAACCAACATTTTGCGACTCATGCACTAGCACACCCAGGTCTCTCTGCACAGCAGCATGTTTTAATATTTTATCATTTAAATAATAATCCCTTTTGCTGTTGTTCCTACCAAAATGGATAACCTCACATTTGTCAATGTTGTATTCCATCTGCCAGACCCTAGCCCATTCACTTAACATATCCAAATCCCTCTGCAGACTTCCGGTATCCTCTGCACGTTTTGCTTTACCACTCATCTTAGTGTCGTCTGCAAACTTGGACACATTTATTGCTAACTTTTGGTTGCCTCTTAAATGTTGCTCGTTGTGTCTACTTAATTTGCTCTGTTTCTATAACCTTTGCTCTAGAGTCACCAGGTATCTTGTTTAGCACCCTGGGCTAAATCGCTGGTTTTTAAAGCAGACCAAGGCAGGCCAGCAGCACGGTTCAATTCCCGTACCAGCCTCCCCGAACAGGCGCCGTGGCAACTAGGGGCTTTTCACAGTAACTTCATTGACGCCTACTTGTGACAATAAGCAATTTTCATTTTCATTTTTTTTCATTCATCTTTATGATACCACCACAAGGTTCGATTTCAAGTACTGATCAATAACTCAATACACCAGTTAGTAAGTTTCAAATCAAAATACATTTATTATACACAGTCAATCACTACTCATGCATAAAACTCTACTTTCTAGACTATCTCTATACTATAGGCCCATACTTAGCTTTGGAACTGGCCCACCAGGTCAGGGGAACAAATGGCCTTTCGTTCGGGTTCTGAATCTGCAGGCTTCAAAGCTGGTATGGACTAGTAGCTAGGAGCGCCTATCTCATAGCGTGCGTTGACTGGAGACTTACTTGGTTGATGTAGCAGCTAGACAGGTCACTGTCAAGGGTTGGTTCGAGCTGCTGAGTGACCCTGCCAAGAAGGACGAATTGAACTTGGGGACTCTACTTGAAAGTCCCCAGGGGCTTTGCGCCATTCGGGGCGGACCCTGTATCTGGTTCCAAGTGATTGGACTGCGTTCTAATCACTTGGATCGATTTCTCCAATACTGGAGCTGTTCCCTGATCGCTGGGCGGTTCCCAAGTGTCCGTTGGCCTTCCTTTGTCTTGGCTCCTGCTGGCGCCGAGGAGTCTGGCTTGGCC
Organism: Scyliorhinus torazame; assembly: GCF_047496885.1. Classification (NCBI taxonomy): domain Eukaryota; kingdom Metazoa; phylum Chordata; class Chondrichthyes; order Carcharhiniformes; family Scyliorhinidae; genus Scyliorhinus; species Scyliorhinus torazame. The sequence goes on from NC_092737.1 coordinate 9,497,030, forward strand.
TTATTTACCTTAAATGTTTCCAATTGTTCCCGGGGATCACTCATTAATATGCAGATGGTTGTGAGTTTCAGTGCTGTCTGGGTTTCTGCAAGTTTTAATACACAGGAAACTTTGCACCTGCTAGTTTTTCCTGGCTTGACTGAATTTCACTGCATTCTTTGTGGATCTCCATTTTAAGTCGGGAAGTGGCCATACCCAGGTGGCTACACATTGCACTTGGTCCCCAACTCCAAATCATCTATGTAAATCGTTAACAATTGTGGGCCCAACACTGATCCCTGAGGGACACCACTAGCTACTGATTGCCAACCAGAGAAACACCCATTAATCCCCACTCTTTGCTTTCTATTGATTAACCAATCCTCTATCCATGCCAGTACTTTACCCTTAATGCCATGCATCTTTATCTTATGCAGCAACCATTTGTGTGGCACCTTTTTGAAAGCTTTCTGGAAATCCAGATATACCACATCCATTGGCTCCCCGTTATCTACCGCACTGGTAATGTCCTCAAAAAATTCCACTAAATTAGTTAGGCACGACCTGCCCTTTATGAACCCATGCTGCGTCTGCCCAATGGGACAATTTCCATCCAGATGCCTCACTATTTCTTCCTTGATGATAGCTCCAGCATCTTCCCTACTACCGAAGTTAAGCTAACTGGCCTATAATTACCTGCTTTCTGCCGACCTCCTTTTTTAAACAGTGGTGTACGTTTGCTTATTTCTAATCCGCCGGGACCACCCCAGAGTCGAGTGAATTTTGGTAAATTATCACTAGTGCATTTGCAATTTCCCTGGCCATCTTTTTTAGCATTCTGGGATGCATCCATCAGGGCCAGGAGACTTGACTACCTTTAACCCCATTAGCTTGCCCATCACTACCTCCTTCATTTTCATTTTCGTGATGACTATCATCTCCCCATGTCTGCGTGGGGAATCTAGGACTAATGGACACAGTTTCAAACTAAAAGGTGCTCCTGTTTCCTCTCACAGTCCAAAGACGTGCAGGTTAGGTGAATTGGCCATGCTAAATTGCCCTTAGTGTCCAAAAAGGTTAGGCGTTCACAAGGTACTTTGGGTGGGTCTGTCTGTGGCAGCCATTGTGTCAATATCCAGCACTTTGAAATTTAATATCTCGACTCTAGACAGTGATAAGTTCCAATGGGTCTGAGGTGTGATAATTTTCCACCTTCACCTTAGAAGGTGGCCTTACATTGTCAAGTAGTTTGTTCTCACTCACTCACTCACAAACTGCAAAATCTCCAATCAGTTGAAAAATCGTGTTTTCAAAATTAAAGGGGATGCATGAATCACAAAGTTAGTATGCAAGTACAGCAGCTGGTCAGGAAGGCAGATCATAGAATCATAGAATTTACATTGCTGAAGGAGGCCATTCGGCCCATCGAGTCTACACCAGCCCTTGGAAAATGCACCCTACCAAAGCCCACACATCCACCCTATCCCCGTAACCCCACCTAACCTTTTTTTTGGGGGGGGACACTAAGGGCAATTTAGCATAGCCAATCCACCTAACCTGCACATCTTTGGACTTGGGAGGGAACCGGTGCACCGGAGGAAACACTCACAGACACGGGAAGAACGTGCAGGCTCCGCACAGACAGTGACCCAAGCTGGGTATCGAACCTGGGACCCTGGAGCTGTGAAGCAACTGTGCTAACCACTGTGCTACCGTGCTGCTCCGTAGAGTATTGGCATTTATAGGAAGGGGTATTGAATACAGCAGTGGCAACGTTTAACTGCAGCTATCCAGGGTCTTGACGAGACCTTTTCAAGAATACTGTGTTTTGGTCTTCTTATTTGAAAAATTAAATCCATCACCTTAGAAGCAGATCAGAGAAGGTTCACTCAACCAATATCTGGGATAAAGGAAGGTTTAACAGGTGGGTCTTTACACACTGGAGTTTAGAAGAATTAGAGGTGTTCTCATTGAGGAGATTCAATATGGTGGATACCTGGAGGATGGTTCCACTTGAGGGAGAGAGTAGAATGAGGGGACACAATTTGAGAATAAACGGTCTTCCTTTTAAGGCAGAGGTGACGTGATTTGTATTTCTCTCAGAGCCTTGTTAGTCTGTGGAATTATCTTCCCCAGAGAACAGTGGAGGCTGCGGCTCATTGAATATAATCAAACGCCGAGTTAGAGAGATTTGTGATGCACTTGAGCCAAGGGGATCGACAAGTAAGTGGAGTTGAGACCACACCCAGATCAGTCATGATCTTATCAAATGGTGGAGCAGGCTTGAAGGGCAGAATGGCCTCCTCCTCCTAAGTCCGATGGTCATAAGTGGCTATAGCTATAGGGGCGGCACGGTAGCACAGTGGTTAGCTTCACAGCGCAGAGTCCCGGGTTCGATTCCTGGCTTGGGTCACTGTGTAGAGTCTGCGTGGGTTTCCTCCGGGTGCTTTGGTTTCCTCCCACAAGTCCCGAAAGACATGCTGTTGGGTGAATTGGACATTCTGAATTCTCCCTCTGTGTACCCGAACAGGCGCCGGAATGTGGCGACTAGGCGATTTTCACAGTAACTTCATTGCAGTGTTAATGTAAGCCTACTTGTGACACTAATAAAGATTATTATTAGAGTTTTGTTTGTCACGATAACTGGCCTTTTGTCACACCCGACCATAACCCTGCACCTCATGTGCTTTAGATATGTTTCCCATTTTCTCCTCCGAAATTACAATGGTATTTGTCTCAACCATTCCCTGTGGCAAAACATTCCACCGTCCAGCAACTCTCGAAGAAATTTCTACCACCCCAGTCCTGGCTTCAGTTTTGAATTGATCATCCCCTGTTCCCGATTCTCCAACCTATTCTCCTGATCAGAAGTCATCATCATTTTAAAAGCCTATACTAAATCTCCCAGCCTAGCCTGCTGTGATGGACGTAGCCCTTGTGTCCGAGATCTTTCCTCATGACTATAGTTTCCTGCCCCTGGTATTATCCTAGTGGACCTAACCTGTATTCTCTGTGGCTTTAATGTTCCTTCTATAATGGGGCATCAAAACTACATACAGTACACTATAACTGGTCTAACAAAATGTTTCGTACAAATTTATCATTAATTTTGTACTCTGTGCCCCTATTTATAAAGATCAGAATGTCTTTGGACATTTTTATGACTTCATGCAGCTCCACTCATGCTTTGAAGGAATGAGATAATTGAACCCCTACTGATTCTGTTAATCCACACCCTTTGTTGTCTTTACCTTAAATGTGAGATCCAAGTATTTTACCAGCTTCATCTGCTTCTTCAGGTATTGACAGAGATTTGGGTTCATAAATATCTCCAACTGTTGCCTTTCTTGCCCAACTCCATCCTCATCTAAATAGAAAGTGCCAGCAGGCAATTTGCATCTTAGGCCTGGTGACACAGCCTGCTGTTAAATTATTGTTATCTGTCACGGTACAGACTTACCAGCAGTGGCTCATGGATAATGGTTAGGAGCAGGTCCCTGGGTGGTTTGAATGTTTGTACAGTAGGGGAGAAGGTTGGAGGGATTCAGCTCAAGGTTCCCATGCCAGGTCACCATCCGGGGTTGCTACTAGAGAGCATACATACAGAGACAGGATCAGTTTGTCATGTGAGAGTACTTTTAAGACATGGATGTTTAAGCAATGCACCTTTAAGAAAACAGTGATGTCAGAGAGTGGGTGGGTCTGAGGTCAGGTCAGCCATTTTGCAGGTTTTTAGTTTCAGTTTTGAAAAGAACCTGGCTGGTTTTGCTGAGAGCAGCTAAAAAAGGAATCTGGCTGGTTTTGCTGAGAGCAGCTAAAAAAAGAATCTGGCTGGTTTTGCTGAGAGCAGTTTAAAAGTGCCTGGCTGTTTTGCTGTGAGATGATTAAAAAGTAGAAAGCCAGGTTTGAGAAAGCAGCGTGGGTGTGTCTGTGGGTTTCCAGAGAGCTGCATGAAGAAAAGCAAAGTGCTAGAGCTGAAACCAACCAAGCTAATATATCTCTGCCATTCTACAGAAGCTATATATATCCTTTAACCTGATGTGATTCTGTTTAAAGGTGTTAAGTCTCTTGGAAGTTTGAAGGAACATTGTAAGGAAGTATTTACTGTTGCAATATTTTCTGAGTTATCTTTGAAGTAAGGGGTGTTAAGAGATCCAATGTTTATTTAAGATGTTAAGTTGAGTTCATGGAATAAACAGTGTTTTCTGTTTAAAAACCCACGTGTCCATAATTGTAATCCCACGCCTAGGGAAAAAGACGTGTGCTCTGAAAAGCAACAAATCCATTAAAGGGTGAGGTTGGTTGAACTCCATGATACATTTTGGGGTTCTGAAAGGCCTCGCCCATAACAAGTTCCTTTACAGGCTCGTACAACTGAGAGATCCCAAGTAGAAGCCATTGGCCATGGAATTGTATTGCACAAGAAAACAATCAGATTAGTGCCTAAACATAACAGGCTGTCATCACAGCATCATTTGATCCTGTTAAAGAAGCAATTCCCAGATTGTTTCTGACTCTGGTGTGTATTTATTTCTGTTCTGACTTTCCTCGTGTGGGTCCACCTCAGTTTTGTGTGACTGCTAGGTTGTGGTGGCAATTTATTTTTTAACATCCTGCTACGCTTGTCTCTGTCCATCCTCAGCTCTGTGCATCCTCGTCAGCCCACTCCCTCACTTTGAACTCGAGCCATCCTAATTCAGCTGCCTCCTTTCTTGCCATTCATCTTTGCTGCTTTTATCCCTTTCCTGTTTTTCTGCCCCTCCCCTGAAGGTAGTGGGTTCAATCTCCATTCTTGGATCTGAGTTGATACTCTAGTACTGAGGGAGTGCCATCTTTGAGAAGTGCTGACATTCGGGAAAGACATCAAGCTGAGGTTGCAAATATCTGTTCAGGTGGATATAGACGAACCTGGTGTCCTTGCCAACATTTGTCGCAATATGCACTTCCCAAATCAGATAATGCAGTCATTTGTTGTGTGTGAGGCCATACTGCAGGCAAATTTGTTGCTCCGTTTGCCAAAAAGCCAGTGACTCCATTTCGAAAGGCAATGCGTTGGGTGTGAACCACTTTCTGAGAACCCTGAGGCCAATTAAACACAATTGTTTTCTTCAGCCACAACAACAAAGTTCCATCACAGGAGTGTGACCGTAACAAGATGCGATACTGAGCCCTGTGTATGTTCTGTCTTTGTAGCCTGAAAGATGATGATAGTGGAGACCATGAACACAGTGAAGAGAGTGAGGCATTGAAAGAGAAAGATGTCGAAATATGTGACCAGGAAAAGACACAAAACACAGCTAAACGAAAGGTAATCATTGGCATTTCCTTAAACAGCCTGTAACCCGCATTGTTGCTCCAGCATTCAAAGGATACAGTGGTATTATTGTTTACAGACTGGCGAAATTACCGGGCAGGATTTTTTGCAGTGGCGCTGGTTGTTATGTGTTGACTTCGAAACACTTAGGGCAGGTTTATACCTGCAATTGTGAGGCAGCCAGCATATCGGAGAATCTGCTGGCCCCAATTCCTGACGTTCATAGAATCCCTACAGTGCAGAAGGAGACCACTTGGCCCATCAAGTCAGCACCGACTCTTCCAAAGAGCACTCTACCTAGACCCACGCATTGACCCCTCCCCGTAACCCTGCGTATTGACCATGGCCAATCCACCTGACTCGCATGTCTTTGGACACTAAGGGGCATTTTAGCAGGGCCAATCCACCTCACCTGGTTGCAGATATTGCTCCCAAATGAGTAGCTTTAGAATCATAGAATTTACAGCGCAGAATGAGGCCATTCGTCCCATCGAGTCTACACCGGCTCTTGGAAAGAGCACCCTACCCAAGCCCACACCTCCACCCTATCCCCATAACCCAGTAACCCCACCCAACACTAAGGGCAATTTTGAACACTAAGGGCAATTTATCATGGCCAATCCACCTAACCTGCACATCTTTGGACTGTGGGAGGAAACCGGAGCACCCGGAGGAAACCCACGCACACACGGGGAGGATGTGCAGGAATCGAACCTGGGACCCTGGAGCTGTGAAGCAATTGTGCTATCCACAATGCTACCGTGCTGCCCTTTAGGAGCCAGTTGGCAGGATTCCATGTAACATTGGTGCGTGTACAAGGGATCAAGCATCATCCCAGTGAGCTTGGCTGTGTAACGTTTGACTCAGCGGGTAATGGGTTCAAGACCTTCCTGCAGAACCTTTCTTCCTACCAAAGGCTGATCATCCATTGCAGCACTGAAATGCGACATTAAACCGAGGCCTTGTCGGTTCACATGTAAAAGTTGGCACATATTGAAGAAGAGTATATCCCCTTCCTCTTCTAACATTCACTGCGATCGGTGATGGGCAGCCTGGGCTACTGAGCGGGCCACATGGATGGCCCTCCTTCATTTCAATGGGCCGCGCGATTGAAATCGGGCATATTCACTCAGTGACCCTTGAATAAGATTCAATGCATTTAATACACACCAAATATTTCTTAACAAGTTATAGAAAATGCTTAATCATTCTTATATTAATAGAAATGTCACCAACTTCAAGTGGTAAAAACAAAATTAAATATGTCCGTTTGATTGCATGCAGAGGGAGTGCACGGTTCTCACAGTCAATGTGGGCAACCATTGCACACCTCGCGTCACTTTCCCTTGCTTTACGTGCATATATTTTCAGTCATTCCCGTAGGAAAAATGCTAAGTGAACATAGAACATACAGTGCAGAAGGAGGCCATTAGGCCCATCAAGTCTGCACCGACCCACCAAAGCCCTCACTTACACCCTATCTCTGTACCCCAATAACCCCTCCTAACCTTTAGTCACTAAGGGCAATTTATCATGGCCAATCCACCTAACCTGCACATCTTTGGACTGTGGGAGGAAACCCACGCAGACACAGGGAGAACGTGCAGACTCCGCACAGACAGTGACCCAGCGGGGAATCAAACCTGGGACCCTGGTGCTGTGAAGGCACAGTGCTATCCACTTGTGCTGCCCACAAAAAAAAACACTTCATCCGGGGGTGGGATAACACTTCGTTGCTGGGTGGGATCGAACCACCACTTTTTCGGTTAACAGCCGAACGTGCTAACCGATTGCACGTTGGATAGATGGAAAAAAGTGGATGGAAACCAGCGGAGCATGGTAACCCTGCGAGTGGGCAACAATCAGCAAAATGTCTGGTGGGCCGCACTCAGAACCCAGATGGGCCCCGGGCCGCAGCACCACTGGATTTGATCATTGATCTGAAACCTAACACCCATTCTGGTTCCATAACCCTCAGAACCCTTGGCTAGCAAAATCTATTGATCTCAGATTTTAAAATAAGTACTTGAGCCAACATCAATTTTTCATGGGAGAGAGTTACACACGTCTACCACCATTTATGTAAAGAAGTGTTTCATAACTGCTTCCCTAAATGGCTCAGCTCTGATCTACCCTTGTCCTGGACTCCGCACCAGTGGGAAATATTTCGCTCTAGCTTCTCAATTCATTTTAAAATTGTAAAAACCTCAAATAAATCACCCCATTAACTTTCTGTATTCTGGGAAATACAAGTTTAGTTTATGTACACTCTCCTCATAATATAAACCTTAGAGCTCTGGGAATTCCAGTGTCTTCCTGTACAGCTAGGGTTTAGTGAAACGCTTAGAACATAGAACATTATAACGCAGTACAGGCCCTTCGGCCCTCGATGTTGCGCCGACCTGTGAAACCACTCTGAAGCCCATCTACACTATTCCCTTATCGTCCATATGTCTATCCAATGACCATTTGAATGCCCCTAGTGTTGGCGAGTCCACTACTGTTGCAGGCAGGGCATTCCACGCCCTTACTACTCTCTGAGTAAAGAGCCTACCTCTAACATCTGTCATATCTATCTCCCCTCAATTTAAAGCTATGTCCCCTCGTGCTAGACATCACCATCCAAGGAAAAAGGCTCTCACTGTCCACCCTATCCAATCCTCTAATCATCTTGTATGTCTCAATTAAGTCACCTCTTAACCTTCTTCTCTCTAATGAAAACAGCCTCAAGTCCCTCAGCCTTCCCTCATAAGATCTTCCCTCCATACCAGGCAACATTCTGGTAAATCTCCTGTGCACCCTTTCCAATGCTTCCACATCCTTCCTATAATGCGGCGACCAGAATTGCACGTAATACTCCAAATGCGGCCGCACCAGAGTTTTGTACAGCTGCAACATGACCTCATGGCTCCGAAACTCATTCCCTCTACCAATAAAAGCTAACAACCCTTTCAACCTGGGTGGCAACTTTCAGGGATCTATGTACATGGACACCGAGATCTCTCTGCTCATCCACACTGCCAAGAATCTTACCATTAGCCCAGTACTCTGTCTTCCTGTTATTCCTTCCAAAATGAATCACCTCACACTTTTCTGCATTAAACTCCATTTGCCACCTCTCAGCCCAGCGCTGCAGCTTATCTATGTCCCTCTGTAACTTGTAACATCCTTCTGCACTGTCCACAACCCCACCGACTTTAGTGTCATCTGCAAATTTACTCACCCATCCTTCTACACCCTCCTCCAGGTCATTTATAAAAATGACAAACAGCAGTGGCCCCAAAACAGATCCTTGTGGTACACCACTAGTAACTGGACTCCAGCCTGAACATTTTCCATCAACCACCACCCTTTGTCTTCTTCCAGCTAGCCAATTTCTGATCCAAACTGCTAAATCACCCTGAATCCCATGCCTCCGTATTTTCTGCAGTAGCCTACCGTGGGGAACCTTATCAAACGCTTTACTGAAATCCATATACACCACATCAACTGCTTTACCCTCGTCCACCTGTTTGGTCACCTTCTCAAAGAACTCAATAAGGTTTGTGAGGCACAACCTACCCTTCACAAAACCGTGTTGACTATCTCTAATCAAATTATTCCTTTCCAGATGATTATACATCCTATCTCTTATAAACCTTTCCAAGATTTTGCCCACAACAGAAGTAAGGCTCACTGGTCTATAGTCACCGGGGTTGTCTCTACTCCCCTTCTTGAACAAGGGGACAACATTTGCTATCCTCCAGTCTTCTGGCACTATTCCTGTAGACAAAGATGACTTAAAGATCAAAGCCAAAGGCTCAGCAATCTCCTCCCTAGCTTCCCAGAGAATCCTAGGATAAATCCCATCCGGCCCAGGGGGCTTATCTATTTTCACACTTTCCAGAATTGCTAACACCTCCTCCTTATGAACCTCAAGCCCTTCTAGTCTAGTAGCCTGAATCTCAGTATTCTCCTCGACAACATTGTCTTTTTCCTGTGTGAATACTGATGAAAAATATTCATTTAGCACCTCTCCTATCTCCTCGGACTCCACGCACAACTTCCCACTACTGTCCTTGACTGGCCCTACTCTTACCCTAGTCATTCTTTTATTCCTGACATATCGATAGAAAGCTTTAGGGTTATCCTTGATCCTACCTGCCAAAGACCTCTCATGTCCCCTCCTGGCTCTTCTTAGTTCTCTCTTTAGGTCCTTCCTAGCTAACTTGTAACTCTAGAGCGCCCTACCTGAACCTTCATGTCTCATCTTTACATAAGCCTCCTTCTTCCTCTTATCATAGAATTTACAGTGCAGAAGGAGGCCATCCGGCCCATCGAGTCTGCACTGGCTCTTGGAAGAGCGCCCTACCCATGGTCAACACCTCCACCCTATCCCCATAACCCAGTAACCCGACCCAACACTAAGGGCAATTTTTGATCCCACCTGCCAAAGACTTCTCATGTCCCCTCCAGGCTCTTCTTAGCTCTCTCTTTAGGTCCTTCCTAGCTAACTTGTAACTCTCGAGCGCCCTAACTGAACCTTCATGTCTCATCTTTACATAAGCCTCCTTTCTCTCGACAAAGTGTTTCGACTGCTTTAGTAAACCACGGTTCCCTCGCTCGACCACTTCCTCCCTGCCTGACAGGTACATACTTATCAAGGACACGCAGTAGCTGTTCCTTGAACAAGCTCCACATTTCCATTGTGCCCATCCCCTGCAGTTGTTTCTCCATCCGATGCATCCTAAGTCTTGCCTCATCGCACCATAATTGCCTTTCCCCCAGATATAACTCTTGCCCTGCGGTATATACCTATCCCTTTCCATCACAAAAGTAAACGTAATCGAATTGTGGTCACTATCACCAAAGTGCTCACCTACCTCCAAATCTAACACCTGTCCTGGTTCATTACCCAGTACCAAATCCAATATGGCCTCGCTTCTCGTTGGCCTATCTACATACTGTGTCAGGAAACCCTCCTGCACACATTGGACAAAAACGGACCCATCTAAAATACTCGAACTATAGCGTTTCCAGTCAATATTTGGAAAGTTAAAGTCCCCCATAACAACTACCCTGTTGCTTTCGCTCTTATCCAGAATCATCTTTGCAATCCTTTCCTCTACATCTCTGAAACTTTTCGGAGGCCTATAGAAAACCCCTAACAGGGTGACCTCTCCTTTCCTGTTTCTAACCTCAGCCCATACTCCCTCAGTAGACGAGTCCTCATCAAACGTCCTTTCTGCCACCGTAATACTCTCCTTAACTAACTATGCCACCCCTCCCCCTCGTTTACCACCTTCCCTGAGCTTACTGAAATACTTAAACCCCGGCACCTGCAACAACCATTCCTGTCCCTGCTCTATCCATGTCTCCGAAATGGCCACAACATCCAAGTCCCAGGTACCAACCCATGTCGCAAGTTCACCCACCTTATTCCGGATGCTCCTGGCATTGAAGAAGACACACTTTAAACCACCTTCCTGCCTGCCGGTACACTCCTGCAACTTTGAAACCTTCCCCATGACCTCACTACTCTCAACCTCCTGTATACTGGAGCTACAATTCAGGTTCCCAAGCCCCTGCTGAACTAGTTTAAACTCTCCCGAAGAGCATTAGCAAATTTACCCCCCAGGATATTGGCACCCCTCTGGTCCAGGTGTAGACCATCCCGTTTATAGAGGTCCCACCGACCCCAGAATGAGCCCCAATTATCCAGAAATCTGAAACCCTCCCTCCTGCACCATCCCTGTAGCCACGTGTTCAACTCCTCTCCCTCCCTATTCCTCGTCTCGCTAGCACGTGGCACGGGTAACAACCCAGAGATAATAACTCTGTTTGTCCTAGATCTAAGTTTCCACCCTAGCTCCCTGAATTCCTGCCTTACATCCCTATCCCTTTTCCTACCTATGTCGTTGGTACCTACGTGGACCACGACTTGGGGCTGCTCCCCCTCTCCCTTAAGGATCCCGAAAACACTATCCGAGACAATTCGCACCCTGGCACCTGGGAGGCAATACACCAACCATGAGTCTCTCTCGTTCCCACAGAACTCTATCTATCCCCCTAACTATGGAGTCTCCAATGACTAATGCTCTACTCCTCTCCCCCCTTCCCTTCTGAGCAACAGGGACAGACTCTGTGCCGGAGACCTGTACCCCATGGCTTAACCCTGGTAAGTCTCCCCCCCCCCCCCCCAACAGTATCCAAAGCGGTATACTTGTTACTAAGGGGAACGACCACAGGGGATCCCTGTACTGACTGCTTCCTCCCAGCCCTCATCACCGTCACCCATCTATCTTTATTCGTCGGAGTAACTACATCCCTGAAGCTTCTATCTATGACCACCTCTGTCTCCCGAATGATCCGAAGTTCATCCAGCTCCAGCTCCAGTTCCCTAACGTGGTTTCTGAGGAGCTGGAGATGGGTGCACTTCCCACAGATGAAATCAGCAGGGACACTGACGGCGTTCCTCCCCTCAAACATTCTGCAGGAGGAGCATTGCACTACCTTCCCTGCCATCCCCTCTAGATAAAAAAAGAAAGAGCTTACCTGTTATTCACTCCCCTTCTCAGCAAGCACTCACTCAGCAGCCTCTGCACCCCGCACGATAACACGTGAAGGAAAATAAAAGAAAAACTACTTACCAGTCACCAGCCAATCCCTTACCTGCAAGCTGTGACGTCACAGTTCAACTTCTACCTGCCCTCGAGCCTTCCCCTTGATCTTTACAGCGGTTGTTTTTTTTTTTGGTTAGAGGAGGGAAACACTGAAGAAGTGTTTTGGGTTTAAGTGTCACTTGACCGACTTCCGGGTGCGGCGATGACCAGCTGAGTCGCACGTTTCGGCAGCTCCCGGTGAAACGGACTTTTGGGCTCTTGATAGGAGCCCCAACGGCAATTTTGACGGCTAAAAACACTGTGCGGTAAACCAGAAGGGAATCCCCCCTGGATACGGATGAAAAAGGAGGAGAAAGTGGCCGGATTGCAGTGGATCCTTTAGAACAGCGGCAAGGAAGGCAAGCAACAACCAAGATGGCGTCGGAAGGTGGCAGTTTAACATGGGGCCCTGAACAACAAGAGTTCTTGAAATGCTGTGTGGAAGAGCTCAAAAAGGAAATGAAGAAAGAGCTGTTGGCCCCGATACTACAGGCGATCGAAGGGCTAAAGGAAGAACAAAAGACCCAGGAGCGGGAGCTTCGGGTCGTGAAGGCAAAGGGAGCCGAGAATGAGGACGATATACAGGGCCTGGTGGTGAAGACGGAGACGCAGGAGGCACATCAGAAACGATGTGTGGAAAGGTTGGAGGCACTGGAGAACAACGCAAGGAGGAACAACCTGGGGATTCTTGGTCTTCCTGAAGGTGCGGAGGGAGCGGACGTCGGGGCATATGTGAGCACGATGCTGCACTCGTTAATGGGAGCGGAGGCCCCGGCGGGTCCGTTGGAGGTGGAGGGAGCATACCGAGTGATGGCGCGAGGACCAAGAGCAGGAGAAATTCCCAGAGCCATAGTGGTGAGATTCCTCCGTTTTAAGGATAGAGAAATGGTCCTTAGATGGGCAAAGAAAACTCGGAGCAGTAAATGGGAGAACGCGGTGATCCGCGTTTATCAAGACTGGAGTGCGGAGGTGGCGAGAAGGAGGGCGAGCTTTAATCGGGCCAAGGCGGTGCTTCATAAAAAGAAGATAAAATTTGGAATGCTGCAACCGGCAAGACTGTGGGTCACATATCGAGGGAGGCACCACTACTTTGAGACGGCGGATGAAGCGTGGACTTTTATTGTGGAAGAAAAACTGGAATGAGCGGGTTATTAAAAAGAACATTTGAACAAAGTGGTGGGGCGAATGTGGGGGGCGAAGAGGGGGGTTAAAAAGGGGGGAAAGAGGAGTTTTGTGTACTAATCCTGCGATGTGGTAACTTTTCTCTCTTCCACAGGTGGTGATGAGGGGAGGTGGAGGAGATGGGGCGTTGGCCATTGGGGGTGGGGCCAAGGGAGAAGCGCGGGCTTGGTTCCCGCGCTATGATAATCATGGCGGGAATAGAGAAGCAGGAAGGAGGGGGCGTCGCACGGTGCGAGCCGAGGTCACGGGGGGAAGCCGAGGTCACGGGGGGAAGCCGAGGTCGGCCAGAGTTTGCTGACTTCTGGGAGCAACATGGGGGGAGTAATTACGCTAGCGGGGGATCTAGCGGGGGTGGGTGGGAGGGGGGAGTTACTGGGTTGCTGCTGCTGGGGAGAGGGGGGAGCCGGAATGGGGTGGGGTGGGCGGGGGGGCGCCGCCTGGGGGAGATACAGCTGCGTGGGAACCGGGTGAGGAGCTGGAAAAAGGGGGTGGCTAATCGACAAAGGGGGGGGGGGTAGGAAGCCCCCCAACCCGGCTGATCACGTGGAACGTGAGAGGGCTGAACGGGCCGATAAAGAGGGCACGGGTACTCGCACACCTTAAGAAACTTAAGGCAGATGTGGTTATGTTACAGGAAACGCACCTGAAACTGATAGACCAGGTTAGGCTACGCAAAGGATGGGTGGGGCAGGTATTCCATTCGGGGCTCGATGCGAAAAACAGGGGGGTGGCTATATTAGTGGGGAAGCGGGTAATGTTCGAGGCAAAGACTATAGTGGCGGATAACGGGGGCAGATACGTGATGGTGAGTGGCAAACTACAGGGGGAGACGGTGGTTTTGGTAAACGTATATGCCCCGAACTGGGATGATGCCAATTTTATGAGGCGGATGCTAGGACGCATTCCGGACCTAGAGATGGGAAAGCTGATAATGGGGGGAGATTTTAATACGGTGTTGGAACCAGGGCTGGATAGGTCGAAGTCCAGGACTGGAAGGAGGCCGGCAGCAGCCAAGGTACTTAAAGATTTTATGGAGCAGATGGGAGGTGTAGACCCGTGGAGATTTAGCAGACCTAGGAGTAAGGAGTTCTCGTTTTTCTCCTATGTCCATAAAGTCTACTCGCGAATAGACTTTTTTGTGCTGGGAAGGGCGTTGATCCCGAAGGTGAGGGGAACGGAGTATACGGCTATAGCCATTTCGGATCACGCTCCACACTGGGTAGACTTGGAGATAGGGGAGGAAACAGGAGGGCGCCCACCCTGGAGAATGGACATGGGACTAATGGCAGATGAGGGGGGTGTCTAAGGGTGAGGGGGTGCATTGAAAAGTACTTGGAACTCAATGATAATGGGGAGGTCCAGGTGGGAGTGGTCTGGGAGGCGCTGAAGGCGGTGGTTAGAGGGGAGCTGATATCAATAAGGGCACATAAAGGGAAGCAGGAGAGTAAGGAACGGGAGCGGTTGCTGCAAGAACTTTTGAGGGTGGACAGACAATATGCGGAAGCACCGGAGGAGGGACTGTACAGGGAAAGGCAAAGGCTACATGTAGAATTTGACTTGCTGACTACGGGCACTGCAGAGGCACAATGGAGGAAGGCACAGGGTGTACAGTACGAATATGGGGAGGTTACTGGCACACCAATTGAGGAAAAGGGGAGCAGCGAGGGAAATAGGGGGAGTGAGGGATGAGGAAGGAGAGATGGAGCGGGGAGCGGAGAGAGTGAATGGAGTGTTCAAGACATTTTATAAAAAATTATATGAAGCTCAACCCCCGGATGGGAGGGAGAGAATGATGGGCTTCTTGGATCGGCTGGAATTTCCCAAGGTGGAAGAGCAGGAAAGGGTGGGACTGGGAGCACAGATCGAGGTAGAAGAAGTGGTGAAAGGAATTAGGAGCATGCAGGCGGGAAAGGCCCCGGGACCGGATGGATTCCCAGTCGAATTCTATAGAAAATATGTGGACTTGCTCGCCCCGGTATTGACGAGGACCTTTAATGAGGCAAAGGAAAGGGGACAGCTGCCCCCGACTATGTCTGAAGCAACGATATCGCTTCTCTTAAAGAAGGAAAAGGACCCGCTACAATGCGGGTCCTATAGACCTATTTCCCTCCTAAATGTAGATGCCAAGATCCTGGCCAAGGTAATGGCAATGAGAATAGAGGAATGTGTCCCGGGGGTGGTCCACGAGGACCAAACTGGGTTTGTGAAGGGGAGACAGCTGAACACGAATACACGGAGGCTGTTAGGGGTAATGATGATGGCCCCACCAGAGGGAGAAACGGAGATAGTAGTGGCGATGGATGCCGAGAAAGCATTTGATAGAGTGGAGTGGGATTATTTGTGGGAGGTGTTGAGGAGATTTGGTTTTGGAGAGGGGTATGTTAGCTGGGTGCAGCTGTTGTATAGGGCCCCGATGGCGAGCGTGGTCACGAATGGACGGGGATCTGCATATTTTCGGCTCCATAGAGGGACAAGGCAGGGATGCCCTCTGTCCCCATTATTGTTTGCACTGGCGATTGAGCCCCTGGCGATAGCGTTGAGAGGTTCCAAGAAGTGGAGGGGAGTACTTAGAGGAGGAGAAGAACACCTGAAATCTTTGTATGCGGACGATTTGCTACTATACGTGGCAGACCCGGTGGAGGGGATGCCAGAAATAATGCGGATACTTGGGGAGTTTGGGGATTTTTCAGGGTATAAATTGAACATGGGGAAAAGTGAGTTGTTTGTGGTGCATCCAGGGGAGCAGAGTAGAGAAATAGAGAACCTACCGTTGAGGAAGGTAACAAGGGACTTTCGTTACCTGGGGATCCAGATAGCCAAGAATTGGGGCACATTGCATAGGTTAAATTTAACGCGGTTGGTGGAACAGATGGAGGAGGATTTCAAGAGATGGGATATGGTATCCCTGTCACTGGCAGGGAGGGTGCAGGCGGTTAAGATGGTGGTCCTCCCGAGATTCCTCTTTGTGTTTCAGTGCCTCCCGGTGGTGATCACGAAGGCTTTTTTTAAAAGGATTGAAAAGAGCATCATGGGTTTTGTGTGGGCCGGGAAGACCCCGAGAGTGAGGAAGGGATTCTTACAGCGTAGCAGGGATAGGGGGGGGCTGGCACTACCGAGCCTAAGTGAGTATTATTGGGCCGCTAATATTTCAATGGTAAGTAAGTGGATGGGAGAGGAGGAGGGAGCGGCGTGGAAGAGATTAGAGAGGGCGTCCTGTAGGGGGACTAGCCTACAGGCTATGGTGACAGCCCCATTGCCGTTCTCACCGAGGAACTACACCACAAGCCCGGTGGTGGTGGCTACACTGAAGATTTGGGGACAGTGGAGACGGCATAAGGGAAAGACTGGAGCCTTGGGGGGGTCCCCGATAAGAAACAACCATAGGTTTGCCCCGGGGGGAATGGATGGCGGATATGGAATGTGGCAAAGAGCAGGAATAACGCAACTGAAAGATCTGTTTGTGGATGGGAAGTTCGCGAGTCTGGGAGCGCTGACCGAGAAATATGGGTTGCCCCAAGGGAATGCATTCAGGTATATGCAACTGAGGGCTTTTGCGAGGCAACAGGTGAGGGAATTCCCGCAGCTCCCGACACAAGAGGTGCAGGACAGAGTGATCTCAAAGACATGGGTGGGGGATGGTAAGGTGTCAGATATATATAGGGAAATGAGGGACGAAGGGGAGACTATGGTAGATGAACTAAAAGGGAAATGGGAAGAAGAGCTGGGGGAGGAGATCGAGGAGGAGCTGTGGGCAGATGCCCTAAGCAGGGTAAACTCGTCGTCCTCGTGTGCCAGGCTAAGCCTGATTCAGTTTAAGGTATTACACAGGGCGCATATGACTGGAGCACGGCTCAGTAAATTTTTTGGGGTGGAGGATAGGTGTGCGAGGTGCTCGAGAAGCCCAGCGAATCATACCCATATGTTTTGGTCATGCCCGGCACTACAGGGGTTTTGGATGGGGGTGACAAAGGTGCTTTCAAAAGTAGTGGGGGCCCGGGTCGAACCAAGCTGGGGGTTGGCTATATTTGGGGTTGCACAAGAGCCGGGAGTGCAGGAGGTGAGAGAGGCTGATGTTTTGGCCTTTGCGTCCCTAGTAGCGCGGCGCAGGATATTGTTAATGTGGAAAGAAGCCAAGCCCCCGGGGGTGGAGACCTGGATAAATGACATGGCAGGGTTTATAAAGCTAGAGCGGATTAAGTTCGTTCTAAGGGGGTCGGCTCAAGGGTTCACCAGGCGGTGGCAACCGTTCGTCGAATACCTCGCAGAAAGATAGATGGAATGGAAAAAAGAAGGCAGCAGCAGCAGCCCAGGATCGGGGGGGGGGGGTGCGGAGGAACCAGAAGGACTCTCAGGGTTGTTAATATATACTGTATAATATGTATAGGTCGTTGCGACAGATAATTATATATTGGACTGTTAAATTATATTTTTGGAGAGTGTTACTTGTGATAAGGCAGTTGCCAATTAGGGTTAGTTTTCATTTTTGTTATTTATTATTTATTCATTTTTTTTGTTTATAAAATAGGTCATTGTTATTTGTGTTGTTATAATATTGTGTAAAGGATGCACAATGTACTGTGTTGGTTGACCAAAAATTTTCAATAAAATATTTATTTTTTTTAAAAGTGTCACTTGACAACAGCTCCTCCACAAACCACCTTCAAGTTAGAATGACGACAATGCACGCATGCAAATTGCCCCCACAACAGCCAATCAGCAGCTCCGCTCTACTGCCCTCTGCTGGATCGAGGCTTGGAGGCCTCCTGCAGACTTGACCTTTCTTAATGGAGCTTTAAAGGAGAATGAGAAATTTAATATCTGAGGAACAGACAATCAGTGCAGCTGAGCGACTTGATGGGACGGTGCGATTTAGCGTAGATGAGAAAGAAAGGCGTGCATTTTTACAGTGCTTTTTAACAACTTCATCACTTCCCAAAACACTTTATAGCCAATACCTTTTGAGTGTGGTACCAGTTATAATACCGAAGATGTGGCACCCAATTTATTGAAGGCAAGTTCCAGGACAGCAATCTGGTCATCAGAAATTAGTTTTTTGGTGATGGTGTTGAGGGAGAGGTATTGGCTCAGGGCTCCATGGTGGCACTGCGGTTAGCACTGCTGCCTGACAACACCATGGACCCGGGTTCAATCCCGGCCTCGGGTGACTATCTGTGTGGAATTTGCACTTTCTCCCAGTGTCTGCATGGGTTTCCTCCCACAGTGCAAAGATGTGCAGGTTGGGTAGATTGGCCACGCTAAAATGCCCCTTAGTGTCCAAAGGTCGGGTGCGGTTACGGGAATGGGATGGGGGAGTGGGCCTAGGTAGGTCTGTGCAGACTCGATGGACTGATTGGCCTTCTTCTGCACTGTAGGGATTCTCTGAAACAAGGGAGCACTGTCATGCTCTTCTTCACAAACTGCTATGCGCTTTTGTGTCCATCCAGCTGATAGGGGCCTCATCTGAAAAATGCTTGCAGGCTTATCTGTTTTCACTGAATTGAACCTTTTGGATACTTTATGTGGAAGGACACTGGAGAATTCAAAAACTTGGTGATTTGATATATCAAGATAATTATGTCATGGTAAATGGGTTCCATATCATCGACCCCCTCACTGTCCTCTTACTTTGTTTCAAATTGTATTTTGTGCGATCACAATAGAACATTACAGCGCAGTACAGGCCCTTCGGCCCTCGATGTTGCGCCGACCTGTGAAACCACTCTAAAGCCCATCTACACTATTCCCTTATCGTCCATATGTCTATCCAATGACCATTTGAATGCCATAAAAATACTCAGTACAGTTTGTGACTAGGTTAATCATTCACTTGAATTTGTTTAACTCAACCAACAGCTGGTTTACCTACAAATCTGTGCCAAAATTCCAACAAAATAGATCGGTCTGTACAAATTGGGAACATTGACGTTTACAAGAGATATTGGCCTTGAAAATCTATGACCATTTGGCATACTGCCACTGTTGCCAGATGGTGGTGGGAGGGGGTTTGAATGTTAGATGTTGAGCTGAGAGCGAGGGCTCTCTGAACGTTAGATTCCCCATGACCCAGACCTTCATTATATCCCAACATACGGCTAGATGCTGCAGGTATGTCATGGGAGACCTGGAATCCTAGCAGTACATGTAGAATATGATCAGACCCTTGCATAACTAAAAACTGTTTTTTTTTTTAGAAGGATACCCTTAAAAAAGGGAATACCCACATTTTGTTTGCAGTCTCCAACACCCACTCCCTTACTCTAACCCCCACAACATCACCACTTGCCCCAGCTGGGCCACCTCTACTGAGCATTCCAGAGCTGCTGCAATAGCAGGTAGACCATAAGACATAGGAGCAGAATTAGGCCACTCGGCCCATCGAGTCTGCTCCGCTATTCAATCATGGCTGATATTTTTTCATCCCCATTCTCCTGCCTTCTCCCCAAAACCCCTGATTCCCTTATTAATCAAGAACCTCTCTATCTCTGTCTTAAAGACACTCAGTGAATTGGCCTCCACAGCCTTCTGCGGCAAAGAGTTCCACAGATTCATCACTCTCTGGCTGACGAAATTCCTCCTCATCTGTTTTAAAGGATCGTCCCTTTAGTCTGAGATGGTGTCCTCTAGTTCTAGTTTTGCCTACAAGTGGAAACATCCTCTCCACGTCCAGTCTATCCAGGCCTCGCAATATCTTATACGTTTCAATAAGATCCCCCCTCATCCTTCTAAACTCCCAACGAGTACAGACCCAGAGTCCTCAACCGTTCCTCATACGACAAGTTCTTCATTCCAGGGATCATTCTTGTGAACCTCCTCTGGACCCTTTCCAAGGCCAGCACATCCTTCCTTAGATATGGGGCCCAAAACTTGGGTCCCTTCCTTAGCTATGGGGCCCAGGTGCACACATGGTGTCATGGGTGTTTACCGTTTTTTGAGCATTCTGCTCTCTGGAGTTCAGTAGGTGATGGGTTCAGGCTCCACTGCAGAGAGTTGAGGACATGAGCTTACAGTGCTAGTGCAGTCCTGAGAGAATGCTGCACTGCCTGAGGTACCATTGATCAGGAGAGATTCGCATCTCCCCTCACAGATGGATGTAAAAGATCCAATGTTGTTGTTATGGGAGCTTTCGGTGCACAAATTGGCTGGCAAACACATTTTCTACATTATAACAGTGACTACACTTGAAAATGTAAACCCAGGCAGCTTGACTCTGAGGAATGAACCAGCGAATGGCTCTCACTTATTTTGTTTAGCTGAAACAGGCACAATCTGTGTACATCCTTTCTGTCTGCAAAGAACAGGACCCTGTGCATTAATATATGTGGCTTCCAGTGCACGTAAATCCACGGCTTGAAGCGTGATGTATTTGCGTGTGCTGGAAGCCACATATATTAATAGACAGGGCACAGTTCTTTGCAGACAGAAAGTGTAGTAGATTGATTCAGCGAAGCAAAATTAGTGAGAGCCATTAATCAGTTGATTCCACGGACAATGCCTTGACCAACAAGTCAAGCTGCCTGGTTAAAATTTTCGAACAGTGCTTGGCAGTTAGCTGTCAGTCAGTCACCATCAACTGGTGCATTCTCCATTGGCACAGTCCACTTGCCAACCAATCAGCCCTCTTGTCTCATACAGTATAAAGTTGTTGCTTCCCTGACATTGGTATTTTTTGTAAGGGCCACGAAGAATCCAGCACGAGTTTTAAGGATACAAAAGTAATAACATTTATTTACTATAACATATATACATAACAGTAAAGTAACTTCCCTTGCTACATACTCCTTCCTGCTGGTTCCTGAACTGGCCAGCTTATTTATACTAGGAGTTTACTAGTGGTTTCTCCGCCTCCCTCATTGGGGAAGCTCATGCTCCCACAGGATTGTGGGATAGTCATTAGTCCCCAGCCAATGGTAAGTAGGCAGGTTATAACATCTCTCCCCCCCCAAAGTCCAAGGAATCCACCGAAGATCCTGGCGGAGGACGGCGGAGGACTCATTTGGCCGCAGGCCGGACACCATTTGCACGCGGCGCTGGATCAGGTGGCGTGTAACGAGACTGAGACCGGCGCTTCCGTGATGAACAGCGCGGTTGTACACCCACGGCCCGTGGACCCGAGCATTCCCCATCTGATGCGGTGTCTCCATCTCGGAGTCAGAGTCTGCTGCCTCCGTCATGTCAGCGTCTCTATCTCCATTCGGTCCAGTAACGACCTGCGCAGGTTTCAAGTGAGGCACCAGTGGAAGATTGTGAGGACTAACTTTCCTTGTCTCTGCGGTTGTTGAAATGAGCTCCGGGGCGGGGAATCTTTTGAGGGGATGGTCTTCTGGACCGAACGTGGTCTACATGTTTTCGCTGGAGACGACCCTGGGCTTGCACTTGGTAAGATATAGGGCCCGTTTGGCAAAAGATTACACCAGGAACCCATTGGGCACCACCAGCAAAATTCCGAACGAACACTGGGTCACCGGGCGCAAACTGCCGAATCGGCCGATGCCGAGAAAATCCCTGTCCCTGCCGTTCTTGTGTGCGGCGTACTTTTGCGCCAATGACCGGGAAAACCATACTAAGGCGGGTGCGAAGTCTCCGGCCCATTAGGAGTTCTGCGGGAGCTACCCCAGTCACTGCATGGGGGGGTGGTCCTGTACGTAAACAAAAAGCGAGCCAGTTTCGTGTCCATTGATCCGGAAGACTGCTTCTTTAGGCCTCTTTTGAATGTCTGCACTGCGCCCTCTGCCAACCCATTTGAAGCCGGGTAGTAAGGGGCAGTGCGGATATGGCGGATGCCGTTCATCTTCGTGAACCTCGCAAACTCCTCACTCGTGAATGGAGTGCCGTTATCCGTGACCAGCACCTCGGGGAGGCCATGCGTACTAAACGATAAACGCATCTTTTCAATTGTTGTGCAGGACGTTGTCCCCTGCATCTTATGCACCTCTAGCCATTTGGACTGGGCGTCAATTAGTAGAAGGAACATGGATCCTTGAAAAGGGCCTGCGAAATCTGCATGCAAGCATGCCCAAGGCCGCCCTGGCCATTCCCAGTGATGTAGGGGCGCGGCCGGTGGAAGCTTCTGATGCTCCTGGCAAATGGAGCAGTTTTGGGCCACCTTCTCAATGTCGGTGTCGAGGCCTGGCCACCAGACATAACTCCGGGCCAACATTTTCATCTTGGTCACGCCCAGATGCCCATTGTGCAAGTCTGATAATATCAGCTCCTGGCCTTTTTCCGGGACAATCACACGCGTCCCCCACAAGAGGATGCCATCTTCCACGCTGAATTCTGACAGCTTGGAGGAAAATGCCCGCAACTCGCCTGGGAGCTGTCTATGCTGCCCACCATACAGGACTATGTGCCGAACCTTTGACAGGACTGGCTCCGTCTGGGTCCACTCACGGATCTGTGATGCCGTGACAGGCAAGGTGTCCATAAAATTTAGGGTTGCAACCACCTCACCGGTCGTGGGGGTCGACATGGGGCCGGTCGATAAAGGCAATCGGCTCAGTGCGTCGGCATTTGCTATCTGCGTACCTGGTTTGTGCTCCAGAGAATACTCGTATGCAGCAAGCAACAAAGCCCAGCGCTGGATCCGTGCAGAAGCAATGGGCGGTATTGGCTTATCCTCTCTGAAAAGTCCCAGCAGGGGCTTATGATCAGTCACGATAGTGAAATGGCGGCCGTACACGTACTGGTGGAAGCGTTTCACCGCAAAAACCACTGCCAGGCCCTCCTTCTCGATCTGCACGTACTTTTTCTCCGCTGCAGTCAATGTGCGGGAGGCGAAAGCTATCGGTCTTTCGGCCCCGTTCTCCATCTTGTGGGACATGATGGCCCCAATACCATACGGGGATGCATCACATGTGACGAGCAAAGGCTTTCCAGGATCATAGTGGGTTAGTAACCCAGACGACGACAATTGTTGCTTTACCCGCCGGAAAGCGGTTTCTTGCGGCTGACCCCAAACCCAGGTGATTTTTCTTTAGCAGAAGGTGCAAAGGGGCCAGCGTAGTTGCCAGATTGGGGAGGAACTTCCCGTAATAGTTTACGAGACCGAGAAAAGAACGAAGATGCGAAGTGTCAGTCGGGGCGGGGGCCTGTTGAATTGCACGCACCTTCTCTGCGACGGGGTGCAGACCTTCGCGGTCCACCCGATAACCTAGGTAGACGACTTCCTTTGCCTGAAATACGCACTTTGTGCGACGTAAACGGACTCCAGCCTCCGAAACGCGTCTTAAGGACAGCCTCCAGATTTTCCAAATGTTCCTGCTCCGACGCCCCTGTAATCAAAGAGTCATCTAAGTAGACAACGACACGTGGTAAACCTCTCAAAATGCCCTCCATAACACGTTGAAAAATTGCGCAGGCAGAAGATACTCTAAAGGGCAACCGTGTATATTCATACAGGCCCCGGTGTGTATTAATCGTTACATATGGTCGGGAGGCAGGGTCCAGCTCCAACTGCAGGTAGGCGTGACTCATATCTAATTTTGTGAACGAGAGTCCACCTGCAAGTTTCGCGTAGAGATCCTCTATGCGAGGCATTAGTTATCGGTCGAGTCGGGAAACCGTATTCACTGTAGGTTTATAGTCGCCACACAAGCGAACTGTGGCATCTGGCTTCGTAACAGGTACAATTGGTGCTGCCCAGTCAGCAAAACGGACGGGCCTGATAATACCCAAACTCTCCAAACGGGTGAGCTCCCCTTCTACCTTCTCGAGCAAGGCGCAAGGCACTGGGCGCGCCCGGAAATAGCACGGCGTGGCTCCTGGTTCGACTTGGATACGGGCTACGGCCCCTTTTATTTTCCCCAAACCAGGCTGGAATACATCTGGGTATCGTCCTAGCACCTCAGTCAACCCTTCAGAAACTGTTTGGAGGATGTGCTGCCATTGCAACCGCAAATGGCGCTACCAGTCCCAACTCAACAGGCTGGGCCCATGGCCACGCACCACGATAATTGGGAAACGCCCCTCCTGACAACAGGGGTCATTGTAGTTCCTGCAATGTCCAGTGGTTCCCCCGTGTAGGTGGCCAACCTGGCCTGTGAGTCGGTTAATGTAAGGGTCTGTATACCCTGCTTGATGAGGTCGAATGTCCTCTGGGCGATCACAGGAGACCGCTGCGCCAGTATCCAACTCCATCTCAAGCAGGTGGCCATTGACCCGTACTGTCACCTTAATGGGGGCCACACGGGGAGCTGCCACACAATGCAACTGCAGGCAGTCGTCCTCAGTCTCCACGTCCTCAGGAGTAGTCGCCGCAGGTTCATCCACATGGAAGGTACGGCCTCTGGGCTGGTCCCAGTTCCGACCCCTGGGCTGGTCCCAGTTTCGGTCGGAACGACGGCGCCTCTGGCGCCCCCAGGACCGTCGTCCACGATGGGGTCGGCGCCTACAAGTCTGACACGGACATGGCTCCTCATCCATTGGCTCTGGAGAAGGCTCCCTTCGGGGAGAAATGTCCGACGGCCACTGGCGTCGGTCCGGACGTTGCCTCGCCCAAGGTACCGCAGGAGTGCGGAGGGACGTTTTCAGACGGAAGGGGTTGCGCCCCAAGGCATGCACTTCCAATCCCTGTAGCTCCTGTACTCCTCGTTTTGCGCTCTCTCGGGACAATACTATTTGAATGGCCTGTTGAAAAGTAAATATTGGCTCCGCTAACAACTTTCTCGGGGTGGCCGCATTGTTAATACCGCAAACCAAACGGTCACGTAACATTTCTGACAAGGTCTCACCATAGTCACAGTACTCCACAATCCTGCGTAGCCTGGATAGAAAATCGGCAAGGGATTCTCCAGGGGTCCTCTCAGCGGTATTAAACCTGGACTATCGTGGAAGGGGTTGGGTTAAAATGTTGCCCCACTATATTCACAAGTTCATCAAACGTTTTGGTGTCCGGCGCAGCTGGGTACGCAAGGCTCCTAATCACCCCAAACGTATGCGGGCCGCAGGCGGTGAGCAATATGACCACCTGGCGGTCGTTTTCAGTGATGTTGTTTGCCCAGAAATAGTAACGCATCCGTTGTGTGTACTGGTTCCAGCTTTCCATCGCAGCATCAAAAACATCCAAACGTCCGTACAGAGGCATGGTATAATAGAAAACAACTTCCAACCTGTATCCAACAAAAATCCAGGGCGGTGGGTTCAGCAGTGTAGACGGCTATTCACTTTAACCTTCATCGCCAGTTTTGTAAGGGCCACGAAGAATCCAGCACGAGTTTTAAGGATACAAAGGAATAACATTTATTCACTATACCATGTACACATAACA
Source organism: Scyliorhinus torazame (assembly GCF_047496885.1). Lineage (NCBI taxonomy): Eukaryota > Metazoa > Chordata > Chondrichthyes > Carcharhiniformes > Scyliorhinidae > Scyliorhinus > Scyliorhinus torazame. Next base: position 9,522,411 of record NC_092737.1, read on the forward strand.
GTAGCAGTAACTTCCCTTGCTACATACTCCTTCCTGCTGGTTCCTGAACTGGCCAGCTTATTTATACTAGGAGTTTACTCGTGGTTTCTCCGCCCCCCTCATTGGGGAAGCTCATACTCCCACAGGATTGTGGGATAGTCATTAGTCCCCAGCCAATGGTAAGTAGGCAGGTTATAACAGTATTCTTGTGACTAGAACAAAGCCTTGACAAAATGTCAGCAGTGTTTATGTTCTGTGCTCCCAAGAACAATTTATCACAGTGGTGTGCAGCCTGCAGCCCACGAGACCCTTTGGTGACTATTGCCCACGTGCAGAGTTCCCACATTCCACTGGTTTCCAGTAGCTTTTTTCCTACTGATTTAACTGAAGTGATTTGCATACACAGCAAAGGCAAGGGAATGAGGTGCGTGCTGATTGCTCACAACACTGACTGTGAGAGCCGTGCGCTGCCACTGCAGCCTCTGCGCCGAACAAAGTGCAACTATTGATTTTACTTTTACCACTTGAAGTTGATGATAGTTCTATTAATATATGAATGATTAAGCATTTCTATAACATGTTATGAAACAGTTGGCGTGTATTCAATATTGTTCAAAGGTCACCATCAGTGAATGTGCCTGATTTCAATCTCTGGTTCTGCTCATCTTGTAATCCTGGTGCACATTTTATATTTTTTTAATTGGAAAACACAGTCCCTGGAGAACCCTGATTGATGTTTTGCAAAGTGGCTGGATGCATCAGAGTAGATCGAGCATAGCGTAACCGGCCTTCGAGGCCCGGGGTCGGTATGGCCCGCCCCATTGCTGCTCCTCTCACACCGCTGCTGCTCCCCTCGCCCCGCTGCTGCTCCCCTCGCCCCGCTGCTGCTCCCCTCGCCCCGCTGCTGCTCCTCTCTCCCCGCTGCTGCTCCCCTCGCCCCGCTGCTGCTCCTCTCGCACCACTGCTGCTCCCCTCGCCCCGCTTCTACTCCTCCCGCCCCGCTGCTGCTCCCCTCGCCCCGCTGCTGCTCCCCTCGCCCCGCTGCTGCTCCTCGCTCCCCGCTGCTGCTCCTCTCTCCCCGCTGCTGCTCCTCGCTCCCCGCTGCTGCTCCTCTCTCCCCGCTGCTGCTCCTCTCTCCCCGCTGCTGCTCCTCTCTCCCCGCTGCTGCTCCTCTCTCCCCACTGCTGCTCCTCTCGCCCGCTGCTGCTCCTCTCGCCCGCTGCTGCTCCCCTCGCCCCGCTGCTGCTCCTCTGTCCCCCGCTGCTGCTCCTCTCGCCCCGCTGCTGCTCCCCTCACCCCGCTGCTGCTCCTCTCCCCACTCCTGCTCCTCTCTCCCCACTGCTGCTCCTCTCCCCCCGCTGCTTCTGCCCTCGCCCCGCTGCTGTTCCTCTCTCCCCGCTGCTGCTCCTCTCTCCCTGCTGCTGCTCCCCTCTCCCCGCTGCTGCTCCTCTCTCCCCGCTGCTGCTCCTCTCTCCCCGCTGCTGCTCCTCTCTCCCCGCCGCTGCTCCTCTCTCCCCGCTGCTGCTCTCCTCACTCTGCTGCTGCTCCTCTCGCCCCGCTGCTGTTCCTCTCTCTCTGCCGCTGCGCCCCCTCGCCTCGCCGCTGCTCCTCTCGCCCCGCTGCTGCTCCTCTCCCCCCGCTGCTGCTCCTCTCCCCCCGCTGCTGCTCCTCTCCCCCCGCTGCTGCTTCTCTCGCCCCGCTGCTGCTCCTCTCCCCCGCTGCTGCTCCTCTCGCCCCGTTGCTGCTCATCGCTCCCCACTCCTGCTCCTCTCTCCCCGCTGCTGCTCCTCTCCCCCGCTGCTTCTCCCCTCGCCCCGCTGCTGCTCCTCTCTCCCCACGCTGCTGCTCCCCTCGCCCCGCTGCTGCTCCTCTCTCCCCGCTGCTGCTCCTCTCTCCCCGCTGCTGCTCCTCTCTCCCCGCTGCTGCTCCTCTCTCCCCGCTGCTGCTCCTCTCTCCCCGCAGCTGCTCCTCTCACACCGCTGCTGCTCCCCTTGCCCCGCTGCTGCTCCTCTCACCCGCTGCTGCTCCTCGCTCCCCGCTGCTGCTCCTCGCTCCCCGCTGCTGCTCCTCGCTCCCCGCTGCTGCTCCTCGCTCCCCGCTGCTGCTCCTCGCTCCCCGCTGCTGCTCCTCGCTCCCCGCTGCTGCTCCGCGCTCCCCGCTGCTGCTCCACGCTCCCCGCTGCTGCTCCTCTCGCCTGCTGCTGCTCCTCTCTCCCCACTGCTGCTCCTCTCGCCTGCTGCTGCTCCTCTCGCCCGCTGCTGCTCCCCTCGCCCCGCTGCTGCTCCTCTGTCCCCCGCTGCTGCTTCCCTCGCCCCGCTGCTGCTCCCCTCACCCCGCTGCTGCTCCTCTCGGCCCGCTGCTGCTCCTCTCCCCACTCCTGCTCCTCTCTCCCCACTGCTGCTCCTCTCCACCCGCTGCTTCTGCCCTCTCCCCGCTGCTGCTCCTCTCCACCCGCTGCTTCTCCTCTCTCCCTGCTGCTGCTCCCCTCTCCCCGCTGCTGCTCCTCTCTCCCCACTGCTGCTCCTCTCGCCTGCTGCTGCTCCTCTCTCCCCGCCGCTGCTCCTCTCTCCCCGCTGCTGCTCTCCTCACTCTGCTGCTGCTCCTCTCGCCCCGCTGCTGTTCCTCTCTCTCTGCCGCTGCGCCCCCTCACCTCGCCGCTGCTCCTCTCGCCCCGCTGCTGCTCCCCTTGCCCCGCTGCTGCTCCTCGCTCCCCGCTGCTGCTCCTCGCTCCCCGCTGCTGCTCCTCTCGCCCGCTGCTGCTCCTCGCTCCCCGCTGCTGCTCCTCTCGCCCCGCTGCTGCTCCTCTCCCCCCGCTGCTGCTCCTCTCCCCCCGTTGCTGCTCCTCGCTCCCCACTCCTGCTCCTCTCTCCCCGCTGCTGCTCCTCTCTCCCCGCTGCTGGTCTCCTCACTCCGCTGCTGCTCCTCTCGCCCCGCTGCTGCTCCTCTCTCCCCGCTGCTGCTCCTCTCTCCCCGCCGCTGCTCCTCTCTGCCTGCCGCTGCTCCTCTCTCCCCGCTGCTGCTCTCCTCACTCCGCTGCTGCTCCTCTCGCCCCGCTGTTGCTCCTCTCTCCCCGCCGCTGCTCCTCTCTCCCCGCCGCTGCTCCTCTCTCCCCGCTGCTGCTCTCCTCACTCCGCTGCTGCTCCTCTCGCCCCGCTGTTGTTCCTCTCTCTCTGCCACTGCGCCCCCTCGCCTCGCTGCTGCTCCTCTCACCCGCAGCTGTTCCTCTGCCTGCTTCGGGTATGGAATTGGTTGTGGCCCAAGAGGCGAAGTATTGGGGGCCTGAAGGTTAAGGTCCATGCATTTGAAAGGGGTACAGGTGTTTGTGTACATGAAAGCTCGCGCAGCAGACCATTGGATGTTAATATAAACCAGCACCCTATGTGTACAGTGTCCCCAGCCTTCCATAGCTTCCCCATCGAGAGCTGTGCCTTAAAGTTTTTGCACCCAGAGCTCTGGAAATTTCCTCTCGATATCATTCTTTCAGATGCATCGTACGTTTCTCTTTGACTAATCTTTTCGTTAACTGCCCAGATATTTGCTTCTGTAGCTCTGGTCTTTAATTTGATAATGCTCCTGTAAAGCACCTCAGGGTATTTTATTATTTATTTATTTCTTTCAAAATATTTTTATTCGGTTTTTAACATTTTATACATAAACCAATGCACACCTAAGCCCCTTCAAAGTCACCGAGCTGGAGAACTGTGAGGAGGTGGAATAGATTTGCAAAGTGCTGTTGATTGAATTACTGATTGTGGTTTACGCAGGCAGTGTCACCTGGAGCTGGCGAGCACCCTCTGCAATATAACTACACCTTCTGGTACTCCAGGCGGACACCAAGCAGACCAGCCAACACCCAGAGCTATGAACAGAACATTAAACAGATTGGAACAGTGGCATCAGTAAGTCAACTGCCCAGGTGATGGAAGGATGGATTTTTGACTTTACAAGTGCAGCATAGCAACAACTAGTAATAGGGAGAGGACATCAACACAGTCAGCTCAAGTGAATGAACAAAAACCTATGCCAAATTTGATTATCTCGGGTTAATTTCCAGATTTGATTTTGATATTCATATTGAGTAACATGTTCTTGAACTGAGATAAATACCAACTGAAAGAAGCAGAATACTCCTCCTGGGATCACTCTATCAGCAACAACACATGGCAATATATATAAGTGCAGATATTCCACTATTCCCAACACAGGACACTTGCATAGTGATGTTGAATTGCCTGCTGAACTCCAGGGCCCGGAGTTGTAAATAGGTTTCAAATGCAGAAAGGATGAGAGAATAATTCTTGGCCTTTTTAAAGACAAAACGGAAAAGCCAGAGGGAAACATGAAACAGATAAGGCAAGGGAACAACTTGTTCCCATTATTTTCGTTTGTGAAAAAATATTTTTTCGCTCTCTACTGTTGCCAGAAGTTATTTAGATTAATGTCCCATTACAAAAAAGTTGTCTTTGCAGATTGTTAACCTTGTTCTTCCGCCTGCTTGGGAGATGGAATTGATTGTGGCCCGAGAGACAACTGGTTGGGGGGCCTGAGGGTTAAGGTCCATGCATTTGAAAGGGGTGCAGGTGTTTGTGTACATGGGAGCTCGCACAGCAGACCAATTGATGTTAATATAAACCAGCACCCTATGTGTACAGTGTCCCCAGCCTTCCATAGCTTCCCCATCGAGAGCTGTGCCTTAAAAGTGTTTGCACCCAGAGCTCTGGAAATTTCCTCTCGATATCATTCTTTCAGATGCATCGTACGTTTCTCTTTGACTAATCTTTTGGTTAACTGCCCGGATATTTGCTTCTGTAGCTCAGGTCTTTAATTTGAAAATGCTCCTGTAAAGCAGCTTGGGGTATTTTATTATTTTAACAGCACTGGTGGACAACATTAAGGGCAGCACGGTAACATAGTGGTTAGCACCATTGCTTTACAGCTCCAGGGTCCCAGGTTCGATTCCCGGCTTGGGTCACTGCCTGTGCGGAGTCTGCACATCCTCCCCGTGTGTGCGTGGGTTTCCTCCGGGTGCTCCGGTTTCCTCCCACAGCCCAAAGATGTGCAGGTTAGGTGGATTGGCCATGATAAATTGCCTTTAGTGTCCAAAAATGTTGGGTGGGGTTACTGGGTTATGGAGAGGGTGGGGGTGTGGCCTTGGGTAGAGTGCTCTTTCTAAGGGCCGGTGCAGACTCGACAGGCTGAATGGCCTCCTTCTGCACTCTAAATTCTTTGAAATTATGAGGGGCTGAAACAGGGTCGACAGGAAAGATTTGTTTCCCCTGGCTGAGAGGTCAATTACCATCGGGAAGAGATTGAAGGTGATTGGTAGAAGGATTAGAGGGGACATGAGAAAAATTATTGTCACTCAGAGAATGGTGGGTGGGCGTCTGGAATTTGGGCCTGAGTCGGAGGTTGAGGCTGAAACACTCAACCTCTTACAGGATACCCGAATCTGCTATAATCTGTGAGGCTACGGACAAGGTGCTGCAAAGTGGGATTAAAATGAGCAGCTAGTTTTATTTTCCTCTTTTTTGGGGGGGCCGGCGCAGATACAATGGCTGAATGGCCTATTTCTGCACGGTAACTTTTCTCTGGTTCGCTGTATAAATGAAATTGCTGTGTCGGTTTAGCTATTTTTCATTGCGCTGATGTGATTTCTATGGCTGTGTAAATGCAACTTACTGTTGATTCCTCCTCCAGGTAGAACAGTTCTGGAGGTTCTACAGTCACTTGGTACGGCCGGGTGACTTGACAGGACACAGTGATTTCCACCTCTTCAAAGAGGGTATCAAACCCATGTGGGAGGTACGTGGGGAGGACACTTTACTAGTGTTAACCATTGGCTTTGCTTCATTGATATCCAGCTAACCCTGATCTGATTTCTCTCACTGTAGGACGAGGCCAACAAGAATGGTGGTAAATGGATAATACGCTTGCGCAAGGGCCTGGCCTCCCGATTCTGGGAGAACATCATCCTCGCCATGTTGGGAGAGCAGTTTATGGTTGGAGAGGAGATCTGTGGTGTTGTGGTGTCGATTCGCTTTCAAGTATGTCCTTGGTGGGAGCTGGGAATAAAGCATCGGGGGGATGGGGTAATTATCACAGAATCCTATAGTGTAGGAGGAGGCCATTCAGCCCATTGAGTCTGTGCCAACCCTCTGAAAGAGCGCCCTACCTAGGCCCCACTCCCCTGCCCTATCCCCGGAACCCCACCTAACCTTTGGCCAATCCACCTAACCTGCACATCTTTGGATTGTGGGAGGAAAACAGAGCACCCGGAGGAAATCTATGCAGACACGGGGAGAATGTGCAAACTCCATACATGTAGTGACCCGAGGTCCCTGCGCTGTGAGGCAGCAGTGCTAACCACTGTACCACCCCTCAGATGTCATCATTTGAGAAGGTTGTCAATCTGTGCCAAAAATACATACATTTCTGACTAAATGGCTTAGTACCATAGCTGGCAGTTTGCAAAAGACATTTTATATGGTCCTTAGCCACTATCAGCAACATATTTGTCATGAAACCTAAAAAATATATAATGGATAAAGACAAGAATCAAGCTCAAGAACTTGCTTTCATGTGATAGGTTTGTACAGCACTGGAGGAAGCCAATCAGCCCATCTTGCTGGGTCTTTGAAAGAACAACCTAACTCTATATCTCTATTTATCATGTTGCTAACTTTGGTTGGCTGTTAATTTGTTGCCCGTTGTGTCTTTACTTAATTTGCTCTGTTTCTATAACCTTTGCTCTAGAGTTGCCAGGTATCTTTATGATACCACCACGAGGTTCAAGTTCAAGTACTGATCAATAACTCACTATACCAGTTAGTAAGTTTCAAATCAAAACACATTTATTATACACAGTCAAATCACTACTCATGCATAAAACTCTACTTACTAGACTATCTCTAACACTAAAAGGCCTATACCTAGCTTTGGAACTGGCCCACCAGGTCAGGGGAACAAATGGCCTTTCGTTCGATTCTGAGTCTGCAGGATTCAAAAGCTGGTATGGACTGGTAGCTAGGCGCGCCTATCTCATAGCGTGCATTGACTGGAGACTTACTTGGTTAATGCGGCAGCTCGGCAGGTCACTGTCAAGGGTTTGTTTCGAGCTGCTGAGTGACCCTGCCAAGAAGGACGAATTGAACTTGGGGACTCTACTTTATAGTCCCCAGGGGCTTCGCGCCATTCGGGGCGGACCCCGTATCTGGTTCCAAGTGATTGGACTACGTTCTGATCACTTGGATCGATTTCTCCAATACTGGAGCCGTTCCCTGATCGCTGGGCGGTTCCTGAGTGTCCGTTGGCCTTCCTTTGCCTTGGCTCCTGCTGGCGCCGAGGAGTCTAGCTTGGCCTTATTTAACTTAAATGTTTCAATTGTTCCCGGGGATCGTCATTAATATGCAGATGGCTATTGGTTTCAGTGCTGTCTGGGTTTCTGCAAGTTCTAATACACAGGAAACTTTGCACCTGCTAGTTTTTCCTGGCTTGACTGAATTTCCCTACATTCTTTGCGGATCTCCATTTTAAGTCGGAAAGTGGCCAACCCAGGTGGCTACACACCCTCCTTGTGATCCCTAACGCGAAGCGTGAAGGATCACATAACTGCGTTGTCTCCACTCCCTGACCCAGCAAGCAATCTTCCATGGCCTCTACACTGACCATAACTATGTATGAAAATTTTTAACTAACAATTCTAAGTGGCGCTATGTCACAACAGGGGCATGCATTACAACATAAAAAAACGGTACCTCTAACTATCTTCCACAAACTACACTCACTTAAACATCCAATCATGCTAACTTCCTAACAATACAAAAATAATAGCAGCATTCACATTTTCCTCTGGCTTGGAGGTCAAACACAGAGTTGTACAATCTTTCTTTATTTACAAATGACGTAAACGAATGTCCTTTATTGTAGATCAAGAGGTTCGGGTGCCTGGTGAAAACCGAAAATAGGGGATCTCATCCTGTATACCGGGGTGCGAGAGCGGTAGGCTCTCCTTCGCCGTTTTCTCATGCGGATAGTCTGCACGATGCTGCAGAATATCGCCAATACTAAAAGGATTCAATTACGCATGACCATGATTCAATTACCATGTTATAAACCTATCACACCATGATGGTGTGTTGTTACTTGTCACTGGGCTCTGGGTGCGATGGGGAAGTGAATCATTGACGACCGGGGGGTTTGGGGTCATGGGGTTCACGAATATACATTATAACGAAAAACACGTATGCCGTCTTCATTGTTCTCTTCTTTTCCTTTCTTCTCTTCCTTTTTGTCTCTTCTCTTTTCCTGGAGCTTCTGGGGATCAAGCATAGTTTCTGTTACCATCTTGTTTAATATCTTGTACGTTAGCATGTTTGTCTTTTAGTGCCAATTTCCCTTTATAATTGGTCACCATGTGTGACTCCCTCATTTTTTTAAATAAACCAATTATTTGGACTAGACATCTAAGAAATACTGCCGTACTGCGAGCCGTCTCGCAGCCTGTGTGATTTACCATCCCAGTGTTTGAGGATGTAAATAGCATAGGGAAGCAATCCTAAGGGTTGCTAAATCAGACAAAAGAATTTTGACCGTAATCGAGCCAAAATGGGGTGCGTATGGGCCGCGGCGGGTAAGATTTGGATGGAATCCCCGGGTAGGACGGTGATCAATGCCGTATGTGCTCTACCCGAGCGTAGCTGACCAGAGGGGGATCCTCAGGCAGGGCGGAGACCAATGACGCTTCCACTGCCTGAGCAACCGGCAAGAACGGGTAAGAATGTGGTCGTTGTGGAGGCTGCCTCTCGTGATTACCTTCGAATCAGGAGAGTAGTTCTGATTGTTGTCTGCCGACAGACTAGTTCCTCTGAACTATTGTCTGGGACAAACTACACTTAACGATAACATTAACGAACAAACATTGAACAAACATGCTGCAGGTTCCATAAGAAAGGACACCGTTTCTCCCAAGCGGTTCCTTTTAAAACATCATCTGGACACCTCAGTTATCAGTTGCGAATAGGGTCGCAAAGGGGTTCTCGTTTTGGGAGTCAGACTCAATGTCATCATCTTCTCCCGGATGCCATACTCTTGAATGGATGAGGGTTGCCAAAGCTGCATGGTGTGACTTAGGGTCCATCTCGACGTTTCGGACGAGCCTGTACGAATTGTCACGGTGCCAAATAGTTGTCTAATTCTGTGGGGACGGAGTCGGGGTCGTCATCGTAGGGCGGTGGTCTTTGGTGAGGTTTGTTAAGGAATGTGATCTGGAAGGGATCACTCGAATCATGTTCAGATTCGCTGGGTGTGGGGCCTGTTGCATGGGGATAGTAGGGAGGTGTGCTGTGGCTATTGCCTGTGTCACAGTCGCTGTCGCTGCTGCTGCTGTCTGTGGGCGTTCCGGGGCGGAGTCTGGAGTTCGGGGGTGGAGTCGAGGTCGAGTCCGTGGATGGGGTGGGCGTGTTGGGGGAGGATAGGGATACGTTGGCTGTGGGCGGGGGGGTGGTCTGCTGCCTCGAGCATGACGTGGTGTGCGTGGTTAGACTGCGAGCCATATGCCTTGAGCTGGTTAATATGAAACCATGCGGTCTTCCCGTTGGGGTACCTAATCTTATAAACGGAGGCGCTTACTTTGTCCGCAACGGAGTACGGACCCGAATACTTCGGTGACAGGAATGTGCTGGGGTTGTAAATGGAGAGCATGACCTGCTGTCCTACTTCAGACTCAGTCGCATGCACTGTCTTGTCGAAACAGGCCTTGCTCTGTTTCTTCCTGGTACCTAATTTTACTGTGGCTGCTAGCTGAGCCGTTTTTACATTCTCAACTAGTTGTTTCACTGCGTTCTCGTGTGTGAGGGCCGTCACTTCGGGGCTGGTCAAGTCAAGTCCGAATAAAAATTCTGTGCCTTTCATGGGGCGTCCGGTCATGAGAGTGTGTGGGGTGTATCCTGTGGATGTCGAAACAGTGTTACGCAAAACATTAGTGCAAAGGGGAGGACTGAATCCCAAGTGGTGCTGTTTTGTTGGACCATTTTCCTGAGGGTTGCTTTTAGGGTCCGATTCATTCGCTCCACGATACTACTTGACTGGGGGTGGTATGCGATGTGGAATTTTTGGGTAATGCCAAATATCGTGAGGACGTTCTTCATGACATGTCCCGTAAAATGGGAACCTTGGTCGGATTCAATGCTGCAGGGGAGTCCCCATCTCGTAAAGATGTGGTGGGTTAAAATCTTAGCGGTAGTTTTGCCATGTTTGTTCTAGATGGGAATGCTTCTACCCATTTTGTAAACGTGTCTATCACAACTAACACGTACTTGTGACCATTCCTGCTAGGGGGCAATGGGCCTATAAAATCAATCTGGAGGTTAGTCCAAGGGCCATTAACGGGGCGGGTGTGGCTAAGCTGAGCTTTCTTTGCATATCTGTCCGGATTGTTTTGGGCACCGATAAGGCAATTTTCCACATAGTGCGTGGCATCTTCCTTTAAATTCGGGCACCAACAGAGCTGCCTGAGGTAGGCTGTAGTGGGGTCAATTCCCTGATGCCCATGACTGTCATGGAACAAACAAATGAGCTGATTCCTGTCCTGTTCATGAACCACATAAAGAGTGTCTTTTAGGACCACACTGTCATGCGTGGTCAGTGCATTTTTAAACCTATCGTATGGGGCTGGAAAGCTTCCTTTTAAAATCTCCCTGAGATTCCTATCTTGCTTCTGGGCCTGCACTAAATCCTCGATATTAGTCTGTGAGACCTGAACTCCATTCACTGGGGCGTTTTCAGGGGGTTCCATAAATGTCCATGTCTGGAACCTGCTTTAGCCAGTGCGTCGGCTTTTACATTTCCAGGTGGGGAGGAACGGTGTGACTTCGGACTTTAATAATGCTGAATATCCTGTCCTGTGCTCTGTCCAAAATGTGCCGGAGGAATGGGGCTGAAGGGAAGGGTTTTCCGTCTGCGAAAACAAATCCTCTTGCTTTCCACAGGGGTAGGAATTCTGTGAGGCTGTTACAGACATAGAGGCTGTCCGAGTATATATCTGCTGGGCTGGGGAAGGAATCTGGGTGATCTATAATGCATGCAATGGCTGCGAGTTCTGCCGCCTGCGCGCCTAAGTGTCCTGGCAGTTTTAAGGAGATTTCTTCTGGGGCGCGTCCGCGTCCTCAACATAGATGCCACATCCTGTAATGCGTTTAATACAGTGGAAGAACCATCCACATATATTCTCAAGGGTTCGCATGTGTCTGTGTCTCTGGGGTGAACTACCGTGTCTCTGGGGTGAACTACCTATCTTTTTGGGTGGTCTTTTTGCGATAAAGGGGCCTGTGTTGTGGTGCGGTGAGATGATTTCACATTCGTGGGGGGGTGCCTGGGTACTGAAGGTTGTCGGCTAGGAAAGTGTGGGCCTTGGTCCTTTTAACAGTGATGTCCTGTCCCTGCAAAAGAAGGGTCCATCTGGCTGCTCTAATCTGGCTTACTGTACCGTCCTTAAGTTGTCCGTCTAGTAAAAGTCGGGTGGGGGGGTGTTCCGTGAGGATTGTGATGGGGTTTCGTCCGGTGATATAGTAATGAACTGCCCAGAAAACTGCGAGCAGGTGCCTTTCACAGGCAGAAAATCCCTGCTCCACAGGATCTAAATCTCTGGAGGCGTAAGCCACGGGTCTTAACTGTTCGTGCCTTCCTGGAGGAGCACAGCCGAAAGGGTCCGTTCTGTGCTAACTATCTCTATAGCATAGGGGGAAAGCGGGTCTGGAACCTGTAGTGCGTGCTTTAAAACATCTACAGCATCCGTGTGCTGCGGACGCCATTCCCAAGGGGCTCCTTTCTTTGGGAGTTCCAAGAGGGGTGCTGCTTTGGTGGCAAAACCGTCAATATGGTTTCGGCAGTAGCCAACCAGTCCTAAAAACGACCGGAGGGCTGAAACATTCTGGGGAAAGGGCAATTTGACAATCGAGTCAATTCTTTTATGCTCGATCTCGCGTTTACCATGCGTGATAATCGTTCCCAAATATACCACTTTGTTTTCCAAAATTTGGGCCTTTTTGGGGTTAACTTTGCATCCAATTTGCTGTAGGAGTTCCAGAAGTTCGGACAGAAGCACAATGTGCTCTGCCTTGGTGTCTGTCTGCAGTAATAGGTCGTCTACATACTGGACCAGACATTCGGGGCGAGAAAATTTCGATAAATCATTTGCCAGCTGTCGGTGGAAAATGGAGGGGGAGTTGTGGAATCCTTGTGGAAGGCATGTCCACGTGTACTGCTGACCTTTAAAAGTGAAGGCAAATTTGTATTGGCACTCTTTTGCCAATGGAATGGACCAGAATCCGTTACTGATGTCCAAAACCGTAAAATATCGTGAGTTGAGTCCCTGTTTGAGCATGGTCTCGGGACTTATGGCTACTATGGGGGCTGCTGCGGGGGTGACTTTGTTGAGTTGTGGTAATCGATGGTCAGTCGCCATGATCCATCGGGCTTTCTCACTGGCCAAATCGGGGCATTATTAGTAGAGGCTACTGATCTAAGTACGCCTTGTTCTAATACGCTATCAATAACTTTTGAGATTTCTCCCTCTGCCTCTTGGGGAAATCCATACTGCTTCTGGGGTCTAGGGTCAGGTCCTATTATTTGAACCGGACCAGCCATCCTGCCGCAGTCATGTTTATGACTTGCAAATGCGGTCCTGTTCTTCTGAAGAACTGCCCTAACCTGTTTGTCTGCACTAATCGTGGTCAGGTCAAACCAAAAATCGCCGACTGCGCTAATCTTATTTGCATACTCACCTACTGTGAGCGTTGCGGGGGCTCTTGCTGACTTTGTTATTTTCCAAACACATTGATTTACTGGGTCAAATGACAGGTTGTGGGAGTTCATGAAATCAATGCCCAAAACGTGTTCTGCTGTGTGGGGCAGATCGACCAAAACTATGAGATGTTTTGTTGTAATGTTGCCAATTTGAATGGGTACAGGGGCTGTGATGTGTCCCTGTTGTGAGTGGCCTGTGAAGCCGCTGAGGGTGATTGTGGCTGTAGTGGGCCACGTGTCTTTTTGGAACATGGTGGAGGAATTAATTATGGTGTGGGACCCTCCTGTGTCACAGAGAAATTTGATGGGCTGTCCCCGTATCTTCGCTGCAACGACTGGTCGGCCGGACCTATCCCAAAGGGTGTCGCAGACCCAAGTGGGGAAGCCCGAACACCGTCAGTCAGTTCCGTTCATGTCTGCCTGGTCTGAACGGGTGCTTACACTATGTATGGGCTTTGTCCTGTTATTATTCAGAGTGCCTGCCTACTGGGCTTTCTGTGGCTTTCATGGGGCATTGCACTCTCGTGCAAAGTGACCTAATTGTCCACAGTTGTAACACTCCTGTGGTTTCTGTGGGGGGCTGTTCCTGCCTTTGTTCACACATGCGGGGTTCTGGTGCGCATTAACTGCTTGGATATCTGTCTCTGCCTGCTGTTCTTCGGGTTTTCTAATTGCGGGTTTATTGTGGACAGATTGCTCCCAGGAGCGGGACAACCTTTTAAAAACCCACTTTTCGTTGTGCGCTTCTTCCGAGGGGTCATAATTGGTACAAGCTTTTTGTCCTGCCTCTGTGGCATGGGAGATAAGGGTGCGGGTCCATTTGATCATGTTGTCTGGGGACAAATGGGCGCGGTCTAAGTTTCCGAAAACGACTGTAAAATGGATCCACAGGCGTTCAGCAAACGCTATGGGGTGTTCTGTCTTCTTCTGCCTGCACTTATTCAGGCCTTCTACGAGGTCATCTCTGTTATAACCGATCGCGTCTAGGATCGCCGTGTGCATCTCTGCAAAGGTGCCTCCTCCTACATTCTGTGGGTCGGGAAGGGCTGCTACAACAGAAGGGTCTAAGCTTAAAACTGTGAGCTTCACTTGCTCACGCTCATCGAGGCCGTACATGGTCGCCTGCTGCTTCACTCTAGCAAAGAAGTGGTGGGGGTCTGAGGTGGGGAGGAACGGTGTGGTCTTTTGTCACACGTCCCGTAATTGGGTCACAGTTAACATAGAACATAGAAAACATAGAACATAGAAAATACAGCACAGAACAGGCCCTTCGGCCCACGATGTTGTGTCGAACCTTTGTCCTAGATTAATCATAGATTATCATTGAATTTACAGTGCAGAAGGAGGCCATTCGGCCCTTTGAGTCTGCACCAGCTCTTGGAAAGAGCACCATACCCAAACTCAACACCTCCACCCAACACCAAGGGCAATTTGGACATTAAGGGCAATTTATCATTGGCCAATTCACCTAACCCGCACATCTTTGGACTGTGGGAGGAAACCGGAGCACCCGGAGGAAACCCACGCAGACACGGGGAGGACGTGCAGACTCCGCACAGACAATGACCCAAGCCGGAATCGAACCTGGGACCATGGAGCTGTGAAGCAATTGTGCTATCCACAATGCTACCGTGCTGCCCTTAAGAACAAATAAATCTACACTATATCATTTTACCGTCATCCATGTACCTATCCAATAGCTGCTTGAAGGTCCCTAATGTTTCCGACTCAACTACTTCCACAGGCAGTGCATTCCATGCCCCCACTACTCTGGGTAAAGAACCTACCTCTGATATCCCTCCTATATCTTCCACCTTTCACCTTACATTTATGTCCCCTTGTAATGGTGTGTTCCACCCGGGGAAAAAGTCTCTGACTGTCTACTCTATCTATTCCCCTGATCATCTTATAAACCTCTATCAAGTCGCCCCTCATCCTTCTCCGCTCTAATGAGAAAAGGCCGAGCACCCTCAACCTTTCCTCGTAAGACCTACTCTCCATTCCAGGCAACATCCTGGTAAATCTTCTTTGCACCTTTTCCAGAGCTTCCACATCTTTCCTAAAATGAGGCGACCAGAACTGTACACAGTACTCCAAATGTGGCCTTACCAAAGTTTTGTACAGCTGCATCATCACCTCACGGCTCTTAAATTCAATCCCTCTGTTAATGAACGCGAGCACACCATAGGCCTTCTTCGCAGCTCTATCCACTTGAGTGGCAACTTTCAAAGATGTATGAACATAGACCCCAAGATCTCTCTGCTCCTCCACATTGCCAAGAACTCTACCGTTAACCCTATATTCCGCATTCATATTTGTCCTTCCAAAATGGACAACCTCACACTTTTCAGGGTTAAACTCCATCTGCCACTTCTCAGCCCAGCTCTGCATCCTATCTATGTCTCTTTGCAGCCGACAACAGCCCTCCTTACTATCCACAACTCCACCAATCTTCGTATCGTCTGCAAATTTACTGACCCACCCTTCAACTCCCTCATCCAAGTCATTAATGAAAATCACAAACAGCAGAGGACCCAGAACTGATCCCTGCGGTACGCCACTGGTAACTGGGATCCAGGCTGAATATTTGCCATCCACCACCACTCTCTGACTTCTATCGGTTAGCCAGTTCGTTATCCAACTGGCCAAATTTCCCACTATCCCATACCTCCTTACTTTCTGCATAAGCCTACCATGGGGAACTTTATCAAATGCCTTACTAAAATCCATGTACACTACATCCACTGCTTTACCTTCATCCACATGCTTGGTCACCTCCTCAAAGAATTCAATAAGATTTGTAAGGCAAGACCTACCCCTCACAAATCCGTGCTGACTATCCCTAATCAAGCAGTGTCTTTCCAGATGCTCAGAAATCCTATCCTTCAGTACCCTTTCCATTACTTTGCCTACCACCGAAGTAAGACTAACTGGCCTGTAATTCCCAGGGTTATCCCTAGTTCCTTTTTTGAACAGGGGCACGACATTCGCCACTCTCCAATCCCCTGGTACCACCCCTGTTGACAGTGAGGACGAAAAGATCATTGCCAACGGCTCTGCAATTTCATCTCTTGCTTCCCATAGAATCCTTGGATATATCCCGTCAGGCCCGGGGGACTTGTCTATCCTCAAGTTTTTCAAAATGCCCAACACATCTTCCTTCCTGACAAGTATTTCCTCGAGCTTACCAATCTGTTTCACGCTGTCCTCTCCAACAATATCGCCCCTCTCATTTGTAAATATAGAAGAAAAGTACTCGTTCAAGACCTCTCCTATCTCTTCAGACTCAATACACATCTCCCGCTACTGTCCTTGATCGGACCTACCCTCGCTCTAGTCATTCTCATATTTCTCACATATGTGTAAAAGGCCTTGGGTTTTTCCTTGATCCTACCCGCCAAAGATTGTTCATGCCCTTTCTTAGCTCTCCTAATCCCTTCCTTCAGTTCCCTCCTGGCTATCTTGTATCCCTCCAATGCCTGTCTGAACCTTGTTTCCTCAGCCTTACATTAGTCACCTTTTTCCTCTTAACAAGACATTCAACCTCTCTTGTCAACCATGGTTCCCTCACTCGACCATCTCTTCCCTGCCTGACAGGGACATACATATCAAGGACATGTAGCACCTGTTCCTTGAACAAGTTCCACATTTCACTTGTGTCCTTCCCTGCCAGCCTGTGTTCCCAACTTATGCACTTCAATTCTTGTCTGACAACATCGTATTTACCCTTCCCCCAATTGTAAACCTTGCCCTGTTGCACGTACCTATCCCTCTCCATTACTAAAGTGAAAGTCACAGAATTGTGGTCACTATCTCCAAAATGCTCCCCCACTAACAAATCTATCACTTGCCCTGGTTCATTACCCAGTACTAAATCCAATATTGCCCCTCCTCTGGTCGGACAATCTACATACTGTGTTAGAAAAGCCTCCTGGACACACTGCACAAACACCACCCCATCCAAACTTTGATCTAAAGAGTTTCCACTCAATATTTGGGAAGTTAAAGTCGCCCATGACTACTACCCTATGACTTCTGCACCTTTCCAAAATCTGTTTCCCAATCTGTTCCTCCACATCTCTGTTACTATTGGGGGGCCTATAGAAAACTCCTAACAAGGTGACTGCTCCTTTCCTATTTCTGACTTCAACCCATACTACCTCAATAGGGTGATACTCCTCGAACTGCCTTTCTGCAGCTGTTATACTATCTCTAATTAATAATGCCACCCCCCCACCTCTTTTACCACCCTCCCTAATCTTATTGAAACATCTATAACCTGGGACCTCCAACAACCATTTCTGCCCCTCTTCTATCCAAGTTTCCGTGATGGCCACCACATCGTAGTCCCAAGTACCGATCCATGCCTTAAGTTCACCCACCTTATTCCTGATGCTTCTTGCGTTGAAGTATACACACTTCAACCCATCTCCGTGCCTGCAAATACTCTCCTTTGTCAGTGTTCCCTTCCCCACTGCCTCATTACATGCTTTGGCGTCCTGAATATCGGCTACCTTAGTTGCTGGACTACAAATCCGGTTCCCATTCCCCTGCCAAATTAGTTTAAACCCTCCCGAAGAGTACTAGCAAACCTCCCTCCCAGGATATTGGTGCCCCTCTGGTTCAGATGCAACCCGTCCTGCTTGTACAGGTCCCACCTTCCCCAGAATGCGCTCCAATTATCCAAATACCTGAAGCCCTCCCTCCTACACCATTCCTGCAGCCACGTGTTCAACTGCACTCTCTCCCTATTCCTAGCCTCGCTAGGGGGTGGTGTAAAGGAATTCCGCGTCTCCTTCCGATGTGACTGTGCGGTGGGTAGTGTCTGGATTCATGGGTGCCTGATCTATCTGCTCTGTGGGGGGTTGGGGTGCTTTTCTCCTTTGGGGCTTTCCTTGCGCACATGTTCCCTAAACATACCTATGCGCGGTTTTGTTTAATTCCTGCCAATCAGGGCCGTCTTCCTCGTCTAATTGGGATCCAAAGGTGCTTTGAAACCCATTTTGCACTGAAAGCAAAGACTGCAGTTCCGCAATTTGCTTCCTGCATTTTGAATGATCCTCTGAGCTTTGTCTGTGCTCCATGGTGGCAGCATGGAGTGCTCTTAACGCTGCTTTTAAATCGCTGCACTGCCTTTGCAATGCCTCTACCTGTTTCTCTGTCTCTTCTCTTACCAGGACTGCACGTTGCGTGTCCTGATAGGCCCTCTCATATTGGGTTTGGAAGCTGCTCAGATGCGCTAGACAAGACTGGTGTGCCCACTTGGTATCATCCACCTCTCCGTCCTTTGCTGCCAACTTCCTTCTGAAATCTATATTCTGTCTCTCGATCTCACTAACATCGACCTTGCTCATTTAATGTCTCTCTTCTATCTCTTTGCGGAGCGTCCGAGCGACCTCCTCTGTGCCTCGCAATTGTGCCAGACAGGACACGATTGCCATCGGCTTGCAAGCTTTTCCCAAACTTTTCTTATGGATCTCTGACAGGTTCTCCCATCAAGTATGTCCGATAGTCCCGGGTCCTATTTCCTCATTATCACAGAATTCACTCCAAAGTGATATTTCCTGATCTCTTCTTCCCAAACGGGACACTGTCCTCCTCTGCTGCTGGTTGCTGCAACCTCAAATTCCTGAAGTTTCATGAGGCGTTTCATTGCCATTTTTCATACCTGAATGCTGTCTTTTAAAATTTGGAACGAGGGGTACGGCTTTCGCTATTTTCCGGAATACTAACTTCCGACAGTTTTTTGCAACAAAAATCTATCAATTTTACCTTATAGCCCTGTTAGTTATGCATGCATTAACACGCTTCCGAATTATGAGGATTGATCAGAACTGCTTGAACACTTGTGAATGTCTCTGTTCCCAATTGGATTCTTAATTCAAAGTTTGGGTTCTCCCGGAGTGGTTAGGCCACTTCTAAGTCGGGTCCCGTCAGAGTTCCCCAGTAAATGTTGCTAACTTTGGTTGGCTCTTTATTTGTTGCCCGTTGTGTCTTTACTTAATTTGCTCTGTTTCTATAACCTTTGCTCTAGAGTCGCCAGGTATCTTTATGATACCACCACGAGGTTCAAGCTCAAGTACTGATCAATAACTCACTACACCAGTTAGTAAGTTTCAAATGAAAACACATTTATTATACACAGTCAATCACTACTCATGCATAAAACTCTACTTACTAGACTATCTCTAACACTAAAAGGCCTATACTCAGCTTTGGAACTGGCCCACCAGGTCAGGGGAACAAATGGCCTTTCGTTCGATTCTGAGTCTGCAGGATTCAAAAGCTGGTATGGACTGGTAGCTAGGCGCGCCTATCTCGTAGCGTGCATTGACTGGAGATTTACTTGGTTGATGCGGCAGCTTGGCAGGTCACTGTCAAGGGTTTGTTTCGAGCTGCTGAGTGACCCTGCCAAGAAGGAAGAATTGAACTTGGGGACTCTACTTTATAGTCCCCACGGGCTTCGCGCCGTTCAGGGCGGTACCCGTATCTGGTTCCAAGTGATTAGACTAGGTTCTGATCACTTGGACCGATTTCTCCAATACTGGAGCTGTTCCCTGATCGCTGGGTGGCCCCTGAGTGTCCGTTGGCCTTCCTTTGTCTTGGCTCCTGCTGGCGCCAAGGAGTCTGGCTTGGCCTTATTCACCTTAAATGTTTCAATTGTTCCCGGGGATCGCTCATTAAAATGCAGATGGCAGTTGGTTTCAGTGCTGTCTGGGTTTCTGCAAGTTCTAATACACAGGAAACTTTGCACCTGCTAGTTTTTCCTGGCTTGACTGAATTTCCCTGAATTCTTTGCGGACCTCCATTTTAAGTCGGGAAGTGGCCATACCCAGTTGGCTACAATCACACCAAAAAATCCTTTGTCTTTCTAACAGCCATTAACTTGCCCCACTATCTTCAAAGTTTTGTGTATTGCACACCCTGGGTCTCTCTGTCCCAGCAATCACTTAAAATACCTCATTTGATACAAAATCCCAAGGTGCTTCAGAGAGAGCAGGGGAATGAATACCAAGGTCATAACGGGAGAGATTCCAAGGAGTGACCAAAAGCCTTTCAGGAAAGAAAGACTTTTGTTGCACTGTTGAGAGATGAGAGGAATGTGGAGGGGATGATAGGAAAGTGGATGAGTAATCCGGTCAGGAGGACCAATGGTGGGATGAAGTGGAAGGAATGCACAAATAGCCACAGCTCAAACAGCAGGGAATGCTGGGAAGTATAGAAACCTAGAGGAGATTGCAAAGGCAGGATGGAATGAGGCTGTGGACGATGATGACACATTGAATATGTTGGGGGATGGGAACTCATTGTACATCAGCAAAACATGGGTGAGCGGACTACAGACAAACAGAGCTTTGGACAAGTTCATACTTGTGGTTCATAAAACAGCTTGGGGGCTTCAAACTGATTTTGCACATCAAAAATATTAATACAAAGTATACTTAGCGTAACCTTGAGCCATTCCACTGAGATCTGGATGTTGAAACCACTGTATGATAATAGAAACAGTTGTTATGGAACATAATTTCCTGTCTCCTACAGCAGAAATGAGTTATCGGCGGTAAAGGCCGAGAATGTTGGAAAATCTCAGCAGGTTTAGCTGGGTTTGCGCAGAGGAAAAGAAACAAACTTAACGTCTCAAGTCCATATGAGAGCCATATGCACTGGAAACATTGGGCGAGATTCTCCGACCCCCCGCCGGGTCGGAGAATCGCCGGGGGCTGGCGTGAATCCCGCCCCCGCCAGATATTGAGCGGGGGGGGGAATCGCGCTGCGCCGGTTGGCGGGGCCCCCCGCGCGATTCTCCGGCCCGGACGGGCCGAAGTCCCGCTGCTAAAATGCCTGTCCCGCCTGCGTAGATTAAACCACCTACCTTACCGGCGGGACAAGGCGGCGCGGGCGGGCTCAGGGGTCCTGGGGGGGGGGGGGCGCGGGGTGATCTGGCCCCGGGGGGTGCCCCCACGGTGGCCTAGCCCGCGATTGGGGCCCACCGATCCGCGGGCGGACCTGTGCCGTGGGGGCACTCTTTTCCTTCCGCCTTCGCCACGGTCTCCACCATGGCGGAGGCGGAAGAGACTCCCTCCACTGCGCATGCGCGGGAATTCCGTCAGCGGCCACTAACGCTCCCGCGCATGCGCCGCCCGGAGGTGTCATTTCCGCGCCAGCTGGTGGGGCACCAAAGGCCTTTTCCGCCAGCTGGCGGGACGGAAATTCGTCCGGCGCGGGCCTAGCCCTTTAAGGTTGGGGCTCGGCCCCCAAAGATGCGGAGCATTCCGCACCTTTGGGGCGGCGCGATGCCCGACTGATTTGCGCCAGTCGGCGGACATCGCGCCGATACCGGAGAATTTCGCCCATTAACTCTGTTCCTCTCTCCACAGATGCTGCCAGACCCGCTGAGTTTTTGCAGCGTTTTCTTTTTTATTTCCAGAATCCGCAGTGTTTTACTCTTATCGGAGCAACGTGTGGTTCATTTGAATCAGTTGGGTAAATTCACATTTCATGCAGGCTACTTTTACACTGGGAGAATGTAGTCAACCGCAGAAATATAGCCCGACTTCCAATAAATAATCAGGGCTGCAGGGACAAATTGGTTCAGTGATATAATTTGATAATGGTGCATTATGAGCATACGAACCAGAAGCATGAGTAGGCCATTCGGCCCCTCGAGCCTGCTCCACCATTTGATAAGATCACAGCTGGTTTGATTGTGGTCTCAGCTCCACTCTCCGGGCTACCCTCTGTGTGCCCCTTGTCACTCCAGAATCTAATTAGCTCACCCTTAAAGATACTCAACCACCCTGCCTGCCTCCACTGCGCTCTCCTTTCCAAGATAGAGACTTCAGGACAGAGAAAGTGCCGCACTGGAAGAGTTAAACCTTTCAGATGAGAAAGCAAGGCCTTGTCTGTTTGTTCAGTTTGATGTAACAGATTCTATTACAGCATCTGAAGAAGATCGAGGAAGTTCTCCCAATATCCTGGCCAACATATCTTCCCCAACCAACACCACTGTACAGATTAACTGGCCATTACCACTGTGCC
Source organism: Scyliorhinus torazame (assembly GCF_047496885.1). Lineage (NCBI taxonomy): Eukaryota > Metazoa > Chordata > Chondrichthyes > Carcharhiniformes > Scyliorhinidae > Scyliorhinus > Scyliorhinus torazame. The sequence continues at coordinate 9,544,230 of NC_092737.1, forward strand.
GTGCTTGGGATCTTGCGCAAATTGTCTATCTCGCTTCCTACACTGCAGCAGCGATTAATCTTCAAACAGCACTAAATTGGCCGTAAAGCACTTTGGAACATCCTACAGCTGTGAAAGGCAGTTTTTGTAGTTTGTGGGACCTGTTTCAAAAATCTTGTGTGAAAAATTCTCCTTTCTAATTTCCGCTTGTAGGAAGATATCATTTCTGTGTGGAACAAAACCGCCAGCGATCAAGCAACTACTGCTCGGATACGTGACACTTTGCGCCGGGTGTTGAACCTACCGCCTAGCACCATTATGGAGTACAAGACACATACAGACAGTATCAAGTAAGATTGGCTCACCGTGAATTCTTACTTAGATTTAAATGATGGGTCACTGGTCAAAAGCCCCCCACAGCTTTGAGTAAAGTTAATGTACAGGAAGCAGAGCACGGCTGCTTAGAAAGGCCCCAGGTATCATTCCCAGTCTGTGATGGGTTAAACCTACCTCATCCAGAATGTTTCAGTGAAAGGGAACATCATCCAGAGTTTTCATGTAAAATTGCTCCCTCTTTCCCCCCGCCCCCCCCGGCCCAGTAGATCAAATGGACTTGAAGCAATGTTGTAACATAGTCACCTAATTAACAAGGGATTATAACAAACTTAATTTGCTCGTCTGAAATGGACATCTAATGGATTAAGGTTCAGTCTGTTTTAGATTATTGTTAACCCGGTTCAGAACCCATGTTACTAAGGTTACTGCTTGTCACCAGCATCATCTATCTGTAATGTGCTAATGTCTCCCAGTTCTCACCTGCCGCTTGGTAGGTTGTCTCTTCGTGCTCCGCAGGCTGGGGCTTTGTGAACAATGCCGAGTGAGTAATTGTTCCCAGTATTCTGTGGCCGCCTGCTTCTCGCTGGCCCGTTCTGCACGAGCCGTCACTGCCAGCCTGCGTTGGTGCTTTCTGAGCAATTACTCCAGCCACCACACTTTAAAGTAATTGATATCACGATTGATCACTGTATGAATCCATTTATTGTCTGTGTTGCCCCTGCATTGAACTACTGTTTACTCCAACATTTCAGGGACAATTCGAGCTTTCGGAACACGAAGATTGCTGTGTAATGTGTAAATCCTCGGAGCGCAGCGCCTCAGTGTGGCAAGACATCCGAACTGCAGCAGCGGAGTGTCAAAAGGCAGAGAAACGACAGATTGGTGTTAGACACCAGTCACTTTGAATTTATTTATTGCCCATCGGGCAATTACAAGTCCAAATGAAAGCCATTTTATTTCTGTGGAGGTTTTTTTTCCCTCTGTTGAGGTTGGCGGTTTATTGTGGAACCTTTCGCGGTTCCCTGTCAACTATATTAAAGTGGGAAGCTGAATCTTGAGAATGGTTCTTTGTACAGGCCCTAGCCTGTTATTGTCCATTCTGCTCAGCCCCACTGGTAGGCCTGGGCCTCACTACAAGATCTGAATAGATTTGCCATCTCGATCCTTCAATTGCTGGGCAAAACATCCTTCGTGCTAGAATTTTCTGTTTCTGTCATGGAATGAGGACTAACATGCACATATTCTTTTAGAAACAATTTTTCTAAAGTGCTTGAAATGGCACTATGTAGATATTGTGAAAAAGCTTAACATGTTAGTATGAAACTCCTTAACCCTGGAGAGCTGCTGACTCATCTAAAATAAATAAGTAATAATTTCATCTAAAATGGTGCACAAAAGGAATTGCATATTACCAAGTTAAGCTTTTATTTTCTTAAATAATTTCAACGCCACTGTTCCCCCATAAATAACAATTATTGTATTGTCACAATAAAAGAAAGTAACATTTTTGTCAGACTGTGTTATTTCTAACGGTGTTTGTCTCGGGCACCAGTCTTCAGTAGCTTTGGATGAAATCGTCATCCCAGTCTTGCTCTCGGCCACTCTCTGGAGCATTCCTCTCCGTGCCACAGAGCTCTGGGACTCGAGCCTGGGCTCTCGGTTTCAAAGTTTCCATCTTGCACAGTTGCCAAGTGGCGGCCAGCTCGTTCTTTGTAACATCCCCTTGCTGCCTTTAGCTGGAAGGTGACTGGGAGGGTGGTAGAGGCGGGGTGCCTCACATCCTTTAGAAAGTACCTGGATGAGCACTTGGCACGTCATGACATTCAAGGCTATGGACCACGCGCTGGCAAATGGGACGAGGTAGGCAGGTCAGGTGTCAGTGCAGGCTCAAAGGGCCTCTTCTGAACTGTATTATTCTGTGACGGCAAGGAAAAGGTTGTTATCGGGGAAGGAACAACATTGAATCTTGGCTCTGCCGACATGTGAATGGAATGCCAAAGGCGCCACAGAGCAGCAAACGTGCTGAGAGCCATGTGAAAGGTATGTGGGTCACAAGTGACGCCTGGGCCACACTATGATGACGTATGTTCTCCAGAGGTAAGGGTGCCCATGTACCTGACTGCTTATGGTTGAGTAAAAACATAGAGTTAGGCACATCCTCCATGCTTGGGCCCCCTCCAGTTCATTATTTGCTCCTTTTCTTTGATCTGGGGCTAGACAAAGCCAGCAAGACAGGCACTTCCTACCGATCCATTGTCCTGAGAAAGTGGTAGTGAACTTTCACATTGAACTGCTGTCATCTTGCTCGGATATTGCTCCAAGCTTTGTGACTTGAAACTAAACTTGGGAGATGATAATGTTCGCATGACCTTGCTGGTCTTGTCCTTTTAGGCCAGCAATGGGCATTCTAGGCTGGTGAGTGGGGAGCTTGAGTGACCCTCCTTCATCTCAGTGGGCAGCAAGATTGGAATTGGGGCTTGTTCACTAACCGTAACCCCATGAATAAAATTAAATACATTTAATACACGCCGAATATTTCATAATGAGCTATAGAAAATCCTTAATCACTTATATAGTCAGCAACATGGGGCAGCATGGTAGCTTAGTGGTAAGCACTGTGGCTTCACAGCACTAGGGACCTGGCTTCGATTCCAGCCTCGGGTCACTGTCTGTGCGGAGTCTGCACGATCTCCCCGTGTCTGCGTGGATTTCCTCCAGTTTCCTTCCACAGTCCAAAGATGAGCAGGTTAGGTGGATTGGCCATGATAAATTGCCCTTAGTGTCCAAAAAGGTTAGGTTGGGTTATGGGGATAGGGTGGAAGTGAGGGCTTAAAGTGGGTCGGTGCAGACTCGATGGATCGAATGGCCCCCTACTGCACTGTAGTGCACGGCTCTCGCAGTCAGAGTTGTGAGCGATCAGCATGCACCTCACCTCACTCGTCCCCGCTTTACGTGTGGATCACTTCAGTCAGAAAACAACAACGCGGATGGGAATCAGTGGAAAGTGGTAACCCTGCGCAACGGTGAACAGAATGTCTGGTGTGGCACACTCAGAACCCAGATGGGCTGCAAATGGCCCCCGGGCTACAAGTTGGAAATCAAACGGGATGGAAGGGCTTTTGGTGTAACTTTGGTGAGTTGCTGCAGTGCATCCTGTAGATTAGAGTCACTATGGCACAGGAGGAGATATTCAGCCTGTCCATTTTACAGAGAGGTGCAGACAGTCCCAGTCCTCTGCTTTGTCCCTATCGCCTTAAAAGTTTATTTTCCTCAAGTACCTATTTAATTACTTTCTGAAGTAATTGATTGTCTCCACCACCCCTGCAGGCATTAAGTTCTGGGTTATCACCACACTGCATTAAAAAAAACATTCTTTGCATTCCACCCTCAGCCCTCCCATAATGATAATAATCTTTATTAGTGTCACAAGTAGGCTTGCCTTACCACTATAATGAAGTTACTGTGAAAATCCCCTAGTGGCCACAATCAGTCACTTGTTCGGATACACTGAGGGAGAATTCAAAATGTCCAATTCACCTAACAGCACATCTTTCGGGACTTGTGGGAGGAAACTGGAGCACCCGGAGGAAACCCACGCAGACACAGGGAGAACGTGCAGACTCTGCCCAGACAGTGACCAGTGGGGAATCAAACCTGGGACCCTGGCGCTGTGAAGCCACAGTGCTATCCACTTGTGCTACCGTGCTGCCCATAGTTAAGATCAACCAGCTCAGCGCAGAGCTGGAATAAACCTTGGCACTCGGAACTCTGTGCTAGTCAGCGCTACACCTCCAAGCTCATTTACCTACCTTGGAAAGAGCTACTTTGCATGAAAGTACTGCTGAAAAAAAGGAACATAAGAATTAGGAGCAGAAATCGGCAATTCAGCCCTTCGAGCCTGCTCCACCATTCAATCAGATCCTGGCTGATCTCTTCCTGGTCTCAAATCCACCTCCCTACCTGTTCCCCCATATCCCTTTAACCTGTTTCTTAAATCAGAAATATATCTATTTCCCTCTTGAAACCATTTAATGATTCAGACTCCACCACTCTATGGGGAAGCGAGTTCCACAAATTCATCACCTTCTGCGAGAAATTCAGTTTTAAATCTACCGTCTCACAACCTATATCTGTGAACTTGCGTTCTAGATTTCTCCACAAGAGGTAACATTTGGTCTATGTTTACTTTATAATCTCGTTTAGTATTTTATGCACCTCGATCAGATCCCCTCTCATTCTTCTAAACTCCAGCGAGAGAGAGGGAGACACTTTGTCAAAACTTTTGCCTTACACTAGGTTTAGCACAGTGTGCTGAGACAGCTGGCTTGTAATGCAGGACAAGACAAGCAGCGCGGGTTCAAGTCCCGTTCCAGCCTCTCCGAACAGGCATCGGGCTCGAATGTGGTGGCTAGGGGCTTTTAACAGTAACTTCATTGAAGCCTACTTGTGACAATAAGCGATTATTATTTTCATACTTTTTGTCCCGGGACCCACTTTTACCAACTGGCTAACCTTCGGGACCCATGCCAGCCGACATTCACGAGCAATGCTGGCTGACCTTCGCAAACCAAGCCAGCCGATCTCCACACCTCACAAGGGCCGACCTTCATGGCCCACCATTACTTCTTACCTTTAGTGCAACAGGTGAACCTGCTGAATCCTCACAATCTCACTAGCTTTGGATTGGATTGGATTGGATTTGTTTATTGTCACGTGTACCGAGGTACAGTGAAAAGTATTTTTCTGCGAGCAGCTCAACTGATCATTAAGTACATGGGAAGAAAAAAAATACATAATAGGGCAACACAAGGTACACAATGTAACTACATAACACCGGCATCGGGTGAAGCATACAGGAGTGTAGTGTTAATGAAGTCAGTCCATAAGAGGGTCATTTAGGAGTCTGGTAACAGTGGGGAAGAAGCTGTTTTTGAGTCTGTTCGTGCGTGTTCTCAGACTTCTGTATCTCCTGCCCGATGGAAGAAGTTGGAAGAGTGAGTAAGCGGGTGGGAGGGATCTTTGATTATGCTGCCCGCTTTCCCCAGGCAGCGGGAGGTGTAGATGGAGTCAATGGATGGGAGGCGGGTTCGTGTGATGGACTGGGCGGTGTTCACGACTCTCTGAAGTTTCTTGCGGTCCTGGGCCGAGCAGTTGCCATACCAGGCTCTGATGCTTTGTCATTCAATGTTACATTTCTGCTAAGGACTTCAGTTGATGATTTAAGTTCTTGCTGCATCCTTTGAAAAGAAATCAAGAGGTTTGCCCTCGAACTGAAAATGAAAATCGCTTATTGTCATAAGTAGGCTTCAAATGAAGTTACTGTGAAAAGCCCGTCATCACCACAATCCGGCGCCTGTTCGGGGAGGCTGGTACGGGAATTGAACCCGCGCTGCTGGCCTCGTTCTGCTTTACACGCCAGCTGTTTAGTCCACTGTGCTAAACCAGCCCCTGAACTTGTCATGCCTTTGAAGTTTTGAGGGTTTTAAACTTCCCTGCATATAACACACATGGGTTTTGCATCTTGATTTTCATTGGCACAATTAAGAGTCACACTTCAATAAATAACTTTTAGGCTGCTGTGTACCCGACTTCAGTTTTTTCTTTGTTGGGTGTTCACCAGAAGCCCTCGAGCTCGACATAGAGCTGACACTAGCTCTGCTTTGTCCTTCCTTAGACTCTCCTGAGCAGCTCTCTCCACCAGATTCAGTTGTGAGATCCTGGTCTCTGGCCCTCTCTTCCTTATTTTAAAATTAACCATCTTTAGTTTTTCACACAGTCCTGGTGCTTACTTGCTGGCAGCTACAAATGGAGGAATATCTCCTTCATGATTTTGTGCCCAAATCACAGACGTGCAGGGCACGTGTCGTCAGTGTACGTGCCGCGCTCATGACTTGCTCTCTGCCACCTCATCTGGCGGGAAGACGCCATCATTCGTATTTAAAGGCCAGTCGCAGCCAGCATTCTTAAAAGCCGATCGCGGCCGTTGGACGCTTCTCCTGGGATCGGGAATACCGCGACTGATCGCTCCACGACCTTCCTCACATCCACTCCCGACCCACCCGCGGGTGGCGACCCTGAGTTTGAAAAACCATGCCTTACACCCATCAGGGGAATTCGCAAGTGTAACAATGCAAAGGAAAACAACAACTTTATATCGTGTGAGGAGAGAGGTGCTGAGAGTTCAAGCTCTACCAGCAGGCAACTATTGACCTTGTGTGTTAAAATTTTGATGATGGATTGATGTTACAGTTCAATCGAGCCTACCCCCTCAGACGAACGTGGAACATTCCACAGACACGATTTCAGAAAAGAACAGGAGAGACAATGCAGCAACGTGACCGTGAAATGCTGTTCGTGAGATTTGGCTGTGTACAAATCCCCTGTTGCTCTTAAATTACTGCATTGGCTCTGAAGCCCTTTAGAAAATCACAAAAGCAGCTATATCGACGCAAGTTATTTCAGTAAATCTGCTCTGGAGAATAGATTTTGAAAAAATTTATTGCCAAGACTTGGATAGGATGCTGTTTTAAAATTTTTTTTAGAGTATCCAATTCTTTTTTTTTCCTAATTAAGGGGCAATTTAGCGTGGCAAATGCTCCTACCCTGCACATCTTTGGGTTGTGGGGGTGAGCCCAACGCAGACACGGAGAGAATGTGCAAACTCCACACAGTGACCCAGAGCCAGGATCGAACCCGAGTCACCGGCGCCGTGAGGCAGCAGTGCTAACCCACTGCGCCACCGTGCTGCCCCCTGGATAGGATGCTTTTCGCACTGTTGCCTCATTGGTACTCAAATGCTAAGTCAGGGCACCGAGTCCTGCAGACTTAGATCATTATAAATAAATGGGAACATGGAGTGAAGTTGTACACAGGCTTGCAAGGCTTTGCGATACCCACCTAAAATCCCTACAAAGAGAAAACACGGAGGCTCTCAGATGGGGAGGGGGCTGGCAGGCAGCGCTGTTGATTCATTCAATGGTTATGATTTACAGCTGGCGAAAGACATCGAGTCACCGAGTTTTACAGCACAGAAAGAGGCCCTTCTGCCCATCATGTCTGTGCCGGCCATCAAGCCCCTCTATTCTAATGCCATTTCCCAGCACTTGGTCCTTGGCCTTGTTTGCTGCGGAGTTCCAATCGCTCATCTAAATGCTTCTTAAATGTTGTGAGGGTTCCCGCCTCTCCCACCCTTTCAGGCAGTTCCAGATTCCCACCGTCCTCTGAGTAAAAGAATTGTTCCTCAAATCCCCTCTGAATCTCCTGCCCCGACCTTAAATCTATGCCCCTGCTTATTGACCCCTCCACTAAGAGGAAAAGTTCCTTCCTAACTATCTTATCTATGTCCCTCCTAATTCTGTCCACCTCGATCAGGTCCCCCCCTCGGCCTTCTCTGCTCCAAGGAAAACAACCCCGGCCTAACCAGCCTCTCTTCACAGCTGAGATGCTCCAGCCCAGGCAGCATCCTGGTGAATCTCCTCTGCACTCTCTCCAGTGCAATCACAGACTTCCGATAGTGTGGCGACCAGAACTACACAACGTACTCTAGCTACGGCCTAACCAGCATTTGATACAGCTCCATCATAACCTCCCTGCTCTGATATTCGCTGTCTCGGCTAGTAAAGGCAAGTGTCCCACCCAGAGTTCACCTGCACTCTCTACAATATAACTACAACATCTAGTACTCGAGGCATACACTGAGATGACCAGTCAACACCCAGGACTATGAAGAGAACAGTAAACAGAAATGAACCCAGGACATGCTGGGAAAAGCTCCGCTGGCCTGGCAGCAGTTGTGCAGAGAAACACAGAGTTAAACACGTAACTCTTCCAGCACTTTCTGTTTTAATTTCCATTATCCGCAGTATTTTGCTTTTAGAACATTAAACAGATTGGAACAGTAAGTCTACATCACTGATAGAAAAATGGAACTTTTTGTAAATCTGATCTAACACTGATACGTCATGGATGGAAAGAGGAAATAATGCTCTCATCTCTATTGAACTGTGTAATAAGAGCTGTGCCAAATCTATTTTTATATCGGGTTAATATGCTTGTGAGCCTTTTGATATCCAAATAGAAAACAAGACCTTACATAGAGATAAGCAGGTGTTCCTGATTAAAGAAGGAACAATCTTTATCTTGGAATCAAAAACTCCTGATCAGCGGATCGTTGGAATAATCCGACAGTGCAGTTGGAGGCCATTCGCTCCATCAAGTCTGCACCTACCCTCCGAAAGAGCACCCTACCCATGTCCAATCCCTTACCCTGTCCCCGTAACCCCATCTAATCGTTGGACACGAAGGGGCATTTTATCATGGCCAATCCACCGAACCGGCACATCTTTAGGCTGTGGGAGGAAACCGGAGCACCCGGAGGAAACCCACGCACACACGGGGAGAATGTGCAAACTCCACACAGTCACCCGAGGCTGGAATCGAACCCGGGTCTCTGGTGCTGTGAGGCAGTAGTGCCAACCACTGTGCCACCATGCCGCCCCAAGAAGTGACTGTGTCACATTTTGTTGTGTGGTGGTGTCTATATAAGTTTCAACTTACGTCCGAGAACCTGGAGAAGATTTGCCGATGGTGGAGGCGGGAAGAGGGTGGGGGGGGAACTAAAAATGTTGGACTGCATTTTAGATTGTGTCAAACCACCTGTTTCACCACAGGATTCAGAAGTTTATGTGCAAGACAGCAATGTCGTGAGTTCAAATCCAACCATACCTGTGAGATGGCACCACAAAGAATTTGGGAAAACCACAGGGCTAAGGGAGGACCCAAACTGACTCACTAATATCCTCAAGGTAAGGCATCTGCCATCCAGACTCCAGTCCCAACACACATGGTGAATTGCAATGCCCATGGGCAGCCAATGCGGCCTTGTCAGTGCCACACGCACCCAAGATTCTTTTTTAAACTTCCCCTTATTGGGCTCAAATGGCACAGCAGAGGCCATTCAGCCCATCACTGCCTATCCTGTTGTTTGACAAGCCCACTCATCTGCTCCTTCCCCACGACAGGACAAACCTTCCTTATTCAACTCCCTTCTGAAAGTTACTATTGAATCTGCTTCCACCAGCCTGTCAGACGGTGCAATTCGCTTCACAGCAACTTACCCTGTAAAAAAAAACTTATGCTTACCTCCCTGAAGTTCTCTCGTCAATTATCTTAAATCTGTATCTTCTGGCCACCAACCCATCAAAGAGTGGAAATAGTTTCTCACTATCGACTCCATGGAAACCCTTCCTGTTTTCCATCACATTATAATCAGGTAAATAAGCTTTATTACAAATAATGTGACTTGGCTTTAAACAAAATTCAGTCACCTGGACTTCCCAGTAAAACTACACAGCACAGTGCTTTGCTGGGGATTTTAGTAATACTGGGTGTACAGAATCTTCAGACTAAGTCCACTTGAGCTGCCGGCTCCTCCGTGCCTGTTTGAGTCCTGTTGAAGTTAGAAACTATCTCACTGACCTTCTCACTGACTATCTCACTGACTCACTGGCAGCACGGTAGCATTGTGGATAGCACAATTGCTTCACAGCTCCAGGGTCCCAGGTTCGATTCCAGCTTGGGTCACTGTCTGTGCGGAGTCTGCACGTCCTCCCCGTGTCTGCGTGGGTTTCCTCCGGGTGCTCCGGTTTCCTCCCACAGTCCAAAGATGTGCGGGTTAGGTGGACTGGCCATGATAAATTGCCCCTTAGTGTCCAAAATTGCCCTTAGTGTTGGTTGGGGTTACTGGGTTATGGGGATAGGGTGGAGGTGTTGACCTTGGGTCGGGTGCTCTTTCCAAGAGCCGGTACAGACTCGATGGGCCGAATGGTCTCCTTCTGCACTGTAAATTCTATGATAATCTATGATTTCTCAGGTATGCGGCTGGGGACTCACAAACCTCAGCTTTCAGCCCATTACTGCTGAGCACTTGGTCTGAACATTCTGGGAAACTATCACCACGTACCAGGAGCCTCCATGACACCATGAGCCTGTCTTGTCAAGAAAACAGCCAGCAAAAAACCATTCTCCTGATCCAAACAAAGCAATTGTTTCAGCTGAATGTTGGAGCACAGAAGGAGGCCACTTGCTCCATCGTGCCTGTGGCAGCTCTTCCTATTGTTCCCTATCCTTTCCCCAGCAGCACTGAAAATTCCTCTTCAAATGTACATCCAGCCCCAACCCCTGAAAGTTGCAATTGAACCTGTCCCCACCGGCCTTTCTCACTGTGAACCAGATTGGAACAGCTCGACGCCTTTTCATAAAAAACAGATTCTCGTCTCCTGCCCTCTAGTTCTTTTGCTAGTTACCTAAAATTTGTTCCGTCTGGTTACCAACCAGGGTGGCACAGTGGCACAATGGTCAGCACTGCTGCCTCACAACGCCGGGGATCCGGGTTGGATTCCAGCCTTGGGTCATTGTCTGTGTGGAGTCTGCACATCCTCCCCGTGTGTGCGTGGGTTTCCTCCGGGTGCTCCGGTTTCCTCCCACAATCCAAAGATGTGCAGGTTAGGTGGATTGGCCATGCTAAATTGCCCCTTAGTGTCCAAAAAGGTTAGGTGGGGTTATTGGGTTGCGGGAAAAGGGTGGGGGAATGGGCCTAGGTAAGGGTGGGGGAATGGTCTCTTTCAGAGGGTAGGTGCAGACTCAATGGACCGAATGGCTTCTTTCTGCACTGTAGTAACTCTATAACCCTCCAGTGGAAATACTTTACATATTGATATATTTACTCGTCCGCTGCTTCTTTGATGGGGCAAAGTGGAGATGGTAGTTGCGATGGAAAGTAAGTTGCAATTATCTCGAGAGTGAGAGGATGATCACTTTACACCCGCTGCGTCCACCGAAAGCCCTTTCCATGTGGAACAACCGGAAAACTCCTGAGGTTAACGGGTGAACAAAGAAAACCTGATTTGGCAACAGAACCGCGACGCGAGCACCTGCTGTCTGCACGGCGACCCACGACTAACTCAGAATTAAAGTGCTCAACACAAGTGGACAGATGTGAATTAACTCATTGGTTTTATTTTCGAGAGGTGGGCTGAGGAGGTAAGCTTGCCCCCTAAGTGGGAGGGCGTTCAAAATGTGAAGAATCAAGGAAGGCAGCGCTAATCCGCCAGCTGACACCTCCGCCACGTTCACAAGTTCAGACACGTTGCTGTTTCTGCCGTTAGAAGGAGAACAATACCCCTGGAGGAAGAGGAGGGGGTCCCACCTCAGGAGCTACAATGGGGCTTACTGCTACTCAGCAGATGTCAGTGTATTTGTTTATGTTAAAGGATTAAAAATTAAACTCAAAGAGATCAAAAAATGTTTGTGGTTCCCAGTTCGAAACGGGCTAATCTGGCGCATATTTCCTCGGGTCCCCTGCGAAAGGGAATTCTGGTGCGAGGTTGAAGTGTCCGGTGAGAAAGATTGTCACGGTGCCAATGAAAAAAAGGAGAAGTGCGATCCAAAAACAAGCCTTGTCGATAACTTTTCCAATCAGAATCCAGTTTTCATTTTCCTGAAAGGACAGAAGGAATATTGTGTGATTGTAAATTCAGCAGTGCGTGGGCTTCAATTCAGCTGAACCCAGATGTTTAATGCAAGTGATCTATTTACGTGGAATGTAGACTTATATACACATCTGGAAAGGCTAACGGTGACTTTTATAAGGCCACAAAGGAGTCCACACTAGTAGTTCAAAGAAACTTTGTTTATTTACAATAACTATTATATATGTCGCTCACTAAATCCCAACTGGGTTACCTTGCCGCTGCCAGCTGGCCAGTTTTATATCCTGTACAACTGCATGGTTTAGAGGTCCCCGGGGGAGCTCGGATTGTGCAAGGTTCACGGAGAAGTTAATTGTTCCCACCCAGTACGATACTTGCAGATTATAACAGTGACTCTCACATCTAGACATCAAGTAATGTCTGATACAGATTGCTGATACTTCCAGCAGTGGTAGATGGAATTGTACAAACAAATCGGGAGGCCGGTTTAGCTCAGTTGGCCGGGCGGCTGGTCCGTGATGCGGGGCGAGGCCAGCAGCGCGGGTTTAATTCCAGTATTGGCTGAGGTTATTCATGAAGGCCCTGCCTTCTCAACCTTGCCCCTCGCCTGAGGTGTGGTGACCCTCAGGTTAAATCACCACCAGTCAGCTCTCTAAAGGGAGAGCAGCCTGTGATCCTCTGGGACTATGGTGACATTTACATTTACAAACAAATATAGCCATTCTGAATTTGCTGATAAACTCCCCAGGAACTGAAAATGCTAATTCCACAATGTTTTTAAATGGCCTGTTTGTGAACTCACCCTGTGTTTCCTTAACATCAATTTGATTTTATAGCCTTAAGCAGACTCAAAAGCAGCAGAAGGGCACCATGGTGGCACAGTGGTTAACACTGCTGCATTACTGCGCCAGGGAACCGGGTTCGATTCCGACCTCGGGTGACTGGCTGTATGGAGTTTGCACGTTCTCCTCATGTCTATGTGGGTTTTCTCCGGGTGCTCCGGTTTCCTCCCACAGTCCAAAGATGTGCATATGGTGGATTTGGCCATGATCAATTGCCCTTTAGTGTCCAAAGACTAAGTGGGGTTACAGGGATGGGGCCTAGTTACGGTGCTCCTTCACAGAGTCGGTGCAGACTCGATGGACCGAATGGCTTCCTTCTGCACTGTACGGATTCTATGATTTTATTTTCCATTTATGGGATGTGGCCATTGCTGGCTGGGTTTGCCCTTGAACTGAGTGAAGTGTTGTGGATCTGGGGTCATATGTAGGTCATAAGAACGGCACGTTTGCTTTGGGAGATAAGTGAACCAGATGGGTTTTTAGGACAATCGGCAAAGGTTTCATGGTCATCATTAGGCTTTTAATTCCAGATCTGCCCTGGTGGGATTCGAACCCCGGTTCCCAGAGCTGGGTCTCTGGATTGCTGGTGCAGCGACAATGCCACAACGCCACCACCTCCCCATTCTACCGCCGTACAATGTTCCTGTCCTTCTTAATCACAACATTTCAAAAAGACATCATGGGTGCACCTTGGGACATCCTTGGTATGTGGAAGGCGATATATAAATGCAAGGCCTTTTGGATCTTATAAGACAGCACATCCTCTCTGTTAGTAATGTCGGGTCTGCAAGCATGTGCAGGTTTCAAGGTCAAACCACGTTTGAGACATCTGACTGATGTGGAAATTCACATCAGGGTTGTATTACAACCACAACAACAACTCGCATTTATATAGCACCTCTGGTGGAGGCAGGCATTGCAGGGCACATCATAAGAGCTTGACAATATTTGACACTGGGCCACATAAGGAAACAATCGGATGGGTCAAGGTTTGGTCAAAGAGATGTTTTAGGGAGGGTCTTTCAGGAGGGGAAAGAAGAGACAAGCGGAGCGGTTTAGGGAGGGAATTTCAGAGAGCAAGCAGAAACGCAGTTTAACAAAAACAGAGAAATCGGGAAAAGCTCAGCAGGTCTGGCAGTATCGGTAGGGAGAGAAAAGCAGAATTAACGTTTCTAGTCCGTATGACCCTTCTTCAGAACTAATATGGGCTGGTTCAGCTCAGTGGGCTAGACAGCTGGTTTGTGATGCAAAACAAGGCCAGCAGCACGGTTCAATTCCCGTACCAGCTTACCCGAACAGGCGCCGGAATGTGGCGACTAGGGGCTTTTCACAGTAACTTCATACTTGTGACAATTTCATAGAATTTCATAGAATTTACAGTGCAGAAGGAGGTCATTCGGCCCATCGAGTCTGCACCGGCTCTTGGAAAGAGCACCCCCACCCAAGACCACACCTCCACCCTATCCCCATAACCCCACCGAACACTAAGGGCAATTTTGGACACGAAGGGCAATTTAACACGGCCAATCCACCTAACCTGAACATCTTTGGACTGTGGGAGGAAACCGGAGCACCCGGAGGAAACCCACGCACACACGGGGAGGATGTACAGACTCCGCACAGACAGTGACCCAAGCCGGGAATCGAACCTGGGACTCTGGGGCTGTGAAGCAATTGTGCTAACCACTGTGCTACCGTGCTGCCCACTACAATAAAAGGTTGTTCTTAATAATAAAAATAATGATTTTATTTTTTTCTTTAAAAATAAATTTCCAATTAAGGGGTAATTTAGTGTGGCCAATCCACCTACCCTGCACATCTTTGGGTTGTGGGGGCGAAACCCACGCAGACATGGGGAGAAGGTGCAAACTCCACATGGACAGTGACCCGGGGCCGGGATCGAACCCGGGTCCTTGGTGCTATGAGGCAGCAGTGCTAACCACTGCGCCGCCGTGCCAACCTGACCCTTCTTCAGAACTAAAGAGAGGGGAAAATGTGACTGTATATAATAAGAGTTGGAAGAGCCGGAAGAGTGATAATTGAGAGCTGGGAGAGTTTGCAACAAAGATATGGCAAAAAGCGAAGAACAAGTGACAGGTGTCCAAGTGGGGGAGGTACTGCAGATGTTGCAATCTTGATCAGCTGACCTGAAAGATGGTACACCCAACACTACAGCACCCCTCAGTCAGTGTACTGAAATCACCAGTCTAGATTTCCTTCCTGGAATAGAACCTGAACCCACAATTACAATCCTGTACCCCATCCCCAATCCCGCAGATACTCACAGAACCAAAATCATTCTGTTCCTTTGTGCTTTTGGCAATAAAGTTGCAGGCATCGACGCAGGTTTTTATCTCCGGTGCAAAGTGGGCCAGGTTTCTGTACAGGTCAACCGTGGTCCCGATATCAATGTCTGCGCCTGAGTCACACGGAAATATGAGGATCGTTATTTGTTCAAAATTACAGATGAAAACTCAAATTCTTCCCCTCTTGTTCATTCCTCCCCAGCCCCCAAACATTGCCCCAAGAGTGACAGTGGTGGCCCAGCAAAATGTTGGGAAATACCAACTCACGTTCAGAGTAACTGATGGCGCAAGAGGGCATCGCCATGGGATAGGGGATGCCCATATCAGACGGATTTGAGGAAGAATATCTTCTCTCAAAGAGTGGTGAATCGCCCGGGATGTAGTGGAGACCAGGGGCGTCATTCTCCGACCCCCCGCCGGGTCGGAGAATGGCCGTTGGCCGCCGTGAATCCCGCCCCCGCCGAAGTCTCCGAAGGGAGAAAAGTCGGCGGGGCGTTAATGGCGCCGCTGCCGCGGAGAATGTCACGGGTCTGCGCAAGGCAGCCGATTTTCGGCCTGCCGATATTCTCCCTTCCGGATGGGCCGAAGTCCCGTCGACGTGATGACCGTTCACGTCGACGTGAATCAAACCTCCTTTTCATCGGCGTGACCCGGTGCTCCAGGCTCACGCCGACCAGCGAGGAGGTGAGTGACGGCCTGGGGGGTTGGCTCTGGGCAGGAAATGGCGTGGCCGCAGACTGATTGCCTGAGGAGAGGTGTGTCTCGGCTTGTGTGTGTGTGCGGCGGGGGGGGGGTTAAAGTAGGCTGGGCTCCGGGGGAGTGCCGGGAGGGGGTCCGTGCCGGGGTGGAGGTTGGGGGTTGTGGAGGGGGTCCGTGCCGGGGTGGAGGTTGGGGGGGGGTCCGTGCTGGGGTGGAGGTTGGGGGTTGGGGAGGGGGTCCATGCCGGGGTGGAGGTTGGGGAGGGGGTCCGTGCCGGGGTGGAGGTTGGGGGGGGTCCGTGCTGGGGTGGAGGTTGGGGGTTGGGGAGGGGGTCCGTGCCGGGGTGGAGGTTGGGGGTTGGGGAGGGGGTCCGTGCCGGGGTGGAGGTTGGGGGGGGTCCGTGCTGGGGTGGAGGTTGGGGGTTGGGGAGGGGGTCCGTGCCGGGGTGGAGGTTGGGGGGGGGTCCGTGCTGGGGTGGAGGTTGGGGGTTGGGGAGGGGGTCCGTGCCGGGGTGGAGGTTGGGGGTTGGGGAGGGGGTCCGTGCCGGGGTGGAGGTTGGGGGTTGGGGAGGGGTCCGTGCCGGGGTGGAGGTTGGGGGGGGGTCCGTGCTGGGGTGGAGGTTGGGGGTTGGGGAGGGGGTCCGTGCCGGGGTGGAGGTTGGGGAGGGGGTCCGTGCCGGGGTGGAGGTTGGGGAGGGGGTCCGTGCCGGGGTGGAGGTTGGGGAGGGGGTCCGTGCCGGGGTGGAGGTTGGGGAGGGGGTCCGTGCCGGGGTGGAGGTTGGGGGGGGGTCCGTGCTGGGGTGGAGGTTGGGGGTTGGGGAGGGGGTCCGTGCCGGGGTGGAGGTTGGGGGGGGGTCCGTGCTGGGGTGGAGGTTGGGGGTTGGGGAGGGGGTCCGTGCCGGGGTGGAGGTTGGGGGGGGTCCGTGCTGGGGTGGAGGTTGGGGGTTGGGGAGGGGGTCCGTGCCGGGGTGGAGGTTGGGGGGGGTCCGTGCTGGGGTGGAGGTTGGGGGTTGGGGAGGGGGTCCGTGCCGGGGTGGAGGTTGGGGGGGGGGGGGGGTCCGTGCCGGGGTGGGTGATGGGAGGGCAAATGAGTTGGTCCACCTGGCCAGGTGCCAGCCTCCAACAGTTGGACCCATGCGGTCCATGCTACCTGGCTGGGGGGAGGAGGGGATATGGGCAATGATGACATGTCGTCGTTCCCCTCCCCCCCACTAGGCCGTCATGTTTTCAGACCATCCAGCGATGTTGGCCGCCGTGGTGGCAGCCGCTCATGTCTATGTTGCCCTGGATGAGGAGGAGGAGGAGGAGGAGCGTGCCAGAGAGGCGGCGCAGGCTGCCGCAGAGGGGGTCCGTGCCGGGGTGGAGGTTGGGGGGGGTCCGTGCTGGGGTGGAGGTTGGGGGGGTCCGTGCTGGGGTGGAGGTTGGGGGTTGGGGAGGGGACCGTGCCGGGGTGGAGGTTGGGGAGGGGGTCCGTGTCGGGGTGGAGGTTGGGGGGGGGGGTCCGTGCTGGGGTGGAGGTTGGGGAGGGGGCCGTGCCGGGGTGGGTGATGGGAGGGCAAATGAGTTGGTCCACCTGGCCAGGTGCCAGCCTCCAACAGTTGGACCCATGCGGTCCATGCCACCTGGCTGGGGGGAGGAGGGGATATGGGCAATGATGACATGTCATCGTTCCCCTCCCCCCCACCAGGCCGTCATGTTTTCAGACCATCCAGCGATGTTGGCCGCCGTGGTGGCAGCCGCTCATGTCTATGTTGCCCTGGATGAGGAGGAGGAGGAGGAGGAGGAGCGTGCCAGAGAGGCGGCGCAGGCTGCCGCAGAGGGGCAGGCGGCAGCCGCCCAGGCTGGAGGGACACCTGACCGACAGGACGAGGAGGGGGAGGAGGACGTCGCGGCCCCACGGCAACGGAGGCACCCGAGGGCGCCCCGTGTGTACCGGCCCCGGCAGTCATACCAGGACCTCACGGACCGGGAATGCAGGAGGAGACTCCGGATGAGCCGGGAAACCGTGGCACACATCTGCCACCTGCTGGCACACCTGTCACCGCGTGGCACTGGCGGGGGACACCCTCTCCCCGTGTCCGTCAAGGTTACGGTGGCCCTGAACTTTTATGCAACGGGGTCATTCCAGGCACCGAGTGGGGACCTGTCCGGCATATCGCAGACATCGGTGCATCGGTGCATCCGGGCAGTGACAGATGCCCTTTATGCCATGGCGCACCGCTACATCCGCTTCCCCGTGGACTGGGCCAGCCAAGATGCCCGGGCCGTGGGCTTCTCTGCCATTGCCGGGTTCCCCATGGTCCAGGGCGCGATCGATGGGATGCACGTCGCCGTGCGGCCACCTGCAGATAACAGGGCCGTGTTCACTAATAGGAAGGGGACCTATTCGATGAACGTACAGGTGGTCTGCGACCACCGCATGATGATCCTGCACGTCTGCGCCCGTCACCCAGGCAGTGTACACGACTCATTCGTGTTGTCGCGGTCATCCATCCCCGGCATGTACGAGGGACGCCATCCCCGGCTGAGGGGCTGGTTGCTGGGCGACAGGGGCTACCCATTGCGATCGTGGCTGATGACGCCTATACGGAGGCCACGCAATGAGGCGGAGAACCGCTACAATGATGCCCATGTAGCGACAAGGGGAGTGATCGAGAGGTGCTTTGGCGTGCTGAAGATGCGTTTCAGGTGCCTGGACCTCTCTGGGGGCGCCCTCCAGTATCGGTCAGATAGGGTCGGCCGCATCATTGTGGTGTGCTGCGTCCTGCACAACATAGCCCAGCAGAGGGGCGATGTGCCGCAGGCAGAGGAGGGCGGAGTGGAGGAGCAGCAGGAAGAGGCCCAGTCCTCCCCAGATGAGGGGGATGGGGGCAATGGTCAGGGCAGACGGGGTAGACACAGACGGGTGGCTGTCCACCGTTACCGGCTGGCCCAGCGGGCACGGGACAGACTGATAGACGCCCGCTTCACTGACTAGATGGCCGTGGGAATCGGGTAGTATGGCCACAGACCGCACACCATGACAACAGCCGACCACCCACACCCCCCACCCATCCACCCACCCAGCACCCTCACCCCCCTCCCCAACCCCACACACCCCACCCGCATGCACACCACCCCCCCACTCCCAATTGCCGATCCACCGGCGGCACAACGGGCCGGGCTCACCCAGTTGCGGGTGGACGCGTGTCTATCGCAGGCCATGGAGAATGATGACAACCCGCCTCCGATGAGCTCCTGGCTCTACATCGTTGGACTATGTCTGACCCATGGCCACAGTACCACCATCCACCCGGACCATCCCTGCATGCGGCTGTGACACTGCAGCGCACGGTCCCGTCCTCTGCCCGGGGGATGTTGATGGCGGCCCAGGGGGAAGGGGGCAGACTCACCTGGGGCTGAGGTAAGACCACCCCTCACACACACACTTGCGCTCAACGTACATGACACCCCCGCACACTTTGGACAGAGCACAAAGGCAGCTTCGGTAGGTGTAACATTGACTTTAATAACCAAAGGAGTTCATGCACGTGCCCTAGCGCCTAAAACTCATCTGTGCCCTGCACCCGTGCCAACTTACTCAGTGTCTAATTGTTTGGCCTTACGGGCCCTTTGACTACATCTACGTGGTTCCCCAGACGGTACAGCAGAACTGGAGGTGGACTCCTGTGATTCCTGCCCTCTGACACTGGATCCCTTTGGCGGCCGTTTCCTGGGGCGTCCTGGCCTAGATGGGCCAGGCTGCGGCCCGGGCGACTGGGATGGCGAGCTGCCAGCCTGTCCTGCCCGTTGCCCACCCGATGCACCTGGGACGGAAGGGGGGGAGTCCGAGGTGTCGCGGTGTACCGGGACCTCCCCTACAGAGGGAGCCGGGACGGACCACACCACCTCCTCCTCCCTTGGGGTGCCCGATGGCCCCCAGGCCTCTACATGGGTGGGGGATGCGAACGGACTGGCCATCCGATGCGCCCCCGACATCTGGCACTGCCAGTCCTGGAGGCCCGTGCTGGTATCGACAGGGGTCTGCAGGTTTGCAGCCATGGAACCCAGGGGGTTGTCGAACCCTGTCTGCGACAGTGCGACGCCAGCTCGCACATGGCCACTGGCGCCGATGCCCTCAGCGATGGCCTGCTGAGACTGGGCCATGGCCTGCAGAGACTGGGCCATGGCCTGCAGAGACTGGGCTATGGCCTGCTGAGACTGGGCCATGGCCTGCTGAGACTGGGCTATGGCGTTGAGCGCCTCTGCCATCTGGCGCTGGCACTGGCTCATGGCCTCCTGTGAGAGGGCAGCCATTTCCTGGGCCACAGACGCCGCCTGCACGGAAGGCCCCAGGCCTCGCAAACCGTTCCCCATGTCTGACACCGTCGCACCCATTGCCTCCACCGCGGACGCCACCCGTGCGGTGTCAGCCTGGGTGGCACGCATGACCGGGACCACTCCCAGCTCCTGGACGCGGGTGGACTCCTCCACCTGCGACCGCAGCCGCCGCAAGCCACCCGTCACCCTATTCGCTCGTCTCCGTGTCGGTGGTTGCATCGGATCTATGTGTGGGTGTGGTAACTGCAGGAACCCGGGATCCATCTGGGCGGCAGATGTTCGCTTGGCCTGGGCTGCCCTCCGACCGCCCGGTCCCTCTGCTGCTCCTACCTCCACCTGCTGTACCGGGACGGCTGTGTTGTGCGCACCAGTGAGTGTACCAGACGCCTCATCACTAAAGTGCCCAACCGTGGTGAGTGTTTCTGCGATGGTGGAGGGTGTTGGTGACAGCAGTGGCGTTGTGTCGTGCTCTTCGTCCCACTCTGAGTCCATGGCACTTTGGGGTGGGGGTTCGTCTCCACCCATCCACTCTGAGTCACTGTCCGGTATTTCGTCTTCCCGGGTAGGGGTGTCCTGGGTAGTACTGTCCCGGGTAGTGCTGTCCCGGGTAGTGCTGTCCCGGGTAGTGGTGTCCCGGGTAGGGGTGTCCTGGGTAGTGGTGTCCCGGGTAGGGGTGTCCTGGATAGTGGTGTCCTGGGTAGTGGTGTCCTGGCTCGGATGTGACGGGGGCCTGTGGCTGCCCCCCTCATCGCTGGGTGGTCGCTCCCGCACGTGACAGGGGTGTCGTCTCCCTGTTGCTCCAGGTCTCTCCGTCTCCCGTGGTCTCCGAGGGGCATCCTGCGGGCGTCGCATGCTGGAGGGTTCGGGTCTCTCCGTCTCCCGTGGTCTCCGAGGGGCATCCTGCGGGCGTCGCATGCTGGAGGGTTCGGGTCTCTCCGTCTCCCGTGGTCTCCGAGGGGCATCCTGCGGGCGTCGCATGCTGGAGGGTGCGGGTCTCTCCGTCTCCCGTGGTCTCCGAGGGGCATCCTGCGGGCGTCGCATGCTGGAGCGTGCGGGTCTCTCCGTCTCCCGTGGTCTCCGAGGGGCATCCTGCGGGCGGTCTGCATCTGCGGGGCTGGGTGCCTGGACGTTTGGTCCTGCGATACACAATGAAGCATGCATGGTTAGACATCAGGCAGTGATCAGGTGATACGGGAGAGGGGGATATAGGGGAGGGGGGATATGGGGACGGGCTGTTGGTGGCTCACTTGCTCGTGGGGCCCCGACCTCTGCATCAGCAACCTCCCGGTCCTCAGGTCCGCCAGCCAGTTCCAGGGCCCTTTCCTCGTGTACGGTCAGTGGCCTCTCATCAGCGGGCCCTCCTCCAGTCCTCACATGCTCCCTATTGTTGTGTGCGCGCTTCTCCTGGGGGGGGGGGGGGGTGGCAGGGGTAAAAGGCAACAGTGTTAGGCAGGTATAGGAATGCACGCCATCGGTTGCGCGTGCATTGCAGAGGTTAAGGTTAGGGCTGGATTCACTTGGGGATATGGGGGATATGGGGGAGGGGGGGATATGGGGGAGGGGGGATATGGGGGATATGGGGGAGGGGGGATATGGGGGATATGGGGGAGGGGGGAATATGGGGGATATGGTGGAGGGGGGATATGGGGGAGGGGGGATATGGGGGATATGGGGGAGGGGGGGATATGGGGGATATGGGGGAGGGGGGATATGTGGGAGGGGGGATATGGGGAGGGGGGGATATGGGGAATATGGGGGAGGGGGGATATGGGGGAGGGGGGAATATGGGGGATATGGGGGAGGGGGGATATGGGGGAGGGGGGAATATGGGGGAGGGGGGATATGGGGGATATGGGGGAGGGGGGGATATGGGGGAGGGGGGATATGGGGGATATGGGGGAGGGGGGATATGGGGGAGGGGGGGATATGGGGGAGGGGGGGATATGGGGGAGGGGGGATATGGGGGATATGGGGGAGGGGGGATATGGGGGAGGGGGGATATGGGGGAGGGGGGGATTTGGGGGAGAGGGGATATGGGGGATATGGGGGACGCTCACCCTGCCTGCTCTGACGAGGTCGTTCACCTTCTTGTGGCACTGGGTGCCTGTCCGTGGTGTTAGGGCCACAGCGGTGACGGCCTCTGCCACCTCCCTCCACAGACGCCGGCTGTGGCGTGGGGCAACTCTGCGGCCGTGCCCGGGATACAGGGCGTCCCTCCTCTGCTCCACCGCATCCAGGAGCGCCTCCACATCGCGTGACTCGAACCTCGGGGCTGAGCGACGGCCAGCCATCAAGTCGGGTGTTGCGGTCGGCTGTTCCGGTCGGGTGGGGGGGAGCTGCGCGGCCTTATGAGCCGTCACGCCGTGCAGCGCGTATGACGCTGCACGGCGTGAACCACTGCGCAAGCGCGGATCCCGTTACGTCGCTGCTAGCCCATTTCGGGCCGCAGACTATCGGCCCATTTTTATGACGTGACGCAAGTGGGATTTGCGCCGTTTTTTGCGCCGATCGGCGGAGTTTCCGCCGATAACGGAGAATTTCGCCCCAGGTGCTTGGACATTTTCAAGGCCGCGATCAATAGGTTTTTAATCAATAGGGCAATTCAGGGTAACGGAGAGAAGGCAGCAGGAAAGTGGACTGTTACATCAGCCATTATCATATTAAATGGCGGAGCAGGCTCGAAGGGCTGCCTGGCATCCTCCTGTTCCTATTTCTGATGATCTTATAACACCTAAACTAACACCTGTAACTAACTCAACACTGACCAGCAATTGAAGCTTTGTAGTCTGTGTAACTCAATACTGCATTGCTAATCTATTGGGACAGCTCCTAATAACAGTGATTCAAACAATATTTACTGACAGGCCTGTGTAACAGTTGACGTAAAAGTACGAACAGATTGATATCTTGATTATGTTTGAGAACAAGGAGAAATTTCCTAACGTTCTCTCATCTTGGAAGTTTTCCATGTGAGTCCTTCACCTCTTGCTAGATGTTTGATTGCAAACAGTAATATACGATTTGTTTTAAAGCACGGACTACATGTGCTAAATTGACTTGACATATTTTCAAAGTTTCCAAAGCTGGTTTACCCAGAACGTACGGAATCCCAGCAAGCCCCCAAAGGCAACAAACTTCTCTCCACCCCTCATCAGATTATTTCAATGCTCGCCTCCTCCCTCCATTCCACTGGAAACTGTTCTCTGCAAAAATATTGTCTCTGTCCCTTAATTAGCTAACACTGTGCTTTGAAGAAGACAGAGAATACCCAAGGGTCTGTCAGTATTTACAGGGAGGAGGTGGGTGGGTACGGAGTTCCCAGGGGCCCATCAGGATTTACACGGTTTACTCTGGGAGAATACTGATCTTTACAGTATGCCCCCAAGCGTGCGTTGATATTTTCGGAACGTCCCTGGGAGTTAATTTCTGTTTTTCAGAGTTCCCTGCCAATGCGTTGGTGTTTACAGGAGGTCTCTGAGTGTTACGGTTATGCTCTCTGGGAGTCAGTCAATATTTGCAGCAGGACCCAGCAGTATGTCAGTATTTGCATGGGGTGCCTGGGAGTGTATTGGTTTCTGCAGGAGTACCCAGGAGTGTGATAATGTTTGCAGGGAGTCCCGGAAGTCCACAGTTTCATTCCATATATAATTATCTTGCGGTATAACTCCTGTCTGTTAGTCCCCTTCTGGAATACACCTGCTGGGGGAGCCACTTGGCCTCCACCAATGCAAACCTTGGGCGGAATTTCCCCCCCCCCCACGCCAGGTGGGAGAGTCGCCGGGGCGCCGCGCGTATCCCGCCACGCCGCCCGACACCCGCACGCGATTCTCCCACCCCCCCCCCAACCCGCGCGGCGAGAATCACAGCTGGCCCCTGGGAGAATCGCCGGTTGCCGTTTGTAACGGGCGAGCGGCGATTCTCCGGCCGGATGGGCCGAGCGGCCTGCCCAACATGACGGGTTCCCGCCGGCGCCATCCACACCTGGTCACTGCCGGCGGAAACAGTGTGGGAACGCTGGGGGGGCGGCCTGTGTGGGGGGGGGGGGGTTCCTGCATCGGGGAGGTGCCTCAAAAGGGGTCTGGCCAGCCGATCGGTGCCCACCTATCGGCGGGCCAGCCTCTCTGAAGGAGGACCTCCTTTCCTCCGCCGCCCCGCAAGATCCACTCCGGTTTTCACTCCGGCGTCGGGACTTAGTCTCCCGATGGGAGAATTGCGCCCCTTGTCTTACTGGTGTGTAACTGCACAGCAACACAAGCCACAGAAGTGTGCATGGCAGGAATTTTAAGCAGAAATCGCACCAATTGCTGCCTCACCACACTGCGTCATTAAAACCACCCCCCTCATCTCAACTCAACTTCGCAACTTACCTCATCAGATCTGCCCTCACTATCGTAACTTGTACTAGATCCCATTCACCATTATTCTCTGTGCTCGCTAACCTATAATCTCACCTAGCCCACCAACAGAGAGATTTTGAAATTCTCATCCTCACTGTTCCAATCCCTCAGTGGCCTTGCTACCCCCTATCTCTGTCACATCCTCCATCCCTACAATCCTCCACATTCCTCCAATTCTGGCTTCTAATGCTCCCTCACAGCCTTCACCCCACCATTAGCAGCCATTCCTCCAGCAGCCAAGGCCCTAAGTTCTGGAATTCCCTACCTAAACTTCTCTGCTCCCGAAAGCCTAACTCTTTGACCAGGCTTTTGGCCACTTCTCCTAATATCTTTTTATTGTGGCTCAGTCTCACTTGTTGCCTGATTATATTCCTGTGAAGCACCTGGGACATTTTACTCGTGTTAAAGGCACGAATTGTAAGTTTAGGTAACTTTTACCCAGCCAAGGTTACCTTCAAACAAACCCATCCACCAACATAGGAACCGGAGTAGGTCATTTATTTATAACTCCTCAAGCCTGTTCTGCTGCCCCTACTTTGCCATTCTCGTCCATCGTTCATGCGACGGATGGAGAAAAGTGGACGTTGCAGTACAAAGGTATCCATTATATGGCCAAGAGACCACTTATGGCAGCCTCTCCTTCACCCAGACCTCTGGGAAGGGTTGCTGCTCTTTGCAACTGCAGGCATGAGGCCCAGAACTGGGTTTGGACTCGATTCACTGTTCTATTCAAGAAAGCAAAGGGTTGTTATGCGATTCTGGGATAGCACTGCCAATAATCAATAGTTCAATAGAACCTAGATGGTCCGCATGTGACCCACCGCTGAACTGGACCCTGCCTAAGACTCTGGCCTTGAACAGGATGTCAGTAACAATAATCGAACATCAATGTCACTACATTTACTCGCAGACAGTTTTGTCAATGACTGTCTATTTTCAGAGAGACTGGAGGATGGGCTCAGCCCATCAAGCCTATTTTCTGCTATTCAGTAAGAACATGGCTGACCTGTCGAGGCCTTCGCTCCACCAGCCCAACGTGTTTACACAACTCCTAAAACCCTTACCTAATAAAAAACACAATCATTGTTTTGAGATATTCAGTTGGGCCCAAGAACCAACAGCGACTCAAGGGAGCGAGTTCCAGATTTTCGGTATGGCTCGCGTGAAGGAATGTTTCCAACATCACCCATCAGTATGGTGGAAGGGCCTCTGTAACATGCAGATCTGGGAATCTAAAATCTGAAGCCTCCCCGTCCAGCAACGTACCTGCAGTCGCCTTGTCCAGTCTCTTTAGCCCGTGCCTGCCCCGCTGTCTTTCAAACATCAGTTCGCTCCGCGATTTTTTGAGGATGTATTCTTCCGCTTTTAACATGATCCCGAAGGAACTCCTGCGCCTCGGTTGGGGCGTGTCCCAGGAATCCTCAGAAGCCTCCAAGTGCATGCCCAGATACTGAGGCAGGAGCTCCAGGAACACCTGCAAATAGAGCCTGCAAATCACTGAGGACCATACGCAGCCCGCCATTGGCTCAGACAGCGCTGCCGAAAGCCTTTGAAGGTTCCCAGCCAGCCCTTACCACCGATTTGTTCCCCCCTCAGCTTGACTCTCATTGAGGTGCTCTCCCAATATTCCAGGACTCGTGACCAAACACCTTGAACGCACCTAGGTGAGTGAATATTTTGTCAGACATATCCAATCCTGACCTCACCAGATTCCAAAACATGTAAGGCCGCAGGTTAGTGATCAGGAATGAGAACCTTGGCTATACCTCCCATTGCACCCCGCTCTCCGATCTAACGGACATGTGACTAAACATGGAACCATCCGGGTCTTTGGCCCACACCTGGGTCCTCTGGAGAACCCCAGTAAAATCATCACATGGCCTTATAGCCAACTGGAGATGCATGGTACACAAATCATTTATTTTGTTCTTTCATGGTCTGTGGGCGTTGCTGGCTAGGCCCAGCATTTATTGTCCATCCCTAATTGTAGTGATGAGCCGCCATTTTGAACTGCTGCATCCCACATGTGGTGTAGGTGCACCCACAGTGTTAGTTTGAGGAGTTGGACGGAGCGTTAGTCAAGTGGGCTGTGTTTTAGGTGTTGATCTTCTTGAGTGTTGTTTGATCTGGACTCAGCCAGGCAATTGGACTGTATTCTGTATTCGGTCATACCCCTGACTTGATCCTTGTAGATGGTGGACAGGCTTTGGCGATTCAGGAGTTGAGTTACTTTCCACAGAGTTCCCAGCCTCTGACCTGCTCTGGTAGCCACAGTATTTACATGTTGGCCCAGTTCAGTTTCCTGTCAATTATAACCCCCAAGATGTTGATAGTTTGAAGGAGATTGGAAGTGGGAGAATGCCGTTAAAAAGCAGATGGGATTCTGGGGCGTCATTCTCCGACCCCCCGCCGGGTCGGAGAATGGCCGTTGGCCGCCGTGAATCCTGCCCCCGCCCCCGCCTAAGTCTCCGCTCCCGGAGATTGGGCGGGGGCGGGAATCGGGCCGCGCCGGTTGGCGGGACCCCCCGCTGGATTCTCCGGCCCGAATGGGCCGAAGTCCCGCCCAGGAATTGCCTGTCCCGCCGACGTAAATCAAACCTGGTATTTACCAGCGGGACCAGGCGGCGTGGGCGGGCTCCGGGGTCCTGGGGGGGGCGCGGGGCGATCTGACCCCGGGGGGTGCCCCCACGGTGGCCTGGCCCGCGAACGGGGCCCACCGTGGGGGCACTCTTTCCCTTCCGCCTCCGCTACGGCCTCCACCATGGCGGAGGAGGAAGAGACTCTCCCCACTGCGCATGCGCGGGAAACTGACAGCGGCCGCTGACACTCCCGCGCATGCGCTGGGAAACTGACAGCGGCCGCTGACGCTCCCGCGCATGCGCCGCATTTCCGCGCCAGCTGGCGGGGAAACAAACGCCATTTCCGCCAGCTGGCGGGGCGGAAATCCCTCCGGCGTCGGCCTAGCCCCTCAATGTTGGGGCTAGGCCGCCAAAGATGCGGAGCCTTCCGCACCTTTGGGCCGGCGCGATGCCCGTCTGATTGGCGCCGGCTTTGGCGCCAGTCGGCGGACATCCCGCCGTTGGGGGAGAATTTCGCCCCTGGACTTTCTAAAACAGAGGCACAGGCCAATGGCGACATAGGATAGCAGAAATTGGCATTAAGTTGGCAGAGGGACTATGAAGGGCCATGGGTTGGGTGAAGGGGCATAAATTGGCATGAAGGGTATGAGGAGTCACGGGGATGGGGGCATAGGTTGGCATGGATGGGCCATGAGGGCAGGTGAGGGGTGAGGGCTGTTTTTTAAATTTTATTAATTTTTTCGTATCTTCAACAAAGTGCCGGAGCACCAAGGCGGGCTTATTACCCAGCCGGCCTCCGGACCTGCCACCTTCCAAACTCTTCCCAGGGTCGCCCGTCACGACTCCCATTTTCACCCACCCCTCCCCCCAGATCGAAAATCCAAACTTCCAGGATGACGGAGTCATGAATTGTCCCGGCTCTTGCCTCCTGACATGGGCCGTACAGTCCAAAAGCAAACCAGCTGCACTGAACCTTTACGAAGCATTGGTCAGGTTCCAGCTTCAATATTGTGTCAAAATTAGAGCACCATGTGGTCTGGGGGGGTCAATGCTTCAGAGAGGGGGGAAGAACAGATTTACTGGACTGGGAGCAGAGACTTCAGTAATGTGGAGAGACTGGAAAAGCTGGAATTGTCCTCCTTAGAGCAGGGAGGGAGGGAATTTAAGAGCGGTGTTCACAATGAGGGGAGGTTAAAAAAAGGCAAGTCAGCCGGTCACCTGAGGGCACAGATTTAAAATCATTGGCAAAATAAACAGATGGGAGCTGAGCAGATTGATTTTTACACAGCGCGGCGTTGTGAGGAAGACGTTACTCGAAAGGGAAGTGGAAGCAGATTCAACAGGAACTTTCAAAAGAGAGTGGAATAAATTGATGTAAGAAGCAAATTTGCAGGGGTTGCAGGACGAGTGGGCTAGCCCTTTGCAAAGATGGGCTGAATGACCTTAAAAGTCCCGACAGTGTAGAAGGAGGCCGTTCAGCCCATCAAGTCTGCACAGACCCTCTGAAAGAGCACCGTGCCGAACCCACTCCACCA
This sequence comes from Scyliorhinus torazame, assembly GCF_047496885.1. Taxonomy (NCBI): domain Eukaryota; kingdom Metazoa; phylum Chordata; class Chondrichthyes; order Carcharhiniformes; family Scyliorhinidae; genus Scyliorhinus; species Scyliorhinus torazame. The sequence continues at coordinate 9,572,711 of NC_092737.1, forward strand.
CCCTATCCCGTAACCCAACTTAACATACACATCTTGGGACACTAAGGGCAATTTATCATGGCCAATCCACCTAACCTGCACATCTTTGGACTGTGGGAGGAAACCGGAGCACCCGGAGGAAACCCACGCAGACCCGGGGAGAAAGTGCAAACTCCACACAGCTACCCGGGGCCGGAACTGAACCCGGCCCTCTGGCTCTGTGAGGCAGCAGTGCTAACCACTGTGCCGTCATGCCACCTTGTGTGCAATCAGCGCACCTGACTTCCCTTGCTGGTGATTTAGGTGCCTATGTCTTCAGTCAAACCGGTAGGAAAAAAGCTACATGGATGGAAACCAGAAAAATGTGGCAACTCTGTATGTGGGCAACGGTTAACAAAATGTCTGGTGGACCGCACTCAGAACCCAGATGGACCGCATGTGGGCCCCGGGGCGCAGGTTGTCCACTGCTGGTTTAGATAGCAAGATATTTCAAAACCCCCATTTATAATCCTGTGGGGAAAATGGTTACAAAAGCTCCTTACGTGTTTGATCTTCTCCGACATGCTGTGAGTGTTCGGCGTCCTCAGGGAAACGTTCAGGACGATGACACAGTTTGTTACAATTGACGTACAGACAATCATCACAAATATTAAATACCTGCAACAAAAAAGGCAAACTGGTGTGGGAGCTTGCTGTGCGCAAATTGGCTCCGCATTTCCCACATTACAACAGTGAGTGCGCTTCAGAAAGAACCGCAACGGCTGTGAACTGCTATGAGATGTCTGGCCACATTGAAAAGCGCCACATAATTGTAAGTCTTTCTATTTCAATGAAATCGATTCCGATGGTCAATCTCTGAGACACTTAACATAGAACATAGAACATTACAGCGCAGTACAGTTGTCAGCTATCTCTTCCTCTCTCCCCCAGAAGACAGAACCTGTCTGCAGGTCGGGGGCAGAGTGGGGGGAGTGCAGGTACTCGGCAGATAAGAGGAGGACATACATCTGTTGCTGGCTGTGGGTGACCTCGCGAACCACCCATAGAGTGAATTCCCAAAATAATTCCAGCATTTCCCACGATCCCGGAAACCAGACACAGAGAGGCTCTGTCAATTCGTGGTGCCAGTTGTGAGTCGGTGGGTAATGATCTCGCCACTGAGCCAGAAGGTTGTAGAATCTCCCGCACCATTACTGAGGAAGTGTTGCACTGTCTCTGGTGTTCTCTTTCAGCTGAGGCATCAGACAGAGTCACTGAACTTATAATTATATTAGGGTGTTGTATAGTGGTTAGCAACTGGACTAGAAAGCCACATAATATGAGTGGCATTTGGGAATTTTATTGCATTAAAATTTCAGTGGAGAAAGAGGACATTCAGTCCTTCTTCTCTATGCTGGTATTTATGCTCCATACTAGCTTCCTATTAACATAGAACATAGAACATTGCAGCGCAGTACAGGCCCTTCGGCCCTCGATGTTGCGCGGACCTGTGAAACCACTCTAAAGCCCATCTACACTATTCCCTTATCGTCTATCCAATGTCTATCCAATGACCATTTGAATGCCCTTAGTGTTGGCGAGTCCACTACTGTTGCAGGCAGGGCATTCCACGCCCTTACTACTCTCCGAGTAAAGAACCTACCTCTGACATCTGTCTTATATCTATCTCCCCTCAATTTAAAGCTATGTCCCCTTGCGCTAGACATCACCATCTGAGGAAAAAGGCTCTCACTGTCCACCCTAACCAATCCTCTGATCATCTTGTATGCCTCAATTAAGTCACCTCTTAACCTTGTTCTCGCTAACGAAAACAGCCTCAAGTCCCTCAGCCTTTCCTCATAAGATCTTCCCTCCATACCAGGCAACATCCTGGTAAATCTCCTGTGCACCCTTTCCAATGCTTCCACATCCTTCCTATAATGCGGCGACCAGAATTGCACGCTATACTCCAAATGCGGCCGCACCAGAGTTTTGTACAGCTGGAACATGACCTCATGGCTCCGAAACTCAATCCCTCTACCAATAAAAGCTAACACACCGTGCGCCTTCTTAACAACCCTCTCAACCTGGGTGGCAACTTTCAGGGATCTATGTACATGGACACCGAGATCTCTCTGCTCATCCACACTGCCAAGAATCTTACCATTAGCCCAGTACTCTGTCTTCCTGTTATTCCTTCCAAAATGAATCACCTCACACTTTTCTGCATTAAACTCCATTTGCCACCTCTCAGCCCAGCGCTGCAGCTTATCTATGTCCCTCTGTAACTTGTAACATCCTTCTGCACTGTCCACAACTCCACCGACTTTAGTGTCATCTGCAAATTTACTCACCCATCCTTCTGCGCCCTCCTCAAGGTCATTTATAAAAATGACAAACAGCAGTGGCCCCAAAACAGATCCTTGTGGTACACCACTCGTAACTGGACTCCAGTCTGAACATTTCCCATCAACCACCACCCTTTGTCTTCTTCCAGCTAACCAATTTCTGATCCAAACTGCTAAATCACCCTGAATCCCATGCCTCCCTATTTTATGCAGTAGCCTACTGTGGGGAACCTTATCAAACGCTTTACTGAAATCCATTACACCACATCAACTGCTTTACCCTCATCCGCCTGTTTGGTCACCTTCTCAAAGAACTCAATAAGGTTTGTGAGCCACGACCTACCCTTCACAAAACCGTGTTGACTATCTCTAATCAAATTATTCCTTCCCAGATGATTATACATCCTATCTCTTATAAACCTTTCCAAGATTTTGCCCACAACAGAAGTAAGGCTCACTGGTCTATAGTCACCGGGGTTGTCTCTACTCCCCTTCTTGAACAAGGGGACAACATTTGCTATCCCCAGTCTTCTGGCACTATTCCTGTAGACAAAGATGACTTAAAGATCAAAGCCAAAGGCTCAGCAATCTCCTCCCTAGCTTCCCAGAGAATCCTAGGATAAATCCCATCCGGCCCAGGGGGCTTATCTATTTTCACACTTTCCAGAATTGCTAACACCTCCTCCTTATGAACCTCAAGCCCTTCTAGTCTAGTAGCCTGAATCTCAGTATTCTCCTCGACAACATTGTCTTTTTCCTGTGTGAATACTGATGAAAAATATTCATTTAGCACCTCTCCTATCTCCTCGGACTCCACGCACAACTTCCCACTACTGTCCTTGACTGGCCCTACTCTTACCCTAGTCATTCTTTTATTCCTGACATATCGATAGAAAGCTTTAGGGTTATCCTTGATCCTACCTGCCAAAGACCTCTCATGTCCCCTCCTGGCTCTTCTTAGCTCTCTCTTTAGGTCCTTCCTAGCTAACTTGTAACTCTAGAGCGCCCTACCTGAACATTCATGTCTCATCTTTACATAAGCCTCCTTCTTCCTCTTATCATAGAATTTACAGTGCAGAAGGAGGCCATTCGGCCCATCGAGTCTGCACTGGCTCTTGGAAGAGCGCCCTACCCAAGGTCAACACCTCCACCCTATCCCCATAACCCAGTAACCCGACCCAACACTAAGGGCAATTTTGGACACTAAGGGCAATTTATCATGGTCAATCCACCTAACCTGCACATCTTTGGACTGTGGGAGGAAACCGGAGTACCCGGAGGAAACCCATGCGCACACGGGGAGGATGTGCAGACTCCACACAGACAAGTGTTTGACAAGTGTTTCGACTGCTTTAGTAAACCATGGTTCCCTTGCTCAACCATTTCCTCCCTGCCTGACAGGTACATACTTATCAAGGACACGCAGTAGCTGTTCCTTGAACAAGCTCCACATTTCCATTGTGCCCATCCCCTGCAGTTTTCCTCTCCATCCGATGCATCCTAAGTCTTGCCTCATCACATCATAATTGCCTTTCCCCCAGATACAACTCTTGCCCTGCGGTATATACCAATCCCTTTCCATCACTAAAGTAAACGTACTCGGATTGTGGTCACTATCACCAAAGTGCTCACCTACCTCCAAATCTAACACCTGTCCTGGTTCATTACCCAGTACCAAATCCAATATGGCCTCGCCTCTCGTTGGCCTATCTACATACTGTGTCAGGAAACCCTCCTGCACACATTGGACAAAAACGGACCCATCTAAAGTACTAGAACTATAGCGTTTCCAGTCAATATTTGGAATGTTAAAGTCCCCCATAACAACTACCCTGTTGCTTTCGCTCCTCTCCAGAATCATCTTTGCAATCCTTTCCTCTACATCTCTGGAACTTTTCGGAGGCCTATAGAAAACCCCTAACAGGGTGACCTCTCCTTTCCTGTTTCTAACCTCAGCCCTCAGACGAGTCCTCATCAAACGTCCTTTCTGCCACCGTAATACTGTCCTTGACTAACAATTCCACCCCTCCCCCTCTTTTACCACCTTCCCTGAGCTTACTGAAATATCTAAACCCCGGCACCTGCAACAACCATTCCTGTCCCTGCTCTATCCATGTCTCCGAAATGGCCACAACATCGAAGTCCCAGGTACCAACCCATGCCGCAAGTTCACTCACCTTATTCCGGATGCTCCTGGCATTGAAAAAGACACACTTTAAACAACCTTCCTGCCTGCCGGTACACTCCTGCAACTTTGAAAACTTACTCATGACCTCACTACTCTCAACCTCCTGTGTACTGGAGCTACAATTCAGGTTCCCAAGCCCCTGCTGAACTAGTTTAAACCCTCCCGAAGAGCATTAGCAAATTTACCCCCCAGGATATTGGTACCCCTCTGGTCCAGGTGTAGACCATCCCGTTTGTAGAGGTCCCACCGACCCCAGAATGAGCCCCAATTATCCAGAAATCTGCAACCCTCCCTCCTGCACCATCCCTGTAGCCACGTGTTCAACTCCTCTCCCTCCCTATTCCTCGTCTCGCTATCACGTGGCATGGGTAACAACCCAGAGATAATAACTCTGTTTGTCCTCGATCTAAATTTCCACCCTAGCTCCCTGAATTCCTACCTTACATCCCTATCCCTTTTCCTACCTATGTCGTTGGTACTTATGTGGACCACGACTTGGGGCTGCTCCCCCTCCCCCTTAAGGATCTCGAAAACACGATCCGAGACATCAGGCACCCTATCACCTGGGAGGCAATACACCGTGAGTCTCTCTCATTCCCACAGAATCTCGTATCTATCCCCCTAACTATGGAGTCTCCAATGACTAATGCTCTACTCCTCTCCCCCTTCCCTTCTGAGCAACAGGGACAGACTCTGTGCCAGAGACCTGCACCCCATGGCTTACCCCTGGTAAGTCGTCCCCCCCCCCCCCCCCAACAGTATCCAAAGCGGTATACATGTTACTAAGGGGAACGACCACAGGGGATCCCTGTACTGACTGCTTCCTCCCAGCCCCTCTCACCATCACCCATCTATCTTTATTCTTCAGAGTAACTACATCCCTGAAGCTTCTATCTATGACCACCTCTGCCTCCCGAATGATCCAAAGTTCATCCAGCTCCAGCTCCAGTTCCCTAACGTGGTTTCTGAGGAGCTGGAGATGGGTGCACTTACCACAGATGAAATCAGCAGGGACACTGATGGCGTCCCTCACCTCAAACATTTTGCAGGAGGAACATTGCACTACCTTCCCTGCCATCCCCTCTGGATAAAAAAGAAAAAGAAAGAAAGAGCTTACCTGTTATTCACTCCCCTTCTCAGCAAGCACTCACTCAGCAACCTCTGCACGATAACACCTGAGGGAAAATTAAAGAAAAACTACTTACCAGTCACCAGCCAATCCCTTACCTGCAGGCTGTGACAACGCGGTTCAACTTCTTTCTACATCTACTTGCCCTCGAGCCTTCCTCTTGATCTTTATAGCAGTTGCTTTTTTTGATTAGAGGAGGGGTTAGGGAGGGAAACACTGAAGAAGTGTTTCGGGTTTAAGTACGAAGTATTACAACACCAGGTTAAAGTCCAACAGGTTTGTTTCGATGTCACTAGCTTTCGGAGCGCTGCTCCTGCCTCAGGTGAATGAAGAGGTCTGTTCCAGAAACACATATATAGACAAATTCAAAGATGCCAAACAATGCTAGGAATGCGAGCATTAGCAGGTGATTAAATCTTTACAGATCCAGAGATGGGGTAACCCCAGGTTAAAGAGGTGTGAATTGTCTCAAGCCAGGACAGTTGGTAGGATTTCGCAGGCCAGATGGTGGGGGATGAATGTAATGTGACATGAATCCCAGGTCCCGGTTGAGGCCGCACTCATGTGTGCGGAACTTGGCTATAAGTTTCTGCTCGGCGATTCTGCGTTGTCGCGGGTCCTGAAGGCCGCTATGGAGAACGCTTACCCGGAGATCAGAGGCTGAATGCCCTTGACTGCTGAAGTGTTCCCCGACTGGAAGGGAACATTCCTGCCTGGTGATTGTTGCGCGATGTCCGTTCATTCGTTGTCGCAGCGTCTGCATGGTCTCGCCAATGTACCACGCTTCGGGACATCCTTTCCTGCAGCGTATGAGGTAGACAACGTTGGCCGAGTCGCACGAGTATGTACCGCGTACCTGGTGGGTGGTGTTCTCACGTGTAATAGTGGTATCCATGTCGATGATCTGGCACGTCTTGCAGAGATTGCCATGGCAGGGTTGTGTGGTGTCGTGGTCACTGTTCTGAAGACTGGGTAGTTTGCTGCACACAATGGTTCGTTTGAGGTTGCGCGGTTGTTTGAAGGCAAGTAGTGGGGGTGTGGGGATGGGGGGGGGGGGGGGCGGGTGGGGGACCCGCGACAACGCAGAATCGCCGAGCAGAAACTTATAGCCAAGTTCCGCACACATGAGTGCGGCCTCAACCGGGACCTGGGATTCATGTCACATTACATTCATCCCCCACCATCTGGCCTGCGAAATCCTACCAACTGTCCTGGCTTGATACAATTCACACCACTTTAACCTGGGGTTACCCCATCTCTGGATCTGTAAAGATTTAATCACCTGCTAATGCTCACATTCCTAGCATTGTTTGGCATCTTTGAATTTGTCTATATATGTGTTTCTGGAACAGACCTCTTCATTCACCTGAGGAAGGAGCAGCGCTCCGAAAGCTAGTGACATCGAAACAAACCTGTTGGACTTTAACCTGGTGTTGTAAGACTTCGTACTGTGCTCACCCCAGTCCAACGCCGGCATCTCCACATCGGGTTTAAGTGTCACTTGACAACAGCTCCTCCACAAACCACCTTCGCTCTACTGCCCACTGCTGGATGCTTGTCTTCACTTGAACAGCTAGGGTCTTTTGCACAGGTACACATTCAAGTTAGGGTGACCATAACGGACATATGCAAATTTCCCCCGCAACAGCCAATCAACAGCTCTGCTCTACTGCCCTCTGCTGGATGCTTGGCTTCACTTGAACAACTAAGGTCTATTGCACAGGTACACCTTCAAGTTTGGGTGACCACGACGGATGTATGCAAATTTCCCCCGCAACAGCCAATCAGCAGCTCTGCTCTACTGCCCTCTGCCATCCACTATGGACAAGCTCTCCGTATACACAGGATCTGCTCAGACGCGGAGGAGCATAACAGACATCTACAGACGTTGAAAGATGCCCTCGTACGAACGGGATATGGCGCTCGACTCATCGATCGACAGTTCCAACACGCCACAGCAAAAAACTGCACTGACCTCCTCAGAAGACAAACATGGGACACAACCGACAGAATACCCTTTGTCATCCAGTACTTTCCCGGAGCGGAGAAACTACGACATCTTCTTCACAGCCTTCAACACGTCATCGATGAAGATGAACATCTTGCCAAGGTCATCCCCACATCCCCACTACTTGCCTTCAAACAATCGCACAACCTCAAACGAACCATTGTTTGCAGCAAACTACCCAGCCTTCAGAACAGTGACCACGACACCACACAACCCTGCCATGGCAATCTCTGCAAGACGTGCCAGATCATCGACATGGATACCACCATTACACATGAGAACACCACCCACCAGGCACGCGGTACATACTCGTGCGACTCGGCCAACGTTGTCTACCTCATACGCTGCAGGAAAGGATGTCCTTAAGCGTAGTACATTGGCGAGACCATGCAGACACTGCGACAACGAATGAACGGACATCACGCGACAATCACCAGACAGGAATGTTCCCTTCCAGTCGGGGAACACTTCAGCAGTCAAGGGCATTCAGCCTCTGACCTCCGGGTAAGCGTTCTCCAAGGCGGCCTTCAGAACGCACGACAACGCAGAATCGCCGAGCAGAAACTTATAGCCAAGTTCCGCACACATGAGTGCGGCCTCAACCGGGACCTGGGATTCATGTCGCATTACATTCATCCACCATCTGGCCTGCAAAATCCTACCAACAGTCCTGGCTTGACACAATTCATACCTCTTTAACCTGGGATTACCCCATCTCTGGATCTGTAAAGAAAATCACCTGCTAATGCTCGCATTCCAAGCATTGTCTGGCATCTTTGAATTTGTCTACATATATGTTTCTGGAACGTACCTCTTCATTCACCTGAGGAAGGAGCAGCGCTCCGAAAGCTAGTGTTTAAAACAAACCTGTTGGACTTTAACCTGGTGTTGTAAGACTTCTTACTGAGCTTCCTCTTAGTCCTCTCCTCTCACCCAATCAGCATATCCATCTATTTCTCTCTCTCTGCCATGTGTTTATCCAGCTTCCCCCTTCAATGTCTCAATACTATTCACCACGGCCACTCCCTGTGGGAGATGTGATACGGTACAAATTAAGTAATGGCATGATGGGAAAACTGGTCATTGGGAAGACTGGTCAAAAGATTTGATACAATACCAGAAAGACTGAAACTACTCGTTCCAGCTCCCCAGGCCCAGGTAAAGAATGCAGCACTAACCATTTTCAGACTAGTATGCCCGTAGGCCAACTCTGCATAACTTGAAGTCTAAAAAGATCAGTGAAGGTTGAGCCATTCCAAAACCCCGGACCTCGGCAACTCCTGATAAAACTAACTCGTCATAACCCAGGGCCGTAGGAATTTAAAACAAAGATAAATTCAGGAAGAAACAAGTCTATTCTGACCTTTCAGTGTTCCCTCCGAGGACTAAATAATGGTATGAGTGATATGACCAAACATGGTCTGGTCTATGCTTCCGTTTGTATTTCCGATCAAACTCCTGACCATACTGTTGTCACATAATCTTGATAAAGATAATGTATAAATATTGAGCTAATTCTCCGCGAAAGCGCAGAACTTGTGAAAGACTGAGCAGTTTTGTTGACTTCCCTCTTACTTCAAGTTTCAGCCATTACTGCATGCAGTTGTTTTCGACAATAACGCTTGTTATTCTGTCTTAACGAGTGTGTGGAATTTTTCAACCACAGAAGCGAAAATATTGGGCGTCATTCTCCGCCGGCGGGAGTCTCCGTTTTGCCGGCGCCCGGGGGTTTCACGACGGCATGGGGCTGCCCCACAATGGGAACCCCCATTGACCGGCCGGTGTTACGGAGACTCCCGCCGGCCGGTCGGGGCAGAAATGTGGCGGGGCGGGTAGGAGAATTTCGCCCATTGACTTTGACAGAGCGAGTTCCACATTCTCCCCACTCCCTGTGGGAGCGAATCCCACCTTCTCCCCGTGGGAGCGAGTCCCAAATTCTCCCCACTCCCCGTGGGAGCGAGTCCCAAATTCTCCCCACTCCCCGTGGGAGCGAGTCCCAAATTCTCCCCACTCCCCGTGGTAGCGAGTCCCACATTCTCCCCACTCCCCGTGGGAGCGAGTCCCACATTCTCCCCACTCCCCGTGGGAGCGAGTCCCAAATTCTCCCACTCCCCGTGGGAGCGAGTCCCACATTCTCCCCACTCCCCGTGGGAGCGAGTCCCAAATTCTCCCACTCCCCGTGGGCGCGAGTCCCACATTTTCCCCACTCCCTGTGGAAACGAGTCCCACGGGCGAGATTCTCCAAACCCCGCCGGGTCGGAGAATCGCCGGGGGCTGGCGTGAATCCTGCCCCTGCCGGTTGCCGAATTCTCCGGCACCGGATATTCGGCGGGGGTGGAAATCGCCCGCGATGGGCCGAAGTCCCGCTGCTGGAATGCCTGTCCCGCCTGCGAGAATCAAACCACCTCTCTTACCGGCGGGACAAGGTGGTGCGGGCGGGCTCCGGGGTCCTAGGGGGGGCGCTGGGCGATCTGGCCCCGGGGGGTGCCCCCACGGTGGCCTGGCCCGCGATCGGGGCCCACCGATCCGCGAGCAGGCCTGTGCCGCGGGGGCACTCTTTTCCGGTAGGCGGACATCGCGCCGATTGCGGAGAATCCCGCCCCACATTCTCCCCACTCCCATGGGAGCGAGTTCCACATTCTCCCCACTCCCTATGGGAGTGAGTTCCACGGGCGGGATTCTCCGCAATCGGCGCGATGTCCGCCGACCGGCACCAAAAACGGCGCGAATCAGTCGGGCATCGCGCCGCCCCAAAGGTGCGGAATTCTCCGCATCTTGAGGGGCCGAGCCCTCACTTTGAGCGGCTAGGCCCGCGCCGGACTGATTTCCGCCCCGCCAGCTGGACGGGAAAGGTCTTTGGTGCCCCGGCAGCTGGCGTGGAAATGACTTTGCCGTGTGGCGCATGCGCGGGAGCGTCAGCGGCCGCTCACGGCATCCCCGCGCATGCGCAGTGGAGGGGGTCTCTTCCGCCTCCACCATAGTGGAGACCATGGCGAAGGCGGAAGTAAAAGAGTGCCCCCAAGGCACAGGCCCGCCCGCGGATCGGTGGGCCCCGATCCGCGGCCCGGGACACCGGAGCCCGCCCGCGCTGCCTTGTCCCGCCAGTAAGAGAGGTGTTTTGATCCACGCCGGCGGGACAGGCATTCCAGCAGCGGGACTTCGGCCCATCCAGGCCGGAGAATCGCCGGGGGGGGCCGCCAACCGGCGCAGCGCGATTCCCGCCCCCGCCGAATATCTGGTGCCGGAGAATTCGGCAACCGGCGGGTCGGGATTCACGCCAGCCCCCGGCGATTCTCCGACCCGGCGGGGGGTCGGTGAATCCCGCCCCACATTCTCCCCACTCCTGGTGGGAGCGAATCCCACATTCTCCCCGCTCCCCGTGGGAGCGAATCCCACATTCTCCCCACTCCTGGTGGGAGCGAGTCCCACATTCTCCCCACTCCCCGTGGGAGCGAGTCCCACATTCTCCCCACTCCTGGTGGGAGCGAGTCCCACATTCTCCCCACTCCCCGTGGGAGCGTATCCCACATTCTCCCCACTCCTGGTGGGAGCGAGTCCCACATTCTCCCCACTGCCTGTGGGAGCGAGTCCCACATTCTCCCTACTCCCCGTGGGAGCGATTCCCACATTCTCCCCACTCCCCGTGGGAGCGAATCCCACATTCTCCCCACTCCCCGTGGGAGCGAGTCCCACATTCTCCCCACTCCCCGTGGGAGCGAATCACACATTCTCCCCACTCCCCGTGGGAGCGAGTCCCACATTCTCCCCACTCCCCGTGGGAGCGAGTCCCACATTCCCCCCACTCCCCGTGGGAGCGAGTCCCACATTCTCCCCACTCCCTGTGGGAGCGAGTCCCACATTCTCCCCATTCCCCGTGGGAGCGAGTCCCACATTCTCCCTACTCCTGGTGGGAGCGAGTCCCACATTCTCCCCACTCCCCGTGGGAGCGAGTCCCACATTCTCCCTACTCCTGGTGGGAGCGAGTCCCACATTCTCCCCACTCCCCGTGGGAGCGAGTCCCACATTCTCCCTACTCCTGGTGGGAGCGAGTCCCACATTCTCCCCACTCCCCGTGGGAGCGAATCCCACAGTCTCCCCACTCCCCGTGGGAGCGAATCCCACATTCTCCCCACTCCCCGTGGGAGCGAATCCCACATTCTCCCCACTCCCCGTGGGAGCGAATCCCACAGTCTCCCCACACCCTATGGCAGCGAGTCCCACATTCTCCCCACTCCCTGTGGGAGTGAGTCCCAACTCCCTGAGTAAGGAAGCTTGATGTTGGTGAAAGGCTGAATATTGACCAGGACACTGGGAAGTTCTCCTCTGATCATCTTTGACACAATGCCCAGCAGCTCTTCCATCTACCAGAGAGGGCAGACGAGACGCTGGACAGCATACCCTCCAGCCCAACTCCCTCAGTACCGCACACAGAAGTGTCCTCCTGAGTTTTGAGCTTAAGTCCCTGGTGTGGCGCAAGAACCCACAACCTCCTGATTCACTGAGACGGTGCTACTATTACAATTAACCCGGGTTCCCCGAGCTAGAACAGAAAATACTCAATACCAGGATGTTGAAGATTTAGAAGTTAGCTAAATTCTTGACTGGCAAGTGAGGCAAAGGATATAGGAATCTAGGGATATAGGGGACAAACAGGAAAGTAGAGGCCACAATCAGATCAGCCTCAAATGGAAGAACAGGTTCGAGGGGCCGAATGGACTACTGCTCCTAATTCATAGGTTCAAATGAATCTCAACCTCCTTCATCACTTCAGCTCTCTGCAATCTCCATCAATTCTGGAGAGTGGTAGAGGTCTACAGCGCAGAAAAGGCCCGTTAGCCCATCGCCTCTGCACCGGTCTAAAACAACCACCTAAGTAGTCTAATCCCATTTTCCTGCACTTGGCCCATAGTCTTCTCTGCTTTGGCATCTTTGTGCATTCTTGATTTTTATTGTTCATTACTGGTGGCCGTAACTCCAGCTGCCTGGGGCTCTGGAATTCTCTCTCTAAACGTCTCTGACTTTCTCTCCCCCTTCATCATATTCTTAGATTTGGGCCGTGTGCCCTAATTCCTCCTTAACTGCCAAAATCTGAAGTGCCTCGGGATGTTTTACCACATTAGAGTTGCTATAGAAATGCAAGTTTTACTAAACTGGAATTCCGTCACCCAAAAGGCTATGGATTTTGGGGGGAATGAGTGGGACTTTCAAAAATTGGTTTTCCTCCTGCCGAAGTCAATGGCCATTTTCACTGCTCGCCAACCGTCGCCACCGGCAGGACCGGAAGATCGCACCAGCTGGAAGGGCTGGAAAACCCCAGCCTTTTGCTCTATGGCCAAAAGAACTTTGGAGGAGGAAGTGGTGGTGGGCAGGAGTGCTGATCAGGGGCGTCATTCTCCGACCCCCCGCCGGGTTGGAGAATCGCCGGGGGCTGCCGTGTATCCCGCCCCCGCCGGTTGCCGAAGTCTCCGGTACCAGATATTCGGCGGGGGCGGGAATCGGGCCGCGCCGGTTGGCGGGCCCCCCCCCCGCTGGATTCTCCGGCCCGAATGGCCCGAAGTCCCGCCGATAAATTGTCTGTACCGCCGGTGTGGATTAAACCACCTTTTGAACGGCGGGACAAGGCGGCGCGGGCGGGCTCCGGGGTCCTGGGGGGGGCACGGGGCGATCTGGCCCCGGGGGGTGCCCCCACGGTGGCCTGGCCCGCGATCGGGGCCCACCGATCCGCGGGCGGGCCTGTGCCATGAGGGCACTCTTTCCCTTCCGCCTCCGCCACAGTCTCCACCATGGCAGAGGCGGAAGAGACTCCCTCCACTGCGCATGCGCGGGAATGCCGTCAGCGATCGCTGACGCTCCCGCGCATGCGCCGCCCGGAGATGTAATTTCCACGTCAGTTGGCGGGGCAACAAAGGCCGTTTCCGCCAGCTGGCGGGGCGGAAATTCCTCCGGCGTCGGCCTAAGCCCTCAATGTTGGGGCTCAGCCCCAAAGATGCGGAGCATTCCGCACCTTTGGGGCTGCGCGATGCCCGTCTGATTGGTGCCGTTTTGGGCGCCAGTTGGCGGACATCGCGCCGTTTTGGGAGAATTTCGCCCCTGGAGTCCGATCCGAACAACTCACTGACTGAGTAAGACCTTACCACTTACTTTCCAATGAGCGGAACATTCAAAGATGTTTCTGGAACCTTCTGCGCAATTAGAAACAGAAAGATGGTCTGGGCCAACAGGACGGATATGGAAAGCGTACATTTTTGACATCCAGCTGCAAATGAAAAAGATTAAGAGAAAATTGAATACTTTTTAATTATTATTTTTGAACCAGAATTTCATGCATGTGCCCATTTTCTGCCTCCGTGGACCTTCATCATCCTTTTCTTCAGCCAATTCACTAATATTCTTAATTGTTGACACAGCATCTGCTTCTCCCACAGTGAATTCTACATCCTTGCAAAAACCTGTGTTAAATTGTTCCCCCTGCTCTCCACCGCTAATCGTTTACATTCAAATGTATTTCTGTGTCCCGTTGTTCAATCAGGGCTTTCAGTAGGGAAGGGAGGATGCATTGTTTAAGATAAGGATCTTCGAAGTGCATGGGCATAACAACTTTCCTAAATGGTTCATCCCACAACGGGCCCACTCACACCCGTTATCATTCCTTCCTCAAGATTATCGAGGCATCATCTTGAAATCAGGACTGGCCACTTTACTTTCAGGAGCTCCATTGGCTCCCGCGCCAGAGCTCTGAGGGCCCAGTGAATGGACAGTGGGTTGCACGTCCTTCCACTAGAGGGAAACCTTTGCCAGCTTGGATGGAGGGAGGAGCATTAATTGGGTTTATTCCACATTGGGCTCATGTATCTCTCCCTGGACAGGTCTAGAACTGCCGTTGGACGAGGAACAAAGACGAATGTGCAGAAAGGGGTGGAAGTTTGGACCCCCCCCCCCCCACACACACACACACCCACACACACACACCACAAAAAGATTGCAGGTGCTGGTGGGCAATTGGAAATGGCATGACTGGGATGGACAACGTATTGAGGGGTAAGGATTGTAATGCAGAAAAGCTGAGTTGGATAAATCTGAGATAAAGATCAACCATTAAGTGGCAGAATAGGTTAGAGGGGTTGAATGGCCTGTTCCTTAAATGTTCAACATCATTGGACGAGAGTGGATGATTTCAGATGGGCCTGAATCATTGCTGTGTCTGTAATGATATTAATTCAGGCTCTCAATGGCACCCAATTGTTCCTGATGATACAACAACATGAGTTGACTTTTAAAGAATAGTTTCTGAGGCAAAAAGATTTCTTCTCCTCACTCGATCTTCCCAGTTTTTTCTCCAATTCCAAAGGCATCGTTCCAACGATGGAACAAGCAGCATTCAGAAAACCAACCACTACTGTGCGGGAAGGGGGGGAGGGTGGACTGGGAGCGAATTTGGCTATTCCACCTTGGATGGAATCACAGTTGGATCTGGACGGTGGGATCTTCTCCAAAGCCCACACACAGCCAGGGGGGATGAGCGGATGTGAGGCAGGTTTGAGCCCCAGCCTCACATTTCCTGACCAACAATCTTGGACAGCCGTGTAAACTCTTTGCCTCCTTACCTTGTGCTGGTAGGAAATAGACCAGGACGACCAGTGACGAGATGAGGACACAGGGAATAATGATGTTAATGACATAGAACAATGGTTTCCTCTGGATGATCAGGAAGAAGATGATCTCCTGATACTCAATGTCATCCACCGTGAACTGGCTGTTAATGTTCTTCTTTGCTGGTTTGTGTTTAATTGTCCATTCACCATTTTCTGTTAAAACATAGCGGATATCTGGGAGTGAGTTATATACTGGATAGCGGATATCTGGGAGTGGGTTATATACTGGATAACGGATATCTGGGAGTGAGTTATATACTGGATAGCGGATATCTGGGAGTGGGTTATATACAGGATAACGGATATCTGGGAGTGGGTTATATACAGGATAACGGATATCTGGGAGTGGGTTATATACAGGATAACGGATATCTGGGAGTGGGTTATATACTGGATAACGGATATCTGGGAGTGAGTTATATACTGGATAGCGGATATCTGGGAGTGGGTTATATACAGGATAACGGATATCTGGGAGTGGGTTATATACTGGATAACGGATATCTGGGAGTGAGTTATATACTGGATAACAGATATCTGGGAGTGAGTTATACACTGGATAGCCGATATCTGGGAGTGAGTTATATACTGGATAACGGATATCTGGGAGTGAGTTATATACAGGATAACGGATATCTGGGAGTGAGTTATATACTGGATAACGGATATCTGGGAGTGAGCTATATCCTGGATAACAGATATCTGGGAGTGAGTTATACACTGGATAACGGATATCTGGGAGTGAGTTATATACAGGATAACGGATATCTGGGAGTGAGTTATATACTGGAGAACAGATATCTGGGAGTGAGTTATACACTGGATAACGGATATCTGGGAGTGAGTTATATACTGGATAGCGGATATCTGGGAGTGAGTTATATACTGGATAACGGATATCTGGGAGTGGGTTATACACTGGATAGCGGATATCTGGAAGTGAGTTATATACTGGATAACGGATATCTGGAAGTGAGTTATATACTGGATAACGGATATCTGGAAGTGAGTTATATACTGGATAACGGATATCTGGAAGTGAGTTATATACTGGATAACGGATATCTGGAAGTGAGTTATATACTGGATAACGGATATCTGGGAGTGGGTTATATACTGGATAACGGATATCTGGGAGTGAGTTATATACTGGATAACAGATATCTGGGAGTGAGTTATACACTGGATAGCCGATATCTGGGAGTGAGTTATATACTGGATAACGGATATCTGGGAGTGAGTTATATACTGGATAACGGATATCTGGGAGTGAGTTATATACTGGATAACAGATATCTGGGAGTGAGTTATATACTGGATAACGGATATCTGGGAGTGAGTTATATACTGGATAACGGATATCTGGGAGTGGATTATATACTGGATAAAGGATATCTGGGAGTGAGTTATATACTGGATAGCGGCTATCTAGGAGTGAGTTATATACTGGATAACGGATATCTGGGAGTGAGTTATATACTGGATAACGGATATCTGGGAGGGAGTTATATACTGGATAACGGATATCTGGGAGTGAGTTATATACTGGATAACAGATATCTGGGAGTGAGTTATATACTGGATAACAGATATCTGGGAGTGAGTTATATACTGGATAACGGATATCTGGGAGTGAGTTATATACTGGATAACGGATATCTGGGAGTGGGTTATATACTGGATAACGGATATCTGGGAGTGAGCTATATCCTGGATAACGGATATCTGGGAGTGGGTTATACACTGGATAACGGATATCTGGGAGTGGGTTATATACTGGATAACGGATATCTGGGAGTGAGCTATATCCTGGATAACGGATATGTGGGAGTGAGTTATATACTGGATAACAGATATCTGGGAGTGAGCTATATCCTGGATAACGGATATCTGGGAGTGAGCTATATCCTGGATAACGGATATCTAGGAGTGGGTTATACACTGGATAACGGATATCTGGGAGTGAGCTATATCCTGGATAACAGATATCTGGGAGTGGGTTATACACTGGATAACGGATATCTGGGAGTGAGTTATATACTGGATAGCGGCTATCTGGGAGTGGGTTTTATACTGGATAACGGATATCTGGGAGTGAGCTATACACTGGATAACGGATATCTGGGAGTGAGCTATATCCTGGATAACGGATATCTGGGAGTGGGTTATACACTGGATAACGGATATCTGGGGGTGAGTTATATACTGGATAGCGGCTATCTGGGAGTGAGTTATACACTGGATAACGGATATCTGGGGGTGAGTTATATACTGGATAGCGGCTATCTGGGAGTGGGTTATATACTGGATAACGGACATCTGGGAGTGAGCTATATACTGGATAACGGATATCTGGAAGTGAGTTATATACTGGATAACGGATATCTGGGAGTGGGTTATATACTGGATAGCGGCTATCTGGGGGTGAGTTATATACTGGATAGCGGCTATCTGGGAGTGGGTTATATACTGGATAACGGACATCTGGGAGTGAGCTATATACTGGATAACGGATATCTGGAAGTGAGTTATATACTGGATAACGGATATCTGGGAGTGAGTTATATACTGGATAATGGATATCTGGGAGTGAGTTATATACTGGATAACGGATATCTGGGAGTGAGTTATATACTGGATCACGGATATCTGTGAGTGAGCTATATCCTGGATAACGGATATCTGGGAGTAAATTATACTGAAGAGTGAATTGCAATCGAAACCTGGGAGTGTATTCTGAAGATGGGTTTGGAGATTGTAGAATGGTTACAAAACGGTCATCCAATTGAAGCTGAAAATGTGCTGGAGGGCCAGAGGAGAGTCAGGGTCAGAATGTTAGCCCACCGGTGGCAGCCCGTGGGACGATCCCGCATCGGAGACATAAGGGACAAGACAGTCTCGAATCACATGAGAGTGGTCACCGGACAGGCAAGGGGTAGGTGCTGTTCGACCTGGGGAAAAGGAGGTCATCTTTCTGGGTGATAAACAAGCAACATTGTAAGATCAAATCTGGATTCACTTCCCGAAGATAAAAACAAGAAGTATCCAGTATTATTGAACTGTACCCGTGAAATCTTCAGGATCTATATGGATCCATTCAATCAACTGGCCTTCCTCTTCTGATAAGATCAAGTTAATTTCTCGGGCATTGTATGCTTGAGATCTGAAAGCCAAAGAGAGTTAAAGTCTTTTCTGATTCATCACGTTTCTCCTTTCCTGAAAGCTTCATAATCCTAGGTCGCCACGGAGACCATGTAAAGGCCCACTGACCTCAGGTGTTGCCGGGCAGATGAGGCAGAAGAATCCCGCCCTTTGACTGGCTCGTCGCTCGAGAATCTGATTGACTCCATGGAATCACAGCATCCCGACATTGTAGAAAGAGGCCATTCAGCCCATTAGGTCCTCCACACAGTCATCTCAGGCCGGAATTGAACCCGGGTCCGTGGCGCTGTGAGGCAGCAGTGCTCACCACTTTGCCGCCCCCGTCAGCCTTAGAAACATTCAATCACCCGGCCTCCCCCACCCTATGGGAAAGAGAGTTCCACAGGCTAACCACCCCCTGAGAGGAATAAAGAATCTCCTCACCTCCGTCTTAAAAGAGAGATGTTTTGGGCGGGATTCTCCAATAATGGAGCTGTGTCCCCACACCAGCGTAAAAACGCTGGCGAATCACTCTGGACTTTCCTTCAGAAAGTCTTGAGTGATTCTGCCATCTGCAGGGGGCTGGCAGGGCCCAGGAGTGCTTCTCGCAGCTCTGGCTGCGGATCCAGGGCCCCGCAGTTCCAGTCGGGAGTCCGCGCATGCGCACGGCGGCCGCGGACTGAGTCCGCATCCGTCACCGGCCATTCCCGACGGCCGATATGTGGTTAGAACCACGTCATCGGGAACTCAGCCAGTTTTCCTCGGAGAATCGCGGGAGGTGGGAATTCTGTCAATGGCCCCCTCGTCATGCCGCGTAGGTCACGCGTGAGAGACTCCCAAGCAATTCTCCAGGGACCGGAGAATCGCGGGAGCAGTGTCGGACCGGATTTCGGTGTAAACGTCCCTTCTCCGCCCCCACGCCCCACTGCTGGTTTTAATACAGTATTTATCTAAGACAATAAATACAAGCCTTTCTCACTGTGTGTACCTTCCTTACAAACGTTCAGCTAACAGCGCAACATCAATGAAACTCGTAATAAACATAAGAAGTAGAGATTGTTGGCATCTGCCTCCCCACCATCTGTGCCTCTCAGTCAGACAGCTGTTCCACATGCTCCATGTCCTCTATCTAATTTGATTATTGCCTAAAGTTTGGCTACCCCTCAATTGAAATGCCTCAATTTTAAAATCCTCATCCTCATTTGCAAACCCTCCATGGCCTCATTCCCTCCCTATCTCTGGAGCAGAGTCCTCGGATATTTCCACGACAGGGGTGGGGGGACAGGGGTTGGTGGGGTGGTGATAGATTATTGGGGGGTAGGCGGGATACAGATTTGAGGTTACGATCAGGTCAGCCATGGTTTTGTTAGATGGCGGGTTCAAGGGACCAAAAGGCCTACTGCTGCTCCTTGTTCATATTTTCAGAACTTCCTTCAACTCCGAGATTTTTGCGGCCCTCCAATTTTTGTCTTGCCACCATTGGCGGCTGAGCCTTCAGCCGTCATTAGCTCTAGAATTTCCCCTCACAACATCTTCACATCTCCACCTCTCTCTCTTCCTCACAGACTCCCCACAATTAGTCACCTTCCTTATTGTGCAATTCAGTGTTGATTTTAAACATTAAAAGGTGCTGTAGACATGTAAATTGTTCTTGTCAATAATCTGGATTGACGGCCAAATTGAAAGTTGAAACGAGTCTGCATTCCCCTAACTCCGTACAGCGACTGACAGGCCCTGGGCGGGATTCTCCATCAGCGTTTCACCCGCAGCGCACGCACACCTGGGCGGGATTCTTCATCAGCGCCCGCACACCTGGGCGGGGTTCTCCATCAGCGCACGCACACCTGGGCGGGATTCTCCATCAGCGTTTCACCTGCAGCGCACGCACACCTGGGCGGGATTCTCCATCAGCGTTTCACCCGCAGCGCACGCACACCTGGGCGGGATTCTTCATCAGCGCACGCACACCTGGGCGGGATTCTCCATCAGCGCACGCACACCTGGGCGGGATTCTCCATCAGCGTTTCACCTGCAGCGCACGCACACCTGGGCGGGATTCTCCATCAGCGTTTCACCCGCAGCGCACGCACACCTGGGCGGGATTCTTCATCAGCGCACGCACACCTGGGCGGGATTCTCCATCAGCGCACGCACACCTGGGCGGGATTCTCCATCAGCGTTTCACCCGCAGCGCACGCACACCTGGGCGGGATTCTCCATCAGCGCACGCACACCTGGGCGGGATTCTCCATCAGCGCACGCACACCTGGGCGGGATTCTCCATCAGCGCATGCACACCTGGGCGGGATTCTCCATCAGCGCACGCACACCTGGGCGGGATTTTCCATCAGCGTTTCACCCGCAGCGCACACACACCTGCGGATTTCCCGACAGTATGGGGGTGGCCACATTCGAAAACCCCATTGGCCGGCTGCCAGGATAGAGGATCCCGCTGCCAGTGGGGGCGGGCCGCACCAGAAAACGGGTGCAGCTAGGCAGAGTATCCCGCCTCCTATTTCAATATTATATTCCCAGTGAAACATTGAAAAGAATGAAGCCAATGATCATCACCATACACTCCATTCACTCACCATCAATTCCATTCCTCTCCCTCGCTGTTTCAAAGAGGTCTTCACTTACTCCCATTGCTTCATTCAACTCTAACCGTACAGCCTCCTGAAAGACGATTTGCCTGGATCCATGGCTCTATCTTCCCCCACATTGAGGACCTTGATTCCCTCTGGACAACCACAGCCTTAATAAAACAAAAGCCCCACTTATGTAGCACTTATGTCATGATTAAACAAAATATGACATTGAACCACGTAAAGAAATACTGGAGACAGGTAATGAAATCCTCGGTCAAAAAGGTTGATTTTAAGGAGCCTCTTAAAGAGAGAGAGAGGGAGAGCACAGGTCCAGAGAGAGAGAGAGAGAGAGAGAGCACAAGTCCAGAGAGAGAGAGAGAGAGAGAGAGAGAGCACAGGTCCAGAGAGAGAGAGAGAACATGTCCAGAGAGAGAGAGAGAGAGAGAGCACAGTTCCAGAGAGAGAGAGAGAGAGAGAGCACAGGTCCCGAGAGGGAGAGAGAGAGAGAGAGCACAGGTCCAGAGAGAGAGAGAGAGAGAGAGAGAGAGCACAGGTCCAGAGAGAGAGAGAGAGAGAGAGAGAGAGAGCACAGGTCCAGAGAGAGAGAGAGAGAGAGAGCACAGGTCCTGAGAGAGAGAGAGAGAGAGAGAGAGAGAGAGCACAGGTCCAGAGAGAGAGAGAGAGAGAGAGCACAGGTCCAGCGAGAGAGAGAAAGAGAGAGAGAGAGAGCACAGGTCCAGAGAGAGAGAGAGAGCACAGGTCCCGATAGAGAGTGAGAGAGAGAGCACAGGTCCAGAGAGGGAGAGAGAGAGAGAGAGAGAGAGCACAGGTCCAGAGAGAGAGCGAGAGAGAGAGAGAGAGCACAGGTCCCGAGAGAGAGAGCGAGAGAGCACAGGTCCAGAGAGAGAGAGAGAGAGAGAGAGCACAGGTCCAGAGAGGGAGAGAGAGAGAGAGAGAGCGCAGGTCCAGAGAGAGAGAGAGAGAGAGAGAGAGAGAGCGCACAGGTCCCGAGAGAGAGAGCGAGAGAGAAATGGAGCGGCTTAGGGAGGGAAAACCAGAGCTTAGGGCCCCAGGCAGCTGAGGGCGAGACCGCCAATGATTGGCCGGTTAAAATTGTAATAATAATCTTTATTGTCACAAGTAGGCTTACATTAACACTGCAATGAAGTTACTGTGAAAATCCCCTCGTCGCCACATTCCGGCGCCTGTTCGGGTACACAGAGGGAGAATTCAGAATGTCCAATTCACCTAACAGCACATCTTTCGGGACTTGTGGGAGGAAACCGGAGCACCCGGAGGAAACCCCCACGCGGAGAACGTGCAGACTCCGCACAGACAGTGACCCAGCCAGGAATTGAACCTGGCACCCTATCGCTGTGAAGCCACAGTGCTAACCACTGTACTACCCACATGTGGGGGGGTGCAAGGGGGATGGAATTAGCAGGTAACAACCCTAACTTCTCTTGTTCATTTATTGATATTCCTACATTTACGTGTCAGATTGTATGAAGTAAATCCGCACACAATGGTTCAGCCACTTAGACAAAGACCAGGAATGATCCCGTTCCAATCCCTGGCGAGCGAGCTGATCCCAGTGACATTAGGGGGGGGGGGGGGGTATATTGAATTGCCTTGCTTTTCCTGGACGCAAGAAGTTCTTTGATGTGAAGAGTCGCACATTACCGAGGAAAGAGTTAAATGTCCGCTGGCCCTTCCGTGCCAGCAGCAGCTGCCGGAACATCCAAAATGTTGGAAGGTTTACAGTCACCAGTGTCCTATCTGTGACCTCGCCGAACTATCACAGAATTAGGCAGAGTATACAGCACAGAAACAGCCCACTCAACAACTTGCATTTACATAGCACCTTCCCTGGTAATAAAACGTGGCTTCACTGGAACATTAGGAAGCAGAGTTGGACTCCCATGGCACACGAGGAGATTCTAGGGACAGGCGACCGGAGGTTTGCACAAAGAGGTAGGTGTTAAGGAGTGTCTTAAAGGGGGAAAGAGAGAGGTGGAGAGATTTTGAGGGTACAATCCCGGAGCTCAGGGTTTCAGCACAGCTGCCAATTGAGGAACTGTTAAAAATCGATGGGGTGCTCAAGAGGCCAAAGTTAGGTACCTCAGTGGGTTGTGGGGCTGAAAGAGGTTTTGGGGGGGGGGGGGGGGGGGGGTTGGGAGGAAGGGGGAAAATGAGGCCATGGTGGGGTTTGAAAACAGGGGTGAAAATTTCAAAAGGGAGGGGGGTTGCTTCACTGGCAACTTGACTCCAGTGTTCCTGCTCCGCCAATCCTTCCTCAATGAACTCAATCAGCAAAACCCTGTATTCCTTTCTCCTTAATGTGCTTATCCTGCAGGGGAGCCAGTGGCATAGTGCGATTGTCACTGGATTTGTAATTCAGGGACCCAGGGTAATGCACTGGGGACCTGGGTTCAAATCCCACCAGGGGAGGTGATGAAATCAATAAAAATCTGGGGCGAGATTCTCCGACCCCCCGGCGTGTCGGAGAATCGCCGGGGGCTGGCATGAATCCCGCCCCCGCCGGTTGCCGAATTCTCCACCACCGGATATTCGGCGGGGGCGGGAATCGCGCCCTGCCGTTTGGCGCCCCCCCCCCGCGATTCTCCGGCCCGGATGGGCCGAAGTCCCGCCGCTAAAATGCCTGTCCCGCCGGCGTAGATTAAACCACCTACCAAGGCGGCGCGGGCGGGCTCCGGGGTCCTGGGGGGGGGGGCGCAGGGCGATCTGGCCCCAGGGGGTGCCCCCATGGTGGCCTGGCCTGCGATCGGGGCCCACCGATCCGCGGGCGGGCCTGTGCCGTGGGGGCACTCATGGTGGAGACCGTGGCGAAGGCGGAAGAGACTCACTGCGCATGCGCGGGAATGCCGTCAGCGGCCGTTAACGCTCCCGCCAGCTGGCGCGGAAATTACATCTCCGGGCGGTGCATGCGCGGGAGCGTTAACGGCCGCTGACGGCATTCCCGCGCATGCACCACCCGGAGATGTAATTTCCGCGCCAGCTGGCGGGGCACCAAAGGCCTTTTCCGCCAGCTGGCGGGGCGGAAATTCGTCCGGCGCCGGCCTAGCCCCTTAAGGTTGGGGCTTGGCCCCCAAAGTTGCGGAGCAGTCGGATGCCCGACTGATTTGCGCCGTTTTGGGCGCCAGTCGGCGGACATCGCGCCGATACCGGAGAACTTTGCCCCTGCAATTGAAAAGGTCCAATGATAACCTTGTTATCTCTTCTCATAAAAACCTATCTGGTTCACTAACGTCCTTTAGTGAAGGAAGTCTTTACCTGGTCTGGCCTACATGTGATCCACAGCAATGCCCTATGAAACGTCCTAGCAAACCACTCAGTTCAAGGGCATTTAGGGATGGTCAATAAATGCTGGGCCAGACAGCGACACCCCCATCCCCTGAATGAATAAACAGAAAATCAAGCTGCCTCTTAAATTTAAATCCACGGCATTTTCTGAAATTCCCAATTGAAATCGATGGTATTTTTCAACAGGTGGAAACAGTCTTTCAGTGTTTACTCTTCAAAAATAAACCTTTCATAATTTTAAACACTCCCTCTTGCACGTTCACCCCTCAGTACTCTCTGTACAAGGGATTAGGGCCCCAGTCTGTTCATCTCTTCCTGACAGCCCTGTAATTCTAGTATCATCTTTGTCAATCTTTATTGCACCCTCTCTAGATTCTAGATATCACAGTTCTCCAAGTGTGGTCTAACCAAGTTTCTCATCCAGCGACCAGGCGATATATCTGGTAACCAGCATCAAAGACATTTATAGTAAGCTCACATACTTGGCTGCTCTCGACTGGAAGAAATTCAATTCCATATTTCCCTGGCTTCCGTTTCAATAATCAGCCAGCTCAGGTCAGCTTTCAGTTGCGAGGGGGTTTAATAACAGCCCTTGGCCGCGTTGGAATTTCTAAAGGATGTGAAGACATTCTCTCTTCACCCTGTTTACCGCCGTAGTGACTCATTGCCAATATTATTGAGCTGCCAATATTATTGGGCTGGACTTTCTTCCCGTGCAAGGAAAAAGAATTGCGATTCATGCAGTGTGAATCGTAGAATCGAACAGCCATTAAGAGGGCCATTTGTCCCATCATGCTGCGTTCGATTCTGTGAAGGAGCTACCGAATTAGTCCCATTTCCTCCTGCTCCATCTCCATAGCCCTGGAAAATGTTCCTTTTCAAGAATGTATCCAATTCCCTTTTGCTTCCACCCACCTTTCAGGCAGAAAATACCAATCTCTGGTATATGGTGGGCAGCACAGTGGGTTAGAACCTGGGTTCAATTCCCGGCTTGGGTGACTGTGCGGAGACTGCACATTCTCCCCGTGTCTGCGTGGGTTTCCTCCCACAGTCCAAAGATGTGCAGGTTAGGTGGATTGGGCGTGATAAACTCAAATCTTTTCCAACAAATATCTGGGCCAATATTCCCGTTCAGTCCTAACTCTTACTACTGTTAGCTCTGTTGCTTCACAGCGCCAGGGTCCCGATTCGATTCCCAGCTTGGGTCACTGTCTGTGCGGAGTCTGCACGTTCTCCCCGTGTCTGCGTGGGTTTCCTCCGGATGCTCCGGTTTCCTCCCACAAGTCCCGAAAGACGTGCTGTTGGGTGAAATGGACATTCTGAATTCTCCCTCTGTGTACCCGAACGGGCGCCGGAATGTGGCGACGAGGGACTTTTCACAGTAACTTCATTGCAGTGTTAATGTAAGCCTAGTTATGACAATGATTATTATTATAACTGGACCTTTATAAAGGTAATGACTCCTCAGTTGCCTTCGCGGCCAGTGAAGCACGTTTTGGAATAAAGACGCTGTTGTGATACACAGTCACGGCCAATTTACACAGCAAGGTGCCACGAGCAGCAATATGCCATGACCAACAATCTGGCGATGTTGATGCTGATTTATAAATATTGGCAGGACACTGGGGACAGTTACCCTCCTTCTCTTCGACACAGCCACCTGGGAGGGAAAGATAGGGCCTTGGTTTGATGTTTCATCTGGAAGAGGTGGCACCACTCACCCTGCAGTACTACCCCAATCCTGCCAACACACAAGTCTCTGCATTGACTCTAGAAGCTCTTCTGAACATCCTGAGATTGTGAAGGGCGCTACAGAAACGCAAGGCCTGTCTTCTTCACAAAATGAAGTCACTAAAACAGATGTATTTCTGGTCACTCAGTTGACAGAAGAGCCGATGATTTTCTGAACTGTCAGACTGGAGGCCAGTAGCTGTAGGCAGTATTCCCAGCGGCAATGAATATGGGAAAGGAAACCTATCTGCTGTGCATGGGACCGTTAACTTTGCTTCCTGTTTATTAGGAATCGAAACCTGGCCTTCGGCACCTACCTGAAGATGAGGGAACAGTTTTGCCAGTCAAATGGGAAATATGTCACAGCAATTGGACAGGCGCTACGATATATTGCAGGCGGCAGCCAAAAGATACTGCCCATGTTGGAGACAAGAACGTTAGCATAATAAGCGATTTCAAACTGGCCGTCAACACTACAGAGAGAGAGAGAAAGTAAACTTAACACTCAATGTTACTAAATGTTACATCATACATATAGTAGCACATGTTATTAGTGAGCAGGGTACACACAGGGTAATGGTGAGCTGGGACTGTGTTACACTCAGGATAATAGTGAGCATATGAATGTGGTTTGCGGGACATTCTTATGTTTTGGTCCTGTCCAAAGCTGGAGGATTACTGGAAGGAGGGTTTTAGGGTAATCTCTAACGTGGTGCACGTGAAACTGGACCCGGGCCCTCGGGAGGCCATATTCGGGGTGTCGGACCAGCCGGGGTTGGAAACGGGCGCGGAGACAGATGTTGTAACATTTGGCTGGTTGAGCACCCGAAGGCAGATCCTGTTAGGGTGGAGACCAACCTCGCCACCCTGTGCCCTGGCGTGGCGGGGGACCTGCTGGAATTCTTGACTCTTGAGAAGGTCAAATTTGAACTGAGGGGAAGGATGGAGGGGTTCAACAATTCATGGGCGTTATTCATTATGTACTTTCGAGAATTGGATTGCATCGAACATTGGGGAGGTGGGGGGGGCTGTGTGTGTTAATGGTGACTGTGGGTGATTCCTGATTCCTTTTTGTCATTTGTTTATGTTACCATGCGGGCTAATGTTTGGGGTTTGGTGGGAGGATGGGATCGGGTTGTTATTGATATGGGGATCGGCATTGCATTTGTTACTGATTATTGTTTATTGTTGGGTGTAAATTTGGGAGAAAATGTAAAAAAGGAGAATGAAAAATATTTTTTTAGGAATTATGAGCTGGGAGTATGTTACACTCAGGATAATAGTGAGCTGGGACTGTGTTACACTCAGGATAATAGTGAGCTGGGAGTGTGTTACACTCAGGATAATAGTGAGCTGGGAGCGTGTTACACTCAGGATAATAGTGAGCTGGGACTGTGTTACACTCAGGATAATAGTGAGCTTGGACTACATTATACTCTGGAGATCAGTGAGCTGAGAGTGTGTTACACTCAGGATAATAGTGAACTGGGACTATGTTAGACTCAGGATAATAGTGAGCTGGGAGTGTGTTAGACTCAGGATAATAGTGAGCTGGGAGTGTGTTACTCAGGGTAATGGTGAGCTTGGATTGTATTATACTCGGGATAATAGTGAGCTGGAAGTGTGTTATACTCAGGATAATAGTGAGCTGGGAGTGTGTTATGCTCCGGATAATAGTGAGCTGGGAGTGTATTACACTCAGGGTAACAGTGAACTGGGAGTGTGTTACCTTCAGGATAATAGTGAGCTGGGAGTGTGTTACACTCTGGATAATAGAGCTGGGACTGTGTTGTATTCAGGGCACTAGTGAGCTCGGAGTGTCTTACACTCAGGGTAATAGTCAGCTGGGACTGTGTTACACTCAGGATAATAGTGAGCTGGGAGTGTGTTACACTCAGGATAATAGTTAGCTGGGACTGTGTTACACTTGAGATAATCTTGAGCTGGGGTGTGTCACTCTCGGGTAATAATGAGCTGGGACTGTGTTACTCTCGGGTAATAGTGAGCTGGGACTGTGTTACACTCAGGGAAATAGTGAGCTGAGACAGTGTTACACTTAGGGTCACAGTGAGCTGGGACTGGGTTACACTCAGGATAATTGTGATCTGGGAGTGTTTTACATTCAGGGTAATAGTGAGCTGGGACTGTGTTACACTCAGGGTAATAGTGAGCGGGAATGTGTTATACTCAGGGCAATTGTGAGCTGGGACTGTGTTACACTCGGGATAATAGTTAGCTGGGAGTGTGTTACCCTCAGAGTAATAGTTACTGGGACTGTGTTATATTCAGGGTAACAGTGAGCTGGGAGTGTGTTAAGCCCAGGATAATAGTGAGTTTGGTGTGTGTTACACTCAGGGTAATAGTGAGCTTGGAGCATGTTACACTCGGGGTAATAGTGAGCTGGGACTGTGTTACACTCAGGGTAATAGTGAGCTTGGACTTTGTTACACTCTGGATAATAGTGAGTTGGGAGTGTGTTATACTCAGGGTAATTGTGAGCTGGGTGTTTGTTACCCTCAGGGTTGTAGTGAGCTGAAACCGTGTTGCACTCAGTTTATTAGTGAGCTGGAACTGTGTTATACTCAGGATAATAGTAAGCTGGGGGTGTAACACTCAGGGTAATAGTGAGTTGGCTATATGTTACACTAAGAGTAATGGTGAGCTGGATGCATTTCAGGCTAATAGTGAGCAGGGAGATGACTGTAGAGTGGAAGCACAGAATTAAGATACTCGCTTGTTCTCGAGGACAATCTCAGGTAGCCACACCATAGAGGATGGGATTCTGACCAAGTCAACGCCAGCATAATCAGACGTGTTCCACGATAAGCGATAATCGGACCATTGCTGTTAAAAATAGGAGATACAGAGCAATATTTATCCTACTTCCCTGCTCCAATACTTCAAAGCTGCCAAGTAAATGAGGAACGAGAGTTCATTGTCTGCCGTTATTGCATCATCAAAATCATTTCACTTTTGAGTTACTCCAACATTAGTCTTGTTACTCCAAAGTTAACATAACAGGAACAGTCAGCGGATTCTACTGCCTTACTACCACAGAGCTGGCCAATACTTACGATTTCAATCCATACATTTGTTGCAAGTGTCTCTTCCTTTTCATTCTGTTTAAGAGTTAAAAAATAGATGTCACTGTGCATGTTAGCTTACGTTTTGGCAAGATACTTTAATGTCAGGCGATTTGCACATTTGGAAACTGAGAACATTGAGTCATGTTTTCTTAATAGTGTCGTGGTCCTCATGTATCATCTTTACACTGACACTAGATTCCAACACATTATATTGCTTTGTATTCTAGTATTCATTGAAAGGGGTAAAATGGCTGGATTGAATTGTTACGAACGCTCCACCCCTCCAGCCTGCTCCCCCATTCAATAAGATCATGGGCTGGTCAGATAGTAAACTCAAATCTGCATCCTGCCTCCCTCCGATAAAGGCAAGGTAGCACAGTGGTTAGCACTGTTGCTTCACAGCACCAGGGTACCAGGTTCGATGCCCAGCTTGGGTCACTGTCTGTGCGGAGTCAGCATGTTCTCCCCGTGTCTGCGTGGGTTTCCTCCGGGTGCTCCGATTTCCTCCCACAAGTCCCGAAAGACGTGCTTGTTGGGTGAATTGGACATTCTGAATTCTCCCTCCGTGTACCCGAACAGGCGCTGGAGTGTGGCGACGAGGGGATTTTCACAAGAACTTCATTGCAGTGTTAATGTAAGCCTAGTTGTGACACTAATAAAGATTATTATTCTAAACAGTGACCCTTTTAGGTTCTTGCACAAAAGGAAACACCCTCTCCATGTCCACCCAGGATCTTATAGTTGTTGTGACTGAGCCAATCACAATGGATGGGTTGAGTGAGTTGACTGTATATAGACGTCTCAAGTGGCCTCCTGGTGATGACGCAATCTAAGCAGTCTCAAAATTCATTCACACACACACACAAAAAAAAAATTGGTAACGTTGACACGTTAATGCAGTTGTAAAGTGTTTCCTTACCAATGAGATGAGATTGGTTAGTGTAAGTTTCAGCGTCACATCAATAATATCGCCGTAGAACTTGGCCGGAAGGATTCTCTTATCATAGTTGGCCATCAACGTATTCAAAAGCTTTTCTTCTACATTGGACCTCACTGCAGATGAATTGGAGATGAACTTATTTCAGATTTCCAGCATGTTTTTATTGATATTTTCCTGGGGTGTGGATATCGTCGCAAGGCCACCATTTGCTTCCCATCCCTATTTGCTCTTGAACAGAGGGGCTTGTGTCGAATTTCACATTGCTGTGTGGGTCTGGAGTCACATGTAGGCCAGACCGGGTGAGGATGGCAGATTTCCTTCCCTAAAGGGCATTAGGGAAGCAGATGGGCTTTTACAATTGTTCCACAGCAACCATTATTGAGACCAGCTTTTTTCTTTTAAATTCCCAATTAAGGGGCAATTTAGCCTGGCCAATCCACCTACCCTGCACATCTTTGGGTTGTGGGGGTGAGACCCACGCAGACACGGGGATAATGTGCAAACTCCACACGGACAATGACCCGGGGCCGGGATCAAACCTGGGTTCTCGGCCTGAGTCCAACAAAATTGCCACTACACCACCGTCTCCCCATATAAGAGGAGTATAAGCGACTGGTACATAGGGGATTAAGGTGGGACTGAGTACAATAGCATAAAGTTTTTGAAGGAATACATGACCCATATCTACAGTTCAGTGTAGTGCTAGACAGAGCTGTGTGTAGAGGCAAGCACGGAGAAAGCACTTAACTTGAGCTCTTTACTATATATTCGTATCTAGATCTTGTAGTTAATAAATACCTACTGTTGAAGCATCTAAGACAACAAAGATCTTATTAAGACCCACAGAACGATATCTAATACCTTAAATTATGGGAAAGTGAAGAAAAATTTAAGGAAGCATTCGGACCTGAAGAAAAGCTCGAAAAGCAAAGGCACAGAAGAAAATCACCAGAGGAAAGCTGCAAAGAAAGGCTTGGAAGCTGAAGGCAGAATTTAAAATTCCTCACTGGAGCCATAAGATCCCGTGGAAACTCATTTTCCAGCCCCAGAGAGTGCAGAGTCAGCAGACCTTACAAGGGTGAGCTAAAACTTCAAAATTTCTGGACACAGCATGTCCTGAGAAACTTTTAAATACTGCAACGGTCAGATGTTGCCGTTCAAAATCACAGTCTCAAAAACCCGATTCCTGGGCCTGTGCCTGAACACGTGGCACCCAAGCTTGCACCAAACAAAGAAAGGAAAAATAATTAATTCAAAATGTAATTGTGACTGAGTAAACCGCTTTTAACACCAAGAAAAAGTCAAGTTTGACACTTGCACGACCCTAGAACAAAGCACTAAAGCAGAGAAGTATTTCATCACTTGCTGCAGATAATCATTGTTTTAAAGTTTTTAAATGCTGAACACGAGCACCATTACTGTTGAAGTCCGCAAAACCAGCAAGCGCTGGAAAACCCTTTGTCCCGAAACATACGACGGAGGCATCTTGGATTTCAGAAACCTCTTCAAGCTGAGACTACAATTTAACATTTTTTAATCATGAATCAGAAATCCAATTTTCCAGAGCAATTTGGATTTATCAAAGGCCCAAATCAGTTGGGAACTTTGGAGAAAATTATTGCTTAGATAACGTGATTGCTTCAAGTCTGGATAAATAGACAGAAGCTAAACAAGTTAACACGCTGCTATATTTGGTCGGCTCAATCACTGATGACATAATTGCTAGACAAGGAATCAGTTTCAAAATCCGATGAAGCACTAAAATTATTTTGATATCTATTTTAACCTCACCATAGCTCACCATAGGCTGCCATTTCAGATATCACACTAAAGCTGTCCTTACACATGATATGTTCTTCGCTCCTTTCTAGGCCTGAGATGTACTGGGTTACGGTTGATAAGAATCGAAAGGAATCTGCTATGAAAGTAAATATTGTTCATGAATGTGCCATGAGTGAAATGAGTGACCACCGCCAAGTATGATCCCGAGATTACTGGATGGCAGGCGAAGAATAATAAACAGAGATTTTCCCTGTTCTTTAACCGTTTTCATGGTTTTTTTGACTGTCCCAGGATTCTGACTGAGAGCAGTTGGGAAGCTAAACTCACAACAACAACAACTTAAAGTTTAGATATAGCACCTTTAACCCAAGACATTTGCCAGGGGCATTAGCAAATTAACTCTGCAACTGAAATACATAACAAAATATTAGGACAGGTAGATAAAACCTTGTGGACAGGGGTAAACTTTCATCTTGAAAGAGGAGAGCGGGATGGAGATGTTTAGGGAGAGAATTCCAAAGTTTAGGGCCCCAGGCAGCTGAAGGCACGGCCGCCAATGGTGAAATGATGGGAATCGGGGGATGCTCAAGAGGCCGGAATCGGAGGAGCGCAAAGCTCAGTGGATGGGGGTGGAGGATGCAGGGATTGTAATGCTGGAGAAAGTTAGAGTGGCAAAATGCATTTCTTGTTATTAAGTGGCAGGTTTTAGCAACATGAGCAGTGGTGGGGGTGAAGTTGAAGGAGGTGCTGTTGACGTCTTTGCAAACTCAATCCTCCAGATCAGCAACCTGTGATTGGTATAGAGTCATAGAATTTACAGTGCAGAAGGAGGCCATTCGGCCCATCGAGTCTGCACCGGCCCTTGGAAAGAGCACCCTACTTAAGCCCACACCTCCACCCTATCCCCATAACCCAGTAACCCCATCTAACCTTTTTGGACATTAAGGGCAATTTAGCGTGGCCAACTCACTTAACAAGCACGTCTTACAGGACGTGAGGGAGGAAACCGGAGCACCCGGAGGAAACCCACGCAGACACGGAGAGAACGTGCAGACTCCGCACAGACAGTGACCCAAGCCGGGAATCGAACCTGGTACCCTGGAGCTGTGAAGCAACGGTGCTAACCACTGTGCTACCGTGATGCCCAAGGGAAACAGTGGAGTTTCCCTTGCAGGATGTGACATCAAAATTGTACCTTGAGTCAGGCCGATTATCAAACAAGGCGTCCAACATTTTCACTGTTGCGAAGAAGTGTGAGAAGCCTGAGGGGAAACACTGGGAAAGCTGGACTCTTCATGGGAGCTCTGCCAACGCCCTGGGGCCGTACGCATCTCTCAAACAACATCACAAAAATAAACCACTTATCTGGCAATTATCACATTGCTGCTTGCGCAAGCTTGCTGTGGACCAATTGGCTGCCAGCTCCTCCATGACGTCAGTGTCTCTGACTGAAAAGGAATTCATTGGCTGTTATGTTCTCTGGGACACCCTGTGGCCCAGACAGGTGCGTTCGAAATGGAAATCCTGTCGTCAATCTTGAACTTAGATGAGCTGAGAGGGGGAAGCTCATAGAGTAAATGTTTCGATAGACTAAATGCAAAATATTCCTGCGTGATAAACTTTAACAATAGGACATAAGAAGAATGGCTGAGGTGTTTGGGCCGATACCCATTGGCGTTTAGAAGAATGCGAGGTGATCTTATTGAAACAGATAAATGCTGAAGGGGTATTTTATTGTGGGGGTGGGGAGGGATCTGGAACTAGTAAACATAATTTAAGAATAAGAGGCCTCTTTTTTAAGGCTGAGATGCTGAGAATTATTTTCTGAGACGGGGTCATTAGTCTGTGGAATCCTCTTCCCCAAAGAGAAGTAGAGGCTGAGTCATTGTGTTTCGTCCAGGCTCAGTTAAACAGATTTTTGATTGACAAGGATGTCAATAGGCATAGGGGGGATTATGCGAGCTCAGTCATATCAGCCATGACCCTATTGAATGGTGGATTGGGTTTGAAGGGCCGAATGGCCTCCGGCTCCTAAGTTCTATGTTCCTAGGTCTGGACCTACAAGATACACTGCAGGAACCAGCCAAGCAAGGCCTCTTAGACAGTAGCTTCCAGACCCACAACCTCTACCATCTAGAAGGACAAGGGTAGCAGACAAATGGGGAACCCCCCCTCCCCAAGACACTCACCATCCTTGACTGGGAAATATATGGGCCATTCCTTCACTGTCGCTGGGGCTACATCCTTGAACTCCCTCCCTGACACACAGTGGGTGTACCTCCACCTCAGGGACTACAGCGGTTCAAGAAGGTCATCACCATCGGCAGCATGGTAGCGCAGTGGACAGCACTGCTGCCTCACGGCGCCAAGGTCCCTGGTTCGATCCCGGCTCTGGGTCACTGTCCGTGTGGAGTTTGCACATTCCCCCCCGTGTCTGCGTGGGCTTCGCCCCCACAACCCAAAGATGTGTAGGGTAGGTAGATTGGCCACGCTGCATTGTCCTGAGTGTCCAAAAAAGGTTAGGAGGAGTTATGGGGATAGGGTGAGTGAGGGCTTAAGTGGGTCGGTGCAGACTCGATGGGCCGAATGGCCTCCTTCTGCATTGTATGTTCTATGTCTGTGAGGGGCTGTTTAGCACAGGGCTAAATCGCTGGCTTTGAAAGCAGACCAAGGCAGGCCAGCAGCCCGGTTCAATTCCCGTACCAGCCTCCCCGAACAGGCGCCGGAATGTGGCGACTAGGGGCTTTTCACAGTAACTTAATTTGAAGCCTACTTGTGACAATAAGCGATTTTCATTTCATTTTCATTTCATTTCATGAGCAACAAATACTGGCTTAATCAGCGACGCTCACATCTCGTTAATGAATAACATAAAGAACTTCAGACTGGAGCAACGACTTAAGGGTCAGAGCCAGGAACAACTGTTGCCTCCAATGATCAACACATGGAACGGTAGAGCGGCATGGTGGAGCAGTTGTTAGCACATCTGCCTCACGGCGCTAAAGACCCAGATTCGATCCTGGCTCTGGGTCACTGTCCGTGTGGAGTTTGCACATTCTCCCCGTGTCTGCGTGGGTTTCACCCCCACAACCCAAAGATGTGCAGGGTAGGTGGATTGGTCACGCTAAATTGCCCCTTGACTGGTAAAAGAAAAGAATTGGGCACTCTAAATGTATTCTGAAAAACCCTGGGAACGGCAGCACGGTAGCACAGTGGTTAGCACAATTGCTTCACAGCTCCAGGGTCCCAGGTTCGATTCCAGCTTGGGTCACTGTCTGTGCGGAGTCTACACCTTCTCCCCGTGTGTGCGTGGGTTTCCTCCGGGTGCTCCGGTTTCCTCCCACAGTCCAAAGATGTGCGGGGTAGATGGATTGGCCATGATAAATTGCCCTTAGTGTCCAAAATTGCCCTTGGTGTTGGGTGGGGTTACTGGGTTATGGGGATAGGGTGGAGGTGTGGGTTTGGGTGTGGTGCTCTTTCCAAGAGCTGGTGCAGACTCGATGGGCCGAATGGCCTCCTTCTGCGCTATAAATTCTATGATCTATGATAATTAACCTGGGAGACATTTCTGGGTGTTTGGGGTGCAATGAGGAGACGGTTTGTTGAGAGACTTGAGCTGAGATTTGGCCTTCAGAAACTGCCTTAAATCTGTGATCTGATGTAAGGTGACACTCACTTGTTAATGCTTACAGGTCTATATTTGTTGAGTGTTCTTTGCAAGATTTAAATAGAGCTGAAGTATTACTGTAAGAATAGCCCTCCAATATTAACGTAAACAGGCCAATGCAAAATAGCTTGTCCCCCACAACAAAAGAGACTGAGTTCACAGAAAGAGGAAGACTCTGCGACCCCATTGTGCTGTTCATGCCAGGATCCATTAAGGGTCCTTCCCATCCCTCCCTCAGTAGATCTGAATGGCCATGTGTATTCCTTCTCCGGTTGTTCCTCCAACCTTCCTCTGGAGTTTCAGCACAGCTCCCGGGAAATCAAGGGAAAATGTCATCAAACGTGGCACGAGAAGGTGTGAAACAGCCAAGGAGATTCCGAAAGGAAGTTTCTAACCCGCCTCAGGCACCACATTTCGAGTTTGTATCAAAAGAAAACAGAATGGACAGCTTTTGCGCTAATTCTCGGCAGAGGCTGTTGCTTGAGATCTTGCTGCGCACGTTCCTGGAGCAACAGTGATCACTTCAGTGCGTCACTGAGAGAGGATTGTCAGACGGGCGTCTTTCAACTGAGGTTCTGTCTGTCTTCCTAGGTGGTGTCAAACACTTTGCCGCCATTATTTCGAGGATGGGTGGGGAGTATTGGGGGGGAAGCTTGGGGGGGGGGGGGGGATTTCTCCCCGATCTCCTGACCAACATTCATCCCTCAACCAACATCACAAAGGCAGAATATCTGGTTATTATCGCACTGCTGTTTCAGCGAGCCGGCTGTGCGCAAACTGGTTGCCATCTTTCCCACATCTCCACGGTGACGAGACTGCAAAGGGGACTTTGTTGGCTGAAAAACGGTTTGGGTCTTTCTGGGGCTGTCAAAGGGGCTGCAGCGACGCAACTCTCATTGACAATTGGCTGAGATCAGACCATTGAGTGGAGTGCAACGCTTGGCATGGGATCCGATCTGGATCCAGCAATGCAATTTCCCATTGGCCCTGGGCAGAGGCACAGACCAACACAGCCATTAACATTTACTTGGTGTAAATCTGCTGTTGACATGACAACTATAACACTGCAGCAATATCGTCGATAAACTGGCACGTCCCGTGGCCCAATCCCACTGTGATTGCTTCCAAAATCTTCCCACTTTGTGAGCCGCTTTTTAAAGAATATTTATCCCTCAGTCAACATTAGGAGGTGCGATAGTGCCCCCCCCCCCCCCCCCGCCCCCCCAAAGTTATAGCCCTTGTTGGAGGAACCAGAACGTCAGAGGGGAGCAGGTGATTTGTCTGCTTGAGGCAGAGGGAAGTCTAATCGGTATCACCTGAAAAACTACAGATTTATGTGGTCATTATCACATTTGTCTATGCGGGATCTTGCTGTGCACAAATTCAACCCCTACCGGTTGGCCAACTTGGGCTCGCTCGCGACAATTTAATCCCTGCTCTTTGCGCCCTTTGGGTTAAAACTGGGCTGGTTAAGCACAGTGGGCTAAGGCTTGTAATGCAGAACAAGACCAGCAGAGTGGGTTCAATTCCCGTACCAGCCTCCCCGAACAGGCGCCGGAATGTGGCGACTAGGGGCTTTTCACAGTAACGACTTGTGTGACAATAAGCGATTATTATTATTATTAAAACCTTTAAATGCAAGAATGATAAAAAACCCATCGCGGAAGCAACTCTCATTCCCAAACTCCGTGTTGCGAGTAAGAACATTTGAAGATAATTCACTTAAATCCTGCGGCTTCCCTTTCATTCCAACCGTTGGGTGATGAACCTTACCTCCCAGCAGCAAGCCGAAGGTGAGGAGAAGCGGCAGGGCCATGGTGGTCCGTCACTGCCCTTGGAGAGTGCGTTGCTGGGCTTGTGAGGAGAGGGCTATTTGTGATCTCTGCACAGTGCTGCCTTCCGCCTCCCTTTTGGCTGAAGCCCCAGCTGTTAGACGAATCTCAAAAGGTTTCTGCCAGCTGGCGGTTTAACCCTATCCACCCGTGGTAACTCTATCCAGCTGGGAAACAGCTGGTCTCCCCGGGAAAGCTGGGAAGAGTACAGTTTACCCTTTTCCTACTTCCCTGCAGTGACAGCGACACGAGTAGATCCGTTATCGGCAAAGCCCATTTCACCGCAATGAATATTAAAGGGGCTCCTGGAAGAGAGAGAACCCGGGGCTGAGGTACACCACACAGCAGAGCTCGACAGTAAGACTGTTCAAGAAATATTCCGTGTCCTGGGTTTTTTAAATCAAGGCGGATTGCACAAGAAGCCAGGAGTTTACAATAAACCTTTATCAAACACTGCTCCAGTCTCAGCTATCGGGCTGAATTTCCAAGCTCTACTGAGTTTGGGGGTGAAGGCAGATGTGAGCCGGAGATATTGGCTTGCCAATTACCCACCCCTGTTCCCTGCCCCACCCATATCTGCGGAGGATGTCTCGGGGCTGGCGGGGTACGCGCCTCTTCGAAGGCCCCCCCATTGAGGTGGGCAGCCAACTGGGATTTTTCCAACTAACAGCGGACAGGATTAAGGAGAGAGTTAATAGCGGCGTTCGTGATGTGCTCTGTACTCTTGGAAAGGATGACTTTGATGTGTCGTGCTCAACAAAGAACAGCAAGCTATGTCTATTAACAAAGCGAATTTATTAACATTACTTTTAATTAGATTTGAACGTCTTCCTCAAGTACAAAGGTTGCAAAATAAGCTATGCTATAACTTTATCCACAGAACTCTCAAATGCACCACTACTCTCTCTCATGTGTAAACACCTTCTCCCAGAATCAAGGGTGCCACGTGATCCTACGCAACTGCTCTTGAGCACCATCTGGTGGTTGGATGTATTTACATGAAATTGTTAACTCTTCAGCTCCCAGACAATATCCATATTGTTACTGTGTTCAATATGAAGTTTAGATAAGGAATAAACTTTCCACAGGCAAACCAAAGGCAATCATTCAAAATCATTGCCAAGGAAAAGCTGAGGGAAATAAGGGTTTTATTTTACATGGGGAGTTGTTGTGTACTCGCTGTCCAAAAGAGATTCAATAAAAAGAAATTTGATAAATACTTGTGGAGAGGAGAAGTCTGCAGGACAACAGGAACATGGACAGATTTACCACACCGGGGACGATGGAGAGAGGGAAAGTGTGCGGGAGTGGGACTAACTTGATTGCTCTTTAAGCAGGTAGAAATGATGGGCCGAATGGTCATCTCTGTACTGTCCAACACAGCAGGATCTCACAGGCAACATTTAGATAATGGCCCATTAATCTGTTTTTTCGTGATTTTGAATTGGGGATAGATTCTGGAAGACCTAAAGACATAGGAGGAGAAATCCTCATCTCTGTCTGAAATGGGTGACCACTCACTCTGAGATTCTGCCCTCTGGTCCCAGACTCTCCCACAAGGGGAAACAACCTCTCAGCATCGACCCTGTCAAACCCGATTGAGAATCCGATCTGTCTCAATAAGGCCGCCTCTCATTCTTCTCAACTCCCAATGAGGACAGGCCCAACCTACTCAACATCTCCTCAGAAGAAAATTCCTCCATTCCCATGATTAATGGGGAGAATGCCCCTGCTCTTCAACCAATATCCACACGATCTTTAATAATCAGCTGAGTGACAGATAGAGCCTCAGTTTAATTACGTATCTGATAGGCAGAACCTCTGACAGTGCGGCTCTCCCTCAGTACTGACCCTCTGACAGTGCAGCACTCCCTCAGTACTGACCCTCTGACAGTGCGGCACTCCCTCAGTATGACCCTCTGACAGTGCGGCACTCCCTCAGTACTGACCCTCTGACAGTGCAGCACTCCCTCAGTACTGACCCTCTGACAGTGCAGCACTCCCTCAGTACTGACCCTCTGGCAGGGCAGCACTACCTCAGTACTGACCCTCTGGCAGGGCAGCACTCCCTCAGTACTGACCCTCTGACACTGCGGCACTCCCTCAGTACTGACCCTCTGGCAGGGCAGCACTCCCTCAGTACTGACCCTCTGACAGTGCGGCACTCCCTCAGTACTGACCCTCTGGCAGTGCGGCACTCCCTCAGTACTGACACTCTGACAGTGTGGCACTCCCTCAGTACTGACCCTCTGACAATGCAGCTCTCCCTCAGTACTGACCCTTTGATAGTGTGGCGCTCCCTCAGTACTGACCCTCTGACAGTGCAGCACTCCCTCAGTACTGACCCTCTGACAGTGCGGCACTCCTTCAGTACTGATGCTCTGACAGTGTGGCACTCCCTCAGTACTGACCCTCTGACATTACGGCACTCCCTCAGTACTGACCCTGCAACAGTGCGGCACTCCCTCAGTACTGACCCTCTGACAGTGCGACACTCCCTCAGTACTGACCCTCTGACAGTGCGGCACTCCCTCAGTACTGACCCTCTGACAGTGCGGCACTCCCCCAGTACTGACCCTCTGACAGTGCAGCACTCCCTCAGTACTGACCCTCTGACAGTGCGGCACTCCCTCAGTACTGACCCTCTGACAGTGCGGCACTCCCACAGTACTGACCCTCTGACAGTGCGGCACTCCCTCAGTACTGACCCTCTGACAGTGCGGCACTCCCTCAGTACTGACCCTCTGACAGTGCGGCACTCCCTCAGTACTGACCCTCTGACAGTGCGGCACTCCCTCAGTACTGACCCTCTGACAGTGCGACACTCCCTCAGTACTGACCCTCTGACAGTGCGGCACTCCCTCAGTACTGACCCTCTGACAGTGCGGCACTCCTTCAGTACTGATGCTCTGACAGTGTGGCACTCCCTCAGTACTGACCCTCTGACATTACGGCACTCCCTCAGTACTGACCCTGCAACAGTGCGGCACTCCCTCAGTACTGACCCTCTGACAGTGCGACACTCCCTCAGTACTGACCCTCTAACAGTGCGGCACTCCCTCAGTACTGACCCTCTGACAGTGCGGCAGTCCCTCAGCACTGACCCTCTGACAGTGCGGCACTCCCTCAGTACTGACCCTCTGACAGTGCGGCACTCCC
Organism: Scyliorhinus torazame; assembly: GCF_047496885.1. NCBI lineage: Eukaryota > Metazoa > Chordata > Chondrichthyes > Carcharhiniformes > Scyliorhinidae > Scyliorhinus > Scyliorhinus torazame. The sequence continues at coordinate 9,613,244 of NC_092737.1, forward strand.
CCAGTACTGACCCTCTGACAGTGCAGCACTCCCTCAGTACTGACCCTCTGACAGTGCGGCACTCCCTCAGTACTAACCCTCTGACAGTGCGGCACTCCCTCAGTACTGACCCTCTGACAGTGCGGCACTCCCTCAGTACTGACCCTATGACAGTGCGGCACTCCCTCAGTACTGACCCTCTGACAGTGCGGCACTCCCTCAGTACTGACCCTCTGACAGTGCGGCACTCCCTCAGTACTGACCCTCTGACAGTGCGGCACTCCCTCAGTACTGACCCTCTGACAGTGCGGCACTCCCTCAGTACTGACCCTCTGACAGTGCGGCACTCCCTCAGTACTGACCCTCTGACAGTGCGGAACTCCCTCAGTACTGACCCTCTGACAGTGCGGCACTTCCTCAGTACTGACCCTCTGACAGTGCGGCACTCCCTCAGTACTGACCCACTGACAGTGCGGCACTCCCTCAGTACTGACTCTCTGACAGTACGGCACTCCCTCAGTACTGACCCTCTGACAGTGCAGCACTCCCCCAGTACTGACCCTCTGACAGTGCGGCACTCCCTCAGTACTGACCCTCTGACAGTGCAGCACTCCCTCAGTACGGACCCTCTGACAGTGCGGCACTTCCTCAGTACTGACCCTCTGACAGTGCGGCACTCCCTCAGTACTGACCCACTGACAGTGCGGCACTCCCTCAGTACTGACTCTCTGACAGTACGGCACTCCCTCAGTACTGACCCTCTGACAGTGCAGCACTCCCCCAGTACTGACCCTCTGACTGTGTGGCACTCCCTCAGTATTGACCCTCTGACAGTGAGGCACTCCCTCAGTACTGACCCTCTGACAGCGCGGCACTCCCTCAGTACTGACCCTCTGACAGTGCGGCACTCCCTCAGTACTGACCCTCTGACAGTGCGGCACTCACTCAGCACTGACCCTCTGACAGTGCGGCACTCACTCAGCACTGACCCTCTGACAGTGCGGCACTCCCTCAGTACTGACCCTCTGACAGTGCGGCACTCCCTCAGTACTGACCCTCTGACAGTACGGCACTCCCTCAGTACTGACCCTCTGACAGTGCAGCACTCCCTCAGTACTGACCCTCTGACAGTGCGGCACTCCCTCAGTACTGACCCTCTGACAGTGCGGCACTCCCTCAGTACTGACTCTCTGACAGTGCAGCACTCCCTCAGTACTGACCCTCTGACAGTGCGGCACTCCCTCAGTACTGACCCTCTGACAGTGCAGCACTCCCTCAGTACTGACCCTCTGACAGTGCGGCACTCCCTCAGTACTGACCCTCTGACAGTGCGGCACTCCCTCAGTACTGACCCTCTGACAGTGCGGCACTCCCTCAGTACTGACCCTCTGACAGTGCGGCACTCCCTCAGTACTGACCCTCTGACAGTGCGGCACTCCCTCAGTACTGACCCTCTGACAGTGCAGCACTCCCTCAGTACTGACCCTCTGACAGTGCAGCACTCCCTCAGTACTGACCCTCTGACAGTGCAGCACTCCCTCAGTACTGACCCTCTGACAGTGCGGCACTCCCTCAGTACTGACCCTCTGACAGTGCAGCACCCCCTCAGTACTGACCCTCTGACAGTGCGGCACTCCCTCAGTACTGACCCTCTGACAGTGCGGCACTCCCTCAGTACTGACCCTCTGACAGTGCGGCACTCCCTCAGTACTGACCCTCTGACAGTGCGGCACTCCCTCAGTACTGACCCTCTGACAGTGCGGCACTCCCTCAGTACTGACCCTCTGACAGTGCAGCACTCCCTCAGTACTGACCCTCTGACAGTGCGACACTCCCTCAGTACTGACCCTCTGACAGAGCGGCACTCCCTCAGTACTGACCCTCTGGTCAGACCCCCTTGGTAGGGCAACAGGAGTGTCAGCTGGATCTTGCCCTCACGTTTGTGGAGTGGAACTTGAAGAGACAACTACTGACCCAGTGGAGACAGAGTTACCCTCAGAGCTACTGTTATCGGACTCAGTCGTTTAGATTCGAAGGGGCCACCTGTGCGGTGCCAGCTGGGACAATAACTGGTGGTTGGCTTCTGTAGTTGGGACGGTTATTCACCGCAGTGAAGCTGGTCAGTAGACTGTGTGTAAGCACCGATGAGTACAAAGATTGGATTTGTCTCAGATTGTCAAATAGTCTGCCAACTTTCATTGTCGAGGCTCACCATGCAAAGATTTGAGAATTAGTATTCTGCCATTTCCCCAGGGAAGAATCAGCTCACTCCGTGGTTCCCAGTCTATGGGTCATGACCACAATACCGGTCGTAGAAACCTGGGGCGTCATTCTCCGACCCCCCGCCGGGTTGGAGAATGGCCGTAGGCCGCCGTGAATCCCGCCCCCGCCGAAGTCTCCGCTTCCGGAGATTGGGCGGGGGCGGGAATCAGGCCGCGCCGGTTGGCGGGACCCCCCGCTGGATTCTCCGGCCCGGATGGGCCGAAGTCCCGCCCAGAAATTGCCTGTCCCGCCGGCGTAAATCAAACCTGGTATTTACCGGCGGCGTGGGCGGGCTCCGGGGTCCTGGGGGGAGGGCGCGGGGCGATCTGACCCCGGGGGGTGCCCCCACGCTGGCCTGGCCCGCGATCGGGGCCCACCGATCCGCGGGCGGGCCTGTGCCGTGGGGGCACTCTTTCCCTTCCGCCTCCGCTACGGCCGCCACCATGGCGGAGGCGGAAGAGACTCTCCCCACTGCGCATGCGCGGGAAACTGACAGCGGCCGCTGACGCTCCCGCGCATGCGCCGGGAAACTGACGCACCCGCGCATGCGCCGCATTTCCGCGCCAGCTGGCGGGGCAACAAACGCCATTTCCGCCAGCTGGCGGGGCGGAAATCCCTCCGCCGTCGGCCTAGCCCCTCAATGTTGGGGTTAGGCCGCCAAAGATGTGGAGCATTCCGCACCTTTGGGCCGGCGCGATGCCCGTCTGATTGGTGCCGTGTTTGGCGCCAGTCGGCGGACATCGCGCCGTTGGGGGAGAATTTCGCCCCTGAAGTGGATCACAGGCATCCTGTCATGTGAGAGTACCTTTAAGAAATGGGTGTTTATAAATGAGTTTGTATATAAATATCTGTAGTGAGAGTACCTTTAAGAAATGGGTGTTTACTATTGCAGTGATGTCAGAGAATGGGTGGAGCTGGGCTGTCTGTCAGCTTTTTACTTTCGTTTTTGAGCAGGCTGCAGGGTGTGTTTTAGTTTTGTTTTCAGTGTTGGAGCTGAAGCCAGACAGAGCAGGTGTACTGCTGTTCTCTCTGCCATCAAAAGACTATCTCTTGGTCATTTGGTGAATTCAGAATTATAAATGTTTTCAGTAGTGACTTTAACCTGATGTGCTTCTGATAAAGGTTTTGTTTTTCAGTCGAATGGATGTTAAAAAGGAAAGCTTAAAGGATTACTTAGTGTTGTATTCTATGGGGGTTGTATTTGAATTAATGGTTGCTAAGATGTTCACTGTATGTTTTAAAAAGGTTAACTTGAGTTCATAGAATAAACATTGTTTTGCTTTAAAAAATACTTTTCCATTTCTGCTGTCCCACACCTGTAGAGTGGGCCGTGTGCTCCCCATACCACAATCTAGTAAAAGTTGTGGGTCAGGTGAACTCCATGATACACTTTGGGGTTCTCTAAACCCTGGCCCATAACAATCCCCTCCACCTACAATATGCACATCCTACGATGTGGTGTCCAGTCTGCTCTTGCTCAGCTCAGCTCGGCTCTCTCTCTCTCTTTGGGCCTTGGCTTCTGCCTGTGGCCTCTATGCTGAGTGTCAAGGTCCGACTCCAACCATGAACACATCGGCAGTGCCTCCACTGCTGAACTGCTGTCTGTCTGAGCCCAACTCTGTCAATATGGCCCTGTGGGATGGCCTGGCCCCCAGTATCAGTCACCTAAAGATCCTCAACTTGCACAAAACACTGCTGGCTGGCCAAGGTCCGTCAGCTGGGGTGGTAATGGAATGGTATTTAAAATAATAGATTTTTAAAATCCAGCTGTTCGTACTTTTTGATGTATTGTTTATATGTTGATTGATTTTTTTTTTTTATAAATAATATTTTATTGAAAATTTTTGGTCAACCAACACAGTACACCGTGCATCCTTTACACAACAGGTCCCCCCCCCCCCCCAGGTCCTGGGCCGCTGCTGCTGCCTTCTTTGTTCTCCCCCATCTATCTTTCCGCAAGATATTCGACGAACGGTTGCCACCGCCTAGTAAACCCTTGAGCCGACCCCCTCAGGACGAACTTAATCCGCTCTAACTTTATGAACCCCGCCATATCATTTATCCAGGTCTCCACCCCCGGGGGCTTGGCTTCTTTCCACATTAGCAATATTCTGCGCCGGGCTACTAGGGACGCAAAGGCCAAAACATCGGCCTCTTTCGCCTCCTGCACTCCCGGCTCTTGTGCAACCCCAAATATAGCCAACCCCCAGCTTGGTTCGACCCGGACTCCTACTACTTTCGAAAGCACCTTTGTCACCCCCATCCAAAACCCCTGTAGTATATGTTGATTGATAATGTGTGAACTTGAATAATTATATACTGAACTTTTGCGTATTGCTTTATTGGTGTTTCGTCTTGAGGTCAGACCAATCTTCAAAGGGTAAAATAGGGTCCCAGTGGAAAATAGTTTGCAAAGCGCGTAACTAACTTGATGGCATTTTCCATGCAAGAGGACCATCTTGTGGCCATGGTGGGATACTGCAGCGTCAAAACTTCGAAGACCTTGCTGGATTCTGTGGCCATGTCCACAGGATCCGGGAAAGTCGGCACCGCCCCCACCCAGATTTCCTGTCTGGTGGGGGGGCCAGCAGCCCCGCAGGGTAAGCCCCCGGTTTCACCTTCGGATACGTCCGGAGAATGGCCGGGTCCGCGCAGGCGCACGGCGGCGGCCATGGGGTGCAACATGGCACCGGCTGCGCGTCGACACGGCCTGCCAAAAACCTTCCCGCTGCGACCAGCCTCGCCACCCCCAGACCACACGCCCCCAGCCTCTGCCCACGCCCCCCTCCTACCAGAAGAACAGCTCCCCCCCCCCCCTCCTACGCTGGACTCAGTCCGCAGCCGACACGCAAGGTCCCTGAACGGTGTGAACACATATGTGCAACGCCATCGGAGACTGGGCCCATCGGGGCAGAGCATCGGGGGGAGGGCCTCAGGTGAGCAAAACTGCGCCGCCCCCGGTTCCGGCGTAAACGGCGATTTTCCGGCTGATTGCCAAACGTGACTCCCGCCCCTTTTACATTCCTAGCTAGCTTCTCTCACACTCTAATTTCTTTCTCCTGGTTAAGCTTTTAGTCATTCTCTGCCGTTCTTTATATTCTGATCAATCAACTTCACCTTTGCGCAATTATATGTTTCTTCCTTAAGTTTGATGCGTTCCTTAACTTCTTTAGTTAACCATGGATGATGGTCTTTAATACTCAATATTATTATTTTTTTTGCATAATTCACCATTTATTCTGCCACTTTCAAAGATTCATGTACACACCCCACCAGGCCTCTCTGTTCCTGCCCCCTCTTTAACATTGTACTGTTTAGAGGGATGGGGTGTGTCCCTCTGTCGGGTGAATGCTACACCATCCTCCGCAAGGTTGAGTTTGATTCAGCTCAAAGTGGTGTTATGGACCAGGGCGAGTCGATTTTTTGAGGGGGTCGAGGGTAAATGTGGGCGGTGCTCGGGAGGGCATGCTCATCACATGGACATGTTCTGGTCCTGTCCCAAGCTAGTGGGTTCTTGGGTGTCTTTCTTCAGCACCATATCGCCAATCTTGAAGGTTGACTTAAAACCCGGTCCGTTAGTAACTACATTTGGGCCGGCCGGATTTGAGGACAGAGTGGGGGGAAATGGGGGGGGGGGGTGGGGGTGGATACGTTGGCATTTGCATCACTGCTGGCCCGGTGACGGGCATTGTTGAGCTGGAGGCTGGAAACGCCACTCAGTACCTGCACGTTCTCCCCGTGTAATTTGGACGTTCTGAATTCTCCCTCAGTGTACCTTAACTGTGCATAAATTGGCTGATATTATGGGTGGAATTTACCATGCAAACCGTTGCGGTGACTTGCCATTGGACGGCGGCGGGATCTTCTCGGCCTGCCACTGTCAACGGGGATTTTTGTTGAATGCACTTCTCACCCCCATGAAACCTGGGTTGGGGGCGCGGCATCCGGGGGACCAGAATGGCCAGAACGTTTCAGCCCATGCCAACAAGTCAACAATTGCTCCACTAAAAATATAATCCTTTAGTTATGAGTCTCTTTGGAATGTCCTGAGGATGTGAAAAATGCTATCATAGAATCATACAGTGCAGAAGGAGGCCATTTGGCCCATCGAGTCTGCGCTGGCTATATAAAGATAAACCCCTTGAACGGGGTTTACTGCCCATCCCCAACTTGTGGCATATTTTACGGCATAAATCCACCACTGGCCGGTGATGAGATCTTCCGGTTCTGCCGATGTCCACGGGGTTTGCATGCCCCCCCCCACCCTCCGCCGTCGGGCAACATGTCGCGAGGAGCTGCCATCGGCGGGACTGGAAATTCCCGCTGATGGGGAAGGACCAGATAGTTTCAGCCTTTACATCAGCTGTCATCTTCCAGAGGGTTTTTTTTTTTACACCTCAAAGGATGGGACCTCATAACCATGTTAAGACAGCATTGTTGTAATGATCTGCCAAAGGCCTGGTCCTCTTGTTCATTTCCCTTGTCTCGTGGTCCGCTGCTTTCTTCTTCAGTAGCTCGTTCTACCTCTCCCGTCATCACCATCAAAAACTCACCTATTCAGCCACTGGCCATAACTCATAACCCTGAACATGGGACCCTTACCCGGGCCTGGGGTAACGTGCAACATGACCACCACGGAAGTCTACCCTAGCCAGACAGCATTGTAAGGAATGTCGATTCTTAGTGATGTGACTGGAAACTCATTTCAAGCTGTACAGCAGCACTGTGCACATGGGATATAAACATATTACTCCTGTAACCACGTGAGGTATAAGGTGCAAAGTCACACAGGATCTGTGGTCTATTTGTGAACTGACCTGATTTTTCTCATGTGATTACTATTTAGGTGTTGACAGCTAATATCCCAGATAGATAATACATTATACCCTCAGCTCATGTTTCCTCAATTAGAGAATAATCCAGGAAGAGGAAAAAAAATAAATTGAAAGTGAGGATCTATGAAATTGAAAGTGGGTGCCCCTATGCCCTAGGGGGGCAAAGGTTTAAGGTGCGAGGGGTAAGGTTTAAAGGAGGTGTACAAGACAAGTTTTTTACACAGAGGGTGGTGGGAGCCTGGAACTCGCTCGGGGGAGGTAATGGAAGCAGATACGATTGTGACGTTTACGGGGCATCTTGACAAATACATGAATAGGGTGGGAATGGAGTGATATGGTTCCCGGAAGGGTAGGGGGTTTTAATTCAGAGGGGCAGCATGGTCGGTGTAGGCTTGGAGGGCCGAAGGGCCTGTTCCTGTGCTGCAATTTTCTTTGTTCTTTGTACCCGAACAGGCGCCAGAATGTGGCGACAAGGGGACTTTCACAGTAACTTCATTCCAGTGTTGATGTAAGCCTACTTGTGACAATAAAGATTATTATTATTTCCACAGTGTGGCTGAGTGATTTAATGGAATTCCTGTACCTCGAGAAGATTAAGTTTGCAGTAAGGGGTCGATCGGTTGTCTATTGTAGATGCTGGACGATTATTTTGGACTTTAAAGAGCTGGTCACTGTTAGTTTTTAGTTGGGGAGGGGGATTTATTGTTTTTTTGTTTGGAGTTATATTTCTGCTATTAGAGTTCATGTTACTGCTGTTGTTTATAATTTTTGATGCGTGTGTTATTGTGGTGTTATGTTACAAATGTTTGATATAAATGTTAAAATTTCAATAAAAATATTTTCCAAATAAATGGTACTGTTTAGTTCACATTAAACAACATTCGACACTGAGACACATCAGGATGTGGCCATAAGCTTGGATAAAAAGCCCCCCTGGAGAAGGAAAGCAAGGTGGCGAGGTTTCGGGCAAATTCAAAAGCTCTGGGACAAGGCAGCTGAGGGCAGGACTGTCAGTGATAGGGCGATGAAAAGCAGGGGTGCACAAGAGGTCAGAGTAGATGGAAACACGGTAGCACAGTGGTTAGTACTATTGCTTCACAGCTCCAGGGTCCCAGGTTCGATTCCCGGCTTGGGTCACTGACTGTGCGGAGTCTGCACGTTCTCCCCGTGTCTGCGTGGGTTTCCTCCGGGTGCTCCGGTTGCCTCCCACAAGTCCCGAAAGACGTGCTGCTAGGTGAATTGGACATTCTGAATTCTCCCTCTGTGTACCCGAACAGGCGCTGGAATGTGGCGACTAGGGGTTTTTCACAGTAACTTCATTGCAGTGTTAATGTAAGCCTACTTGGGACAATAATAAAGATTATAACAGAGACCTTAAGGGCTGTAGGGTTTTTGGAGGTAGAGAGAGGAAGATCGTGGAGATATTTAATAATAATAATAATCACTTATTGTCACAAATAGGCTTCAATGAAATTGCTGTGTAAATCCCCTAGTCGCCACATTCCGGCGCCCGTTCGGGGAGGCTGGTACGGGTATTTGAGCGTGAAGGTGGAAATTGTAAAAGTGAGATGCTGCCAGACTGGGAGCCATTGCAGAGGGGCAAATGGGGCTTGTTACGAGTTAGGATAGAGGTAGCAGAGATTTGGGTGAACTGAAGTTTATGGAGGGCGGAAGCTGGGAAACCAGGTGGCAGACTAATGGAATGATCAAGCATAGAGGTGACAAAAGAATGGAGTGTCTCTCTGTTGCTACCAGGTTTGAAGTTACAACAGTGAGCACAGTTCAAGAGTACTTTGTTGGCTGTAAATTCCTTTGGAGTGTCCTGAGATCATGCGAGGTACCACACAAACACAACTTCCTTATGTGGCTAAATACTCTCTCCAATCTCCCGAAAATAATATAAACCACACGCTAACTCTCCACAGCCTGTCCTCTATAAACAGTAACACCCTGCTCTACATATATCACACATAAGCAATGTATTGTATCTTTTCATTTATTGTAGGGTTACAGTCACTAACAGGAGAACATCATCAAAAACATATTATCAGACAATAACAGGTCTACGGCAACATGGTCTTTACAATATATCTTGTGTACATCTCTTACGAACGACCCAAAACTGAGCTGTGAATCAAGGCCACTTCCAACCTTTTCTACGAGTGACCACTTGGTTTAACGAAGGTAATCTGGGATTAAGACAGAACAGCGCCGTAACCTGCTTGTGAATTCCGCTTTCGCAACAGCACTTGACCCTGGGGAGTTCAGTGCATGAGAGTAAAACTCGGCCTTTCTATTCAACCGCTTTATCCCCCCGACTTTGCAGCCTTCTTGATCTGTGGGGGGTAATTTTAACAAGAAAAAAGGAATATTTATTGTGAAATGAATGTGCTGGAAACCTGCGATGACACCAGGAAACGCTGTAAAATGCTCAGCAGCTCAGGCAGCCGATGAGAGGAGAGAGGGGGAGAGAAAGCAAGGAGAGCGAGAGGGAGAGAGAGGCAGTTAACATTTCAGACTACTGCAGGGAGAAGATTCCTTTTCTTTTATTTACAAATTTAGAAATGAAATGAAATGAAAATCGCTTATTGTCACAAGTAGGCTTCAAATGAAGCTACTGTGAAAAGCCCCTAGTCGCCACATTCCGGCGCCTGTTCGGGGAGGCTGATACCGTGCTGCTGGCCTGCCTTGGCCTGCTTTAAAAGCCAGCTATTTAGCCCAGTGCTAATTCTTTTTTTCCCCAATTAAGGGGCAATTTAGCGTGGCCAATCCACCTACCCGGCACATGTTTGAGTTGTGGGGGTGAGACCCACGCAAACACGGGGAAAGTGTGCAAACTCCACATGGACAGTGACCCGGGGCCGGGATCGAACCTGGGACCTCAGCGCCGTGAGACTGCTTTTCTGCAGCATCTGCCATGATCTCAAGTCTGACAGTCAATTAAATACCTTTTTTGAGGGGTACTCGCTGTCGTAACGCCGAAACCACAACTGTCAACTTGTACACAGCAAGATTCCATAAACAACATCCTGATAATGACCAGATAAACTGTTCCAGTGACGGTGGTTGAGGGAGAGAGTTTTGCCCCCAGGACAAGGCAAGGACTGTCCCCTGCTGCTTTTTGGAAAAATGGCAGGGTAATCTTTTACATCCACCTGAGGGGGCAGAATGCAGCCTCGGTTTAAGTTCTTGTTGAAAAAGGTGGCACCTCCGACACGGCAGCACTCCCTCCGTATCAGCTTGGATTGCGGGATCAGGTATCCACAGTGACGCTCGAACCCACAACATTCGGACACAGAGGTAAGCAGGGCAGCTACTGAGCGAACAATGTGATTAGTTAACAGCTTTTAAATACCTAGAGAGCCCGGGAAAGGCTTGGAGGTGGTGCAAGAAAATAATGTTTTAAAGGGCTGAAGATTTAGGATCTCACACTGACTGCTCCGACACGTCACTCAGCCTTTGCCATGTACTCTCCTCATCTCTGTCTTAAATGGTCTACCCCATATCCTCAGACTGTGACCCCTGGTTCTGGACACCCCCACCATCAGGAACATCCTTCCTGCATCGACCCTGTCTAGTCCTGTTAGAATTTTATAGGTTTCTATGAGATCCCCCCTCATTCTTCTGAACTCCAGCGAATACAATCCTATCCGACTCAATCTCTCCTCGTACATCAGTCCCGCCATCCCAGTAATCAGCCTGGTAAACCTCCGCTGGACTCCCTCTAGAGCAAGAACATCCTTCCTCAGAGAAGGAGACCAAAACTGAACACAATATTCCAGGTGTGGCCTCACCAAGGCCCTGTATAATTGCAGCGACACATCCCTGCTCCTGCACTCGAATCCTCTCGAAAAGAAGGCCAACATACCATTTGCCTTCTTTACCACCTGCTGTACCTGCATGCTTATCTTCAATGACTGGTGTACAGGACACCCGGGTCTCGTTGCACACTCCCCTCTCCTAACTTATGGCCATTCAGGTAATAATCTGCCTTACTGCTTTTTTCTACCGAAATGGATAACCTCACATTTATCCACATTAAACTGCATCTGCCATGCACTTGCCCACTCACTCAACTTATCCAAATCACACTGAAGGATCTCACCAACTACCTTCTTCACTGATGCCCCTTCAGGGAAGGAAATTTACCGTCCTTACCCATCTGGCCTACATGTGACTCCAGACCCACAGCAATGTTAACTGCCTCCGAGATGGCCGAGCGAGACACTCGGTTCAAGGGCAATTAGGAATGGGCCACAAATGCTGGCCCACAACCGCAACGCGAACGTCCCTGTGAAAGAATATTTTCAGGGTTCATGCGCTTGTGATTGAACATTCTCATGTTAGTCCACTCCAAAGAATTCCGAAATCCAGAACGACTTGGCCTCAAGTATTCTGGACTGGACTGGAGAGGTTTTAGTGTATTATAGAGAGGGAGAAGATTTGGAGATAGTTAATCTAGGGGGAACCTAGGTGAACACACCCGGGCGAAAGGTTTAGAAGGTTCCGCTGAAAGGGTGCGATGAAGAGGGATAGGGAGGGGGCTCGTGTGAAGGATGAACACCAGCGCGGAGTAGTTGGGCCGAATGGCCTATTTCCGTGCTATAATTCTCCGGTAATCTTTCTTTAACTTACTCAAAAATCAGTGTTATGCACCCAATGAACATTGAGCCTGCCGACAGTCCGACAATCAGATAAATGGACTCATTCAGGTCTAACCTGTCTATTGGAAACAAAAATGAAATGTTACAATCTTACAGCCCCATCGTGCTGGTGAAAGTTCTTTGAAAGAGCCCCACTCTGCCCCTCGACCTCCCCAACAACCCTGGGTGCCTTGGTCAATATGATCCCAGTGATGAGTATTGGGGCTATCTGACTATGAGGGGCTTGTAGCGTTGGGCAGTCAGATTGCACATGGTTACCTCAGAGGTACTGGTCCTCTTTGCTGCCCTTTGCCCACCTTCCTCCCTCCTATCCCACTGCCTTCCTGCCCCGCCTTGCCACACTCAGATCTGCAATTCCAATCTAAGTCTTGATCTCGGTTGGGGAGGGGGTGGCGGGAGTTGTTTTCCATGAGGAGAGTGGGGGAGGGGATGTAGCATCAGCTGACCTGTCAGGCACAACTGTCCAGAGCTGGCTCGCAGGCTAAAAGGTGAGTTCAGGTTTTCTTTTGGGTCAGCGGTTTGCTCTTCTCGGTCTTGAGCCACCTAAGACTTTACTCAAATGAGCCCCCATACCCCCATACCCTCCCACCCTCACCCCAGTCCCTCACCCCAGTGCCAGAAAACCCAGGCCTATGTCATCCGCCCAGGTGTCTGGGGAATGGTGTTGCCTAGCCAGGTGGTTGCCGGGGGGGGGGGGGGAAATAGTGGTGAAGGGGAGGGGTCGTCGCGGTTACTCACTTGGCCAGCAAGTCTTCATGTTCCAGCAGTTCAGCTCCACCTCCTGACACACACTGCAGTTTATAACGGTTGTTGAGACCCCTGAAGAGACGCGGAGCGCAGCACAAGATCAAAAACAACCAGGAACCCAGGAGGACATTCGACTGACCAGTTGTCAGACACCACTCCCCCCCACCCCACCCCCCACCGCCAAATCCCCCCACCCCCACCCCATCCACACTGGTCGCCCAGGCAAAGGGAGGTTCAGCAGGTTCAGGAGGCATCTGTGAAGGGGGATTAACCCGTCAGGGGTTAACCGGGAGGGGACATTTTGAATCCCGACAGGGTGTCTACGTCCCACCTGCTTTTGTCCTCCATTTGAAACCAATGTCAGTTGGGCCTTGGGATGAGGGGTGCTGGAGGTCCGGGGCCTCCCCCCCCTCATCCCCGTCCCAGCAAGTGCATGGTGATGGGGAAGAGAGGGGCCGAGTGGTCTTTGGCCCCTCCTCCTGGTTTACCCGCCTCCTGGTTCAATCAAGGTGAGAGAAGAATCTCACAGCACAGCCAGAGTCCATTCAGCCCATTGTGGAGCTGTACTGGCCCTTTGAAAGAGCAATCCAAATAATTCCATTCCCTTCCTGCTCAATGTCCATGAACCCACTTTTCAAGGCCCTGCCCTGTGCATTTTCTTTTGCTCAAACGGGAAGTCGAGGAAATTTTAAACAAAAATGCTAACACAAGGGGGCTTTCGTTTTCACTCCATAAACGGATAAAAATCCCAATAAAGGTGCTCCAAATAAAGCACGGATTAAAGTTCTAAGATGTGCTGTTCTGGTGGATTTGCCATGCTAAATTTCCCTTTAGTATGCAAAGATCAGGTGGGGTTATGGAGAACGGAGCGGGGGGGGGGGGGGGGGTTAGGCCGAGGTAGAGTGCTCTTTCAGAGTGTCGGTGTAGATTTGATGGGCCGAATGGCCCTCTTCTGCACTGTCGGGATTCTATGAGGATTCTATGAAGCCTCGGGATCTTCCTGACTTAAGAGGATGATGCGACTTTGATGCCATCGGGAAATCCACATGGTACTGGGAGGGGAGGGCGACGACGCCAATTCTAACTCAATGAGCAAGAATCCCGCGGGACAAGGTACCACACGGGGTTTTATACCCCTGCCCAATATTACTCTCTGCTGACTCCCGAGTAAACTCATTTCCCCTGCACACATTGAATTTTCCACTGAATTTAATTTGACCCCCCCAACCTCCAGGCTGTCCGTTCCACTTCATATCTGATAGGCTAACACCCGCCAGTTTTCGAGGTTCTACTCACTGCATTTGGGAGCACACATGGCTGCAGAAACAAAACAAAGAAAACTCTGATCAGTGACAACAGCCTGCATTTATATAGCACCTTTAATGTCATGAACTGGGCCAAGGCGCTTGACAAGGGCGTTATCAGAATGGAATTTGAAGCCGCGTCACATGGGGGATGTTGGGTCAGGCGACGCAGAGGGCAGAGGGTCGCAGGCGACGCAGAAAAGCCTCATTTCAGACAGCCCCAGAAACCGCACAATGGCGCAACCGACCTCCCAATGCTGGGTTAGCATTCCAGCTGCTTAGTTTGCATTTGATGGGGGCACCTCCATCCCATTTCACCCCAATGAAGGGATGGATGGGGATATTTAACACTGGTTGCTGCCACATTCTTACCTCCAAAGGTAAAAAAAAAATAACACGGCAACAAGTTTCCCTCTCAGCGACTCTTGTCCAGTGGGTGTGGCTCACGTGAGGCTTGGGCTAGGACCTGTGTTCAGGATTATGATAATCATTTTAAAAACAGATATTAATAGCAAAGTCTTCTCACCCTCTTGGGTCAACTTTGGAAGCTTCACCCCATACAGCCAGTTCCAAAAGACGGGCAAGTCTGTCAGGGTCTGGTTGATCTCTGTGGAGACAGTGGCACATTGCAGAGGTTGTGACAGTCCTTCTCTAGACTAGCATCTGTGGTGTAATATAAAGGTAGAATAATCATAACTACCTATAACTCGCAGAACTCGATGCACCTTTTCTGCGATCATTTCGACCGACACTTCATCTGGCCAAGGAGACAAAGAGTAACAGACGTGAATGCGAAGCCTTTCGTTGATAACATGCTTTGTCCTGTCAGGTGAGAGTACCTTTAAGAAATGGGTGTTTATAAATGGGTGTGTATATAAATATCTGTAGTGAGAGTACCTTTAAGAAATGGGTGTTTACTACTGCAGTGATGTCAGAGAGTGGGTGGAGCTGGGCTGTCTGTCAGCTTTTTACTTTCATTTTTGAGCAGGCTGCAGAGTGTGTTTTAGTTTCGTTTTCAGTGTTGGAGCTGAAGCCAGACAGAGCAGGTGTACTGTTGATCTCTCTGCCATGAAAAGACTATCTCTTGATCATTTGGTGAATTCAGAATTATAAATGTTCTCTGTTGTGAATGTAAACCTGATGTGCTTCTGTTGAAAGGTGTCTCTTCTGTCTTGTGGATGTTGTTTGGGAAATTATTAAGGATTACTTAGTGTTGTATTCTTTGGGGGTTGTATTTGAATTGATGGTTGCTAAGATGTTCACTGTATGTTTTAAAAAGGTTAACTCGAGTTCATAGAATAAACATTGTTTTGCTTTTAAAAATACTTTTCCATCTCTGCTGTCCCACACCTGTAGAGTGGGCCGTGTGCTCCCCTTCCACAATCTAGTAAAAGTTGTGGGTCAGGGGAACTCCATGATACACTTTGGGGTTCTCTAAACCCTGGCCCATAACAGTCCAAACATAGATTCCAAGGACAAATCTTTTCCCATTGTATAATTTTTCTAAACCAAATATGGGATGTGGGCGTTGCGAAACAAGACCAGCATTTGTTGCCCATTCCATCACATGTAGGCCAGAGCAGGTCAGGATGGCAGATTGCCTCCCCTGAAGGAAATTCGTGAACCAGATGAGTCTTGACAACAATCCAGTGGTTTCACGGTCACGATTACCGAGACTAGCTTTCAATTCCAGATTTTTCTATTTATTGAATTGAATTTCCACCAGATGCTATTTAAGCCGGTCCTCCGGCGGATTAGCCACGCCCTGTGGGTAGCTAGTGCCAGTGGCACCACCGCTAGGCTAATACCGTCTCTCCTCAAATCCCAATGAATGGCTTCTTTTCCCTATCATTACAGACTAAAAACCTGCCTTCTCCCTCGCATTGAATTCCAGTAAACCAAATCCCTTCTCCTTCAATCCCATTGGATGCAACGCACTCCCTCCCATTGCACAGAATCCCAATGGATGAAAACTATTTCCTTTTCATTGCCATTCTACAGAATTCCTGATCCATGTTCTGGAATGTCAACAGTGTGACAAAAGATGGTTTATTTTTAATATTTTTGGTGTCTATTTTGTTATTCTTAATTTATTTTTAAAAAAATTTAGTGTACCCAATTTTCCAATTTAAGGGGCAATGTAGCGTGGCCAATCCACCTAGCCTGCACATCTTTGGGTTGTGTGGGCGAAACCCACGCAAACACGGGGAGAATGTGCAAACTCCACACGGACAGTGACCCGGGGAAGGGATCGAACCTGGGACCTATAGCTGTAATGCTTGCCCACCTAGCCTGCACATCTTTAGGCCACGACAGATGGTGAAATTTGCATCCAATTGAAATTTGCAATTAAAAATCTAATGATGACCATGAGACCATTGCTGGTTGTCACAAAAATCCATCTGGTTCACTAATATCCTTTAGGGAAGGAAATCTGCCTTCCGGACCTGGACTGGCCTGGATGTGACTCCCAAATCCATGGCAATGTACTTTGAAATGCACTCTGTTCAAGGGCAATTTGGGACGGGCAATATATGTTGGCCCAGCCAGCAACACCCACGTCCCATGAATGAATAGAAAAAAAAGGTAAATAGGCTAGGTTTAGAGATTTGCATTCGGAGATACCTAGTGATTTGTTGCTTACAGCTGTTAAATTGCAACAGGATGTAAACAGGCTTTTACAGCTAGAAATCCTTCATCGGTAAGCAAAGAAAGGTTATTCAATTTTATTTGACCCCAAAATGGGGGAACAAAACATATTTTTATTTTTGGGAAAGTTAAGTTCAAATAGGTGCCAAGGACAATGAAATTGAAGACGAAAGAGAAAAAGGATATTCAAGGGGAGTTCCATAGAATTCCTACAATGCAGAAGGCCATTGAGTCTGCACCAACCCTCTGAAAGAGCACCCTACCTAGACCCACTGGCCTGCCCTATCCTTGTAACCCCACCTAACCTGCACATCCTTGGTCTGAGAGGAAACTGGAGCACCCGGAGGAAACCCACACAGACACGGGAAGAGCGTGCAAACTCCACACAGAGTTTCCCTAAGACGGAGTCGAATTTGAGTTCCTGCTGCAGTGCTAACCGCTGTGTCGCCCCGATGTTGAGCTGTGTCAGGTGGCGGCTATGTGAGACCTCTTGGTGTACCGCTCTGTGTTGGAAAAAGAGCTCTGAAGATGCAAGGTTAGAAGCAGCCATTCCAGCAATGTGTATTTCAGAAAGCAAGATTTTGTTTTTGAAGTGTCATGTAAGACTACCTTTAAGAAATGGGTGTTTATAAATGGGTGTGTATATAAATATCTGTAGTGAGAATACCTTTAAGAAATGTGAGTTTATTACTGCAGTGATGTCAGAGAGTGGGTGGAGCTGGGCTGTCTGTCAGCTTTTTACTTTCATTTTAGGCTGTTTACTGCAGGGTGTGTTTTAGTTTCGTTTTCAGAGCTGGATAGCCGCAGTCACAGCCAGAAGGTGTATTAGAGTCTCTCTCTGTAACCTAAAGACTGT
Organism: Scyliorhinus torazame; assembly: GCF_047496885.1. NCBI lineage: Eukaryota > Metazoa > Chordata > Chondrichthyes > Carcharhiniformes > Scyliorhinidae > Scyliorhinus > Scyliorhinus torazame. The sequence continues at coordinate 9,630,540 of NC_092737.1, forward strand.
AAATCGATCCTGGTGATTTAAAACTAATAACATAGTGACTTTAACCTGATGTGCTTCTGGTAAAAGGTGTTTAGGTCTTATGGATGTTAAAAGGAAAGCTTAAAGGATTACTTAGTGTTGTATTCGTTGGGGGTTGTATTTGAATTAATGGTTGCTAAGATGTTCACTGTATGTTTTAAAAAGGTTGACTTGAGTTCATAGATTAAACATTGTTTTGCTTTAAAAAAGTACTTTTCCATTTCTGCTGTCCCACACCTGTAGAGTGGGCCGTGTGCTCCCCATACCACAATCTAGTAAAAGTTGTGGGTCAGGTGAACTCCATGATACACTTTGGGGTTCTCTCAACCCTGGCCCATAACAGAGGTTTCTTGAATTTCCACTGCAAAGTGGAAGTGAGCTTAGCAAATCCTGTGATAATACCTTTCCTACAACAACAGCGAGTTTGCCTTGTGGTTATATTACTGGAATTTTGTACTGAAACATCTATAAGGGTGATTTGTCTAGAGGGCGTTTACCTGCTTGTCTAACCAAATGAGGCACTTTTGAGGAATATTTTGTGAAGTTAATTTTAACTGCAAATTAAATCTTGTGTGATTAAGATTTCTTTTTGTTGACAAGTGTTTAAATTTAATGCTTAAAATCCCCAAAATGTCACTCAAATTTGTGCCTTCTAAATCCGGTTGTTGACTTTTTTCTCCTTGTCTGAATACAAAAAAAAGGTTGTGATCCGTGGGCCAAGTTTCCCTTTGAGATTTGGTTTGTGCAGCAATTAACATCTGCTGGATCATAACAATAGAAGCAAATCCTTTCCCTACCTTCCCGTTGTATTCAAACAGAACAAGTCTACATGGCTGATTGCCCAGCGACCTTACCAAGAGAATGGGAAGTGGTGATTCTAAGAAATATACATGGGTAACAAAGGAGGGGATTGGATTGGATTGGATTTTATTGTCACGTGTACCGAGGTACAGTGAAAAGGACTTTTCTGCGAGCAGCTCAACAGATCATTAAGTATATGGGAAGAAAAGGGAATAAAAGAAAATACATAAGAACCAACATCGGATGAAGCATACAGGGTGTAGTGTTAATGAGGTCAGTCCATAAGAGGGTCATTTAGGACTCTGGTAACAGCGGGGAAGAAGCTGTTTTGGAGTCTGTTCGTGCGTGTTCTCAGACTTCTGTATCTCCTGCCCGATGGAAGAAGTTGGAAGAGTGAGTAAGCCGGGTGGGAGGGGTCTTTGATTCTGCTGCCCGCTTTCCCCAGACATCGGGAGGTGTAGATGGAGTCAATGGATGGGAAACAGGTTTGTGTGATGGACTGGGCGGTGTTCACGACTCTCTGAAGTTTCTTGCGGTCCTGGGCCGAGCAGTTGCCATACCAGGCTCTGATGCAGCCCGATAGGATGCTTTCTATAGTGCATCTGTAAAAGTTGGTAAGGGTTAATGTGGACATGCCGAATTTCCTTAGTTTTCTGAGGAAGTATAGGCGCTGTTGTGCTTTCTTGGTGGTAGCGTCAACGTGGGTGGACCAGGAAAGATTTTTGGAGATGTGCACCCCTAGGAATTTGAAACTGCTCACCATCTCCACCTCGTGGGGAGAAACAGGAAGGAAAATGTTTTAATTGAGAGGGATAAACAGTGTTAAAGTTTCAAACCTGATTATGTTGGTGTGTACAGACTCGGGAAAACGTTCAAAGGAGAATTGGGTATGAACCTGACGGAGAAAATAAATTGGAGAAAAATGCAGAGGGGTGGTGAGGGGAGTGGAACTAACTGGATTAGTATTCAAAAGTGCTGGCAAAGACTCGATGACCCAAATGGACTCCTTCCATGCTGCACTGTTCCATGATTTTATTCTATAATAGGTAACCTCACCAATTAGAAATTTGTTCAATTCTGCGTCTGTGTACGTGGTGCAGTTTGTAGTCTCAGTCAGTTCCTTGTACTTCGTGCACAGCCTCTCAAATCTATCCTTTATTGTTTTATGTGGAAAAGCACAGAACATGCAGCCTTCGGCCTTCAGGACGAGACCCAGCCAGAGGCCAGTGACCATCGCCGTGCTGGCTGTCTTCCTCATTATCGGCCTAGTGATGGACGGTCGAAGATTGAGGCAGCAAGCTGGTTTAACTGCTCCGTTTAAACAGTTGTCTGTGTTTGAATTAAACCAGTTAACTTGAAGTTTACCGGGAGCGTGGTAGTGTTCCATTTCTTATGCTGTCATAAAGGTTGCCAATGAGCCAATCATGTAGTGATTCCAAATCTCTCAGCTTTCTCGTGACTCCATACAGGCATTTAGAATTGCCACTTCCATCACAACTGTGGGCATGGGATGAGTTGTCCTGTGAATCCAATCAGGTTGATTGATCTGAAACTTAGTCAGAATAGAGTCCCTGTTTTAGATCCTAAATTGAACTTTACCAAGGCTTTAGCAAATATTTGAGACTTGGACAACTGCTGCTAAGTTGTATCTTAGCATTACAGGAAAACTGCCTAATGTTCTGTGCCTTGTGATAGCGGATCCCTACAATATTTTGTTCTGGTAACAGAATGGAAATTGGTTCATAGAAACCCTGCAGTGCATAAGGAGGCCACTCGGCCCATCAATTCTGCACCAAGCCTCTGGAAGAGCACCCAGCCTTGGCCCACTCCCCCATAATCCCGTAGCCCCATCTAACTAAGGGGTAATTTAGCACGGCCAATCCACCTAACCTGCACATTTTTGGACTGTGGGAGGAAACCGGAGCACCTGGAGGAAACCGCGCAGGCACGGGGAGAACTTCACAGTCACCCAAGGCCAGAATATAACCCGGGTCCCTGGCGCTGTGAGGCAGCAGTGCTAAACACTGTGCCACCATTGCCAAACTAAAAAACATTTGCAGTATCCTTCCCAACCATGGGGCAGCCCAGAACATTTCACAAAGTACTTTTGAAACGTAGCCACTAATGTAGGAAACACGGGCAGCCAATTTGTGCACAAGAAGCTCCCACAAACAACATGCTAAATGGTCAGATCATGTCTTTTCAGTGATCACGGGATTTTCTCTGGCTGTTCACACTGGCGAGATCTCACACTCCTGCTGATACCGCACCCCACCCATGGGTTTTGCGGCAGCAAAGGGGGTGTTCAACGGAAAACCCCGTTGACAAGGGCGGGACCAGAAAACCGGTCACTGGTGAGATGCCCCCGCTGCAGAATGCGGTAGGGGGGGGGGGGGGGAAGATCCTGCCTGTTGAGGGATAAACATTGGTCCAGAATGGTAGGGAGACGTGCCCCACTCTTCTTGGAATAGTGTAGTGGGATCTTTTACATCTGGCTGGAGGGGGAGGAAGACGGGAGTCTCAATTTCACATCTGAATCAGAAGACAATGGGCGGGACTACCCTCTCCACTCCGCGGTGTGTCATGCAGAGGCAGGGGGCGGCTCGCCAGTTGCTGCCGGTGGCAGTGCCTGGCCCCGCCAATGTGAACTGGGTATCCAGTGACACCACCAGCCGGACTGTAAGATACCACTCGGGGGAACGACCAGAGAAATCCCTCCCAACACCTCTGACACTGTCGCACTCCCTCAGTACTGCACCGAGTGAGTGTCGACCTAGATAAAGGGGTAAAATGTATGGAGTGGGCCAGGAACACAGGACTTTCTCACCCAAGGGGCCAAAGAGAAGGATGTTCCTCAGTGAACCTCAATGGGCTCAGGTCCTTTGTCCATTTGGCCAACCTGGGTCCCTTGTGACGTCATCGCGTCGTCGCCCCCCCCCCCCAGTGGGCCGGCGTGCGACGCAATGACGGCGGCCGCACCTGTCATCCTGCACCAAGATGGCGGCGGGCGGCTGCGCTTTCCGGGCGATGTTTCCCGACTCGCCCGCCGGCTTCGGGCCCGCTGGCTTCGGGCCGGTCGGCTGGTCGCCGGTGTGCCGGGCCGAGGTGTTGGTGCTGTCGGTGGAGAGGTACCCGCGGGACCCGGACAGCGGCGGCGGCCTGCTGGCGGCCCCGGGCGGCGGGGACGGCCACCTCTACGACCTGGGCCTGTCGGAGGGTCACTGCCGCCTGCGGGCCGTCCTGCACCCGGCCCTCAACCCGCTGGTGTGCAATAACCGGCTGCGCAGCGGTTGCCAGCTGAGCGGCGTCCGCCTCGGCCTCGAGTACGACGAGAGGCGGCTGGGTGGCGGCGGGAAGGTGTTCGTCCTGCTGGAGGCCCAGGTGGTTGCCCGGGGCGACGGCGCCGCGCCCCCTGCCGCCGGCAAGCTCAAGTTGAAGCGGCTGCAGGTGGGCGGGGAGGAGCCTGCGCAGGCGCCCGAGCTGCCACTCAGAGCCAGGAGGAGCTACTACCTGCCCCTCTGGGACAGTGCCAACTACTATGGGGCCACCTGGCATGAACAGCCCCCTGGGCACCCTGCCCGGCGACTTGAAGGTGAAGCGGCACTGCCTTGAGGCTTCCTTTCCGGGGCCTTCCAACATTTCGAGCCAAGTCACTAATAACCGTCGCCACCCGCGTCCACCCCCATCCACCGAGCCCTCCCCCACCCACCCACTGAGCCGATCCCCCCCACCCACCAAGATGCCACCCCCCACCGAGCTGCCCCCCCCCCCCTACTGAGCCCCCCCTCACCGAGCTGCCCCCCCCCCCCCCCACTGAGCCCCCCCTCCCTGGGTTCCTGCAGATGACAAATGTCGGCCTTCATTGTGAGAGGTTTCGAGTGGATGCAGGGATGTGTCGCTGCAATTATACAGGGCCTTGGTGAGGCCACACCTGGAGTATTGTGGGCAGTTTTGGCCTCCTCTGAGGAAGGATGTTGTTGCTCTCGAGGGAGTGCAGCGAAAGTTTACCAGACTGATTCCAGGGATGGCGGGACTGTCATATGAGGAGAGATTGACTAGGTTGGGATTGTTCTCGCTGGAGTTTAGAAGAATGAGGGGGGATGTCATAGAGACTTATAAAATTCTGACAGGACTAGACAGGGTAGACGCAGGGAAGATGTTCCCCATGGTGGGTGTGTCCAGAACCAGGGGTCACAGTCTGAGGATTCAGGGTAAACCATTTCGGACAGAGACAAGGAGACATTTCTTCACACAAAGAGTGGTGAGCCTGTGGAATTCATTACCACAGGAAGTAGTTGATGCTAAAACATTGAATATATTCAGGAGGCGGCTGGATATAGCACTTGGGGAGAATAGGATCAAAGGCTATGGGGAGAAAGCAGGATTAGGCTATTGAGTTGGATGATTGTGCTGAATGGTGGAGCCGGCTTGAAGGGCCTCCTGCTCCTATCTTCTATGTATCTATGTAAACCTTGGGTTCATACAGTACGCCCCAAGGCACTTTGTCAATGACAGAACTGCGGTTGCGCAACCGCCAATCCGTGCACAGCAAGCCTCCCACAAACAGCAATGAGATAATGACCATGAGGTAGGGTGGGTCGGGGTAAATATCACGTCATACGAACGTATGGAACAGGGCCACCCGGCTCTTTGACCCGCTCCACCATTCAATAAGAACGCCTTTGATCTGACTGTGGCCTCAACAGCATTCCTGCTCCCTCTCCTGACACTATTTATCTCCATTGTTAGTCACAGAATTTAGCTGCCTCTGCCTTCAAGATGTTAAACCACCTTGCCACTACCGCTCCCTCGGACGAAAGATCCTCTGGTCAGGAGAACTTCCCATGCTCCCCCTCGGAATAGTGGTCTTAGGATCTTGGCAGGGGGTGCTCGACATCAAGGCTCACCCACATGATGGCACCCTCGACAATGCAGCACTCTCTCAGTACAGGCAGTCCTCTGACCTACGACACGATTAATCCCTGGAAACTGCGTCGTAAGTCGAAACGTCATAAGTCGGAAACGATTTCCTCACAGAAAGGATGTTGAAAATGGGGGATTGGTTCCGTCAGCAGGGCAAGGCAGCATGTTCTCCGGCAAATTGTGACCCGTGGGTTTTAGAAGTTTGTCCTCATACATTTAGACCTCTGCTGACGGACCACAGCAACTGTTTACGTAGCTGAACAAGTGAAAGACTTCAGACAGCAGGTGCGAAATATCCCATTGTAATCAAGGCAGGAATTTTACCAGCAAATTGTGGCCTGAAATCCCAATTTCCCTGTTTCTGGGCCTTAGCTTGGCCAGGCAGCACACTTCCGACGAGCTCCTTGTGACCGTTCTCTGTAGCGCCTTTCCAGCCCGGTGCAGAGGGCCTGTGTTTCAACGGGAGCTTTCACAACTTCGCCCTGCTCGTTCAAAACATATCAAATTTATCTGTCATTTTCATAAAAATATAAAAGATGGGCTGGCGTGACGTCATAACGTCGAAACCAATGTTGCAAAGTTGAAACTACAAAAACCACTCCAAACATCGTAAGAGCCGTTCATCGTAACTTGAATGCCATAACGTTGAGGACTGCCCGTACCACAATAGGAATGTCGGTCTGAATTGCGCACATGCCATTTCGATTTGGAAGGACAATCTCGACTGTCCCATTTGGTTGAAGTGGTCACGGAATGAAAATCGTGCCCACCTAAGATTACACATTAGTGACGTACCAGTGACAGCACTGTTCAATTCCAAAGCGATTTAAACGTGAAATGGTGAGCACTGATTGCAGCCTTGCTGTAGCCCCTCACGTCTCAGTGAGTGCTCGGGGGGTGCTGGGGTCAATATGTATCCATCACTTCACATCACATAATCGGATTTTCTAGACATTATGACATTGGTGTTGGTGGGAGATTGCTGTGTGAACATTTCCTCCATTATAACAGTGACTACGCTTCCAGAAAGTAATAAATCTGGCACAATAGAAATGTAAGTCTGTCCTTCTTTCGGTACGGTGCTGTGAATGTCAGCCTGGATCTTGGACTGAAGCCTCTGGAGCAGGCCGTGAGTCCACGACCTCTGACTCTGAGGCAAGGATGCTACCCACTAAGGCACAGCTGATGGTGAAGATCAATAAGCCAGACCTTATCCTCATCCAATGTGATTCATATTATCCCACTCATAAAGCTTCCACATTGAGGGAACGGCGCCAATTACGATTCAAGAATCTTGACAAGACAGTTTGAAGATGGGCCGGACAAACAAACATGCAAAGCTCCACAGTTTAGGCAGCATTAATAGCACCCTGGCAGTATTGGCATTTGCAGCAAGGTTCGCAGATCAAAGCTGCCTACGGGGGGGTTAAAACCTCCTGCTGCTGCAGAGAATTGTCCATTGACTTGTGGAGATCAGGCCAGAATTGGCCATGCTGGAGGGGAATTTGCAGAATGTTTGGGGATAGAAAGCATCGTAGAAGCTTACCTACCATTGCTGGTATTCAGTGTCGAGGCCCATTTTGAGAAATAGTTGCTTGATTGTATCCGCACCTTGAGGGATTGAGTTGAATCTCTACTGAGTAATTAATGAGTTTGCTTGTTTCCTTAGAGCAAATTCAAGGTTATGAGTTGAAATTCACCATGGAAAGGTCGATAAATGTTGGTAATTCATTGATTGGCATCCAAAAAAAATCACTGGATTGGAGGGCAGCACGGTGGCGCAGTGGGTTAGCCCTGCAGCCTCACGGCGCCGAATTCCCAGGTTCGATCCCGAATCTGGGTCACTGTCCATGTGGAGTTTTCACATTCTCCCCGTGTTCGCGTGGGTTTCGCCCCCACAACCCGAAGATGTGCAGCCTAGGTGGATTTGTCACGCTAAATTGCCCTTTAATTGGAAAAATTAATTGGGTACTCTAAATTTTTTTTGAAAAGAAGGAAAAAAAAAATCACTGGATTGTTGTAAACATTGAGCTGGTTCAGGAAGGGGATGCTACCAGCCTTGCCCAGGTGAGTCCAGTCCACATGATGTGGCTGACTCATTTCATGTCCTCCAAAGTGACTTAACAAGCCGCTCGGTAGTAAAAATGATCGCTAGCGTGACCAAGACAACTGGGGATGGGCGATAAAAGTGGCACCATCTGGGTCATGGTGAATTGAAGATGCAAGTGTATGTTGGCAACTGGCTGCGTGGAGCCACACAGTGTGAGGTACTGGTTGCATTGCATCGCAGTGAAGAGACTAGGGAAGTTGAAATTGTCCTCCTCAGCACATAGAAAATCAGAACAGACCAGACGGCCTGCCGAACCTGTTCCGTCATTCAAAACCATCATGGCTGATCTCGAGCTTCAACTCCAAAGAAAGTTAAAAGTCATGAATGGTTTTGATTGAGTAGATAGGGAGAAACTGCATCTACTGGAATGAAGGATGGTATCTGAGGACAGGGATTTAAGATAATTGGCAAGAAACCTAACGGTCCGGCGAGGATACATTTTTTCCTCAGTGGGCTGGAATGTACTGCCTGAAAGGGCGATGGAAGTGGGTTCATCAGTAGCTTTCAAAAGGGAATTGGGTAAATACTTGAAAGGGAGGGAGGGGGGGGGAACACTAGGCCAATGGGGGATCAAGCAAGGATTGGTGGGACTAACTGGAAAGCTCTTTCCGTGAGCTGGCACAGCATGATGGGCCCAATAACCCTGTTCTGCTCGGTATGATAGTATATTGTGCAGAGCATGGCGAGGGAGAGCAAAGGGGGAAGGAGCGGATGGTGCGAGAAACCGATTTCGGCCTGGCGTCTGACTTGTGTTTGCTGGATGTGTACAGGGTCTCGTATCAATCTTAAACAACTGGAAGATTACATCTGGCAAAAAAAAAAGGACCTTCCTCCAGTGATAGTCCGGATCCTCCGCAAGTACAGACTCTATCATTTTGGACGCCCTGACAGATATTCAGAATGCCCATTCCAGGTAAACGCCATTATTGTTATTTTGTTGTACCCCACTTTGCCGGAGGAGGTGGTGGAAGCAGGGACGATAGTGACGTTTAAGGGGCATCTTGACAAATACATGAATAGGATGGGAATAGAGGCATATGGACCCCGGAAGTGTAGAAGATTTTAGTTTAGACGGGCAGCATGGTCGGCACAGGCTTGGAGGGCCGAAGGGCCTGTTCCTGTGCTGTACTTTTCTTTGTTCTTTGTTTTACCCCTTCTGCTTGCATTACTGTGGCTTCTAGGGACCCTTCAGCACCTTTACCAAGTGTCCATTCTCGAGCACGGGCCCAGAGCACGAGTCAGCAGACAGTTTCACAGTGAGTGGACAGAGGACTGAGATCCATCCTGCTCCCACTGACCTTGCACAAGAACTCACACTTTCGTGGTTAGTTTTTACCATCTTACCTGCTCCAAGGTGGCACATTCCCACCACACCCTCTACCAGCTTCTCCAAGCCCGCGGGTAAGTTGGTTTGAAGGCCAATGATCATTAGTCAATGATTGTTGCCACTCTGCTCCAGCGATGCATTCCAGCCTCCTGCTCCAGTCTGCTCTCTTCTGCAGCGAAGCATTCCAGCCTCCTGCTCCAGTTTGCTCTCTTCTGCAGCGAAGCATTCCAGCCTCCTGCTCCAGTCTGCTCTCTTCTGCAGCGAAGCATTCCAGCCTCCTGCTCCAGTCTGCTCTCTTCTGCAGCGAAGCATTCCAGCCTCCTGCTCCAGTCTGCACTCTGCTCCAGCGAAGCATTCCAGCCTCCTGCTCCAGTCTGCACTCTGCTCCAGCGAAGCACTCCAGCCTCCTGCTCCAGTCTGCACTCTGCTCCAGCGAAGCATTCCAGCCTCCTGCTCCAGTCTGCTCTCTTCTGCAGCGAAGCATTCCAGTCTCCTGCTCCAGTCTGCTCTCTTCTGCAGCGAAGCATTCCACCTCCTGCTCCAGTCTGCACTCTTCTGCAGCGAAGCATTCCAGTCTCCTGCTCCAGTCTGCACTCTTCTGCAGCGAAGCAGTCCAGCCTCCTGCTGCAGTCTGCACACTGCTCCAGCGCAGCATTACAGCCTCCTGCTCCAGTCTGCTCTCTTCTGCAGCGAAGCATTCCAGCCTCCTGCTCCAGTCTGCTCTCTTCTGCAGCAAAGCATTCCAACCTCCTGCTCCAGTCTGCTCTCTTCTGCAGCGAAGCATTCCAGTCTCCTGCTCCAGTCTGCTCTCTTCTGCAGCGAAGCATTCCAGCCTCCTGCTCCAGTCTGCACTCTTCTGCAGCGAAGCATTCCAGTCTCCTGCTCCAGTCTGCGCTCTTCTGCAGCGAAGCTGTCCATCCTCCTGCTCCAGTCTGCTCTCTTCTGCAGCGAAGCATTCCAGTCTCCTGCTCCAGTCTGCTCTCTTCTGCAGCGAAGCTGTCCATCCTCCTGCTCCAGTCTGCTCTCTTCTGCAGCGAAGCTGTCCATCCTCCTGCTCCAATCTGCTCTCTTCTGCAGTGAAGCATTCCAGTCTCCTGCTCCAGTCTGCTCTCTTCTGCAGCGAAGCATTCCAGTCTCCTGCTCCAGTCTGCACTCTTCTGCAGCGAAACATTCCAGTCTCCTGCTCCAGTCTGCACTCTTCTGCCGCTGCTCGGCATCGGACCTTTAACCACTGCTCAGCATCGGTCCTTTAACCGCTGCTCGGCATCGGCCCTTTAACCGCTGCTCGGCATCGGCCCTTTAACCACTGCTCGGCATCGGCCCTTTAACCACTGCTCAGCATCGGTCCTTTAACCGCTGCTCAGCACCGTCCCTTTAACCGCTGCTCGGCATCGGTCCTTTAACCGCTGCTCAGCATCGGTCCTTTTACTGCTGCTCGGCATCGGTCCTTTAACCGCTGCTCGGCATCGGTCCTTTAACCGCTGCTCGGCATCGGTCCTTTAACCGCTGCTCAGCATCGGTCCTTTAACCGCTGCTCGGCACCGTCCCTTTAACCGCTGCTCAGCATCGGTCCTTTAACCGCTGCTCGGCACCGTCCCTTTAACCGCTGCTCGGCATCGGTACCTTTAACCACTGCTCAGCATCGGTCCTTTAACCGCTGCTCAGCATCGGCCCTTTAACCGCTGCTCGGCATCGGCCCTTTAACCGCTGCTCAGCATCGGCCCTTTAACCGCTGCTCAGCATCGGCCCTTTAACCGCTGCTCAGCATCGGTCCTTTAACCGCTGCTCCGCACCGTCCCTTTAACCGCTGCTCAGCATCGGTCCTTTAACCGCTGCTCGGCACCGTCCCTTTAACCGCTGCTCGGCATCGGAACTTTAACCGCTGCTCCGCACCGTCCCTTTAACCGCTGCTCGGCATCTGCCCTTTAACCGCTGCTCGGCACCGGTCCTTTAACCGCTGCTCGGCATCGGTCCTTTAACCGCTGCTCGGCACCGTCCCTTTAACCGCTGCTCGGCATCGGAACTTTAACCGCTGCTCCGCACCGTCCCTTTAACCGCTGCTCGGCATCTGCCCTTTAACCGCTGCTCCGCATCGGTACCTTTAACCGCTGCTCGGCACCGTCCCTTTAACCGCTGCTCAGCATCGGCCCTTCAACCGCTGCTCAGCATCGGCCCTTTAACCGCTACTCGGCATCGGCCCTTTAACCGCTGCTCGGCATCGGCCCTTTAACCGCTGCTCGGCACCGTCCCTTTAACCGCTGCTCGGCACCGTCCTTTTAACCGCTGCTCGGCACCGTCCCTTTAACCGCTGCTCGGCACCGTCCCTTTAACCGCTGCTCGGCACCGTCCCTTTAACCGCTGCTCGGCACCGTCCCTTTAACCGCTGCTCGGCATCGGTCCTTTAACCGCTGCTCGGCATCGGTCCTTTAACCGCTGCTCGGCACCGTCCCTTTAACCGCTGCTCGGCATCGGTCCTTTAACCACTGCTCGGCACCGTCCCTTTAACCGCTGCTCGGCACCGTCCCTTTAACCGCTGCTCGGCATCTGCCCTTTAACCGCTGCTCCGCATCGGTACCTTTAACCACTGCTCGGCACCGTCCATTTAACCGCTGCTCGGCATCGGTCCTTTAACCGCTGCTCGGCACCGTCCCTTTAACCGCTGCTCGGCATCGGCCCTTCAACCGCTGCTCGGCATCGGCCCTTTAACCACTGCTCGGCACCGTCCATTTAATCGCTGCTCGGCATCGGTCCTTTAACCGCTGCTCGGCACCGTCCCTTTAACCGCTGCTCAGCATCGGCCCTTCAACCGCTGCTCGGCACCGTCCCTTTAACCGCTGCTCGGCATCGGTCCTTTAACCGCTGCTCGGCATCGGTCCTTTAACCGCTGCTCCGCACCGTCCCTTTAACCGCTGCTCGGCATCGGTCCTTTAACCGCTGCTCCGCACCGTCCCTTTAACCGCTGCTCGGCACCGTCCCTTTAACCGCTGCTCGGCACCGGACCTTTAACCGCTGCTCGGCACTGTCCCTTTAACCACTGATTGGCATCGGACCTTTAACCGCTGCTCGGCATCGGTCCTTTAACCGCTGCTCGGCACCGTCCCTTTAACCGCTGCTCAGCATCGGCCCTTCAACCGCTGCTCGGCATCGGCCCTTTAACCACTGCTCGGCACCGTCCATTTAATCGCTGCTCGGCATCGGTCCTTTAACCGCTGCTCGGCACCGTCCCTTTAACCGCTGCTCAGCATCGGCCCTTCAACCGCTGCTCGGCACCGTCCCTTTAACCGCTGCTCGGCATCGGTCCTTTAACCGCTGCTCGGCATCGGTCCTTTAACCGCTGCTCCGCACCGTCCCTTTAACCGCTGCTCGGCATCGGTCCTTTAACCGCTGCTCGGCATCGGTCCTTTAACCGCTGCTCCGCACCGTCCCTTTAACCGCTGCTCGGCATCGGCCCTTTAACCACTGCTCGGCACCGTCCATTTAATCGCTGCTCGGCATCGGTCCTTTAACCGCTGCTCGGCACCGTCCCTTTAACCGCTGCTCAGCATCGGCCCTTCAACCGCTGCTCGGCACCGTCCCTTTAACCGCTGCTCGGCATCGGTCCTTTAACCGCTGCTCGGCACCGTCCCTTTAACCGCTGCTCGGCACCGGACCTTTAACCGCTGCTCGGCACTGTCCCTTTAACCACTGATTGGCATCGGACCTTTAACCGTTTTGCGGCATCTGCCCTTTAACCGCTGCTCAGCATCCGCCCTTTAACCGCTGCTCAGCACCGTCCCTTTAACCGCTGCTCAGCACCGTCCCTTTAACCGCTGCTCGGCACCGTCCCCTTAACCGCTGCTCGGCATCTGCCCTTTAACCGCTGCTCGGCATCGGCCCTTTAACCGCTGCTCGGCACCGTCCCTTTAACCGCTGCTCGGTGTCAGCCCTTTAACCACTGCTCAGCATCGGCCCTTTAACCGCTGCTCGGTGTCAGCCCTTTAACCACTGCAATTGGTGATTTTTCAGTTTGTTGTGAGAATTTTGGTGATTTGTCACCCCCCTTGTCCAATAGTCAGGAATTAATTCTACCTCAATACTTCCCATGGTTACAGCCAGGGACACCTGCTGAAAAAGGCATATGTGGATATCGGTACTGGGCACCGATGTGATGGTCAAATGGTTTCTGTGCAGTTACAAACTATTTTGAAACAACGACACTTTTGTATTTGTCTCCATGTTCCCGATAGGCCAAGTTCCTGGTAGCAGACAAGTCGTGGTCCGTGACAGTCGTGCTGTGGAACTCGCTGTGTATGGACTGGTACAAACACCTCCAACCAGGAATGGTGCTCCGTCTGCACAACTACATTGTGAAGAAAGATTACGCGGCCCGGATGAGGCAAGGCTCCGGAGTAAGAGAGGAGCCGGTTCTAGGTACCATTACAGTGCAGCCAGTTATCAGAGTCAACCTGTCTCGTTTTGCCTTTTCAAATGTTGAAGCTGTCAGTTCTGTATTGATACTTTTTGAGAAAGATCCTTCTCTACTGCCCCATCAAAAACTCGCAAAGCATGTACAGTGTGAATTAGACAGGAAAAGCTCATATAGTCTCACCAAACACTCCCAGGACAGGTACAGCACGAGGTTAGATACAGAGTAAAGCTCCCTCTACACTGTCCCCATCAAACACTCCCAGGACAGGTACAGCACGGGGTTAGATACAGAGTAAAGCTCCCTCTACACTGTCCCCATCAAACACTCCCAGGTCAGGTACAGCACGGGGTTAGATACAGAGTAAAGCTCCCTCTACACTGTCACCATCAAACACTCCCAGGACAGGTACAGCACGGGGTTAGATACAGAGTAATGCTCCCTCTACACTGTCCCCATCAAACACTCGCAGGTCAGGTACAGCACGGGGTTAGATACAGAGTAAAGCTCCCTCTACACTGTCACCATCAAACACTCCCAGGACAGGTACAGCACGGGGTTAGATACAGAGTAAAGCTCCCTCTACACTGTCCCCATCAACACTCCCAGGACAGGTACAGCACGGGGTTAGGTACAGAGTAAAGCTCCCTCTACACTGTCCCCATTAAACACTCCCAGGACAGGTACAGCACGGGGTTAGATACAGAGTAAAGCTCCCTCTACACTGTCCCCATCAAACACTTCCAGGACAGGTACAGCACGGGGTTAGATACAGAGTAATGCTCCCTCTGCACTGTCACCATCAAACACTTCCAGGACAGGTACAGCACGGGGTTAGATGCAGAGTAATGCTCCCTCTGCACTGTCACCATCAAACACTCCCAGGATAGGTACCCCGTTAGATACAGAGTAAAGCTCTTGATGAAGACACCTTTGAGAACTCCCCTGTCCTCGGGGATAGTGTGCAGGCAGGGGCCTTGAGTTAAGATCTCAGCAAAAGTCTGACATTTCCAACATTGCAGCAATCCCTCAGTACTGCACTGCACTGTCAGCCTAGATTCTGTCTGGATTGGAGCTTTTCATCAATGCTAGTGCTGTAACGCCATGCCTCTCACCTCCAAGTTCCCCAGCCCTGTTTCTGAAATAGTAATTATTTTTACATTTAAACCTCAAAGTGGGGCGGCACGGTGGCGCAGTGGTTAGCACTGCTGCCTCACGGCGCTGAGGACCCGAGTTCGATCCCGGCCCCGGGTCACTGTCCGTGTGGAGTTTGCACATTCTCCCCGTGTCTGCGTGGGTTTCGCCCCCACAACCCAAAGATGTGCAGGGTCGGTGGATTGGCCACGATAAATTGCCCCTTAATTGGAAAAACAATTCGGGTACTCTAAATAAATTTTTTTTAAACCTTACAGCGTAAACTAGAAAACTAAAGTCTTAGACATAGAACATACAGTGCAGATGGAGGCCATTCGGCCCATCGAGTCTGCACCGACCCACTTAAGCCCTCACTTCCACCCTATCCCCATAATCCAATACCCTTCCTTCTTTGGTCACTAAGGGACAATTTAGCATGGCCAATCCACCTAACCTGCGCGTCTTTGGACTTGTGGGAGGAAACCGGAGCACCCGGCGGAAACCCACGCACACACGGGGAGAACGTGCAGACTCCGTACAGACAGTGATCCAGCGGGAAATCGAACCTGGGGCCCTGGCGCTGTGAAGCCACAGTGCTATCTTGTAGAGACAAGGCAGAATACAGGATCTCTGAATGGATGCTCAGTCACATTGCTTCTGACACAATTATCTCCTGAATTATAGCTCCCTGCTTCATCTGAAGATCACACTTATAATAATAATAATAATCGCTTATTATCACAAGTAGGCTTTAATGAAGTTACTGTGAAAAGCCCCTAGTCGCCACATTCCAGCGCCTGTTCGGGGAGGCCGGTACGGGAATTGAACCATGCTGCTGGCCTGGTGCTGCATTACAAGCCAGCCATTTAGCCCACTGTGCTAAACCAGCCCCTGTGCTGCAACCAGCTTATGGTTGACTCCACGTATGTCTATCCACTGCAGATAGTTTTTTAATTACGATAATGTGCCAACAACCTTTGTACCACATTTCACCTTTGCTCTTTCACCTTTGCACTGTTTGCAGAGCTAAATTTAAACCCAAGGAATCCAGCGGCTGAAATGACTGTGATCAATCCTAGGAGTGTTAGCGAAGAATGGCGGCTACCAGCGCTGCGGCATTGCTTTGTCACCAGGTAACGCATACTTTCAGCTTTGTGCCAACTAACCCAAATTATTGTCAATAAGACAACAGAAAGGGAGGAGAGAATGGCGCGAAAGGGTGACAAATCTCCAGGACCAGGGGCGAAATTCTCCGGAAATGGCGTGATGTCCACCGACTGGCGCCCAAAACGGCGCAAATCAGTCGGGCATCGCGCCGCCCCAAAGATGCCGAATGCTCCGCATCTTTGGGGGCCGAGCCCCAACCTTAAGGGGCTGGGCCGACGCCGGATGAATTTCCGCCCCGCCAGCTGGCGGAAAAGGCCTTTGGTGCCCCGCCAGCTGGCGCGGAAATGACATCTCCGGGCGGCGCATGCGCGGGAGCGTTAGCGGCCGCTGACAGTTTCCCGCGCATGCGCAGTGGAGGGAGTCTGTTCCGCCTCCGCCATGGTGGAGACCGTGGCGAAGGCGGAAGGGAAAGAGTGCCCCCACAGCACAGGCCCGCCTGCGGATTGGTGGGCCCCGATCGCGGGCCAGGCCACCGTGGGGGCACCCCCCGGGGCCAGATCGCCCCGCGCCCCCCCCAGGACCCCGGAGCCCGCCCGCGCCGCCTTGTCCCGGCGGTAAGGTAAGTGGTTTCATCTACGCCGGCGGGACAGGCATTTTAGCAGCGGGACTTCGGCCCATCCGGGCCGGAGAATCGCGGGGGTGGGGGGGGCCCGCCAACCGGCGCGATTCCCGTCCCCGCCGAATATCCGGTGCCATAGAATTCGGCAACCGGCGGGGGCGGGATTCACGCCAGCCCCCGGCGATGCTCCAAACCGGCGGGGGGTCGGAGAATCCCGCCTCAGATGTCTTAAAGGAATTAAGAGAGGAAAAATACGGATGCCCTGTTATTTTCCTCTGTCCTCTGGGAGATCTGAGCAGCTACCCCCTCACATAGCCTTAAATACGTTCTTTCCCGTTGATCTCTCTATTGCTTCCAGCCATCTCTGCAGAAATGCTTTGCTCCCAGAATTGACAGCATTTATTCCTTTAGCTCTTCGGTTTAAAAGAAATAAACTTACCCTGCCTATTTAGACCATTTTTATAACCTATGTATATCCCCCTTTGAACTAAAACAACTCAATTCAAAATGATTCCTTTTGTTATGTAAAATTCTGATTGAAGTTCCTCTTGGTTCATTAGCATAATAAACCTCCTGAGGTCACCGTGTCTTTTACTCCAGTTACCATACTTACACCCCACTAGCCTGTCTTGCAGTACATACAATGATATTACCAAAAGAGAAACATGACATTTGTTTTCTTGACATCAGCTATACCAAGTGAAGTAAAAGCAAACACTGCAGATACAGGAACTCTCAATTGAATCCAGATAGTACTGGAAGAACTGAACAGTTCCAGCAGATTCTGTGGAGAGAAACAAAAGTTAAGGTTGAGTCCAATATGTTTTCCGGAAGAATACAACGTGGTTAGCACTGCTGCCTCACACCGCCAGGGACCCGGGTTCGAACCCTTGGGTGTCTGTGTGGAGTTTGCACGTTCTCCAGGTGTCTGCGTGGGTTTCCTCCGGGTGCTCCGGTCTCCTCCCACAGTCCAAAGATATTCAGGTTAGGTGGATTGGCCATGATAAATTGCCCCTTAATGTTCAACGGTTAGATGGAGTTCCAGGGATAGGGCGGGGGATTGGGTGCTCTTTCAGAGGGTCAGTGTAGGGTTGATGTGCCGAATGTGATTCTTTGTCTCCATTGTTCAATTTGAAATTTGGTATTTGATGAATGCAAAAAAGAAAAGTGTTGACAGCATATCTCTTTTTTCAGCAACACCCAAATTCAGTACGACCAAGAAACTATTACTGGTGAATTAGTAACTGAGTCCTGTTTGATTATTGATGCAGGAAGGAATTGTCAGCGCTTCGCTCTGGAGATGTGCGCGACATTATTGGTCTTGTTATCTTTGTCGGTAGACAGGAGCGTATCCGAAGCAAAGGTAGGCACACTGTCACTCCCTGTGCCTCACTCCCTGTGCCTCACTCCCTGTGCCTCGCTCCCTGTGCCTCGCTCCCTGTGCCTCGCTCCCTGTGCCTCACTCCCTGTGCCTCACTCCCTGTGCCTCACTCCCTGTGCCTCACTCCCTGTGCCTCACTCCCCGTCCCTCACTCCCTACCCTCACTCCCCGTCCCTCACTCCCCGTGCCTCACTCCCCGTCCCTCACTCCCCGTCCCCACTCCCCGTGCCTCACTCCCCGTCCCTCACTCCCCGTCCCTCACTCCCCGTCCCTCACTCCCCGTCCCTCACTCCCCGTCCCTCACTCCCCGTCCCTCACTCCCCGTCCCTCACTCCCCGTCCCTCACTCCCCGTCCCTCACTCCCCGCGCCTCACTCCCCGCGCCTCACTCCCCGCGCCTCACTCCCCGCGCCTCACTCCCCGCGCCTCACTCCCCGCGCCTCACTCCCCGCGCCTCACTCCCCGCGCCTCACTCCCCGCGCCTCACTCCCCGCGCCTCACTCCCCGCGCCTCACTCCCCGCGCCTCACTCCCCGCCCCTCACTCCCCGTCCCTCACTCCCCGTCCCTCACTCCCCGTGCCTCACTCCCCGTGCCTCACTCCCCGTGCCTCACTCCCCGTGCCTCACTCCCCGTCCCTCACTCCCCGTCCCTCACTCCCCGTCCCTCACTCCCCGTCCCTCACTCCCCGTGCCTCACTCCCCGTGCCTCACTCCCCGTGCCTCACTCCCTGTCCCTCACTCCCTGTGCCTCACTCCCTGTCCCTCACTCCATGTCCCTCACTCCCTGTCCCTCACTCCCTGTCCCTCACTCCCAGACACCTCTCCCCCCGTCCCTCGCTCCCCGTCCCTCGCTCCCCGTCCCTCGCTCCCCGTCCCTCGCTCCCCGTCCCTCGCTCCCCGTCCCTCGCTCCCCGTCCCTCGCTCCCCGCCCCTCGCTCCCCGCCCCTCGCTCCCCGCCCCTCGCTCCCCGCCCCTCGCTCCCCGCCCCTCGCTCCCCGCCCCTCGCTCCCCGCCCCTCGCTCCCCGCCCCTCGCTCCCCGCCCCTCGCTCCCCACCCCTCGCTCCCCGCCCCTCGCTCCCCGCCCCTCACTCCCCGCCCCTCACTCCCCGCCCCTCACTCCCCGCCCCTCACTCCCCGTCCCTCACTCCCCGCCCCTCACTCCCCGTCCCTCTCTCCCCGTCCCTCACTCCCCGTCCCTCACTCCCTGTCCCTCACTTCCTGTCCCTCACTCCCAGACACCTCTCACACCCTATAGCTGACATCTGGACTTATAAACAGAATTTAATAAATACATTGAAAGGAAATATTTGCACTGCTCTGGAGAAAGAGCAGTAGTGGTACTAATTTAATGGTCTTTCAAAGCACTGGCATGAGGACGATGGGCCAAATGGCCTCAATCAATGCTGCTGGATTAAGTGACCTTTGTTAAGTCCATAAGACATAGGAGCAGAATTAGGCCTTTCGGCCCATCATGTCCGCTCCATCATTCAATCATGGCTGATATTTTTCTTTTCCCATTCTCCTGCCTTCTCCCCATAACCCCTGATCCCCTTATTAATCAAGAACCTATCTCTCTCTGTCTTAAACACACTCAGTGATTTGGCCTCCACAGCCTTCTGCGGCAAAGAGTTCCACAGATTCACCACCCTCTGGCTGAAGAGATTCCTCCTCATCTCTGTTTTGAAGGATCGTCCCTTTAATCTGAGATTGTGTCCTCTGGTTCAAGTTTTTCTTACATCCTCTCCACGTCCACTCTATCCAGGCCTCGCAGTATCCTGTAAGTTTCAATAAAATCCCCCACATCCTTCTAAACTCCAACGAGTAATAATAATAATCCCTTATTGTCACAAGTAGGCTTCAATGAAGTTACTGTGAAAAGCCCCTAGTCGCAACATTCTGGCGCCTGTTCGGGGAGGCTGGTACGGGAATTGAACCCGCGCTGCTTGTCTTGTTCTGCATTACAAGCCAGCTGTTTAGACCACTGTGCTAAACCAGCCCATCTGGGTACAGACCCAGAGTCCTCAACCATTCCTCATACGACAAGCTCTTCATTCCAGGGATCATTCTTGTGAACCTCCTCTGGACCCTTTCCAAGGCCAGCACATCCTTCCTTCAATACGGGGCCCAAAACAGCTCACAATACTCCAAGTGGGGTCTGACCAGAGCCTTATATAGCCTCAGCAGTACATCCCTGCTCTTGTATTCTCGCCCTCTCGACATGAATGCTAACATTGCGTTTGCCTTCCTAACTGCCGACTGAACCTGCACATTAACCTTAAGAGAATCATGAACAAGGACTCCCAAGTCCCTTTGTGCTTCTGATTTCATAAGCATTTCCCCATTTGGAAAATAGTCTTTGCCTCCATTCCTCCTTCCAAAGTGCACAACCTCACATTTTTCCACATTGTATTCCATCTGCCACTTCATTGCCCACTCTCCTAGCCTGCCCAAGTCCTTCTGCAGCCCGCCTGCTTCCTCCATACTACCTGTCCCTCTACAGATCGTTGTATCATCTGCAAACGTAGCAACAGAGCCTTCAGTACCTTCTTCCAGATCATTAATGTCCATTGTGAAAAGTTGTGGTCCCAGCACCGACCCCTGAGGCACACCACTAGTCACCGGCTGCCATCCTGAAAATTACCCCTTTCTCCCCACTCATTCCACTAGTCGACACACTTTGAATTAACTAGTTTGTTCCAGCTTCTCTTCCATGTGAATTTGACCTTTGCAGAACGCCCCGATGAATTCCTGGTTTACCGCTGGCTGCACCTGATCGATGGGACAGCGTCGGAACCTTTTGTCCTGAAGCTTTTCTCGACCTCGCAGCCTGAGATTCAGGCTCAGATCGCCCCGTGCAGCGTGGCGGACAACACGGGTAAGGGGCTCCACATCTCTGCCATGTGGCCGGTGGGAAAGGTCGATTCGATTGGATTGGTTTATTGTCACGTGTACCGAGGTACAGTGAAAAGTATTTTTCTGTGAGCAGATCAACAGATCAACGGGAAGAAAAGGGAAGAAAAGAAAATACATAATAGGGCAACACAAGGTACACAATGTAACTACGTAAGCACTGGCATCGGGTGAAGCATACAGGGGTGTAGTGTTAATGAGGTCAGTCCATAAGAGGGTCATTTAGGAGTCTGGTGACAGTGGGGAAGAAGCTGTTTTTGAGTCTGTTCGTGCGTGTTCTCAGACTCCTGTATCTCCTGCCCAATGGAAGAAGTTGGAGGGGTCTTTGATCATGCTGCCCGCTTTCCCCAGGCAGCGGTCCCCATGTCACATAGTTCATTCTGGTGCTTGACGTGAAACGAGGAAGGAAGATTTGAATGTCACAACCTCAGGGCGTCCAAAATCACTTTGCAACCAATGGGTACCCGATTTATAATGTAGAAGCCAGCTTGTGCACAGCAGGACTCCACACTGTGATAGTGAGCAGGTCGTTTTCCTTGTGGTAGATTTGGCTGGATCATGGTTGATCGGTGGCCTAGCTCCATATCCCTGCCTTTGGCTCGTATCCCTTAATATCTTTGCTTAACAAAAATATATCTCAGCTTTAAAATGAACAACTGTTCCAGCTTCAACTGCTGTTTGTGGGAGAGATTTCCAAACCTCTACCAGTATCTGAGTGAAGTTCTTCCCAACATCTCTGCTGAACCGTCTGGCCCTAAGTTTTAGACAAGCCCCCTAGTTTTAGAATCTCCAACCAGTGGAAATAGTGTATCCTTATCAACCCTGTCTTTTCTGAATAAAGCCATGGACTCGTTCACATCCAGAAAGGCAGATTGGAACCTCAGTTTACCATTGTGCGAATAGCACCCTTTGTAACATTCACAGTACAAGCAAGATGTTAAATGCGACCCCGTCCTGTCAACATTAGTCCTCTACACGCCTGTAACAGGCCCCTATCAAAGAGCACAGCATCCAAATTATTGTCAGCAATGACGTAGGAGATCAGTTGGTATGTGATAAATAATAATCATCGCTTATTGTCACAAGTAGGCTTCAATGATGTTACTGTGAAAAGCCCCTAGTCACCACATTCCGGCGCCTGTTCGGGGAGGCCGGTACAGGAATTGAACCGCGCTGCTGGCCTCGTTCTGCATCACAAGCCAGCTGTTTAGCCCACTGTGCTAATCCAGCCCCTAAATGTCTGACACTTGTCTGCCATCCTTGGTGCATCATTGATGAAGATGTCGCACTTTGTCACTGTCGTGGCCGAGACGTGAATCAATATAAATATACACATTCAAGAGCTGGACTGCTTTATAAAATCATAGTTTGTGCTTTTCAAAATTTGGGCAATTGCTGAGCAGACGAGATTCTCCAGCTGGTCACAAGCTTCCGGGCGTTTCTGAGCTGTTTCAAAGTGAGCAAAAGGTGAACACCTCAAACGCCCAGAATGTTTGCATCGCATAAACATCCCCATCGCCGCCAAGCTAATACACTGGCTCAGCGGCTGGTCGGTCTACCTCATCGAGCTTCAAACAAAGACAGCCGCTTGCAAGCAAGTCCTAATCTCCAATAATGGTGCGAATGGCTTCAGCATTAACTGTTCCAGCACAATGGTTTCAACCAGGGGGGCCTTATTTAACAAGGTATCACGTGACCAAGACACGGACCGCTCGAATGCCTTTCATGATTATAGTCTTTGGCCCCTATCGTCAGTTACTGTTTGACCTCCGACGAGTGGAGGACTCCAGGCAAACAGCCTGTGCTGTCAGCCACCCAGCAGGTGGCAGTAGAATGAACTCCGGCCCACATCAGAACTGCTGGACGGACGTTGGAACTCCTGCCTCTGAGACTAACTCACTCCGCGTGCAGACAGGATCTGTGTAAAAATAAACCAGCCCCTTTTATTCTATCTCACCTCCAGTTTCCTGTGCAAGTTATTCAGCGAGGATTGGAACACTCCAGATTTAAGGGTTGAGGAAAATATAAAGGAGGAAATGCAAATAATCTAAACATCTTTCTGTTTATAGAGGGATAGTGAGAGGGGAGGTCAGGGCAGTTTAAATTTACCCCCCTCCCCGCTCCTGACACATGTAGAGTTATTTCATAGAGAAAGGAAACCAGTTCAGCAATGGAAACCTGAAATCAAATGAAATGAAAATCGCTTATTGTCACAAGTAGGCTTCAATGAAGTTACTGTGAAAAGCCCCTAGTCGCCACATTCCGGCGCCTGTTCGGGGAGGCCGGTACGGGAATTGAACCGTGCTGCTGGCCTGCCTTGGTCTGCTTTCAAAGACAGCGATTTAGCCCTGTGCTAAACCAGCAAATTTGGAAATGCCACCCGAAATAAAGTGGCTGAAGTTACTGCAATTTGCTTTTTCAACAAGAAATACTTAACTGGTATCCTTAACGGGACAGGTCCGCCTGTCGTACAGATCCTAAACTATTCAGCAGCATCACCATGGGGGACACTCAACCTTGTAGTCATTTTTAAAATTTTGTTTTTACGGGATGTGGCTCAGGCCCCGCATTTGTTGCCCATCCCTAATTGCCGCTTGAGAAGGTGGGTGAGCCGCCTTCTTGAAACTGCTGCAGTCCCTGTGGTGTAGGTACACCCACAATGCTGTTAGGGAGTTCCATGATGTTGACCCAGCGACAGGGAAGGAACGGCCGATATATTTCCAAGTCAGGGCGGTGAGTGACTCGGAGGGGAACCTCCAGGTGGTGGGGTTCCCAGGTATCTGCTGCTCTTGTCCTTCTAGATGGTAGAGGTGGTGGGTTTGGAAGGTGCTGCCTAAGGAGCCTTGGTGAGTTGCTGCAGTGCATCTTGTAGACGGTACACACGGCTGCCACTGTGCGTCGGTGGGGGAGGGAGTGAATATTTGTGGAAGGGGAGCAATCAAGCGGGGCTGCTTTGTCCTGGATGGTGTCGAGCTTCTCGAGTGTTGTTGGAGCTGCGCTCATCCAGGCAAGTGGAGAGCATTCCATCGCACTCCTGACTTGTGCCGTGTGGATGGTGGACAGGCTTTGGGGGGGGGATTCCCAGCCTCTGACCTGCCCTGGTAGCCACAGTATTAATGTGGCCGGGTCCAGTTCAGTTTCTGATCAATGGTAGCCCCCAGGACGTTGATAGTGGGGGATTCAGCGATGGTAATGCCATTGAATGTCGAGGGGCGATGGTTAGATCCTCTCTTGTCGGAGGTGGTCATTGCCTGGCACTTGTGTGGAGCGAATGTAACTTGCCACTTGTCAGCCCGAGACTGGATATTGTCCGGGTCTTGCTGCATTTGGACACGGACTGCTTCATTATCTGAGGAGTCGCGAATGGCGATGAACATTGTGCAGTCATCCGCAAACATCCCCACTTCTGCCCTTCTGCTGGAAGGAAGGTCATTGCTGAAGCAGCTGAAGGTGGTTGGGCCGAGGACACTACCCTGAGGAACGAAAAGATTCTAAGATAAACAGAGCGACTCGGCTGAAATAAAAATACATGCTCTAAAGTGTTTTTTTTTCTTTCTCGCATTTAAGTGACCTTGCTTGTGTGTACGAATGTCACGGTGGAATGCCAAGTGATCGATCCCAGTGGACAGACAACATTCCCTTATCTGCTCACCACCGAGTACAGCCAGGTATATGTCAATGGTATGTACACTGGCAATAGGACTGTTAGGTGGGAACTGTGGTGTAGAGTTGAATCTGGATTAGTCAGCACCTTTAAAAGGGGAATGGAAGCAGAGTCGATCAATATTTTTCATAGGTTTTTATTTTCCCCCTTTGCCTCCTTTAGGACATCATCAAGGAAAGCCCTATGTGAAAAACCGCAAGGTAAAAGAGTTTATTACCTGGATAAAATCTGCCAAGGATCAAGAAAGCGATAGACTGAGCCGCACTCTGATTGGTGGATCTTACAGCTATCCTCCCCTCCCTTCCAGCGAGCGGGATTATCGGCGTGAAATACTCGGTGAGGGAACCCCAACCAGTCACTTGCTAAACGTGTGGTGTTGGTTAATCTTCTGAAGCCTTCCCTCCTCCCTTGCTGCCCATGGGTCAGTAGGTTGTGGTCTCTAACTGTCGAAACCTGGGCGCACAATCCAGCCTGATGCTCCCAGTGCTGTTACTGAGGGAGTGCGGTACTGACAGAGGGTCAGTACTGAGGAGTGCGGCACTGCCAGAGGGTCAGCACTGAGGGAGTGCCGCACTGTCAGTCAGTACTGAGGGAGTGCCGCACTGTCAGAGGGTCAGTACTGAGGGCGTGCCGCACTGTCAGAGGGTCAGTACTGAGGGAGTGCCGCACTGTCAGAGGGTCAGTACTGAGGGAGTGCTGCACTGTCAGAGGGTCAGTACTGAGGGAGTGCCGCACTGTCAGAGCGTCAGTACTGAGGAGTGCGGCACTGTCAGAGAGTCAGGACTGAGGGAGTGCTGCACTGTCAGAGGGTCAGTACTGAGGGCGTGCCACACTGTCAGAGGGTCAGTACTGAGGGAGTGCCGCACTGTCAGAGGGTCAGTACTGAGGGAGTGCCGCACTGTCAGAGGGTCAGTACTGAGGGACTGCTGCACTGTCAGAGGGTCAGTACTGAGGGAGTGCTGCACTGTCAGAGGGTCAGTACTGAGGGAGTGCCGCACTGTCAGAGCGTCAGTACTGAGGAGTGCGGCACTGTCAGAGAGTCAGGACTGAGGGAGTGCTGCACTGTCAGAGAGTCAGGACTGAGGGAGTGCTGCACTGTCAGAGGGTCAGTACTGAGGGCGTGCCACACTGTCAGAGGGTCAGTACTGAGGGAGTGCCGCACTGTCCGAGGGCCAGTACTGAGGGAGTGCCGCACTGACAGAGGGTCAGTACTGAGGGACTGCTGCACTGTCAGAGGGTCAGTACTGAGGGAGTGCTGCACTGTCAGAGGGTCAGCACGGAGAGAGTGCTGCACTGTCAGAGGGTCAGTACTGAGGGAGTGCTGCACTGTCAGAGGGTCAGTACTGAGGGAGTGCTGCACTGTCAGAGGGTCAGTACTGAGGGAGTGCTGCACTGTCAGAGGGTCAGTACTGAGGGAGTGCCGCACTGTCAGAGGGTCAGTACTGTGGGTGTGCCGCACTGTCAGAGGGTCAGTACTGAGTGAGTGCCGCACTGTCAGAGGGTCAGTAATGAGGGAGTGCCGCACTGTCAGAGGGTCAGTACTGAGAGATTGCCGCACTGTCAGAGGGTCAGTACTGAGGGAGTGCTGCACTGTCAGAGGGTCTGTGCTGAGGGAGCGCTGCACTATCAGAGGGTCAGTACTGAGGGAGTGCTGCAATGTCAGAGGGTCAGTGCTGAGGGAGTGCTGCACTGTCAGAGGGTCAGTACTGAGGGGGTGCTCCACTGTCAGAGGGTCAGTACTGAGGGAGTGCCGCACTGTCAGAGGGTCAGTACTGAGGGAGTGCTGCACTGTCAGAGGGTCAGTACTGAGGGAGTGCTGCACTGTCAGAGGGTCAGCACGGAGAGAGTGCTGCACTGTCAGAGGGTCAGTACTGAGGGAGTGCTGCACTGTCAGAGGGTCAGTACTGAGGGAGTGCCGCACTGTCAGAGGGTCAGTACTGAGGGAGTGCTGCACTGTCAGAGGGTCAGTACTGAGGGAGTGCCGCACTGTCAGAGGGTCAGGACTGTGGGTGTGCCGCACTGTCAGAGGGTCAGTACTGAGTGAGTGCCGCACTGTCAGAGGGTCAGTACTGAGAGATTGCCGCACTGTCGGAGGGTCAGTACTGAGGGAGTGCTGCACTGTCAGAGGGTCAGTACTGAGGGAGTGCCGCACTGTCAGAGGGTCAGTACTGAGGGAGTGCCGCACTGTCAGAGGGTCTGTACCGAGGGAGTGCTGCACTGTCAGAGAGTCAGTACTGAGGGAGTGCCGCACTGTCAGAGGGTCAGTACTGAGGGAGTGCCGCACTGTCAGAGGGTCAGTACTGAGTGAGTGCCGCACTGTCAGGGTCAGTACTGAGGGAGTGCCGCACTGTCAGAGGGTCAGTATTGAGAGAGTGCCGCACTGTCAGAGGGTCAGTACTGAGGGAGTGCCGCACTGTCAGAGGGTCAGTACTGAGGGAGTGCCGCACTGTCAGAGGGTCAGTACTGAGTGAGTGCCGCACTGTCAGAGGGTCAGTATTGAGAGAGTGCCGCACTGTCAGAGGGTCAGTACTGAGGCAGTGCCGCACTGTCAGAGGGTCAGTACTGAGGGAGTGCCGCACTGTCTGAGGGTCAGTACTGAGGGAGTGCCGCACTGTCAGAGGGTCAGTACTGAGGGAGTGCCGCACTGTCAGAGGGTCAGTACTGAGAGAGTGCCGCACTGTCAGAGGGTCAGTACTGAGGGAGTGCCGCACTGTCAGAGGGTCAGTACTGAGGGAGTGCCGCACTGTCAGAGGGTCAGTACTGAGGGAGTGCCGCACTGTCAGAGGGTCAGTACTGAGGGAGTGCTGCACTGTCAGAGGGTCAGTACTGAGCGAGTGCCGCACTGTCTGAGGGTCAGTACTGAGGGAGTGCCGCACTATCGGAGGGTCAGTACCGAGGGTGTGCCGCACTGTCTGAGGGTCAGTACTGAGGGAGTGCCGCACTGTCAGAGGATCAGTACTGAGGGAGTGCCGCACTGTCAGAGGTGCCACCTTTCAGATGAAACATTACAACAAGACTGCATCTACCATTTATGGCGAATGTAAAAGATCCATGTTCCCGATGGTGGGGGGTGGCCGGAACCAGGGGTCACCGACTGAGGATACGGGGAAGACCCTTTAGGACAGGTGAGAAATTCCTTCACCCAGAGATGGGTTGGCCTGTGGAATCGGTTACCACAGGAAGTAGGTGAAGCCAAAACCCTGTGTGTTTGCCAGAAGTAGTTTGAGACAACGCTTGGAACGGAGATCAAAGGATATGGGGGGGGAAGGCAGGATCACGGTATTGATCAGCCATGATCGTGCTGAATGGCGAAGCAGGCTCGAAGGGCCGAATGGCCTCCTGCTCCTATATTCTATGTTTTTGTGCGTGCACCAGGCGCCCATCATTGAGGATGGGGATTTGAGGAGCTGCCGCCTCCCGTTAATTGTTTAATTGTCCCCCACCATTCACGACTGGATGTAATCGGCCTGCAGAGCTTTGATCCACTGGCTGTGGGATCTGTAGCGTGCTTCCTCTGTCTATAGCTTGCATGTAATCCAGTGCTGCAGCTGCACAAGTTCTTGGTATGCCTGGCATTGAATTTATGGTAATAGTAGAGTGAAGGATGTGGGTATGCAGGCTGAGATTATTGGTTCGAGATTAATTCAGGGATATGGGGAGAAGGCAGGAGAATGGGGATGAGGAAAACATCAACCATGATTGAATGGCGGGCTAGACTCGATGGGCCGAGAGGCCTAATTCTGCTCCTATGTCTTATCATAATGAAAGGCGGAGCAGGCTTGAGGTGCCGAATGGCCTCCTCCTTCCAATTTCTGTGTTTCTATACTGTGTTATTCAGTGAAGAGCAGGGGGGAGAACCCCATTGGTGTCATCATCAGCTCTCCAACCAATCACTGTACAGATGACCTGGTCAGTTATCCTATGGAAGGATGGGCCGAATGGTCTGATTCTGTGCTGTAAATCTTCTACATTCCTTCACGGTGTAAAGGCGTGACTATTCGTTGTGTTGATAAGTGAGCTGGCATTGCCTTCGGGAAAGGAGCTGGGAAATTTAGAAGGTTTTTTTTTTTGAAGCTTTCTTTCTTCCCCAGGTAGATGCCCCTTGACTACGATGTCCGAGCTGAAGCAGCTCCTGAATCAACTGGAGTACCGCGAGTACAGGCGGGTCACTGTCCAGGGACGCATCATATCTGTAACATACCAATCACTGGCCAAGGTGGATGGAGAGGTAATGGAGCTGGCAAAGTAACTGTTCAGTAATGGGTCAGTGGCAAAGCGAATGGGCGAAGAATGGAGAATTGTGCAGAACCCATTGGCTGGAGTGGTGTGGGGAAAAGGGAGGAATTGGAGGTGACAGGTGAAACCCAGTCCCCATCTGTCACGCAAGGTGCACAGAAAGATCCCACACCACAATTTCATTCCTGAACAATCCTGGCCGATAACAACTGGCACCACTAGAAAACGGATGTAGTGGTCACTATCACATGGGAGCTGGCTGTGTCCAAATTGGCAGCCTTGCTTCCTCCACCACAACCGTGACTTAACGTCAAAATCATTCATTGGCTGTTAGAGTTTAGAAACACCCCAAGGTCATTTCAGGGTGTGACAGAAATATGATTTTCTGTTTTACATGAGTGCACCAAAATGATGACTCGGCAATGATAGACTAACAAGGCCGCCTTTGACCAGGTCAAGAAATTGTATTGGGCAACAGACACACTGCCACAGGCATTTACGGAGCTGTTCTCTGATGGTAGGGCAGGCGGTTGATGTCCTATGATCGGATTTCCAACCTGGCAATTAGCCAGTTGATGTTTTATAAAATTCTTCTTTTCCAGTCCGCCTGTGACAGAAGAGACGTGGGCATTGGAGGAATCGAGGAGTTTGAAGAATTGTTTAATGCAGACCAATCATTCCCAGACAAAACAAGAAACAAAAGTCCAGTGATTCCTCTCACAAGGTGAAGCTTATTATCCATGTGTGGAGGAGGTGGAATTTTCCTGTTCTTGGATATTTGTACTTGTGAAAGCTGGACGCCACGGTCGTGAAGGTGGGGCGCTTTGGGGAAGGCGGGGTGCCGTCGAGATGGCGGGGCTCTGTCGAGAAGGCGGGGCTCTGTCGAGAAGGCGGGGTTCATTCGAGAAGGCGGGGCTCTGTCGAGAAGGCGGGGCGCTGTCGAGTAAGGTGGGGCGCTGTCGAGTAAGGTGGGGCGCTGTCGAGTAAGGCGGGGCGCTGTCGAGTAAGGCGGGGCGCTGTCGAGTAAGGCGGGGCGCTGTCGAGTAAGGCGGGGCGCTGTCGAGTAAGGCGGGGCGCTGTCGAGTAAGGCGGGGCGCTGTCGAGTAAGGCGGGGCGCTGTCGAGTAAGGCGGGGCTCTGTCGAGTAAGGCGGGGCGCTGTCGAGAAGGCGGGGCGCTGTCGAGTAAGGCGGGGCGCTGTCGAGTAAGGCGGGGCTCTGTCGAGTAAGGCGGGGCGCTGTCGAGTAAGGCGGGGCGCTGTCGAGTAAGGCGGGGCGCTGTCGAGTAAGGCGGGGCGCTGTCGAGTAAGGCGGGGCGCTGTCGAGTAAGGCGGGGCGCTGTCGAGTAAGGCGGGGCGCTGTCGAGTAAGGCGGGGCGCTGTCGAGTAAGGCGGGGCGCTGTCGAGTAAGGCGGGGCGCTGTCGAGTAAGGCGGGGCGCTGTCGAGTAAGGCGGGGCGCTGTCGAGTAAGGCGGGGCGCTGTCGAGTAAGGCGGGGCGCTGTCGAGTAAGGCGGGGCGCTGTCGAGTAAGGCGGGGCGCTGTCGAGTAAGGCGGGGCGCTGTCGAGTAAGGCGGGGCGCTGTCGAGAAGGCGTGGCGCTGTCGAGAAGGCGTGGCGCTGTCGAGAAGGCGGGGCTCTGTCGAGAAGGCGGGGCTCTGTCGAGAAGGCGGGGCTCTGTCGAGAAGGCGGGGCTCTGTCGAGAAGGCGGGGCTCTGTCGAGAAGGCGGGGCTCTGTCGAGTAAGGCGGGGCGCTGTCGAGTAAGGCGGGGCGCTGTCGAGTAAGGCGGGGCGCTGTCGAGTAAGGCGGGGCGCTGTCGAGTAAGGCGGGGCGCTGTCGAGTAAGGCGGGGCGCTGTCGAGAAGGCGGGGCGCTGTCGAGTAAGGCGGGGCGCTGTCGAGTAAGGCGGGGCGCTGTCGAGTAAGGCGGGGCGCTGTCGAGTAAGGCGGGGCGCTGTCGAGTAAGGCGGGGCGCTGTCGAGTAAGGCGGGGCTCTGTCGAGTAAGGCGGGGCTCTGTCGAGTCAGGCGGGGCGCTGTCGAGTCAGGCGGGGCGCTGTCGAGTCAGGCGGGGCGCTGTCGAGTAAGGCGGGGCGCTGTCGAGTAAGGCGGGGCGCTGTCGAGTAAGGCGGGGCGCTGTCGAGTAAAGCAGGTGATGTCGAGGAGGCGTGGCACTGTCTAGGAGGCGTGGCGCTGTCTAGGAGGCGTGGCGCTGTCGAGGAGGCGTGGCGCTGTCGAGGAGGCGTGGCGCTGTCGAGGAGGCGTGGCGCTGTCGAGGAGGCGTGGCGCTGTCGAGAAGGCGTGGCGCTGCCGAGAAGGCGTGGCGCTGCCGAGAAGGCGGGACTCTGTCGAGAAGGCGGGGCTCTGTCGAGAAGGCGGGGCTCTGTCGAGAAGGCGGGGCTCTGTCGAGAAGGCGGGGCTCAGTCGAGTAGGCGGGGCTCTGTCGAGAAGGCGGGGCTCTGTCGGGAAGGCGGGGCTCTGTCGGGAAGCCGGGGCTCTGTCGGGAAGCCGGGGCTCTGTCGGGAAGGCGGGGCTCTGTCGGGAAGGCGGGGCTCTGTCGGGAAGGCGGGGCGCTGTCGAGTAAAGCGGGTGATGTCGAGGAGGCGGGGCGCTGTCGAGGAGGCGTGGCGCTGTCGAGGAGGCGTGGCGCTGTCGAGGAGGCGTGGCGCTGTCGAGGAGGCGTGGCGCTGTCGAGGAGGCGTGGCGCTGTCGAGGAGGCGGGGCGCTGCCGAGGAGGCGTGGCGCTGTCGAGACGTGGCGCTGTCGAGGAGGCGCGGCGCTGGCGAGGAGGCGCGGCGCTGGCGAGGAGGCGGGGCGCTGGCGAGGAGGCGTGCCGCTGTCGAGGCGGGGCGCTGGCGAGGAGGCGGGGCGCTGTCGTGGAAGTGGAGCGCTGTCGAAATAGCGGGGGAGGACCTCTCAGAGTGCCGCTTTGGACGGGGCAGTGCATCACGCGATTCAGTCGTGAACGGGGATTGTCCGGCCGATCACCGAATGCGATTTTGGCATCGCCGACCGGAGAATCCTGCCCCCTATCACATTGCTGCCTGTGCTGAGATTGCAGCCGGGGCTTTCCTAATACTCTTTACTGAGACACTGCGTCAAACAGCTCAAGTATCAATCATCAGCAAACCGTGTAATTTGTGACCAAGATAGGAAGATTAGTGAAAACGTAGTGAGCAGGTGATATCAAGCTTCGTGTTTAAGTTCTTATGGATAGCCGAAGGAAGGGAATAATTACGGGAGCTAAAGACTGGCTCCGTTTGGAGACCTTGGGGAAGAATGAGCCGGAGTAGGCGACTCACATTGAGGCTTGACCTCAGCACCAGAACTAGCTTTAAGACAAGAGGTGGGGAGTCAGGAAGCCAGGCCCTGTGCTGCTCTGTGATGGAGACGTGACTGAATGAATCACTGGATCTTTATATTGCAGGAGTGGAAGTCCTCTCGGAAAACAAGCGGGCTTGTCACAGAAAAGAAGACGAAAAGGCAGTAAAAAGCGGCCGTCAGCAAGGTAACAGGAGCCTTCACTCACCACTCAACAATGTGCTTCTTTCAAATAATCCCCAAGTCTCTGCTGAGGGTGCTGGCTTTTCACTCTCTGCTCCATTCCCCAGCCAATCCAGACGGTTAAGTATTGGGTGACAACTTAACCATGGTGGTTTAGAGGGTGAGTGTACCCGACGCTCTCGCCCTCTGCCCCCGTGTATGAATACTTTCCATTAAGAGTCACTGTGCTTTACTCCAGAAAACCAGTTGGTGAGAGACAGAACTAGAGCCAAACTTTACACTATTATATTCACATTTATTTCCAGTTACACGTTATAGGCATGTACCTCCCGAATTCAACAACCACAGTTTCAGTCTGTGTCCATCTGCAGGAGCACGAGTGAATCCCCAATTCATGTCCAGCGCCTGCATGCAATTAAAAACTATACAATTAAAGGGGTTGCTACAGAGATAGAGGATGCATTGGAGATCAATTTTCAAAATTCTATACATTCTGCAACAGTGCTTTCAAGATTAGCAGGTAGTAAATGTAACCCCACGATTTAGGAATGGATGGAGGGAGAAAGCAGAGAAATACAGACCTGTCAGCCTGACGTCAGTAGTAGGGAAAATGCCGACATCTATTATAAAGGGATAACTGGGCACTTCGAAAGTAATGGTAGGATTGGGCAGATTTAGGAAAGCGAAATCATGTTTGACAAACTTGCTGGGAGAGGTTTGTGGATGTTACTTGTAGCATAGATAAAGGAGAAACAGTGGAGGGTTTAAACTAACTTGGCAGGGAGCTGGGACCCCGAAGGATAGATGCACAGCCAAAATTAGAAGAGGCATCAGGTGAGTCAAGGAAGACATAAATTCCTCCACTAGTTAAGTCCAAGGAACTTTGGCAACATAGGATGGTATTTATTTGAATACAAGGAGTCTGACGAACAAGGCAGATGAGTTGAGGGCATAAATTATAACACAGAGGTATGATGTCATTGCTGTCACTGAGACATGGTTGAGAGAGGGGCAGGATTGGCAGTTCAATATTCCAGGATATGTGATCTTCAGGTTAGATGGGGAAGATCCTTCCAGTGATTTGGAAGGAGGTAAAATGAAGGAGGTGTTGCAATTTTGATCAGGGAATCAATTACAGCAGTTATGGAGAGAGGACATCTTAGCGGGCTGTTCAAATGAAGCAATATAGGATTAACTTAAAAACCAAAAAGGAACAATCACGTTGCTGGGAGTGTTCTGTGGACTCCCTAACAGTCCAAGAGAAATATAAGAGCAGATATGTAGGCAAATTTCAGAGAAGTGTAAAAGTAATAGGGTCCTGATAGTGGGGTTTTCAACTTCCTCAATATTAACTGGGTTAGCCATTGTGTGAAAGATTTAAAGGAAGCGGAGTTCTTAAAATGATTTCAGAAGAACTTTTTAAGCCAGTATGTGGAAGGACGTACAAGAGAGGGGGCAGTCCTGGACTTACTTTTAGATCACAAACCCAGGCAACAAATCTAGTGAGCCCTGGATATCAAGGGATACAGCAATGCTGTGCGGAAAAACCTTTCCACCCAGAGGGTGGGGAGTCTGTACCTCGCTGCTGAAAGGGGGGTGGAGGCAGAGACACTCATAACAGTTAAGAAGTATTTAGATGTGCGCTTGCAATGCCAGGGCAGACACGGCTATGGGCCATGTGCTGGAAAATGGGATTAGAATTGTTAGGTGGTGGTTTTTGACCGGCACAGACGGCAATGGACTGAAGGGCCTTTTCTGTGCCGTAGATCTTTATGACTCTATGGATGTGGTGTATTTGGACTTTGATAGAAGAGGTTAGTAAATAAAAATAGAGCACATGGGATTGGGGGTAATATACTGGTGGGGTTTGAGAATTGGCTGACGGGCAGAAAACAGAGAGTAGCGATTGACTGATCATTCTTGGGTGGCAGGCTGCGACTCGTGGGGCACAGCAAGGATCAGTGCTTGGACCCCAACCAATCACAATCTATACCAATGATTTGGAAATGACAATCTATATCAATGATTTGGAAATCACAATCTATACCAATGATTTGGTAATCACAATCTATATCAATGATTTGGAAATCAATATCAATGATTGGAGGCGGCACGGTGGTGCAGTGTTTAGCACTGCTGCCTCACGACGCTGAGGACCCAAGTTCGAACCCGTCCCCGGGTCACTGTCCGTGTGGAGTTTGCACATTCTCCCCCTGCCTATGTGGGTCTCACCCCCACAACCTAAAGATGTACAGGGTAGGTAGATTGACCACGCTAAATTGCCACTTAATTGGAAAAACAATTAGGTACTCTAAAATAATTTTTCTTTAATCAATTATTTGGAAATCACGCTCCATATCAATGACTTGGAAGTCACAATCTATATTAGTGATTTGGGAATAATAATCTATATTTGTGATTTGCAAATCAGAGTCTATATCAATGATTTGTAAGTCACAATCTATATCAGTGCTTTGGAAATCACAATCTATATCAGTGATTTGGAGATCACAATCTCTACCAGTGATTATATCAATGATTTAGAAATCACAATCTGTATCAATTATTTGGAAGCCACAATCAATATCAGTGATTTGGAAATCACAATCTATATCAATGATTTGGAAATCACAATCTATATCAGCGATTTGGAAATAATCTATATTAGTGATTTGGAAATCACAATCTATATCAATGATTTGGAAATTACAATCTATATCAATGATTTGGAAATCATGATCTATATCAGATTTGGAAATCATGATCTATATCAGTGATTTGGAAATCATAATCGATATCAGTGATTTGGAAATCATAATCTATATCAGTGATTTGGAAATCATAATCTATATCAATGGTTTGGAAATCACGATCTATATCAGTGATTTGGAAATTACAATCTATATCAGTGATTTGGAAATCACGATCTATATCAATGATTTGGATGTGGGAATCAAATTAACATTTCCAAGTTTGTTGATGATATAAAACGTGGTGGAAGTGTGACCTTTGAAGAGATTTCTCAGAGGCTTCAGGGGGATTTCACCAGGCTAAGTGAATAGGCACAAAATGGCAGATGGAATATGATGTGAAGAAATGTGAAGTTATCAACTTTGGCAGGGAAAACAGAAAGGCAGAGTATCTTAAACGGGGCGGGATTGGGATGTGTTGGTGGCCAAAGGAACCTGGGTGTTCTTGTCCGTGAGTTACAGAAAGCCAGGGGGCAGCTGCAGCAAGCAATGAGGAAGGTTGATAGTCTTTATTGAAAGGGAATTTGAGTAGAGGAGTGAGGAGGTCTTGCTGTGATTATACACCGCCTTTGTGAAACCATTGTGTGCAGCTTTGGTCTTGTACCTAAGGAAGGATATACTGGCCCTCGATGAGAGTAATGTAGGTTCAGCAAACTAATCTAGCGGGGATTGTCGGATGAGGTAAGATTGAGGAGGCTTCCCTGTATTCTTGAAGGTTTTGAAGAATGAGAGGTGACCTTATTGAAGTGTACAGGGTGCGACAGGGTGGATAGAGGAAGGATATTTCCCCTGGTCGGAGGAGGGTTTAGAAACAGGGGACACAGTCTGAGAAAAAGAGACTGATTTGAGAGCTCAGGGCAGCACAGTGGGTAAGCACTGCTGCCTCACAGCATCAGGGATCCTGGTTTAATTCCGGCCTTGGGTGTCTGTGTGGAGTCTGCACGTTCTCCCCGTGTCTGCGTGGGTTTCCTCCGGGTGCTCCGGTTTCCTCCCACAGTCCAAGATGTGCAGGTTGGGTGGACTGGCCATGCTAAATTGCCCCTTAGTGTCCAAAGAGGTTAGATGGGGTTACAGGGCTAAGGAGGGGTGTGGGCCTAGGCAGGGTGCTCTTTCTGAGGGTTGGTGCAGACTCGATGGGCTGATTGGCCTCCTTCTGCACTGCAGGAATTCTAGGATTTAAGACTGAGATGAGGAAGGATGTTTTTCAGTCAGATGGTGGTGAATCTCCCCCAGTGGGCTGTGGAGGCTGTCATTGAGAAAGTTCAAAGCCGAGGTCAGTCGCTTTCGAGATGCCAATGACATCAGGGGATACGGGGATAATGCAAGAAGATGGCGTTGTGGTGGAAAATCAGCCACGATTGAGTTAAATGATAGAGCGTGCTCGAGAGGCCGAATGGCCTCCTGCATCCACCTTCCCAGACGGCAGTGGAAGCTCCGTTTTAACTTTCCCTTTTCCATCACATGAAATAGCTGAGACAGATAGCTGTGGGAGAGACTACAACTTGAGTGGGGGTGTGTGGGAAGAGAGAGAGACCACAACTCGAGTGGGGGGGGGTGGGGAGAGAGAGACTACAACTCGAGTGGGGGGGGGAGGAGCGAGAGACCACAACTCGAGTGGGGGGGGGGGGGGAGGAGAGAGAGACCACAACTCGAGTGGGGGGGGGAGGAGAGAGAGACTACAACTCGAGTGGGGGGGGGGGAAGAGAGAGACTACAACTCGAGTGGGGGGGGGAAGAGAGAGACTACAACTCGAGTGGGGGGGGGAGAGAGAGACTACAACTCGAGTGGGGGGGGGGGAGGAGAGAGAGACCACAACTCGAGTGGGGGGGGGAGGAGAGAGAGACTACAACTCGAGTGGGGGGGGGGGAGAGACTACAACTCGAGTGGGGAGGGGAGAGAGAGACTACAACTCGAGTGGGGGGGGGGAGAGAGAGACTACAACACGAGTGGGGGGGGGAGAGAGAGACTACAACTCGAGTGGGGGGGGGGAGAGAGAGACTACAACTCGAGTGGGGGGGGAGAGAGACTACAACTCGAGTGGGGGGGGAGAGAGAGACTACAACTCGAGTGGGGGGGGAGAGAGAGACTACAACTCGAGTGGGGGGGGTGAGAGAGACTACAACTCGAGTGGGGGGGGGGGAGAGAGAGACTACAACTCGAGTGGGGGTGGAGAGAGAGACTACAACTTGAGTGGGGGGGGAGAGAGAGACTACAACTCGAGTGGGGGGGAGAGAGAGACTACAACTCGAGTGGGGGGGGAGAGAGAGACTACAACTCGAGTGGGGGGGGGAAGAGAGAGACTACAACTCGAGTGGGGGGGGGAGAGAGAGACTACAACTCGAGTGGGGGGGGGAGAGAGAGACTACCACTCGAGTGGGGGGGGGAGAGAGAGACCACAACTCGAGTGGGGGGGAGGCGAGAGAGACCACAACTCGAGTGGGGGGGGGGGAGGAGAGAGAGACCACAACTCGGGTGGGGGGGGGAGGAGAGAGAGACCACAACTCGAGTGGGGGGGGGGTGAGAGAGAGACTACAACTCGAGTGGGGGGGGGGGAGAGAGAGACTACAACTCGAGTGGGGGGGGGGGAGAGCGAGACCACAACTTGAGTGGGGGGGGGAGAGAGAGACCACAACTCGAGTGGGGGGGGGAGAGAGAGACCACAACTCGAGTGGGGGGGGGGAGACAGAGACCACAACTCGGGGGTGGGGGGGGGGTGGGGTTAGAAAACTGTACGATGGCCACTGATTTTGTTTGAACACTGGGAGTTGTGCTGATCGGAACCTTCCCTATGAAGCGTTTAGAGAATGTAGCAGGTGACAAGCACCATCTAACTGGTTCCTGTTTCGCCTAGGCTCCGTAACGACACAGGATCGAGCGACCAGGATCACACTCTGACCCAGCGTTCACCAACACGTGAGAGGGCTGTGAACCGTGCTGAAAGTCCTGTGCGAGGTTTGAATACACAGTTGCCTCTTTGCCATCCCCAGGGATTTATTCTGTGATTAGCCTGTAGGCATGACTCTGCGCAGTAATCTCATCTCCAAGTAGGCATGAATTCAAGTCCCACTGCAGAAACCTGGCTACACCACTGTCAGTGCCAGTACCGAGCGAGCGGTGCACTGCTGGAAGTTGCGTCAGTCAGTCTGTTGTAGTGGCAACAATGGCACAGTGATAGGGCGGCACGGTAGCACAGTGGTTAGCACTGTTGCTTCACAGCGCCAGGGTCTCGGGTTCCATTCCCGGCTTGGGTCACTGTCTGTGCGAATCTGACATTCTCCCCGTGTCTGCGTGGGTTTCCACCGGGTGCTCCGGTTCCCTCCCTCACCTCCCGAAAGACGTGCTGTTGGGTGAATTGGACATTCTGA
The DNA here is from genome assembly GCF_047496885.1 of Scyliorhinus torazame. Lineage (NCBI taxonomy): Eukaryota > Metazoa > Chordata > Chondrichthyes > Carcharhiniformes > Scyliorhinidae > Scyliorhinus > Scyliorhinus torazame. The sequence continues at coordinate 9,668,784 of NC_092737.1, forward strand.
ATTCTCCCTCCGTGTACCCGAACAGGCCCCGGAGTGTGGCGACTAGGGGCTTTTCACAGTAACTTCATTGCAGTGTTAATGTAAGTCTACTTGTGACAATAATAAAGATTATTATTAGTGCCCCGGGCTGGAGTGAGTTACAATCACTTTTCCCTCTGAGCGTCTAAACGCATCTGGGAAAGAGGCTAATTCATTCCACTGCTACCCCAAAATGGGATGAGGCAGGTTATTGAGAGAGACTCAAGTCAGAGACATCTGTTGGTGCAAAGGCCCCAACAGTCTGATGTAGTAGTCAGGGAAAAAAGCAGAGCAAACAGGGATTAGTTTGGGATTGTTATACAGAATAATGAATCTTGTAATACAGGAGGAGCTCCAATGGGATTGGTACAGGGCTATGGGGAGAGAGCGAGGCAGTGGGATTAGTTTGGGATTGATACAGGGCTATGGAGAGAGTGGGGCAGTGGGATTAGTTTGGGGATTGATACAGGGCTATGGAGAGAGTGGGACAGTGGGATTAGTTTGGGGATTGATACAGGGATGTGGGGGGAGAGTGGGGCAGTGGGATTAGTTTGGGGATTGATACAGGGATGTGGGGGAGAGTGGGGCAGTGGGATTAGTTTGGGATTGATACAGGGCTATGGAGAGAGTGGGGCAGTGGGATTAGTTTGGGGATTGATACAGGGCTATGGGGAGAGAGTGGGGCAGTGGGATTAGTTTGGGATTGATACAGGGCTATGGAGAGAGTGGGGCAGTGGGATTAGTTTGGGGATTGATACAGGGCTATGGGGAGGGAGTGGGGCAGTGGGATTAGTTTGGGATTGATACAGGGCTATGGAGAGAGTGGGGCAGTGGGATTAGTTTGGGGATTGATACAGGGATGTGGGGGGAGAGTGGGGCAGTGGGATTAGTTTGGGATTGATACAGGGCTATGGAGAGAGTGGGGCAGTGGGATTAGTTTGGGGATTGATACAGGGCTATGGGGAGAGAGTGGGGCAGTGGGATTAGTTTGGGATTGATACAGGGCTATGGGGAGAGAGTGGGACAGTGGGATTAGTTTGAGATTGATACAGGGCTATGGGGAGAGAGCGGGGCAGTGGGATTAGTTTGGGGATTGATACAGGCCTACGGGGAGAGAGTGGGGCAGTGGGATTAGTTTGGGGATTGATACAGACCTATGGGGAGAGAGTGGGGCAGTGGGATTAGTTTGGGATTGATACAGGGCTGTGGGGAGAGAGTGGGGCAGTGGGATTAGTGTGGGGATTGATACAGGGCTATGGAGAGAGTGGGGCAGTGGGATTAGTTTGGGATTGATACAGGGCTATGGGGAGAGAGTGGGACAGTGGGATTAGTTTGTGATTGATACAGGGCTATGGGGAGAGAGCGGGGCAGTGGGATTAGTTTGGGATTGATACAGGGCTATGGGGGGAGAGTGGGACAGTGGGATTAGTTTGGGGATTGATACAGGGCTATGGCGAGAGAGCGGGGCAGTGGGATTAGTTTGGGGATTGATACAGGGCTATGGAGAGAGTGGGGCAGTGGGATTAGTTTGGGATTGATACAGGGCTATGGCGAGAGAGCGGGGCAGTGGGATTAGTTTGGGGATTGATACAGGGCTATGGAGAGAGTGGGGCAGTGGAATTAGTTTGGGATTGATACAGGGCTATGGGGAGAGAGTGGGACAGTGGGATTAGTTTGTGATTGATACAGGGCTATGGGGAGAGAGCTGGGAGTGGGATTAGTTTGGGGATTGATACAGGGCTATGGGGAGAGAGTGGGGCAGTGGGATTAGTTTGGGATTGATACAGGACTATGGGGAGAGAGTGGGGCAGTGGGATTAATATTGGACACCAGTCTATGGGGAGAGAGCGGAACAGTGGGATTAGTTTGAGGATTGATATAGGGCTATGGGGAGAGAGCGGGGCAGTGGGATTAGTTTGAGATTGATAACAGGGCTATGGTTGAGAGCGGGACAGTGGGATTAGTTTGGGATTGATACAGGGCTATGGGGAGAGAGTGGGGCAGTGGGATTAGTTTGGGGATTGATACAGGGCTAGGGGGAGAGAGAGGGGCAGTGGGATTAGTTTATGGATTGATACAGGGCTATGGGGAGAGAGCGGGGAGTGGGATTAGTTTATGGATTAATACAGGGGTATGGGGAGAGAGCGGGGCAGTGGGACTGGTTTGGGGATTGATACAGGGCTATGGGGAGAGAGCAGTGCATTTGGTGATCGACCTTGATCAGATAGAATAGACTGAAGCTAAACTCTGACTTTCATCTTGTGAGTTTAAACAGTGTTCAACAGTTAAGTTGGGCTAAATTGTGATTTCAGTCCTGAGGGTTCAGATGTTAAATATTGACGATGTCCATCTGTTCAAATCAAAAGTGTCCACAGCAGGAGCTGTGGAAGAACTGGAACGTTTCCCAGTCAGCGTTCCGTCCTCAGCCATTAAAAGTATATTCCTAGCCATTTAGTCATTACTGCTTGTGGCATTGTAATGTGCACAAAGTGGCTGCTGACTTCCTTACGCTGCAGTGAGAGCACTGCGAGAATAAACTATTGTAGATAAGGGGTGTGCGGTGTGAAAGTAGAGTGGTCCAAATGCAGTCTTTCTTCCTTCTTTCAAAGATCTCAGCTTCGCCAAGGCTTGCCAGGAGTTCCACACAGACTCAGAGGATGTGGAGGAGGCCACAATGAGCCCCTGCTCAGCCCTGCCAATCGCCCACTCGACCGACTGCTCACCACAGCCAGAGCACCTCCCCCACCGCGGAGACATCTCGCAGATGGTGGCTCGGCGATTCCACCTCAGGGACAAGGCCTTCCTCCTCCAAACATTTGGTCTGCAGCCCTCGATCTTCTCCGGTACCCCAGTTGATCAGACAGAGGATCTCGAACATTGCGAAACATCGTGTCACCATGGATATTACACTGTCACCATTTTAGGTAAAGGGAGTTTGGGAAACGGGGTCAATTTTTCACTGCTGTTATCGCCACATGTGGGCAGCTTGTTTCGGGGGTCCTAAGCCTTAACAGGCCTGCTGGTACAAACAAGCTTTGGGATTCTGACAAAGCTGTAAGAGCAAGGGGCAGTGAATTAGTATAGATACAAGTCTATGGGCAAAGGTGGGACAGTGGGATTAGTATTGGACACCAGTCTAAGGGGAGAGTGTGGGACAGTGGGATTAGTATTGGACACCAGTCTATGGGGAGAGTGTGGGGCAGTGAATTAGTATAGATACAAGTCTATGGGCAAAGGTGGGACAGTGGGATTAGTATTGGACACCAGTCTATGGGGAGAGTGTGGGGCAGTGGGATTAGTATTGGACACCAGTCTATGGGGAGAGTGTGGGGCAGTGGGATTAGTATTGGACACCAGTCTGTGGGGAGAGTGTGGGGCAGTGGGATTAGTATTGGACACCAGTCTATGGGGAGAGTGTGGGGCAGTGGGATTAGTATTGGACACCAGTCTGTGGGGAGAGTGTGGGGCAGTGGGATTAGTATTGGACACCAGTCTATAGGGAGAGTGCGGGACAGCGGGATTAGTATTGGACACCAGTCTATGGGGAGCGTGTGGGGCAGTGGGATTAGTATTGGACACCAGTCTGTGGGGAGAGTGTGGGGCAGTGGGATTAGTATTGGACACCAGTCTGTGGGGAGAGTGTGGGGCAGTGGGATTAGTATTGGACACCAGTCTATGGGGAGAGTGTGGGGCAGTGGAATTAGTATTGGACACCAGTCTGTGGGGAGAGTGTGGGACAGTGGGATTAGTATTGGATACCAGTCTATGGGAAGAATGTGGGACAGTGGGATTAATATTGGACACCAGTCTATGGGGAGAGTGTGGGACAGTGGGATTAGTATTGGACACCAGTCTATAGGGAGAGTGTGGGGCAGTGGGATGAGTATTGGACACCAGTCTATGGGGAGAGTGTGAGACAGTGGGATTAGTATTGGGCACCAATCTATGGGGAGAGTGTGGGGCAGTGGGATTATTATTGGACACCAGTCTATAGGGAGTGTGTGGGGGAGTGGGATTAGTATTGGACACCAGTCTATGGGGAGAGTGTGTGACAGTGGGATTAGTATTGGACACAAGTCTATGGGGAGGGTGTGGGACAGTGGGATTAGTATTGGACACCAGTCTATGGGGAGAGTGTGGGACAGTGGGATTAGTATTGGACACAAGTCTATAGGAAGAGTGTGGGGCAGTGGGATTAGTATTGGACACCAGTCTATGGTGAGAGTGTGGGACAGTGGGATTAGTATTGGACACCAGTCTATGGGGAGAGTGTGGGGCAGTGGGATTAGTATTGGATACCAGTCTATAGGGAGAGTGTGGGGCAGTGGGATTAGTATTGGACACCAGTCTATAGGGAGAGTGTGGGGCAGTGGGATTAGTATTGGACACCAATCTATAGGGAGTGTGGGGCAGTGGGATTAGTATTGGACACCAGTCAATGGGGAGAGTGTGGGGCAGTGGGATTAGTATTGGACACCAGTCTATAGGGAGAGTGTGGGGCAGTGGGATTAGTATTGGTCACCAGTCTATGGGGAGAGTGTGGGGCAGTGGAATTAGTATTGGACACCAGTCTATGGGGAGGATGAGAGGCAGTGGGATTAGTATTGGTCACCAGTCTATGGGGAGAGTGGGGGACAGTGGGATTAGTATTGGACACCAGTCTATGGGGAGAGTGAGGGGCAGTGGGATTAGTATTGGACACCAGTCTATGGGGAGAGTGTGGGGCAGTGGAATTAGTATTGGACACCAGTCTATAGAGAGAGTGTGGGACAGTGGGATTAGTATTGGACACCAGTCTATGGGGAGAGTGCGGGACAGTGGGATTAGTATTGGACACCAGTCTATGGGGAGAGTGTGGGGCAGTGGGATTAGTATTGGACACCAGTCTATGGGGAGGGTGAGGGGCAGTGGGATTAGTATTGGACACCAGTCTATGGGGAGAGTGTGGGGCAGTGGAATTAGTATTGGACACCAGTCTATAGAGAGAGTGTGGGACAGTGGGATTAGTATTGGACACCAGTCTATGGGGAGAGTGCGGGACAGTGGGATTAGTATTGGACACCAGTCTATGGGAAGAGTGTGGGGCAGTGGGATTAGTATTGGACACCAGTCTATGGGAAGAGTGTGGGGCAGTGGGATTAGTATTGGACACCAGTCTATGGGGAGGGTGAGGGTAAGTGGGATTAGTATTGGACACCAGTCTGTGGGGAGAGTGGGGGACAGTGGGATTAGTATTGGACACCAGTCTATGGGGAGAGTGCGGAGCAGTGGGATTAGTATTGGACACCAGTCTATGGGGAGAGGGTGGGACAGTGGGATTAGTATTGGACACCAGCCGAAAGGGAGAGTGTGGGGCAGTGGGATTAGTATTGGACACCAGTCTATAGGGAGTGTGGAACAGTGGGATTAGTATTGGACACCAGTCTATAGGGAGAGTGTGGGGCAGTGAGATTAGTATTGGACACCATCCTGTGGGGAGAGTGTGGGACAGTGGGATTAGTATTGGACACCAGTCTATGGTGAGAGTGTGGGGCAGTGGGATTAGTATTGGACACCAGTCTATGGGGAGAGTGTGGGACAGTGGGATTAGTATTGGACACCAGTCTATGGGGAGCGTGTGGGGCAGTGGGATTAGTATTGGGCACCAGTCTATGGGGAGAGTGTGGGACAGTGGGATTAGTATTGGACACCAGTCTATGGGGAGAGTGTAGGGCAGTGGGATTAGTATTGGACACCAGTCTATGGGGAGAGTGCGGGGCAGGGGGATTAGTATTGGATACCAGTCTATAGAGAGAGTGCGGGACAGTGGGATTAGTATTGGACACCAGACTCTCGGGAGAGTGCGGGACAGTGGGATTAGTATTGGACACCAGTCTATAGGGAGTGTGGGGCAGTGGGATTAGTATTGGACACCAGTCTTTGGGAAGAGTGCGGGACAGTGGGATTAGCATTGGACACCAGTCTATAGGGAGTGTGGGACAGTGGGATTAGTATTGGACACCAGTCTATGGGGAGAGTGTGGGGCAGTGGGATTAGTATTGGACACCAGTCTATGGGGAGAGTGTGGGGCAGTGAGATTAGTATTGGACACCAGTCTATGGGGAGAGTGTGGGACAGTGGGATTAGTATTGGACACCTGTCTATGGGGAGAGTGTGGGGCAGTGGGATTAGTATTGGACACCAATCTAGGGGAGAGTGTGGGACAGTGGGATTAGTATTGGACACCAGTCTGTGGGGAGAGTGTGGGGCAGTGGGATTAGTATTGGACACCAGTCTATGGGGAGAGTGTGGGGCAGTGAGATTAGTATTGGACACCAGTCTATGGGGAGAGTGTGGGACAGTGGGATTAGTATTGGACACCTGTCTATGGGGAGAGTGTGGGGCAGTGGGATTGGTATTGGACACCAATCTAGGGGAGAGTGTGGGACAGTGGGATTAGTATTGGACACCAGTCTGTGGGGAGAGTGTGGGGCAGTGGGATTAGTATTGGACACCAGTCTATGGGGAGAGTGTGGGACAGTGGGATTAGTATTGGACACCAGTCTATGGGGAGCGTGTGGGGCAGTGGGATTAGTATTGGACACCAGTCAATAGGGAGTGTGGGACAGTGGGATTAGTATTGGACACCAGTCTATGGGAAGAGTGTGGGACAGTGGGATTAGCATTGGACACCAGTCTATAGGGAGAGTGTGGGGCAGTGGGATTAGTATTGGACACCAGTCTATGGGGAGAGTGTGGGACAGTGGGATTAGTATTGGTTACCAGTCTATGGGAAGAATGTGGGACACTGGGATTAATATTGGACACCAGTCTATGGGGAGTGTGTGGGACAGTAGGATTAGTATTGGACACCAGTCTATAGGGAGAGTGTGGGGCAGTGGGATTAGTATTGGACACCAGTCTATGGGGAGAGTGTGAGACAGTGGGATTAGTATTGGGCACCAATCTATGGGGAGAGTGTGGGGCAGTGGGATTAGTATTGGACACCAGTCTATAGGGAGAGTGTGGGGGAGTGGGATTAGTATTGGACACCAGTCTATGGGGAGAGTGTGGGACAGTGGGATTAGTATTGGACACCAGTCTATGGGGAGGGTGTGAGACAGTGGGATTAGTATTGGGCACCAATCTATGGGGAGAGTGTGGTGCAGTGGGATTAGTATTGGACACCAGTCTATAGGGAGAGTGTGGGGGAGTGGGATTAGTATTGGACACCAGTCATGGGGGAGAGTGTGGGACAGTGGGATTAGTATTGGACACCAGTCTATGGGGAGAGTGTGGGGCAGTGGGATTAGTATTGGACACCAGTCTATGGGGAGAGTGTGGGGCAGTGAGATTAGTATTGGACACCAGTCTATGGGGAGAGTGTGGGACAGTGGGATTAGTATTGGACACCTGTCTATGGGGAGAGTGTGGGGCAGTGGGATTAGTATTGGACACCAATCTAGGGGAGAGTGTGGGACAGTGGGATTAGTATTGGACACCAGTCTGTGGGGAGAGTGTGGGGCAGTGGGATTAGTATTGGACACCAGTCTATGGGGAGAGTGTGGGGCAGTGAGATTAGTATTGGACACCAGTCTATGGGGAGAGTGTGGGACAGTGGGATTAGTATTGGACACCTGTCTATGGGGAGAGTGTGGGGCAGTGGGATTGGTATTGGACACCAATCTAGGGGAGAGTGTGGGACAGTGGGATTAGTATTGGACACCAGTCTGTGGGGAGAGTGTGGGGCAGTGGGATTAGTATTGGACACCAGTCTATGGGGAGAGTGTGGGACAGTGGGATTAGTATTGGACACCAGTCTATGGGGAGCGTGTGGGGCAGTGGGATTAGTATTTGACACCAGTCAATAGGGAGTGTGGGACAGTGGGATTAGTATTGGACACCAGTCTATGGGAAGAGTGTGGGACAGTGGGATTAGCATTGGACACCAGTCTATAGGGAGAGTGTGGGGCAGTGGGATTAGTATTGGACACCAGTCTATGGGGAGAGTGTGGGACAGTGGGATTAGTATTGGTTACCAGTCTATGGGAAGAATGTGGGACACTGGGATTAATATTGGACACCAGTCTATGGGGAGTGTGTGGGACAGTAGGATTAGTATTGGACACCAGTCTATAGGGAGAGTGTGGGGCAGTGGGATTAGTATTGGACACCAGTCTATGGGGAGAGTGTGAGACAGTGGGATTAGTATTGGGCACCAATCTATGGGGAGAGTGTGGGGCAGTGGGATTTGTATTGGACACCAGTCTATAGGGAGAGTGTGGGGGAGTGGGATTAGTATTGGACACCAGTCTATGGGGAGAGTGTGGGACAGTGGGATTAGTATTGGACACCAGTCTATGGGGAGGGTGTGGGACAGTGGGATTAGTATTGGACACCAGTCTATGGGGAGAGTGTGGGACAGTGGGATTAGTATTGGACACAAGTCTATAGGAAGAGTGTGGGGCAGTGGGATTAGTATTGGACACCAGTCTATGGTGAGAGTGTGGGACAGTGGGATTAGTATTGGACACCAGTCTATGGGGAGAGTGTGGGGCAGTGGGATTAGTATTGGACACCAGTCTATGGGGAGAGTGTGGGACAGTGGGATTAGTATTGGACACCTGTGTATGGGGAGAGTGTGGGGCTGTGGGATTAGTATGGGACACAAGTCTATAGGAAGAGTGTGGGGCAGTGGGATTAGTATTGGACACCAGTCTATGGTGAGAGTGTGGGACAGTGGGATTAGTATTGGACACCAGTCTATGGGGAGAGTGTGGGGCAGTGGGATTAGTATTGGATACCAGTCTATAGGGAGAGTGTGGGGCAGTGGGATTAGTACTGGACACCAGTCTATAGGGAGAGTGTGGGGCAGTGGGATTAGTATTGGACACCAGTCTATGGGGAGGATGAGGGGCACTGGGATTAGTATTGGACACCAGTCTATAGGGAGAGTGTGGCACAGTGGGATTAGTATTGGACACCAGTCTATGGGGAGAGTGTGGGGCAGTTGGATTAGTATTGGACACCAGTCTATGGGGAGGGTGAGGGGCAGTGGGATTAGTATTGGACACCAGTCTATGGGGAGACTGTGGGACAGTGGGATTAGTATTGGACACCAGTCTATGGGGAGAGTGCGGGACAGTGGGATTAGTATTGGACACCAGTCTATGGGGAGAGTGTGGGGCAGTGGAATTAGTATTGGACACCAGTCTATAGAGAGAGTGTGGGACAGTGGGATTAGTATTGGACACCAGTCTATGGGGAGAGTGCGGGACAGTGGGATTAGTATTGGACACCAGTCTATGGGAAGAGTGTGGGGCAGTGGGATTAGTATTGGACACCAGTCTATGGGAAGAGTGTGGGGCAGTGGGATTAGTATTGGACACCAGTCTATGGGGAGGGTGAGGGGCAGTGGGATTAGTATTGGACACCAGTCTGTGGGGAGAGTGGGGGACAGTGGGATTAGTATTGGACACCAGTCTATGGGAAGAATGTGGGACACTGGGATTAATATTGGACACCAGTCTATGGGGAGAGTGTGGGACAGTGGGATTAGTATTGGACACCAGTCTATAGGGAGAGTGTGGGGCAGTGGGATTAGTATTGGACACCAGTCTATGGGGAGAGTGTGAGACAGTGGGATTAGTATTGGGCACCAATCTATGGGGAGAGTGTGGGGCAGTGGGATTAGTATTGGACACCAGTCTATAGGGAGAGTGTGGGGGAGTGGGATTAGTATTGGACACCAGTCTATGGGGAGAGTGTGGGACAGTGGGATTAGTATTGGACACCAGTCTATGGGGAGGGTGTGGGACAGTGGGATTAGTATTGGACACCAGTCTATGGGGAGAGTGTGGGACAGTGGGATTAGTATTGGACACAAGTCTATAGGAAGAGTGTGGGGCAGTGGGATTAGTATTGGACACCAGTCTATGGTGAGAGTGTGGGACAGTGGGATTAGTATTGGACACCAGTCTATGGGGAGAGTGTGGGGCAGTGGGATTAGTATTGGACACCAGTCTATGGGGAGAGTGTGGGACAGTGGGATTAGTATTGGACACCTGTGTATGGGGAGAGTGTGGGGCTGTGGGATTAGTATTGGACACAAGTCTATAGGAAGAGTGTGGGGCAGTGGGATTAGTATTGGACACCAGTCTATGGTGAGAGTGTGGGACAGTGGGATTAGTATTGGACACCAGTCTATGGGGAGAGTGTGGGGCAGTGGGATTAGTATTGGATACCAGTCTATAGGGAGAGTGTGGGGCAGTGGGATTAGTATTGGACACCAGTCTATAGGGAGAGTGTGGGGCAGTGGGATTAGTATTGGACACCAGTCTATGGGGAGGATGAGGGGCAGTGGGATTAGTATTGGACACCAGTCTATAGGGAGAGTGTGGCACAGTGGGATTAGTATTGGACACCAGTCTATGGGGAGAGTGTGGGGCAGTGGGATTAGTATTGGACACCAGTCTATGGGGAGGGTGAGGGGCAGTGGGATTAGTATTGGACACCAGTCTATGGGGAGACTGTGGGACAGTGGGATTAGTATTGGACACCAGTCTATGGGGAGAGTGCGGGACAGTGGGATTAGTATTGGACACCAGTCTATGGGGAGAGTGTGGGGCAGTGGAATTAGTATTGGACACCAGTCTATAGAGAGAGTGTGGGACAGTGGGATTAGTATTGGACACCAGTCTATGGGGAGAGTGCGGGACAGTGGGATTAGTATTGGACACCAGTCTATGGGAAGAGTGTGGGGCAGTGGGATTAGTATTGGACACCAGTCTATGGGAAGAGTGTGGGGCAGTGGGATTAGTATTGGACACCAGTCTATGGGGAGGGTGAGGGGCAGTGGGATTAGTATTGGACACCAGTCTGTGGGGAGAGTGGGGGACAGTGGGATTAGTATTGGACACCAGTCTATAGGGAGAGTGTGGGGCAGTGGGATTAGTATTGGACACCAGTCTATGGGGAGAGTGTGAGACAGTGGGATTAGTATTGGGCACCAATCTATGGGGAGAGTGTGGGGCAGTGGGATTAGTATTGGACACCAGTCTATAGGGAGAGTGTGGGGGAGTGGGATTAGTATTGGACACCAGTCTATGGGGAGAGTGTGGGACAGTGGGATTAGTATTGGACACCAGTCTATGGGGAGGGTGTGGGACAGTGGGATTAGTATTGGACACCAGTCTATGGGGAGAGTGTGGGACAGTGGGATTAGTATTGGACACAAGTCTATAGGAAGAGTGTGGGGCAGTGGGATTAGTATTGGACACCAGTCTATGGTGAGAGTGTGGGACAGTGGGATTAGTATTGGACACCAGTCTATGGGGAGAGTGTGGGGCAGTGGGATTAGTATTGGACACCAGTCTATGGGAAGAGTGTGGGGCAGTGGGATTAGTATTGGACACCAGTCTATGGGGAGGGTGAGGGGCAGTGGGATTAGTATTGGACACCAGTCTGTGGGGAGAGTGTGGGACAGTGGGATTAGTATTGGACACCAGTCTATAGGGAGAGTGTGGGGCAGTGGGATTAGTATTGGACACCAGTCTATGGGGAGAGTGTGAGACAGTGGGATTAGTATTGGGCACCAATCTATGGGGAGAGTGTGGGGCAGTGGGATTAGTATTGGACACCAGTCTATAGGGAGAGTGTGGGGGAGTGGGATTAGTATTGGACACCAGTCTATGGGGAGAGTGTGGGACAGTGGGATTAGTATTGGACACCAGTCTATGGGGAGGGTGTGGGACAGTGGGATTAGTATTGGACACCAGTCTATGGGGAGAGTGTGGGACAGTGGGATTAGTATTGGACACAAGTCTATAGGAAGAGTGTGGGGCAGTGGGATTAGTATTGGACACCAGTCTATGGTGAGAGTGTGGGACAGTGGGATTAGTATTGGACACCAGTCTATGGGGAGAGTGTGGGGCAGTGGGATTAGTATTGGACACCAGTCTATGGGGAGAGTGTGGGACAGTGGGATTAGTATTGGACACCTGTGTATGGGGAGAGTGTGGGGCTGTGGGATTAGTATTGGACACAAGTCTATAGGAAGAGTGTGGGGCAGTGGGATTAGTATTGGACACCAGTCTATGGTGAGAGTGTGGGACAGTGGGATTAGTATTGGACACCAGTCTATGGGGAGAGTGTGGGGCAGTGGGATTAGTATTGGATACCAGTCTATAGGGAGAGTGTGGGGCAGTGGGATTAGTATTGGACACCAGTCTATAGGGAGAGTGTGGGGCAGTGGGATTAGTATTGGACACCAGTCTATGGGGAGGATGAGGGGCAGTGGGATTAGTATTGGACACCAGTCTATAGGGAGAGTGTGGCACAGTGGGATTAGTATTGGACACCAGTCTATGGGGAGAGTGTGGGGCAGTGGGATTAGTATTGGACACCAGTCTATGGGGAGGGTGAGGGGCAGTGGGATTAGTATTGGACACCAGTCTATGGGGAGACTGTGGGACAGTGGGATTAGTATTGGACACCAGTCTATGGGGAGAGTGCGGGACAGTGGGATTAGTATTGGACACCAGTCTATGGGGAGAGTGTGGGGCAGTGGAATTAGTATTGGACACCAGTCTATAGAGAGAGTGTGGGGCAGTGGGATTAGTATTGGACACCAGTCTATGGGGAGAGTGCGGGACAGTGGGATTAGTATTGGACACCAGTCTATGGGAAGAGTGTGGGGCAGTGGGATTAGTATTGGACACCAGTCTATGGGAAGAGTGTGGGGCAGTGGGATTAGTATTGGACACCAGTCTATGGGGAGGGTGAGGGGCAGTGGGATTAGTATTGGACACCAGTCTGTGGGGAGAGTGGGGGACAGTGGGATTAGTATTGGACACCAGTCTATGGGGAGAGTGCGGGGCAGTGGGATTAGTATTGGACACCAGTCTATGGGGAGAGTGTGGGACAGTGGGATTAGTATTGGACACCAGTCGATAGGGAGAGTTTTGAGCTCAGGAGCAGCAACCTTGTCTTCCCCTGTCCAGGGTGATCGTATCCAACCAGAAGCTGATATGAATGAAGGAAAGACTGGAAGCAGCCCTCAGGGAGCTGCGGAACGAGGAAGGGTGAAGCAGAATCTGAATTATTTTATCCCCTTCCCTCTTCCAGGCCTAAATGAAGAGCTGTCTTTAGACAGCATCTTTCTCCCTATCGTTTCCAGTTTGGATCACAGATCTATGTACCCTGCCAAGCACAGCAACACCCTGGTCTCCATCTTGGCTCATGGAGGAGCAGCATCCAAAGAACCCTGTCACATTGACACAGAGAGTTCAGAGTGTTCTCCACCTTCTCCTGGTAAGTTTTCCTTCTCGCAGTCTCTCCCCTCACTGGGCACAAGTTCCAATGTCCACTGATACTTCATCTCGGTTCACACTCATCATCTGTTATCCTCGAATTACATTGAGGTCAGGGAAACAGGCCAACAATGGCACTAACACACACCACTGCTTATGCTGCATGTGATGTTTCAATTCTGATTCCCCCATCATATCCATCTATTCTTCTGTCCCTCATGTGTTTATTCAGCGTCTCCCCTTAAATGTCTCGATAAGATTCACCTCGACCATTCTCCCCACTCCCTGTGGGAGTGAGTCCCACATTCTCCCCCAGTCCCTGTGGGAGTGAGTTCCACATTCTCCCCACTCCCTATGGGAGCGAGTCCCACATTCTCCCCACTCCCCATGGGAGCGAGTCCCACATTCTCCCCAGTCCCTGTGGGAGTGAGTTCCACATTCTCCCCACTCCCTATGGGAGCGAGTCCCACATTCTCCCCACTCCCTGTGAGAGCGAGACCCACATTCTCCCCCACTTCCCGTGGGAGCGAGTCCCACATTCTCCCCACTCCCCGTGGGAGCGAGTCCCACATTCTCCCCACTCCCTGTGAGAGCGAGACCCACATTCTCCCCAGTCCCTGTGAGAGCGAGTCCCACATTCTCCCCCACTCCCTGTTGGAGCAAGACCCATATTCTCCCCCACTTCCCGTGGGAGCGAGTCCCACATTCTCCCCCACTCCCCATGGGAGCGAGTCCCACATTCTCCCCATTCCCTGTGGGAGCGATTTCCACATTCTCCCCACTCCCTGTGGGAATGAGTTCCACATTCTCCCCACTCCCCGTGGGAGCGAGTACCACATTCTCCCCACTCCCTGTGGGAGTGAGTTCCACATTCTCCCCTTTCCCTGTGGGAGCGATTTTCACATTCTCCCCATTCCCCGTGGGAGCGAGTCCCACATTCTCCCCATTCCCTGTGGGAGCGATTTCCACATTCTCCCCATTCCCGTGGGAGTGAGTTCCACATTTTCCCCACTCCCCGTGGGAGCGATTTCCACTTTCTCCCCATTCCCCGTGGGAGCGAGTCCCACATTCTCCCCATTCCATGTGGGAGCGATTTCCACATTCTCCCCATTCCCCGTGGGAGCGAGTCCCACATTTTCCCCACTCCCCGTGGGAGCGATTTCCACATTCTTCCCATTCCCCGTGGGAGCGAGTCCCACATTCTCCCCATTCCCCGTGGGAGCGAGTCCCACATTCTCCCCATTCCATGTGGGAGCGATTTCCACATTCTCCCCATTCCCCGTGGGAGCGAGTCCCACATTCTCCCCATTCCATGTGGGAGCGAGTCCCACATTCTCCCTATTCCATGTGGGAGCGAGTCCCACATTCTCCCCACTCCCTGTGGGAGTGAGTTCCACATTCTCCCCATTCCCTGTGGGAGCGATTTCCACATTCTCCCCACTCTCTGGGAAAAGATGTTTTTCCGGAATACTCTGTTGGATTGATTAGTGACTGTCTTAAATTTCCGGCCTCCTAGTTCTGGTCTTCCCCACAAGTTGAAACAACTTTTACAATTTTACCATAATGATCTGCCGCATAATTTTAAAGATTTCTCTCAGGTTGCCCATTGACGGTCTCTTCATTGTGGGCCAGATTGGCAGAGTCCGGAAGAGCCTGCGAACCATTAAAAATGACCGGGTGGGTGGCGGGATGTGGATGTGCAGGTTCCATTTCTTGGATCCCGTCGGCAACGCCGTAAACGGCTCCCGCCCCCATTTCTGACAGATCCAGTTATTGCTTTGGAGGGGGACCAAACTCAGCAGGTCCATGAACTCGATGATGAGTTCAAACAGACCCCAATTGGCTGCTGCAAGAGCTTTAATTGGCACTGTAGGGGTCACAAATTGTTGGAGTAGCAGTGAACACTCTCAAAGGCAGATAAGGTCTGTCTAATTGTCATAATCTGAAGGTTTCTAAATGCCCCCGCTGTCAGTGAGTTCAAAATAAACCTCCTGGTTGTCTGCTTTGATTGACTGGCATAGGCTAGGGAAAAAAAGCATTTGGTCATGCAGTTTCAATGGAGCTCTTTGTTGACATTTCCCCAGGGGCTATCATTACTTTATGCTGCCCAGAGTGGAAATGGTGCGTCTTACAGCACTTTTTACTGAGAGGGCTTGACCTAACCACCTTGGAGGTAAAACCCGGCCTGTGAGCAAGAGGAGTGACGAGGATAGGTCCCATTTCCCAGCCAGGAGAGGGCGCTCTTTCCCCATGTCTATTACAGTCTTATGGGGAATGAATTAGAAACTGCCATTGGTCTGTTGCTCAGACCGTTCCATAATGGCTCAGCAAGTTTTGCTAAGGTCAGTAAAGTTCCAGGTGTGATTCCTGCCTGTCCAGAGTTAACAAAAGCAATGATAGGAGCATGGCCCCATCTGATCCAAAACTCTGCCGCCTGGCCTCCTAAATTGTGCCAAACACCCAGCAACCCTTAAAATGTAAACCTCTCCTCCTCCTGTTCAAATCCCTCCTCAGCCCTCCCTATCTCTATAACCCTATCCAGTTCTGCAACTCTTTGGGATCTTCACGCTCTCCCAATTTTGGCCTTTGAAACATCCCCCCATTCCCATCGCTCCACCATTGGTGGCCGTGCCTTCAGCTGCCTGAGCCATGAGGTCTGGGCTTCCCTCTTACAAACTCTCTCGTCCTTCATTACTAACTTTAAAACCTACTTCAAATCAAGATTTTGATCACCTGTCTGAATATATCCCGTCAGTGGCTGGGAGTCAGATTTCACTCGATAGCCACATCTCTGAACTGCCTTGGCATGTTTTACAATGTTAAGGGCGCTATATAAATGCAAGTTGCTGTTGCTAGCAGCATGTGGAGGTGGAGTAGCTCTCTTTATTCGTCATGGAGCGTAGACATCACTCGCAAAGCCAACATTGTTGCCCATGCCGAATTGCCACTTGAGAAGGTGGTAGCGAACCACTTTCTTGAACCCGCTGCAGTCCATGAGGTGTAGATACACCCACAGTGCTGTTAGGGAGGTAGTTCCAGGGTTTTGACCCAGCGACAATGAAGGAACGGCCGATATATTTCCCAGTCAGGATGGTGAGTGACTTGGAGGGGAATTTGTAGGTGGTGGGATTCCCCATGCGTTTCCTGTCCTTGCCCTTTCGGTGGTTGAGTTTGTGAGTTTCGGCAGCGCTGTTGAAGGAGCCTTGTTGAGTCGCTGCAGTGCAACTTGTAGATGGTGTACACGGCTGCCACTGTGCACGGTCGTGGAGGGAGTGAATGTTTAAATTGGTGGATTGTGGGAGGATCAAACGGGCTGCTTTGTCCTGCTTTGCGTCTCCCTCCTGATTATTCACCAATACAGGAAGCTACACAGGTGGATGAACTCACTGGTCGAGTAGCACACTACCACTCACTACCCAGCTTCACTTGTAGCCAGGTGGGGGTAACCAGGCCTGTACCGAGAAGAGAAAGTTGAATTTAGGAGAAGGAACAAAATAGGAAGTGGCATTCCTGCAGGGTGCCTTTCACAATCTCTGGACACCCGAAAGCACCACACAGCAAGATCCCACTAACTACAGAGTGCCCACGCCCACGTTGTGAGCTCACATTTCCTGACTCAAGACATTAAGACGTGGGAGCAGACGGAGGCCATTCGCCCCATCGACTCCGCTCCCCCATTCAATGAAATCATGGCTGATCTGATATAATCCTCAGATCCACTTTCCCGCCTTATCCCCATCACCCTCGATTGCCTCACTAGTTAAAACTCTCTCTCTCAGCCTCAAACACACTAAAGGTGAGAGAGAGAGAGAGATACCCACTGAACACAGCTGACTGGATGTTGAAAAGCAAACCAAGAAGGGGACGAGGAATTATTATTTGAAATATAAATCGTTGGTTTGCTTATTGACAGGTGACATTCTGACATCTGCGACAGACCTGGAGGAAATGCTCTTCATCTTAATCCTTGACATCTGCAACCAAGGAGGCAGCAGTGTTGAAGTTGTTCTCAATCGTGCCTACGCACAGCACCGGGTTCTGTGAACCATTCCGGCCTATCTTTCCTCCTGGACTCCGGAATATCTGCACAGATTGGATCGCTTCCAATTCTGGATCTCAGTGGAATTTGAAATCTATGTTTATGCTGTTTCATGTGTTGGATTTCTAAAAAGAAAAATTATTGTTTCTGTTCCTAAGGAACTGTATCAATCTCTGTGATTGCTTCTCATTAGAGATAGAGCCTCCCTAAATTGTGAATGCACACCCTTATTCTCTGAACCGCCCCCCCCCCCCCCATCCAATCCTTATCAACTGGGACATGGGAGATTGTTGGGACACCTGTCCTGGGAGTGTTTGATGGGAACAGTGTAGAGGGAGCTTTACTCTGTATCTAACCCCGTACTGTTGCTGTCCTGGGAGTGTTTGATGGAAACAGTGTAGAGGGAGCATTACTCTGTATCTAACCCCGTACTGTTGCTGTCCTGGGAGTGTTTGATGGGGACAGTGTAGAGGGAGCTTTACTCTGTATCTAACCCCGTGCTGTACCTGTCCTGGGAGTGTTTGATGGGGACAGTGCAGAGGGAGCTTTACTCTGTATCTAACCCCGTACTGTTGCTGTCCTGGGAGTGTTTGATGGAAACAGTGTAGAGGGAGCTTTACTCTGTATCTAACCCTGTGCTGTACCTGTCCTGGGAGTGTTTGATGGGGACAGTGTAGAGGGAGCTTTACTCTGTATCTAACCCCGTGCTGTACCTGTCCTGGGAGTGTTTGATGGAAACAGTGTAGAGGGAGCTTTACTCTGTATCTAACCCTGTGCTGTACCTGTCCTGGGAGTGTTTGATGGGGACAGTGTAGAGGGAACTTTACTCTGTATCTAACCCCGTACTGTTGCTGTCCTGGGAGTGTTTGATGGAAACAGTGCAGAGGGAGCTTTACTCTGTATCTAACCCTGTGCTGTACCTGTCCTGGGAGTGTTTGATGGGGACAGTGTAGAGGGAGCTTTACTCTGTATCTAACCCCGTGCTGTACCTGTCCTGGGAGTGTTTGATGGAAACAGTGTAGAGGGAGCTTTACTCTGTATCTAACCCTGTGCTGTACCTGTCCTGGGAGTGTTTGATGGGGACAGTGTAGAGGGAGCTTTACTCTGTATCTAACCCCGTGCTGTACCTGTCCTGGGAGTGTTTAATGGGGACAGTGTAGAGGGAGCTTTACTCTGTATCTAACCCCGTGCTGTACCTGTCCTGGGAGTGTTTGATGGGGACAGTGTAGAGGGAGCTTTACTCTGTATCTAACCCCGTGCTGTACCTGTCCTGGGAGTGTTTGATGGGAACAGTGTAGAGGGAGCTTTACTCTGTATCTAACCCCGTGCTGTACCTGCCCTGGGAGTGTTTGATGGGGACAGTGTGGAGTGAGCTTTACTCTGTATCTAACCCCATGCTGTACCTGTCCTGGGAGTGTTTAATGGGGACAGTGTAGAGGGAGCTTTACTCTGTATCTAACCCCGTGCTGTACCTGTCCTGGGAGTGTTTGATGGGGACAGTGTAGAGGGAGCTTTACTCTGTATCTAACCCCGTGCTGTACCTGTCCTGGGAGTGTTTGATGGGGACGGTGTAGAGGGAGCTTTACTCTGTATCTAACCCCGTGCTGTACCTGTCCTGGGAGTGTTTGATGGGGACAGTGTAGAGGGACCTTAACTCTGTATCTAACCCCGTGCTGTACCTGTCCTGGGACTGTTTGATGGAGACAGTGTAGAGGGAGCTTTACTCTGTATCTAACCCCATGCTGTACCTGTCCTGGGAGTATTTGATGGGGACAGTGTAGAGGGAGCTTTACTCTGTATCTAACCCCGTGCTGTACCTGTCCTGGGAGTGTTTGATGGGGACAGTGTAGAGGGAGCTTTACTCTGTATCTAACCCCGTGCTGTACCTGTCCTGGGAGTGTTTGATGGGGACAGTGTAGAGGGAGCTTTACTCTGTATCTAACCCCGTGCTGTACCTGTCCTGGGAGTGTTTGATGGGGACAGTGTGGAGTGAGCTTTACTCTGTATCTAACCCCGTGCTGTACCTGTCCTGGGAGTGTTTGATGGGGACGGTGTAGAGGGAGCTTTACTGTGTATCTAACCCCGTGCTGTACCTGTCCTGGGAGTGTTTGATGGGGACAGTGTAGAGGGAGCTTTACTCTGTATCTAACCCCGTGCTGTACCTGTCCTGGGACTGTTTGATGGAGACAGTGTAGAGGGAGCTTTACTCTGTATCTAACCCCATGCTGTACCTGTCCTGGGAGTATTTGATGGGGACAGTGTAGAGGGAGCTTTACTCTGTATCTAACCCCGTGCTGTACCTGTCCTGGGAGTGTTTGATGGGGACAGTGTAGAGGGAGCTTTACTCTGTATCTAATCCCGTGCTGTACCTGTCCTGGGAGTGTTTGATGGGGACAGTGTAGAGGGAGGGAGCTTTACTCTGTATCTAACCCCGTGCTGTACCTGTCCTGGGAGTGTTTGATGGGGACAGTGTAGAGGGAGCTTTACTCCCTATCTAACCCCGTGCTGTGCCTGTCCTGGGAGTGTTTGATGGGACATTTTGCTCTTTATCTAAGTTGTACTATACGTGGCCCCCACTTGCCCAGAGCATCACTTCAGTGAGGGCAAACTTTGCTTCAAGGTTTATCATTATCTGTCTGCCAATGGCCGGCTGGATGAAGGGAACGAATTGGCGTTCTACCTGAAGGCCCCGGTTTTATACTTGGCAAGTTCTGAGTCGGGTGATCTAAAAAACTGACCAGGATTGATCCAGTGTCACAGTGGGTGGGGGGGGGGGGGGGGAGAGATAGAAACCCGGGGGAAAATACGTATTTTCTTAAGTAACTTGTTCATCATGGACAAGTTGGACACCCTTGTCGCAAATATAAGTTTGGCTATATGTAGTCACAGCTGGCTAAAACAAGAAAAAAATTATGTTGAAAGAAAAATGTTAATTTAATTTTATGGGTGTTTTGAAATCGGGCAATTGAGTCACTTGCTTTTTATGTAAAATTGGACTCTACCTTTCCTACATTTATTTCATGCTGTTTAGATTTTAAAGTTTTCGGCAGGGATCAGATTAGTTACAGAAAACGCAGTAGGCTGGTGAACAGCAGGGTAACCGGGCAGGACGTTCCTTCTTGGATTTGATCAGATTGTGGAGTCTTGCTGTGCACTGTTTGTCCGGTTTGGGGGGGCGGGGGGGGGGGACTTTGTTTTCCGCTCAAACATTGTTTCCCTGATTTGAATTTCTCAAACCCTCTTGATTATAAACTCCGTTTTCAAAGGTGCTATTGCTGAATTGTAGCCCTAAGGACCCAGCTGATCTGCCAAATACCCGAGCATCTCCCCCCCTGGTCTTACACCTCCACACGTGTGGAGAGAGGAGAAGCCCAACTTGCTGAATCCGCTATCAGTCAGATTTCCTCCCCACACTCTTTCTTTTGAGCCTTTTGCTCTCCAGGTCCTGTGTTTTTTTTTTGGTGCGGTTGGGGGGGGTGGGGGGGGGGGGGTGATATTTGCTTTATTTCTTGTCTTGGAGGCACTGAGTAATGTTCGGGTCCGGTATCGTCGAGGAAGTGGCAGCCCAGCTACCACTCATCAAGGGTGAACCTCGATAGTATGGCGGCTATTCAGCAGAGGCCAGCACAGCTTCACCCTGTCCCCATGTAACATTTCCTTATTTCATTGCTGTTTCAGACGTACTTATTGGCTGAGGAGGGCTTAGTGACGTTCTGAGGCCCTGTCCCTTTCTGCTGAATGTTCCTGGGCGCTGCCCTGCTATTTACTCGATTGAGGAAGGGCGAGTTTGCATCTAGAATCTCAGTAATCTTCCCCTGAAGAGAGAACCTTTGTGGGCGGCAGGAGTCTGGTGTCCCTGGTGAGGGATTTAACAAATGGATAGACCTGTTCTGTCTGATTTATTTTTTTATTTACTGTACATTGTGAAAAGTTATTTCAACAAGATAAAGGTTTGTATATTTTGGCGCCATTCTCGCACTCTTCCGTTAATCCTTCATGTTTCATCGCCGACTTTGGGTATTCGAGTGCAGCAGCTAAAATCAAAGAACTAGAATTGATCTGCCCAGATTGAGAACAGAGAGAAATGGGCATTTGGCCTGGGTGAGCAGAGTGGCTCACAGCAGAGAGACTCGGATATTCCCTGTTCCTCTTCCGCTGTCATCAGCCAAGAGCTGCAAACGTCCTGAAAGTTTCTGGGAACGCCCCAGGACCACTGCACCCTGTCGGCCAGGCTCAAGGAGCTGCACAGTTGGTGCAACTTGAGATTCTCTGAGCGGTTGGAAAGCTGCTCTAATCAGCCGGCAACACATTTTCCACCCAGTCGCCAAACACCACAGTACCGCTGTGGTTAAGGAGTATGTCCTTCCAGAGACCACGAGGCAGAGCCAGACCCACTTGCCCTGGAATGATTTCGAGCAGAAGGCACTAAAACCGTGCTTCCCCCACACGCTCCAGGCTGACCAAGTTAGCAGCCCAGGACGCCACATCTCCATGCTGACCAGGTGAAAAGCCCAGAACTCCATCCCTGCAACCTGACCAGGTTAGAAGACCAGGACTCCATCCCTCCATGCTGACCAGGTTAGCAGTCCAGGACTCCATCCCTCCATACTGACCAGGTTAGAAGCCCAGGACTCCATCCCTCCATGCTGAACATGTTAGCAGCCCAGGACCCCATGCAGACCAGGTTAGAAGCCCAGGACTCCATCCCTCCATGCTGACCAGGTTAGAAGCCCAGGACTCCATCCCTCCATCCTGACCAGGTTAGAAGCCCAGGACTCCATCCCTCCGTACTGACCAGGTTAGAAGCCCAGGACTCCATCCCTCCATGCTGACCTGGTTAGAAGCCCAGGACTCCATGACTGACCAGGTTAGAAGCCCAACTCCATCCCTCCATGCTGACCAGTTGAGAAGCCCAGGACTCCATCCCTCCAAGCTGACCAGGTTAGAAGCCCGGGACTCCATCCCTCCATACTGACCAGGTTAGAAGCCCAGGACTCCATCCCTCCATACTGACCAGGTTAGAAGCCCAGGACTCCATCCCTCCAAGCTGACCAGGTTAGAAGCCCAGGACCCCATGCAGACCAGGTTAGAAGTCCAGGACTCCATGCTGACCAGGTTAGAAGCCCGGGACTCCATCACTCCAAGCTGACCAGGTTAGAAGCCCAGGACTCCATCCCTCCATACTGACCAGGTTAGAAGCGCAGGACTCCATGCTGACCAGGTTAGAAGCCCAGGACTCCATCCCTCCATGCTGACCAGGTTAGAAGTCCAGGACTCCATTGCTCCATACTGACCAGGTTAGAAGCCCAGGACTCCATCCCTCCATGCTGACCAGGTTAGAAGCCCAGGACTCCATCCCTCCATGCTGACCAGGTTAGAAGCCCAGGACTCCATCCCTCCATACTGACCAGGTTAGAAGCCCAGGACTCCATCCCTCCATACTGACCAGGTTAGAAGCCCAGGACTCCATTCCTCCATGCTGACCTGGTTAGAAGCCCAGGACTCCATGCTGACCAGGTTAGAAGCCCAACTCCATCCCTCCATACTGTCCAGGTTAGAAGCCCAGGACTCCATCGCTCCAAGCTGACCAGGTTAGAAGCCCAGGACTTCATGCTGACCAGGTTAGAAGCTCAAGACTTCATCCCGCTATGCTGACCAGGTGAGAAGCCCAGGACTCCATCCCTCCAAGCTGACCAGGTTAGAAGCCCAGGACTTCATGCTGACCAGGTTAGAAGCTCAAGACTTCATCCCGCTATGCTGACCAGGTGAGAAGCCCAGGACTCCATCCCTCCAAGCTGACCAGGTTAGAAGCCCAGGACTCCATCCCTCCATGCTGACCAGGTTAGCAGTCCAGGACTCCATCCCTCCAAGCTGACCAGGTTAGAAGCCCAGGACTCCATCCCTCCATGCTGACCAGATGAGAAGCCCAGGACTCCATCCCTCCAAGCTGACCAGGTTAGAAGACCAGGACTCCATGCTGACCAGGTTAGCAGTCCAGGACTCCATCCCTCCATACTGACCAGGTTAGAAGCCCAGGACTCCATCCCTCCATGCTGAACATGTTAGCAGCCCAGGACCCCATGCAGACCAGGTTAGAAGCCCAGGGCTCCATCCCTCCATGCTGACCAGGTTAGCAGTCCAGGACTCCATACTGACCAGGTTAGAAGCCCAGGACTCCATCCCTCCAAGCTGACCAGGTTATAAGCCCATGACCCCATGCTGACCAGGTTAGAAGCCCAGGACTCCATCCCTCCATGCTGACCAGGTGAGAAGCCCAGGACTCCATCCCTCCAAGCTGACAAGGTTAGAAGCCCGGGACTCCATCCCTCCATACTGACCAGGTTAGAAGCCCAGGACTCCATCCCTCCATACTGACCAGGTTAGAAGCCCAGGACTCCATCCCTCCAAGCTGACAAGGTTAGAAGCCCAGGACTCCCTCCATGCTGACCAGGTTAGAAGCCCGGGACTCCATCCCTCCATACTGACCAGGTTAGAAGCCCAGGACTCCATCCCTACATACTGACCAGGTTAGAAGCCCAGGACTCCATCCCTCCAAGCTGACCAGGTTAGAAGCCCAGGACTCCACCTCTCCATGCTGACCAGGTTAGAAGCCCAGGACTCCATCCCTCCAAGCTGACCAGGTTAGAAGCCCAGGACTCCATCCCTCCATGCTGACCATGTTAGAAGCCCAGGACTCCATGCTGACCAGGTTAGAAGCCCAGGACTCCATCCCTCCATATTGACCAGGTTAGAAGCCCAGGACTCCATCCCTCCATGCTGACCAGGTTAGAAGCCCAGGACTCCATCCCTCCAAGCTGACCAGGTTAGAAGCCCAGGACTCCACCTCTCCATGCTGACCAGGTTAGAAGCCCCGGACTCCATCCCTCCAAGCTGACCAGGTTAGAAGCCCAGGACACCATGCAGACCAGGTTAGAAGCCCAGGACTCCATCCCTCCATGCAGACCAGGTTAGAAGCCCAGGACCCCATGCAGACCAGGTTAGAAGCCCAGGACTCCATCCCGCCATGCTCACCAGGTGAGAAGCCCAGGACTCCATCCCTCCAAGCTGACCATGTTAGAAGCCCAGGACTCCATGCTGACCAGGTTAGAAGCCCAGGACTCCATCCCTCCATATTGACCAGGTTAGAAGCCCAGGACTCCATCCCTCCATGCTGACCAGGTTAGAAGCCCAGGACTCCATCCCTCCAAGCTGACCAGGTTAGAAGCCCAGGACTCCACCTCTCCATGCTGACCAGGTTAGAAGCCCCGGACTCCATCCCTCCAAGCTGACCAGGTTAGAAGCCCAGGACCCCATGCAGACCAGGTTAGAAGCCCAGGACTCCATCCCTCCATGCAGACCAGGTTAGAAGCCCAGGACCCCATGCAGACCAGGTTAGAAGCCCAGGACTCCATCCCGCCATGCTCACCAGGTGAGAAGCCCCGGACTCCATCCCTCCAAGCTGACCAGGTTAGAAGCCCAGGACCCCATACTGACCAGGTTAGAAGCCCAGGACTCCATCCCTCCATGCCGACCAGGTTAGAAGCCCGGGACTCCATACTGACCAGGTTAGAAGCCCAGGACTCCATCCCTCCATGCTGACCAGTTTAGAAGCCCAGGACTCCATCCCTCCAAGCTGACCAGGTTAGAAGCCCAGGACTCCATGCTGACCAGGTTAGAAGCCCAGGACTCCACCTCACCATGCTGACCAGGTTAGAAGCCAAGGACTCCATCCCTCCATGCTGACCATGTTAGCAGCCCAGGACTCCACCTCTCCATACTGACCAGGTTAGAAGCCCGGGACTCCATACTGACCAGGTTAGAAGCCCAGGACCCCATGCAGACCAGGTTAGAAGCCCCGGACTCCATCCCCCCATGCTGACCAGGTTAGAATCGCAGGACTCCATCCCTCCAAGCTGACCAGGTTAGAAGCCCAGGACTCCATCCCTCCATGCTGACCAGGTTAGAATCCCAGGACTCCATCCCTCCATGCTGACCAGGTTAGAAGCCCAGGACTCCATGCTGACCAGGTAAGAAGCGCAGGACTTTATCCCGCTATGCTGACCAGGTGAGAAGCCCAGGACTCCATCCCTCCAAGCTGACCAGGTTAGAAGCCCAGGACGCCATCCCTCCATGCTGACCAGGTTAGCAGTCCAGGACTCCATCTCTCCATACTGACCAGGTTAGAAGCCCAGGACTCCATCCCTCCAAGCTGACCAGGTTAGAAGCCCAGGACTCCATCCCTCCAAGCTGACCAGGTTAGAAGCCCAGGACTCCATGCTGACCAGGTGAGAAGCCCAGGACCCCATCCCGCCATGCTGACCAGGTGAGAAGCCCTGGACTCCATCCCTCCATGCTGACCAGGTTAGAAGACCAGGACTCCATCCCTCCATGCTGAGCAGGTTAGCAGTCCAGGACTCCATCCCTCCATACTGACCAGGTTAGAAGCCCAGGACTCCATTTCTCCATGCTGAACATGTTAGCAGCCCAGGACCCCATGCAGACCAGGTTAGAAGCCCAGGGCTCCATCCCTCCATGCTGACCAGGTTAGCAGTCCAGGACTCCATACTGACCAGGTTAGAAGCCCAGGACTCCATCCCTCCAAGCTGACCAGGTTATAAGCCCATGACCCCATGCTGACCAGGTTAGAAGCCCAGGACTCCATCCCTCCATGCTGACCAGGTGAGAAGCCCAGGACTCCATCCCTCCAAGCTGACAAGGTTAGAAGCCCGGGACTCCATCCCTCCATACTGACCAGGTTAGAAGCCCAGGACTCCATCCCTCCATACTGACCAGGTTAGAAGCCCAGGACTCCATCCCTCCAAGCTGACAAGGTTAGAAGCCCAGGACTCCCTCCATGCTGACCAGGTTAGAAGCCCGGGACTCCATCCCTCCATACTGACCAGGTTAGAAGCCCAGGACTCCATCCCTACATACTGACCAGGTTAGAAGCCCAGGACTCCATCCCTCCAAGCTGACCAGGTTAGAACCCCAGGACTCCACCTCTCCATGCTGACCAGGTTAGAAGCCCAGGACTCCATCCCTCCAAGCTGACCAGGTTAGAAGCCCAGGACTCCATCCCTCCATGCTGACCATGTTAGAAGCCCAGGACTCCATGCTGACCAGGTTAGAAGCCCAGGACTCCATCCCTCCATATTGACCAGGTTAGAAGCCCAGGACTCCATCCCTCCATGCTGACCAGGTTAGAAGCCCAGGACTCCATCCCTCCAAGCTGACCAGGTTAGAAGCCCAGGACTCCACCTCTCCATGCTGACCAGGTTAGAAGCCCCGGACTCCATCCCTCCAAGCTGACCAGGTTAGAAGCCCAGGACCCCATGCAGACCAGGTTAGAAGCCCAGGACTCCATCCCTCCATGCAGACCAGGTTAGAAGCCCAGGACCCCATGCAGACCAGGTTAGAAGCCCAGGACTCCATCCCGCCATGCTCACCAGGTGAGAAGCCCAGGACTCCATCCCTCCAAGCTGACCATGTTAGAAGCCCAGGACTCCATGCTGACCAGGTTAGAAGCCCAGGACTCCATCCCTCCATATTGACCAGGTTAGAAGCCCAGGACTCCATCCCTCCATGCTGACCAGGTTAGAAGCCCAGGACTCCATCC
This sequence comes from Scyliorhinus torazame, assembly GCF_047496885.1. NCBI lineage: Eukaryota > Metazoa > Chordata > Chondrichthyes > Carcharhiniformes > Scyliorhinidae > Scyliorhinus > Scyliorhinus torazame. Next base: position 9,695,746 of record NC_092737.1, read on the forward strand.
CTCCAAGCTGACCAGGTTAGAAGCCCAGGACTCCACCTCTCCATGCTGACCAGGTTAGAAGCCCCGGACTCCATCCCTCCAAGCTGACCAGGTTAGAAGCCCAGGACCCCATGCAGACCAGGTTAGAAGCCCAGGACTCCATCCCTCCATGCAGACCAGGTTAGAAGCCCAGGACCCCATGCAGACCAGGTTAGAAGCCCAGGACTCCATCCCGCCATGCTCACCAGGTGAGAAGCCCCGGACTCCATCCCTCCAAGCTGACCAGGTTAGAAGCCCAGGACCCCATACTGACCAGGTTAGAAGCCCAGGACTCCATCCCTCCATGCCGACCAGGTTAGAAGCCCGGGACTCCATACTGACCAGGTTAGAAGCCCAGGACTCCATCCCTCCATGCTGACCAGTTTAGAAGCCCAGGACTGCACCCCTCCAAGCTGACCAGGTTAGAAGCCCAGGACTCCATGCTGACCAGGTTAGAAGCCCAGGACTCCACCTCACCATGCTGACCAGGTTAGAAGCCAAGGACTCCATCCCTCCATGCTGACCATGTTAGCAGCCCAGGACTCCACCTCTCCATCCTGACCAGGTTAGAAGCCCGGGACTCCATACTGACCAGGTTAGAAGCGAAGGACCCCATGCAGACCAGGTTAGAAGCCCCGGACTCCATCCCTCCATGCTGACCAGGTTAGCAGTCCAGGACTCCATCTCTCCATACTGACCAGGTTAGAAGCCCAGGACTCCATCCCTCCAAGCTGACCAGGTTAGAAGCCCAGGACCCCATGCAGACCAGGTTAGAAGCCCCGGACTCCATCCCCCCATGCTGACCAGGTTAGAATCGCAGGACTCCATCCCTCCAAGCTGACCAGGTTAGAAGCCCAGGACTCCATCCCTCCATGCTGACCAGGTTAGAATCCCAGGACTCCATCCCTCCATGCTGACCAGGTTAGAAGCCCAGGACTCCATGCTGACCAGGTAAGAAGCGCAGGACTTCATCCCGCTATGCTGACCAGGTGAGAAGCCCAGGACTCCATCCCTCCAAGCTGACCAGGTTAGAAGCCCAGGACGCCATCCCTCCATGCTGACCAGGTTAGCAGTCCAGGACTCCATCTCTCCATACTGACCAGGTTAGAAGCCCAGGACTCCATCCCTCCAAGCTGACCAGGTTAGAAGCCCAGGACTCCATCCCTCCAAGCTGACCAGGTTAGAAGCCCAGGACTCCATGCTGACCAGGTGAGAAGCCCAGGACTCCATCCCGCCATGCTGACCAGGTGAGAAGCCCTGGACTCCATCCCTCCATGCTGACCAGGTTAGAAGACCAGGACTCCATCCCTCCATGCTGAGCAGGTTAGCAGTCCAGGACTCCATCCCTCCATACTGACCAGGTTAGAAGCCCAGGACTCCATCCCTCCATGCTGAACATGTTAGCAGCCCAGGACCCCATGCAGACCAGGTTAGAAGCCCAGGACTCCATCCCTCCAAGCTGACCAGGTTAGAAGCCCAGGACTCCATCCCTCCATGCTGACCAGGTGAGAAGCCCTAGGACTCCATCCCGCCATGCTGACCAGGTTAGAAGCCCAGGACTCCATCCCTCCAAGCTGACCAGGTTAGAAGCCCAGGACTCCATCCCTCCATGCAGACCAGGTTAGAAGCCCAGGACCCCATGCAGACCAGGTTAGACGCCCAGGACTCCATCCCGCCATGCTCACCAGGTGAGAAGCCCAGGACTCCATCCCTCCAAGCTGACCAGGTTAGAAGCCAAGGACTCCATCCCTCCATGCTGACCAGGTTAGCAGTCCAGGACTCCAATCCTCCATACTGACCAGGTTAGAAGCCCAGGACTCCATCCCTCCATGCCGACCAGGTTAGAAGCCCGGGACTCCATACTGACCAGGTTCGAAGCCCAGGACTCCATCCCTCCATGCTGACCAGTTTAGAAGCCCAGGACTCCATCCCTCCAAGCTGACCAGGTTAGAAGCCCAGGACTCCATGCTGACCAGGTTAGAAGCCCAGGACTCCACCTCCCCATGCTGACCAGGTTAGAAGCCAAGGACTCCATTCCTCCATGCTGACCATGTTAGCAGCCCAGGACTCCACCTCTCCATACTGACCAGGTTAGAAGCCCGGGACTCCATACTGACCAGGTTAGAAGCCCAGGACTCCATGCTGACCAGGTTAGAAGCACAGGACCCCATCCCACCAAGCTGACCAGGTTAGAAGCCCAGGACGCCATCCCTCCATGCTGACCAGGTTAGCAGTCCAGGACTCCATCTCTCCATACTGACCAGGTTAGAAGCCCAGGACTCCATCCCTCCAAGCTGACCAGGTTAGAAGCCCAGGACTCCATGCAGACCAGGTTAGAAGCCCCGGACTCCATCCCCCCATGCTGACCAGGTTAGAATCGCAGGACTCCATCCCTCCAAGCTGACCAGGTTAGAAGCCCAGGACTCCATCCCTCCATGCTGACCAGGTTAGAATCCCAGGACTCCATCCCTCCATGCTGACCAGGTTAGAAGCCCAGGACTCCATGCTGACCAGGTAAGAAGCGCAGGACTTCATCCCGCTATGCTGACCAGGTGAGAAACCCAGGACTCCATCCCTCCAAGCTGACCAGGTTAGAAGCCCAGGACGCCATCCCTCCATGCTCACCAGGTTAGCAGTCCAGGACTCCATCTCTCCATACTGACCAGGTTAGAAGCCCAGGACTCCATCCCTCCAAGCTGACCAGGTTAGAAGCCCAGGACTCCATCCCTCCAAGCTGACCAGGTTAGAAGCCCAGGACTCCATCCCTCCATGCTGACCAGGTGAGAAGCCCAGGACTCCATCCCGCCATGCTGACCAGGTGAGAAGCCCTGGACTCCATCCCTCCATGCTGACCAGGTTAGAAGACCAGGACTCCATCCCTCCATGCTGACCAGGTTAGCAGTCCAGGACTCCATCCCTCCATACTGACCAGGTTAGAAGCCCAGGACTCCATCCCTCCATGCTGAACATGATAGCAGCCCAGGACCCCATGCAGACCAGGTTAGGAGCCCAGGACTCCATCCCTCCAAGCTGACCAGGTTAGAAGCCCAGGACTCCATCCCTCCAAGCTGACCAGGTTAGAAGCCCAGGACTCCATCCCTCCATGCTGACCAGGTGAGAAGCCCAGGACTCCATCCCGCCATGCTGACCAGGTTAGAAGCCCAGGACTCCATCCCTCCATACTGACCAGGTTAGAAGCCCAGGACTCCATCCCTCCATACTGACCAGGTTAGAAGCCCAGGACTCCATCCCTCCATGCTGACCTGGTTAGAAGCCCAGGACTCCATGCTGACCAGGTTAGAAGCCCAACTCCATCCCTCCATGCTGACCAGTTGAGAAGCCCAGGACTCCATCCCTCCAAGCTGACCAGGTTAGAAGCCCGGGACTCCATCCCTCCATACTGACCAGGTTAGAAGCCCAGGACTCCATCCCTCCATACTGACCAGGTTAGAAGCCCAGGACTCCATCCCTCCAAGCTGACCAGGTTAGAAGCCCAGGACCCCATGCAGACCAGGTTAGAAGTCCAGGACTCCATGCTGACCAGGTTAGAAGCCCGGGACTCCATCCCTCCAAGCTGACCAGGTTAGAAGCCCAGGACTCCATCCCTCCATACTGACCAGGTTAGAAGCCCAGGACTCCATGCTGACCAGGTTAGAAGCCCAGGACTCCATCCCTCCATGCTGACCAGGTTAGAAGCCCAGGACTCCATCGCTCCATACTGACCAGGTTAGAAGCCCAGGACTCCATCCCTCCATGCTGACCAGGTTAGAAGCCCAGGACTCCATCCCTCCATACTGACCAGGTTAGAAGCCCAGGACTCCATCCCTCCATACTGACCAGGTTAGAAGCCCAGGACTCCATCCCTCCATGCTGACCTGGTTAGAAGCCCAGGACTCCATGCTGACCAGGTTAGAAGCCCAACTCCATCCCTCCATACTGACCAGGTTAGAAGCCCAGGACTCCATCCCTCCAAGCTGACCAGGTTAGAAGCCCAGGACTTCATGCTGACCAGGTTAGAAGCTCAGGACTTCATCCCGCTATGCTGACCAGGTGAGAAGCCCAGGACTCCATCCCGCCATGCTGACCAGGTTAGAAGCCCAGGACTCCATCCCTCCATACTGACCAGGTTAGAAGCCCAGGACTCCATCCCTCCATACTGACCAGGTTAGAAGCCCAGGACTCCATCCCTCCATGCTGACCTGGTTAGAAGCCCAGGACTCCATGCTGACCAGGTTAGAAGCCCAACTCCATCCCTCCATGCTGACCAGTTGAGAAGCCCAGGACTCCATCCCTCCAAGCTGACCAGGTTAGAAGCCCGGGACTCCATCCCTCCATACTGACCAGGTTAGAAGCCCAGGACTCCATCCCTCCATACTGACCAGGTTAGAAGCCCAGGACTCCATCCCTCCAAGCTGACCAGGTTAGAAGCCCAGGACCCCATGCAGACCAGGTTAGAAGTCCAGGACTCCATGCTGACCAGGTTAGAAGCCCGGGACTCCATCCCTCCAAGCTGACCAGGTTAGAAGCCCAGGACTCCATCCCTCCATACTGACCAGGTTAGAAGCCCAGGACTCCATGCTGACCAGGTTAGAAGCCCAGGACTCCATCCCTCCATGCTGACCAGGTTAGAAGCCCAGGACTCCATCGCTCCATACTGACCAGGTTAGAAGCCCAGGACTCCATCCCTCCATGCTGACCAGGTTAGAAGCCCAGGACTCCATCCCTCCATACTGACCAGGTTAGAAGCCCAGGACTCCATCCCTCCATACTGACCAGGTTAGAAGCCCAGGACTCCATCCCTCCATGCTGACCTGGTTAGAAGCCCAGGACTCCATGCTGACCAGGTTAGAAGCCCAACTCCATCCCTCCATACTGACCAGGTTAGAAGCCCAGGACTCCATCCCTCCAAGCTGACCAGGTTAGAAGCCCAGGACTTCATGCTGACCAGGTTAGAAGCTCAGGACTTCATCCCGCTATGCTGACCAGGTGAGAAGCCCAGGACTCCATCCCTCCAAGCTGACCAGGTTAGAAGCCCAGGACTCCATCCCTCCATGCTGACCAGGTTAGCAGTCCAGGACTCCATCCCTCCAAGCTGACCAGGTTAGAAGCCCAGGACTCCATCCCTCCATGCTGACCAGATGAGAAGCCCAGGACTCCATCCCGCCATGCTGACCAGATGAGAATCCCAGGACTCCATCTCTCCAAGCTGACCAGGTTGGAAGACCAGGACTCCATGCTGACCAGATTAGCAGTCCAGGACTCCATCCCTCCATACTGACCAGGTTAGAAGCCCAGGACTCCATCCCTCCATGCTGAACATGTTAGCAGCCCAGGACCCCATGCAGGCCAGGTTAGAAGCCCAGGGCTCCATCCCTCCATGCTGACCAGGTTAGCAGTCCAGGACTCCATCCCTCCAAGCTGACCAGGTTAGAAGCCCAGGACCACATGCTGACCAGGTTAGAAGCCCAGGACTCCATCCCTCCATGCTGACCAGGTGAGAAGCCCAGGACTCCATCCCTCCAAGCTGACAAGGTTAGAAGCCCGGGACTCCATCCCTCCATACTGACCAGGTTAGAAGCCCAGGACTCCATCCCTCCATACTGACCAGGTTAGAAGCCCAGGAGTCCATCCCTCCAAGCTGACCAGGTTAGAAGCCCAGGACTCCCTCCATGCTGACCAGTTTAGAAGCCCGGTACTCCATCCCTCCATACTGACCAGGTTAGAAGCCCAGGACTCCATCCCTACATACTGACCAGGTTAGAAGCCCAGGTCTCCATCCCTCCAAGCTGACCAAGTTAGAAGCCCAGGACTCCACCTCTCCATGCTGACCAGGTTAGAAGCCCAGGACTCCATCCCTCCAAGATGACCAGGTTAGAAGCCCAGGACTCCATCCCTCCATGCTGACCATGTTAGAAGCCCAGGACTCCATGCTGACCAGGTTAGAAGCCCAGGACTCCATCGCTCCATACTGACCAGGTTAGAAGCCCAGGACTCCATCCCTCCATGCTGACCAGGTTAGAAGCCCAGGACTCCATCCCTCCATACTGACCAGGTTAGAAGCCCAGGACTCCATCCCTCCATACTGACCAGGTTAGAAGCCCAGGACTCCATCCCTCCATGCTGACCTGGTTAGAAGCCCAGGACTCCATGCTGACCAGGTTAGAAGCCCAACTCCATCCCTCCATACTGACCAGGTTAGAAGCCCAGGACTCCATCCCTCCAAGCTGACCAGGTTAGAAGCCCAGGACTTCATGCTGACCAGGTTAGAAGCTCAGGACTTCATCCCGCTATGCTGACCAGGTGAGAAGCCCAGGACTCCATCCCTCCAAGCTGACCAGGTTAGAAGCCCAGGACTCCATCCCTCCATGCTGACCAGGTTAGAAGCCCAGGACTCCATCCCTCCAAGCTGACCAGGTTAGAAGCCCAGGACTCCACCTCTCCATGCTGACCAGGTTAGAAGCCCCGGACTCCATCCCTCCAAGCTGACCAGGTTAGAAGCCCAGGACCCCATGCAGACCAGGTTAGAAGCCCAGGACTCCATCCCTCCATGCAGACCAGGTTAGAAGCCCAGGACCCCATGCAGACCAGGTTAGAAGCCCAGGACTCCATCCCGCCATGCTCACCAGGTGAGAAGCCCCGGACTCCATCCCTCCAAGCTGACCAGGTTAGAAGCCCAGGACCCCATACTGACCAGGTTAGAAGCCCAGGACTCCATCCCTCCATGCCGACCAGGTTAGAAGCCCGGGACTCCATACTGACCAGGTTAGAAGCCCAGGACTCCATCCCTCCATGCTGACCAGTTTAGAAGCCCAGGACTCCATCCCTCCAAGCTGACCAGGTTAGAAGCCCAGGACTCCATGCTGACCAGGTTAGAAGCCCAGGACTCCACCTCACCATGCTGACCAGGTTAGAAGCCAAGGACTCCATCCCTCCATGCTGACCATGTTAGCAGCCCAGGACTCCACCTCTCCATACTGACCAGGTTAGAAGCCCGGGACTCCATACTGACCAGGTTAGAAGCGAAGGACCCCATGCAGACCAGGTTAGAAGCCCCGGACTCCATCCCCCCATGCTGACCAGGTTAGAATCGCAGGACTCCATCCCTCCAAGCTGACCAGGTTAGAAGCCCAGGACTCCATCCCTCCATGCTGACCAGGTTAGAATCCCAGGACTCCATCCCTCCATGCTGACCAGGTTAGAAGCCCAGGACTCCATGCTGACCAGGTAAGAAGCGCAGGACTTCATCCCGCTATGCTGACCAGGTGAGAAGCCCAGGACTCCATCCCTCCAAGCTGACCAGGTTAGAAGCCCAGGACGCCATCCCTCCATGCTGACCAGGTTAGCAGTCCAGGACTCCATCTCTCCATACTGACCAGGTTAGAAGCCCAGGACTCCATCCCTCCAAGCTGACCAGGTTAGAAGCCCAGGACTCCATCCCTCCAAGCTGACCAGGTTAGAAGCCCAGGACTCCATGCTGACCAGGTGAGAAGCCCAGGACTCCATCCCGCCATGCTGACCAGGTGAGAAGCCCTGGACTCCATCCCTCCATGCTGACCAGGTTACAAGACCAGGACTCCATCCCTCCATGCTGAGCAGGTTAGCAGTCCAGGACTCCATCCCTCCATACTGACCAGGTTAGAAGCCCAGGACTCCATCCCTCCATGCTGAACATGTTAGCAGCCCAGGAACCCATGCAGACCAGGTTAGAAGCCCAGGACTCCATCCCTCCAAGCTGACCAGGTTAGAAGCCCAGGACTCCATCCCTCCATGCTGACCAGGTGAGAAGCCCTAGGACTCCATCCCGCCATGCTGACCAGGTTAGAAGCCCAGGACTCCATCCCTCCAAGCTGACCAGGTTAGAAGCCCAGGACTCCATCCCTCCATGCAGACCAGGTTAGAAGCCCAGGACCCCATGCAGACCAGGTTAGAAGCCCAGGACTCCATCCCGCCATGCTCACCAGGTGAGAAGCCCAGGACTCCATCCCTCCAAGCTGACCAGGTTAGAAGCCAAGGACTCCATCCCTCCATGCTGACCAGGTTAGCAGTCCAGGACTCCAATCCTCCATACTGACCAGGTTAGAAGCCCAGGACTTCATCCCTCCATGCCGACCAGGTTAGAAGCCCGGGACTCCATACTGACCAGGTTCGAAGCCCAGGACTCCATCCCTCCATGCTGACTAGTTTAGAAGCCCAGGACTCCATCCCTCCAAGCTGACCAGGTTAGAAGCCCAAGACTCCATGCTGACCAGGTTAGAAGCCCAGGACTCCACCTCTCCATGCTGACCAGGTTAGAAGCCAAGGACTCCATTCCTCCATGCTGACCATGTTAGCAGCCCAGGACTCCACCTCTCCATACTGACCAGGTTAGAAGCCCGGGACTCCATACTGACCAGATTAGAAGCCCAGGACTCCATGCTGACCAGGTTAGAAGCACAGGACCCCATCCCACCAAGCTGACCAGGTTAGAAGCCCAGGACGCCATCCCTCCATGCTGACCAGGTTAGCAGTCCAGGACTCCATCTCTCCATACTGACCAGGTTAGAAGCCCAGGACTCCATCCCTCCAAGCTGACCAGGTTAGAAGCCCAGGACCCCATGCAGACCAGGTTAGAAGCCCCGGACTCCATCCCCCCATGCTGACCAGGTTAGAATCGCAGGACTCCATCCCTCCAAGCTGACCAGGTTAGAAGCCCAGGACTCCATCCCTCCATGCTGACCAGGTTAGAATCCCAGGACTCCATCCCTCCATGCTGACCAGGTTAGAAGCCCAGGACTCCATGCTGACCAGGTAAGAAGCGCAGGACTTCATCCCGCTATGCTGACCAGGTGAGAAGCCCAGGACTCCATCCCTCCAAGCTGACCAGGTTAGAAGCCCAGGACGCCATCCCTCCATGCTGACCAGGTTAGCAGTCCAGGACTCCATCTCTCCATACTGACCAGGTTAGAAGCCCAGGACTCCATCCCTCCAAGCTGACCAGGTTAGAAGCCCAGGACTCCATCCCTCCAAGCTGACCAGGTTAGAAGCCCAGGACTCCATCCCTCCATGCTGACCAGGTGAGAAGCCCAGGACTCCATCCCGCCATGCTGACCAGGTGAGAAGCCCTGGACTCCATCCCTCCATGCTGACCAGGTTAGAAGACCAGGACTCCATCCCTCCATGCTGACCAGGTTAGCAGTCCAGGACTCCATCCCTCAATACTGACCAGGTTAGAAGCCCAGGACTCCATCCCTCCATGCTGAACATGATAGCAGCCCAGGACCCCATGCAGACCAGGTTAGGAGCCCAGGACTCCATCCCTCCAAGCTGACCAGATTAGAAGCCCAGGACTCCATCCCTCCAAGCTGACCAGGTTAGAAGCCCAGGACTCCATCCCTCCATGCTGACCAGGTGAGAAGCCCAGGACTCCATCCCGCCATGCTGACCAGGTTAGAAGCCCAGGACTCCATCCCTCCATACTGACCAGGTTAGAAGCCCAGGACTCCATCCCTCCATACTGACCAGGTTAGAAGCCCAGGACTCCATCCCTCCATGCTGACCTGGTTAGAAGCCCAGGACTCCATGCTGACCAGGTTAGAAGCCCAACTCCATCCCTCCATGCTGACCAGTTGAGAAGCCCAGGACTCCATCCCTCCAAGCTGACCAGGTTAGAAGCCCGGGACTCCATCCCTCCATACTGACCAGGTTAGAAGCCCAGGACTCCATCCCTCCATACTGACCAGGTTAGAAGCCCAGGACTCCATCCCTCCAAGCTGATCAGGTTAGAAGCCCAGGACCCCATGCAGACCAGGTTAGAAGTCCAGGACTCCATGCTGACCAGGTTAGAAGCCCGGGACTCCATCCCTCCAAGCTGACCAGGTTAGAAGCCCAGGACTCCATCCCTCCATACTGACCAGGTTAGAAGCCCAGGACTCCATGCTGACCAGGTTAGAAGCCAAGGACTCCATCCCTCCATGCTGACCAGGTTAGAAGCCCAGGACTCCATCGCTCCATACTGACCAGGTTAGAAGCCCAGGACTCCATCCCTCCATGCTGACCAGGTTAGAAGCCCAGGACTCCATCCCTCCATACTGACCAGGTTAGAAGCCCAGGACTCCATCCCTCCATACTGACCAGGTTAGAAGCCCAGGACTCCATCCCTCCATGCTGACCTGGTTAGAAGCCCAGGACTCCATGCTGACCAGGTTAGAAGCCCAACTCCATCCCTCCATACTGACCAGGTTAGAAGCCCAGGACTCCATCCCTCCAAGCTGACCAGGTTAGAAGCCCAGGACTTCATGCTGACCAGGTTAGAAGCTCAGGACTTCATCCCGCTATGCTGACCAGGTGAGAAGCCCAGGACTCCATCCCTCCAAGCTGACCAGGTTAGAAGCCCAGGACTCCATCCCTCCATGCTGACCAGGTTAGCAGTCCAGGACTCCATCCCTCCAAGCTGACCAGGTTAGAAGCCCAGGACTCCATCCCTCCATGCTGACCAGATGAGAAGCCCAGGACTCCATCCCGCCATGCTGACCAGATGAGAATCCCAGGACTCCATCTCTCCAAGCTGACCAGGTTGGAAGACCAGGACTCCATGCTGACCAGATTAGCAGTCCAGGACTCCATCCCTCCATACTGACCAGGTTAGAAGCCCAGGACTCCATCCCTCCATGCTGAACATGTTAGCAGCCCAGGACCCCATGCAGGCCAGGTTAGAAGCCCAGGGCTCCATCCCTCCATGCTGACCAGGTTAGCAGTCCAGGACTCCATCCCTCCAAGCTGACCAGGTTAGAAGCCCAGGACCACATGCTGACCAGGTTAGAAGCCCAGGACTCCATCCCTCCATGCTGACCAGGTGAGAAGCCCAGGACTCCATCCCTCCAAGCTGACAAGGTTAGAAGCCCGGGACTCCATCCCTCCATACTGACCAGGTTAGAAGCCCAGGACTCCATCCCTCCATACTGACCAGGTTAGAAGCCCAGGAGTCCATCCCTCCAAGCTGACCAGGTTAGAAGCCCAGGACTCCCTCCATGCTGACCAGTTTAGAAGCCCGGTACTCCATCCCTCCATACTGACCAGGTTAGAAGCCCAGGACTCCATCCCTACATACTGACCAGGTTAGAAGCCCAGGTCTCCATCCCTCCAAGCTGACCAAGTTAGAAGCCCAGGACTCCACCTCTCCATGCTGACCAGGTTAGAAGCCCAGGACTCCATCCCTCCAAGATGACCAGGTTAGAAGCCCAGGACTCCATCCCTCCATGCTGACCATGTTAGAAGCCCAGGACTCCATGCTGACCAGGTTAGAAGCCCAGGACTCCATCGCTCCATACTGACCAGGTTAGAAGCCCAGGACTCCATCCCTCCATGCTGACCAGGTTAGAAGCCCAGGACTCCATCCCTCCATACTGACCAGGTTAGAAGCCCAGGACTCCATCCCTCCATACTGACCAGGTTAGAAGCCCAGGACTCCATCCCTCCATGCTGACCTGGTTAGAAGCCCAGGACTCCATGCTGACCAGGTTAGAAGCCCAACTCCATCCCTCCATACTGACCAGGTTAGAAGCCCAGGACTCCATCCCTCCAAGCTGACCAGGTTAGAAGCCCAGGATTCATGCTGACCAGGTTAGAAGCTCAGGACTTCATCCCGCTATGCTGACCAGGTGAGAAGCCCAGGACTCCATCCCTCCAAGCTGACCAGGTTAGAAGCCCAGGACTCCATCCCTCCATGCTGACCAGGTTAGCAGTCCAGGACTCCATCCCTCCAAGCTGACCAGGTTAGAAGCCCAGGACTCCATCCCTCCATGCTGACCAGATGAAAAGCCCAGGACTCCATCCCGCCATGCTGACCAGATGAGAATCCCAGGACTCCATCTCTCCAAGCTGACCAGGTTGGAAGACCAGGACTCCATGCTGACCAGATTAGCAGTCCAGGACTCCATCCCTCCATACTGACCAGGTTAGAAGCCCAGGACTCCATCCCTCCATGCTGAACATGTTAGCAGCCCAGGACCCCATGCAGGCCAGGTTAGAAGCCCAGGGCTCCATCCCTCCATGCTGACCAGGTTAGCAGTCCAGGACTCCATCCCTCCAAGCTGACCAGGTTAGAAGCCCAGGACCACATGCTGACCAGGTTAGAAGCCCAGGACTCCATCCCTCCATGCTGACCAGGTGAGAAGCCCAGGACTCCATCCCTCCAAGCTGACAAGGTTAGAAGCCCGGGACTCCATCCCTCCATACTGACCAGGTTAGAAGCCCAGGACTCCATCCCTCCATACTGACCAGGTTAGAAGCCCAGGAGTCCATCCCTCCAAGCTGACCAGGTTAGAAGCCCAGGACTCCCTCCATGCTGACCAGTTTAGAAGCCCGGTACTCCATCCCTCCATACTGACCAGGTTAGAAGCCCAGGACTCCATCCCTACATACTGACCAGGTTAGAAGCCCAGGTCTCCATCCCTCCAAGCTGACCAAGTTAGAAGCCCAGGACTCCACCTCTCCATGCTGACCAGGTTAGAAGCCCAGGACTCCATCCCTCCAAGATGACCAGGTTAGAAGCCCAGGACTCCATGCTGACCAGGTTAGAAGCCCAGGACTCCATCCCTCCATATTGACCAGGTTAGAAGCCCAGGACTCCATCCCTCCATGCTGACCAGGTTAGAAGCCCAGGACTCCATCCCTCCAAGCTGACCAGGTTAGAAGCCCAGGACTCCACCTCTCCATGCTGACCAGGTTAGAAGCCCCGGACTCCATCCCTCCAAGCTGACCAGGTTAGAAGCCCAGGACCCCATGCAGACCAGGTTAGAAGCCCAGGACTCCATCCCTCCATGCAGACCAGGTTAGAAGCCCAGGACCCAATGCAGACCAGGTTAGAAGCCCAGGACTCCATCCCTCCAAGCTGACCAGGTTAGAAGCCAAGGACTCCATCCCTCCATGCTGACCAGGTTAGCAGTCCAGGACTCCAATCCTCCATACTGACCAGGTTAGAAGCCCAGGACTCCAATCCTCCATACTGACCAGGTTAGAAGCCCAGGACTCCATCCCTCCATGCTGACCAGGTTAGAAGCCCAGGACTCCATCCCTCCAAGCTGACCAGGTTAGAAGCCAAGGACTCCATCCCTCCATGCTGACCAGGTTAGCAGTCCAGGACTCCAATCCTCCATACTGACCAGGTTAGAAACCCAGGACTCCATCCCTCCATGCCGACCAGGTTAGAAGCCCGGGACTCCATACTGACCAGGTTAGAAGCCCAGGACTCCATCCCTCCATGCTGACCAGTTTAGAAGCCCAGGACTCCATCCCTCCAAGCTGACCAGGTTAGAAGCCCAGGACTCCATGCTGACCAGGTTAGAAGCCCAGGACTCCACCTCTCCATGCTGACCAGGTTAGAAGCCAAGGACTCCATCCCTCCATGCTGACCATGTTAGCAGCCCAGGACTCCACCTCTCCATACTGACCAGGCTAGAAGCCCGGGACTCCATACTGACCAGGTTAGAAGCCCAGGACTCCATGCTGACCAGGTTAGAAGCACAGGACTCCATCCCACCAAGCTGACCAGGTTAGAAGCCCAGGACGCCATCCCTCCATGCTGACCAGGTTAGCAGTCCAGGACTCCATCTCTCCATACTGACCAGGTTAGAAGCCCAGGACTCCATCCCTCCAAGCTGACCAGGTTAGAAGCCCAGGACCCCATGCAGACCAGGTTAGAAGCCCCGGACTCCATCCCCCCATGCTGACCAGGTTAGAATCCCAGGACTCCATCCCTCCAAGCTGACCAGGTTAGAAGCCCAGGACTCCATCCCTCCATGCTGACCAGGTTAGAATCCCAGGACTCCATCCCTCCATGCTGACCAGGTTAGAAGCCCAGGACTCCATGCTGACCAGGTAAGAAGCCCAGGACTCCATCCCGCTATGCTGACCAGGTGAGAAGCCCAGGACTCCATCCCTCCATGCTGACCAGGTTAGAAGCCCAGGACGCCATCCCTCCATGCTGACCAGGTTAGAAGCCCAGGACTCCATCCCTCCAGGCTGACCAGATTAGAAGCCCAGGACTCCATGCTGACAAGGTTAGAAGCCCAGGACTCCATCCCTCCATACTGACCAGGTTAGAAGCCCAGGACTCCATCCCTCCAAGCTGACCAGGTTAGAGGCCCAGGACTCCACTTCTCCATGCTGACCAGTTTAGAAGCCCAGGACTCCATCCCTCCATGCTGACCAGGTTCGAAGCCCAGGACGCCATCCCTCCAAGATGACCAGGTTAGCAGTCCAGGGCTCCATCTCTCCATACTGACCAGGTTAGAAGCCCAGTACTCCACCTCTCCATGCTGACCAGGTTAGAAGCCCAGGACGCCATCCCTCCATGCTGACCAAGTTAGAAGCCCAGGACGCCATCCCTCCAAGCTGAACAGGTTAGCAGTCCAGAACTCCATCTCTCCATACTGACCAGGTTAGAAGCCCAGGACTCCATGCTGACCAGGTTAGAAGCCCAGGACGCCATCCCTCCATGCTGACCAAGTTAGAAGCCCGGGACGCCATCCCTCCAAGCTGACCAGGTTAGCAGTCCAGAACTCCATCTCTCCATACTGACCAGGTTAGAAGCCCAGGACTCCATCCCTCCAAGCGGACCAGGTTAGAAGACCAGGACTCCATTCCTCCATGCTGACCATGTTAGCAGCCCAGGATTCCATCCCTCCATGCTGACCATGTTAGCAGCCCAGGACTCCACCTCTCCATACTGACCAGGTTAGAAGCCCAGGACTCCATCCCTCCAAGCTGACCAGGTTAGAAGCCCAGGAGTCCATCCCTCCATGCTGACCAGGTTAGAAGCCCAGGACTCCATCCCTACAAGCTGACCAGATTAGAAGCCCAGGACTCCATGCTGACCAGATTAGAAGCCCAGGACTCCATCCCTCCATACTGACCAGGTTAGAAGCCCAGGACTCCATCCCTCCAAGCTGACCAGGTTAGAAGCCCAGGACTCCACTTCTCCATGCTGACCAGGTTTGAAGCCCAGGACTCCATCCCTCCATGCTGACCAGGTTAGAAGCCCAGGACTCCATCCCTCCATGCTGACCAGGTTAGAAGCCCAGGACTCCATTCCTCCATGCTGACCATGTTAGCAGCCCAGGGCCCCATCCCTCCATACTGACCAGGTTAGAAGCCCAGGACTCCATCCCTCCATGCTGACCAGGTTAGAAGCCCAGGACTCCATCCCTCCATGCTGACCAGGTTAGAAGCCCATGACTCCATGCTGACCATATTAGCAACCCAGGACTCCACCTCTCCAAACTGACCAGGTTAGAAGCCCAGGACTCCATCCCTCCATGCTGACCAGGTTAGAAGCCCCGGACTCCATCCCTCCAAGCTGACCAGGTTAGAAGCCCAGGACCCCATGCTGACCAGGTTAGAAGCCCAGGACTCCATGCTGATCAGGTTAGAAGCCCAGGACTTCATCCCGCTATGCTGACCAGGTGAGAAGCCCAGGACGCCATCCCTCCATGCTGACCAGGTTAGAAGCCCAGCACGCCATCCGTCCAAGCTGACCAGGTTAGCAGTCCAGGACTCCATCTCTCCATACTGACCAGGATAGAAGCCCAGGACTCCATCCCTCCAAGCTGACCAGGTTAGAAGCCCAGGACTCCATCCCTCCATGCTGACCATGTTAGAAGCCCAGGACTCCATCCCTCCATGCTGACCATGTTAGCAGCCCAGGACTCCACCTCTCCATACTGACCAGGTTAGAAGCCCAGGACTCCAAGCTGACCAGGTTAGAAACCCAGGACTCCATCCCTCCATGCTGACCAGGTTAGAGGCCCAGGACTCCATCCCTCCAGGCTGACCAGATTAGAAGCCCAGGACTCCATGCTGACAAGGTTAGAAGCCCAGGACTCCATCCCTCCATACTGACCAGGTTAGAAGCCCAGGACTCCATCCCTCCAAGCTGACCAGGTTAGAAGCCCAGGACTCCACTTCTCCATGCTGACCAGTTTAGAAGCCCAGGACTCCATCCCTCCATGCTGACCAGGTTAGAAGCCCAGGACGCCATCCCTCCAAGATGACCAGGTTAGCAGTCCAGGGCTCCATCTCTCCATACTGACCAGGTTAGAAGTCCAGGACTCCACCTCTCCATGCTGACCAGGTTAGAAGCCCAGGACTCCACACTGACCAGGTTAGTATCCCAGGACTCCATGCTGACCAGGTTAGAAGCCCAGGACGCCATCCCTCCATGCTGACCAAGTTAGAAGCCAAGGACGCCATCCCTCCAAGCTGAACAGGTTAGCAGTCCAGAACTCCATCTCTCCATACTGACCAGGTTCGAAGCCCAGGACTCCATGCTGACCAGGTTAGAAGCCCAGGACGCCATCCCTCCATGCTGACCAAGTTAGAAGCCCAGGACGCCATCCCTCCAAGCTGACCAGGTTAGCAGTCCAGAACTCCATCTCTCCATACTGACCAGGTTAGAAGCCCAGGACTCCATCCCTCCAAGCGGACCAGGTTAGAAGGCCAGGACTCCATTCCTCCATGCTGACCATGTTAGCAGCCCAGGATTCCATCCCTCCATGCTGACCATGTTAGCAGCCCAGGACTCCACCTCTCCATACTGACCAGGTTAGAAGCCCAGGACTCCAAGCTGACCAGTTTAGAAGCCCAGGACTGCATCCCTCCAAGCTGACCAGGTTAGAAGCCCAGGACTCCATCCCTCCATCATGACCAGATTCGCAGTCCAGGACTCCATCCCTCCAAGCTGACCAGGTTAGAAGCCCAGTACTCCATCCCTCCATGCGGACCAGGTGATAAGACCAGGACTCCACCCCTCCAAGCTGACCAGGTGAGAAGACCAGGACTCCATCCCTCCATGCTGACCAGGTTAGAAGCCCATGACTTCATCCCTCCATGCTGACCATGTTAGCAGCCCAGGACTGCATCCCTCCAGGCTGACCAGGTTAGAAGCCCAGGACTCCATGCTGACCAGGTTAGAAACCCAGGACTCCATGCTGACCAGGTTAGAAGACCAGGACTCCATCCATCCATGCTGACCAGGTGAGAAGCCCAGTACACCATCCCTCCAAGCTGTCCAGGTTAGAAGACCGGGACTCCATCCCTCCATGCTGATCAGGTTAGCAGTCCTGGACTCCATCCCTCCATGCTGACCAGGTTAGAAGCCCAGGGCTCCATCCCTCCAAGCTGACCAGGTTAGAAGCCCAGGACTCCACCTCTCCATGCTGACCAGGTTAGAAGCCCAGGACTCCATACTGACCAGGTTAGAAGCCCAGGACTCCATCCCTCCATGCTGACCATGTTAGCAGCCCAGGACTCCACCTCACCATACTGACCAGGTTAGAAGCCCAGGACTCCATGCTGACCAGGTTAGAAGCCCAGGACTCTATCCCTCCAAGCTGACCAGGTTAGAAGCCCAGGACTCCATCCCTCCAAGCTGACCAGATTAGAAGCCCAGGACTCCATGCTGACCAGGTTAGAAACCCAGGACTCCATCCCTCCATGCTAACCAGGTTAGAAGCCCAGGACTCCTCCCTCCAAGCTGACCAGGTGAGAAGCCCAGGACTCCACCGCTCCATGCTGACCAGGTTAGAAGCCCAGGACTCCATCCCTCCATGCTGACCAGGTGATAAGCCCAGGACTCCATCCCTCCAAGCTGACCAGGTTAGAAGACCAGGACTCCATCCCTCCATGCTGACCAGGTGAGAAGCCCAGGACTCCATCCCTCCATCTGTCCAGGTTAGAAGACCGGGAATCCATCCCTCCATGCTGATCAGGTTAGCAGTCCAGGACTCCATCCCTCCATGCTGACCAGTTTAGAACCCAGGACTCCATCCCTCCAAGCTGACCAGGTTAGAAGCCCAGGACTCCATCCCTCCATGCTGACCAGGTGATAAGCCCAGGACTCCATCCCTCCAAGCTGACCAGGTTAGAAGACCAGGACTCCATCCCTCCATGCTGACCAGGTGAGAAGCCCAGGACTCCATCCCTCCAAGCTGACCAGGTTAGAAGACCGGGACTCCATCCCTCCATGCTGATCAGGTTAGCAGTCCAGGACTCCATCCCTCCAAGCTGACCAGGTTAGTAGCCCAGGACCCCATGCAGACCAGGTTAGAAGCCCAGGACTACATCCCTCCATGCTGACCAGGTGAGAAGCCCAGGACTTCATGCTGACCAGGTTAGAAGCCCAGGACTTCATCCCGCTATGCTGACCAGGTGAGAAGCCCAGGACTCCATCTCTCCAAGCTGACCAGGTTAGAAGCCCAGGACTCCATCCCTCCAAGCTGACCAGGTTAGAAGCCCAGGACTCCATCCCTCCATGCTGACCAGGTTAGCAGTCCAGGACTCCATCCCGCCAAGCTGACCAGGTTAGAAGCCCAGGACTCCATCCCTCCATGCTGACCAGGTTAGCAGTCCAGGATTCGATCCCTCCATACTGACCAGGTTAGAAGTCCAGGACTCCATCCCTCCATGCTGACCATGTTAGCAGCCTAGGACCCCATGCAGACCAGGTCAGAAGCCCAGGACTCCATCCCTCCAAGCTGAACAGGTTAGAAGCCCAGGACCCCATGCAGACCAGGTTAGAAGCCCAGGACTCCATCTCTCAAAGCTGACCAGGTTAGATGCCCAGGACTCCATCCCTCCAAGCTGACCAGGTTTGAAGCCCAGGACTTCATCCCGCTATGCTGACCAGTTTAGAAGCCCCGGACTCCATCCCTCCAAGCTGACCAGGTTCGAAGCCGAGGACTCCATCCCTCCATGCTGACCAGGTTAGCAGTCCAGGACTCCATCCCTCCAAGCTGACCGGGTTAGTAGCCCAGGACTCCATCCCTCCATGCTGACCAGGTGATAAGCCCAGGACTCCATCCCTCCAAGCTGACCAGGTTAGAAGCCCAGGACTCCATCCCTCCAAGCTGACCGGGTTAGTAGCCCAGGACTCCATCCCTCCATGCTGACCAGGTGATAAGCCCCGGACTCCATCCCTCCAAGCTGACCAGGTTAGAAGCCCAGGACTCCATCCCTCCATGCTGACCAGGTTAGCAGTCCAGGACTCCATCCCTCCAAGCTGACCGGGTTAGTAGCCCAGGACTCCATCCCTCCATGCTGACCAGGTGATAAGCCCAGGACTCCATCCCTCCAAGCGGACCAGGTTAGAAGACCAGGACTCCATTCCTCCATACTGACCATGTTAGCAGCCCAGGACTCCACCTCTCCATACTGACCAGGTTAGAAGCACAGGACTCCATCCCACCAAGCTGACCAGGTTAAAAGCCCAGGACGCCATCCCTCCATGCTGACCAGGTTAGCAGTCCAGGACTCCATCTCTCCATACTGACCAGGTTAGAAGCCCAGGACTCCATCCCTCCAAGCTGACCAGGTTAGAAGCCCAGGACCCCATGCAGACCAGGTTAGAAGCCCCGGACTCCATCCCCCCATGCTGACCAGGTTAGAATCCCAGGACTCCATCCCTCCAAGCTGACCAGGTTAGAAGCCCAGGACTCCATCCCTCCATGCTGACCAGGTT
Source organism: Scyliorhinus torazame (assembly GCF_047496885.1). Lineage (NCBI taxonomy): Eukaryota > Metazoa > Chordata > Chondrichthyes > Carcharhiniformes > Scyliorhinidae > Scyliorhinus > Scyliorhinus torazame. The sequence continues at coordinate 9,715,256 of NC_092737.1, forward strand.
AGAATCCCAGGACTCCATCCCTCCATGCTGACCAGGTTAGAAGCCCAGGACTCCATGCTGACCAGGTAAGAAGCCCAGGACTCCATCCCGCTATGCTGACCAGGTGAGAAGCCCAGGACTCCATCCCTCCATGCTGACCAGGTTAGAAGCCCAGGACGCCATCCCTCTATGCTGACCAGGTTAGAAGCCCAGGACTCCATCCCTCCAGGCTGACCAGATTAGAAGCCCAGGACTCCATGCTGACAAGGTTAGAAGCCCAGGACTCCATCCCTCCTTACTGACCAGGTTAGAAGCCCAGGACTCCATCCCTCCAAGCTGACCAGGTTAGAGGCCCAGGACTCCACTTCTCCATGCTGACCAGTTTAGAAGCCCAGGACTCCATCCCTCCATGCTGACCAGGTTAGAAGCCCAGGACGCCATCCCTCCAAGATGACCAGGTTAGCAGTCCAGGGCTCCATCTCTCCATACTGACCAGGTTAGAAGCCGAGGACTCCACCTCTCCATGCTGACCAGGTTAGAAGCCCAGGACTCCACACTGACCAGGTTAGAAGCCCAGGACTCAATGCTGACCAGGTTAGAAGCCCAGGACGCCATCCCTCCATGCTGACCAAGTTAGAAGCCCAGGACGCCATCCCTCCAAGCTGAACAGGTTAGCAGTCCAGAACTCCATCTCTCCATACTGACCAGGTTAGAAGCCCAGGACTCCATGCTGACCAGGTTAGAAGCCCAGGACGCCATCCCTCCATGCTGACCAAGTTAGAAGCCCAGGACGCCATCCCTCCAAGCTGACCAGGTTAGCAGTCCAGAACTCCATCTCTCCATACTGACCAGGTTAGAAGCCCAGGACTCCATCACTCCAAGCGGACCAGGTTAGAAGACCAGGACTCCATTCCTCCATGCTGACCATGTTAGCAGCCCAGGGTTCCATCCCTCCATGCTGACCATGTTAGCAGCCCAGGACTCCACCTCTCCATACTGACCAGGTTAGAAGCCCAGGACTCCATCCCTCCAAGCTGACCAGGTTAGAAGCCCAGGAGTCCATCCCTCCATGCTGACCAGGTTAGAAGCCCAGGACTCCATCCGTCCAAGCTGACCAGATTAGAAGCCCAGGACTCCATGCTGACCAGATTAGAAGCCCAGGACTCGATCCCTCCATACTGACCAGGTTAGAAGCCCAGGACTCCATCCCTCCAAGCTGACCAGGTTAGAAGCCCAGGACTCCACTTCTCCATGCTGACCAGGTTTGAAGCCCAGGACTCCATCCCTCCATGCTGACCAGGTTAGAAGCCCAGGACTCCATTCCTCCATGCTGACCATGTTAGCAGCCCAGGGCTCCATCCCTCCATACTGACCAGGTTAGAAGCCCAGGACTCCATCCCTCCATGCTGACCAGGTTAGAAGCCCAGGACTCCATCCCTCCATGCTGACCAGGTTAGAAGCCCATGACTCCATGCTGACCATGTTAGCAACCCAGGACTCCACCTCTCCAAACTGACCAGGTTAGAAGCCCAGGACTCCATCCCTCCATGCTGACCAGGTTAGAAGCCCCGGACTCCATCCCTCCAAGCTGACCAGGTTAGAAGCCCAGGACCCCATGCTGACCAGGTTAGAAGCCCAGGACTCCATGCTGATCAGGTTAGAAGCCCAGGACTTCATCCCGCTATGCTGACCAGGTGAGAAGCCCAGGACGCCATCCCTCCATGCTGACCAGGTTAGAAGCCCAGGACGCCATCCGTCCAAGCTGACCATGTTAGCAGTCCAGGACTCCATCTCTCCATACTGACCAGGTTAGAAGCCCAGGACTCCACCTCTCCATGCTGACCAGGTTAGAAGCCCAGGACTCCATACTGACCAGGTTAGAAGCCCAGGACTCCATGCTGACCAGGTTAGAAGCCCAGGACGCCATCCCTCCATGCTGACCAGGTTAGAAGCCCAGTGCGCCATCCCTCCAAGCTGACCAGGTTAGCAGTCCAGGACTCCATCTCTCCATACTGACCAGGATAGAAGCCCAGGACTCCATCCCTCCAAGCTGACCAGGTTAGAAGCCCAGGACTCCATCCCTCCATGCTGACCATGTTAGAAGCCCAGGACTCCATCCCTCCATGCTGACCATGTTAGCAGCCCAGGACTCCACCTCTCCATACTGACCAGGTTAGAAGCCCAGGACTCCAAGCTGACCAGGTTAGAAACCCAGGACTCCATCCCTCCATGCTGACCAGGTTAGAGGCCCAGGACTCCATCCCTCCAGGCTGACCAGATTAGAAGCCCAGGACTCCATGCTGACAAGGTTAGAAGCCCAGGACTCCATCCCTCCATACTGACCAGGTTAGAAGCCCAGGACTCCATCCCTCCAAGCTGACCAGGTTAGAAGCCCAGGACTCCACTTCTCCATGCTGACCAGTTTAGAAGCCCAGGACTCCATCCCTCCATGCTGACCAGGTTAGAAGCCCAGGACGCCATCCCTCCAAGATGACCAGGTTAGCAGTCCAGGGCTCCATCTCTCCATACTGATCAGGTTTGAAGCCCAGGACTCCACCTCTCCATGCTGACCAGGTTAGAAGCCCAGGACTCCACACTGACCAGGTTAGAATCCCAGGACTCCATGCTGACCAGGTTAGAAGCCCAGGACGCCATCCCTCCATGCTGACCAAGTTAGAAGCCCAGGACGCCATCCCTCCAAGCTGACCAGGTTAGCAGTCCAGAACTCCATCTCTCCATACTGACCAGGTTCGAAGCCCAGGACTCCATGCTGACCAGGTTAGAAGCCCAGGACGCCATCCCTCCATGCTGACCAAGTTAGAAGCCCAGGACGCCATCCCTCCAAGCTGACCAGGTTAGCAGTCCAGAACTCCATCTCTCCATACTGACCAGGTTAGAAGCCCAGGACTCCATCCCTCCAAGCGGACCAGGTTAGAAGACCAGGACTCCATTCCTCCATGCTGACCATGTTAGCAGCCCAGGATTCCATCCCTCCATGCTGACCATGTTAGCAGCCCAGGACTCCACCTCTCCATACTGACCAGGTTAGAAGCCCAGGACTCCAAGCTGACCAGTTTAGAAGCCCAGGACTGCATCCCTCCAAGCTGACCAGGTTAGAATCCCAGGACTCCATCCCTCCATCATGACCAGATTCGCAGTCCAGGACTCCATCCCTCCAAGCTGACCAGGTTAGAAGCCCAGTACTCCATCCCTCCATGCGGACCAGGTGATAAGACCAGGACTCCATCCCTCCAAGCTGACCAGGTTAGAAGACCAGGACTCCATCCCTCCATGCTGACCAGGTGTGAAGCCCAGGACTCCATCCCTCCAAGCTTACCAGGTTAGCAGTCCTGGACTCCATCCCTCCAAGCTGAAAAGGCTAGAAGCCCAGGACCCCATGCAGACCAGGTTAGAAGCCCATGACTTCATCCCTCCATGCTGACCATGTTAGCAGCCCAGGACTGCATCCCTCCAGGCTGACCAGGTTAGAAGCCCAGGACTCCATGCTGACCAGGTTAGAAACCCAGGACTCCATGCTGACCAGGTTAGAAGACCAGGACTCCATCCATCCATGCTGACCAGGTGAGAAGCCCAGGACACCATCCCTCCAAGCTGTCCAGGTTAGAAGACCGGGACTCCATCCCTCCATGCTGATCAGGTTAGCAGTCCTGGACTCCATCCCTCCATGCTGACCAGGTTAGAAGCCCAGGGCTCCATCCCTCCAAGCTGACCAGGTTAGAAGCCCAGGACTCCACCTCTCCATGCTGACCAGGTTAGAAGCCCAGGACTCCATACTGACCAGGTTAGAAGCCCAGGACTCCATCCCTCCATGCTGACCATGTTAGCAGCCCAGGACTCCACCTCACCATACTGACCAGGTTAGAAGCCCAGGACTCCATGCTGACCAGGTTAGAAGCCCAGGACTCCATCCCTCCAAGCTGACCAGGTTAGAAGCCCAGGACTCCATCCCTCCAAGCTGACCAGATTAGAAGCCCAGGACTCCATGCTGACCAGGTTAGAAACCCAGGACTCCATCCCTCCATGCTAACCAGGTTAGAAGCCCAGGACTCCTCCCTCCAAGCTGACCAGGTGAGAAGCCCAGGACTCCACCGCTCCATGCTGACCAGGTTAGAAGCCAGGACTCCACCGCTCCATGCTGACCAGGTTAGAAGCCCAGGACTCCATCCCTCCATGCTGACCAGGTTAGAAGCCCAGGACTCTATCCCTCCATGCTGACCATGTTAGCAGCCCAGGGCTCCACCTATCCATACTGACCAGGTTAGAAGCCCAGGACTCCATCCCTCCAAGCTGACCAGGTTAGAAGACCGGGGCTCCATTCCTCCATGCTGATCAGGTTAGCAGTCCAGGACTCCATCCCTCCATGCTGACCAGTTTAGAAGCCCCGGACTCCATCCCTCCAAGCTGACCAGGTTAGAAGCCCAGGACTCCATCCCTCCATGCTGACCAGGTTAGCAGTACAGGACTCCATCCCTCCATGCTGACCATGTTAGCAGCCCAGGACTCCACCTCACCATACTGACCAGGTTAGAAGCCCAGGACTCCATGCTGACCAGGTTAGAAGCCCAGGACTCCATCCCTCCAAGCTGACCAGGTTAGAAGCCCAGGACTCCATCCCTCCAAGCTGACCAGATTAGAAGCCCAGGACTGCACCGCTCCATGCTGACCAGGTTAGAAGCCCAGGACTCCATCCCTCCATGCTGACCAGGTGATAAGCCCAGGACGCCATCCCTCCAAGCTGATCAGGTTAGCAGTCCAGGACTCCATCTCTCCATACTGACCAGGATAGAAGCCCAGGACTCCATCCCTCCAAGCTGACCAGGTTAGAAGCCCAGGACTTCATCCCTCCATGCTGACCATGTTAGCAGCCCAGGACTCCATCCCTCCATGCTGACCATGTTAGCAGCCCAGGACTCCACCTCTCCATACTGACCAGGTTAGAAGCCCTGGACTCCAAGCTGACCAGTTTAGAGGCCCAGGACTCCATCCCTCCATGCTGACCAGGTTAGAAGCCCAGGACTATATCCCTCCAGGCTGACCAGATTAGAAGCCCAGGACTCCATGCTGACAAGGTTAGAAGCCCAGGACTCCATCCCTCCATACTGACCAGGTTAGAAGCCCAGGACTCCATCACTCCAAGCTGACCAGGTTAGAAGCCCAGGACTCCACTTCTCCATGCTGACCAGTTTGGAAGCCCAGGACTCCATCCCTCCATGCTGACCAGGTTAGAAGCCCAGGACGCCATCCCTCCAAGATGACCAGGTTAGCAGTCCAGGGCTCCATCTCTCCATACTGACCAGGTTAGAAGCCCAGGACTCCACGTCTCCATGCTGACCAGGTTAGAAGCCCAGGACTCCACACTGACCAGGTTAGAAGCCCAGGACTCCATGCTGACCAGGTTAGAAGCCCAGGACGCCATCCCTCCATGCTGACCAAGTTAGAACCCCAGGACGCCATCCCTCCAAGCTGAACAGGTTAGCAGTCCAGAACTCCATCTCTCCATACTGACCAGGTTAGAAGCCCAAGACTCCATCCCTCCAAGCGGACCAGATTAGAAGCCCAGGACTCCATCCCTCCATGCTGACCATATTAGCAGCCCAGGATTCCATCCCTCCATGCTGACCATGTTAGCAGCCCAGGACTCCACCTCTCCATACTGACCAGGTTAGAAGACCAGGACTCCAAGCTGACCAGGTTAGAAGCCCAGGACTCCATCCCTCCATGCTGACCAGGTTAGAAGCCCAGGACTCCATCCCTCCAAGTTGACCAGATTAGAAGCCCAGGACTCCATGCTGACCAGATTAGAAGCCCAGGACTCCATCGCTCCAAGCTGACCAGGTTAGAAGCCCAGGACTCCAATGCTCCATGCTGACCAGGTTTGAAGCCCAGGACTCCATCCCTCCATGCTGACCAGGTTAGAAGCCCAGGACTCCATCCCTCCATGCTGACCAGGTTAGAAACCCAGGACTCCATTCCTCCATGCTGACCATGTTAGCAGCCCAGGTCTCCACGTCTCCATACTGACCATGTTAGAAGCCCACGACTCCATCCCTCCATGCTGACCAGGTTAGAAGCCCAGGACTCCATCCCTCCATGCTGACCATGTTAGCAGCCCAGGACTCCATCCCTCCATGCTGACCAGGTTAGAAGCCCAGGACTCCATCCCTCCATGCTGACCACGTTAGAAGTCCAGGACTCCATCCCTCCATGCTGACCAGGTTAGAAGCCCAGGACCCCATGCAGACCAGGTTAGAAGCCCAGGACTCCATCCCTCGAAGCTGACCAGGTTAGAAGCCCAGGACTCCATCCTTCCATGCTGACCAGGTGAGAAGCCCAGGACTCCATCCCTCCAAGCTGACCAGGTTAGAAGACCAGGACTCCATCCCTCCATGCTGACCAGGTTAGCAGTCCAGGACTCCACCTCTCCATGCTGACCAGGTGAGAAGCCCAGGACTTCATGCTGACCTGGTTAGAAGCCCAGGACTTCATCCCGCTAAGCTGAGCAGGTGAGAAGCCCAGGACTCCATCCCGCCAAGCTGACCAGGTTTGAAGCCCAGGACTCCATCCCTCCATGCTGACCAGGTTAGCAGTCCAGGACTCCATCCCTCCAAGCTGACCAGTTCAGAATCCCAGGACTGCATCCCTCCAAGCTGACCAGGTTAGAAGCCCCGGAACCCATGCAGACCACGTTAGAAGCCCAGGACTCCATCCCTCCAAGCTGACCAGTTTAGAGGCCCAGGACTCCATCCCTCCATGCTGACCAGGTTAGAAGCCCAGGACTCCATCCCTCCAAGCTGACCAGGTTAGAAGCCCAGGACTTCATCCCGCTATGCTGACCAGGTGAGAAGCCCAGGACTCCATCCCTCCAAGCTGACCAGGTTAGAAGCCCAGGACTCCATCCCTCCATGCTGACCAGATTAGCAGTCCAGGGCTCCAGCCCGTCAAGCTGACCAGGTTAGAAGCCCAGGACTCCATCCTTCCATGCTGACCAGGTGAGAAGCCCAGGACTCCATCCCTCCAAGCTGACCAGGTTAGAAGACCAGGACTCCATCCCTCCATGCTGACCAGGTTAGTAGTCCAGGACTCCATCCCTCCATACTGATCAGGTTAGCAGTCCAGGACTCCATCCCTCCAAGCTGACCATGTTAGCAGCCCAGGACCCCATGCAGACCACGTTAGAAGCCCAGGACTCCATCCCTCCAAGCTGACCAGGTTAGAAGCCCAGGACCCCATGCAGACCAGGTTAGAAGCCCAGGACTCCATCCCTCCATGCTGACCAGGTTAGAAGCCCAGGACCTCATCCCGCTATGCTGACCAGGTGAGAAGCCCAGGAGGCCATCTCTCCATGCTGATCAGGTTAGCAGTCCAGGACTCCATCTCTCCATACTGACCAGGTTAGAAGCCCAGGACTCCATCTCTCCAAGCTGACCAGGTGAGAAGCCCAGGACTCCACCTCTCCATACTGACCAGGTTAGAAGCCCAGGACTCCATCCCTCCATGCTGACCATGTTCGCCGCCCAGGACTCCACCTCTCCATACTGACCAGGTTAGAAGCCCAGGAATCCATGCTGACCAGGTTAGAAGCCCAGGACTCCATCCCTCCAAGCTGACCAGGTTAGAAGCCCAGGAGTCCATCCCTCCAAGCTGACCAGATTAGAAGCCCAGGACTCCATGCTGACCAGGTTAGAAACCCAGGACTCCATCCCTCCATGCTGACCAGGTTAGAAGCCCAGGACTCCATCCCTCCAAGCTGACCAGGTGAGAAGCCCAGGACTCCACCTCTCCATGCTGACCAGGTTAGAAGCCCAGGACTCCATCCCTCCATGTTGGCCAGGTTAGAAGCCCAGGATTCCATGCTGACCAGATTAGAAGCCCAGGACTCCACCTCTCCATGCTGACCAGATTAGAAGCCCAGGACTCCATCCCTCCAAGCTGACCAGGTTAGAAGCCCAGGACTCCATGCTGACCAGGTTAGAAACCCAGGACTCCATCCCTCCATGCTGACCAGGTGATAAGCCCAGGACTCCATCCCTCCAAGCTGACCAGGTTAGAAGACCAGGACTCCATCCCTCCATGCTGACCAGGTGAGAAGCCCAGGACTCCATCCCTCCAAGCTGACCAGGTTAGAAGACCGGGACTCCATCCCTCCATGCTGATCAGGTTAGCAGTCCAGGACTCCATCCTTCCAAGCTGACCAGGTTAGCAGCCCAGGACCCCATGCAGACCAGGTTAGAAGCCCAGGACTCCATCCCTCCATGCTGACCAGGTGAAAAGCCCAGGACTTCATGCTGACCAGGTTAGAAGCCCAGGACTCCATCCCTCCATGCTGACCAGGTTAGCAGTCCAAGGCTAAATCCCTCCATACTGACCAGGTTAGAAGCCCAGGACTCCATCCCTCCATGCTGACCATGTTAGCAGCCTAGGACCCCATGCAGACCAGGTTAGAAGCCCAGGACTCCATCCCTCCAAGCTGACCAGGTGAGAAGCCCAGGACTTCATGCTGACCTGGTTAGAAGCCCAGGACTTCATCCCGCTAAGCTGACCAGGTGAGAAGCCCAGGACTCCATCCCTCCAAGCTGACCAGGTTTGAAGCCCAGGACTCCATCCCTCCGTGCTGACCAGTTTAGCAGTCCAGGACTCCATCCCTCCAAGCTGACCAGTTTAGAATCCCAGGACTGCATCCCTCCAAGCTGACCAGGTTAGAAGCCCCGGAACCCATGCAGACCACGTTAGAAGCCCAGGACTCCATCCCTCCAAGCTGACCAGTTTAGAGGCCCAGGACTCCATCCCTCCATGCTGACCAGGTTAGAAGCCCAGGACTCCATCCCTCCAAGCTGACCAGGTTAGAAGCCCAGGACTTCATCCCGCTATGCTGACCAGGTGAGAAGCCCAGGACTCCAGCCCGCCAAGCTGACCAGGTTAGAAGCCCAGGACTCCATCCTTCCATGCTGACCAGGTGAGAAGCCCAGGACTCCATCCCTCCAAGCTGACCAGGTTAGAAGACCAGGACTCCATCCCTCCATGCTGACCAGGTTAGCAGTCCAGGACTCCATCCCTCCATACTGATCAGGTTAGCAGTCCAGGACTCCATCCCTCCAAGCTGACCATGTTAGCAGCCCAGGACCCCATGCAGACCACGTTAGAAGCCCAGGACTCCATCCCTCCAAGCTGACCAGGTTAGAAGCCCAGGACCCCATGCAGACCAGGTTAGAAGCCCAGGACTCCATCCCTCCATGCTGACCAGGTTAGAAGCCCAGGACCTCATCCCGCTATGCTGACCAGGTGAGAAGCCCAGGAGGCCATCTCTCCATGCTGATCAGGTTAGCAGTCCAGGACTCCATCTCTCCATACTGACCAGGTTAGAAGCCCAGGACTCCATCTCTCCAAGCTGACCAGGTGAGAAGCCCAGGACTCCACCTCTCCATACTGACCAGGTTAGAAGCCCAGGACTCCATCCCTCCATGCTGACCATGTTCGCCGCCCAGGACTCCACCTCTCCATACTGACCAGGTTAGAAGCCCAGGAATCCATGCTGACCAGGTTAGAAGCGCAGGACTCCATCCCTCCAAGCTGACCAGGTTAGAAGCCCAGGAGTCCATCCCTCCAAGCTGACCAGATTAGAAGCCCAGGACTCCATGCTGACCAGGTTAGAAACCCAGGACTCCATCCCTCCATGCTGACCAGGTTAGAAGCCCAGGACTCCATCCCTCCAAGCTGACCAGGTGAGAAGCCCAGGACTCCACCTCTCCATGCTGACCAGGTTAGAAGCCCAGGACTCCATCCCTCCATGCTGGCCAGGTTAGAAGCCCAGGACTCCATGCTGACCAGGTTAGAAGCCCAGGACTGCACCTCTCCATGCTGACCAGATTAGAAGCCCAGGACTCCATCCCTCCAAGCTGACCCGGTTAGAAGCCCAGGACTCCATGCTGACCAGGTTAGAAACCCAGGACTCCATCCCTCCATGCTGACCAGGTGATAAGCCCAGGACTCCATCCCTCCAAGCTGACCAGTTTAGAAGACCAGGACTCCATCCCTCCATGCTGACCAGGTGAGAAGCCCAGGACTCCATCCCTCCAAGCTGACCAGGTTAGAAGACCGGGACTCCATCCCTCCATGCTGATCAGGTTAGCAGTCCAGGACTCCATCCCTCCAAGCTGACCAGGTTAGCAGCCCAGGACCCCATGCAGACCAGGTTAGAAGCCCAGGACTCCATCCCTCCATGCTGACCAGGTGAGAAGCCCAGGACTTCATGCTGACCAGGTTAGAAGCCCAGGACTCCATCCCTCCATGCTGACCAGGTTAGCAGTCCAAGGCTCCATCCCTCCATACTGACCAGGTTAGAAGCCCAGGACTCCATCCCTCCATGCTGACCATGTTAGCAGCCTAGGACCCCATGCAGACCAGGTTAGAAGCCCAGGACTCCATCCCTCCAAGCTGACCAGGTTAGAAGCCCAGGACCCCATGCAGACCAGGTTAGAAGCCCAGGACTCCATCTCTCCAAGCTGACCAGGTTAGAAGCCCAGGACTCCATCCCTCCAAGCTGACCGGGTTTGAAGCCCAGGACTTCATCCCGCTATGCTGACCAGGCGAGAAGCCCAGGACTCCATCCCTCCAAGCTGACCAGGTTAGAAGCCGAGGACTCCATCCCTCCATGCTGACCAGGTTAGCAGTCTAGGACTCCATCCCGCCAACCTGACCAGGTTCGAAGCCCAGGACTCCATCCCTCCATGCTGACCAGGTTAGCAGTCCAGGACTCCATCCCTCCATACTGACCAGGTTAGAAGCCCAGGACTCCATCCATCCATGCTGACCATGTTAGCAGCCTAGGACCCCATGCAGACCAGGTTAGAAGCCCAGGACTCCATCCCTCCAAGCTGACCAGGCTAGAAGCCCAGGACCCCATGCAGACCAGGTTAGAAGCCCAGGACTCCATCTCTCCAAGCTGACCAGGTTAGAAGCCCAGGAATCCATCCCTCCAAGCTGACCGGGTTTGAAGCCCAGGACTTCATCCCGCTATGCTGACCAGGCGAGAAGCCCAGGACTCCATCCCTCCAAGCTGACCAGGTTAGAAGCCGAGGACTCCATCCCTCCATGCTGACCAGGTTAGCAGTCCAGGACTCCATCCCTCCATACTGACCAGGTTAGAAGCCCAGGACTCCATCCCTCCATGCCGACCAGGTTAGATGCCTGGGACTCCATCCCTCCATACTGACCAGGTTAGAAGCCCAGGACTCCATCCCTCCATGCTGACCAGGTTAGACGCCCAGGACTCCATCCCTCCAAGCTGACCAGGTTAGAAGCCCAGGACTCCACCTCTCCATGCTGACCAGGTTAGAAGCCCAGGACTCCATGCTGACCAGGTTAGAAGCCCAGGACTCCACCTCTCCATGCTGACCAGATTAGAAGACCAGGACTCCATCCCTCCAAGCTGACCAGGTTAGAAGCCCAGGACTCCATCCCTCCATGGTGACCAGGTTAGAAGCCCAGGACTCCACCCCTCCATGCTGACCAGGTTAGAAGCCCAGGACTCTATCCCTCCATGCTGACCATGTTAGCAGCCCAGGACTCCACCTATCCATACTGACCAGGTTAGAAGCCCAGGACTCCATCGCTCCAAGCTGACCAGGTTAGAAGACCGGGGCTCCATCCCTCCATGCTGATCAGGTTAGCAGTCCAGGACTCCATCCCTCCATGCTGACCAGTTTAGAAGCCCCGGACTCCATCCCTCCAAGCTGACCAGGTTAGAAGCCCAGGACTCCATCCCTCCATGGTGACCAGGTTAGCAGTCCAGGACTCCATCCCTCCAAGCTGACCGGTTTAGTAGCCCAGGACTCCATCCCTCCATGCTGACCAGGTGATAAGCCCAGGACTCCATCCCTCCAAGCTGACCAGGTTAGAAGCCCATGACTTCATCCCTCCATGCTGACCATGTTAGCAGCCCAGGACTCCATCCCTCCATGCTGACCAGGTTAGAAGCCCAGGACTCCATGCTGACCAGGTTCAAAGCCCAGGACTCCATGCTGACCATGTTAGCAGCCCAGGACTCCACGTCTCCATGCTGACCAGGTTAGAAGCCCAGGCCTCCATCCCTCCATGCTGACCAGGTTAGAAGCCCAGGACTCCATCCCTCCAAGCTGACCAGGTTAGAAGCCCAGGACTCCATCCCTCCATGCTGACCAGGTGATAAGCCCAGGACTCCATCACTCCAAGCTGACCAGGTTAGAAGACCAGGACTCCATCACTCCATGCTGACCAGGTTAGAAGACCAGGACTCCATCCCTCCATGCAGACCAGATGAGAAGCCCAGGATTCCATCCCTCCAAGCTGTCCAGGTTAGAAGACCGGGACTCCATCCCTCCATGCTGATCAGGTTAGCAGTCCAGGACTCCATCCCTCCATGCTGACCAGGTTAGAAGCCCAGGACTCCATCCCTCCAAGCTGACCAGGTTAGAAGCCCAGGACTCCACCTCTCCATGCTGACCAGGTTAGAAGCCCAGGACTCCATACTGACCAGGTTAGAAGCCCAGGACGCCATCCCTCCATGCTGACCATGTTAGCAGCCCAGGACTCCACCTCTCCATACTGACCAGGTTAGAAGCTCAGGACTCCATGCTGACCAGGTTAGAAGCCCAGGACTCCATCCCTCCAAGCTGACCAGGTTAGAAGCCCAGGACTCCATACCTCCAAGCTGACCAGATTAGAAGCCCAGGACTCCATGCTGACGAGGTTAGAAACCCAGGACTCCATCCCTCCATGCTGACCAGGTTAGAAGCCCAGGACTCCATCCCTCCAAGCTGACCAGGTGAGAAGCCCAGGACTCCACCGCTCCATGCTGACCAGGTGAGAAGCCCAGGACTCCATCCCTCCAAGCTGTCCAGGTTAGAAGACCGGGACTCCATCCCTCCATGCTGATCAGGTTAGCAGTCCAGGACTCCATCCCTCCATGCTGACCAGTTTAGAACCCAGGACTCCATCCCTCCAAGCTGACCAGTTTAGAAGCCCAGGACTCCATCCCTCCAAGCTGACCAGGTTTGAAGCCCAGGACTTCATCCCGCTATGCTGACCAGGCGAGAAGCCCAGGACTCCATCCCTCCAAGCTGACCATGTTAGAAGCCGAGGACTCCATCCCTCCATGCTGACCAGGTGAGAAGCCCAGGACTCCATCCCTCCAAGCTGACCAGGTTAGAAGACCGGGACTCCATCCCTCCATGCTGATCAGGTTAGCAGTCCAGGACTCCATCCCTCCAAGCTGACCAGGTTAGCAGCCCAGGACCCCATGCAGACCAGGTTAGAAGCCCAGGACTCCATCCCTCCATGCTGACCAGGTGAGAAGCCCAGGACTTCATGCTGACCAGGTTAGAAGCCCAGGACTCCATCCCTCCATGCTGACCAGGTTAGCAGTCCAAGGCTCCATCCCTCCATACTGACCAGGTTAGAAGCCCAGGACTCCATCCCTCCATGCTGACCATGTTAGCAGCCTAGGACCCCATGCAGACCAGGTTAGAAGCCCAGGACTCCATCCCTCCAAGCTGACCAGGTTAGAAGCCCAGGACCCCATGCAGACCAGGTTAGAAGCCCAGGACTCCATCTCTCCAAGCTGACCAGGTTAGAAGCCCAGGACTCCATCCCTCCAAGCTGACCGGGTTTGAAGCCCAGGACTTCATCCCGCTATGCTGACCAGGCGAGAAGCCCAGGACTCCATCCCTCCAAGCTGACCAGGTTAGAAGCCGAGGACTCCATCCCTCCATGCTGACCAGGTTAGCAGTCTAGGACTCCATCCCGCCAAGCTGACCAGGTTAGAAGCCCAGGACTCCATCCCTCCATGCTGACCAGGTTAGCAGTCCAGGACTCCATCCCTCCATACTGACCAGGTTAGAAGCCCAGGACTCCATCCCTCCATGCTGACCATGTTAGCAGCCTAGGACCCCATGCAGACCAGGTTAGAAGCCCAGGACTCCATCCCTCCAAGCTGACCAGGCTAGAAGCCCAGGACCCCATGCAGACCAGGTTAGAAGCCCAGGACTCCATCTCTCCAAGCTGACCGGGTTTGAAGCCCAGGACTTCATCCCGCTATGCTGACCAGGCGAGAAGCCCAGGACTCCATCCCTCCAAGCTGACCAGGTTAGAAGCCGAGGACTCCATCCCTCCATGCTGACCAGGTTAGCAGTCCAGGACTCCATCCCTCCATACTGACCAGGTTAGAAGCCCAGGACTCCATCCCTCCATGCCGACCCGGTTAGATGCCCGGGACTCCATCCCTCCATACTGACCAGGTTAGAAGCCCAGGACTCCATCCCTCCATGCTGACCAGGTTAGACGCCCAGGACTCCATCCCTCCAAGCTGACCAGGTTAGAAGCCCAGGACTCCACCTCTCCATGCTGACCAGGTTAGAAGCCCAGGACTCCATGCTGACCAGGTTAGAAGCCCAGGACTCCACCTCTCCATGCTGACCAGATTAGAAGACCAGGACTCCATCCCTCCAAGCTGACCAGGTTAGAAGCCCAGGACTCCATCCCTCCATGGTGACCAGGTTAGAAGCCCAGGACTCCACCCCTCCATGCTGACCAGGTTAGAAGCCCAGGACTCTATCCCTCCATGCTGACCATGTTAGCAGCCCAGGACTCCACCTATCCATACTGACCAGGTTAGAAGCCCAGGACTCCATCCCTCCATGCTGACCAGTTTAGAAGCCCCGGACTCCATCCCTCCAAGCTGACCAGGTTAGAAGCCCAGGACTCCATCCCTCCATGCTGACCAGGTTAGCAGTCCAGGACTCCATCCCTCCAAGCTGACCGGTTTAGTAGCCCAGGACTCCATCCCTCCATGCTGACCAGGTGATAAGCCCAGGACTCCATCCCTCCAAGCTGACCAGGTTAGAAGCCCATGACTTCATCCCTCCATGCTGACCATGTTAGCAGCCCAGGACTCCATCCCTCCATGCTGACCAGGTTAGAAGCCCAGGACTCCATGCTGACCAGGTTCAAAGCCCAGGACTCCATGCTGACCATGTTAGCAGCCCAGGACTCCACGTCTCCATGCTGACCAGGTTAGAAGCCCAGGCCTCCATCCCTCCATGCTGACCAGGTTAGAAGCCCAGGACTCCATCCCTCCAAGCTGACCAGGTTAGAAGCCCAGGACTCCATCCCTCCATGCTGACCAGGTGATAAGCCCAGGACTCCATCACTCCAAGCTGACCAGGTTAGAAGACCAGGACTCCATCACTCCATGCTGACCAGGTTAGAAGACCAGGACTCCATCCCTCCATGCAGACCAGATGAGAAGCCCAGGATTCCATCCCTCCAAGCTGTCCAGGTTAGAAGACCGGGACTCCATCCCTCCATGCTGATCAGGTTAGCAGTCCAGGACTCCATCCCTCCATGCTGACCAGGTTAGAAGCCTAGGACTCCATCCCTCCAAGCTGACCAGGTTAGAAGCCCAGGACTCCACCTCTCCATGCTGACCAGGTTAGAAGCCCAGGACTCCATACTGACCAGGTTAGAAGCCCAGTACGCCATCCCTCCATGCTGACCATGTTAGCAGCCCAGGACTCCACCTCTCCATACTGACCAGGTTAGAAGCTCAGGACTCCATGCTGACCAGGTTAGAAGCCCAGGACTCCATCCCTCCAAGCTGACCAGGTTAGAAGCCCAGGACTCCATACCTCCAAGCTGACCAGATTAGAAGCCCAGGACTCCATGCTGACGAGGTTAGAAACCCAGGACTCCATCCCTCCATGCTGCCCAGGTTAGAAGCCCAGGACTCCATCCCTCCAAGCTGACCAGGTGAGAAGCCCAGGACTCCACCGCTCCATGCTGACCAGGTGAGAAGCCCAGGACTCCATCCCTCCAAGCTGTCCAGGTTAGAAGACCGGGACTCCATCCCTCCATGCTGATCAGGTTAGCAGTCCAGGACTCCATCCCTCCATGCTGACCAGTTTAGAACCCAGGACTCCATCCCTCCAAGCTGACCAGTTTAGAAGCCCAGGACTCCATCCCTCCAAGCTGACCAGGTTTGAAGCCCAGGACTTCATCCCGCTATGCTGACCAGGCGAGAAGCCCAGGACTCCATCCCTCCAAGCTGACCAGGTTAGAATCCGAGGACTCCATCCCTCCATGCTGACCAGGTTAGCAGTCCAGGACTCCATCGCTCCATACTGACCAGGTTAGAAGCCCAGGACTCCATCCCTCCATGCCGACCAGGTTAGAAGCCCGGGACTCCATCCCTCCATACTGACCAGGTTAGAAGCCCAGGACTCCATCCCTCCATGCTGACCAGGTTAGACGCCCAGGACTCCATCCCTCCATGCTGACCAGGTTAGAAGCCCAGGACTCCATGCTGACCAGGTTAGAAGCCCAGGACTTCATCCCGCTATGCTGACCAGGTGAGAAGCCCAGGACTCCATCTCTCCAAGCAGACCAGGTGAGAAGCCCAGGACTCCATCCCTCCAAGCTGACCAGGTTAGAAGCCCTGGACTCCATCCCTCCATGCTGACCAGGTTAGCAGTCCAGGACTCCATCCCGCCAAGCTGACCAGGTTAGAAGCCCAGGACTCCATCCCTCCATGCTGACCAGGTTAGAAGCCCAGGACTCCATCCCTCCATGCTGACCATGTTAGCAGCCTAGGACCCCATGCAGACCAGGTTAGAAGCCCAGGACTCCATCCCTCCAAGCTGACCAGGTTAGAAGCCCAGGACCCCATGCAGACCAGGTTAGAAGCCCAGGACGCCATCTCTCCAAGCTGACCAGGTTAGAAGCCCAGGACTCCATCCCTCCAAGCTGACCAGGTTTGAAGCCCAGGACTTCATCCCGCTATGCTGACCAGGCGAGAAGCCCAGGACTCCATCCCTCCAAGCTGACCAGGTTAGAAGCCAAGGACTCCATCCCTCCATGCTGACCAGGTTAGCAGTCCAGGACTCCATCCCTCCATACTGACCAGGTTAGAAGCCCAGGACTCCATCCCTCCATGCCGACCAGGTTAGATGCCCGGGACTCCATCCCTCCATACTGACCAGGTTAGAAGCCCAGGACTCCATCCCTCCATGCTGACCAGGTTAGACGCCCAGGACTCCATCCCTCCAAGCTGACCAGGTTAGAAGCCCAGGACTCCACCTCTCCATGCTGACCAGGTTAGAAGCCCAGGACTCCATGCTGACAGGTTAGAAGCCGAGGACTCCACCTCTCCATGCTGACCAGATTAGAAGACCAGGACTCCATCCCTCCAAGCTGATCAGGTTAGAAGCCCAGGATTCCATCCCTCCATGGTGACCAGGTTAGAAGCCCAGGACTCCACTCCTCCATGCTGACCAGGTTAGAAGCCCAGGACTCTATCCCTCCATGCTGACCATGTTGTCAGCCCAGGACTCCACCTATCCATACTGACCAGGTTAGAAGCCCAGGACTCCATCCCTCCAAGCTGGCCAGGTTAGAAGACCGGGGCTCCATCCCTCCATGCTGATCAGGTTAGCAGTCCAGGACTCCATCCCTCCATGCTGACCAGTTTAGAAGCCCCGGACTCCATCCCTCCAAGCTGACCAGGTTAGAAGCCCAGGACTCCATCCCTCCATGCTGACCAGGTTAGCAGTCCAGGACTCCATCCCTCCAAGCTGACCGGGTTAGTAGCCCAGGACTCCATCCCTCCATGCTGACCAGGTGATAAGCCCAGGACTCCATCCCTCCATGCTGACCAGGTTAGCAGTCCAGGACTCCATCCCGCCAAGCTGACCAGGTTAGAAGCCCAGGACTCCATCCCTCCATGCTGACCAGGTTAGCAGTCCAGGACTCCATCCCTCCATACTGACCAGGTTAGAAGCCCAGGACTCCATCCCTCCATGCTGACCATGTTAGCAGCCTAGGACCCCATGCAGACCAGGTTAGAAGCCCAGGACTCCATCCCTCCAAGCTGACCAGGTTAGAAGCCCAGGACCCCATGCAGACCAGGTTAGAAGCCCAGGACTCCATCTCTCCAAGCTGACCAGGTTAGAAGCCCAGGACTCCATTCCTCCAAGCTGACCAGGTTAGAAGCCGAGGACTCCATCCCTCCATGCTGACCAGGTTAGCAGTCCAGGACTCCATCCCTCCATACTGACCAGGTTAGAAGCCCAGGACTCCATCCCTCCATGCCGACCAGGTTAGATGCCCGGGACTCCATCCCTCCATACTGACCAGTTTACAAGCCCAGGACTCCATCCCTCCATGCTGACCAGGTTAGACGCCCAGGACTCCATCCCTCCAAGCTGACCAGGTTAGAAGCCCAGGACTCCACCTCTCCACGCTGACCAGGTTAGAAGCCCAGGACTCCATGCTGACCAGGTTAGAAGCCCAGGACTCCACCTCTCCATGCTGACCAGATTAGAAGACCAGGACTCCATCCCTCCAAGCTGACCAGGTTAGAAGCCCAGGATTCCATCCCTCCATGGTGACCAGGTTAGAAGCCCAGGACTCCACCCCTCCATGCTGACCAGGTTAGAAGCCCAGGACTCTATCCCTCCATGCTGACCATGTTAGCAGCCCAGGACTCCACCTATCCATACTGACCAGGTTAGAAGCCCAGGACTCCATCCCTCCATGCTGGCCAGGTTAGAAGACCGGGGCTCCATCCCTCCAAGCTGGCCAGGTTAGAAGACCGGGGCTCCATCCCTCCATGCTGATCAGGTTAGCAGTCCAGGACTCCATCCCTCCATGCAGACCAGTTTAGAAGCCCCGGACTCCATCCCTCCATGCTGACCAGGTTAGCAGTCCAGGACTCCATCCCTCCAAGCTGACCGGGTTAGTAGCCCAGGACTCCATCCCTCCATGCTGACCAGGTGATAAGCCCAGGACTCCATCCCTCCAAGCTGACCAGGTTAGAAGCCCATGACTTCATCCCTCCATGCTGACCATGTTAGCAGCCCAGGACTCCATCCCTCCATGCTGACCAGGTTAGAAGCCCAGGACTCCATGCTGACCAGGTTCAAAGCCCTGGACTCCATGCTGACCATGTTAGCAGCCCAGGACTCCACGTCTCCATGCTGACCAGGTTAGAAGCCCAGGCCTCCATCCCTCCATGCTGACCAGGTTAGAAGCCCAGGACTCCATCCCTCCAAGCTGACCAGGTTAGAAGCCCAGGACTCCATCCCTCCATGCTGACCAGGTGATAAGCCCAGGACTCCATCACTCCAAGCTGACCAGGTTAGAAGACCAGGACTCCATCACTCCATGCTGACCAGGTTAGAAGCCCATGACTCCATCCCTCCAAGCTGACCAGGTTAGAAGCCCAGGACTCCACCTCTCCATGCTGACCAGGTTAGAAGCCCAGGACTCCATACTGACCAGGTTAGAAGCCCAGGACGCCATCCCTCCATGCTGACCATGTTAGCAGCCCAGGACTCCACCTCTCCATACTGACCAGGTTAGAAGCTCAGGACTCCATGCTGACCAGGTTAGAAGCCCAGGACTCCATCCCTCCAAGCTGACCAGGTTAGAAGCCCAGGACTCCATACCTCCAAGCTGACCAGATTAGAAGCCCAGGACTCCATGCTGACGAGGTTAGAAACCCAGGACTCCATCCCTCCATGCTGACCAGGTTAGAAGCCCAGGACACCATCTCTCCAAGCTGACCAGGTGAGAAGCCCAGGACTCCACCGCTCCATGCTGACCAGGTGAGAAGCCCAGGACTCCATCCCTCCAAGCTGTCCAGGTTAGAAGACCGGGACTCCATCCCTCCATGCTGATCAGGTTAGCAGTCCAGGACTCCATCCCTCCATGCTGACCAGTTTAGAACCCAGGACTCCATCCCTCCAAGCTGACCAGTTTAGAAGCCCAGGACTCCATCCCTCCAAGCTGACCAGGTTTGAAGCCCAGGACTTCATCCCGCTATGCTGACCAGCCGAGAAGCCCAGGACTCCATCCCTCCAAGCTGACCAGGTTAGAAGCCGAGGACTCCATCCCTCCATGCTGACCAGGTTAGCAGTCCAGGACTCCATCCCTCCATACTGACCAGGTTAGAAGCCCAGGACTCCATCCCTCCATGCCGACCAGGTTAGAAGCCCGGGAATCCATCCCTCCATACTGACCAGATTAGAAGCCCAGGACTCCATCCCTCCATGCTGACCAGGTTAGACGCCCAGGGCTCCATCCCTCCATGCTGACCAGGTTAGAAGCCCAGGACTCCATGCTGACCAGGTTAGAAGCCCAGGACTCCACCTCTCCATGCTGACCAGATTAGAAGACCAGGACTCCATCCCTCCAAGCTGACCAGGTTAGAAGCCCAGGACTCCATCCCTCCATGGTGACCAGGTTAGAAGCCCAGGACTCCACCCCTCCATGCTGACCAGGTTAGAAGCCCAGGACTCTATCCCTCCATGCTGACCATGTTAGCAGCCCAGGACTCCACCTATCCATACTGACCAGGTTAGAAGCCCAAGACTCCATCCCTCCAAGCTGACCAGGTTAGAAGACCGGGACTCCATCCCTCCATGCTGATCAGGTTAGCAGTCCAGGACTCCATCCCTCCATGCTGACCAGTTTAGAAGCCCCGGACTCCATCCCTCCATGCTGACCAGGTTAGCATTCCAGGACTCCATCCATCCAAGCTCACCGGGTTAGAAGCCCAGGACTCCATCCCTCCATGCTGACCAGGTGATAAGCCCAGGACTCCATCCCTCCAAGCTGACCAGGTTAGAAGCCCATGACTTCATCCCTCCATGCTGACCATGTTAGCAGCCCAGGACTCCATCCCTCCATGCTGACCAGGTTAGAAGCCCAGGACTCCATGCTGACCAGGTTAGAAGTCCAGGACTCCATGCTGACCAGGTTAGCAGTCCAGGACTCCATCCCTCCATACTGACCAGGTTAGAAGCCCAGGACTCCATCCCTCCATGCTGACCATGTTAGCAGCCTAGGACCCGATGCAGACCAGGTTCGAAGCCCAGGGCTCCATCCCTCCATGCTGACCAGGTTAGAAGCCCAGGACCCCATGCAGACCAGGTTAGAAGCCCAGGACTCCATCCCTCCAAGCTGACCAGGTTTGAAGCCCAGGACTTCATCCCGCTATGCTGACCAGGCGAGAAGCCCAGGACTCCATCCCTCCAAGCTGACCAGGTTAGAAGCCGAGGACACCATCCCTCCATGCTGACCAGGTTAGCAGTCCAGGACTCCATCCCTCCATACTGACCAGGTTAGCAGTCCAGGACTCCATCCCTCCATGCCGACCAGGTTAGAAGCCCGGGGCTCCATCCCTCCATACTGACCAGGTTAGAACCCCAGGACTCCATCCCTCCAAGCTGACCAGGTTAGAAGCCCAGGACTCCACCTCTCCATGCTGACCAGGTTAGAAGCCCAGAACTCCATGCTGACCAGGTTAGAAGCCCAGGACTCCACCTCTCCATGGTGACCAGGTTAGAAGCCCAGGACTCCACCCCTCCATGCTGACCAGGTTAGAAGCCAAGGACTCTATCCCTCCATGCTGACCATGTTAGCAGCCCAGGACCTCACCTATCCATACTGACCAGGTTAGAAGCCCAGGACTCCATCCCTCCAAGCTGACCAGGTTAGAAGACCGGGACTCCATCCCTCCATGCTGATCAGGTTAGCAGTCCAGGACTCCATCCCTCCATGCTGACCAGTTTAGAAGCCCCGGACTCCATCCCTCCAAGCTGACCAGGTTAGAGGCCCAGGACTCCATCCCTCCATGCTGACCAGGTTAGCAGTCCAGGACTCCATCCCTCCAAGCTGTCCGGGTTAGAAGGCCAGGACTCCATCCCTCCATGCTGACCAGGTGATAAGCCCAGGACTCCATCCCTCCAAACTGACCAGGTTAGAAGCCCATGACTTCATCCCTCCATGCTGACCATGTTAGCAGCCCAGGACTCCATCCCTCCATGCTGACCAGGTTAGAAGCCCAGGACTCCATGCTGACCAGGTTAGAAGCCCAGGACTCCATGCTGACCATGTTAGCAGCCCAGGACACCACGTCTCAATGCTGACCAGGTTAGAAGCCCAGGCCTCCATTCCTCCATGCTGACCAGGTGATAAGCCCAGGACTCCATCACTCCAAGCTGACCAGGTGAGAAGACCAGGACTCCATCCCTCCATGCTGACCAGGTGAGAAGCCCAGGATTCCATCCCTCCAAGCTCTCCAGGTTAGAAGACCGGGACTCCATCCCTCCATGCTGATCAGGTTAGCAGTCCAGGACTCCATCCCTCCATGCTGACCAGGTTAGAAGCCCAGGACTCCATCCCTCCAAGCTGACCAGGTTAGAAGCCCAGGACTCCATACCTCCAAGCTGACCAGATTAGAAGCCCAGGACTCCATGCTGACGAGGTTAGAAACCCAGGACTCCATCCCTCCATGCTGACCAGGTGATAAGCCCAGGACTCCATCCCTCCAAGCTGACCAGGTGATACGCCCAGGACTCCATCCCTCCATGCTGACCAGGTGAGAAGCCCGGGACTCCATCCCTCCAAGCTGTCCAAGTTAGAAGACCGGGATTCCATCCCTCCATGCTGATAAGGTTAGCAGTCCAGGACTCCATCCCTCCAAGCTGACCAGGTTAGAAGCCCAGGACTCCATCCCTCCAAGCTGACCAGGTTTGAAGCCCAGGACTTAATCCCGCTATGCTGACTAGGCGAGAAGCCCAGGACTCCATCCCTCCAAGCTGACCAGGTTAGAAGCCGAGGACTCCATCCCTCCATGCTGACCAGGTTAGCAGTCCAGGACTCCATCCCTCCATACTGACCAGGTTAGAAGCCCAGGACACCATCCCTCCATGCCGACCAGGTGAGAAGCCCGGGACTCCATCCCTCCATACTGACCAGGTTAGAAGCCCAGGACTCCATGCCTCCATGCTGACCAGTTTAGACGCCCATGACTCCATTCCTCCAAGCTGACCAGGTTAGAAGCCCAGGACTCCACCTCTCCATGCTGACCAGGTTAGAAGCCCAGGACTCCATGCTGACCAGGTTAGAAGCCCAGTACTCCACCTCTCCATGCTGACCAGATTAGAAGACCAGGACTCCATCCCTCCAAGCTGACCAGGTTAGAAGCCCAGGACTCCATCCCTCCATGGTGACAAGGTTAGAAGCCCAGGACTCCACCCCTCCATGCTGACCAGGTTAGAAGCCCAGGACTCTATCCCTCCATGCTGACCATGTTAGCAGCCCAGGACTCCACCTATCCATACTGACCAGGTGATAAGCCCATGACTTCATCCCTCCATGCTGACCATGTTAGCAGCCCAGGACTCCATCCCTCCATGCTGACCAGGTTAGAAGCCCAGGACTCCATGCTGACCAGGTTAGAAGCCCAGGACTCCATGCTGACCATGTTAGCAGCCCAGGACTCCACGTCTCCATGCTGACCAGGGTAGAAGCCCAGGCCTCCATCCCTCCATGCTGACCAGGTTAGAAGCCCAGGACTCCATCCCTCCAAGCTGACCAGGTTAGAAGCCCAGGACTCCATCCCTCCATGCTGACCAGGTGATAAGCCCAGGACTCCATCACTCCAAGCTGACCAGGTTAGAAGACCAGGACTCCATCCCTCCATGCTGACCAGGTGAGAAGCCCAGGATTCCATCCCTCCAAGCTGTCCAGGTTAGAAGACCGGGACTCCATCCCTCCATGCTGATCAGGTTAGCAGTCCAGGACTCCATCCCTCCATGCTGACCAGGATAGAAACCCAGGACTCCATCCCTCCAAGCTGACCAGGTTAGAAGCCCAGCACTCCACCTCTCCATGCTGACCAGGTTCGAAGCCCAGGACTCCATACTGACCAGGTTAGAAGCCCAGGACTCCTTCCCTCCATGCTGACCATGTTAGCAGCCTAGGACTCCACCTCTCCATACTGAGCAGGTTAGAAGCTCAGGACTCCATGCTGACGAGGTTAGAAACCCAGGACTCCATCCCTCCATGCTGACCAGGTTAGAAGCCCAGGACTCCATCCCTCCAAGCTGACCAGGTGAGAAGCCCAGGACTCCACCGCTCCATGCTACCAGGTTAGAAGTCCAGGACTCCATCCCTCCATGCTGACCAGGTGATAAGCCCAGGACTCCATCCCTCCAAGCTGACCAGGTGATAAGCCCAGGACTCCATCCCTCCATGCTGACCAGGTGAGAAGCCCAGGACTCCATCCCTCCAAGCTGTCTAGGTTAGAAGACCGGGACTCCATCCGTCCATGCTGATCAGGTTAGCAGTCCAGGACTCCATCCCTCCAAGCTAACCAGGTTAGAAGCCCACGACCCCATGCAGACCAGGTTAGAAGCCCAGGACTCCATCCCTCGAAGCTGACCAGGTTAGACGCCCAGGACTCCACCTCTCCATGCTGACCAGGTGAGAAGCCCAGGACTCCACCTCTCCATGCTGACCAGGTGAGAAGCCCAGGAATTCATGCTGACCTGGTTAGACGCCCAGGACTTCATCCCGCTATGCTGACCAGGTGAGAAGCCCAGGACTCCATCCCTCCAAGCTGATCAGGTTTGAAGCCCAGGACTCCATCCCTCCATGCTGACCAGGTTAGCAGTCCAGGACTCCATCCCTCCAAGCTGACCAGTTTAGAATCCCAGGACTCCATCCCTCCAAGCTGACCAGGTTAGAAGCCCCGGAACCCATGCAGACCACGTTAGAAGCCCAGGACTCCATCCCTCCAAGCTGACCAGTTTAGAGGCCCAGGACTCCATCCCTCCATGCTGACCAGGTTAGAAGCCCAGGACTCCATCCCTCCAAGCTGACCAGGTTAGAAGCCCAGGACTTCGTCACGCTATGCTGACCAGGTGAGAAGCCCAGGACTCCATCCCTCCAAGCTGACCAGGTTAGAAGCCCAGGACTCCATCCCTCCATGCTGACCAGATTAGCAGTCCAGGACTCCAGCCCGCCAAGCTGACCAGGTTAGAAGCCCAGTACTCCATCCTTCCATGCTGACCAGGTGAGAAGCCCAGGACTCCATCCCTCCAAGCTGACCAGGTTAGAAGGCCAGGACTCCATCCCTCCATGTTGACCAGGTTAGCAGTCCAGGACTCCATCCCTCCATACTGATCAGGTTAGCAGTCCAGGACTCCATCCCTCCAAGCTGACCATGTTAGCTGCCCAGGACCCCATGCAGACCACGTTAGAAGCCCAGGACTCCATCCCTCCAAGCTGACCAGGTTAGAAGCCCAGGACCCCATGCAGACAAGGTTAGAAGCCCAGGACTCCATCCCTCCATGCTGACCAGGTTAGAAGCCCAGGACCTCATCCCGCTATGCTGACCAGGTGAGAAGCCCAGGAGGCCATCTCTCCATGCTGATCAGGTTAGCAGTCCAGGACTCCATCTCTCCATACTGACCAGGTTAGAAGCCCAGGACTCCATCTCTCCAAGCTGACCAGGTGAGAACCCCAGGACTCCACCTCTCCATGCTGACCAGGTTAGAAGCCCAGGAATCCATGCTGACCAGGTTAGAAGCCCAGGACTCCATCCCTCCAAGCTGACCAGGTTAGAAGCCCAGGACTCCATGCTGACCAGGTTAGAAACCCAGGACTCCATCCCTCCATGCTGACCAGGTTAGAAGCCCAGGACTCCATTCCTCCAAGCTGACCAGATGAGAAGCCCAGGACTCCACCTCTCCATGCTGACCAGGTTAGAAGCCCAGGACTCCATCCCTCCATGCTGACCAGGTTAGAAGCCCAGGACTCCATGCTGACCAGGTTAGAAGCCCAGGACTCCACCTCTCCATGCTGACCAGATTATAAGCCCAGGACTCCATCCCTCCAAGCTGACCAGGTCAGAAGCCCAGGACTCCATCCCTCCATGCTGACCAGGTGATAAGCCCAGGACTCCAGCCCTCCAAACTGACCAGGTTAGAAGAGCGGGACTCCATGCCTCCATGCTGATCAAGTTAGCAGTCCAAGACTCCATCCCTCCATGCTGACCAGTTTAGAAGACCAGGACTGCATCCCTCCAAGCTGACCAGGTTAGAAGCCCAGGACTCCATCCCTCCATCATGACCAGATTCGCAGTCCAGGACTCCATCCCTCCAAGCTGACCAGGTTAGAAGCCCAGTACTCCATCCCTCCAAGCTGACCAGGTTAGAAGACCAGGACTCCATCCCTCCA
This sequence comes from Scyliorhinus torazame, assembly GCF_047496885.1. NCBI lineage: Eukaryota > Metazoa > Chordata > Chondrichthyes > Carcharhiniformes > Scyliorhinidae > Scyliorhinus > Scyliorhinus torazame. The sequence continues at coordinate 9,741,314 of NC_092737.1, forward strand.
TGCTGACCAGGTGTGAAGCCCAGGACTCCATCCCTCCAAGCTTACCAGGTTAGCAGTCCTGGACTCCAACCCTCCAAGCTGAAAAGGCTAGAAGCCCAGGACCCCATGCAGACCAGGTTAGAAGCCCATGACTTCATCCCTCCATGCTGACCATGTTAGCAGCCCAGGACTGCATCCCTCCAGGCTGACCAGGTTAGAAGCCCAGGACTCCATGCTGACCAGGTTAGAAACCCAGGGCTCCATGCTGACCAGGTTAGAATACCAGGACTCCATCCCTCCATGCTGACCAGGTGAGAAGCCCAGGACACCATCCCTCCAAGCTGTCCAGGTTAGAAGACCGGGACTCCATCCCTCCATGCTGATCAGGTTAGCAGTCCTGGACTCCATCCCTCCATGCTGACCAGGTTAGAAGCCCAGGACTCCATGCTGACCAGGTTAGAAGCCCAGGACTCCATCCCTCCAAGCTGACCAGGTTAGAAGCCCAGGACTCCATCCCTCCAAGCTGACCAGATTAGAAGCCCAGGACTCCACCGCTCCATGCTGACCAGGTTAGAAGCCCAGGACTCCATCCCTCCATGCTGACCAGGTGATAAGCCCAGGACTCCATCCCTCCAAGCTGACCAGGTTAGATGACCAGGACTCCATCCCTCCATGCTGACCAGGTGAGAAGCCCAGGACTCCATCCCTCCAAGCTGACCAGGTTAGAAGCCCAGGACTCCATCCCTCCATGCTGACCAGGTGATAAGCCCAGGACTCCATCCCTCCAAGCTATCCAGGTTAGAAGACCGGGACTCCATCCCTCCATGCTGATCAGGTTAGCAGTCCAGGACTCCATTCCTCCATGCTGACCAGTTTAGAACCCAGGACTCCATCCATCCAAGCTGACCAGGTTAGAAGCCCAGGACTCCATCCCTCCATGCTGACCAGGTTAGCAGTCCAGGACTCCATCCCTCCAAGCTGACCGGGTTAGTAGCGCAGGACTCCATCCCTCCATGCTGACCAGGTGATAAGCCCAGGACTCCATCCCTCCAAGCTGACCAGGTTAGAAGCCAATGACTTCATCCCTCCATGCTGACCATGTTAGCAGCCCAGGACTCCATCCCTCCATGCTGACCAGGTTAGAAGCCCAAGACTCCATGCTGACCAGGTTAGAAGCCCAGTACTCCATGCTGACCATGTTAGCAGCCCAGGACTCCACGTCTCCATGCTGTCCAGGTTAGAAGCACGGCCTCCATCCCTCCATGCTGACCAGGTTAGAAGCCCAGGACTCCATCCCTCCAAGCTGACCAGGTTAGAAGCCCAGGACTCCATCCCTCCATGCTGACCAGGTGATAAGCCCAGGACTCCATCACTCCAAGCTGACCAGGTTAGAAGACCAGGACTCCATCCCTCCATGCTGACCAGGTTAGAAGACCAGGACTCCATCCCTCCATGCTGACCAGGTGAGAAGCCCAGGATTCCATCCCTCCAAGCTGTCCAGGTTAGAAGACCGGGACTCCATCCCTCCATGCTGATCAGGTTAGCAGTCCAGGACTCCATCCCTCCATGCTGACCAGGTTAGAAGCCCAGGACTCCATCCCTCCAAGCTGACCAGGTTAGAAGCCCAGGACTCCACCTCTCCATTCTGACCAGGTTAGAAGCCCAGGACTCCATACTGACCAGGTTAGAAGCCCAGGACGCCATCCCTCCATGCTGACCATGTTAGCAGCCCAGGACTCCACCTCTCCATACTGACCAGGTTAGAAGCTCAGGACTCCATGCTGACCAGGTTAGAAGCCCAGGACTCCATCCCTCCAAGCTGACCAGGTTAGAAGCCCAGCCTCCATACCTCCAAGCTGACCAGATTAGAAGCCCAGGACTCCATGCTGACGAGGTTAGAAACCCAGGACTCCATCCCTCCATGCTGACCAGGTTAGAAGCCCAGGACTCCATCCCTCCAAGCTGACCAGGTGAGAAGCCCAGGACTCCACCGCTCCATGCTGACCAGGTGAGAAGCGCAGGACTCCATCCCTCCAAGCTGTCCAGGTTAGAAGACCGGGACTCCATCCCTCCATGCTGATCAGGTTAGCAGTCCAGGACTCCATCCCTCCATGCTGACCAGTTTAGAACACAGGACTCCATCCCTCCAAGCTGACCAGTTTAGAAGCCCAGGACTCCATCCCTCCAAGCTGACCAGGTTTGAAGCCCAAGACTTCATCCCGCTATGCTGACCAGGCGAGAAGCCCAGGACTCCATCCCTCCAAGCTGACCAGGTTAGAAGCCGAGGACTCCATCCCTCCATGCTGACCAGGTTAACAGTCCAGGACTCCATCCCTCCATACTGACCAGGTTAGAAGCCCAGGACTCCATCCCTCAAAGCTGACCAGGTTAGAAGCCCAGGACTCCACCTCTCCATGCTGACCAGGTTAGAAGCCCAGGACTCCATACTGACCAGGTTAGAAGCCCAGGACTCCATCCCTCCATGCTGAACATGTTAGCAGCCCAGGACTACACCTCTCCATACTGACCAGGTTAGAAGCTCAGGACTCCATGCTGACCAGGTTAGAAGCCCAGGACTCCATCCCTCCAAGCTGACCAGGTTAGAAGCCCAGGACTCCATACCTCCAAGCTGACCAGATTAGAAGTCCAGGACTCCATGCTGACGAGGTTAGAAACCCAGGAATCCATCCCTCCATGCTGACCAGGTTAGAAACCCAGGACTCCATCCCTCCAAGCTGACCAGGTGAGAAGCCCAGGACTCCACCGCTACATGCTGACCAGGTTAGAAGTCCAGGACTCTATCCCTCCATGCTGACCAGGTGATAAGCCCAGGACTCCATCCCTCCAAGCTGACCAGGTGATACGCCCAGGACTCCATCCCTCCATGCTGACCAGGTGAGAAGCCCAGGACTCCATCCCTCCAAGCTGTCCAAGTTAGAAGACCGGGATTCCACCCCTCCATGCTGATAAGGTTAGCAGTCCAGGACTCCATCCCTCCAAGCTGACCAGGTTAGAAGCCCAGGACTCCATCCCTCCAAGCTGACCAGGTTTGAAGCCCAGGACTTAATCCCGCTATGCTGACTAGGCGAGAAGCCCAGGACTCCATCCCTCCAAGCTGACCAGGTTAGAAGCCGAGGACTCCATCCCTCCATGCTGACCAGGTTAGCAGTCCAGGACTCCATCCCTCCATACTGACCAGGTTAGAAGCCCAGGACACCATCCCTCCATGCCGACCAGGTAAGAAGCCCGGGACTCCATCCCTCCATACTGACCAGGTTAGAAGCCCAGGACTCCATGCCTCCATGCTGACCAGTTTAGACGCCCATGACTCCATTCCTCCAAGCTGACCAGGTTAGAAGCCCAGGACTCCACCTCTCCATGCTGACCAGGTTAGAAGCCCAGGACTCCATGCTGACCAGGTTAGAAGCCCAGTACTCCACCTCTCCATGCTGAACAGATTAGAAGACCAGGACTCCATCCCTCCAAGCTGACCAGGTTAGAAGCCCAGGACTCCATCCCTCCATGGTGACCAGGTTAGAAGCCCAGGACTCCACCCCTCCATGCTGACCAGGTTAGAAGCCCAGGACTCTATCCCTCCATGCTGACCATGTTAGCAGCCCAGGACTCCACCTATCCATACTGACCAGGTGATAAGCCCATGACTTCATCCCTCCATGCTGACCATGTTAGCAGCCCAGGACTCCATCCCTCCATGCTGACCAGGTTAGAAGCCCAGGACTCCATGCTGACCAGGTTAGAAGCCCAGGACTCCATGCTGACCATGTTAGCAGCCCAGGACTCCACGTCTCCATGCTGACCAGGGTAGAAGCCCAGGCCTCCATCCCTCCATGCTGACCAGGTTAGAAGCCCAGGACTCCATCCCTCCAAGCTGACCAGGTTAGAAGCCCAGGACTCCATCCCTCCATGCTGACCAGGTGATAAGCCCAGGACTCCATCACTCCAAGCTGACCAGGTTAGAAGACCAGGACTCCATCCCTCCATGCTGACCAGGTGAGAAGCCCAGGATTCCATCCCTCCAAGCTGTCCAGGTTAGAAGACCGGGACTCCATCCCTCCATGCTGATCAGGTTAGCAGTCCAGGACTCCATCCCTCCATGCTGACCAGGATAGAAACCCAGGACTCCATCCCTCCAAGCTGACCAGGTTAGAAGCCCAGCACTCCTCCTCTCCATGCTGACCAGGTTCGAAGCCCAGGACTCCATCCTGACCAGGTTAGAAGCCCAGGACTCCTTCCCTCCATGCTGACCATGTTAGCAGCCTAGGACTCCACCTCTCCATACTGAGCAGGTTAGAAGCTCAGGACTCCATGCTGACGAGGTTAGAAACCCAGGACTCCATCCCTCCATGCTGACCAGGTTAGAAGCCCAGGACTCCATCCCTCCAAGCTGACCAGGTGAGAAGCCCAGGACTCCACCGCTCCATGCTACCAGGTTAGAAGTCCAGGACTCCATCCCTCCATGCTGACCAGGTGATAAGCCCAGGACTCCATCCCTCCAAGCTGACCAGGTGATAAGCCCAGGACTCCATCCCTCCATGCTGACCAGGTGAGAAGCCCAGGACTCCATCCCTCCAAGCTGTCCAGGTTAGAAGACCGGGACTCCATCCGTCCATGCTGATCAGGTTAGCAGTCCAGGACTCCATCCCTCCAAGCTAACCAGGTTAGAAGCCCAGGACCCCATGCAGACCAGGTTAGAAGCCCAGGACTCCATCCCTCGAAGCTGACCAGGTTAGACGCCCAGGACTCCACCTCTCCATGCTGACCAGGTGAGAAGCCCAGGACTCCACCTCTCCATGCTGACCAGGTGAGAAGCCCAGGAATTCATGCTGACCTGGTTAGACGCCCAGGACTTCATCCCGCTATGCTGACCAGGTGAGAAGCCCAGGACTCCATCCCTCCAAGCTGACCAGGTTTGAAGCCCAGGACTCCATCCCTCCATGCTGACCAGGTTAGCAGTCCAGGACTCCATCCCTCCAAGCTGATCAGTTTAGAATCCCAGGACTCCATCCCTCCAAGCTGACCAGGTTAGAAGCCCCGGAACCCATGCAGACCACGTTAGAAGCCCAGGACTCCATCCCTCCAAGCTGACCAGTTTAGAGGCCCAGGACTCCATCCCTCCATGCTGACCAGGTTAGAAGCCCAGGACTCCATCCCTCCAAGCTGACCAGGTTAGAAGCCCAGGACTTCGTCACGCTATGCTGACCAGGTGAGAAGCCCAGGACTCCATCCCTCCAAGCTGACCAGGTTAGAAGCCCAGGACTCCATCCCTCCATGCTGACCAGATTAGCAGTCCAGGACTACAGCCCGCCAAGCTGACCAGGTTAGAAGCCCAGGACTCCATCCTTCCATGCTGACCAGGTGAGAAGCCCAGGACTCCATCCCTCCAAGCTGACCAGGTTAGAAGGCCAGGACTCCATCCCTCCATGTTGACCAGGTTAGCAGTCCAGGACTCCATCCCTCCATACTGATCAGGTTAGCAGTCCAGGACTCCATCCCTCCAAGCTGACCATGTTAGCTGCCCAGGACCCCATGCAGACCACGTTAGAAGCCCAGGACTCCATCCCTCCAAGCTGACCAGGTTAGAAGCCCAGGACCCCATGCAGACAAGGTTAGAAGCCCAGGACTCCATCCCTCCATGCTGACCAGGTTAGAAGCCCAGGACCTCATCCCGCTATGCTGACCAGGTGAGAAGCCCAGGAGGCCATCTCTCCATGCTGATCAGGTTAGCAGTCCAGGACTCCATCTCTCCATACTGACCAGGTTAGAAGCCCAGGACTCCATCTCTCCAAGCTGACCAGGTGAGAAGCCCAGGACTCCACCTCTCCATGCTGACCAGGTTAGAAGCCCAGGAATCCATGCTGACCAGGTTAGAAGCCCAGGACTCCATCCCTCCAAGCTGACCAGGTTAGAAGCCCAGGAGTCCATCCCTCCAAGCTGACCAGATTAGAAGCCCAGGACTCCATGCTGACCAGGTTAGAAACCCAGGACTCCATCCCTCCATGCTGACCAGGTTAGAAGCCCAGGACTCCATCCCTCCAAGCTGACCAGATGAGAAGCCCAGGACTCCACCTCTCCATGCTGACCAGGTTAGAAGCCCAGGACTCCATCCCTCCATGCTGACCAGGTTAGAAGCCCAGGACTCCATGCTGACCAGGTTAGAAGCCCTGGACTCCACCTCTCCATGCTGACCAGATTATAAGCCCAGGACTCCATCCCTCCAAGCTGACCAGGTCAGAAGCCCAGGACTCCATCCCTCCATGCTGACCAGGTGATAAGCCCAGGACTCCAGCCCTCCAAGCTGACCAGGTTAGAAGAGCGGGACTCCATGCCTCCATGCTGATCAGGTTAGCAGTCCAAGACTCCATCCCTCCATGCTGACCAGTTTAGAAGACCAGGACTGCATCCCTCCAAGCTGACCAGGTTAGAAGCCCAGGACTCCATCCCTCCATCATGACCAGATTCGCAGTCCAGGACTCCATCCCTCCAAGCTGACCAGGTTAGAAGCCCAGTACTCCATCCCTCCAAGCTGACCAGGTTAGAAGACCAGGACTCCATCCCTCCATGCTGACCAGGTGTGAAGCCCAGGACTCCATCCCTCCAAGCTTACCAGGTTAGCAGTCCTGGACTCCAACCCTCCAAGCTGAAAAGGCTAGAAACCCAGGACCCCATGCAGACCAGGTTAGAAGCCCATGACTTCATCCCTCCATGCTGACCATGTTAGCAGCCCAGGACTGCATCCCTCCAGGCTGACCAGGTTAGAAGCCCAGGACTCCATGCTGACCAGGTTAGAAACCCAGGGCTCCATGCTGACCAGGTTAGAATACCAGGACTCCATCCCTCCATGCTGACCAGGTGAGAAGCCCAGGACACCATCCCTCCAAGCTGTCCAGGTTAGAAGACCGGGACTCCATCCCTCCATGCTGATCAGGTTAGCAGTCCTGGACTCCATCCCTCCATGCTGACCAGGTTAGAAGCCCAGGACTCCATCCCTCCAACCTGACCAGGTTAGAAGCCCAGGACTCCACCTCTCCATGCTGACCAGATTAGAAGCCCAGGACTCCATACTGACCAGGTTAGAAGCCCAGGACTCCATCCCTCCATGCTGACCATGTTAGCAGCCCAGGACTCCACCTCACCATACTGACCAGGTTAGAAGCCCAGGACTCCATGCTGACCAGGTTAGAAGCCCAGGACTCCATCCCTCCAAGCTGACCAGGTTAGAAGCCCAGGACTCCATCCCTCCAAGCTGACCAGATTAGAAGCCCAGGACTCCACCGCTTCATGCTGACCAGATTAGAAGCCCAGGACTCCATCCCTCCATGCTGACCAGGTGATAAGCCCAGGACTCCATCCCTCCAAGCTGACCAGGTTAGATGACCAGGACTCCATCCCTCCATGCTGACCAGGTGAGAAGCCCAGGACTCCATCCCTCCAAGCTGACCAGGTTAGAAGCCCAGGACTCCATCCCTCCATGCTGACCAGGTGATAAGCCCAGGACTCCATCCCTCCAAGCTATCCAGGTTAGAAGACCGGGACTCCATCCCTCCATGCTGATCAGGTTAGCAGTCCAGGACTCCATTCCTCCATGCTGACCAGTTTAGAACCCAGGACTCCATCCCTCCAAGCTGACCAGGTTAGAAGCCCAGGACTCCATCCCTCCATGCTGACCAGGTTAGCAGTCCAGGACTCCATCCCTCCAAGCTGACCGGGTTAGTAGCGCAGGACTCCATCCCTCCATGCTGACCAGGTGATAAGCCCAGGACTCCATCCCTCCAAGCTGACCAGGTTAGAAGCCAATGACTTCATCCCTCCATGCTGACCATGTTAGCAGCCCAGGACTCCATCCCTCCATGCTGACCAGGTTAGAAGCCCAAGACTCCATGCTGACCAGGTTAGAAGCCCAGGACTCCATGCTGACCATGTTAGCAGCCCAGGACTCCACGTCTCCATGCTGTCCAGGTTAGAAGCACGGCCTCCATCCCTCCATGCTGACCAGGTTAGAAGCCCAGGACTCCATCCCTCCAAGCTGACCAGGTTAGAAGCCCAGGACTCCATCCCTCCATGCTGACCAGGTGATAAGCCCAGGACTCCATCACTCCAAGCTGACCAGGTTAGAAGACCAGGACTCCATCCCTCCATGCTGACCAGGTTAGAAGACCAGGACTCCATCCCTCCATGCTGACCAGGTGAGAAGCCCAGGATTCCATCCCTCCAAGCTGTCCAGGTTAGAAGACCGGGACTCCATCCCTCCATGCTGATCAGGTTAGCAGTCCAGGACTCCATCCCTCCATGCTGACCAGGTTAGAAGCCCAGGACTCCATCCCTCCAAGCTGACCAGGTTAGAAGCCCAGGACTCCACCTCTCCATTCTGACCAGGTTAGAAGCCCAGGACTCCATACTGACCAGGTTAGAAGCCCAGGACGCCATCCCTCCATGCTGAACATGTTAGCAGCCCAGGACTCCACCTCTCCATACTGACCAGGTTAGAAGCTCAGGACTCCATGCTGACCAGGTTAGAAGCCCAGGACTCCATCCCTCCAAGCTGACCAGGTTAGAAGCCCAGCCTCCATACCTCCAAGCTGACCAGATTAGAAGCCCAGGACTCCATGCTGACGAGGTTAGAAACCCAGGACTCCATCCCTCCATGCTGACCAGGTTAGAAGCCCAGGACTCCATCCCTCCACGCTGACCAGGTGAGAAGCCCAGGACTCCACCGCTCCATGCTGACCAGGTGAGAAGCCCAGGACTCCATCCCTCCAAGCTGTCCAGGTTAGAAGACCGGGACTCCATCCCTCCATGCTGATCAGGTTAGCAGTCCAGGACTCCATCCCTCCATGCTGACCAGTTTAGAACACAGGACTCCATCCCTCCAAGCTGACCAGTTTAGAAGCCCAGGACTCCATCCCTCCAAGCTGACCAGGTTTGAAGCCCAGGACGTCATCCCGCTATGCTGACCAGGCGAGAAGCCCAGGACTCCATCCCTCCAAGCTGACCAGGTTAGAAGCCGAGGACTCCATCCCTCCATGCTGACCAGGTTAACAGTCCAGGACTCCATCCCTCCATACTGACCAGGTTAGAAGCCCAGGACTCCATCCCTCCATGCCGACCAGGTTAGAAGCCCGGGACTCCATCCCTCCATACTGACCAGGTTGGAAGCCCAGGATTCCATCCCTCCATGCTGACCAGGTTAGACGCCCAGGACTCCATCCCTCCATGCTGACCAGGTTAGAAGCACAGGACTCCATGCTGACCATGTTAGAAGCCCAGGACTCCACCTCTCCATGCTGACCAGATTAGAAGCCCAGGACTCCATCCCTCCAAGCTGACCAGGTTAGAAGACCAGGACTCCATCCCTCCAAGCTGACCAGGTTAGAAGCCCAGGACTCCATCCCTCCATGGTAACCAGGTTAGAAGCCCAGGACTCCACCCCTCCATGCTGACCAGGTTAGAAGCCCAGGACTCTATCCCTCCATGCTGACCATGTTAGCAGCCCAGGACTCCACCTATCCATACTGACCAGGTTAGAAGCCCAGGACTCCATCCCTCCAAGCTGACCAGGTTAGAAGACCGGGACTCCATCCCTCCATGCTGATCAGGTTAGCAGTCCAGGACTCCATCCCTCCATGCTGCCCAGTTTAGAAGCCCCGGACTCCATCCCTCCATGCTGACCAGGTTAGCAGTCCAGGACTCCATCCATCCAAGCTGACCGGGTTTGAAGCCCAGGACTCCATCCCTCCATGCTGACCAGGTGATAAGCCCAGGACTCCATCCCTCCAAGCTGACCAGGTTAGAAGCCCATGACTTCACCCCTCCATGCTGACCATGTTAGCAGCCCAGGACTCCATCCCTCCATGCTGACCAGGTTAGAAGCCCAGGACTCCATGCTGACCAGGTTAGAAGCCCAGGACTCCATGCTGACCAGGTTAGCAGTCCAGGACTCCATCCCTCCATACTGACCAGGTTAGAAGCCCAGGACTCCATCCCTCCATGCTGACCATGTTAGCAGCCTAGGACCCGATGCAGACCAGGTTCGAAGCCCAGGACTCCATCCCTCCAAGCTGACCAGGTTAGAAGCCCAGGACCCCATGCAGACCAGGTTAGAATCCCAGGACTCCATCTCTCCAAGCTGACCAGGTTAGAAGCCCAGGACTCCATCCCTCCAAGCTGACCAGGTTTGAAGCCCAGGACTTCATCCCGCTATGCTGACCAGGCGAGAAGCCCAGGACTCCATCCCTCCAAGCTGACCAGGTTAGAAGCCGAGGACTCCATCCCTCCATGCTGACCAGGTTAGCAGTCCAGGACTCCATCCCTCCATACTGACCAGGTTAGAAGCCCAGGACTCCATCCCTCCATGCCGACCAGGTTAGAAGCCCGGGACTCCATCCCTCCATACTGACCAGGTTAGAAGCCCAGGACTCCATCCCTCCAAGCTGACCAGGTTAGAAGCCCAGGACTCCACCTCTCCATGCTGACCAGGTTAGAAGCCCAGGACTCCATGCTGACCAGGTTAGAAGCCCATGACTCCACCTCTCCATGCTGACCAGATTAGAAGACCAGGACTCCATCCCTCCAAGCTGACCAGGTTAGAAGCCCAGGACTCCATCCCTCCATGGTGACCAGGTTAGAAGCCCAGGACTCCACCCCTCCATGCTGACCAGGTTAGAAGCCCAGGACTCTATCCCTCCATGCTGACCATGTTAGCAGCCCAGGACTCCACCTATCCATACTGACCAGGTTAGAAGCCCAGGACTCCATCCCTCCAAGCTGACCAGGTTAGAAGCCCAGGACTCCACCTCTCCATGCTGACCAGGTTAGAAGCCCAGGACTCCATACTGACCAGGTTAGAAGCCCAGGACTCCATCCCTCCATGCTGACCATGTTAGCAGCCCAGGACTCCACCTCTCCATACTGACCAGGTTAGAAGCTCAGGACTCCATGCTGACCAGGTTAGAAGCCCAGGACTCCATCCCTCCAAGCTGACCAGGTTAGAAGCCCAGGACCCCATACCTCCAAGCTGACCAGATTAGAAGCCCAGGACTCCATGCTGACGAGGTTAGAAACCCAGGACTCCATCCCTCCTTGCTGACCAGGTTAGAAGCCCAGGACTCCATCCCTCCAAGCTGACCAGGTGAGAAGCCCAGGACTCCACCGCTCCATGCTGACCAGGTTAGAAGTCCAGGGCTCTATCCCTCCATGCTGACCAGGTGATAAGCCCAGGACTCCATCCCTCCAAGCTGACCAGGTGATAAGCCCAGGACTCCATCCCTCCATGCTGACCAGGTGAGAAGCCCAGGACTCCATCCCTCCAAGCTGTCCAAGTTAGAAGACCGGGATTCCATCCCTCCATGCTGATAAGGTTAGCAGTCCAGGACTCCATCCCTCCAAGCTGACCAGGTTAGAAGCCCAGGACTCCATCCCTCCAAGCTGACCAGGTTTGAAGCCCAGGACTTCATCCCGCTATGCTGACTAGGCGAGAAGCCCAGGACTCCATCCCTCCAAGCTGACCAGGTTAGAAGCCGAGGACTCCATCCCTCCATGCTGACCAGGTTAGCAGTCCAGGACTCCATCCCTCCATACTGACCAGGTTAGAAGCCCAGGACACCATCCCTCCATGCCGACCAGGTGAGAAGCCCGGGACTCCATCTCTCCAAGCTGACCAGGTTAGAAGCCCAGGACTCCATCCCTCCAAGCTGACCAGGTTTGAAGCCCAGGACTTCATCCCGCTATGCTGACCAGGCGAGAAGCCCAGGACTCCATCCCTCCAAGCTGACCAGGTTAGAAGCCGAGGACTCCATCCCTCCATGCTGACCAGGTTAGCAGTCCAGGACTCCATCCCTCCATACTGACCAGGTTAGAAGCCCAGGACTCCATCCCTCCATGCCGACCAGGTTAGAAGCCCGGGACTCCATCCCTCCATACTGACCAGGTTAGAAGCCCAGGACTCCATCCCTCCATGCTGACCAGGTTAGACGCCCAGGACTCCATCCCTCCAAGCTGACCAGGTTAGAAGCCCAGGACTCCACCTCTCCATGCTGACCAGGTTAGAAGCCCAGGACTCCATGCTGACCAGGTTAGAAGCCCATGACTCCACCTCTCCATGCTGACCAGATTAGAAGACCAGGACTCCATCCCTCCAAGCTGACCAGGTTAGAAGCCCAGGACTCCATCCCTCCATGGTGACCAGGTTAGAAGCCCAGGACTCCACCCCTCCATGCTGACCAGGTTAGAATCCCAGGACTCTATCCCTCCATGCTGACCATGTTAGCAGCCCAGGACTCCACCTATCCATACTGACCAGGTTAGAAGCCCAGGACTCCATCCCTCCAAGCTGACCAGGTTAGAAGACCGGGACTCCATCCCTCCATGCTGATCAGGTTAGCAGTCCAGGACTCCATCCCTCCATGCTGCCCAGTTTAGAAGCCCCGGACTCCATCCCTCCATGCTGACCAGGTTAGCAGTCCAGGACTCCATCCATCCAAGCTGACCGGGTTTGAAGCCCAGGACTCCATCCCTCCATGCTGACCAGGTGATAAGCCCAGGACTCCATCCCTCCAAGCTGACCAGGTTAGAAGCCCATGACTTCACCCCTCCATGCTGACCATGTTAGCAGCCCAGGACTCCATCCCTCCATGCTGACCAGGTTAGAAGCCCAGGACTCCATGCTGACCAGGTTAGAAGCCCAGGACTCCATGCTGACCAGGTTAGCAGTCCAGGACTCCATCCCTCCATACTGACCAGGTTAGAAGCCCAGGACTCCATCCCTCCATGCTGACCATGTTAGCAGCCTAGGACCCGATGCAGACCAGGTTCGAAGCCCAGGACTCCATCCCTCCAAGCTGACCAGGTTAGAAGCCCAGGACCCCATGCAGACCAGGTTAGAATCCCAGGACTCCATCTCTCCAAGCTGACCAGGTTAGAAGCCCAGGACTCCATCCCTCCAAGCTGACCAGGTTTGAAGCCCAGGACTTCATCCCGCTATGCTGACCAGGCGAGAAGCCCAGGACTCCATCCCTCCAAGCTGACCAGGTTAGAAGCCGAGGACTCCATCCCTCCATGCTGACCAGGTTAGCAGTCCAGGACTCCATCCCTCCATACTGACCAGGTTAGAAGCCCAGGACTCCATCCCTCCATGCCGACCAGGTTAGAAGCCCGGGACTCCATCCCTCCATACTGACCAGGTTAGAAGCCCAGGACTCCATCCCTCCAAGCTGACCAGGTTAGAAGCCCAGGACTCCACCTCTCCATGCTGACCAGGTTAGAAGCCCAGGACTCCATGCTGACCAGGTTAGAAGCCCATGACTCCACCTCTCCATGCTGACCAGATTAGAAGACCAGGACTCCATCCCTCCAAGCTGACCAGGTTAGAAGCCCAGGACTCCATCCCTCCATGGTGACCAGGTTAGAAGCCCAGGACTCCACCCCTCCATGCTGACCAGGTTAGAAGCCCAGGACTCTATCCCTCCATGCTGACCATGTTAGCAGCCCAGGACTCCACCTATCCATACTGACCAGGTTAGAAGCCCAGGACTCCATCCCTCCAAGCTGACCAGGTTAGAAGCCCAGGACTCCACCTCTCCATGCTGACCAGGTTAGAAGCCCAGGACTCCATACTGACCAGGTTAGAAGCCCAGGACTCCATCCCTCCATGCTGACCATGTTAGCAGCCCAAGACTCCACCTCTCCATACTGACCAGGTTAGAAGCTCAGGACTCCATGCTGACCAGGTTAGAAGCCCAGGACTCCATCCCTCCAAGCTGACCAGGTTAGAAGCCCAGGACTCCATACCTCCAAGCTGACCAGATTAGAAGCCCAGGACTCCATGCTGACGAGGTTAGAAACCCAGGACTCCATCCCTCCATGCTGACCAGGTTAGAAGCCCAGGACTCCATCCCTCCAAGCTGACCAGGTGAGAAGCCCAGGACTCCACCGCTCCATGCTGACCAGGTTAGAAGTCCAGGGCTCTATCCCTCCATGCTGACCAGGTGATAAGCCCAGGACTCCATCCCTCCAAGCTGACCAGGTGATAAGCCCAGGACTCCATCCCTCCATGCTGACCAGGTGAGAAGCCCAGGACTCCATCCCTCCAAGCTGTCCAAGTTAGAAGACCGGGATTCCATCCCTCCATGCTGATAAGGTTAGCAGTCCAGGACTCCATCCCTCCAAGCTGACCAGGTTAGAAGCCCAGGACTCCATCCCTCCAAGCTGACCAGGTTTGAAGCCCAGGACTTCATCCCGCTATGCTGACTAGGCGAGAAGCCCAGGACTCCATCCCTCCAAGCTGACCAGGTTAGAAGCCGAGGACTCCATCCCTCCATGCTGACCAGGTTAGCAGTCCAGGACTCCATCCCTCCATACTGACCAGGTTAGAAGCCCAGGACACCATCCCTCCATGCCGACCAGGTGAGAAGCCCGGGACTCCATCTCTCCAAGCTGACCAGGTTAGAAGCCCAGGACTCCATCCCTCCAAGCTGACCAGGTTTGAAGCCCAGGACTTCATCCCGCTATGCTGACCAGGCGAGAAGCCCAGGACTCCATCCCTCCAAGCTGACCAGGTTAGAAGCCGAGGACTCCATCCCTCCATGCTGACCAGGTTAGCAGTCCAGGACTCCATCCCTCCATACTGACCAGGTTAGAAGCCCAGGACTCCATCCCTCCATGCCGACCAGGTTAGAAGCCCGGGACTCCATCCCTCCATACTGACCAGGTTAGAAGCCCAGGACTCCATCCCTCCATGCTGACCAGGTTAGACGCCCAGGACTCCATCCCTCCAAGCTGACCAGGTTAGAAGCCCAGGACTCCACCTCTCCATGCTGACCAGGTTAGAAGCCCAGGACTCCATGCTGACCAGGTTAGAAGCCCATGACTCCACCTCTCCATGCTGACCAGATTAGAAGACCAGGACTCCATCCCTCCAAGCTGACCAGGTTAGAAGCCCAGGACTCCATCCCTCCATGGTGACCAGGTTAGAAGCCCAGGACTCCACCCCTCCATGCTGACCAGGTTAGAAGCCCAGGACTCTATCCCTCCATGCTGACCATGTTAGCAGCCCAGGACTCCACCTATCCATACTGACCAGGTTAGAAGCCCAGGACTCCATCCCTCCAAGCTGACCAGGTTAGAAGCCCAGGACTCCACCTCTCCATGCTGACCAGGTTAGAAGCCCAGGACTCCATACTGACCAGGTTAGAAGCCCAGGACTCCATCCCTCCATGCTGACCATGTCAGCAGCCCAGGACTCCACCTCTCCATACTGACCAGGTTAGAAGCTCAGGACTCCATGTTGACCAGGTTAGAAGCCCAGGACTCCATCCCTCCAAGCTGACCAGGTTAGAAGCCCAGGACTCCATACCTCCAAGCTGACCAGATTAGAAGCCCAGGACTCCATGCTGACGAGGTTAGAAACCCAGGACTCCATCCCTCCATGCTGACCAGGTTAGAAGCCCTGGACTCCATCCCTCCAAGCTGACCAGGTGAGAAGCCCAGGACTCCACCGCTCCATGCTGACCAGGTTAGAAGTCCAGGACTCTATCCCTCCATGCTGACCAGGTGATAAGCCCAGGACTCCATCCCTCCAAGCTGACCAGGTGATAAGCCCAGGACTCCATCCCTCCATGCTGACCAGGTGAGAAGCCCAGGACTCCATCCCTCCAAGCTGTCCAAGTTAGAAGACCGGGATTCCATCCCTCCATGCTGATAAGGTTAGCAGTCCAGGACTCCATCCCTCCAAGCTGACCAGGTTAGAAGCCCAGGACTCCATCCCTCCAAGCTGACCAGGTTTGAAGCCCAGGACTTCATCCCGCTATGCTGACTAGGCGAGAAGCCCAGGACTCCATCCCTCCAAGCTGACCAGGTTAGAAGCCGAGGACTCCATCCCTCCATACTGACCAGGTTAGAAGCCCAGGACACCATCCCTCCATGCCGACCAGGTGAGAAGCCCGGGACTCCATCCCTCCATACTGACCAGGTTAGAAGCCCAGGACTCCATGCCTCCATGCTGACCAGTTTAGACGCCCATGACTCCATCCCTCCAAGCTGACCAGGTTAGAAGCCCAGGACTCCACCTCTCCATGCTGACCAGGTTAGAAGCCCAGGACTCCATGCTGACCAGGTTAGAAGCCCAGTACTCCACCTCTCCATGCTGACCAGATTAGAAGACCAGGACTCCATCCCTCCAAGCTGACCAGGTTAGAAGCCCAGGACTCCATCCCTCCATGGTGACCAGGTTAGAAGCCCAGGACTCCACCCCTCCATGCTGACCAGGTTAGAAGCCCAGGACTCTATCCCTCCATGCTGACCATGTTAGCAGCCCAGGACTCCACCTATCCATACTGACCAGGTGATAAGCCCATGACTTCATCCCTCCATGCTGACCATGTTAGCAGCCCAGGACTCCATCCCTCCATGCTGACCAGGTTAGAAGCCCAGGACTCCATGCTGACCAGGTTAGGAGCCCAGGACTCCATGCTGACCGTGTTAGCAGCCCAGGACTCCACGTCTCCATGCTGACCAGGTTAGAAGCCCAGGCCTCCATCCCTCCATGCTGACCAGGTTAGAAGCCCAGGACTCCATCCCTCCAAGCTGACCAGGTTAGAAGCCCAGGACTCCATCCCTCCATGCTGACCAGGTGATAAGCCCAGGACTCCATCACTCCAAGCTGACCAGGTTAGAAGACCAGGACTCCATCCCTCCATGCTGACCAGGTGAGAAGCCCAGGATTCCATCCCTCCAAGCTGTCCAGGTTAGAAGACCGGGACTCCATCCCTCCATGCTGATCAGGTTAGCAGTCCAGGACTCCATCCCTCCATGCTGACCAGGATAGAAGCCCAGGACTCCATCCCTCCAAGCTGACCAGGTTAGAAGCCCAGGACTCCACCTCTCCATGCTGACCAGGTTCGAAGCCCAGGACTCCATACTGACCAGGTTAGAAGCCCAGGACTCCATCCCTCCATGCTGACCATGTTAGCAGCCTAGGACTCCACCTCTCCATACTGAGCAGGTTAGAAGCTCAGGACTCCATGCTGACGAGGTTAGAAACCCAGGACTCCATCCCTCCATGCTGACCAGGTTAGAAGCCCAGGACTCCATCCCTCCAAGCTGACCAGGTGAGAAGCCCAGGACTCCACCGCTCCATGCTAACAGGTTAGCAGTCCAGGACTCCATCCCTCCATGCTGACCAGGTGATAAGCCCAGGACTCCATCCCTCCAAGCTGACCAGGTGATAAGCCCAGGACTCCATCCCTCCATGCTGACCAGATGAGAAGCCCAGGACTCCATCCCTCCAAGCTGTCCAGGTTAGAAGACCGGGACTCCATCCGTCCATGCTGATCAGGTTAGCAGTCCAGGACTCCATCCCTCCAAGCTAACCAGGTTAGAAGCCCAGGACCCCATGCAGACCAGGTTAGAAGCCCAGGACTCCTTCCCTCGAAGCTGACCAGGTTAGACGCCCAGGACTCCACCTCTCCATGCTGACCAGGTGAGAAGCCCAGGACTCCACCTCTCCATGCTGACCAGGTGAGAAGCCCAGGAATTCATGCTGACCTGGTTAGACGCCCAGGACTTCATCCCGCTATGCTGACCAGGTGAGAAGCCCAGGACTCCATCCCTCCAAGCTGACCAGGTTTGAAGCCCAGGACGCCATCCCTCCATGCTGACCAGGTTAGCAGTCCAGGACTCCATCCCTCCAAGCTGACCAGTTTAGAATCCCAGGACTACATCCCTCCAAGCTGACCAGGTTAGAAGCCCCGGAACCCATGCAGACCACGTTAGAAGCCCAGGACTCCATCCCTCCAAGCTGACCAGTTTAGAGGCCCAGGACTCCATCCCTCCATGCTGACCAGGTTAGAAGCCCAGGACTCCATCCCTCCAAGCTGACCAGGTTAGAAGCCCAGGACTTCGTCACGCTATGCTGACCAGGTGAGAAGCCCAGGACTCCATCCCTCCAAGCTGACCAGGTTAGAAGCCCAGGACTCCATCCCTCCATGCTGACCAGATTAGCAGTCCAGGACTCCAGCCCGCCAAGCTGACCAGGTTAGAAGCCCGGGACTCCATCCTTCCATGCTGACCACGTGAGAAGCCCAGGACTCCATCCCTCCAAGCTGACCAGGTTAGAAGGCCAGGACTCCATCCCTCCATGTTGACCAGGTTAGCAGTCCAGGACTCCATCCCTCCATACTGATCAGGTTAGCAGTCCAGGACTCCATCCCTCCAAGCTGACCATGTTAGCTGCCCAGGACCCCATGCAGACCACGTTAGAAGCCCAGGACTCCTTCCCTCCAAGCTGACCAGGTTAGAAGCCCAGGACCCCATGCAGACAAGGTTAGAAGCCCAGGACTCCATCCCTCCATGCTGTCCAGGTTAGAAGCCCAGGACCTCATCCCGCTATGCTGACCAGGTGAGAAGCCCAGGAGGCCATCTCTCCATGCTGATCAGGTTAGCAGTCCAGGACTCCATCTCTCCATACTGACCAGGTTAGAAGCCCAGGACTCCATCTCTCCAAGCTGACCAGGTGAGAAGCCCAGGACTCCACCTCTCCATGCTGACCAGGTTAGAAGCCCAGGAATCCATGCTGACCAGGTTAGAAGCCCAGGACTCCATCCCTCCAAGCTGACCAGGTTAGAAGCCCAGGAGTCCATCCCTCCAAGCTGACCAGATTAGAAGCCCAGGACTCCATGCTGACCAGGTTAGAAACCCAGGACTCCATCCCTCCATGCTGACCAGGTTAGAAGCCCAGGACTCCATCCCTCCAAGCTGACCAGATGAGAAGCCCAGGACTCCACCTCTCCATGCTGACCAGGTTAGAAGCCCAGGACTCCATCCCTCCATGCTGACCAGGTTAGAAGCCCAGGACTCCATGCTGACCAGGTTAGAAGCCCAGGACTCCACCTCTCCATGCTGACCAGATTATAAGCCCAGGACTCCATCCCTCCAAGCTGACCAGGTCAGAAGCCCAGGACTCCATCCCTCCATGCTGACCAGGTGATAAGCCCAGGACTCCAGCCCTCCAAGCTGACCAGGTTAGAAGAGCGGGACTCCATGCCTCCATGCTGATCAGGTTAGCAGTCCAAGACTCCATCCCTCCATGCTGACCAGTTTAGAAGACCAGGACTGCATCCCTCCAAGCTGACCAGGTTAGAAGCCCAGGACTCCATCCCTCCATCATGACCAGATTCGCAGTCCAGGACTCCATCCCTCCAAGCTGACCAGGTTAGAAGCCCAGTACTCCATCCCTCCATGCTGACCAGGTGATAAGACCAGGACTCCATCCCTCCAAGCTGACCAGGTTAGAAGACCAGGACTCCATCCCTCCATGCTGACCAGGTGTGAAGCCCAGGACTCCATCCCTCCAAGCTTACCAGGTTAGCAGTCCTGGACTCCAACCCTCCAAGCTGAAAAGGCTAGAAGCCCAGGACCCCATGCAGACCAGGTTAGAAGCCCATGACTTCATCCCTCCATGCTGACCATGTTAGCAGCCCAGGACTGCATCTCTCCAGGCTGACCAGGTTAGAAGCCCAGGACACCATGCTGACCAGGTTAGAAACCCAGGACTCCATGCTGACCAGTTTAGAATACCAGGACTCCATCCCTCCATGCTGACCAGGTGAGAAGCCCAGGACACCATCCCTCCAAGCTGTCCAGGTTAGAAGACCGGGACTCCATCCCTCCATGCTGATCAGGTTAGCAGTCCTGGACTCCATCCCTCCATGCTGACCAGGTTAGAAGCCCAGGACTCCATCCCTCCAACCTGACCAGGTTAGAAGCCCAGGACTCCACCTCTCCATGCTGACCAGGTTAGAAGCCCAGGACTCCATACTGACCAGGTTAGAAGCCCAGGACTCCATCCCTCCATGCTGACCATGTTAGCAGCCCAGGACTCCACCTCACCATACTGACCAGGTTAGAAGCCCAGGACTCCATGCTGACCAGGTTAGAAGCCCAGGACTCCATCCCTCCAAGCTGACCAGGTTAGAAGCCCAGGACTCCATCCCTCCAAGCTGACCAGATTAGAAGCCCAGGACTGCACCGCTCCATGCTGACCAGGTTAGAAGCCCAGGACTCCATCCCTCCATGCTGACCAGGTGATAAGCCCAGGACTCCATCCCTCCAAGCTGACCAGGTTAGATGACCAGGACTCCATCCCTCCATGCTGACCAGGTGAGAAGCCGAGGACTCCATCCCTCAAAGCTGACCAGGTTAGAAGCCCAGGACTCCATCCCTCCATGCTGACCAGGTGATAAGCCCAGGACTCCATCCCTCCAAGCTATCCAGGTTAGAAGACCGGGACTCCATCCCTCCATGCTGATCAGGTTAGCAGTCCAGGACTCCATTCCTCCATGCTGACCAGTTTAGAACCCAGGACTCCATCCCTCCAAGCTGACCAGGTTAGAAGCCCAGGACTCCATCCCTCCATGCTGACCAGGTTAGCAGTCCAGGACTCCATCCCTCCAAGCTGACCGGGTTAGTAGCCCAGGACTCCATCCCTCCATGCTGACCAGGTGATTAGCCCAGGACTCCATCCCTCCAAGCTGACCAGGTTAGAAGCCAATGACTTCATCCCTCCATGCTGACCATGTTAGCAGCCCAGGACTCCATCCCTCCATGCTGACCAGGTTAGAAGCCCAGGACTCCATGCTGACCAGGTTAGAAGCCCAGGACTCCATGCTGACCATGTTAGCAGCCCAGGACTCCACGTCTCCATGCTGTCCAGGTTAGAAGCACGGCCTCCATCCCTCCATGCTGACCAGGTTAGAAGCCCAGGACTCCATCCCTCCAAGCTGACCAGGTTAGAAGCCCAGGACTCCATCCCTCCATGCTGACCAGGTGATAAGCCCAGGACTCCATCACTCCAAGCTGACCAGGTTAGAAGACCAGGACTCCATCCCTCCATGCTGACCAGGTTAGAAGACCAGGACTCCATCCCTCCATGCTGACCAGGTGAGAAGCCCAGGATTCCATCCCTCCAAGCTGTCCAGGTTAGAAGACCGGGACTCCATCCCTCCATGCTGATCAGGTTAGCAGTCCAGGACTCCATCCCTCCATGCTGACCAGGTTAGAAGCCCAGGACTCCATCCCTCCAAGCTGACCAGGTTAGAAGCCCAGGACTCCACCTCTCCATTCTGACCAGGTTAGAAGCCCAGGACTCCATACTGACCAGGTTAGAAGCCCAGGACGCCATCCCTCCATGCTGACCATGTTAGCAGCCCAGGACTCCACCTCTCCATACTGACCAGGTTAGAAGCTCAGGACTCCATGCTGACCAGGTTAGAAGCCCAGGACTCCATCCCTCCAAGCTGACCAGGTTAGAAGCCCAGGACTCCATACCTCCAAGCTGACCAGATTAGAAGCCCAGGACTCCATGCTGACGAGGTTAGAAACCCAGGACTCCATCCCTCCACGCTGACCAGGTTAGAAGCCCAGGACTCCATCCCTCCAAGCTGACCAGGTGAGAAGCCCAGGACTCCACCGCTCCATGCTGACCAGGTGAGAAGCGCAGGACTCCATCCCTCCAAGCTGTCCAGCTTAGAAGACCGGGACTCCATCCCTCCATGCTGATCAGGTTAGCAGTCCAGGACTCCATCCCTCCATGCTGACCAGTTTAGAACACAGGACTCCATCCCTCCAAGCTGACCAGTTTAGAAGCCCAGAACTCCATCCCTCCAAGCTGACCAGGTTTGAAGCCCAGGACTTCATCCCGCTATGCTGACCAGGCGAGAAGCCCAGGACTCCATCCCTCCAAGCTGACCAGGTTAGAAGCCGAGGACTCCATCCCTCCATGCTGACCAGGTTAGCAGTCCAGGACTCCATCCCTCCATACTGACCAGGTTAGAAGCCCAGGACTCCATCCCTCCATGCCGACCAGGTTAGAAGCCCGGGACTCCATCCCTCCATACTGACCAGGTTAGAAGCCCAGGACTCCATCCCTCCATGCTGACCAGGTTAGACGCCCAGGACTCCATCCCTCCATGCTGGCCAGGTTAGAAGCACAGGACTCCATGCTGACCATGTTAGAAGCCCAGGACTCCACCTCTCCATGCTGACCAGATTAGAAGCCCAGGACTCCATCCCTCCAAGCTGACCAGGTTAGAAGACCAGGACTCCATCCCTCCAAGCTGACCAGGTTAGAAGCCCAGGACTCCATCCCTCCATGGTAACCAGGTTAGAAGCCCGGGACTCCACCCCTCCATGCTGACCAGGTTAGAAGCCCAGGACTCTATCCCTCCATGCTGACCATGTTAGCAGCCCAGGACTCCACCTATCCATACTGACCAGGTTAGAAGCCCAGGACTCCATCCCTCCAAGCTGACCAGGTTAGAAGACCGGGACTCCATCCCTCCATGCTGATCAGGTTAGCAGTCCAGGACTCCATCCCTCCATGCTGACCAGGTGATAAGCCCAGGACTCCATCCCTCCAAGCTGACCAGGTTAGAAGCCCATGACTTCACCCCTCCATGCTGACCATGTTAGCAGCCCAGGACTCCATCCCTCCATGCTGACCAGGTTAGAAGCCCAGGACTCCATGCTGACCAGGTTAGAAGCCCAGGACTCCATGCTGACCAGGTTAGCAGTCCAGGACTCCATCCCTCCATACTGACCAGGTTAGAAGCCCAGGACTCCATCCCTCCATGCTGACCATGTTAGCAGCCTAGGACCCGATGCAGACCAGGTTAGAAGCCCAGGACTCCATCCCTCCAAGCTGACCAGGTTAGAAGCCCAGGACCCCATGCAGACCAGGTTAGAATCCCAGGACTCCATCTCTCCAAGCTGACCAGGTTAGAAGCCCAGGACTCCATCCCTCCAAGCTGACCAGGTTTGAAGCCCAGGACTTCATCCCGCTATGCTGACCAGGCGAGAAGCCCAGGACTCCATCCCTCCAAGCTGACCAGGTTAGAAGCCGAGGACTCCATCCCTCCATGCTGACCAGGTTAGCAGTCCAGGACTCCATCCCTCCATACTGACCAGGTTAGAAGCCCAGGACCCCATCCCTCCATGCCGACCAGGTTAGAAGCCCGGGACTCCATCCCTCCATACTGACCAGGTTAGAAGCCCAGGACTCCATCCCTCCAAGCTGACCAGGTTAGAAGCCCAGGACTCCACCTCTCCATGCTGACCAGGTTAGAAGCCCAGGACTCCATGCTGACCAGGTTAGAAGCCCATGACTCCACCTCTCCATGCTGACCAGATTAGAAGACCAGGACTCCATCCCTCCAAGTTGACCAGGTTAGAAGCCCAGGACTCCATCCCTCCATGGTGACCAGGTTAGAAGCCCAGGACTCCACCCCTCCATGCTGACCAGGTTAGAAGCCCAGGACTCTATCCCTCCATGCTGACCATGTTAGCAGCCCAGGACTCCACCTATCCATACTGACCAGGTTAGAAGCCCAGGACTCCATCCCTCCAAGCTGACCAGGTTAGAAGCCCAGGACTCCACCTCTCCATGCTGACCAGGTTAGAAGCCCAGGACTCCATACTGACCAGGTTAGAAGCCCAGGACTCCATCCCTCCATGCTGACCATGTTAGCAGCCCAGGACTCCACCTCTCCATACTGACCAGGTTAGAAGCTCAGGACTCCATGCTGACCAGGTTAGAAGCCCAGGACTCCATCCCTCCAAGCTGACCAGGTTAGAAGCCCAGGACCCCATACCTCCAAGCTGACCAGATTAGAAGCCCAGGACTCCATGCTGACGAGGTTAGAAACCCAGGACTCCATCCCTCCTTGCTGACCAGGTTAGAAGCCCAGGACTCCATCCCTCCAAGCTGACCAGGTGAGAAGCCCAGGACTCCACCGCTCCATGCTGACCAGGTTAGAAGTCCAGGGCTCTATCCCTCCATGCTGACCAGGTGATAAGCCCAGGACTCCATCCCTCCAAGCTGACCAGGTGATAAGCCCAGGACTCCATCCCTCCATGCTGACCAGGTGAGAAGCCCAGGACTCCATCCCTCCAAGCTGTCCAAGTTAGAAGACCGGGATTCCATCCCTCCATGCTGATAAGGTTAGCAGTCCAGGACTCCATCCCTCCAAGCTGACCAGGTTAGAAGCCCAGGACTCCATCCCTCCAAGCTGACCAGGTTTGAAGCCCAGGACTTCATCCCGCTATGCTGACTAGGCGAGAAGCCCAGGACTCCATCCCTCCAAGCTGACCAGGTTAGAAGCCGAGGACTCCATCCCTCCATGCTGACCAGGTTAGCAGTCCAGGACTCCATCCCTCCATACTGACCAGGTTAGAAGCCCAGGACACCATCCCTCCATGCCGACCAGGTGAGAAGCCCGGGACTCCATCTCTCCAAGCTGACCAGGTTAGAAGCCCAGGACTCCATCCCTCCAAGCTGACCAGGTTTGAAGCCCAGGACTTCATCCCGCTATGCTGACCAGGCGAGAAGCCCAGGACTCCATCCCTCCAAGCTGACCAGGTTAGAAGCCGAGGACTCCATCCCTCCATGCTGACCAGGTTAGCAGTCCAGGACTCCATCCCTCCATACTGACCAGGTTAGAAGCCCAGGACTCCATCCCTCCATGCCGACCAGGTTAGAAGCCCGGGACTCCATCCCTCCATACTGACCAGGTTAGAAGCCCAGGACTCCATCCCTCCATGCTGACCAGGTTAGACGCCCAGGACTCCATCCCTCCAAGCTGACCAGGTTAGAAGCCCAGGACTCCACCTCTCCATGCTGACCAGGTTAGAAGCCCAGGACTCCATGCTGACCAGGTTAGAAGCCCATGACTCCACCTCTCCATGCTGACCAGATTAGAAGACCAGGACTCCATCCCTCCAAGCTGACCAGGTTAGAAGCCCAGGACTCCATCCCTCCATGGTGACCAGGTTAGAAGCCCAGGACTCCACCCCTCCATGCTGACCAGGTTAGAAGCCCAGGACTCTATCCCTCCATGCTGACCATGTTAGCAGCCCAGGACTCCACCTATCCATACTGACCAGGTTAGAAGCCCAGGACTCCATCCCTCCAAGCTGACCAGGTTAGAAGACCGGGACTCCATCCCTCCATGCTGATCAGGTTAGCAGTCCAGGACTCCATCCCTCCATGCTGCCCAGTTTAGAAGCCCCGGACTCCATCCCTCCATGCTGACCAGGTTAGCAGTCCAGGACTCCATCCATCCAAGCTGACCGGGTTTGAAGCCCAGGACTCCATCCCTCCATGCTGACCAGGTGATAAGCCCAGGACTCCATCCCTCCAAGCTGACCAGGTTAGAAGCCCATGACTTCACCCCTCCATGCTGACCATGTTAGCAGCCCAGGACTCCATCCCTCCATGCTGACCAGGTTAGAAGCCCAGGACTCCATGCTGACCAGGTTAGAAGCCCAGGACTCCATGCTGACCAGGTTAGCAGTCCAGGACTCCATCCCTCCATACTGACCAGGTTAGAAGCCCAGGACTCCATCCCTCCATGCTGACCATGTTAGCAGCCTAGGACCCGATGCAGACCAGGTTAGAAGCCCAGGACTCCATCCCTCCAAGCTGACCAGGTTAGAAGCCCAGGACCCCATGCAGACCAGGTTAGAATCCCAGGACTCCATCTCTCCAAGCTGACCAGGTTAGAAGCCCAGGACTCCATCCCTCCAAGCTGACCAGGTTTGAAGCCCAGGACTTCATCCCGCTATGCTGACCAGGCGAGAAGCCCAGGACTCCATCCCTCCATGCTGACCAGGTTAGCAGTCCAGGACTCCATCCCTCCATACTGACCAGGTTAGAAGCCCAGGACTCCATCCCTCCATGCCGACCAGGTTAGAAGCCCGGGACTCCATCCCTCCATACTGACCAGGTTAGAAGCCCAGGACTCCATCCCTCCAAGCTGACCAGGTTAGAAGCCCAGGACTCCACCTCTCCATGCTGACCAGGTTAGAAGCCCAGGACTCCATGCTGACCAGGTTAGAAGCCCATGACTCCACCTCTCCATGCTGACCAGATTAGAAGACCAGGACTCCATCCCTCCAAGCTGACCAGGTTAGAAGCCCAGGACTCCATCCCTCCATGGTGACCAGGTTAGAAGCCCAGGACTCCACCCCTCCATGCTGACCAGGTTAGAAGCCCAGGACTCTATCCCTCCATGCTGACCATGTTAGCAGCCCAGGACTCCACCTATCCATACTGACCAGGTTAGAAGCCCAGGACTCCATCCCTCCAAGCTGACCAGGTTAGAAGCCCAGGACTCCACCTCTCCATGCTGACCAGGTTAGAAGCCCAGGACTCCATACTGACCAGGTTAGAAGCCCAGGACTCCATCCCTCCATGCTGACCATGTTAGCAGCCCAAGACTCCACCTCTCCATACTGACCAGGTTAGAAGCTCAGGACTCCATGCTGACCAGGTTAGAAGCCCAGGACTCCATCCCTCCAAGCTGACCAGGTTAGAAGCCCAGGACTCCATACCTCCAAGCTGACCAGATTAGAAGCCCAGGACTCCATGCTGACGAGGTTAGAAACCCAGGACTCCATCCCTCCATGCTGACCAGGTTAGAAGCCCAGGACTCCATCCCTCCAAGCTGACCAGGTGAGAAGCCCAGGACTCCACCGCTCCATGCTGACCAGGTTAGAAGTCCAGGGCTCTATCCCTCCATGCTGACCAGGTGATAAGCCCAGGACTCCATCCCTCCAAGCTGACCAGGTGATAAGCCCAGGACTCCATCCCTCCATGCTGACCAGGTGAGAAGCCCAGGACTCCATCCCTCCAAGCTGTCCAAGTTAGAAGACCGGGATTCCATCCCTCCATGCTGATAAGGTTAGCAGTCCAGGACTCCATCCCTCCAAGCTGACCAGGTTAGAAGCCCAGGACTCCATCCCTCCAAGCTGACCAGGTTTGAAGCCCAGGACTTCATCCCGCTATGCTGACTAGGCGAGAAGCCCAGGACTCCATCCCTCCAAGCTGACCAGGTTAGAAGCCGAGGACTCCATCCCTCCATGCTGACCAGGTTAGCAGTCCAGGACTC
Organism: Scyliorhinus torazame; assembly: GCF_047496885.1. NCBI lineage: Eukaryota > Metazoa > Chordata > Chondrichthyes > Carcharhiniformes > Scyliorhinidae > Scyliorhinus > Scyliorhinus torazame. The sequence goes on from NC_092737.1 coordinate 9,768,247, forward strand.
CATCCCTCCATACTGACCAGGTTAGAAGCCCAGGACACCATCCCTCCATGCCGACCAGGTGAGAAGCCCGGGACTCCATCTCTCCAAGCTGACCAGGTTAGAAGCCCAGGACTCCATCCCTCCAAGCTGACCAGGTTTGAAGCCCAGGACTTCATCCCGCTATGCTGACCAGGCGAGAAGCCCAGGACTCCATCCCTCCAAGCTGACCAGGTTAGAAGCCGAGGACTCCATCCCTCCATGCTGACCAGGTTAGCAGTCCAGGACTCCATCCCTCCATACTGACCAGGTTAGAAGCCCAGGACTCCATCCCTCCATGCCGACCAGGTTAGAAGCCCGGGACTCCATCCCTCCATACTGACCAGGTTAGAAGCCCAGGACTCCATCCCTCCATGCTGACCAGGTTAGACGCCCAGGACTCCATCCCTCCAAGCTGACCAGGTTAGAAGCCCAGGACTCCACCTCTCCATGCTGACCAGGTTAGAAGCCCAGGACTCCATGCTGACCAGGTTAGAAGCCCATGACTCCACCTCTCCATGCTGACCAGATTAGAAGACCAGGACTCCATCCCTCCAAGCTGACCAGGTTAGAAGCCCAGGACTCCATCCCTCCATGGTGACCAGGTTAGAAGCCCAGGACTCCACCCCTCCATGCTGACCAGGTTAGAAGCCCAGGACTCTATCCCTCCATGCTGACCATGTTAGCAGCCCAGGACTCCACCTATCCATACTGACCAGGTTAGAAGCCCAGGACTCCATCCCTCCAAGCTGACCAGGTTAGAAGCCCAGGACTCCACCTCTCCATGCTGACCAGGTTAGAAGCCCAGGACTCCATACTGACCAGGTTAGAAGCCCAGGACTCCATCCCTCCATGCTGACCATGTCAGCAGCCCAGGACTCCACCTCTCCATACTGACCAGGTTAGAAGCTCAGGACTCCATGTTGACCAGGTTAGAAGCCCAGGACTCCATCCCTCCAAGCTGACCAGGTTAGAAGCCCAGGACTCCATACCTCCAAGCTGACCAGATTAGAAGCCCAGGACTCCATGCTGACGAGGTTAGAAACCCAGGACTCCATCCCTCCATGCTGACCAGGTTAGAAGCCCTGGACTCCATCCCTCCAAGCTGACCAGGTGAGAAGCCCAGGACTCCACCGCTCCATGCTGACCAGGTTAGAAGTCCAGGACTCTATCCCTCCATGCTGACCAGGTGATAAGCCCAGGACTCCATCCCTCCAAGCTGACCAGGTGATAAGCCCAGGACTCCATCCCTCCATGCTGACCAGGTGAGAAGCCCAGGACTCCATCCCTCCAAGCTGTCCAAGTTAGAAGACCGGGATTCCATCCGTCCATGCTGATAAGGTTAGCAGTCCAGGACTCCATCCCTCCAAGCTGACCAGGTTAGAAGCCCAGGACTCCATCCCTCCAAGCTGACCAGGTTTGAAGCCCAGGACTTCATCCCGCTATGCTGACTAGGCGAGAAGCCCAGGACTCCATCCCTCCAAGCTGACCAGGTTAGAAGCCGAGGACTCCATCCCTCCATACTGACCAGGTTAGAAGCCCAGGACACCATCCCTCCATGCCGACCAGGTGAGAAGCCCGGGACTCCATCCCTCCATACTGACCAGGTTAGAAGCCCAGGACTCCATGCCTCCATGCTGACCAGTTTAGACGCCCATGACTCCATCCCTCCAAGCTGACCAGGTTAGAAGCCCAGGACTCCACCTCTCCATGCTGACCAGGTTAGAAGCCCAGGACTCCATGCTGACCAGGTTAGAAGCCCAGTACTCCACCTCTCCATGCTGACCAGATTAGAAGACCAGGACTCCATCCCTCCAAGCTGACCAGGTTAGAAGCCCAGGACTCCATCCCTCCATGGTGACCAGGTTAGAAGCCCAGGACTCCACCCCTCCATGCTGACCAGGTTAGAAGCCCAGGACTCTATCCCTCCATGCTGACCATGTTAGCAGCCCAGGACTCCACCTATCCATACTGACCAGGTGATAAGCCCATGACTTCATCCCTCCATGCTGACCATGTTAGCAGCCCAGGACTCCATCCCTCCATGCTGACCAGGTTAGAAGCCCAGGACTCCATGCTGACCAGGTTAGGAGCCCAGGACTCCATGCTGACCGTGTTAGCAGCCCAGGACTCCACGTCTCCATGCTGACCAGGTTAGAAGCCCAGGCCTCCATCCCTCCATGCTGACCAGGTTAGAAGCCCAGGACTCCATCCCTCCAAGCTGACCAGGTTAGAAGCCCAGGACTCCATCCCTCCATGCTGACCAGGTGATAAGCCCAGGACTCCATCACTCCAAGCTGACCAGGTTAGAAGACCAGGACTCCATCCCTCCATGCTGACCAGGTGAGAAGCCCAGGATTCCATCCCTCCAAGCTGTCCAGGTTAGAAGACCGGGACTCCATCCGTCCATGCTGATCAGGTTAGCAGTCCAGGACTCCATCCCTCCATGCTGACCAGGATAGAAGCCCAGGACTCCATCCCTCCAAGCTGACCAGGTTAGAAGCCCAGGACTCCACCTCTCCATGCTGACCAGGTTCGAAGCCCAGGACTCCATACTGACCAGGTTAGAAGCCCAGGACTCCATCCCTCCATGCTGACCATGTTAGCAGCCTAGGACTCCACCTCTCCATACTGAGCAGGTTAGAAGCTCAGGACTCCATGCTGACGAGGTTAGAAACCCAGGACTCCATCCCTCCATGCTGACCAGGTTAGAAGCCCAGGACTCCATCCCTCCAAGCTGACCAGGTGAGAAGCCCAGGACTCCACCGCTCCATGCTAACAGGTTAGCAGTCCAGGACTCCATCCCTCCATGCTGACCAGGAGATAAGCCCAGGACTCCATCCCTCCAAGCTGACCAGGTGATAAGCCCAGGACTCCATCCCTCCATGCTGACCAGGTGAGAAGCCCAGGACTCCATCCCTCCAAGCTGTCCAGGTTAGAAGACCGGGACTCCATCCGTCCATGCTGATCAGGTTAGCAGTCCAGGACTCCATCCCTCCAAGCTAACCAGGTTAGAAGCCCAGGACCCCATGCAGACCAGGTTAGAAGCCCAGGACTCCTTCCCTCGAAGCTGACCAGGTTAGACGCCCAGGACTCCACCTCTCCATGCTGACCAGGTGAGAAGCCCAGGACTCCACCTCTCCATGCTGACCAGGTGAGAAGCCCAGGAATTCATGCTGACCTGGTTAGACGCCCAGGACTTCATCCCGCTATGCTGACCAGGTGAGAAGCCCAGGACTCCATCCCTCCAAGCTGACCAGGTTTGAAGCCCAGGACGCCATCCCTCCATGCTGACCAGGTTAGCAGTCCAGGACTCCATCCCTCCAAGCTGACCAGTTTAGAATCCCAGGACTACATCCCTCCAAGCTGACCAGGTTAGAAGCCCCGGAACCCATGCAGACCACGTTAGAAGCCCAGGACTCCATCCCTCCAAGCTGACCAGTTTAGAGGCCCAGGACTCCATCCCTCCATGCTGACCAGGTTAGAAGCCCAGGACTCCATCCCTCCAAGCTGACCAGGTTAGAAGCCCAGGACTTCGTCACGCTATGCTGACCAGGTGAGAAGCCCAGGACTCCATCCCTCCAAGCTGACCAGGTTAGAAGCCCAGGACTCCATCCCTCCATGCTGACCAGATTAGCAGTCCAGGACTCCAGCCCGCCAAGCTGACCAGGTTAGAAGCCCGGGACTCCATCCTTCCATGCTGACCACGTGAGAAGCCCAGGACTCCATCCCTCCAAGCTGACCAGGTTAGAAGGCCAGGACTCCATCCCTCCATGTTGACCAGGTTAGCAGTCCAGGACTCCATCCCTCCATACTGATCAGGTTAGCAGTCCAGGACTCCATCCCTCCAAGCTGACCATGTTAGCTGCCCAGGACCCCATGCAGACCACGTTAGAAGCCCAGGACTCCTTCCCTCCAAGCTGACCAGGTTAGAAGCCCAGGACCCCATGCAGACAAGGTTAGAAGCCCAGGACTCCATCCCTCCATGCTGTCCAGGTTAGAAGCCCAGGACCTCATCCCGCTATGCTGACCAGGTGAGAAGCCCAGGAGGCCATCTCTCCATGCTGATCAGGTTAGCAGTCCAGGACTCCATCTCTCCATACTGACCAGGTTAGAAGCCCAGGACTCCATCTCTCCAAGCTGACCAGGTGAGAAGCCCAGGACTCCACCTCTCCATGCTGACCAGGTTAGAAGCCCAGGAATCCATGCTGACCAGGTTAGAAGCCCAGGCCTCCATCCCTCCAAGCTGACCAGGTTAGAAGCCCAGGAGTCCATCCCTCCAAGCTGACCAGATTAGAAGCCCAGGACTCCATGCTGACCAGGTTAGAAACCCAGGACTCCATCCCTCCATGCTGACCAGGTTAGAAGCCCAGGACTCCATCCCTCCAAGCTGACCAGATGAGAAGCCCAGGACTCCACCTCTCCATGCTGACCAGGTTAGAAGCCCAGGACTCCATCCCTCCATGCTGACCAGGTTAGAAGCCCAGGACTCCATGCTGACCAGGTTAGAAGCCCAGGACTCCACCTCTCCATGCTGACCAGATTATAAGCCCAGGACTCCATCCCTCCAAGCTGACCAGGTCAGAAGCCCAGGACTCCATCCCTCCATGCTGACCAGGTGATAAGCCCAGGACTCCAGCCCTCCAAGCTGACCAGGTTAGAAGAGCGGGACTCCATGCCTCCATGCTGATCAGGTTAGCAGTCCAAGACTCCATCCCTCCATGCTGACCAGTTTAGAAGACCAGGACTGCATCCCTCCAAGCTGACCAGGTTAGAAGCCCAGGACTCCATCCCTCCATCATGACCAGATTCGCAGTCCAGGACTCCATCCCTCCAAGCTGACCAGGTTAGAAGCCCAGTACTCCATCCCTCCATGCTGACCAGGTGATAAGACCAGGACTCCATCCCTCCAAGCTGACCAGGTTAGAAGACCAGGACTCCATCCCTCCATGCTGACCAGGTGTGAAGCCCAGGACTCCATCCCTCCAAGCTTACCAGGTTAGCAGTCCTGGACTCCAACCCTCCAAGCTGAAAAGGCTAGAAGCCCAGGACCCCATGCAGACCAGGTTAGAAGCCCATGACTTCATCCCTCCATGCTGACCATGTTAGCAGCCCAGGACTGCACCTCTCCATGCTGACCAGGTTAGAAGCCCAGGACTCCATACTGACCAGGTTAGAAGCCCAGGACTCCATCCCTCCATGCTGACCATGTTAGCAGCCCAAGACTCCACCTCTCCATACTGACCAGGTTAGAAGCTCAGGACTCCATGCTGACCAGGTTAGAAGCCCAGGACTCCATCCCTCCAAGCTGACCAGGTTAGAAGCCCAGGACTCCATACCTCCAAGCTGACCAGATTAGAAGCCCAGGACTCCATGCTGACGAGGTTAGAAACCCAGGACTCCATCCCTCCATGCTGACCAGGTTAGAAGCCCAGGACTCCATCCCTCCAAGCTGACCAGGTGAGAAGCCCAGGACTCCACCGCTCCATGCTGACCAGGTTAGAAGTCCAGGGCTCTATCCCTCCATGCTGACCAGGTGATAAGCCCAGGACTCCATCCCTCCAAGCTGACCAGGTGATAAGCCCAGGACTCCATCCCTCCATGCTGACCAGGTGAGAAGCCCAGGACTCCATCCCTCCAAGCTGTCCAAGTTAGAAGACCGGGATTCCATCCCTCCATGCTGATAAGGTTAGCAGTCCAGGACTCCATCCCTCCAAGCTGACCAGGTTAGAAGCCCAGGACTCCATCCCTCCAAGCTGACCAGGTTTGAAGCCCAGGACTTCATCCCGCTATGCTGACTAGGCGAGAAGCCCAGGACTCCATCCCTCCAAGCTGACCAGGTTAGAAGCCGAGGACTCCATCCCTCCATGCTGACCAGGTTAGCAGTCCAGGACTCCATCCCTCCATACTGACCAGGTTAGAAGCCCAGGACACCATCCCTCCATGCCGACCAGGTGAGAAGCCCGGGACTCCATCTCTCCAAGCTGACCAGGTTAGAAGCCCAGGACTCCATCCCTCCAAGCTGACCAGGTTTGAAGCCCAGGACTTCATCCCGCTATGCTGACCAGGCGAGAAGCCCAGGACTCCATCCCTCCAAGCTGACCAGGTTAGAAGCCGAGGACTCCATCCCTCCATGCTGACCAGGTTAGCAGTCCAGGACTCCATCCCTCCATACTGACCAGGTTAGAAGCCCAGGACTCCAGCCCTCCATGCCGACCAGGTTAGAAGCCCGGGACTCCATCCCTCCATACTGACCAGGTTAGAAGCCCAGGACTCCATCCCTCCATGCTGACCAGGTTAGACGCCCAGGACTCCATCCCTCCAAGCTGACCAGGTTAGAAGCCCAGGACTCCACCTCTCCATGCTGACCAGGTTAGAAGCCCAGGACTCCATGCTGACCAGGTTAGAAGCCCATGACTCCACCTCTCCATGCTGACCAGATTAGAAGACCAGGACTCCATCCCTCCAAGCTGACCAGGTTAGAAGCCCAGGACTCCATCCCTCCATGGTGACCAGGTTAGAAGCCCAGGACTCCACCCCTCCATGCTGACCAGGTTAGAAGCCCAGGACTCTATCCCTCCATGCTGACCATGTTAGCAGCCCAGGACTCCACCTATCCATACTGACCAGGTTAGAAGCCCAGGACTCCATCCCTCCAAGCTGACCAGGTTAGAAGCCCAGGACTCCACCTCTCCATGCTGACCAGGTTAGAAGCCCAGGACTCCATACTGACCAGGTTAGAAGCCCAGGACTCCATCCCTCCATGCTGACCATGTCAGCAGCCCAGGACTCCACCTCTCCATACTGACCAGGTTAGAAGCTCAGGACTCCATGTTGACCAGGTTAGAAGCCCAGGACTCCATCCCTCCAAGCTGACCAGGTTAGAAGCCCAGGACTCCATACCTCCAAGCTGACCAGATTAGAAGCCCAGGACTCCATGCTGACGAGGTTAGAAACCCAGGACTCCATCCCTCCATGCTGACCAGGTTAGAAGCCCTGGACTCCATCCCTCCAAGCTGACCAGGTGAGAAGCCCAGGACTCCACCGCTCCATGCTGACCAGGTTAGAAGTCCAGGACTCTATCCCTCCATGCTGACCAGGTGATAAGCCCAGGACTCCATCCCTCCAAGCTGACCAGGTGATAAGCCCAGGACTCCATCCCTCCATGCTGACCAGGTGAGAAGCCCAGGACTCCATCCCTCCAAGCTGTCCAAGTTAGAAGACCGGGATTCCATCCGTCCATGCTGATAAGGTTAGCAGTCCAGGACTCCATCCCTCCAAGCTGACCAGGTTAGAAGCCCAGGACTCCATCCCTCCAAGCTGACCAGGTTTGAAGCCCAGGACTTCATCCCGCTATGCTGACTAGGCGAGAAGCCCAGGACTCCATCCCTCCAAGCTGACCAGGTTAGAAGCCGAGGACTCCATCCCTCCATACTGACCAGGTTAGAAGCCCAGGACACCATCCCTCCATGCCGACCAGGTGAGAAGCCCGGGACTCCATCCCTCCATACTGACCAGGTTAGAAGCCCAGGACTCCATGCCTCCATGCTGACCAGTTTAGACGCCCATGACTCCATCCCTCCAAGCTGACCAGGTTAGAAGCCCAGGACTCCACCTCTCCATGCTGACCAGGTTAGAAGCCCAGGACTCCATGCTGACCAGGTTAGAAGCCCAGTACTCCACCTCTCCATGCTGACCAGATTAGAAGACCAGGACTCCATCCCTCCAAGCTGACCAGGTTAGAAGCCCAGGACTCCATCCCTCCATGGTGACCAGGTTAGAAGCCCAGGACTCCACCCCTCCATGCTGACCAGGTTAGAAGCCCAGGACTCTATCCCTCCATGCTGACCATGTTAGCAGCCCAGGACTCCACCTATCCATACTGACCAGGTGATAAGCCCATGACTTCATCCCTCCATGCTGACCATGTTAGCAGCCCAGGACTCCATCCCTCCATGCTGACCAGGTTAGAAGCCCAGGACTCCATGCTGACCAGGTTAGGAGCCCAGGACTCCATGCTGACCGTGTTAGCAGCCCAGGACTCCACGTCTCCATGCTGACCAGGTTAGAAGCCCAGGCCTCCATCCCTCCATGCTGACCAGGTTAGAAGCCCAGGACTCCATCCCTCCAAGCTGACCAGGTTAGAAGCCCAGGACTCCATCCCTCCATGCTGACCAGGTGATAAGCCCAGGACTCCATCACTCCAAGCTGACCAGGTTAGAAGACCAGGACTCCATCCCTCCATGCTGACCAGGTGAGAAGCCCAGGATTCCATCCCTCCAAGCTGTCCAGGTTAGAAGACCGGGACTCCATCCGTCCATGCTGATCAGGTTAGCAGTCCAGGACTCCATCCCTCCATGCTGACCAGGATAGAAGCCCAGGACTCCATCCCTCCAAGCTGACCAGGTTAGAAGCCCAGGACTCCACCTCTCCATGCTGACCAGGTTCGAAGCCCAGGACTCCATACTGACCAGGTTAGAAGCCCAGGACTCCATCCCTCCATGCTGACCATGTTAGCAGCCTAGGACTCCACCTCTCCATACTGAGCAGGTTAGAAGCTCAGGACTCCATGCTGACGAGGTTAGAAACCCAGGACTCCATCCCTCCATGCTGACCAGGTTAGAAGCCCAGGACTCCATCCCTCCAAGCTGACCAGGTGAGAAGCCCAGGACTCCACCGCTCCATGCTAACAGGTTAGCAGTCCAGGACTCCATCCCTCCATGCTGACCAGGAGATAAGCCCAGGACTCCATCCCTCCAAGCTGACCAGGTGATAAGCCCAGGACTCCATCCCTCCATGCTGACCAGGTGAGAAGCCCAGGACTCCATCCCTCCAAGCTGTCCAGGTTAGAAGACCGGGACTCCATCCGTCCATGCTGATCAGGTTAGCAGTCCAGGACTCCATCCCTCCAAGCTAACCAGGTTAGAAGCCCAGGACCCCATGCAGACCAGGTTAGAAGCCCAGGACTCCTTCCCTCGAAGCTGACCAGGTTAGACGCCCAGGACTCCACCTCTCCATGCTGACCAGGTGAGAAGCCCAGGACTCCACCTCTCCATGCTGACCAGGTGAGAAGCCCAGGAATTCATGCTGACCTGGTTAGACGCCCAGGACTTCATCCCGCTATGCTGACCAGGTGAGAAGCCCAGGACTCCATCCCTCCAAGCTGACCAGGTTTGAAGCCCAGGACGCCATCCCTCCATGCTGACCAGGTTAGCAGTCCAGGACTCCATCCCTCCAAGCTGACCAGTTTAGAATCCCAGGACTACATCCCTCCAAGCTGACCAGGTTAGAAGCCCCGGAACCCATGCAGACCACGTTAGAAGCCCAGGACTCCATCCCTCCAAGCTGACCAGTTTAGAGGCCCAGGACTCCATCCCTCCATGCTGACCAGGTTAGAAGCCCAGGACTCCATCCCTCCAAGCTGACCAGGTTAGAAGCCCAGGACTTCGTCACGCTATGCTGACCAGGTGAGAAGCCCAGGACTCCATCCCTCCAAGCTGACCAGGTTAGAAGCCCAGGACTCCATCCCTCCATGCTGACCAGATTAGCAGTCCAGGACTCCAGCCCGCCAAGCTGACCAGGTTAGAAGCCCGGGACTCCATCCTTCCATGCTGACCACGTGAGAAGCCCAGGACTCCATCCCTCCAAGCTGACCAGGTTAGAAGGCCAGGACTCCATCCCTCCATGTTGACCAGGTTAGCAGTCCAGGACTCCATCCCTCCATACTGATCAGGTTAGCAGTCCAGGACTCCATCCCTCCAAGCTGACCATGTTAGCTGCCCAGGACCCCATGCAGACCACGTTAGAAGCCCAGGACTCCTTCCCTCCAAGCTGACCAGGTTAGAAGCCCAGGACCCCATGCAGACAAGGTTAGAAGCCCAGGACTCCATCCCTCCATGCTGTCCAGGTTAGAAGCCCAGGACCTCATCCCGCTATGCTGACCAGGTGAGAAGCCCAGGAGGCCATCTCTCCATGCTGATCAGGTTAGCAGTCCAGGACTCCATCTCTCCATACTGACCAGGTTAGAAGCCCAGGACTCCATCTCTCCAAGCTGACCAGGTGAGAAGCCCAGGACTCCACCTCTCCATGCTGACCAGGTTAGAAGCCCAGGAATCCATGCTGACCAGGTTAGAAGCCCAGGACTCCATCCCTCCAAGCTGACCAGGTTAGAAGCCCAGGAGTCCATCCCTCCAAGCTGACCAGATTAGAAGCCCAGGACTCCATGCTGACTAGGTTAGAAACCCAGGACTCCATCCCTCCATGCTGACCAGGTTAGAAGCCCAGGACTCCATCCCTCCAAGCTGACCAGATGAGAAGCCCAGGACTCCACCTCTCCATGCTGACCAGGTTAGAAGCCCAGGACTCCATCCCTCCATGCTGACCAGGTTAGAAGCCCAGGACTCCATGCTGACCAGGTTAGAAGCCCAGGACTCCACCTCTCCATGCTGACCAGATTATAAGCCCAGGACTCCATCCCTCCAAGCTGACCAGGTCAGAAGCCCAGGACTCCATCCCTCCATGCTGACCAGGTGATAAGCCCAGGACTCCAGCCCTCCAAGCTGACCAGGTTAGAAGAGCGGGACTCCATGCCTCCATGCTGATCAGGTTAGCAGTCCAAGACTCCATCCCTCCATGCTGACCAGTTTAGAAGACCAGGACTGCATCCCTCCAAGCTGACCAGGTTAGAAGCCCAGGACTCCATCCCTCCATCATGACCAGATTCGCAGTCCAGGACTCCATCCCTCCAAGCTGACCAGGTTAGAAGCCCAGTACTCCATCCCTCCATGCTGACCAGGTGATAAGACCAGGACTCCATCCCTCCAAGCTGACCAGGTTAGAAGACCAGGACTCCATCCCTCCATGCTGACCAGGTGTGAAGCCCAGGACTCCATCCCTCCAAGCTTACCAGGTTAGCAGTCCTGGACTCCAACCCTCCAAGCTGAAAAGGCTAGAAGCCCAGGACCCCATGCAGACCAGGTTAGAAGCCCATGACTTCATCCCTCCATGCTGACCATGTTAGCAGCCCAGGACTGCATCTCTCCAGGCTGACCAGGTTAGAAGCCCAGGACACCATGCTGACCAGGTTAGAAACCCAGGACTCCATGCTGACCAGTTTAGAATACCAGGACTCCATCCCTCCATGCTGACCAGGTGAGAAGCCCAGGACACCATCCCTCCAAGCTGTCCAGGTTAGAAGACCGGGACTCCATCCCTCCATGCTGATCAGGTTAGCAGTCCTGGACTCCATCCCTCCATGCTGACCAGGTTAGAAGCCCAGGACTCCATCCATCCAACCTGACCAGGTTAGAAGCCCAGGACTCCACCTCTCCATGCTGACCAGGTTAGAAGCCCAGGACTCCATACTGACCAGGTTAGAAGCCCAGGACTCCATCCCTCCATGCTGACCATGTTAGCAGCCCAGGACTCCACCTCACCATACTGACCAGGTTAGAAGCCCAGGACTCCATGCTGACCAGGTTAGAAGCCCAGGACTCCATCCCTCCAAGCTGACCAGGTTAGAAGCCCAGGACTCCATCCCTCCAAGCTGACCAGATTAGAAGCCCAGGACTGCACCGCTCCATGCTGACCAGGTTAGAAGCCCAGGACTCCATCCCTCCATGCTGACCAGGTGATAAGCCCAGGACTCCATCCCTCCAAGCTGACCAGGTTAGATGACCAGGACTCCATCCCTCCATGCTGACCAGGTGAGAAGCCGAGGACTCCATCCCTCAAAGCTGACCAGGTTAGAAGCCCAGGACTCCATCCCTCCATGCTGACCAGGTGATAAGCCCAGGACTCCATCCCTCCAAGCTATCCAGGTTAGAAGACCGGGACTCCATCCCTCCATGCTGATCAGGTTAGCAGTCCAGGACTCCATTCCTCCATGCTGACCAGTTTAGAACCCAGGACTCCATCCCTCCAAGCTGACCAGGTTAGAAGCCCAGGACTCCATCCCTCCATGCTGACCAGGTTAGCAGTCCAGGACTCCATCCCTCCAAGCTGACCGGGTTAGTAGCCCAGGACTCCATCCCTCCATGCTGACCAGGTGATTAGCCCAGGACTCCATCCCTCCAAGCTGACCAGGTTAGAAGCCAATGACTTCATCCCTCCATGCTGACCATGTTAGCAGCCCAGGACTCCATCCCTCCATGCTGACCAGGTTAGAAGCCCAGGACTCCATGCTGACCAGGTTAGAAGCTCAGGACTCCATGCTGACCATGTTAGCAGCCCAGGACTCCACGTCTCCATGCTGTCCAGGTTAGAAGCACGGCCTCCATCCCTCCATGCTGACCAGGTTAGAAGCCCAGGACTCCATCCCTCCAAGCTGACCAGGTTAGAAGCCCAGGACTCCATCCCTCCATGCTGACCAGGTGATAAGCCCAGGACTCCATCACTCCAAGCTGACCAGGTTAGAAGACCAGGACTCCATCCCTCCATGCTGACCAGGTTAGAAGACCAGGACTCCATCCCTCCATGCTGACCAGGTGAGAAGCCCAGGATTCCATCCCTCCAAGCTGTCCAGGTTAGAAGACCGGGACTCCATCCCTCCATGCTGATCAGGTTAGCAGTCCAGGACTCCATCCCTCCATGCTGACCAGGTTAGAAGCCCAGGACTCCATCCCTCCAAGCTGACCAGGTTAGAAGCCCAGGACTCCACCTCTCCATTCTGACCAGGTTAGAAGCCCAGGACTCCATACTGACCAGGTTAGAAGCCCAGGACGCCATCCCTCCATGCTGACCATGTCAGCAGCCCAGGACTCCACCTCTCCATACTGACCAGGTTAGAAGCTCAGGACTCCATGCTGACCAGGTTAGAAGCCCAGGACTCCATCCCTCCAAGCTGCCCAGGTTAGAAGCCCAGGACTCCATACCTCCAAGCTGACCAGATTAGAAGCCCAGGACTCCATGCTGACGAGGTTAGAAACCCAGGACTCCATCCCTCCATGCTGACCAGGTTAGAAGCCCAGGACTCCATCCCTCCAAGCTGACCAGGTGAGAAGCCCAGGATTCCACCGCTCCATGCTGACCAGGTGAGAAGCGCAGGACTCCATCCCTCCAAGCTGTCCAGCTTAGAAGACCGGGACTCCATCCCTCCATGCTGATCAGGTTAGCAGTCCAGGACTCCATCCCTCCATGCTGACCAGTTTAGAACACAGGACTCCATCCCTCCAAGCTGACCAGTTTAGAAGCCCAGAACTCCATCCCTCCAAGCTGACCAGGTTTGAAGCCCAGGACTTCATCCCGCTATGCTGACCAGGCGAGAAGCCCAGGACTCCATCCCTCCAAGCTGACCAGGTTAGAAGCCGAGGACTCCATCCCTCCATGCTGACCAGGTTAGCAGTCCAGGACTCCATCCCTCCATACTGACCAGGTTAGAAGCCCAGGACTCCATCCCTCCATGCCGACCAGGTTAGAAGCCCGGGACTCCATCCCTCCATACTGACCAGGTTAGAAGCCCAGGACTCCATCCCTCCATGCTGACCAGGTTAGACGCCCAGGACTCCATCCCTCCATGCTGGCCAGGTTAGAAGCACAGGACTCCATGCTGACCATGTTAGAAGCCCAGGACTCCACCTCTCCATGCTGACCAGATTAGAAGCCCAGGACTCCATCCCTCCAAGCTGACCAGGTTAGAAGACCAGGACTCCATCCCTCCAAGCTGACCAGGTTAGAAGCCCAGGACTCCATCCCTCCATGGTAACCAGGTTAGAAGCCCAGGACTCCACCCCTCCATGCTGACCAGGTTAGAAGCCCAGGACTCTATCCCTCCATGCTGACCATGTTAGCAGCCCAGGACTCCACCTATCCATACTGACCAGGTTAGAAGCCCAGGACTCCATCCCTCCAAGCTGACCAGGTTAGAAGACCGGGACTCCATCCCTCCATGCTGATCAGGTTAGCAGTCCAGGACTCCATCCCTCCATGCTGCCCAGTTTAGAAGCCCCGGACTCCATCCCTCCATGCTGACCAGGTTAGCAGTCCAGGACTCCATCCATCCAAGCTGATCGGGTTTGAAGCCCAGGACTCCATCCCTCCATGCTGACCAGGTGATAAGCCCAGGACTCCATCCCTCCAAGCTGACCAGGTTAGAAGCCCATGACTTCATCCCTCCATGCTGACCATGTTAGCAGCCCAGGACTCCATCCCTCCATGCTGACCAGGTTAGAAGCCCAGGACTCCATGCTGACCAGGTTAGAAGCCCAGGACTCCATGCTGAACAGGTTAGCAGTCCAGGACTCCATCCCTCCATACTGACCAGGTTAGAAGCCCAGGACTCCATCCCTCCATGCTGACCATGTTAGCAGCCTAGGACCCGATGCAGACCAGGTTAGAAGCCCAGGACTCCATCCCTCCAAGCTGACCAGGTTAGAAGCCCAGGACCCCATGCAGACCAGGTTAGAATTCCAGGACTCCATCTCTCCAAGCTGACCAGGTTAGAAGCCCAGGACTCCATCCCTCCAAGCTGACCAGGTTTGAAGCCCAGGACTTCATCCCGCTATGCTGACCAGGCGAGAAGCCCAGGACTCCATCCCTCCAAGCTGACCAGGTTAGAAGCCGAGGACTCCATCCCTCCATGCTGACCAGGTTAGCAGTCCAGGACTCCATCCCTCCATACTGACCAGGTTAGCAGCCCAGGACTCCATCCCTCCATGCCGACCAGGTTAGAAGCCCGGGACTCCATCCCTCCATACTGACCAGGTTAGAAGCCCAGGACTCCATCCCTCCATGCTGACCAGGTTAGACGCCCAGGACTCCATCCCTCCAAGCTGACCAGGTTAGAAGCCCAGGACTCCACCTCTCCATGCTGACCAGGTTAGAAGCCCAGGACTCCATGCTGACCAGGTTAGAAGCCCATGACTCCACCTCTCCATGCTGACCAGATTAGAAGACCAGGACTCCATCCCTCCAAGCTGACCAGGTTAGAAGCCCAGGACTCCATCCCTCCATGGTGACCAGGTTAGAAGCCCAGGACTCCACATCTCCATGCTGACCAGGTTAGAAGCCCAGGACTCTATCCCTCCATGCTGACCATGTTAGCAGCCCAGGACTCCACCTATCCATACTGACCAGGTTAGAAGCCCAGGACTCCATCCCTCCAAGCTGACCAGGTTAGAAGACCGGGACTCCAACCCTCCATGCTGATCAGGTTAGCAGTCCAGGACTCCATCCCTCCATGCTGACCAGTTTAGAAGCCCCGGACTCCATCCCTCCATGCTGACCAGGTTAGCAGTCCAGGACTCCATCCATCCAAGCTGACCGGGTTAGAAGCCCAGGACTCCATCCCTCCATGCTGACCAGGTGATAAGCCCAGGACTCCATCCCTCCAAGCTGACCAGGTTAGAAGCCCATGACTTCATCCCTCCATGCTGACCATGTTAGCAGCCCAGGACTCCATCCCTCCATGCTGACCAGGTTAGAAGCCCAGGACTCCATGCTGACCAGGTTAGAAGCCCAGGACTCCATGCTGACCAGGTTAGCAGTCCAGGACTCCATCCCTCCATACTGACCAGGTTAGAAACCCAGGACTCCATCCCTCCATGCTGACCATGTTAGCAGCCTAGGACCCGATGCAGACCAGGTTAGAAGCCCAGGACTCCATCCCTCCAAGCTGACCAGGTTAGAAGCCCAGGACCCCATGCAGACCAGGTTAGAATCCCAGGACTAAATCTCTCCAAGCTGACCAGGTTAGAAGCCCAGGACTCCATCCCTCCAAGCTGACCAGGTTTGAAGCCCAGGACTTCATCCCGCTATGCTGACCAGGCGAGAAGCCCAGGACTCCATCCCACCAAGCTGACCAGGTTAGAAGCCGAGGACTCCATCCCTCCATGCTGACCAGGTTAGCAGTCCAGGACTCCATCCCTCCATACTGACCAGGTTAGAAGCCCAGGACTCCATCCCTCCATGCCGACCAGGTTAGAAGCCCGGGACTCCATCCCTCCATACTGACCAGGTTAGAAGCCCAGGACTCCATCCCTCCATGCTGACCAGGTTAGACGCCCAGGACTCCATCCCTCCAAGCTGACCAGGTTAGAAGCCCAGGACTCCACCTCTCCATGCTGATCAGGTTAGAAGCCCAGGACTCCATGCTGACCAGGTTAGAAGCCCAGGACTCCACCTCTCCATGCTGACCAGATTAGAAGACCAGGACTCCATCCCTCCAAGCTGACCAGGTTAGAAGCGCAGGACTCCATCCCTCCATGGTGACCAGGTTAGAAGCCCAGGACTCCACCTTTCCATGCTGACCAGGTTAGAAGCCCAGGACTCTATCCCTCCATGCTGACCATGTTAGCAGCCCAGGACCTCACCTATCCATACTGACCAGGTTAGAAGCCCAGGACTCCATCCCTCCAAGCTGACCAGGTTAGAAGACCGGGACTCCATCCCTCCATGCTGATCAGGTTAGCAGTCCAGGACTCCATCCCTCCATGCTGACCGGGTTAGAAGGCCAGGACTCCATCCCTCCATGCTAACCAGGTGATACGCCCAGGACTCCATCCCTCCAAACTGGCCAGGTTAGAAGCCCATGATTTCATCCCTCCATGCTGACCATGTTAGCATCCCAGGACTCCATCCCTCCATGCTGACCAGGTTAGAAGCCCGGACTCCATGCTGACCAGGTTAGAAGCCCAGGACTCCATGCTGACCATGTTAGCAGCCCAGGACACCACGTCTCCATGCTGACCAGGTTAGAAGCCCAGGCCTCCATTCCTCCATGCTGACCAGGTTATAAGCCCAGGACTACATCCCTCCAAGCTGACCAGGTTAGAAGCCCAGGACTCCATCCCTCCATGCTGACCAGGTGATAAGCCCAGGACTCCATCACTCCAAGCTGAGCAGGTTAGAAGACCAGGACCCCATCCCTCCATGCTGACCAGGTGAGAAGCCCAGGATTCCATCCCTCCAAGCTCTCCAGGTTAGAAGACCGGGACTCCATCCTTCCATGCTGATCAGGTTAGCAGTCCAGGACTCCATCCCTCCATGCTGACCAGGTTAGAAGCCCAGGACTCCATCCCTCCAAGCTGACCAGGTTAGAAGCCCAGGACTCCACCTCTCCATGCTGACCAGGTTATAAGCCCAGGACTCCATACTGACCAGGTTAGAAGCCCAGGACTCCATCCCTCCATGCTGACCATGTTAGCAGCCCAGGACTCCACCTCTCCATACTGACCAGGCTAGAAGCTCAGGACTCAATGCTGACCAGGTTAGAAGCCCAGGACTCCATCCCTCCAAGCTGACCAGGTTAGAAGCCCAGGACTCCATACCTCCAAGCTGACCAAAATTAGAAGCCCAGGACTCCATGCTGACGAGGTTAGAAACCCAGGACTCCATCCCTCCATGCTGACCAGGTTAGAAGCCCAAGGACTCCATCCCTCCAAGCTGACCAGGTGAGAAGCCCAGGACTCCACCGCTCCATGCTGACCAGGTTAGAAGTCCAGGACTCTATCCCTCCATGCTGACCAGGTGATAAGCCCAGGACTCCATCCCTCCAAGCTGACCAGGTTAGAAGCCGAGGACTCCATCCCTCCATGCTGACCAGGTTAGCAGTCCAGGACTCCAGCCCTCCATACTGACCAGATTAGACGCCCATGACTCCATCCCTCCATGCTGACCAGATTAGAAGCCCAGGACTCCATGCTGACCAGGTTAGAAGCCCAGTACTCCACCTCTCCATGCTGACCAGATTAGAAGACCAGGCCTCCATCCCTCCAAGCTGACCAGGTTAGAAGCCCAGGACTCCATCCCTCCATGGTGACCAGGTTAGAAGCCCAGGACTCCACCCCTCAATGCTGACCAGGTTAGAAGCCCAGGACTCTATCCCTCCATGCTGACAATGTTAGCAGCCCAGGACTCCACCTATCCATACTGACCAGGTGATAAGCCCATGAATTCTTCCCTCCATGCTGACCATGTTAGCAGCCCAGGACTCCATCCCTCCATGCTGACCAGGTTAGAAGCCCAGGACTCCATGCTGACCATGTTAGCAGCCCAGGACTCCACGTCTCCATGCTGACCAGGTTAGAAGCCCAGGTCTCCATCCCCCCATGCTGACCAGGTTAGAAGCCCAGGATTCCATCCCTCCAAGCTGACCAGGTTAGAAGCCCAGGACTCCATCCCTCCATGCTGACCAGGTGATAAGCCCAGGACTCCATCACTCCAAGCTGACCAGGTTAGAAGACCAGGACTCCATCCCTCCATGCTGACCAGGTGAGAAGCCCAGGATTCCATCCCTCCAAGCTGTCCAGGTTAGAAGACCGGACTCCATCCCTCCATGCTGATCAGGTTAGCAGTCCAGGACTCCATCCCTCCACGCTGACCAGGTTAGAAGCCCAGGACTCCATCCCTCCAAGCTGACCAGGTTAGAAGCCCAGGACTCCACCACTCCATGCTGACCAGGTTAGAAGCCCAGGACTCCATACTGACCAGGTTAGAAGCCCAGGACTCCATCCCTCCATGCTGACCATGTTAGCAGCCCAGGACACCACCTCTCCATACTGAGCAGGTTAGAAGCTCAGGACTCCATGCTGACGAGGTTAGAAACCCAGGACTCCATCCCTCCATGCTGACCAGGTTAGAAGCCCAGGACTCCACCGCTCCATGCTGACCAGGTTAGACGTCCAGGACTCCATCCCTCCATGCTGACCAGGTGATAAGCTCAGGACTCCATCCCTCCAAGCTGACCAGGTGATAAGCCCAGGACTCCATCCCTCCATGCTGACCAGGTGAGAAGCACAGGACTCCATCCCTCCAAGTTGTCCAGGTTAGAAGACCGGGACTCCATCCCTCCATGCTGATCAGGTTAGCAGTCCAGGACTCCATCCCTCCATGCTGACCAGTTTAGAACCCAGGACTCCATCCCTCCAAGCTGACCAGGTTAGAAGCCCAGGACTCCATCCCTCCATGCTCACCAGGTGATAAGCCCAGGACTCCATCCCTGCAAGCTGACCAGGTTAGAAGACCAGGACTCCATCCCTCCATGCTGACCAGGTGAGAAGCCCAGGACTCCATCCCTCCAAGCTGACCAGGTTAGAAGACCAGGACTCCATCCCTCCATGCTGATCAGGTTAGCAGTCCAGGGCTCCATCCCTCCATGCTGACCAGTTTAGAACCCAGGACTCCATCCCTCCAAGCTGACCAGGTTAGAAGCCCAGGACTCCATCCCTCCATGCTCACCAGGTGATAAGCCCAGGACTCCATCCCTCCATGCTGACCAGGTTAGCAGTCCAGGACTCCATCACTCCAAGCTGACAGGTTAGCAGCCCAGGACCCCATGCAGAGCAGGTTAGAAGCCCAGGACTCCATCCCTCCATGCTGACCAGGTGAGAAGCCCAGGACTTCATGCTGACCAGGTTAGAAGCCCAGGACTTCATCCCGCTATGCTGACCAGGTTAGCAGTCCAGGACTCCATCCCGCCAAGCTGACCAGGTTAGAAGCCCAGGACTCCATCCCTCCATGCTGACCAGGTTAGCAGTCCAGGACTCCATCCCTCCATACTGACTAGGTTAGAAGCCCAGGACTCCATCCCTCCATGCTGACCATGTCAGCAGCCTAGGACCCCATGCAGACCAGGTTAGAAGCCCAGGACTCCATCCCTCCAAGCTGACCAGGTTAGAAGACCGGGACTCCATCCCTCCATGCTGATCAGGTTAGCAGTCCAGGACTCCATCCCTCCATGCTGACCGGGTTAGAAGGCCAGGACTCCATCCCTCCATGCTAACCAGGTGATACGCCCAGGACTCCATCCCTCCAAACTGGCCAGGTTAGAAGCCCATGATTTCATCCCTCCATGCTGACCATGTTAGCATCCCAGGACTCCATCCCTCCATGCTGACCAGGTTAGAAGCCCGGACTCCATGCTGACCAGGTTAGAAGCCCAGGACTCCATGCTGACCATGTTAGCAGCCCAGGACACCACGTCTCCATGCTGACCAGGTTAGAAGCCCAGGCCTCCATTCCTCCATGCTGACCAGGTTATAAGCCCAGGACTACATCCCTCCAAGCTGACCAGGTTAGAAGCCCAGGACTCCATCCCTCCATGCTGACCAGGTTAGAAGCCCAGGACTCCACCTCTCCATGCTGACCAGGTTAGAATCCCAGGACTCCATGCTGACCAGGTTAGAAGCCCAGGACTCCACCTCTCCATGCTGACCAGATTAGAAGACCAGGACTCCATCCCTCCAAGCTGAACAGGTTAGAAGCCCAGGACTCCATCCCTCCATGGTGACCAGGTTAGAAGCCCAGGACTCCACCCCTCCATGCTGACCAGGTTAGAAGCCCAGGACTCTATCCCTCCATGCTGACCATGTTAGCAGCCCAGGACTCCACCTATCCATACTGACCAGGTTAGAAGCCCAGGACTCCATCCCTCCAAGCTGACCAGGTTAGAAGACCAGGACTCCACCTCTCCATGCTGACCAGGTTAGAAGCCCAGGACTTCATCCCGCTATGCTGACCAAGTTAGAAGCCCAGGACTCCATGCTGACCAGGTTAGAAGCCCAGGACTCCATCCCTCCAAGCTGACCAGGTAAGAAGCCCAGGACTCCATGCCGACCAGGTTAGAAGCCCAGGACTCCATCCCTCCATGCTGACCAGGTGAGAAGCCCAGGACTCCATCCCTCCAAGCTGACCAGGTTCGAAGCCCAGGACGCCATCCCTCCACGCTGACCAGGTTAGCAGTCCAGGACTCCATCTCTCCATACTGACCAGGTTAGAAGTCCAGGACTCCATCCCTCCAAGCTGACCAGGTTAGAACCCCAGGACTCCACCTCTCCATGCTGACCAGGTTAGAAGCCCAGGACTCCATGCTGACCAGGTTAGAAGCCCAGGACTCCACCTCTCCATACTGACCAGATTAGAAGCCCAGGACTCCAACCCTCCATGCTGACCAGGTTAGAAGCCCAGGACTCCATCCCTCCAAGCTGACCAGGTTAGAAGCCCAGGACTCCATGCTGACCTGGTTAGAAGCCCAGGACTCCACGTATCCATACTGACCAGGTTAGAAGCCCAGGACTCCATCCCTCCATGCTGACCAGGTTAGAAGCCCAGGACTCCACGTCTCCATGCTGACCAGGTTAGAAGCTCAGGACTCCATCCCTCCATGCTGACCAGGTTAGAAGCCCAGGCCTCCATCCCTCCAAGCGGACCAGGATAGAAGCCCAGGACTCCACCCCTCCAAGCTGACCAGTTTAGGAGCCCAGGACTCCATCCCTCCATGCTGACCAGGTTAGAAGTCCAGGACTCCATCCCTCCAAGCTGACCAGGTTAGAAGCCCAGGACTCCAGCCCTCCATGCTGACCAGGTTAGGAGCCCAGGACTCCATCCCTCCATGCTGACCAGATTAGAAGCCCAGGACTTCATCCTTCCAAGCTGACCAGGTTAGAAGATCAGGACTCCATCCCTCCATGCTGACCAGGTTAGCAGTTCAGGACTCCATCCCTCCATACTGACCAGGTTAGAAGTCCAGGACTCCATCCCTCCATGCTGACCAGGTTAGAATCCCAGGACTCCACCTCTCCATGCTGACCAGGTTAGAAGCCCAAGACTCCATGCTGACCAGGTTAGAAGCCCAGGACTCCATGCTGACTTGGTTAGAAGCCCAGGACTTCATCCCGCTATGTTGACCAGGTTAGAAGCCCAGGACTCCATGCTGACCAGGTTAGAAGCCCAGGACTCCATCACTCCAAGCTGACCAGGTTAGAAGCCCAGGACTCCATGCTGACCAGGTGAGAAGCCCAGGACTCCATCCCTCCAAGCTGACCAGGTTCAAAGCCCAGGACGCCATCCCTCCATGCTGACCAGGTTAGCAGTCCAGGACTCCATCTCTCCATACTTACCAGGTGAGAAGCCCAGGACTCCATCCCTCCAAGCTGACCAGGTTAGAAGCCCTGGACTCCACCTCTCCATGCTGACCAGGTTAGAACCCCAGGACTCCATGCTGACCAGGTTAGAAGCCCTGGACTCCACCTCTCCATACTGACCAGGTTAGAAGCCCAGGACTCCATCCCTCCATGCTGACCAGGTTAGAAGCCCAGGACTCTATCCCTCCAAGCTGACCAGGTTAGAAGCCCAGGACTCCATTCGTCCAAGCTGACCAGGTTAGAAGCCCAGGACTCCACTTCTCCATGCTGACCAGGTTAGAAGCCCAGGACTCCATCCCTCCATGCTGACCAGGTTAGAAGCCCAGGACTCCATCCCTCCATGCTCACCTGGTAAGAAGCCCAGGACTCCACGTCTCCATACTGACCAGGTTAGAAGCCCAGGACTCCATCCCTCCATGCTGACCAGGTTAGAAGCCCAGGACTCCACGTCTCCATGCTGACCAGGTTAGAAGCCCAGGACTCCATCCCTCCATGCTGACCAGGTTAGAAGCCCAGGCCTCCATCCCTCCAAGCTGACCAGGTTAGAAGCCCAGGACTCCATCCCTCCAAGCTGACCAGGTTAGAAGCCCAGGACTCCATGCTGACCAGGTGAGAAGCCCAGGACTCCATCCCTCCAAGCTGACCAGGTTCGAAGCCCAGGACGCCATCCCTCCATGCTGACCAGGTTAGCAGTCCAGGACTCATCTCTCCATGCTGACCAGGTTAGAAGCCCAGGATTCCATGCTGACCAGGTTAGAAGCCCTGGACTCCACCTCTCCATACTGACCAGGTTAGAAGCCCAGGACTCCATCCCTCCATGCTGACAAGGTTAGAAGCCCAGGACTCTATCCCTCCAAGCTGACCAGGTTAGAAGCCCAGGACTCCATCCCTCCAAGCTGACCAGGTTAGAAGCCCAGGACTACACTTCTCCATGCTGACCAGGTTAGAAGCCCAGGACTCCATGCTCACCTGGTTAGAAGCCCAGGACTCCACGTCTCCATACTGACCAGGTTAGAAGCCCAGGACCCCATCCCTCCATGCTGACCAGGTTAAAAGCCCAGGACTCCACGTCTCCATGCTGACCAGGTTAGAAGCCCAGGACTCCATCCCTCCATGCTGACCAGGTTAGAAGCCCAGGCCTCCATCCCTCCAAGCTGACCAGGTTAGAAGCCCAGGACTCCACCCCTCCATGCTGACCAGTTTAGTTGCCTAGGACTCCATCCCTCCATGCTGACCAGGTTAGAAGCCCAGGACTCCATCCCTCCAAGCTGACCAGGTTAGAAGATCAGGATTCCATCCCTCCATGCTGACCAGGTTAGCAGTCCAGGACTCCATCCCTCCATACTGACCAGGTTAGAAGCCCAGGACTCCATCTCTATGCTGACCAGGTCAGAATCCCAGGACTCCACCTCTCCATGCTGACCAGGTTAGAAGCCCAAGACTCCATGCTGATCAGGTTAGAAGCCCAGGACTCCATGCTGACCTGGTTAGAAGCCCAGGACTCCACGTCTCCATGCTGACCAGGTTAGAAGCCCAGGACTCCATCCCTCCATGCTAACCAGGTTAGAAGCCCAGGCCTCCATCCCTCCAAGCTGACCAGGTTAGAAGCCCAGGACTCCATCCCTCCAAGCTGACCAGGTTAGTAGCCCAGGACTCCATGCTGACCAGGTGAGAAGCCCAGGACTCCATCCCTCCAAGCTGACCAGGTTCGAAGCCCAGGACGCCATACCTCCATGCTGACCAGGTTAGCAGTCCAGGACTCCATCTCCCCATACTGACCAGGTTAGAAGCCCAGGACTCCATCCCTCCAAGCTGACCAGGTTAGAAGCCCAGGACTCCACCTCTCCATGCTGACCAGTTTAGAAGCCCAGGACTCCATGCTGACTAGGTTAGAAGCCCTGGACTCCACCTCTCCATACTGACCAGGTTAGAAGCCCAGGACTCCATCCCTCCATGCTGACCAGGTTAGAAGCCCAGGACTCTATCCCTCCAAGCTGACCAGGTTAGAAGCCCAGGACTCCATCCCTCCAAGCTGACCAGGTTAGAAGCCCAGGACTACACTTCTCCATGCTGACCAGGTTAGAAGCCCAGGACTCCATGCTCACCTGGTTTGAAGCCCAGGAATCCACGTCTCCATACTGACCAGGTTAGAAGCCCAGGACTCCATCCCTCTATGCTGACCAGGTTAAAAGCCCAGGACTCCACGTCTACATGCTGACCAGGTTAGAAGCCCAGGACTCCATCCCTCCATGCTGACCAGGTTAGAAGCCCAGGCCTCCATCCCTCCAAGCTGACCAGGTTAGAAGCCCAGGACTCCACCCCTCCATGCTGACCAGGTTAGGAGCCCAGGACTCCATCCCTCCATGCTGACCAGATTAGAAGCCCAGGACTTCATCCTTCCAAGCTGACCAGGTTAGAAGATCAGGACTCCATCCCTCCATGCTGACCAGGTTAGCAGTTCAGGACTCCATCCCTCCATACTGACCAGGTTAGAAGTCCAGGACTCCATCCCTCCATGCTGACCAGGTTAGAATCCCAGGACTCCACCTCTCCATGCTGACCAGGTTAGAAGCCCAAGACTCCATGCTGACCAGGTTAGAAGCCCAGGACTCCATGCTGACTTGGTTAGAAGCCCAGGACTTCATCCCGCTATGTTGACCAGGTTAGAAGCCCAGGACTCCATGCTGACCAGGTTAGAAGCCCAGGACTCCATCACTCCAAGCTGACCAGGTTAGAAGCCCAGGACTCCATGCTGACCAGGTGAGAAGCCCAGGACTCCATCCCTCCAAGCTGACCAGGTTCAAAGCCCAGGACGCCATCCCTCCATGCTGACCAGGTTAGCAGTCCAGGACTCCATCTCTCCATACTTACCAGGTGAGAAGCCCAGGACTCCATCCCTCCAAGCTGACCAGGTTAGAAGCCCTGGACTCCACCTCTCCATGCTGACCAGGTTAGAAGCCCAGGACTCCATGCTGACCAGGTTAGAAGCCCTGGACTCCACCTCTCCATACTGACCAGGTTAGAAGCCCAGGACTCCATCCCTCCATGCTGACCAGGTTAGAAGCCCAGGACTCTATCCCTCCAAGCTGACCAGGTTAGAAGCCCAGGACTCCATTCTTCCAAGCTGACCAGGTTAGAAGCCCAGGACTCCACTTCTCCATGCTGACCAGGTTAGAAGCCCAGGACTCCATCCCTCCATGCTGACCAGGTTAGAAGCCCAGGACTCCATCCCTCCATGCTCACCTGGTAAGAAGCCCAGGACTCCACGTCTCCATACTGACCAGGTTAGAAGCCCAGGACTCCATCCCTCCATGCTGACCAGGTTAGAAGCCCAGGACTCCACGTCTCCATGCTGACCAGGTTAGAAGCCCAGGACTCCATCCCTCCATGCTGACAAGGTTAGAAGCCCAGGCCTCCATCCCTCCAAGCTGACCAGGTTAGAAGCCCAGGACTCCATCCCTCCAAGCTGACCAGGTTAGAAGCCCAGGACTCCATGCTGACCAGGTGAGAAGCCCAGGACTCCATCCCTCCAAGCTGACCAGGTTCGAAGCCCAGGACGCCATCCCTCCATGCTGACCAGGTTAGCAGTCCAGGACTCATCTCTCCATGCTGACCAGGTTAGAAGCCCAGGATTCCATGCTGACCAGGTTAGAAGCCCTGGACTCCACCTCTCCATACTGACCATGTTAGAAGCCCAGGACTCCATCCCTCCATGCTGACCAGGTTAGAAGCCCAGGACTCTATCCCTCCAAGCTGACCAGGTTAGAAGCCCAGGACTCCATCCCTCCAAGCTGACCAGGTTAGAAGCCCAGGACTACACTTCTCCATGCTGACCAGGTTAGAAGCCCAGGACTCCATGCTCACCTGGTTAGAAGCCCAGGACTCCACGTCTCCATACTGACCAGGTTAGAAGCCCAGGACTCCATCCCTCCATGCTGACCAGGTTAAAAGCCCAGGACTCCACGTCTCCATGCTGACCAGGTTAGAAGCCCAGGACTCCATCCCTCCATGCTGACCAGGTTAGAAGCCCAGGCCTCCATCCCTCCAAGCTGACCAGGTTAGAAGCCCAGGACTCCACCCCTCCATGCTGACCAGTTTAGTTGCCTAGGACTCCATCCCTCCATGCTGACCAGGTTAGAAGCCCAGGACTCCATCCCTCCAAGCTGACCAGGTTAGAAGATCAGGATTCCATCCCTCCATGCTGACCAGGTTAGCAGTCCAGGACTCCATCCCTCCATACTGACCAGGTTAGAAGCCCAGGACTCCATCTCTATGCTGACCAGGTCAGAATCCCAGGACTCCACCTCTCCATGCTGACCAGATTAGAAGCCCAAGACTCCATGCTGATCAGGTTAGAAGCCCAGGACTCCATGCTGACCAGGTTAGAAGCCCAGGACTCCACGTCTCCATGCTGACCAGGTTAGAAGCCCAGGACTCCATCCCTCCATGCTAACCAGGTTAGAAGCCCAGGCCTCCATCCCTCCAAGCAGACCAGGTTAGAAGCCCAGGACTCCATCCCTCCAAGCTGACCAGGTTAGTAGCCCAGGACTCCATGCTGACCAGGTGAGAAGCCCAGGACTCCATCCCTCCAAGCTGACCAGGTTCGAAGCCCAGGACGCCATACCTCCATGCTGACCAGGTTAGCAGTCCAGGACTCCATCTCCCCATACTGACCAGGTTAGAAGCCCAGGACTCCATCCCTCCAAGCTGACCAGGTTAGAAGCCCAGGACTCCACCTCTCCATGCTGACCAGGTTAGAAGCCCAGGACTCCATGCTGACTAGGTTAGAAGCCCTGGACTCCACCTCTCCATACTGACCAGGTTAGAAGCCCAGGACTCCATCCCTCCATGCTGACCAGGTTAGAAGCCCAGGACTCTATCCCTCCAAGCTGACCAGGTTAGAAGCCCAGAACTCCATCCCTCCAAGCTGACCAGGTTAGAAGCCCAGGACTACACTTCTCCATGCTGACCAGGTTAGAAGCCCAGGACTCCATGCTCACCTGGTTTGAAGCCCAGGAATCCACGTCTCCATACTGACCAGGTTAGAAGCCCAGGACTCCATCCCTCTATGCTGACCAGGTTAAAAGCCCAGGACTCCACGTCTACATGCTGACCAGGTTAGAAGCCCAGGACTCCATCCCTCCATGCTGACCAGGTTAGAAGCCCAGGCCTCCATCCCTCCAAGCTGACCAGGTTAGAAGCCCAGGACTCCACCCCTCCATGCTGACCAGTTTAGGAGCCTAGGACTCCATCCCTCCATGCTGACCAGGTTAGAAGCCCAGGACTCCATCCCTCCAAGCTGACCAGGTTAGAAGATCAGGACTCCATCCCTCCATGCTGACCAGGTTAGCAGTCCAGGACTCCATCCCTCCATACTGACCAGGTTAGAAGCCCAGGACTCCATCTCTATGCTGACCAGGTCAGAATCCCAGGACTGCACCTCTCCATGCTGACCAGGTTAGAAGCCCAAGACTCCATGCTGACCAGGTCAGAATCCCAGGACTCCACCTCTCCATGCTGACCAGGTTAGAAGCCCAGGACTCCACGTCTCCATACTGACCAGGTTAGAAGCCCAGGACTCCATCCCTCCATGCTGACCAGGTTAAAAGCCCAGGACTCCACGTCTCCATGCTGACCAGGTTAGAAGCCCAGGACTCCACCCCTCCATGCTGACCAGTTTAGGTGCCTAGGACTCCATCCCTCCATGCTGACCAGGTTAGAAGCCCAGGACTCCATCCCTCCAAGCTGACCAGGTTAGAAGATCAGGATTCCATCCCTCCATGCTGACCAGGTTAGCAGTCCAGGACTCCATCCCTCCATACTGACCAGGTTAGAAGCCCAGGACTCCATCTCTATGCTGACCAGGTCAGAATCCCAGGACTCCACCTCTCCCTGCTGACCAGGTTAGAAGCCCAAGACTCTATGCTGATCAGGTTAGAAGCCCAGGACTCCATGCTGACCAGGTTAGAAGCCCAGGACTCCACGTCTCCATGCTGACCAGGTTAGAAGCCCAGGACTCCATCCCTCCATGCTGACCAGGTTAGAAGCTCAGGCCTCCATCCCTCCAAGCTGACCAGGTTAGAAGCCCAGGACTCCATCCCTCCAAGCTGACCAGGTTAGAAGCCCAGGACTCCATGCTGACCAGGTGAGAAGCCCAGGACTCCATCCCTCCAAGCTGACCAGGTTCGAAGCCCAGGACGCCATACCTCCATGCTGACCAGGTTAGCAGTCCAGGACTCCATCTCCCCATACTGACCAGGTTAGAAGCCCAGGACTCCATCCCTCCAAGCTGACCAGGTTAGAAGCCCAGGACTCCATGCTGACTAGGTTAGAAGCCCTGGACTCCACCTCTCCATACTGACCAGGTTAGAAGCCCAGGACTCCATCCCTCCATGCTGACCAGGTTAGAAGCCCAGGACTCTATCCCTCCAAGCTGACCAGGTTAGAAGCCCAGGACTCCATCCCTCCAAGCTGACCAGGTTAGAAGCCCAGGACTACACTTCTCCATGCTGACCAGGTTAGAAGCCCAGGACTCCATGCTCACCTGGTTTGAAGCCCAGGACTCCACCTCTCCATGCTGACCAGGTTAGAAGCCCAAGACTCCATGCTGACCAGGTTAGAAGCCCAGGACTCCATGCTGACTTGGTTAGAAGCCCAGGACTTCATCCCGCTATGTTGACCAGGTTAGAAGCCCAGGACTCCATGCTGACCAGGTTAGAAGCCCAGGACTCCATCACTCCAAGCTGACCAGGTTAGAAGCCCAGGACTCCATGCTGACCAGGTGAGAAGCCCAGGACTCCATCCCTCCAAGCTGACCAGGTTCAAAGCCCAGGACGCCATCCCTCCATGCTGACCAGGTTAGCAGTCCAGGACTCCATCTCTCCATACTTACCAGGTGAGAAGCCCAGGACTCCATCCCTCCAAGCTGACCAGGTTAGAAGCCCTGGACTCCACCTCTCCATGCTGACCAGGTTAGAAGCCCAGGACTCCATGCTGACCAGGTTAGAAGCCCTGGACTCCACCTCTCCATACTGACCAGGTTAGAAGCCCAGGACTCCATCCCTCCATGCTGACCAGGTTAGAAGCCCAGGACTCTATCCCTCCAAGCTGACCAGGTTAGAAGCCCAGGACTCCATTCTTCCAAGCTGACCAGGTTAGAAGCCCAGGACTCCACTTCTCCATGCTGACCAGGTTAGAAGCCCAGGACTCCATCCCTCCATGCTGACCAGGTTAGAAGCCCAGGACTCCATCCCTCCATGCTCACCTGGTAAGAAGCCCAGGACTCCACGTCTCCATACTGACCAGGTTAGAAGCCCAGGACTCCATCCCTCCATGCTGACCAGGTTAGAAGCCCAGGACTCCACGTCTCCATGCTGACCAGGTTAGAAGCCCAGGACTCCATCCCTCCATGCTGACAAGGTTAGAAGCCCAGGCCTCCATCCCTCCAAGCTGACCAGGTTAGAAGCCCAGGACTCCATCCCTCCAAGCTGACCAGGTTAGAAGCCCAGGACTCCATGCTGACCAGG
Organism: Scyliorhinus torazame; assembly: GCF_047496885.1. Lineage (NCBI taxonomy): Eukaryota > Metazoa > Chordata > Chondrichthyes > Carcharhiniformes > Scyliorhinidae > Scyliorhinus > Scyliorhinus torazame. The sequence goes on from NC_092737.1 coordinate 9,797,645, forward strand.
TGAGAAGCCCAGGACTCCATCCCTCCAAGCTGACCAGGTTCGAAGCCCAGGACGCCATCCCTCCATGCTGACCAGGTTAGCAGTCCAGGACTCATCTCTCCATGCTGACCAGGTTAGAAGCCCAGGATTCCATGCTGACCAGGTTAGAAGCCCTGGACTCCACCTCTCCATACTGACCAGGTTAGAAGCCCAGGACTCCATCCCTCCATGCTGACCAGGTTAGAAGCCCAGGACTCTATCCCTCCAAGCTGACCAGGTTAGAAGCCCAGGACTCCATCCCTCCAAGCTGACCAGGTTAGAAGCCCAGGACTACACTTCTCCATGCTGACCAGGTTAGAAGCCCAGGACTCCATGCTCACCTGGTTAGAAGCCCAGGACTCCACGTCTCCATACTGACCAGGTTAGAAGCCCAGGACTCCATCCCTCCATGCTGACCAGGTTAAAAGCCCAGGACTCCACGTCTCCATGCTGACCAGGTTAGAAGCCCAGGACTCCATCCCTCCATGCTGACCAGGTTAGAAGCCCAGGCCTCCATCCCTCCAAGCTGACCAGGTTAGAAGCCCAGGACTCCACCCCTCCATGCTGACCAGTTTAGTTGCCTAGGACTCCATCCCTCCATGCTGACCAGGTTAGAAGCCCAGGACTCCATCCCTCCAAGCTGACCAGGTTAGAAGATCAGGATTCCATCCCTCCATGCTGACCAGGTTAGCAGTCCAGGACTCCATCCCTCCATACTGACCAGGTTAGAAGCCCAGGACTCCATCTCTATGCTGACCAGGTCAGAATCCCAGGACTCCACCTCTCCATGCTGACCAGATTAGAAGCCCAAGACTCCATGCTGATCAGGTTAGAAGCCCAGGACTCCATGCTGACCAGGTTAGAAGCCCAGGACTCCACGTCTCCATGCTGACCAGGTTAGAAGCCCAGGACTCCATCCCTCCATGCTAACCAGGTTAGAAGCCCAGGCCTCCATCCCTCCAAGCAGACCAGGTTAGAAGCCCAGGACTCCATCCCTCCAAGCTGACCAGGTTAGTAGCCCAGGACTCCATGCTGACCAGGTGAGAAGCCCAGGACTCCATCCCTCCAAGCTGACCAGGTTCGAAGCCCAGGACGCCATACCTCCATGCTGACCAGGTTAGCAGTCCAGGACTCCATCTCCCCATACTGACCAGGTTAGAAGCCCAGGACTCCATCCCTCCAAGCTGACCAGGTTAGAAGCCCAGGACTCCACCTCTCCATGCTGACCAGGTTAGAAGCCCAGGACTCCATGCTGACTAGGTTAGAAGCCCTGGACTCCACCTCTCCATACTGACCAGGTTAGAAGCCCAGGACTCCATCCCTCCATGCTGACCAGGTTAGAAGCCCAGGACTCTATCCCTCCAAGCTGACCAGGTTAGAAGCCCAGAACTCCATCCCTCCAAGCTGACCAGGTTAGAAGCCCAGGACTACACTTCTCCATGCTGACCAGGTTAGAAGCCCAGGACTCCATGCTCACCTGGTTTGAAGCCCAGGAATCCACGTCTCCATACTGACCAGGTTAGAAGCCCAGGACTCCATCCCTCTATGCTGACCAGGTTAAAAGCCCAGGACTCCACGTCTACATGCTGACCAGGTTAGAAGCCCAGGACTCCATCCCTCCATGCTGACCAGGTTAGAAGCCCAGGCCTCCATCCCTCCAAGCTGACCAGGTTAGAAGCCCAGGACTCCACCCCTCCATGCTGACCAGTTTAGGAGCCTAGGACTCCATCCCTCCATGCTGACCAGGTTAGAAGCCCAGGACTCCATCCCTCCAAGCTGACCAGGTTAGAAGATCAGGACTCCATCCCTCCATGCTGACCAGGTTAGCAGTCCAGGACTCCATCCCTCCATACTGACCAGGTTAGAAGCCCAGGACTCCATCTCTATGCTGACCAGGTCAGAATCCCAGGACTGCACCTCTCCATGCTGACCAGGTTAGAAGCCCAAGACTCCATGCTGACCAGGTCAGAATCCCAGGACTCCACCTCTCCATGCTGACCAGGTTAGAAGCCCAGGACTCCACGTCTCCATACTGACCAGGTTAGAAGCCCAGGACTCCATCCCTCCATGCTGACCAGGTTAAAAGCCCAGGACTCCACGTCTCCATGCTGACCAGGTTAGAAGCCCAGGACTCCACCCCTCCATGCTGACCAGTTTAGGTGCCTAGGACTCCATCCCTCCATGCTGACCAGGTTAGAAGCCCAGGACTCCATCCCTCCAAGCTGACCAGGTTAGAAGATCAGGATTCCATCCCTCCATGCTGACCAGGTTAGCAGTCCAGGACTCCATCCCTCCATACTGACCAGGTTAGAAGCCCAGGACTCCATCTCTATGCTGACCAGGTCAGAATCCCAGGACTCCACCTCTCCCTGCTGACCAGGTTAGAAGCCCAAGACTCTATGCTGATCAGGTTAGAAGCCCAGGACTCCATGCTGACCAGGTTAGAAGCCCAGGACTCCACGTCTCCATGCTGACCAGGTTAGAAGCCCAGGACTCCATCCCTCCATGCTGACCAGGTTAGAAGCTCAGGCCTCCATCCCTCCAAGCTGACCAGGTTAGAAGCCCAGGACTCCATCCCTCCAAGCTGACCAGGTTAGAAGCCCAGGACTCCATGCTGACCAGGTGAGAAGCCCAGGACTCCATCCCTCCAAGCTGACCAGGTTCGAAGCCCAGGACGCCATACCTCCATGCTGACCAGGTTAGCAGTCCAGGACTCCATCTCCCCATACTGACCAGGTTAGAAGCCCAGGACTCCATCCCTCCAAGCTGACCAGGTTAGAAGCCCAGGACTCCACCTCTCCATGCTGACCAGGTTAGAAGCCCAGGACTCCATGCTGACTAGGTTAGAAGCCCTGGACTCCACCTCTCCATACTGACCAGGTTAGAAGCCCAGGACTCCATCCCTCCATGCTGACCAGGTTAGAAGCCCAGGACTCTATCCCTCCAAGCTGACCAGGTTAGAAGCCCAGGACTCCATCCCTCCAAGCTGACCAGGTTAGAAGCCCAGGACTACACTTCTCCATGCTGACCAGGTTAGAAGCCCAGGACTCCATGCTCACCTGGTTTGAAGCCCAGGACTCCACGTCTCCATACTGACCAGGTTAGAAGCCCAGGACTCCATCCCTCTATGCTGACCAGGTTAAAAGCCCAGGACTCCACGTCTACATGCTGACCAGGTTAGAATCCCAGGACTCCATCCCTCCATGCTGACCAGGTTAGAAGCCCAGGCCTCCATCCCTCCAAGCTGACCAGGTTAGAAGCCCAGGACTCCACCCCTCCATGCTGACCAGTTTAGGAGCCTAGGACTCCATCCCTCCATGCTGACCAGGTTAGAAGCCCAGGACTCCATCCCTCCAAGCTGACCAGGTTAGAAGATCAGGACGCCATCCCTCCATGCTGACCAGGTTAGCAGTCCAGGACTCCATCCCTCCATACTGACCAGGTTAGAAGCCCAGGACTCCATCTCTATGCTGACCAGGTCAGAATCCCAGGACTCCACCTCTCCATGCTGACCAGGTTAGAAGCCCAAGACTCCATGCTGACCAGGTCAGAATCCCAGGACTCCACCTCTCCATGCTGACCAGGTTAGAAGCCCAAGACTCCATGCTGATCAGGTTAGAAGCCCAGGACTCCATGCTGACCAGGTTAGAAGCCCAGGACTCCACGTCTCCATGCTGACCAGGTTAGAAGCCCAGGACTCCATCCCTCCATGCTGACCAGGTTAGAAGCCCAGGCCTCCATCCCTCCAAGCTGACCAGGTTAGAAGCCCAGGACTCCATCCCTCCAAGCTGACCAGGTTAGAAGCCCAGGACTCCATGCTGACCAGGTGAGAAGCCCAGGACTCCATCCCTCCAAGCTGACCAGGTTCGAAGCCCAGGACGCCATACCTCCATGCTGACCAGGTTAGCAGTCCAGGACTCCATCTCTCCATACTGACCAGATTAGAAGCCCAGGACTCCATCCCTCCAAGCTGACCAGGTTAGAAGCCCAGGACTCCACCTCTCCATGCTGACCAGGTTAGAAGCCCAGGACTCCATGCTGACCAGGTTAGAAGCCCTGGACTCCACCTCTCCATACTGACCATGTTAGAAGCCCAGGACCCCATCCCTCCATGCTGACCAGGTTAGAAGCCCAGGACTCTATCCCTCCAAGCTGACCAGGTTAGAAGCCCAGGACTCCATCCCTCCAAGCTGACCAGGTTAGAAGCACAGGACTACACTTCTCCATGCTGACCAGGTTAGAAGCCCAGGACTCCATGCTCACCTGGTTAGAAGCCCAGGACTCCACGTCTCCATACTGACCAGGTTAGAAGCCCAGGACTGCATCCCTCTATGCTGACCAGGTTAAAAGCCCAGGACTCCACGTCTCCATGCTGACCAGGTTAGAAGCCCAGGACTCCATCCCTCCATGCTGACCAGGTTAGAGGCCCAGGCCTCCATCCCTCCAAGCTGACCAGGTTAGAAGCCCAGGACTCCACCCCTCCATGCTGACCAGTTTAGGAGCCTAGGACTCCATCCCTCCATGCTGACCAGGTTAGAAGCCCAGGACTCCATCCCTCCAAGCTGACCAGGTTAGAAGATCAGGACTCCATCCCTCCATGCTGACCAGGTTAGCAGTCCAGGACTCCATCCCTCCATACTGACCAGGTTAGAAGCCCAGGACTCCATCTCTATGCTGACCAAGTCAGAATCCCAGGATTCCACCTCTCCATGCTGACCAGGTTAGAAGCCCAAGACTCCATGCTGACCAGGTTAGAAGCCCAGGACTCCATGCTGACCTGGTTAGAAGCCCAGGACTCCACGTCTCCATACTGACCAGGTTAGAAGCCCAGGACTCCATCCCTCCATGCTGACCAGGTTAGAAGCCCAGGCCTCCATCCCTCCAAGCTGACCAGGTTAGAAGCCCAGGACTCCACCCCTCCATGCTGACCAGTTTAGAAGCCCAGGACTCCATCCCTCCATGCTGACCAGGTTAGAATCCCAGGACTCCACCTCTCCATGCTGACCAGGTTAGAAGCCCAGGACTCCATGCTCACCTGGTAAGAAGCCCAGGACTCCACGTCTCCATACTGACCAGGTTAGAAGCCCAGGCCTCCATCCCTCCAAGCTGACCAGGTTAGAAGCCCAGGACTCCATCCCTCCACGATGACCAGGTTAGAAGCCAGGACTCCACGTCTCCATGCTGACCAGGTTAGAAGCACAGGACTCCATCCCTCCATGCTGACCAGGTTAGAAGCCCAGGCCTCCATCCCTCCAAGCTGACCAGGTTAGAAGCCCAGGACTCCATGCTGACCAGGTTAGAAGCCCTGGACTCCACCTCTCCATACTGAACAGGTTAGAAGCCCAGGACTCCATCCCTCCATGCTGACCAGGTTAGAAGCCCAGGACTCCATCCCTCCAAGCTGACCAGGTTAGAAGCCCAGGACTACACTTCTCCATGCTGACCAGGTTAGAAGCCCAGGACCCCATGCTCAACTGGTTAGAAGCCCAGGACTCCACGTCTCCATACTGACCAGGTTAGAAGCCCAGGACTCCATCCCTCCATGCTGACCAGGTTAAAAGCCCAGGACTCCACGTCTCCATGCTGACCAGGTTAGAAGCTCAGGATTCCATCCCTCCATGCTGACCAGGTTAGAAGCCCAGGACTCCATCCCTCCATGCTGACCAGGTTAGAAGCCCAGGACTCCATCCCTCCAAGCTGACCAGGTTAGAAGCCCAGGACTCCACTTCTCCATGCTGACCAGGTTAGAAGCCCAGGACTCCATGCTCACCTGGTAAGAAGCCCAGGACTCCACGTCTCCATACTGACCAGGTTAGAAGCCCAGGACTCCATCCCTCCATGCTGACCAGGTTAGAAGCCCAGGACTCCACGTCTCCATGCTGACCAGGTTAGAAGCCCAGGACTCCATCCCTCCATGCTGACCAGGTTAGAAGCCCAGGCCTCCATCCCTCCAAGCTGACCAGGTTAGAAGCCCAGGACTCCATCCCTCCAAGCTGACCAGGTTAGAAGCCCAGGACTCCATGCTGACCAGGTGAGAAGCCCAGGACTCCATCCCTCCAAGCTGACCAGGTTCGAAGCCCAGGACGGCACCCCTCCATGCTGACCAGGTTAGCAGTCCAGGACTCCATCTCTCCATACTGACCAGGTTAGAAGCCCAGGACTCCATCCCTCCAAGCTGACCAGGTTAGAAGCCCAGGACTCCACCTCTCCATGCTGACCAGGTTAGAATACCAGGACTCCATGCTGACCAGGTTAGAAGCCCTGGACTCCAACTCTCCATACTGACCAGGTTAGAAGCCCAGGACTCCATCCCTCCATGCTGACCAGGTTAGAAGCCCAGGACTCCATCCCTCCAAGCTGACCAGGTTAGAAGCCCAGGACTACACTTCTCCATGCTGACCAGGTTAGAAGCCCAGGACTCCATGCTCACCTGGTTAGAAGCCCAGGACTCCACGTCTCCATACTGACCAGGTTAGAAGCCCAGGACTCCATCCCTCCATGCTGACCAGGTTAAAAGCCCAGGACTCCACGTCTCCATGCTGACCAGGTTAGAAGCCCAGGCCTCCATCCCTCCAAGCTGACCAGGTTAGAAGCCCAGGACTCCACCCCTCCATGCTGACCAGTTTAGGAGCCTAGGACTCCATCCCTCCATGCTGACCAGGTTAGAAGCCCAGGACTCCATCCCTCCAAGCTGACCAGGTTAGAAGATCAGGACTCCATCCCTCCATGCTGACCAGGTTAGCAGTCCAGGACTCCATCCCTCCATACTAACCAGGTTAGAAGCCCAGGACTCCATCTCTATGCTGACCAGGTCAGAATCCCAGGACTCCACCTCTCCATGCTGACCAGGTTAGAAGCCCAAGACTCCATGCTGACCAGGTTAGAAGCCCAGGACTCCATGCTGACCTGGTTAGAAGCCCAGGACTCCACGTCTCCAGACTGACAAGGTTAGATGCCCAGGACTCCATCCCTCCAAGCTGACCAGGTTAGAAGCCCAGGCCTCCATCCCTCCAAGCTGACCAGGTTAGAAGCTCAGGCCTCCATCCCTCCAAGCTGACAAGGTTAGAAGCCCAGGACTCCACCCCTACATGCTGACCAGGTTAGGAGCCCAGGACTCCATCCCTCCATGCTGACCAGGTTAGAATCCCAGGCCTCCACCTCTCCATGCTGACCAGGTTAGAAGCCCAAGACTCATTGCTGACCAGGTTAGAAGCCCAGGACATCATCCCTCCATGCTGACCATGTTAGCAGCCCAGGACTCCACGTCTCCATACTGACCAGGTTAGAAGCCCAGGCCTCCATCCCTCCATGCTGACCAGGTTAGAATCCCAGGACTCCACCTCTCCATGCTGACCAGGTTAGAAGCCCAAGACTCCATGCTGACCATGTTAGCAGCCCAGGACTCCATACTGACCAGGTTAGAAGCCCAGGACTCCATGCTGACCAGATTAGAAGCCCAGGACTCCATCCCTCCATGCTGACCATGTTAGCAGCCCAGGACTCCATCTCTCCATGCTGACCAGGTTAGAAGCCCAGGCCTCCATCCCTCCAAGCTGACCAGGTTAGAAGCCCAGGACTCCATGCTGACCATGTTAGCAGCCCAGGACTCCACCTCTCCATGCAGACCAGGTTAGAAGCCCAGGACTCCATCCCTCCATGCTGACCAGGTTAGAAGCCCAGGACTCCACCTCTCCATGCAGACCAGGTTAGCAGCCCAGGACTCCACCTCTCCATGCAGACCAGGTTAGAAGCCCAGGGCTCCATCCCTCCATGCTGACCAGGTTAGAAGCCCAGGATTCCAAGCTGACCAGGTTAGAAGCCCAGGACTCCACCCCTCCATGCTGACCAGGTTAGAAGCCCAGGACTCCATCCCTCCATGCTGACCAGGTTAGAATCCCAGGACTCCACCTCTCCATGCTGACCAGGTTAGAAGCGCAGGACTCCATGCTCACCTGGTAAGAAGCCCAGGACTCCACGTCTCCATACTGACCAGGTTAGAAGCCCAGGCCTCCATCCCTCCAAGCTGACCAGGTTAGAAGCCCAGGACTCCATCCCTCCATGCTGACCAGGTTAGAAGCCCAGGACTCCACGTCTCCATGCTGACCAGGTTAGAAGCCCAGGACTCCATCCCTCCATGCTGACCAGGTTAGAAGCCCAGGCCTCCATCCCTCCAAGCTGACCAGGTTAGAAGCCCAGGACTCCATCCCTCCATGCTGACCAGGTTAGAAGCCCAGGACTCCACGTCTCCATACTGACCAGGTTAGAAGCCCAGGCCTCCATCCCTCCAAGCTGACCAGGTTAGAAGCCCAGGACTCCATCCCTCCATGCTGACCAGGTTAGAAGCCCAGGACTCCATGCTGACCAGGTGAGAAGCCCAGGACTCCATCCCTCCAAGCTGACCAGGTTCGAAGCCCAGGACGCCATCCCTCCATGCTGACCAGGTTAGCAGTCCAGTACTCCATCTCTCCATACTGACCAGGTTAGAAGCCCAGGACTCCATCCCTCCAAGCTGACCAGGTTAGAAGCCCAGGACTCCACCTCTCCATGCTGACCAGGTTAGAAGCCCAGGACTCCATGCTGACCAGGTTAGAAGCCCTGGACTCCACCTCTCCATACTGACCAGGTTAGAAGCCCAGGACTCCATCCCTCCATGCTGACCAGGTTAGAAGCCCAGGACTCCATCCCTCCAAGCTGACCAGGTTAGAAGCCCAGGACTACACTTCTCCATGCTGACCAGGTTAGAAGCCCAGGACTCCATGCTCACCTGGTTAGAAGCCCAGGACTCCACGTCTCCATACTGACCAGGTTAGAAGCCCAGGACTCCATCCCTCCATGCTGACCACGTTAAAAGCCCAGGACTCCACGTCTCCATGCTGACCAGGTTAGAAGCTCAGGACTCCATCCCTCCATGCTGACCAGGTTAGAAGCCCAGGACTCCATCCCTCCATGCTGACCAGGTTAGAAGCCCAGGACTCCATCCCTCCAAGCTGACCAGGTTAGAAGATCAGGACTCCATCCCTCCATGCTGACCAGGTTAGCAGTCCAGGACTCCATCCCTCCATGCTGACCAGGTTAAAAGCCCAGGACTCCACGTCTCCATGCTGACCAGGTTAGAAGCTCAGGACTCCATCCCTCCATGCTGACCAGGTTAGCAGTCCAGGACTCCATCCCTCCATACTAACCAGGTTAGAAGCCCAGGACTCCAACTCTATGCTGACCAGGTCAGAATCCCAGGACTCCACCTCTACATGCTGACCAGGTTAGAAGCCCAAGACTCCATGCTGACCAGGTTAGAAGCCCAGGACTCCATGCTGACCTGGTTAGAAGCCCAGGACTCCACGTCTCCATACTGACCAGGTTAGATGCCCAGGACTCCATCCCTCCATGCTGACCAGGTTAGAAGCCCAGGCCTCCATCCCTCCAAGCTGACCAGGTTAAAAGCTCAGGCCTCCATCCCTCCAAGCTGACCAGGTTAGAAGCCCAGGCCTCCATCCCTCCAAGCTGACCAGGTTAGAAGCCCAGGACTCCATCCCTCGAAGCTGACCAGGTTAGAAGCCCAGGACTCCATGCTGACCAGGTGAGAAGCCCAGGACTCCATCCCTCCAAGCTGACCAGGTTCGAAGCCCAGGACGCCATCCCTCCATGCTGACCAGGTTAGCAGTCCAGGACTCCATCTCTCCATACTGACCAGGTTAGAAGCCCAGGACTCCATCCCTCCAAGCTGACCACGTTAGAAGCCCAGGACTCCACCTCTCCATGCTGACCAGGTTAGAAGCCCAGGACTCCATGCTGACCAGGTTAGAAGCCCTGGACTCCACCTCTCCATACTGACCAGGTTAGAAGCCCAGGACTCCATCCCTCCATGCTGACCAGGTTAGAAGCCCAGGACTCCATCCCTCCAAGCTGACCAGGTTAGAAGTCCAGGACTACACTTCTCCATGCTGACCAGGTTAGAAGCCCAGGTCTCCATGCTCACCTGGTTAGAAGCCCAGGACTCCACGTCTCCATACTGACCAGGTTAGAAGCCCAGGACTCCATCCCTCCATGCTGACCAGGTTAAAAGCCCAGGACTCCACGTCTCCATGCTGACCAGGTTAGAAGCTCAGGACTCCATCCCTCCATGCTGACCAGGTTAGAAGCCCAGGCCTCCATCCCTCCAAGCTGACCAGGTTAGAAGCCCAGGACTCCACCCCTCCATGCTGACCAGTTTAGGAGCCTAGGACTCCATCCCTCCATGCTGACCAGGTTAGAAGCCCAGGACTCCATCCCGCCAAGCTGACCAGGTTAGAAGATCAGGACTCCATCCCTCCATGCTGACCAGGTTAGAAGATCAGGACTCCATCCCTCCATGCTGACCAGGTTAGAAGCCCAGGACTCCATCCCTCCAAGCTGACCAGGTTAGAAGATCAGGACTCCATCCCTCCATGCTGACCAGGTTAGCAGTCCAGGACTCCATCCCTCCATACTAACCAGGTTAGAAGCCCAGGACTCCATCTCTATGCTGACCAGGTCAGAATCCCAGGACTCCACCTCTCCATGCTGACCAGCTTAGAAGCCCAAGACTCCATGCTGACCAGGTTAGAAGCCCAGGACTCCATGCTGACCTGGTTAGAAGCCCAGGACTCCACGTCTCCATACTGACCAGGTTAGATGCCCAGGACTCCATCCCTCCATGCTGACCAGGTTAGAAGCCCAGGCCTCCATCCCTCCAAGCTGACCAGGTTAGAAGCTCAGGCCTCCACCCCTACATGCTGACCAGGTTAGGAGCCCAGGACTCCATCCCTCCGTGCTGACCAGTTTAGAAGCCCAGGACTCCATCCCTCCATGCTGACCAGGTTAGAATCCCAGGACTCCACCTCTCCATGCTGACCAGGTTTGAAGCCCAAGACTCCATGCTGACCAGGTTAGAAGCCCAGGACTCCATCCCTCCATGCTGACCATGTTAGCAGCCCAGGACTCCACGTCTCCATACTGGCCAGGTTAGAAGCCCAGGCCTCCATCCCTCCATGCTGACCAGGTTAGAATCCCAGGACTCCACCTCTCCATGCTGACCAGGTTAGAAGCCCAAGACTCCATGCTGACCATGTTAGCAGCCCAGGACTCCATACTGACCAGGTTAGAAGCCCAGGACTACATGCTGACCAGGTTAGAAGCCCAGGACTCCATCCCTCCATGCTGACCATGTTAGCAGCCCAGGACTCCATCTCTCCATGCTGACCAGGTTAGAAGCCCAGGCCTCCATCCCTCCAAGCTGACCAGGTTAGAAGCCCAGGACTCCATGCTGACCATGTTAGCAGCCCAGGACTCCACCTCTCCATGCAGACCAGGTTAGAAGCCCAGGACTCCATCCCTCCATGCTGACCAGGTTAGAAGCCCAGGACTCCACCTCTCCATGCAGACCAGATTCGCAGCCTAGGACTCCACCTCTCCATGCAGACCAGGTTAGAAGCCCAGGACTCCATCCCTCCATGCTGACCAGGTTAGAAGCCCAGGATTCCATGCTGACCCGGTGAGAAGCCCAGGACTCCATCCCTCCAAGCTGACCAGGTGAGAAGCCCAGGACTCCATCCCTCCAAGCTGACCAGGTTAGAAGCCCAGGACGCCATCCCTCCATGCTGACCAGGTTAGCAGTCCAGGACTCCATCTCTCCATACTGACCAGGTTAGAAGCCCTGGACTCCATCCCTCCAAGCTGAATACAGCTGGGGTAGTAAACCGTTTCCTGCCAGAAAAACGGACTTTCTTCCCCATGATTTTTCCAATCATTGACTTCTGGCCAAAGCTCCACATTGAGGCCCCGTCCCCTGCAAAAAAAACCTCAATTTTCCTCATCTTCAAAGGATGATTTAGCAGAAGTTCCCTAACTATGGTGCAGACCCTGGAAAATCAGCTTTGATAGCCATGAGGATCTGTGTGATAGAAGCAGACCCAGTCGTAACTTTCAGCAGGCAATTCGATACACACTTGAACAGGAAAACATTTGCAGGACTATAGGGAAGGAGCAGAGGTGAGAAAGTTAACTGGAGGCTCTCCTAAAGAGGCAGCAGACATGATACAATAATTTTTATTAGCGTTACAAGTAAGCTTCCATTAACACTGCAATGACGTTACTGTGAAAAGCCCCTCGTCAGCACATTCGTCGCCTGTTCAGGTACACTGAGGGAGAATTCAGAATGTCCAATTCACCCAACAGCACGTCTTTCGGGACTTGTGGGAGGAAACCGGAGCACCCGGAGGAAACCCACGCAGACACGGGGAGAACGTGCAGACTCCACACAGACTGACCCAAGCCGGGAGTTGAACCCGTGTCCCAGGCGCTCTGAAGCTACAATGCAAACCCACTGTGCTACCGTGCCGCCGTATTCGCAGGATGACCTCCTTTTGTGGGGTCTTGGTTGGTTGCACAGAAGCGGCAGCATAAATCAGAATTCTGAACGTCACTGAACATTAACGCAGCAGAGCCTAAAAGGACAAATTATGCAGAAATAGCTATACATCATTCCTGGGATGTGAACGTTATCAATATGCAAACTGATAGACTTGCCATAGATAGAATTTACAGTACAGGAGGCCATTCGGCCCATCGAGTCTGCACCGGCTCTTGGAAAGAGCACCCCACCCAAGGTCAACACCGCCACCCTATCCCCATAACCCAGTAACCCCACCCAACACTAAGGGCAATTTTGGACACTAAGGGCAATTTATCATGGCCAATCCACCCTAACTCGCACATCTTTGGACTGTGGGAGGAAACCGGAGCACCCGGAGGAAACCCACGCACACACGGGGAGGATGTGCAGACTCCGCACAGACAGTGACCCAAGCCGGAATCGAACCTGGGACCCTGGAGCTGTGAAGCAATTGTGCTATCCACAAGGCTACCGTGCTGCCCCACTTGCGAAGATTACAGGCCTGGAAATTGACTGCAGGACAGAGAGGAGACAATGTTGGTGAACATTTGCTTTTCAGGCTGGAGTGGGGAGTCCACAATATTGTTGCCCAGTGGTCTGGAAAAATAGTTTTCTGCCTCGTTATTTCCCATGTATTTTCTATGTTCTATGGTCTATGCTGTATTTACGTTTGGCAGGTGGTTACCCACCCTGAACAGCTATTTAAGTAGCCACACATGAGCATAGATTGTTCAGTGGTGTTCAGCCATCACGGTTGTGCAGCTGAAAGCACTTGAAGTAGGGATTTCTGGACTGTGATCCCGGGACATACTGGGTGTACTCCATGTTCTTTCCCCTACCAAGCCCAGGAATGCTGTCTTCACAGTAAATCTTCTCTTGCCAACCCAGCTGATGCTGGTGCTAATGGTGTATTTAACTTCAATTTGGAACATGCAATAGTTAGAGCCAAATCCAGGGCATCTCACTGAGAAACTGGTTGAATCACCTCTTGCCATTTTGAAGATATGCCAGATGGGTGTTTGCGTCTCTTAATCGGTGTTTCTGTTTTGAGAACAATGAGAGGGAAGTTGTATTCGTTTTTCAAAGGAGAAGGATGTTGATAATTGTGCTGAAAGGTACTGATATAAAAAAAAAGGGCAGCACGGTAGCATTGTGGACAGCACAATTGCTTCACAGCTCCAGGGTCCCAGGTTCGATTCCCCGCTGGGTCACTGTCTGTGCGGAGTTTGCACATCCTCCCCGTGTGTGCGTGGGTTTCCTCCGGGTGCTCCGGTTTCCTCCCACAGTCCAAAGATGTGCAGGTTAGGTGGACTGGCCATGATAAATTGCCCTTAGTGTCCAAAATTGCCATTAGTGTTGGGTGGGGTTACTGGGTTATGGGGATAGGGTAGAGGTGTGGACCTCGGATAGGGTGCTCTTTCCAAGAGCCGGTGCAGACTTGATGGGCCGAATGGCCTCCTTCTACACTGTAAATTCTATGAAATCTATGGTCAGCATTAGGCCAACAGCGTTTTTTGATATTTACAATTAATATCCCTGACTTTCGCCTAAGGGAGATCACTTCAAAGTTTGGAGATGAGTTCAGGAGGGTATCGAATAGTGAAACGTGGAATTCAATCGGGATTTGTGGTGATTTATTTTCATACAAAATGAGACAAATACGCTAATTGGTAGAATTTTAAACATGATGCAGGGACAGAGAGATCCCATGGTGATCATTTTGAAGTACTAGCAAAAAACCTGCACAAAATGTGGCTTTGGGTTAAATTTATAATACTGTAACTCTTACACTGCCAACCATTCACATCTGGATGGTGTTGAAGCTCCGCCCGGTCTCAGGGGTACTTTTTGGATGAGCTGGTGTAGAAGGTTCTGAGGAATTGGTGGAATGTTGAAGTTCCAGAAGAAAGTTCACGGAAGGAACGGAGCAAGCGAAAGTCCGCCAGCGAGTCCTGCTGAGTCTGGCAGAGGGAGGGTGGCAGGTGCTGGGTCATTACGGTTGAAACTCTGATCGAGGTGGTATCAAGGGAGTTTGAAAGGCCGTTCGCCAAACACTTAAAGGTGCTTTGGAGAGAGATGATTGCCCGTTCAAAGAGTGGGTGGAGGCGACGCAATCGATAAATGAGGCTTTGATGAATCTTTTTTCTGTGATTTTTTTCACCTGGGGGTGGGGGGGGGGAGAGCGGGCGCTGACCCATGGAGATTTTTGCACCCTCGTGATCGGGAGTATACATTTTTCTCCCCGGTGCATCAGGTGTTCTCTAGGGTTGACTTTTTTGTGGTGGGAAAGGCGGTTAGCTGGAGTTGAGGGCAGCATATTCAGCAATTGTGATTTCAGACCATGCTCCACATTGGATGGATGTGGTTCTGGAGAAGGGGTTGGCTCAGAAGCCGGGGTGGAGGCTGGATGTGGAGTTGTTGGCGGACCAGTTTCTGTGTTAGAATGGGGAAGGTGATCGAAGAATATGCGGGGTTTAACTGTACTGAGGTCTCACTGTTGGTGGTTTGGGAGGTTCTGAAGGTAGTGGTCAGGGGGAGGTAATTTTGTTTAAGGTTAAAGTGGATAAGGAGGCGAGAGAGGAACATCGATTGATAGAAGAAATTCTGGAAGTGGGCGGGAGGTATGCGGAGGATTTGGACCTTGGGCTTTTGGTGAAGAGGAAGAAGTTGCAGGCGAAGATTGATCGAAGGTCCACGGGGAAAGCGGTGCATCAACTGAAAAGGGCGAAGGGGGTGGACTAGGAGTATGGGGAGAAGGCTGGCTGTATGTTGGCAGGTCAGCTCCTTAGACCAGCTGCGGCAAGGGAGATAGTTCTGGTTAGGGATAGGGCAGGCGCACTGGTGGGGGCTCCGGAGCGGATTAATAGGGTGTTTGAGTTTTATAGAGACTTGTATAAGCCGGAACCACTGGAGTATGAGCAGATGAGAGAGCTTTTGGGACGGTTAGAGTGCCTGAAGTGGAGAGGGCGATACTGGAGGAGTGGGTGGGGGTAGAAGAGGTGAAGGTAGTGATTGGGAAGATGCAGATGGGGAAGACGGTGGGACCGGTTACCTGATGGAATTCTATAAGAAATTTAAGGATAAGTTGGCACCGTTGTTGGTGGAAATGTTCAAGGACGCAATGGTCAGGGGTGAATTGCCAAAAATGATGTGACAAGCCTCCATCTCATTGCTGCTATTGAAGGATAAGTATCCGGTGGAGTGTGGATCGCACAGGCCCATATCTCTGAATGTACATGCTAAGTTATTGACAACGGTGCTGGTGCCAAGGCTGGAGGTGTGCCTACCGAGGGTGATTGGGGAAGATCAGACGGGGCTCATTAAGGGCAGACAGCTGTCATTGAATGTTCAGCGGCTGATGAATGTGGTGCTTTCTCCGGCAGATGGAAGGGAGTTGGAGGTGGCATTAGATGCGGACAAAGGGTTTGATCAGGTGGAGTGGAGTTATCTGATTACGGTGTTGGAGAATAAAGAACAGTACAGCACAGGAACAGGCCCTTCATTTTCATTTCGGTCCTCCAAGCCTGTACCTGTCATACCAACCTTGGCCAAAACCCTCAGCACTTCCTTGTGCCGTATCCCTCTATACCCATCCTATCCATGTGTTTCTCAAGATGCCTTTTTAACGCCGTCAATGTATCTGCTTCCACAACCTCCCCTGGCAACGCGTTCCAGGCACTCACCACCCTGCGTGAAAAAAACCTGGCTCGCACATCTCCTCTAAACTTTGCCCTATGGACCTTGAACCTGTGCCCCCTGGTGACTGATCCCTCCACCCTGGGAAAGAGTGCCTGCCCATCCACTCTATGCATGTCCCTCATAATCTTGTAGACCTCTATCAGGTCACCCCGCAACCTACTTTGTTCCAATGAAAACAGTAATGAAAGACGTTTGGGATTGGGCCTAAATTTGTGGCATTGGTGAACATAAGAACTAGGAACAGTAGGCCATCTGGCCCCTCAAGCCTGCTCCGCCATTCAATTAGATCATGGCTGATCTTTGTGGACTCAGCTCCACTCTCCAGCCCGTACACCATATCCCTGAATCCCTTTATTCTTTAGAAAGGTATCTATCTTTTTCTTAAAAACGTTTAAAGAAGGAGCCTCAATTGCTTCACTGGGCAAGGAATTCCAGAGATTCACAACCCTTTGGGTGAAGAAGTTCCTCCTAAGCTCAGTCCTAAATCTACTTCCCCTTATTTTGAGGCTATGCCCCCTAGTTCTGCTTTCCCCGACCAGTGGAAACAACCTGCCCGCATCTATCCTATCTATTCCCTTCATAATTTTATATGTTTCAATAAGATTCCCCCACATCCTTCTAAACTCCAATGAGTACAGTCCCAGTCTACTCAACTTCTAGTCATAATCTAATCCCCTCAACTCTGGGATCAACCTAGTGAATCTCCTCTGCACTCCCTCCAGTGCCAATATGTCCTTTCTCAGGTAAGGAGAGCAAAACTGAACACAATACTCCAGATGTGGCCTCACCAACACCTTATACAATTGCAGCATAACCTCCCTAGTCTTGAACTCCATCCCTCTAGCAATGAAAGACAAAACTCGATTAGCCTTCTTAATCACCTGTTGCACCTGCCCACCAACTTTTTGCGACTCGTGCACCAGCACACCCAGGTCCCTCTGCACAGCAGCATGTTTTAACATCTTACCGTTTAAATAATAATCCATTCTGCTGTTATTCCTCCCAAAATGGATAGCCTCACACTTGGCAACATTGAATTCCATCTGCCAGACCCTAGCCCATTCACCTAACCTATCCAAATCCTTCTGCAGACTTCCGGTATCCTCTGCACTTTTTGCTTTACCACTCACCTTAGTGTCGTCTGCAAACTTTGCCACATTGCACTTGGTCCCCAACTCCAAATCATCTATGTAAATTGTGAACAACTGCGGGCCCAACACTGATCCTTGAGGGACCCCACTAGTTACAGGTTGCCAACCAGAGAGACACCCATTTATCCCCACTCTCTGCTTTCTGTTAGTTAACCAATCCTCTACCCATGCTACCACTTTACCCTCAATGCCATGCATCTTTAGTTTATGCAGCAACCTTTTGTGTGGCACCTTGTCAAAAGCTTTCTGGAAATCCAGATATACCACATCCATTGGCTCCCCGTTATCTACTGCACTGGTAACGTCCTCAATAAATGCTACCAAATTAGTCAGACACGACCTACCCTTTATGAACCCATGCTGCGTCTGCCCAATGGGACAATTTCCCTCCAGGTGCCCCGTTATTCCCTCCTTAATGATAGATTCCAGCATTTTCCCTACAACCGAAGTTAAGCTTACCGGCCTATAATTACCCGCTTTCTGCCGACCTCCTTTTTTAAACAGTGGTGTCACGTTTGCTACTTTCCAATCCTCTGGGACCACCCCAGAGTCTAGTGAATTTTGATAAATTATCACTAGTGCGTTTACAATTTCCCTAGCCATCTCTTTTAACACTCTGGGATGCATCCCATCAGGGCCAGGAGACTTGTCTACCTTTAGCCCCATTAGCTTGCCCAATACTGCCTCCTTAGTGATTACAATCATCTCAAGGTCTTCACCTATCATATCTTTATTTCCATCAGTCACTGGCATGTTATTTGTGTCTTCCACTGGGAAGACTGACCCAAAAAACCTGTTCAGCTCCTCAGCCATTTCCCCATGTCCTATTATTAAATCTCCCTTCTCATCTTCCAAAGGACCAATATTTACCTTAGCCACTCTTTTTTGTCTTATATATTTGTAGAAGCTTTTACTATCTGCTTTTATGTTCTGAGCAAGTTTACTTTCATAGTCTACCTTACTCTTCTTTATAGCTTTTTTGGTAGCTTTCTGTTGTCTCCTAAAGACTTCCCAGTCCTCTAGTCTCCCACTAATTTTTACCATTTTGTATGTTTTTTCCTTCAATTTGATACTCTCTCTCACCTCCTTAGATATGCACGGTCGATTTTTCCCCTTTCTACCGTCTTTCTTTTTTGTCGGTTTGAACCTTTCCTGAACACTGTGAAAGATCGCTCGGAAGGTTCTCCACTGTTCCTCAACTGCTTCACCATGAAGTCTTTGCTCCCAGTCTACCTTAGCTAGTTCTTCTCATCCCATTGTAATCGCCTTTGTTTAAGCACAAAACACTAGTAGAATCATAGAATCATAGAAGTTTACAGCATGGAAACAGGCCCTTTGGCCCAACCAGTCCATGCCGCCCAGTTTTTACCATTAAGCTAGTCCCAGTTGCCCGCACTTGGCCCATAACCCTCTATACCCATCTTACCCATGTAACTATCTAAATGCTTTTTGAAAGACACAATTGTACCCGCCTCTACTACTACCTCTGGCAGCCCATTCCAGACACTCACTACCCTCTGAGTGAAGAAATTGCCCCTCTGGGCCCTTCTGAATCTCTCCCCTCTCACCTTAAACCTATGCCCTCTAGTTTTAGACTCCCCTACCTTTGGGAAAAGATGTTGACTATCTACCTTATCTATGCCCCTCATTATTTTATAGACCTCTATAAGATCACCCCTAAGCCTCCTACGCTCCAGGGAAAAAAGTCCCAGTCTATCCAGCCTCTCCTTATAACTCAAACCATCAAGTCCCGGCAACATCCTAGTAAATCTTTTCTGCACTCTTTCTAGTTTAATAATATCCTTTCTATAATAATTTGATTTTACCTTGTCATCCTCCAACTGTATTTTAAATTCCACCATATTGTGGTCGCTCCTTCCAAGAGGATCCCGAACTATGAGATCATTAATCAATCCTGCCTCATTACACAGGACCAGATCTAGGACCGCTTGTTCCCTTGTAGGTTCCATTACATACTGTTCCAGGAAATTATCCCGGACACATTCTACAAACTCCTCCTCAAGGCTGCCTTTACCAACCTGGTTAAACCAATCGACATGCAGATTAAAATCTCCCACGATAACCGCTGTACCATTTCTACATGCATCCGTTATTTCTTTGCTTATTGCTTGCCCTACCATCCTATTACTATTTGGTGGCCTATAGACTACTCCTATCAGTGACCTTTTCGCCTTACTATTCCTGATTTCCACCCAAATTGATTCAACCTTGTCCTCCATAGCACCAATATCATCCCTTACTATTGCCCGGATGCCATCCTTAAACAACAAAGCTACACCACTGCCCTTACCGTGCATTCTATAAGGATGCGATGGTGTGTGTGCATATGAACGATATGAATTCAGGGTATTTTTTTGGCATTGGGGAACGAGGCAGGGATGCCCCATGTCCCTCCTTCTGTTTGCGTTGGCGATAGAGTCCTTGTGCTGAGTTCCGAGTTGTAGAACGGGATGGGGAGCATAGTGTCCTTGGACTTGGATGATTTGTTGTTATGCATTTTGGAGTTGGGCTCCTTGGTTGGGGACATAATGATTTTGCTGAAAGAATTTGGGTTGTTTTCGGGGTACAAGGTGAACTTGGGACAAGTGACTACTTTGTGGTATCCGCTCCGGGGAAGGTGTGTGTGTGTCTGTGGTGAGGGGGGGGGTTGCCATTCTGCGTGGCGGCTTCTTATTTTCGGTATCTGGGGTCGCAGGTGGCTCAGGATTGGGCAGGTCTTCGGAAATTGAATTTTGAGCTTGGTGGGGTGGGTGAAAGTGGATTTGGTAGGTGGGGTTAGGGAGGCTTACCTTGCCGTTGGCAGGCCGGGAAGATGAACATTTTGCTGTGGTTTTTGTTTTTATTTCAGTGCCTGCCAGTCTTCTTACCCAAGGTGTTTTTCAAGGGGGTGGATAGGTGGATTTCCTCGTTCATTTGGGCTGGGAAGGTGGTACTGCAGAGAGGACGGCACGGTAGCACAGAGGTTAGCACTGTTGCTTCACAGCTCCAGGGTCCCAGGTTCGATTCCCGGCTTGGGTCACCGTCTGTGCGGAGTCTGCACGTTCTCCCCCGTGTCTGCGTGGGTTTCCTCCGGGGGCTCCGGTTTCCCCCCACAAGTCCTGAAAGACGTGCTTGTTAAGTAATTTCGACCTTCTGAATTCTCCCTCTGTGCACCCGAACAGGCGCCGGAGTGTGGCAACTCGGGAATTTTCACAGTAACTTCATTGCAGTGTTAATGTAAGTCTACTTATGACAATAATAATTGTGTTAGGTCTCCCAAATGTGAAGGTACGGGGTTGGAATAGGGAAGCGGAGGCTTTATGGATAAGAATGGAGGGGGTCAGGGTTGCGGGTGACGCCCCTTTGGCTTCAGCAATGTATTTGGCAAGTCCAGTGGTGGCCACACTGAAGATTTGGAGGCAATTCCAGCAGCACTCTAGGTTGAGTGGGGTTGTGGATGATGCTAATCAGGGGGAATCACTGATTCGAGGTGGGGAGGGTGGATGTGAGAGCCCGGGGGATTAGGGAGATGAAAGATCTGTTTCTGGGAGAGCGGTTTAATAATAAGAATTTTTATTAGAGTCACAAGTAGGCTTACATTAACACTGCAATGAAGTTGCTGTGAAATCCCCTAGTTGCCACACTCCAGCGCCTGTTCGGGTACACAGAGAGAGAATTCAGAATATCCAAATGACCTAACAGCACGTCCTTCGGAACTCGTGGGAGGAAACCAGAGGACCCAGAGGAAACCCAAGCAGAGGGAGAACGTGCAGACTCCGCAGTGACCCAAGCGGGAATCGAACCTGGGACCCGGGCAATGTGAAGCACTGGTGCTAGCCACTGTTGTTTGCAAGCTTGGAGGAGTTGAATGAGAAGTTTGGACTGGCGTGAGAGTTTTCAGTACATGCACGTGCAGGACTTTGCAAAGCTTTTTTCAACCTTTCCGATAGCACCTGCCTCCTCATTGTTGGAGGAGGTGCTGTCAGTGGAGGGGGTGCATCTCGGCGATTTATGGGGCTGGAAAGGGGGGGGGGGGTCGTCATCTTGGCAATTTATGGCAGGATTCTCCAGGATAAGATGTCCATGAGGGGATTAAGGCTAAGTGGGAGTTGAGGACGGCATTAGAGGAGAGATTGCGGTGAGTGCTGCAGACGATGAATGCCTCAACCTCGTGTGCGAGGCTGGGGCTGATACAGCTGAAGGTGGTGCATACAGCCCATCCGACAAAGTCAAGGATGAGCCAGTTGTTTGAAGGGGGTAGAGGACATCTGTGAACAGTGTGGGAGGGGGCCTGCTAATCATGTACATATGTTCTGCTCTTGCCCAAAGCTGGCAATGTTTTGAAAGGCAGTTTTCAGCACCGTTTCGTATGTGGATGTGGAGCCCGGTCCCCTGGAGGCCATAGTCGGTGTGTCGGACTTGCAGGCAGAAGCGGGGACAGATATTTTAGCCTTCACCTTGCTGACTGCTCGCAGGCAGGTTTTGTTGGGGTGGTGGTCACCTTCTCCACCCTGTTCCTCAGCTGGGCAGGGGAACCTACTGGAGTTCTTAGCGCTGGAGAAGGTGAGGAGGGGAGCAGTGAGTGATCAGTTCCACAAGAGTTAGGGTTTGCTCATTTTGCATTTTGGAAAGCTGTTTACCATTGACCCTTAAAAGATGGGAGGAAGTTGAATATGTCATGCTCCTCGTGTGCGATGTGGGAACTCAGGGACACGTCCACTGTCCCTGGCTCCTTCATGTGTGGCCAATTGCAGCTCCTTGACGGCTCTGGAGCTGCGGATGGACTCACTTTGGAGCGTCCGTGATGCTGAGGACATCGTGGATAGCACGTTTAGCGAGTTGGTCACACCGCAGGTGAAAGGTACCGGGGGAGATAGAAAATGGGTGACCAAAAAACAGAGCAAGAGTAGGAAGGCAGTGCAGGTGTCCCCTGCGGTCATCTCCCTGCAAAGCAGATATACCGCTTTGGATACGGTTCAGGGAGATGGCTCACCAGGGAAGGCAGCAGCAGCCAGGTTCATGGCACCGTGGCTGGCTCTGATGCACAGCTGGGCAGGAAGATGAATGGCAGGGCTATAGTGGTAGGGGACTTAATCGTAAGGGCAATAGACAGGCGGTTCTGCAGACGCAATCGAGACTCCAGGCTGGTATGTTGCCTCCCTAGTGCAAGGGTCAAGGATGTCTCGGAGCGGCTGCAGGAC
The DNA here is from genome assembly GCF_047496885.1 of Scyliorhinus torazame. Taxonomy (NCBI): domain Eukaryota; kingdom Metazoa; phylum Chordata; class Chondrichthyes; order Carcharhiniformes; family Scyliorhinidae; genus Scyliorhinus; species Scyliorhinus torazame. The sequence continues at coordinate 9,820,123 of NC_092737.1, forward strand.
ATTCTGGGAGGGGTGGGGGGGCCAGAGGGTGAACAGTCAGCTGTCGTGGTGCACATAGGCACCAACGATATAGATAAAAAACGGGACGAGGTCCTACAAGCTGAATTCATGGAGTTAGGAGTTAAACTAAAAAGTAGGACCTCAAAGGTAGTAATCTCAAGATTGCTACCAGTGCCACGAGCTGGTCAGAGTAGGAATGTCAGGATAGATAGGATGAATGCGTGACTCGAGATATGGTGCAAGAGGGAGGGATTCAAATTCGTGGGGCATTGGAACCGGTTCTGGGGGAGGTGGGACCAGTACAAAACGGACGGTCTGCACCTGGACAGGACTGGAACCGATGTCCTGGCCCGAGGGGGGGGGGGGTGCTAGAGCTGTTGGGGGGAGTCTAAACTAATGTGGCAGGGGGATGGGAACTGATGCAGGAAGTTGGAGGGTAGTAAAACAGGGACAGAAACAAAAGGCAGTAAGGGGGGAAAGTGTAAGGCAGAGAAGCCATAGTCAAAAATCAAAAAGGGCGACAGTACAAGGTACAGTGACTGAGGGGAGCTGAGTGAATAGGACCAGGAATACTAAAAGGAATAAAACGGGAAGTAAAAACATTAATGGTAAGCGAAGCGGCAGGTTGTTACATGAAGATATGGGTTCAACGACAAGGAAAATTAGGAGAAATGTTAAGAGGAAATATAATTTAGGAGAGGTTACTGATCGAGGTGTTAAGATTCAGAACAGAGGTAAAAAAAAAACAACATAAGTGTACTTTACCTGAATGCCCGTAGTATTCGGAATAAGGTAAATGAGTTGATGGCGCAAATCATCGTGAATGACTATGATTTAGTTGCCATTACTGAAACATGATTTTTTTTTAAAAATATGTTTATTAAAGTTCTTTAACACAATTTTTCACCCTTACAAACAATAAACCCCCCCCCCCCCCCCCACCTTGTAACAAAATAGAAAGAAAACGCACATAGCAAGATATATACATGGTAAAACGATATGTTACATAGCTTTGTACACTGTCTCCCTCCCGTTCGTGCCAGTTTCCCAAATCTTTCATGTGTTCTCTTGCTCAAACACCCCCTAGACAAACCCCCCTTCCCCCCTCCCTCCCTCCACCCACCCCCCACCCTGAGTTGCTGCTGCTGCTGACCAACCTTCCTCTAACGCTCTGCGAGATAGTCTAGGAACGGTTCCACCGCCTGAAGAACCCCTGTGCAGACCCTCTCAAGACAAACTTAATCCTCTCCAGCTTAACGAACCCAGACAGTTCGTTTATCCAGGCCTCCATGCTGGGGGGCTTCGCCTCCTTCCACATTGGTAAGATCCTTCGCTGGGCTACTAGGGACGCAAAGGCCAAAATGCCGGCCTCTTTCGCCTCCTGCACTCCCGGCTCGTCCACTACTCCAAATATTGCTAGCCCCCAGCTTGGCTTGACCCGGACTTTCACCACCTGAGATATTGTTCCCGCCACTCCTCTCCAGAACACCTCCAGTGCCGGGCATGACCAAAACATATGGACATGGTTCGCCGGACTCCCTGAGCACCTTCCACATCTGTCCTCTACCCCAAAAAACCTACTCAACCTTGCCCCCGTCAAGTGCGCTCTGTGAACCACCTTAAATTGTATCAGGCTGAGCCTGGCACACGAGGAGGAATTAACCCTACCTAGGGCACCAGCCCATAACCCCTCCTCAATCTCCTCCCCCAGCTCCTCCTCACATTTACCCTTCAGCTCCTCTACCAGCGCTTCCCCCTCTACTTTCAGCTCCTGGTATATTGCCGACACCTTGCCCTCCCCGACCCATACACCCGAGATCACCCTGTCTTGAATTACTTGTGCCGGGAGCAACGGAATTCCCTCACCTGCCGCCTCACAAATGCCCTCACCTGCATGTATCTAAACGCATTTCCCAGGGTTATCTCAAACTTCTCCTCTAGTGCCCCTCGGCTCGCAAACGTCCCATCAATGAACAGGTCCCCCATTCTGCTAATCCCTGCCCGATGCCAGCTCTGAAACCCACCGTCCATCCTCCCCGGGACAAACCGGTGGTTACCCCTGATCGGGGACCACACCGAGGCTCCCATTGCACCCCTGTGCCGTCTCCACTGGCCCCAGATCTTTAGCGTTGCCGCCACCACCGGACTCGTGCTGTACTTTGACGGCGAGAGCGGCAGCAGTGCCATCACCAGCGCCCCCAAGCTCATTCCTTTACAGGACGCCATCTCCAACCTCTTCCATGCCGCCCCTTCTCCCTCCATCACCCACTTACGGATCATCACCACAATTGCTGCCCAGTAGTAGCTCCCTAGGTTTGGCAGCGCCAACCCTCCTTGGTCCCTGCTGCGTTCCAGAAACCCTCTCCTTACCCTCGGGGTCCTATTCGCCCACACAAACCCCATAATATTCCTGCCTACTCTCTTAAAAAAGGCCTTGGTGATAACGATGGGAAGGCACTGAAACACAAAAAGAAACCTCAGTAGGTCCACCATTTTGACTGACTGCACTCTACCCGCTAGCGAGAGCGGTAACATGTCCCATCTTTTGAAGTCCTCCTCCATTTGCTCCACCAACCTGGTCAGATTCAGTTTATGTAGGGCCCCCCAACTCCTGGCTATCTGGATCCCCAGGTACCGAAAGGTCCCCTCTGCCCTCCTCAGCGGTAGCTCACCTATCCCCCTTGGTCCCCTGCCTGTACTACAAAAAGCTCACTCTTCCCTACATTGAGCTTATAGCCCGAAAAATCCCCAAACTCCCTTAAAGTCTGCATGACCTCCACCATCCCCTCCACTGGATCTGCCACATATAGCAACAGGTCATCCGCATAAAGCGACACTAGATGCTCTTCTCCCCCTCGGACCACCCCCCTCCATTTCCTAGACTCCCTCAATGATATGGCCAAGGGTTCAATCGCCAATGCAAACAACAGGGGGGACAGGGGGCACCCCTGCCTCGTCCCACGGTACAGCCGAAAATACTCCGACCTCCGCTGATTTGTCACCACACTCGCCACCGGGGCTCTGTAAAGGAGCTTAACCCAACTAATAAACCCTCCCCCGAACCCAAACCTACGCAGTACTTCCCAGAGGTACTCCCACTCTACTCGGTCAAAGGCCTTCTCCGCGTCCATAGCTGCCACTATCTCCGCCTCTCCCTCCACCGATGGCATCATTATCACGTTTAAGAGCCGCCGCACATTGGTGTTTAGTTGCCTGCCCTTTACAAATCCCGTCTGGTCCTCGTGGATCACCCCCGGGACACAGTCCTCAATTCTCGTAGCCAGCACTTTTGCCAGCAACTTAGCATCCACGTTGAGGAGCGAGATCAGCCTGTACGATCCACATTGCAGTGGGTCCTTGTCCCGCTTTAGGATCAGAGAAATCGTCGCCTCCGACATTGTCGGGGGCAGGGTCCCTTCCTCCCTTGCCTCATTAAAGGTCCTCACTAGTAGCGGGGCCAACAGGTCTATGTACTTCCTGTAGAACTCCACCGGGAACCCATCCGGTCCCGGGGCCTTCCCTGCCTGCATACGCCCCAAACCCTTGCTCAGCTCCTCCAACCCAATTGGTGCCCCCAAACCAGCCACCTCTTGCTCCTCCACCCTCGGGAATCTCAATTGGTCTAGGAATCGTCCCATCCCTTCTTCCCCCGCTGGGTGCTGGGATCTGTACAGCTCCTCATAGAAGGCCTTGAATGCCTCATTTATTTTCGTCGCACTCCGCACTGTGGCTCCCCTTCCATTCTTGACTCCCCCTATTTCCCTTGCTGCCATCCTCTTACGGAGCTGGTGTGCCAGCATCCGACTCGCCTTCTCCCCATACTCGTAGGTCGCCCCCTGCGCCTTCCTCCACTGTGCCTCTGCCTTCCCTGTGGTCAACATATCAAACTCCGTCTGGAGACGTCGCCTTTCCCCAAGTAATCCCTCCTCAGGGGCCTCTGAGTATCTCCTGTCCACTCTTAAAATCTCCCCCACTAACCTCTCCCTTTCCATGCCCTCTATCTTCTCCCTGTGAGACCTAATGGAGATTCGCTCTCCCCTGATCACCGCCTCCCATACCACCCCCATCTGCACCTCCCCGTTGTCGTTGACCTCCAAGTACCTTTCGATGCACCCCCTCACCCTCCCACACACCACCTCATCTGCCAGCAGTCCCACATCCAACCGCCACAGCAGGCGTTGGTCCCTCTCCTCTCCCAACTCCAGTTCCACCCAGTGCAGGGCGTGATCTGAAATGGCTATGGCCGAATACTCCGTTCCCTCCACTTTCGGGATCAGCGCCCTGCCCGGGAGTAGGCTTTGTGGACGTGGGAGAAAAAAGAAAATTCCCTGGCCTGCGGCCAGCAAACCTCCACGAGTCCATTCCCCCCCATCTGATCCATAAACCCCTAAGCACTTTGGCCGCCGCCGGCTTCTTTCCAGCCCTCGATCTGGAGCGGTCCAGTGCTAGGTCCAACACCGTATTGAAATCCCCGCCCATTATCAGGCCTCCTACATCTAGGTCCGGATTGCACCCCAACATGCGATTCATGAATCCGGCATCATCCCAGTTCGGGACGTATACATTTACCAATACCACCCACGTCCCCTGCAACTTCCCGCTCACCATCACATATCGCCCTCCGTTGTCCACTACGATATTCTTGGCCTCAAACGACACCCGCTTCCCCACCAATATTGCCACCCCTCTATTCTTTGCGTCTAGCCCCGAATGGAATACCTGTCCTACCCACCCCTTTCTTAACCTGACCTGATCCGCCACCTTCAGATGTGTCTCTTGCAGCATGACGTCTGCCTTCAGTCCCTTTAAGTGCGCGAACACTCGGGCCCTCTTTACCGGCCCGTTCAGGTCCCTCACATTCCACGTTATCAGCCGGATTGGGGGGGGGGCTCTCCCCCCCCCCCCCCCCCCCCAACCCCACCCCACCGACTAGCCATCTCCTTTTCTAGGTCAGTCCGTGTCCACGCCACCCTCACCCTCCGGTCCCCCAGCCGGGAGACCCCCTCCCTGACCACCTCTTCTATGTCCCATTCCCCTTCGGCCAGTGCAGCAGCAACCCTTTCCCACCCCCCCCCCCCCCCCCATGTCTAGCTTTTTTGCTCCCCCCATATCACTCCCGTAAGTCAGCTGACCCCGGCTTCCCCCGCCGTCCCATTGACCTCCCCGTGTGGGAATCTCCCAATCAGTGTGCGTTCCTCCAATCCCCCTCCCGCCTTTCTTCCCTAGCGCTGGAAAAAAACCCTACGCTTTCCTAAGCCTACCCCACCACCACTGGTGCAGCTCCTTGTCACTTTTCCCCCATCGCAATTCCCCTCTCCCCCCCAACCCATGTAACATTTCCTGCGCATGCTTAACACCCTATATACAACAACCATCAAACATCCCCCCCACCCTCACAAACCCTCAGTTTGAGTCCAACTTTTCGGTTTGAATAAAGATCCACGCCTCTTCGGGCGTTTCAAAATAATAGTGCTGATCCTTGTATGTGACCCACAATCGCGCTGGCTGCAGCATTCCAAATCTCACTCCTTTCCGGTGCAACGCCGCCTTGGCCCGGTTGAAACCCACTCTCCTCTTTGCAACCTCCGTGCTCCAGTCCGGGTATATTCGGATCTCCGCATTGTCCCATCTGCTGCTCCGCTCCTTCTTGGCCCATTTCAAGACCCTCTCTCTGTCCGTGAAACGGTGAAACCTCACCACAATCGTCCTTGGCGGCTCGTTAGCCTTGGGCCTCCTCGCCAGCACCCGGTGTGTCGCATCGAGCTGCAGAGGCCTCGGCGCCCATCATTGCCTTGAGCATCGTGCTCGCATATGCCCCGGCATCGGCTCCCTCCACTCCTTCAGGGAGACCCAGGATCCGCAAGTTCTTTCTCCTCGACCTGTTCTCCAGGTCTTCGAATCTTCCCGCCCACCTCTCGTGCAGCGCCTCGTGCTCCTCCGCTCTCACCGCCAGGCCTAAGATCTCGTCCTCATTCTCACTGACTCTTTTCTGCGCCTCCTGGATCTTTACCTCTTGGGCCTTCTGGGTCATCCCGAGTCCTTCAATCGCCGACAACATAGGCACCAGCATCTCCTTCCGCAGCTTCTCGAAGCAGCGCCTGATGAACTCGTGCAGCTCCGGCCCGCATTCCGCTTTGTCCCCGGCCGCCGTCATTTTGATTTTTTTTCCCTCGTTTCTCCCGCTGCTCCAATGCCGTTTTTTTGCCCGTTTCACTTCTGGTCCGGTCCATAAAAGGTGAAGCGGGACCTTGCTCTTCCCTTCCCCACGGATCGTCGTGAAAAAAATTCCAGTTGGGGCTCCTCTAAAGGGCCCGAAAGTCTGTGATAGTCCGAATCGTGCGGCTTAGCTCTGCATAGCCGCAACCGGAAGTCTACTGAAACATGATTAAAGGATGGTCACAACTGGGAGTTAAATATCCGAGGGTATCAAACTATTCGGAAGGACAGAGTGGATGGTAAGGGAGGTGGTGTACCTCTGTTAATTAAGGATGACATCCAGGCAATAGTAAGGGATGACATCGGTGCTATGGAGGATATGGTTGAATCCATTTGGGTGGAAATCAGGAATAGTAAGGCGAAAAAGTCACTGATAGGAGTAGTCTATAGGCCACCAAATAGTAACATTATGGTGGGGCAGGCAATAAACAAAGAAATAACTGATGCATGTAGAAATGGTCCAGCAGTTATCATGGGGGATTTTAATCTACATGTCGATTGGTTTAACCAGGCTGGTCAAGGCAGCCTTGAGGAGGTGTTTATAGAATGTATCCGCGATAGTTTCCTAGAACAGTATGTAATGGAACCTATGAGGGAACAAGCAGTCCTAGATCTGGTCCTGTGTAATGAGACAGAATTTATTCAGGATCTCATAGTTAGGGATCCTCTTGGAAGGAGCGATCATAATATGGTGGAATTTAAAATACAGATGGAGGATGAGAAGGTAAAATCAAACACTAGTGTTTTGTGCTTAAACAAAGGAGATTACAATGGGATGAGGGAAGAACTAGCTACAGTAGACTAGGAGCAAGGACTTTATGGTGAAACAGTTGAGGAACAGTGGAGAACCTTCCAAGCGATTTTTCACAGTGCTCAGCAAAGGGCTATACCAACAAAAAGGACAGTAGGAGGGGGGAAAATCGATCGTGGATATCTAAGGAAATAAGGGAGAGTATCAAATTGAAGGAAAAAGCATACAAAGTAGCAAAGATTAGTGGGAGGCTAGAGGACTGGGAAATCTTTAGGGGGCAACAGAAAGCTACTAAAAAAGTTATAAAGAGTAAGATAGATTATGAGAGTAAACTTGCTCAGAATATAAAAACAGATAGTAAACGTTTCTACAAAAATATAAAACAAAAAAAGAGTGGTTAAGGTAAATATTGGTCCTTTAGAGGATGAGAAGGAAGATTTAATAATGGGAGATGAGGAAATGGCTGAGGAACTGAACAGGTTTTTTGGGTCGGTCTTCAGTGGAAGACACAAATAACATGCCAGTGACTGATGCAAATGAGGCTATGACAGGTGAGGACCTTGAGAGGATTGTTATCACTAAGGAGGTAGTGATGGGCAAGCTAATGGGGCTAAAGGTAGACAAGTCTCCTGGCCCTGATGGAATGCATCCCAGAGTGCTAAAAAAGATGGCTAGGGAAATTGCAAATGCACTAGTGATAATTTACCAAAATTCACTAGACTCTGGGGTGTTCCCGGCGGATTGGAAATTAACAAACGTGACACCACTGTTTAAAAAAGGAGGTAGGCAGAAAGCGGGCAATTATAGGCTAGTGAGCTTAACTTCGGTAGTAGGGAAGATGCTGGAATTTTTCAAGGAAGAAATAGCGAGGCATCTGGATGGAAATTGTCCATTGGGCAGACGCAGCATGGGTTCATAAAGGGCAGGTCGTGCCTAACTAATTTAGTGCAATTTTGAGAGGACATTACCAGTGCGGTAGATAACGGGGAGCCAATGGATGTGGTATATCTGGATTTCCAGAAAGCCTTTGACAAGGTGCCACACAAAAGGTTGCTGCATAAGATAAATATGCATGGCATTAAGGGAAAAGTAGTAGCATGGATAGAGGATTGGTTAATTAATAGAAAGCAAAGAGTGGGGATTAATGGGTGTTTCTCTGGTTGGCAATCAGTAGCTAGTGGTGTCCTTCAGGGATCAGTGTTGGGCCGACAATTGTTCACAATTTACATATATGATTTGGAGATGGGGACCAAGGGCAATGTGTCCAAGTTTGTAGACGACACTAAGATAGATGAGTGGTAAAGCAAAAAGTGCAGAGGATACTGGAAGTCTGCAGAGGGATTTGGATAGGCTAAGTGAATGGGCTAGGGTCTGGCAGATGGAATACAATGTTGACAAATGTGAGGCTATCCATTTTGGTAGGAATAACAGCAAAAGGGATTATTTAAATGATAAAATATTAAAACATGTTGCTGTGCAGAGAGACCTGGGTGTGCTAGTGCATGAGTCGCAAAAAGTTGGCTTACAGGTGATTAAGGCAAATGGAATTTTGTCCTTCGTTGCTAGAGGGATGGAGTTTAAGACTAGGGAGGCTATGCTGCAATTGTATACGGTGTTAGTGAGGCCACACCTGGAGTATTGTGTTCAGTTTTGGTCTCCTTACTTGAGAAAGGACGTACTGGCACTGGAGGGTGTGCAGAGGAGATTCACTAGGTTAATCCCAGAGCTGAAGGGGCTGGATTACGAGGAGAGGTTAAGTAGACTGGGACTGTACTCGTTGGAATTTAGAAGGGAATAGATAGGAAATGAAATGAAAATCGCTTGTCACAAGTAGGCTTCAAATGAAGTTACTGTGAAAAGCCCCGAGTCGCCACATTCCAGCGCCTGTTCGGGAAGGCTGGTACGGGAATTGAACCGTGCAGCTGGCCTGCTTTAAAAGCCAGCGATTTAGCCCAGTGTGCTAAACCAGCCCTGATAGATGCGGGCAGGTTGTTTCCACTGGTGGGTGAAAGCAGAACTAGGGGGGCATAGCCTCAAAATGAGGGGAAGTAGATTTAGGACTGAGCTTAGGAGGGACTTCTTCACCCAAAGGGTTGTGAATCTATGGAATTCCTTGCCCAGTGAAGCAGTTGAGGCTCCTTCATTAAATGTTTTTAAGATAAAGATAGATAGTTTTTTGAAGAATAAAGGGATTAAGGGGAATGGTGTTCGGGCCGGAAAGTGGAGCCGAGTCCACAAAAGATCAGCCATGATCTCATTGAATGGTGGAGAAGGCTCGAGGGGCCAGATGGCCTACTCCTACTCCTGGTTCTTATGTATGGTTTTTTGTGTTGATATGTAAAATGTTGAAAATTGAAATACTAATTTTTTTATATATAAAAAGCTCCATGGGCAAGTTGCATAATCTAAACTGAATTTTGATACTGTATTAGACACAAACCATCAAGAATTCAAAATGACCAGGCGGCAAACCCAAAAAGTTAGAACTATGAAGTGTTGTTTTTTGGTTTTATTTTTCACAGATTCTTATACAGTGTCACTGAGGAAACAAGCGACCTCTGCACATTAACTTCGAGCTCCTTCTGCGATTTGCTGCAAGCGTCGAGCTATATTGTAGCAGCACACGCAATATTGGCAAGACAGGATTGGAACCTGCCAATATTTATGTGCTGCTAAAGTAGAGTCAACAGTGTGCTCCATTCCCTCACCAGCACCTTGTCTTCTCAAAATCCCTCATCCACGAATCTGATTAAACGGATAACAGCACCATCCGACATCTTTAATACACATGTATTTTAAGCATTTTGATTTACATCAATGACACACAAAGAGTTAATCTGAGCTACTGGTTAAAGAAAGCCATAAAGAATTTGTTCCTCACATCTATTTTTTCACCAATTAGTGCTTTATTAGAGTTCACTAGTTCATTGAGGGGAAAGGAGCAATTCAGTCCAGAATATCCCAAATTTGATTTCTCTGCAAATATTTCACATGTAAGAAATTGGCTGCAATTTAAAACTGCAGTCATCGAGTTGTGGATTATTCATAGAATCCCTGCAGTGCAGGAGGCTCTTCGGCCCATCGAGTCAGCATTGACCCTCCAAAAGACTACTCTCCTAGGCCCACTCCCCACCCTATCCCCATAATCCCATAGGGTGGCACAGTAGCACAGTGGTTAGCACTGTTACTTCACAGGGCCAGTGACCCAGGTTGGGTCTGCACTTTCTCCCCGTGGGTTTCCTCCGGGTGCTCCGCTTTCCTCCCACAAATCCCGAAAGACGTGCTTGTTAAGTAATTTGGACATTCTGAATTCGCCCTCTGTGTACCTGAACATGTGCCGGAGTGTGGTGAGTAGGGTTTTTCACAGTACCTTCATTGCAGTATTAATGTAAGCCTACTTGTGACACTAATAAACATTATTATTATAACCTCATGCATTTATCAAGGCTAATCCACCTAACCTGCACATCTTTGGACTGTGGGAGGAAACCAGAGCACCCGGAGGAAACACACGCAGACACGGGGACTCCACCCAGACAGTCGCCCGAGGTTGGAATAGAACCCGGGGCCCTGGCATTGTGAGGCAGCTGTGCTAACCCGGGTCCCTGGCGCTGTGAGACAGCTGTGCTAACCAGTGTCCCTGGCGCTGTGAGGCAGCTGTGCTAACCCGGGTCCCTGGCGCTGTGATACAGCTGTGCTAACCCGGGTCCCTGGCGTTGTGAGGCAGTTGTGCTAACCCGTGTCCCTGGCGCTGTGAAGCAGCTGTGCTAACCCGGGTCCCTGGCGCTGTGAGGCAGCTGTGCTAACCCAGGTCCCTGGCGCTGTGAGACAGCAGTGCTAACCCGGGTCCCTGGCGCTGTGAGACAGCTGTGCTAACCCATGTCCCTGGCGCTGTGATGCAGCTGTACTAACCTGGGTCCCTGGCGCTGTGAGACAGCTGTGCTATCCCAGGTCCCTGGCGCCGTGAGACAGCAGTGCTAACCCGGGTCCCTGGCGCTGTGAGACAGCATTGTCACCTGTGCCACCATGCTCGATGCAGTATAGAATTATTTATGGATGGGGTGCAGCAGGTAGTGATCATTCAGGGAGTCTAAGGATTTTGTGTGTCCATCGCCAAAACCAAAAATCTCACTTGGATGTATAATGTAATATAGAGACGTATACATTCGATGGTTTAAGCTGCAAAGCTACATTCAGTTAAGCCAGCAGCAAAAATGACGGACTGAACACGCAAAGTTTCTATTAAAGGCAATTTAGCATGGCCAATCCACCTCTTTGGGTTGTGGGGGTGAGACCCACACAGACACGGGGAGAATGTGCAACCTCCACACGGACAGTGACCCGGGGCCAGATCGAACCCGGATCCTCAGCGCCGTGAGGCAGCAGTGCTAACCACTGCGCCACCGTGCCGCCCTGAACACTGCAAAGTTGCCATACAATTTGGCTACACCTTACATTACATTAAGAGTTCTCCAATACATGTTTAATACACAAGAGTTTGTTTTTCCAGCACCCTAAGAAATTGGTCTTCAATTTCAGTTAACGTACAATCATCTCAATTTCAGGTTTGGTTTCCTGATTTTTCACTCCCCGTGAGCCCATGGTGAACCTTGTTGCACACTCCCCGTGAGCCCATGGTGAACCTTGTTGCACACTCCCCGTGAGCCCATGGTGAACCTTGTTGCACACTCCACTTCAGCCCATGGTGAACCTTGTTGCACACTCCCCGTGAGCCCATGGTGAACCTTGTTGCACACTCCCCTTCAGCCCATGGTGAACCTTGTTGCACACTCCCCTTCAGCCCATGGTGAACCTTGTTGCACACTCCCCTTCAGCCCATGGTGAACCTTGTTGCACACTCCACTTCAGCCCATGGTGAACCTTGTTGCACACTCCCCGTGAGCCCATGGTGAACCTTGTTGCACACTCCCCTTCAGCCCATGGTGAACCTTGTTGCACACTCCCCTTCAGCCCATGGTAAACCTTGTTGCACACTCCCCTTCAGCCCATGGTGAACCTTGTTGCACACTCCCCTTCAGCCCATGGTGAACCTTGTTGCACACTCCCCTTCAGCCCATGGTGAACCTTGTTGAACACTCCCCGTGAGCCCATGGTGAACCTTGTTGCACACTCCCCATGAGCCCATGGTGAACCTTGTTGCACACTCCCCGTGAGCCCATGGTGAACCTTGTTGCACACTCCCCTTCAGCCCATGGTGAACTTTGTTGCACACTCCCCTTCAGCCCATGGTGAACCTTGTTGCACACTCCCCTTCAGCCCATGGTGAACCTTGTTGCACACTCCCCTTCAGCCCATGGTGAACCTTGTTGCACATTTCCCTTCAGCCCATGGTGAACCTTGTTGCACACTCCCCGTGAGCCCATGGTGAACCTTGTTGCACACTCCCCTTCAGCCCATGGTGAACCTTGTTGCACACTTCCCTTCAGCCCATGGTGAACCTTGTTGCACACTCCCCTTCAGCCCATGGTGAACCTTGTTGCACACTCCACTTCAGCCCATGGTGAACCTTGTTGCACACTCCCCGTGAGCCCATGGTGAACCTTGTTGCACACTCCCCTTCAGCCCATGGTGAACCTTGTTGCACACTCCCCTTCAGCCCATGGTAAACCTTGTTGCACACTCCCCTTCAGCCCATGGTGAACCTTGTTGCACACTCCCCTTCAGCCCATGGTGAACCTTGTTGCACACTCCCCTTCAGCCCATGGTGAACCTTGTTGAACACTCCCCGTGAGCCCATGGTGAACCTTGTTGCACACTCCCCATGAGCCCATGGTGAACCTTGTTGCACACTCCCCGTGAGCCCATGGTGAACCTTGTTGCACACTCCGCTTCAGCCCATGGTGAACTTTGTTGCACACTCCCCTTCAGCCCATGGTGAACCTTGTTGCACACTCCCCTTCAGCCCATGGTGAACCTTGTTGCACACTCCCCTTCAGCCCATGGTGAACCTTGTTGCACACTTCCCTTCAGCCCATGGTGAACCTTGTTGCACACTCCCCGTGAGCCCATGGTGAACCTTGTTGCACACTCCCCGTGAGCCCATGGTGAACCTTGTTGCACACTCCCCATGAGCCCATGGTGAACCTTGTTGCACACTCCCCGTGAGCCCATGGTGAACCTTGTTGCACACTCCCCGTGAGCCCATGGTGAACCTTGTTGCACACTCCTCGTGAGCCCATGGTGAACCTTGTTGCACACTCCCCGTGAGCCCATAGTGAACCTTGTTGCACACTCCCCCCGAGCCCATGGTGAACCTTGTTGCACACTCCCCGTGAGCCCATGGTGAACCTTGTTGCACACTCCCCGTGAGCCCATGCTGAACCTTGTTGCACACTCCACTTCAGCCCATGGTGAACCTTGTTGCACACTCCACTTCAGCCCATGGTGAACCTTGTTGCACACTCCCCGTGAGCCCATGGTGAACCTTGTTGCACACTCCCCTTCAGCCCATGGTGAACCTTGTTGCACACTCCCCTTCAGCCCATGGTAAACCTTGTTGCACACTCCCCTTCAGCCCATGGTGAACCTTGTTGCACACTCCCCTTCAGCCCATGGTGAACCTTGTTGCACACTCCCCGTGATCCCATGGTGAACCTTGTTGAACACTCCCCGTGAGCCCATGGTGAACCTTGTTGCACACTCCCCGTGAGCCCATGGTGAACCTTGTTGCACACTCCCCGTGAGCCCATGGTGAACCTTGTTGCACACTCCCCTTCAGCCCATGGTGAACTTTGTTGCACACTCCCCTTCAGCCCATGGTGAACCTTGTTGCACACTCCCCTTCAGCCCATGGTGAACCTTGTTGCACACTCCCCTTCAGCCCATGGTGAACCTTGTTGCACACTCCCCGTGATCCCATGGTGAACCTTGTTGAACACTCCCCGTGAGCCCATGGTGAACCTTGTTGCACACTCCCCGTGAGCCCATGGTGAACCTTGTTGCACACTCCCCGTGAGCCCATGGTGAACCTTGTTGCACACTCCCCTTCAGCCCATGGTGAACTTTGTTGCACACTCCCCTTCAGCCCATGGTGAACCTTGTTGCACACTCCCCTTCAGCCCATGGTGAACCTTGTTGCACACTCCCCTTCAGCCCATGGTGAACCTTGTTGCACACTTCCCTTCAGCCCATGGTGAACCTTGTTGCACACTCCCCGTGAGCCCATGGTGAACCTTGTTGCACACTCCCCGTGAGCCCATGGTGAACCTTGTTGCACACTCCCCATGAGCCCATGGTGAACCTTGTTGCACACTCCCCGTGAGCCCATGGTGAACCTTGTTGCACACTCCCCGTGAGCCCATGGTGAACCTTGTTGCACACTCCTCGTGAGCCCATGGTGAACCTTGTTGCACACTCCCCGTGAGCCCATAGTGAACCTTGTTGCACACTCCCCCCGAGCCCATGGTGAACCTTGTTGCACACTCCCCTTCAGCCCATGGTGAACCTTGTTGCACACTTCCCTTCAGCCCATGGTGAACCTTGTTGCACACTCCTTCAGCCCATGGTGAACCTTGTTGCACACTCCCCTTGAGCCCATGGTGAACCTTGTTGCACACTCCCCGAGCCCATGGTGAACCTTATTGCACACTACCCTTCAGCCCATGGTGAACCTTGTTGCACACTCCCCGTGTGCCCATGGTGAACCTTGTTGCACACTCCCCGTGAGCCCATGGTGAACCTTGTTGCACACTCCCCGTGAGCCCATGGTGAACCTTGTTGCACACTCCCCCTGAGCCCATGGTGAACCTTATTGCACACTCCCCTTCAGCCCATGGTGAACCTTGTTGCACTGTAGACTTTAGCCCTTCACCTAAACTAAAGAAACATTTCAAACCAGGTTCACTAAATATAATAAAATTCTGCTGGAATTGAAAAAGCTCATGGTTCCATGGTCGTACCGCTAAGATTATCTGACTTTAGCAAAAAACTACACACGTACGGACATAAACTTCGCGACACCATGATGCAAATTCAAACAAAACAGCCCCAGGCACTGGGAAAAACTAACCATCGACACATACTTCGGAGCATCGGCTGGACTATAATGCAGTTTAGTTCTGGATGTTCTCCACACTTGCTCAAATGAGCAGTGTGCTGTACAGCGAATGTGTTTACATATAGCACTGCAGATAGCACAAACCACATATCTACTGCAGTTTAACTCCACACAGAAGCTTTATCTAGTGTAAAGGTTGTACCCAATCCCTCAAAGTCAGCCCTCACGTACCATACAGCATGCTTGCAAACCCTTTTGTTGACTAGTTATAGACTAATCTGTCTGTAAATAGGGCATGGCAGAAAATATAATCAATTACTTGTTCTCTTAGATAGTACTGAGATGGGAAAATCAATCTTTACCTCTTTAACCAACCTTCCAGCCCCCCAGCCTAATCTCTCCCCTCCTTAGGATCAGCTGAGATTTCTGACACTTATTAAAACAGGTGACAAGCACAATGAGTAAGCAAGCTCCAAGATAGCAGCTCGTTACAGAGTGCAGGCAGGAGGTAAGCTTGGGAATTTGGTAAGTGACGGAATTTGAAAGGTTATTTTCTTTATAAACAATCCAGTCTGCATTTACCTACAATTTATTGAGGTGCTGCAGAGTACGACTGCCTCAACTTTGTGCGCTAGGTTGGGGCTGATACAGCTGAAGGTAGTGTATAGGGTGCACCGTACAATATCAAGGATGAGCTGGCTGTGCGAGGGGGTGGAGGGTGTCTGTGAGCGATGTGGGAGGGGCCCGGGACCCATGTCCATATGTTTTGGCCCTGTCTGAAGCTAGAATGGTTTTGGAGGATGGTGTGTTCAGTACAATCTGGGGGTATTACACGCAGATGTGGAGCCCGGTCCTCTGGAAGCCATATTCGGGGTGACAGACCGGCACGAGCTGCAGGCTCAGCGGGGGCCGAGGTTTTAGCATTCGCCTCTCTGATTGCTCGCATGCAGGTCTTGTTGGGGTGGGGGTCAGCTTCTAAACCCTGTGCCTCGGGGGGGGGGGGGGGGGGGGGGGGAGGTGCTGCAGGAGCTTTTGACTCTGGAGAAGGTGAAGTTCGTGCTGAGGGGGAGCGAGTGAGCGGTTTGTTCATCATGCACTGTCTTTTTTTATATATAAATTTAGAATACCCAATTTTTTTTTCCAATTACGGGGCAATTTAGTGTGGCTAATCCATCTTCCCTGCACGTCTTTGGGTTGTGGGGGTGAGACCCACGGGGAGAGTGTGCAAACTCCACACAGATTCGAACCCGGGTCCTCAGCGTCTGTAGTCCCAGTGCTACCCACTGTGCCACATGCCACCCCTCATCATGCACTTTCGGGAGTTGGTTACCATCGACTGCTTGGGGGGGGGGGGGGGGGGGGGGGGGTTGTTTTGTATTGTAAAACTGTTGAAAACTGTGACATTGAATTTGGTTTCTGAAGCCAGCAGTGTCTCACTAAGCCCTGTAGAATTTCAGCCAGTATCGAGGTGGTCTTGCACACACAGTAAGCAAGCACGGAGATAGCAGCTCATGTCAGAGTCCAGCCAGACTGTGTTTGGTGAGGGCAGAGGTGGTTCCTGTCCTATTACAAAAAATTATCTGAGAAATGGGACAGGAGAGCTGAAGACTGAGACCATTAATTAGGCGAGCAGATGGTGTGTTTTCTCTCTACAAATTGGTACTGGGGTGATACAAGTACTGTATAACATTTATAGCTTAATTAGTTTAACTACAGATGATCATTTGAGTGATATTTCTCACACTAATTTGTTAACTGAGATGGCATGGTCGGTGATGTATCGGAGCTGGTGGATCGGAGATGGCATGGTCGGTGATGTATCGGAGCTGGTGGATCGGAGCTGGTGGATCGGAGATGGCATGGTCGGTGATGTATCGGAGCTGGTGGATCGGAGATGGCATGGTCGGTGATGTATCGGAGCTGGTGGATCGGAGATGGCATGGTCGGTGATGTATCGGAGCTGGTGGATCGGAGCTGGTGGATCGGAGATGGCATGGTCGGTGATGTATCGGAGCTGGTGGATCGGAGATGGCATGGTCGGTGATGTATCGGAGCTGGTGGATCGGAGATGGCATGGTCGGTGATGTATCGGAGCTGGTGGATCGGAGCTGGTGGATCGGAGATGGCATGGTCGGTGATGTATCGGAGCTGGTGGATCGGAGATGGCATGGTCGGTGATGTATCGGAGCTGGTGGATCGGAGATGGCATGGTCGGTGATGTATCGGAGCTGGTGGATCGGAGATGGCATGGTCGGTGATGTATCGGAGCTGGTGGATCGGAGATGGCATGGTCGGTGATGTATCGGAGCTGGTGGATCGGAGATGGCATGGTCGGTGATGTATCGGAGCTGGTGGATCGGAGATGGCATGGTCGGTGATGTATCGGAGCTGGTGGATCGGAGATGGCATGGTCGGTGATGTATCGGAGCTGGTGGATCGGAGATGGCATGGTCGGTGATGTATCGGAGCTGGTGGGTCGGAGATGGCATGGTCGGTGATGTATCGGAGCTGGTGGATCGGAGATGGCATGGTCGGTGATGTATCGGAGCTGGTGGATCGGAGATGGCATGGTCGGTGATGTATCGGAGCTGGTGGATCGGAGATGGCATGGTCGGTGATGTATCGGAGCTGGTGGATCGGAGATGGCATGGTCGGTGATGTATCGGAGCTGGTGGATCGGAGATGGCATGGTCGGTGATGTATCGGAGCTGGTGGATCGGAGATGGCATGGTCGGTGGTGTATCGGAGATGGCATGGTCGGTGATGTATCGGAGCTGGTGGATCGGAGATGGCATGGTCGGTGATGTATCGGAGCTGGTGGATCG
The DNA here is from genome assembly GCF_047496885.1 of Scyliorhinus torazame. Taxonomy (NCBI): domain Eukaryota; kingdom Metazoa; phylum Chordata; class Chondrichthyes; order Carcharhiniformes; family Scyliorhinidae; genus Scyliorhinus; species Scyliorhinus torazame. The sequence goes on from NC_092737.1 coordinate 9,837,932, forward strand.
GAGATGGCATGGTCGGTGATGTATCGGAGCTGGTGGATCGGAGATGGCATGGTCGGTGATGTATCGGAGCTGGTGGATCGGAGATGGCATGGTCGGTGATGTATCGGAGCTGGTGGATCGGAGATGGCATGGTCGGTGATGTATCGGAGCTGGTGGATCGGAGATGGCATGGTCGGTGATGTATCGGAGCTGGTGGATCGGAGATGGCATGGTCGGTGATGTATCGGAGCTGGTGGATCGGAGATGGCATGGTCGGTGATGTATCGGAGCTGGTGGATCGGAGATGGCATGGTCGGTGATGTATCGGAGCTGGTGGATCGGAGATGGCATGGTCGGTGATGTATCGGAGCTGGTGGATCGGAGATGGCATGGTCGGTGATGTATCGGAGCTGGTGGATCGGAGATGGCATGGTCGGTGATGTATCGGAGCTGGTGGATCGGAGATGGCATGGTCGGTGATGTATCGGAGCTGGTGGGTCGGAGATGGCATGGTCGGTGATGTATCGGAGCTGGTGGGTCGGAGATGGCATGGTCGGTGATGTATCGGAGCTGGTGGATCGGAGATGGCATGGTCGGTGATGTATCGGAGCTGGTGGATCGGAGATGGCATGGTCGGTGATGTATCGGAGCTGGTGGATCGGAGATGGCATGGTCGGTGATGTATCGGAGCTGGTGGATCGGAGATGGCATGGTCGGTGATGTATCGGAGCTGGTGGATCGGAGATGGCATGGTCGGTGGTGTATCGGAGATGGCATGGTCGGTGATGTATCGGAGCTGGTGGATCGGAGATGGCATGGTCGGTGATGTATCGGAGCTGGTGGATCGGAGATGGCATGGTCGGTGATGTATCGGAGCTGGTGGATCGGAGATGGCATGGTCGGTGATGTATCGGAGCTGGTGGATCGGAGATGGCATGGTCGGTGATGTATCGGAGCTGGTGGATCGGAGATGGCATGGTCGGTGATGTATCGGAGCTGGTGGATCGGAGATGGCATGGTCGGTGATGTATCGGAGCTGGTGGATCGGAGATGGCATGGTCGGTGATGTATCGGAGCTGGTGGATCGGAGATGGCATGGTCGGTGATGTATCGGAGCTGGTGGATCGGAGATGGCATGGTCGGTGATGTATCGGAGCTGGTGGATCGGAGATGGCATGGTCGGTGATGTATCGGAGCTGGTGGATCGGAGATGGCATGGTCGGTGATGTATCGGAGCTGGTGGATCGGAGATGGCATGGTCGGTGATGTATAGGAGCTGGTGGATCGGAGATGGCATGGTCGGTGATGTATCGGAGCTGGTGGATCGGAGATGGCATGGTCGGTGATGTATCGGAGCTGGTGGATCGGAGATGGCATGGTCGGTGATGTATCGGAGCTGGTGGATCGGAGATGGCATGGTCGGTGATGTATCGGAGCTGGTGGATCGGAGATGGCATGGTCGGTGATGTATCGGAGCTGGTGGATCGGAGATGGCATGGTCGGTGATGTATCGGAGCTGGTGGATCGGAGATGGCATGGTCGGTGATGTATCGGAGCTGGTGGATCGGAGATGGCATGGTCGGTGATGTATAGGAGCTGGTGGATCGGAGTGATCCTCAGCAACTGCATCAGCAGCAACTGCTGCTGCAGGAACTTTGGTTCAGAGTTAATGAGCTGGAGATTGAACTTCGGCCATCAGGGAGGGAGGGGAAAGGTTACCTGGACACCTTGTTACCCTTTGAAATTGGTCCATGATCAGGAATAGGAGGTAGGCATGGGGATCCAGGAGGCAACACCGGAGGGGCCTCTGCCTTTGCAACTGTTCACCAGGATCAAGGTTCTCAGTTTGTGTGAACAAAAGCAAGGACTACGGGGAGTTTGAACAAATGGATCACGGCACCATTCATCCGGGTGTGAGGGAAGAGTGGATTTAAAAGGAACATGGTTGGAGGAGGGGACAATTTCGATACAGTTCTCCTCAGCCAAATCACAAAGGCTGATGCTGAGGTCACAAACATCTCCTTAGGGCTGGACTGGAACTTGCTGAGTGAGAGCAGAAGGATCCAGTTGTCGTGGCCCAAGTGGGCACCATTGACTTGGTCCGACAATAATTGTGCTCCGGGGATAGGAGCACCTCGATGCTAAAATTAAAAAGTATAATCACAAAAGTAATAATCTGAATTACTACCTGAATCACGAGCAAATTGGCACAGGTTCACCTCTCTGATCTTATTTACCATGTGCCTCAAAGTTTTTGTGTGGGGAAACATTGGTTTTGATTGATGGGACCCCAGCAGCACTGCTGGGGAAAGGAGGGAGCTGTACCCTCGGGACAGTCTTCATCTGAACTGTTCTGGGGCCATTGCACTGGCGAATCAGGTAAATAGGGTTGTGAGGGGGCTTTAAACTAGATAATGTGGGGAGGGTTCATGTAGAGAGATTTGGAGGGGAGGAGCGGTGATGCACTGGTTAACACTGCTGCCTCACGGTCCCAGGTTCGATCCCGGCTCTGGGTCACTGTCCGTGTGGAGTTTGCACATTCTCCCCGTGTTTGCGTGGGTTTCACCCCCCACAACCCAAAGCTGTGCAGGGTAGGTGGATTGGCCACGCTAAATTGCCCCTTTATTGGAAAAAAATTAATTGGGCACTCTTGAATTTATTTTCAAAAAGAGAGATTTAGAAAGTTAAAGAAAAAATGAAATGAAAATCGCTTATTGTCACAAGTAGGCTTCAAATGAAGTTACTGTGAAAAGCCCCTAGTCGCCACATTCCGGCGCCTGTTCAGGGAGGCTGGTCCAGCAATTGAACCGTGCTGCTAGCCTGCCTTGGTCTGCTTCCAAAGCCAGTGATTTAGCTCTGTGCTAAACCAGCCCCCAAGGACACGGCAATAGTGCAGGGTAATGGTAATCAGAGTGGAACAGGAAGGGAGAGTATACAAATATACCATAGTAAACAAAATCCGTGGCTAACCAAGCTATATTCTATAGTAGATAAAAGGATGTACTCCAACCGAGCTATATTCTATAGTAGATAAAAGACTGTACGAAAAGGATATACCAGCCATGGCTAATTATGGAAGTATAGTATCCAATTTAGAAAAGGTGTACAATGCTGCAAGGATTAGTCGCAGGCCAGAAAATTGGAAAAGCTTTAGAAATCAGCAACGGATTGCTAAAAAAAAAAAAAAAAGAGAGGGAGAAATTGAGTGTACGAAAGAAAACTAGCAAGAATATAAATACAGCTAAACCTTCTACAAGTATATACAGAGAAAATGCATAGCTAAAGTAAGCATTAGACCCTTAGAAAGTGAGACTGGGAATTAATAGGAAACATGGAAAAGGCCAGGTATTTTGAATCCATCGTCACAGTAAAAGGCATTACCAGCATCCCAAGAATAGTAGAAAAATCAAGAGGCAAAATGGAGGGATGAGCTTAAAACAATCGCCATCAATAGAAACAAATGGAATGTAAAGGCTGACAAAGTCCTCGTACCAGGCCTCAATCCCAATTTCCTGGTCCTCGCCGATCAAAAATCTAACTCACACAAGAATAAATTCAATGTCCAGCCTCCACTGCTTCCTGGCAAAGAATTCCACAGAAACGACCTTGAAAGGAGAAGATTTTCCTCATCTCTACCTTAGAAGGGAGACCTCCTATTTTTAAAACTGTGTCCCCTAGTTCGTGTCTCCTCCACAAGGGGAAACATCCTCCAGCTTTCCACCCTATTAAATCCCTTCAGAATCTTCGGTGTTAATATTACCTCTTATTCTTACAAACACCAATGGGTATAGGCCCAATCTGCTCAGACTTTCTTCACAAGATAAGCCCTTCATCTAGGAATAGGTCAAGTGAACCTTCTCTCTGAATTATTTCCAGTGCGCATTTGACAGATTTAGTAGAGTTCTTTGAGGATGTAACGAGCAGGGTGAATAAAGGAGAACCAGTAGATGTAGTTGTATTTGATAAGGTGCCACATTAATGGTCACTACACAAGGGAAGAGCTTATGGTGTTGGACGTGATAGGGAATTGGCTAATTAACAGAAAACAAACTTGGGATAAATGGGTGACTTTCAGAGTGACCAGTGATTATCAATCACTGCTGGGACCTCAACTATTACGATCTATACTGATAACGTGAACAAAAAGATGGACTGTATTGTAGCCAAAGTCAGGGAGGGCAACAAGTTGTGACCAGGATACAAAGCATCCGGAATGGGATATAGATAAAGTGATCAGGCCAAAATTTGGCAAATGGAGTATATTGTAGGAAAATGTACGGTTACTCATTTCGGAAAGAACAGAAAAGTAGAATATTATTTAAATGGAGAGAATTTGGAGTACAGAAGGATCTCATGCCCTTATACATGATCAAAAAGTGTCAGCATGCAGGTACAGTAAGTAATTAGGAAGGCAAAAGGAATGTTGAGCTTTATTACAAGGATGATGGGGTATGAAAGGAACAAAGTGTTGTTGCAGCTGTACAGGATATTAGTGAGACTGACAAAACACAATTTTCTTTACCCGTCAGTCTGGCCTCAATAAAAGTCGAGATGGATTTGCAGGTATAGCATTAGTTATTTTATTTGACTTGCAAGCCTGATTCATTTCACAGAGGCACAGGACACAGAACTAGTCTCCTAGACCCTTGGAAAACGAATGAAGAAGGAGACAAAGGGATTTCTGCAAATACATTCAAATGGCATCAAGTTTCACATACACGATACCCATAGGTCATCCTATACCCCTCCTGACCTGGCCATACATCCTAATTGGCTCACTTCCAATCCCTTCCTCTGGCCCCCTATGACCCAGCATCCTTTTCTCCTCCTTTGCTGGACACTCCTCCCCCTTGCTTTGCCATGTGTTCTGAAATCCTTTGTCTGTGAACTCCCCAGAATGAGACTGGCCTATCTCTACATTACAGTAACTAATATCTCTAAAACAGTTATTTTATATCACATTCGTCAAGACCACACCAAGAGTATGGTGTTCAGTAAAAAGGAGGAACATTCTTGCATTTGAAGGAGTTCAGAGAATGTTCACTAGGCTGATTCCTGAAATGAGGGTTTGTCTTGTGAAGGAAGGTTGAAGAGTTTCAGCCATTACGCATTGGGAGTTTAGAAAAATGAATGGTAATCTTATTGAACCCTATAAGATTCAGAGGAGGCTCTGACAGGATAGCTGCTGAGAGGATTTTTGCTTCTCCCTTGGGGGGGGGGGGGAATCTAGAATTAAGAGGTACAGTTTAGAAATGAAGAGTCTAATTTAATGCAGAGATAAGAACGAATCTCTTATGTCAGAGGGTGATGAGCGTTTAGAATTCTCTCCCTCTGAGCAGTGGAGGTTGGGTCATTGAATAGATTCAAGGCTGAGTTAGACAGAATTTTGCTGGACAATGGATTGTGTGTGTGGGTGTATGTGTGTGTGTGTGGGGTATGTGTATGTGTGGGGTGTGTGGGGGGGAGATACAGGCAGAAAAGGGGAGTTAAGACCACAGACAGATCAGTAAATAACTTATTGAATGGCAGTGCAGGTTAAAGGGGCCAAATGGCCTATTCCTGCCCCTATTTCTATCCTTATGAAGTAATGCTACATAGGAGATGCAAGTTATTCTTCACATAGAATTCCTTCTATCCTACGTTTGGGATTTTGGAGAGTGGTGGATAGAAATCATTTAAAACCAGGGAAAGATCATCTTAAAGGGGCACTGTGGCAGATGTGTTTTCCCCACTGAGACAGGGATAATTCCTCTTTAAGGGTGCATGATAACGGTTGAGGATGAATCAATCTTTTCCAGAAGGGATCTGTTTAAACAACTACCGTTGGTACCTATTCGAGTATCTATCACCAACACTTTAGTGATTACCAAAACTCATCCATCCCAATTCTGCTGCTTGATGGCGTTAATTTATTTATGTTAATTTTTACTCCCATCAACATTTACAAAGAGTTTTGATTTTTGCAGATGCAGATGAAGTTATAACTGGATTCCATGCAAATAAGCACGTTTGTGTGACACAGTAAAGTAAGTTTAGTTCTGAATGCTCCAAAGACACCAATCACTTACACTATAAATCAGTCCGGTCCATTTCTTTGACTACCCGCAGAGGTCAATAAGCACCTCCTCCCTCATTCTGAAATAGAAGTTTGATTTTCATTTGGAACAGGAGGAGTGAACAGCATCAGGCTTTCTGAAGCAATTGGCATTTGGGAGGTAGCAGTTAACAATTGACATGTTCACAACAGGCAACTTTGCTCATACACTGGCTTGACTAATCATCAGAGAGCATCAATTCATGAAGCACGTGTTTTAAAACTATTTCAAACTAGTTTAAAACATAAAACGGAGGGGAAAGTGGCTGTGAAAACATAAATGCATTTATTTAAAATTGTCAATTCAGACTACTCTTCCTTGTTAATTTTGACAAATACAATTCCATTATTCTTCCCACCTCTTCCAGGAGTCATGCAGACCAATAGTAACCCCGGTTCAATCTTGCTGTATGGAGCAGGCGGGGGAGTGAAGCGGCTGTGAAACTATGAGTTAAAGTAAAAAAACTTCTGATCGTCAATGTATAAGGAATTGAGGGATGATTAAATGCCTGTAGATGCGCGTGCGTTTGTAGCCAAAAGAGAAATAGAAAGTTTGGAGGAGTCACCGACCATACAGAAGGTGGCTGTGAACGGAGTGGCTTGATGGGCCATTCAAGAGGGCAATTAAAAGCCAATCACAACGTTGGGGGTCTGGAGTCACATGCAGGCCAGGCAAGGATGGCACATTTCCTTCCTCAATGGACATTGGTAAACCTTTTACAACAATCTGTTAGTTTCAAGGTCACCATGATGGAGACCTTTTAATCCACGTTTATTTAATTCATTGAATTTAAATTTCCCAACTGCAGTGGTGGACTTTGAACTTGCGTCTCTGGATCATGGATCCAGGCCTCTGAATTATTAATCACTGAACTCCTAGCCCAACAACAATGATAAAACAAAGACAGGGAGAGGGAGGGTGGGGGGGAAAGGGAAATGAGTGAAGAATTGAGGCATCACAATGGCACACCTTGTGGGATGATTCACAAAAAGCACAGTATAACTAGGATTGGCTTTGGTGAAGCCTTTCTGAATCCACAGATGCAGTTAGCTGGCTAACAATAGTGAGGGGGAAAGAGTCGCTTATAAGTAGATTCCATACAAACCCCAGGAACACCTGAAGACAGCCCCTTTGTTCCACTACCAGACAGAATTCCCCACACTCCCCAGAACAGCACACAACGGTTTGGATATTCAATACATGCAAACCATGGTGTGCTGCTGTGCTGAATGCAGGTGTTTTGGGAGGAAGGTTCTGTGGAGATTGAGAGAATCCTTCCGTAGATCACTCTGAAACAAATAGGGAAAACAACATTTAACAAGAGATCATAAGGAGTTGTACACAATTATTTCTTCCGCTACAACCACCGGATGATTGCCATAATATCTTTTCATTTCATATAAACTGTATTACAAAAATGACATTAATGACTTACGCATTTTAGAATATAACTTCTAGCTTTCAGAATTAAAGTTTTAACTGGAAAAAACTGCATGGCATCTCAACTAGGGGCATCTAGTTGAGAAACTGGTAACAACACTAATGTAAATGCAACTCAGAGTTAATTACAGTTAAAAAGTAATTTACACTTATCGTCAAGGTCCAAGGTAACAGTATGAAAGCCATAAACAATAGGAGATCTTCTTTCTGAGCATAATAGAGCCTGAAGGTCTGCCCCAAAAAACATTGAAATTATGTATAGAATTTACAGATGAAGGGAAGCTGAAAGCAGTTTTATAAACATGGATCTGGGGAGTTTGGAGAAGAGTTGTCAACTCCATCAGCAATACAAATTGTTTTTAAATCTTTCACAAGACATAGGTATCTCCAGCTGGGCCAGCATTTATTGCCTAACCCTAATTGAGAAGGTGCTGGGTGAGCCGCCTGGACTTTGATCCAGCGACAGTGAAGGAACGGCCAATATATTTTCAAGTCAGGATGATGTGTGGCTTGGAGGGGAACCTCCAGGTGGTGGGGTTCCCCATGCAACTGCTGCCCTCGTCTTTCGAGGTGATAGCGGTCACAAGTTTGGAAGGTGCTACTGAAGTGCCCTTGGTGTGTCTCTGCAGTTACATCTTGTAGATTATACAGATGGCAGCCACTGTGCATCGATGGCCGTGGATGGGGTATCAACCACGTGGGTTGCTTTGTCCTGGTGTTGAGTGTCTTGAGTGTTGTTGGAAGCTGCGCTCATCCAGGCAAGTGGAGAGTTTTCCATCACGCTCCTGACTTGTGCCTTGTAGATGGTGGACAGGCTTTGGCGAGTCAGGTGGTGGGTTACTCGCCATAGGGTTCACAGCCTTTATACAGTATTTATATGGCTGGGCCCAGTTCAGTTTCTGATCACTGGTAACCCCCAGGATGTAGGCAGTGGGGGATTCAGCGATGGTAATGCCATTGACTATCAGAGGGAGTCAATTAGATTCTCTCTTGTTGGAAATGGTCACTGCTTGGCACTTGCATAGCGCAAATGTTCCTTCCTACTTTTCAACCCAAGTCTGAATGTTGTCCAGATCTTGCTGCATTTGGACACAGGCTGCTTCAGTTGTAGCAAGACCTCGACAATATGGGTTACAGAACCAAAGAGGTAGTACTGAAGGTAAAATCATTTGTTGACATTTTTATTTGAGAACATCCCAAAGCATGCCATGCTGTGATAGAGACAGGCTGTGGTGGGGTAGGTCAAGGAGTGTGGGGTGTTGGGAGAGTCGTGGAGAGATCGGTCGCAGGGATTCCCATCACGGGAGAAGTGCCCAATGGCCACAACCGGCTTTTAAATGGAATAGTACAGCCTTCCAGCCAGAAGCGGCGGCAGAGAGCAGGTCACGCGTCCAGCACATAAACTGACGCCACATGCTCTGTATGTCCATGCTTTTGGTGCAAAATCACAGAGGGGAAATTCCTCCATTATCTATCTGTGAGCTAGTAAGGCAAGGAACTGTGAAGAACTGACGAAGGATCATTTTGTTATAAGGAAGAGAGGGCCAGAGACACAAACAGGCAGTTTACCTCCTGGCCAGGAACTCACAACTGAATCTGCTTGAGAGCACTGCTCAGGAGAGTCCATAGCGGTACAAAACAATGCTAATGTTACCTCTGAACAGAGCTCCAGAGCCACTTGTGAACAGACAACAAAAAAAATGAAATCGGAAAAAAAACAGTTTAAAATTGTTTTTATGAGGTATGGCATTGCTAATTGTGCCAATGCAAATGAGGATGCAACGCCCATGTGTGTTAGATACAGGGAAGTACTGGCAAATGGGAGTTTTCACACCCTCAAAACTCAAAGGCATTTGACGACTAAGCATGGCTAAGACTCTTGCTTTTTTGTCAAATGATGGGCCGAGAACTTAAATCATCAGCTGAAGCCCTTAGCAGAAATGTAACATCGAATGACAAAGCAAGTGAGATTGTGAGGACCAAGCAGGCCCACCTTTCGCATTAAAGGTAAGTGAAAATGGCTGGCATGGGCCGCGGAGGTCAGCCAGCTGGTAAAAGTGGGTCCCGGAAAAAAAAGTTTTAAAAACACTGGGATAGATGATTCTTTTTTTTCCAATTTACCTGCATGTGGTTACTGATGGAAGCAAGTGGTTCCAGTTTGGGAATATAGAGGCAGTTGCAGCTTTAGTATTTTATCTGCTTAAAATGGAGGCCTGACTAACATTTATTTCCATCGGCTCCTCGCTACAGTCTACACCAAAACTAACTTTATCATTCACTGCATGGCATACAGGTAGAGGCTCAAGTTCGGTTTGGAATTTGTGAAAGGAAAAGCAGATGGAAGATTTGCCCGGTTCGGAGCGAGAGGAGGAAATCTGCAGTGCTCCTCAAAGCCTTGCAGCAAAGGGCAAGCTAAAGGTAGCTAGCTTGAAAGCAGTCAGCTCGGAACCGGTAGAGAAAGCATCTGCTAGGAGCTGGAAATCAGCTCAGGGACCAAGTATTCAGAAGCTGTAGGAGACATTAGAAACCCAGACCTTGACTCTACATTTAAATCCCTGAGCAAGAAAGCAATGAAGCCCATGCCTGAATGAAGAGTTCACAGTCATGAACCCTTTAAAGAAAATTGGAGAATCACTTAGGCAAAAGCTAATGGAAGGATCCCTATGAAATGTCATACTTCAGAGAATTGCTGGAATACTGTGGAGAATTAAAGTAAATACCGGAAGGCTGCAGCATATCTGGTGAGTTGGTTGCTAAAGAAGTGAATGAACCTTCAAGAAAATAGAAGCATTTATAGAATACGTCTTCATAATCTATGGTTGAGTTAGTCGTGCTTGCTTTGTTTCTCTTTATATACATGATAAGTTTGAAGATGTGAAACTTTGTGGCTAATTTCTTTTGGTAAATCTCGGGGTGCTTGAATTTCTCTTTAAACGTTTACAGTCTCAAATAGAATTCTAACACCTATTACAGGTGGACTGACAAAAATACACATTTGATCATATTCAGTGGTTGCTATATTCCTCCCCTCTCCTTCTCCAAAGATGTGGTGCTTTATTCTTGAAGGAGTTGCAGGAAATCTGGAAAGTAACTGTGTTATGGGCCAGGGTTTAGAGAACCCCAAAGTGTATCATGGAGTTCCCCTGACCCACAACGTTTACTAGATTGTGGTATGGGGAGCACACGGCCCACTCTACAGGTGTAATACAGCAGAAACGGAAAAGTATTTTTTAAAGCAAAACAATGTTTATTCTATGAACTCAAGTTAACCTTTTTGAAACATAGTGAACATTTTAGCACCCATTAATTCAAATACAACCCCCAAAGAATACAACACTCAGTAATCCTTAATAACTTCCCAAACAACATCCAGAAGACAGAAGAAACACCTTTTAACAGAGGCACATCAGGTTTACATTCACTACCGAGAACATTTATAATTCTGAATTCACCAAATGATCAAGAGATAGTCTTTTCATGCAGAGAGATCAACAGTAAGCCTGCTCTGTGTCTGGCTTCAGCTCCAACACTGAAAACGAAACTGAAACACATCCTGCAGCAAACAGCCTAAAATGAAAGTAAGAAGCTGACAGACAGTCCAGCTCCACCCACTCTGACATCACTGCAGTAATACACACCCATTTCTTTTTTTAAAAATAATTTTTATTAAAGGTTTTCATAAAATATCAATAACAAAATGAGAAAGAAAAAAGAACCCAACAGGGGTAAGTACAAAACACAATCTAAAAAAGCAACCCCCCAAACCCCCCCCCCCCCCCCCGGTGCCTAAATAATAAATTAACATTAACACCCCGACTTAAGACAACAGGTGTATACACCCCCTCAGACCCTTCCAGTGTAAATAACATAAACAAAAATAAAGTAAACCCCCCCCCCCCCCAACCGAGCTGCTGCTGCCATTGACCAATGTCTAGCATTCTGCTAGAAAGTCTAAGAACGGTTGCCACCGTCTAAAGAACCCTTGTCCCGACCCTCTCAAGGCGAATTTCGCCCTCTCCAATTTAATGAACCCTGCCATATCGCTGATCCAGGATTCCACACTTGGGGGCCTCGTATCTTTCCACTGAAGGAGAATCCTCCGCCGGGCTACCAGGGACGCAAAGGCCAGAATTCCAGCCTCTTTCGCCTCCTGCACTCCCGGCTCCTCTGCCACCCCAAATATTGCGAGCCCCCAGCCCGGTTTGACCCTGGATCCTACCACCCTCGACACCGTCCTCGCTACGTCCTTCCAAAATTCCTCCAGCGCTGGGCATGCCCAGAACATATGGGTGTGATTTGCTGGGCTCCCTGAGCACCTAACACACCTGTCCTCACCCCCAAAGAACCTGCTCATCCTTGTCCCGGTCATGTGTGCCCTGTGCAGCACCTTAAACTGTATGAGGCTGAGCCTCGCGCATGAAAAGGAAGAGTTCACCCTCCCGAGGGCATCTGCCCACGTCCCCTCTTCGATCTCCTCTCCCAACTCCTCCTCCCACTTACCTTTCAACTCCACCACCGAGGCCTCCTCCTCCTCCTGCATCACCTGGTAAGTTTCCGAGATCTTCCCCAATCCCCCCCCCCCCCCCCCCGAGAGCACCCTGTCCCGTACTGTGTGTGGCAGTAGCCGTGGGAATTCCACCACCTGCCGTCTGGCAAACGCCCTTACCTGTAAGTACCTGAAGGTGTTCCCCGGGGGAGCCCGTACTTCTCCTCCAGCTCACCCAAGCTCGCGAACTTCACGTCCACAAACAGGTCCCCTAACTTTCGTATGCCTGCCCTGTGCCACCCCGAAAACCCTCCACCTGTTCTTCCTGGGGCGAACCGGTGGTTCCCCCGTAATGGGGTCCACGCCAAGGCCCGAACTTCCCCCCTATGCCACCTCCACTGCTCCCAAATTTATAGGGGCCGCCACCACCACCGGGCTCGTGGTATACCCTCTTGGAGGGAGCGGCAGCGGCGCCGTTGCCAGCGCCCCCAGACCCGTACCCACAGGACGCCGTCTCCAGCCTCTTCCATGCAGCCCCCTCCCCCTCCATCACCCACTTACGCACCATTGTCGCATTGGCAGCCCAGTAGTACCCACAGAGGTTGGGCAGCGCCAGCCCCCCCCTATCTCTACTCCGCTCCAGGAACACCCTTCTCACCCTCTCGCCCACACAAACCCCATTATACTCCTGTTAACCCGCCTGAAAAAAGCCTTCAGGATAAACACGGGGAGGCACTGGAACAGGAACAAAAACCTTGGGAGCACCGTCATTTTGATTGACTGCATCCTACCCGCCAGGGACAGCGGCAACGCGTCCCACCTCTTGAACTCCTCCTCCATTTGCTCCACCAGCTTTGTAAAGTTAAGCCTTTGCAGGGCCCCCCAGCTCCTGGCCACCTGGACCCCCAAATATCTGAAACTCCTCTCCGCCCTTTTTAGTGGGAGCTCGCCAATCCCCCTCTCCTGGTCCCCTAGCTGAACTACGAACAGCTCGCTCTTCCCCATATTGAGCTTGTACCCCGAAAAGTCCCCGAATTCCCTAAGCATCCTCATTACCTCTGGCATTCCTCCCACCGGGTCCGCCACATACAGCAGCAGGTCGTCCGCATAAAGCGACATCCTGTGCTCCTCCCCACACCGCACCAACCCCCTCCAGTTCCTCGACTCTCTCAGTGCCATAGCCAAGGGTTCAATTGCCAGTGCGAAGAGCAGGGGGGACAGGGGACACCCGTCTCGTCCCTCAGTGCAACCGAAAGTACTCGGACCTCCTCCGATTTGTGGCCACACTCGCCATCGGGACCTCGTACAACAGCCTAACCCACCTGACAAACCCCTCCCCAAACCCGAACCTCTTCAGCACCTCCCACAGGTACCCCCACTCTACCCTATCGAAGGCTTTCTCAGCGGCCATCGCCACCACTATCTCCGCCTCCCCCTCCCTCGCTGGCATCATGATAACGTTCAAAAGCCTCCGCACATTTGCGTTCAACTGTCTCCTCTTCACAAACCCCGTCTGGTCTTCATGGATGATCTGCGGCACACAATCCTCAATGCTAAGACCTTCGCCAGCACCTTGGCATCTACATTTAGCAAGGAAATCGGTCTGTAAGACCCACATTGCAGGGGATCCTTGTCCCGCTTCAGGATCAAGGAGATCAGTGCCCGGGACATCGTCGGGGGTAAAGCCCCCCCCTCCCTTGCCTCATTAAAAGGTCCTAACTAACAGCGGGCCCAACAGGTCCATATATTTTTTATAGAACTCGACCGGGAAACCGTCCGGCCCCGGTGCCTTCCCCGCCTGCATGCTTCCTATCCCTTTGATCAGCTCCTCCAGCCCAATCAGGGCCCCCAGTCCCTCTTCCACCATTGGAAACCTCAATTGGTCCAGGAAACGGCCCATCCCTCCCTCCTCCCGTGGGGGCTCGGATCGGTACAATTCCTCGTATAAGTCCCTGAAGACCCCATTGATGCCAACCCCACTCCGCACCACGCTCCCTCCCCTGTCCTTAACTCCCCCGATCTCCCTAGCTGCGTCCCGCTTCCGAAGCTGATGCGCCAGCATCCGGCTTGCCTTTTCCCCATACTCGTAGACCGCCCCCTGGGCCTTCCTCCACTGCACCTCCGCCTTCCTGGTGGTCACCAGGTCGAATTCGGCCTGGAGATGGCGCCTCTTCCTCAACAATCCTTCCTCAGGTTCTTCCGCATACCTCCTGTCTACCCTCACCATCTCCCCCACCAGCCTCTCCCTCTCCCCCCGCGCCTTGTGGGCCCTGATGGAGATCAGCTCTCCCCTCACCACCGCCTTCAATGCCTCCCATACCATCCCCACTCGGACCTCCCCGTTGTCGTTGGTCTCCAAATACCTCTCTATACTTCCTCGGACCTGCTCGCTCACCTCCTCGTCCGCCAACAGCCCCACCTCCAAGCGCCACAGCGGGCGCTGGTCCCTCTCCTCCCCCATCTCCAAGTCCACCCAATGCGGGGCGTGTTCCGAAATGGCTATTGCTGAATACTCGGTATCCTCTACTCTCGCTATCAGCGCCCTACTCAAAATGAAAAAGTCGATTCGAGAATAAGCCTTATAGACATGTGAGAAGAATGAAAATTCCCAAGCCCCCGGCCTTGCAAATCTCCAAGGGTCCACCCCTCCCATTTGGTCCATAAATTCCCTCAACACTCTAGCCGCCGCCGGCTTCCTACCCGTCCTAGACCTGGAGCGATCCAGTGCAGGATCCAACACCGTGTTAAAGTCTCCCCCCATTATCAGGCCCCCCACTTCCAAGTCTGGGATCCGACCCAACATACGCCGCATAAAACCCGCATTGTCCCAGTTCGGAGCATACATATTGACAAGTACCACCCTCTCTCCCTGCAACTTACCACTTACCATTATGTACCTACCACCATTATCTGCCACAATGCTCGACACCTCGAATAACACCCTCTTTCCCACCAAGATCGCCACCCCTCGACTTTTGGCATCCAGCCCAGAGTGAAACACCTGACCTACCCACCCCTTCCTCAATCTTACCTGGTCTGCCACCTTCAGGTGTGTCTCCTGGAGCATAACCACATCCGCCTTGAGCCCCTTCAGGTGCGCGAACACGCGGGCCCCCTTAACCAGCCCATGCAGTCCCCTTACATTCCAGGTTATCAGCCGGATTAGGGGGCTACCCGCCCCCCTCCCCGCCGACTAGCCATGACCCCTCCTCAGCCAGCCACGCGCCCGCACCCGGCCCGTTCCCCACAGCGGCATACCCCCGTCTTGACCCACCCCACTCGCTCCAGCTCCTCCTTGGTCTTAGCAGCAGCAACTCGATTCCTCCCCCCCCCGGCTAGGACCCATCCTAGCTGGCTTACTCCCCCCATTGCACTTCCGCAAGTCAGCTGACTCCTGCTGACCCCGGCCACTCCCGCCTCCCCTTCGACTCCTCCCATTTTGTGGCACACCCTCCTCTCCCGCTCCCCATTCACAGGCTCTCCCCCTCCTTTCGAAGGGCGGGAAACAATCCTTGCTTCCCCACCCCGGTCCCGTTCCCCCCCAGTCTTCGGCGCGGGAAAAAAATCCCGCGCTCTCCACCTACCAGGCCCCGCCACCAACCAAAACAGTGCCCAACCCGCCCCATCCACCCTCCCCAACCCGAAAGAGAAAAACACAGAGAAAAAGAAACCCAAAACAATGCAAAGGCCCCCCCCCCCCCCACCGAACCAAAAATAGGCATAACATATCCACCGCAGTCCCCAGTCGCCCATCCCGACCCTCAGTCTGTGTCCAGCTTCTCGGCCTGAACAAAGGTCCACGCCTCCTCCGGAGACTCAAAATAATGGTGCCGGTCCTTGTAGGTAACCCACAATCGCGCCGGCTGCAACATGCCAAACTTCACCCCCTTCCTGTGCAGCACCGCCTTCGCTCGATTGTACCCGGCCCTCCTCTTCGCCACCTCCGCACTCCAGTCCTGATATATCCGAACCTCCGCGTTCTCCCACCTGCTCCTCCTCTCCTTCTTGGCCCACCTGAGCACACTCCCGATCGACGAACCGATGGAACCGCACCAGCACTGCCCGCGGAGGCTCGTTAGCCTTGGGCCTCCTCGCCAACACTCTATGGGCCCCTTCCAGCTCCAGGGGCCCTTGGAAGGACCCCGCTCCCATCAGCGAGTTTAACACGGTGACCACATAGGCCTCCACGTCCGGCCCCTCCAGCCCCCCCGGGAGGCCCAGAATCCGCAGATTCTTCCGCCTCAACCGATTCTCCATCTCCTCGAACCGCTCCTGCCATTTCTTGTGGAGCGCCTCGTGCGCCTCCACCTTTACCGCCAGGGCTAAGATCTCGTCCTCATTGACAGAGATCTTTTGTTGAGCCTCTCGGATCACCACCCCCTGGGCCGTCTGTGTCTCCAGCAGCTTATCAATAGAAGCCTTCATTGGCTCTAGCAGGTCCTTTTTAATCTCTCTGAGGCAGCGCTGGATACTCTCTTGTTGCTCCTCCGCCCACTGCCTCCACGCTGCCTGGTCTCCGCCCGCCGCCATTTTGTCCTTCTTCCCGCCCTTCTTCTGGTCCACCACCACCTTTTTTGTCACCCCGCTCCTAGTTAAAGCCATATACTGACGGGGAACTATTATTAACTCCTTCCCACACCAGGAAACGTCGGAAAAGTGCCTTTGGGGGCCCTGAAAAGAGCCCAAAAGTCTCGAGGGGGGATCCTTTTGGCAGTGTTCACTTCACCAATCTGCCCCAAAATGTCCGTGGAAATTCCTGAAAAAGGTCTAAGTGTCCGTTCCAGACGGGAGCTGCCGAATGCGTGACCTACTCCTCCATGGCCGCCACCGGAAGCCTCGTCCCCGCTTCTTCAGTGGCCCTGGTGAGATCATTTCACAGTTGTTCCCTCTGCTGTTAGAATTCACTTTTGATAAAGGTCGTCAGGACTGTTTGCAGCTTTAAGCTTGCCCTTCCCCCGCTTGCATGCTGCAAATGCTGTTTATCCTGTTGCAGCCAAATCTTCCACTGCTTCTGCCGGGCCTGGCAGCCAAAAGACACAACACTCCTGGGGGACACCGTCAGGGGAGTGTTGCAGTCCTCTTGCCACACCGGGAAATGTCAAACAAATGCCATGGGGGCCCTGCAAAAGAGCCCAAAAGTCCGTTCCAAGCGGGAGCTACCGAATATGCGACATAGCTCTGCATAGCCGCACCCGGAAGTCCACACCCATTTCTTAAAGGTTCTCTCACTACAGATATTTATATACACACCCATTTATAAACACCCATTTCGTAAAGGTACTCTCACATGACAACTGTTAAAATCTACTGATACTGTGTCCACAAGCCTTAAATGGAACCCATCTTTACGGTAATTTCCTTTAAAAAACAATTACAATGTACCATTTAATCCTTTATCTGCTTTTATCTATCAACACTGCACAATGCAGAGCAGCGGTTTCCACTACACTGACTGGGTGAGTTATGTGGTTCACCTCCCCTTTACCGATAAAAGGTATTCCTATCGCAAGCATTGTGCTGAAGAAAAGGTAAAGACTGTTTGTGAGAATCCAGCAATTCTCTTTAGTGAAATAAGCAGGGAAAATAACCTGAAATCAGTGGTTCACTGTGTGGGCAATGACAGGTACACACTCGCATCCCATTCACTCCACTATGCAGCACAATAATCAATTTTCCAACAGATCGGTATACCTAACCGTCTGCAGCAACGGGGGGGAGCAAGATGCAATATTCTGCAAAGTAGAAAATGTTGGAAACTGTGTGTGTGTGTGTGTGTGTGTGTGTGTGTGTGGTGTTGACTGAACAGGTGTGGCAAGAGAAACACAGTGCAACTCCTCAATTTGTTTGATTCCTCAGCCAACTCGCTTCAGAATCAACAGCCAAGCCTTGTGCTCTGCAATTACATTTCCAGCTCTCATGTGGGCAGAGCTGGAATAACGATGACCCTGGCACGGGATCTGAAGGTGGCAGTTTCTGGAGGTCAACAACCAGGAACCAAACAGCGCTGCAGTTTAGCCTGAGAAAGGTATGTTTTTTCCATTTCTTTTATCCAAGACTCAACAATGGTGTGAACTGCTTTTGAAACCAGAAGCAGAGATGGGGTGGCGTTTGCAAGGGACTATGAGAAGGGGAAACATGATTTACCTCGGCTCAAACTGAAAAGGGCCATTGTCCTTGCGATCTGCCATCAGATCAGTTCCCTACATCACGTGACAACTGAATATGGAAATTGTAGATTTCATTTACCAGAATCGAGTGAACCAGAATCTGGATATTCATAAACCTCAAAGTGATGTAGTAGCTCCCTTCATAAACACAGCCAACCTTGAAAACAACAGCAAGAGAAGCAGATTAGCCATTTGAAACCAAAAAGAGAAGCCACCAAAATGAGTACATGAACAAGGTTTCACTCCCAGCTGGGTTATTCTGACAGCTCAGTCCAGACTGGTTGTTTTTTTACCCCCCCCCCCCAGACCCTTCTAATTTCTCAGGATAGTTTCCCAACTGTTTTCCTGGCTTTCGTTTTCAACCTCTTCAGTTTTTGATTTGCATCTGTTCGCTTTGGGCCAATCACAAAGTGCGATAGAAAGAAGCTGACAGGAGGTGTAACAGAGTGTGCACACTGGATAGAAGACTCCGATAGTAAACTAGTGGTTGGTCCGTGGAGCTGCTCGTGGTGAGTTGGAAGAAATATTATTTGGTTCCATGTAACATACAATGTTATCATGGCCACTGATCCAGATGACAATTGAATGTTTATCACACAGCATTATGGTAATGTATACATATATTTCCATTATATACATATAGAATTCATCTTTGTCCATCTATATTAGAGTTTATCTCTTGTGCAGAGTTTTTTCAATTTTTCTTCTAGAACCGAAACTCTTGCATATTCTAGTTTCACCCATTTGTCCAGCTGTATTGCTTCAGTAACAATATTCGCAATTGAACTGAAATGCTGAGCAATTTGCTGGAAGATTAGAAGATGCAATGTGGATGACTCCTGCCCTCTGAAATGGCCTAGACAGCAACTCAGTTGTATCAAGCCACGATGATGTGGAAAGGAATGAAACCAGACACACCACCCATAGGCAGCAGAAATGACACCTCCACACCCAGTCCAGTCGAAGTCTGCAAAGTCCTCCTTACTAACTTGTGGGGGGTTGTGTCAAAATTGGGAGGTGTCTCACAGACTAGTCAAGAAGCAATCCCCCCCACACCTGCAGAGACCACATTGAAAGTGAACTAAAGAGAACTATACAAAGGCCATCTGCATTTCAGAACCCAGGCTGGCCAACCGGAACCTTCTCGTCTGCTAGAACATGGGGCTCTGGAACCTTTCTTTCAAATCTTAATGGGTTGGACAGTTGACTACCTTGGGAACACAGATGAGGGGTGCACATCACTGGTCAACGGCAATTTGATGAGTGACAGTCATGTGACATAGACCCCTAGCGTGGGAACATTATTTTGTCTTGCTGCGTTGTAAATTCAGTCTGCCATCTGACTAGCGTCATCGAAAAGTAGCTCTGCTTAGATTGAATTGCGAGCCCTATCACATCACCTACAAGACCGATTCATCTCCACATGCCTCTCCCATCATATGAAATAAATTCTACTGTAAAAGTGAATTATATACAATCAGCTTTCAGCCTGCTGACCTCTGTGAAGGAATACCTTATTGGACTTTGATTCTGGAGTACTGGCCCATGTGAGACACCATTTCGAAGTGTCCAGTAAATTATTTTTTTTGGCCTCCTCCAAAGGTCCCCAGCATCACAGGTTCAATTCACTCTACGTGATATCAAGAAACGGCTGAAGGCTTTGGATTTTGTAAAGGCTATAGATCCTGACCACATTCTGGCAATAGTACTAAAGACTTTTGCTCCAGAACTAGCCATACCCCTAGCCAAGCTGTTCCAGTTCAGCTACAGCACTGTGGAAAATTGCCCAAAGTCCTGTCCACAAAAAGCAGGATAAATCCAACCCAGCCAAATACCACCCCATCAGTCTACTCTTTTGTTTTTTAAATTTAGAGTACCCAATTCAATTTTTCCAATTAAGGGACAATTTAACGTGGCCAATTCACCTACCTTGCACATCTTTGGGTTGTGGGGGCAAAACCCACGCAAACACGGGGAGAATGTGCAAACTCCACACAGACAGTGACCCAGAGCCGGGATCGAACCCGAGACCTCGGCACCGTGAGACAGTACTGCTAACCACTGCACCACCCCATCAGTCTACTCTTGATCGTCAGCAGAGTGATGGAAGGTGTCGTCAACAGTGCTATCAAGCGTCCCTTGCTCACTGATGTTCTTTGTGCGTTCCACCAGGGTCATTCAGCTGCTGACCTCATTATACACTTGGTCCAAACATGGACAAAAGAGTTGAGGTGAGGGCAACTGCCCTGGACATCAAGACAGCTGAGAGTGGCAACAAGGACCCTATGATAACTGAAGTGAATAAAGAAATGGGGGGTGGGGGGGAAATCTCTCCGCTGGTTGGAGTCATTCCTGGCACAAAGGAAGATTGCGTTGGTTGTTGGAGGTCAGTCATATCAGCCCCAGGGCATCGTTGCAGGTGTCCCTCAGGATAGTGTCCAAAGAGCAACCATCTTCAGCTGGTTCATCAATGACTTTCCTTCTAACACAAGATCGGAAATGGGGATGTTCACGAATGATTGCACAGTGCTGATCATCATTCACGACTCTTCAGATACTGAAGCAGTCTATGTCCATTTGCAGCAAGGCCTGGACAATAATTAGATTTGGGCTAGAAGTGGCAAGTAACATTCATGCCACATAACTGCCAAGGCAATGACAATCTCCTCTTGACACTAAATGGCATTACCATCGCTGAACCCCCTCCACCATCAACGTCCATGTGGGTCTTACCATTGAACCAGTGATATAAATACTGTGGCTATAATAACAGGTAAGAGACAGGCAATCCTGCAGACAGTAACTCTGATACATGATCATCAAGCACAACTGTACAAGTATGTGCCAGCTATTCTGAAAACATGCTCAGAAGCTAGGTGTTTAATAAGTATCTCACGGAGTGAGGTTCCTGTCAATTTAAAAAGTATAATAAAAAATGTGATGTTGAAATGAATAAAACGTTATCATGGGACCACCAGTTGAATGCAGTTGACACACCCTGTAGAGAAACAATTAAATATTAAATCAAACTTTTATTTAAAGTTAGCATAGTTTAGCAGGTGGCTTCCAACAAAGGCAGCAGAAAACCATCAATTTGCTGTGGAGGTAGACAGTGATCTGACATGACCTTGGATGTTATCGCACAGAAAAGTAGAGCAGCTTGGAGACTTGACACTGCTCCTCTGCTGAGGGCCCATAATGGATTTAAACCACTTTCCCGGGTATGCCCCGGGTATGAATTTTGAGGCTCCAAAGGGATTGGAGGTGAGCACGGTCACAATGTTGAGAGGAATTTCTGAACCTGACTGGTTGGCTAATACGCGTTCCAGGATCGCCATTTGCTGCTTAAAGCTCACTCTCCTTCAAAGGGAAATTTAAAGCACTCTGGGGAGATAGAGTTGGAAGTGCAAAGCCATGCATCAAAGTTTCCTGGTCCCAGGCATACTGCTACGATAATTTTCTAATGTGCAAGTATTTCCTCCAGACCAGCATTACAGTAGTTTGGGAATAGACAGCAATAGCACTGCCTGAAATTTCACCCTGAAACTTTCGAAGTAGATATCTTCACCTAATGAGTAGCTTGGTAGTACACCCGGCAGCCACGCAAACATTTCATTTAACGCAAGGCTTCTGCCCGGAATGCTGCATCTTGCAGGCTTTACCTGCATGAGGAATCCATGATATTTTTATACGACTGTTGAATTATTAAGACTTGGGTCAAAGGACATTAAACCAAATATGGCTGGAAAAAAGTGACCTGGAATCGACAGGTGTGGAATTCACTATTCAGTAGCACATGTTACTGATTGAATGAGATTGCAGAGTGCCCACTTAAAACACTAATGTGCATTTCTAGGAATTTGAGTGATTGTTCTGTGACCCGGAATGGGATCCATCCCAGATGCATGTGAAAGTTTGTACCTAATTTGAGGGAATTCTAACCTCGAGGACAGCCTTTCGGTGTTTGCATTTCTCACTTTTATTTCAAGCGGTTTACAGTTTTTAAGGCCATTTGCTGTGAGGATGAAAATTAGCATGTTGTTAGTGTGTTGAGACAGAAGAGCCTGTTATTTTAAGCCAGTGGCTAAACGGATGATCTCAACATTGGACTCAAATAATTTCTATCAGTCTATTAGTATTTTTTAAATCCCCACAGTTCCCTATTACGTGGTATAACTTCCGTACAAAGCAAGAAAAAACGAATCGATCTAGTGCCTTTCACGTCTCCGGAAGCTCGTGTTTCACAGCCAATGAATTACTTTTGATGTGCAGCCACGTTCTGGTGTTGGGGAATGTATGTCACAAATCAAATCAATGCAGTGCGGAATTATTTAATTGCTATTTTATGGTGTATTAATCAACCACAAACATCACACTGCTTCTCAAAGGACAACATTTACACCGGCTTCTGTCAAATGGAACTAGGAACCACGCAAAAATGGCCTTGGTTGACAGTCATTATTTCCCTGTCTGCTCCTTGCGTGAAGATGCCTTGATCTTGGACCCACTCAGAGTCTTCCTAAGCATCATGGTAGGGGGCAGTGGGGGAGGCAGGAATTTGTCTATGGCGAGCCTCCAAATGTACCACACTGTGAAACTGGGCGAGCCGAGAGGGCTCTCTTTCCATGCCCCACAAACAATTAAATTTACTCTACCAAATGCAACCTGAAATACAGAGAATAACCTGCCACTCTCCAATCCAAACATGCTCGAAAGGCAAGATAGGTACAGCATTGGAGAAATAACCAGTTATTGCAACTTGCCTCCAACCCTACGAAAAAGATTGCGGACTGGAAACCACCTGGTTTCCCCAAAATAAATGACTTCTGTTCTCCCCGTGACCACATCTCACTATGACTCAGCTACTCCAGATTCAGAAAGCTGGGAATCACCAGTGAAAAATCCCCTTCACTGCTAGTTCACAGCAAAGTGCTAGTGCACCTGGAGATCAATGTTGTTTATTGAACTTCCTCTAGTACAACTGTTATGAAATGAAAAAAATGAAATGAAAATTGCTTATTGTCACAAGTAGGCTTCAAATGAAGTTACTGCGAAAAGGCCCTAGTCACCACATTCCGGCGCCTGTTTGGGGAGGCTGGTACGGGAATTGAACCGTGCTGCTGGCCTGCCTTGGTCTGCTTTCAAAGCCAGCGATTTAGCCCTGTGCTAAACCAGCCCCGTCTGCCCAGTGTAATAGTGCAATTGTTCACAAATGTACCATGTATTGCAGTACAAGCGTCATTAGTAATTCCTACCTATTTGCAATTGGCAGCCACTTTTAGATTGTATTGTTGGGAATGTTCCTCTGGGTAGGTGTTTGAGGGAGATTGTGAATTTTATAATCTGATTTCAAAGGTGATTTGTGACATCCTGCAGTATCTGTTACTCCACTGCCCTGGTACATGGCCCAGCCATAGCATCTTTATAGCAGCTGGCCAGTAAAGGCTCCTTATTCCAGTCTTTAATGTTACATTTGGAGACATAGGATTGCCAAATCAAAGCGGGACCCAGATCTTGTCTGTAACTTTGAAGAATGCAGCTTGCTTGGATATCCGTATGACTTACTAAATCAAGTCATTGTGGTCAAGCAGTTAGTGACAAAAACAGAATCATGCAGTCACTGAAGGCAACAAGATGTTGTGGCATCGATGTAAATTGCGCAGGAACTTTTTCCAATCTATATCTGAAAGCGCTTTCACAAAATCTCAGTATTACCTGTCTGTGTCCAACCCAGGGAACTACACAGAAACTGGCCATCGCAGATTAAACTGTTCCTCAGGTTTGTGAAACTGACTTTGGTTTGCTGTTACAATAATAGGAGAGAAAGCACGGTGGCACAGTGGCTAGCATGGCGGTCTCACAGCGCCAGGGATCCGTGTTCGATTCCCGCCTCGGGTGACTGTGTGCAGAATCGGCACTTTCTCCCAGTGTCTGCGTGGGTTTCCTCTGGGAGCTCCGGTTTCCTCCCACAGTCCAAAGGTCTGCAGATTAGATGGATTGGTCATGATAAATTGGTCCTAGATGGGGTGCTCTTTCAGAGGGTCAGTGCAGACTCGATGGGCCAAATGGCCTCCTTCTGCACTGTAGGGATTTTATGATTCTATGAAAATAACTCAGTGGCTGGCAGCCTCTTCCAGGAAACGGCAGAGGGGAGATCACCTGGCTACTGAAGGGATGAATATCTTAGTGATCCAGGCTTTCTTCCCTCAATTGAAAGACCATGAACAAGGGGGAGCCCATTGAGCCCCTTCCACCATTCAATTGGATCATCGCTGATCTATATCAACACTGTCTATCCACTTCTGTTCCATAATTCTTGAAAACTTAAATTGAAGTTTTCAATTGAGCCTGAATGCACTGGAAAACAGGCCAATGGAAGTGGAAAGGATCCATTCAGTGCGAGTCCCATTGGTAAAAAAACTGTTGGTTATGACAGACACACTTTATAAAACATGGCCATGCTACAGTTTGCGGAGTGGAGCTAGGCTACGGTGCACACAGAGAATCAGAAATTAATCAGCAACATTTTGAGTTCAACTATTTTTGTACAAAAATAATCAAAATCTGTATGTTATAGCAAAGCAGCAAAAAGAAAAGCTAGCCTTCCACCACACACACTGCTGCTCAGTGAGATTGGTGAATAGCTGAACATCACTGCAAGCGCACCCAATGTGTTACACCATGAAATGTACAGGACCGATTTCAAAAATAACCCAGTGCATGTTACCAAAAATGTAGCCAAGTGTGCAATGCATTGAAGCTGGAATCGCAAACAGCAATATTGAATGTGTACCAAAATCTCCAGCCATCAAAAACTGCCCATTCAAATTTTTTTTTTTTTTTTTTTTTTTAAATCCTTTCTGTAAAAAAAAAAAAAGTTCTGTTTAATTAAACTATAATTGTAGGAAATATCTGAAGCAATCCAGAACATTGAGTAGGAAGAGACAGCACTAGAGTTCTACGTCAACCCATCCAACTAATTGAAGCCTGCGGGCATCTAATTCTAAAGGGAACACCTATTCCAATGACTGAAATAGCCAGCCACAAAGCAGATTGTAAAACATAAGTTTTAGAATAAGTATAGCCTGAAGTTACACACTAGGTTTCGCTTTCATATTATAAAATTCACATCTCACAATCTCCCTCCACACTTACCAAGAGGAACATTCCAACAATACAATATCAAACTGGCCGGGAGCCATGTTACTCGATCACACAATGTAAATGGACCAACAGATGTTCAAAGCCCCCTTTCACCTTTTTAAGGCTTTTTCTACCTGACATGGCACATTTAAGAAACTGTACCGCAAAGTCTTTCTGTTCCTTTACTCCATTGACCTATTTACAAGTGTTCTAATGAATATAAATCTACACTAAGCTTAATATCGTCCCATTCCATTATCCTGCTTGCTTTCTCAGTTTACCTTATCCCCTAGTTTAGCATGATGTGCAACTTTTGGTATTCCTCTCTACCCATTAGATGTACATGAGCGAGCGAGAGTGTGAGCATCATTGTTTGGGAGGAATCCTTAAAAAAATCCAAACCAGCCAGTTGAAAAGACTTTCCCAAAAGTAAAACCCCATTTTCGGAAATGGGAGGAAACACTAAAAGATTTGTTTCTTAGGGGTCGGTTTGCAGAATTGAAGCAGCTGGAAGCGAAGTATGGGCTGGAGCAGGGGGAAATGTTTAGAAACATGCAGGTTCGCGATTTTGCCAGAAAGGAGATTCAGAGCTTCCCGGTGGAGCTGGCTTCCACATTGCTGGAGGTGCTGACGACAGGGGAACTGGAGAAGGGGGTAGTGTCAGCGGTTTACGGAGCTATTTTGGAAGGGGAGAAGGCACCACTGGAAGGGATCAAAGCAAAGTGGGAGGAAGAGTTGGGAGAGGTTATAGAGGAGGGGGTCTGTGAGGTGCTCCGGAGAGCGAATGCCTCCACCTAGTGCGCGAGGTTGAGGCTGATACAGCTGAAGGTGGTATACAGAGCACACCACACGAGGGCGAGGATGAGCTGATTCTTTTAAGGAGTAGAAGATGTGTATGAACGTTGCAGGGGGGGGCCCCCGCTAATCACATTCATATGTTTTGGTCCTATCCAAAGCAAGAGGATTACTGGAAGGAGATTTTTAGAGTAATTTCTAAAGTGGTGTACGTAAATCTTGACCTGGGCCCCCGGGAGGCTATATTCGGAGTGTCGGACCAGCCAGGGTTGGAAAGCAACCTCTCCACAGTGTGCCGTGGCGTGGGGAACCTGTTGGAATTCTTGATTCTTGAGAAGGTTAAGTTTGAACTGAGGGGAAGGATGGAGGGGTTCTACAATTCATGGGTATTATTCATTACCCTAATGCTAGTCATTACCGGGGCAGCACGGTAGCCTTGTGGATAGCACAATTGCTTCACAGCTCCAGGGTCCCAGGTTCGATTCCAGCTTGGGTCACTGTCTGTGCGGAGTCTGCACATCCTCCCAGTGTGTGCGTGGGTTTCCTCCGGGTGCTCCGGTTTCCTCCCACATCCAAAGATGTGCAGGTTAGGTGGATTGGCCATGATAAATTGCCCTTAGTGTCCAAAATTGCCCTTAGTGTTGGTTGGGGTTACTGGGTTATGGGGATAGGGTGGTGGTGTTGGCCTTGGGTAGGGTGCTCTTTCCAAGAGCCGGTGCAGACTCGATGGGCCGAATAGCCTCCTTCTGCACTGTAAATTCTATGATTACGCACTTTTATAACTGGATAACACTGAACATTAGTTGGGGAGTGTGGGTTGGGGGGGGGGGGGGGGTGTTAATGGCGACTATGGGTGGTCTCTTATTCCTTTTTGTCATTTGTTTGTGTGAATATGCGGGCTAATGATTGGGGTTTGGTGGGAGGATGGGATGGTTGTTATTGATATGGGGATTGACATATTTGTTACTGATTATTGTTTATTGTTGGTGAGTGTAAATTTGGGAGAAAATGTGAAAAAGGAGAATAAAAATATTTTTTTTACAAAGTAAAACCCCATTGGTTTGGCATGATATTTAGAAATATTTCTTTAATGCTAGTCACCCACGATGAACCAAGAGATCTTTAAAATATATATTCGAAATCAATGTCTTTAGAGGACATGTGGCGCAGAATAGAGAGACTAGAGATCAACCTCACATCAGGAATAATCACGTCAGGGGGAGGTACTATGATCCTAATGAAGAAACCAGCATTCCTGCACTGTTAGATCTCTCTGCTTCCGTCACCCATTGAGATTTTTCCCATTTAGGATACAGCTTTTAGTTTAATCTCTTAACTGCAGATGAAAATTGAACAAATGAGGAAACATATAATCATCAGTCGTAATTTGTTCATCTCGAATAACACCAGAGTAGCAGTGGCGTTTGGGTTGAGAACATGACACCTTCAGATCAAGTTGAACAAGCAGTACTTAAGTGCTGATTATTACAGACTTTAAACATGAGAAAGTAAAGCTTTGCAGATGGCCTAAAAGAAATCCTTCATAGGTTTTCTCTAGTAGTCACTGCAAAAATACAATGATCTCTAGTTCACCTGGTAGTTGATGCTAGAGACTAACACAAGGAGAGGAGATAGGTTCTGCTACTCAATGAGCTCAGCTCATTTTCATAATAGGTTGCCTAAAATCTTTCTCCCAAAGGAAATCATTGGCAATCTAGATTCTCAATGATCTGTTGTCTTACCTGTATTAAAACCTACGTCCTTTGAAGGAATATATATTTGGGGCAAGGAAACTAACAATTTAACAGTGAAATCAAGAAATCCTTTCAAAAGAACATAAGCACACAGAAACCCAACGGTTCACAAGATTCTTGCACTAACTGTGGTGCTCCATACTCAAGACCCATGTAGAAATACTGAATCACCAAAGAAATAAAAGGTCACATTTTTTAGATCTTCCATGAGCACAGGTTTTGAATCTGAACCCTTCTTCTAAGCTGGCTATCTCAACAGGCATGCAGCAATTGGGAAGCCCGATTTCCTCAGGTTGGTGGGGAAAGGTGGATTTGTAGAAAAGGAATTGAACAGCTGGTGGACGTGAAGAACATAATGTACAAAAATAGGAATGAGTGTCCTTTTCCCACTGACTCAAAGGGGAAAACCAAGGAAAATGTCTTCAAACATATTCTCTGTTGGCTAGTGAAACAACAGGCTATTGCTGCCTGCTGCGAAAACTGGTAGAAATTGTCAATTCCAAGTAAACCCTCCATTATGGGTCAAATTAACTGGTCCCGATCCATATATTCAAGTCTGCATCCCTGAGATCCACTGTAGCTTATCAATCACCTGGCCACAATATTTGATGATCGACCATTTTCCCCAGTCTTCCAGAGTAAAACACCGAGAGTTCTGCGGTTGAAATAAGCTGAATGTTCCTTACTTTTGAAAGTGGGAAACTCTTGGGAAACACAATCAGTTATATGCATGTTCAGGGTCCCTTGGAAATGAATGCTTCTATTGCTAATATCCACCCATTTCAGCCTACTATCGGAGGACTCGAGATTTTACATGAACATTTAGTCTTGGAAAACCACCAGAAATTCAGCTGGTAGTTTGTGACTAGGCACCGAAGCATCAGACTTGAATGCTGCCACCAGCAGCATGGCAATCTATTCTTCTGCATGCAGCAAAAATTGTTGTGAACTAAAATTCCACAGATGGTAAGCTAACACTGCAGCATGGGCCAGGGTTAAAGGCTCAGCCAGGCTGAATTTGGATGTTAGAATACAATGTGGATTGTCGGGTCTGAATAGGATCCTCTAAGTCTCAAAACCAGGGCTTCCCAAACTGTTGATCATTAGGGTTGCAAGCTCCCGAGACAACATTGGCTGTGAAGGAGAGCTCAGGCTGAGTGCTGCGAAACAGCTGCGAGGCCCTTTTAAATCTTCACATTTCTTTCTAATAGTGGTCATGGCCTAATGAAACGAGGCCTGGTTCCTGCTGGGAAAAAGCCTGTGAAAGTGTTTCTTCTAACCTGCGGTTTGAACACCTCTCACCATACTCAACCTCACACTCCTTCTCCCCCGGTTAGCAGCTGAACGCCTTCGCCAACTCGTAAATATTTAGTCTTGTGTCTCGCAAAATCAGGAGGGCATTAAAATGAGGTCACGCCAGCAAAAGGTTTCAGAAGCACTGCTCTAAACAGGTCGATAATTTAAGAGGCTCGAAACATCTGGGCCTTTCACAGATCAGGATGAAAGTTGATCTAGGTCACTACTGAAAACAGAAAGATGGTGAACGAAACCCACTTTAGCAAGGATGACCACACACTAAGTTATGTTTTAAATGACAGGTGTACACTTTGAGAAAACTCAAAGAATTATTCTCAATAGGCAATGGTTCTGATGCACATCAGTTTCCAAACAGAATGAAGATGGGTAATGCAGGTGAAATTGAAAATTCACCTGCTGCAAGCACATTAGGCTATTGTCCCAGAAGCAATTAAATCAGCTCACAAGTTCCAATTAATGACTAGAGTATTTGAACCACCTGAGTGGAACAGATAACCAAGTGTCAGAGCAGATACTGCTCAAGTTTCACACAAAATAGGCGGTCAACACCCTAGGGTGTGGTATAAAATCCAGAGTCAAGCTCAATGCTTTGTGAGCAAATGCACAATAACAGGTGACTCTCTGACAGAATGGTGATTACTGCTCTCTCACACAAGACTCTCCACAAATGGATTACATCTTCTTTGGCAAGTGGATCCTCGGGCATTTCCAAGTCTGAAATAAATCATCATGGACTTTCCAACAAGTGGAATTACCTTCCATGCACAGGCTGGTCACACCCTTCACAATCCTGCTGAACAGCATAGATATGGCTCAATGGCACTCACTGCCATCTTAACCAGAATTAGGGTCTACTATATAGTCCAGTATGCTTTACATATTTTGACAAGTTTGCTTTCTCCTTCTTAAGGTTATCACTCACCTGGGTGACTAGCCCTAGGTGGACAACCAAGGCAACAAAATGTGTTGCACAAATGAAGATATGGTTAAATAGGAAATTATTGCTGAAAAAAGTCATACCTCGGCTCTAACACAAAAGGGAGATTGCTAGAACCCCAAAATGGCAGGTCAAAACAGCCAGAATAATCTACCTGAAGCACAGAAAGGGGAAGGGTGAAGAGAAAAGAAAATCATGTCAATCTATTAATAATGCAAACTCCCTCAAACTGACAACTTGCACTCACATATCATCTTTAATATAGCAAAAAGGTCCCAAGATGCTTCACAGCAGCAGCATCGAACAAAATTTGACATTGAGCCATATAAGGAGATGTTCGGTCAGATGACCTAAATCTTGGCCAAAAAGGTACATTTTCAGAAGTGTCTTAAATCAGTAAACTACGAGAGAGAGAAAAAAAGAGGTTTACGGAGAGAATTCCAAAGCTTGGGACTGAAGACACGACTGGCAGTCATGGAGTGATTAAAATCAAGATGCTCGAGGCCAGAATTGGAAGGGCACAGATATCTCGAAGTTTTGTAAGAGATTATAGAGATAGGGAGGAGCAAGTTCATGGCAAGATGAAAATAAAGATGAGAATTTTAACATTTACTTAACCAGAGCTCTGTATCTCAGCAAGCATAGGGATGAGAGGTGAACAGCAACTAGTTTCAAGTTAGGACACAGGTAGAGTTTGGAAGACCTCAAGTTTAGAGTGTAGAATATAGGAGTCTGGCAAGAGTTTCTGGGCCTCAATTCTAATATATATGTGGAAACTAACAGCATGTTTTCAGATAATACTGACATGAAGCAGCTGTAATTGAGAGATAAGGGCTAGCCAAGGATGTTTCGGGGGGACACAGTTAACTGTAGAGGAAGGGAAGCTATTTCAGGTGACTCTGTGGTTGAGACTTGAGATGAATGGAACCAGACAAATGCAGTTGCACTCAAACGAACAGCAGTGAAGAGATATTAGGGGAGGATGGTATGGTCAACTGCATCAAAGGCTGCAAACATACTAAGCAATAGATTATCTTTGTCAGTGTCACACTGATTTCCTTTTGTGGCTTTGATAAGAGCCGTTTTGATATTATGGTAGGGGCAGAACCGTGATTGGAGTGATTCAAGTATGTAGCTCCAGGAGTGATGAGCATGGGTTTGAGATGCAATAAATTAAGAGGTTAGTGATGATGACTGAAGAGAGATTAAGTCCAGGGGGATCACAGATTTGATTCATGAGTAGGGGTAACAATGGTAGATTTGTAGGAAAGGGGGACAATAGCTGGAGAGAGAACTAGATTAACAGAAAAAGCCAGTCACAGAGGAACAAATAACTGCAAGGGAACAGACTATTTCACTTTTTTCTTCTTTTAAAAAAATAAATTTAAAGTACCCAATTCATTTTTTGTTCCAATTAAGGGCCAATTTAGCGTGGCCAATCCACCAAACTTGCACACCTTTGGGTTGTGGGGTGGCACCCACTGAGACATGGGGAGAATGTGCAAACTCCACACGGACAACAAACCGGGGCCAGGATCGAAGAGAATTTCACATTGTAGAACAGGTGAAAAAGCTGCTGACACTATAGGAAGGAACTTCTATAGGGAAGTGTGCCAAAGTGCTTTTCAACATTAACTGATGGGCAAGTAGAGAATGTAGGGTTCAAGGTCACTGGTGCAGGATTTGGAGAAGACCATATAGGCACGGCTTGCAATGGTAAAATGTGGTGTAAAGGCAGGCAATGTTACAGCCTGGGACTTGAAGAGAATATGGAGAAGGGAGCTCCGCTTGTGATCAAGCAGTAGCCTATGATCTGCAGCAGTATTAGACTTAACCTGAGGTAGTATTCAGGGAGGTCAATAAAATTAAAGGCATTGTCTAAAGATAGCAAAAATGGCCAATTTTGCTTATATTAAGCTGGATTTGTTTTGACTCATCCCATGACTTAATGCCCAATAGTAGTGAAAATTCATATCATGGTCATGAAATTAAAAAGTACAAAAGATTAGCATTATCAATACAAGTATAGAAATTGATGCTGTATTTGCTGATTATCATTGAGCTGTACCAAAAAGTGAAGTGAACCAACTGCTTTTTACTGTTTGGGGATATTAAATATATCATTGATGGGATACGCACCAATACAACATGTTAAGATTAGAATCAGGAGACCAGGCGTCATGGTGGCGAGCACTGCCGAGGACCAGGGTTCGATATCGGCCCTGGTTCACTGTCCATGTGGAGTTTGCACATTCTCCCCGTGGTTCTCACCCCCACAACCCAAATATCCCATGGTAGGTGGATTGGCCACGCTAAATTGATCCTTAATTGGAAAACAAAGAATTGGGTACTCTATCTTGGTTAGAAGCAGGGTCTACTATTGGCAGAGCAGAAATCAGATTAGTGTCAGAACAGTTGGACAAACTAGGACCTGATAGGAAATCAAGATTCAGCTACAATAAGAGTACAGTAGGATTTCGGAAAACAGGATATTGATTGATGTTTTGGTGGAGTTATGGATGAAAGAGGAGGATAGAAATAATGTCATTGGTGAACAATGAGCTGAGTCATATAAGGCTAAAGTGAGAGAGCAAAGGGTGACGGAAACAAGGAGCTTAGAATTGCCCCTGCTCGGCAAGATATGTTTGGACGAACAAGTAAATTTAGCTGGGGAAGGAATAGTAAATAATAGCATTCAATGAGATCTTGTAATGAAATACCAAAGCAATCGGGTGCCAGGTACTTTAGATCTTATGAGCTACGGATTTCAGATGGCACCTTTGTCGGGAGAAACAGCACATGGAGCCAGCCCAACTCATTTAGTAAAGTGAAATATTAAAGGGGAGGGATAGGGGTGGACACATTTTATGGGGTCTGTAAGAGGAGGAAACATGGCAAGCGAGGTGACAATGAAGCGGGAGCTGAATTTACACTTTTCTGACAGCGGGTTCAGGTGCAGAGGTTAAATCAGCAGGGTGTGTGCGTGTGGTAGATTGGGCCGGCCCATCGCTGTTTCCTACTGGTGACACATTTGCATGCCATGAATAGTCAAGTCCTACTATTACGATAAAGTCAGTATTGCATGAGAATCTCATGACACCCAGTTTACATTTATTTAAAGGTGGCGTTCAAAAGTCAGTTTTGTGCAGGTGTGTCTGAAGTCAGCAGTTTTCCTTTTTGAACAGGAGGATGGCAGCTTGCATGGAAGCTCATGGCCGACAAGGGTGAATTAGTGGTGTTGGCTGGCAAGGATTACAAGTTCACCTCTCCCTGCTGAGAGTGACCTTAGACAATTGTTATTTATATTGAAAGGGCCAGCTGAGCCTACTAAGTTCAGCCACGCCTCACAGTGTGCAGAATACAACATTGGACACTAACATCAACATTCAATAAAGAGTGAACACAATAGTGTTCCTAAGTTCCCAATAACCATCAATGAGTGCCAACCACAAGGCACGCCAGTATTTTTAGCTAAGTTAGTCTCAACAAATAACAATGATGCACACTGAAACCAGTGTAATATGAAATATTTACACGTGAAATTTCAATTCCAAGTCTTATGATAATGGAAATAAAGTTAGACAGGAAAGTTGTGGCCATGAAGAGCATCCCCGTTAGTCCAGGAGGCTCTTCTATAGCCCACGTGTAACTGCTATATTCTCAGCTGGCAAGTTTTAGCACTGAAAGCCTCCCCCTCCATGTAATCACACATATCTCCCATGCACTTCACCGGCAATTCATGTGGGAACAAGTAAAAAGCAAAGACGTGGAAGTGGTGTCAATTTGCTATTCTGTCATTGGGTATGGCGCACCACAGTATGAATGCTATCCAAAAAGTGCAGCAGTGTAAATACCATCACACATGGCAGACCAATCTTGGGAAAGCATAGATTTGACAGGGAGTAAAGAAGTAAAATTAGTCACAAAAAATGAAAGTAAAAGTTTGCGTGTCATGGAGGAAAGGGGAGCAATTTGAGAGTTCATAGTTTGAAGAGGTGGAATGCGCCAACGCGGAAAGCCAGGTCAAGGGAAAGGTGAACTGAAAGGAAATTGGTGGAAGTAGAAATGTGGAGTTTAATGTGGAAGGATGAGCCACTTAGTGAAGCAACTGAAGAAACAAGAGATTTAAATCCCTTTAGTCTACCTCTGTAGCCAGTTGCCTTTTTTAGCAACATTTTCTCTCAATTCATCAAGTTTTTTTTAATCCAGCCTATGGAGAGATTTATGTATAAATCTGCATTACAGATCAAATTTTATATTTGGAGATTTAACAAATAATTGCATTTTTTGTACATAACACGAGTTGCTCTATAGCCAAGTGAGATAGGTTTAAAATTTTTACTTTCAAAGAATTTAATTTACACACAGAAAATTGAGCCAATTCCAGTGAGCAGGTTTCAGTAACGAGCATGTTTCATTTGAACTCCAGACAATATTATATTACTAGAGCGTGGAAATTAAAGACTTGTAAAGGCTCCTTCGTGCAGAGTGAGAACTCACTATCTGGAAAATATCAGAATTGTAATAACTTGTACAGATTTGGTTAAAAAACACACTTTACATCCAATTTGCAAAACCAGAACTAGGAAAACCCTGCAAAATCCATTAAACTGCTGGAAAGCTTTTGTTTTATAAAATGGTGAAATGTGAATAAAGCCTGTGAATTCTGATTAATTTAATGCAAACAGATTTTACTTCAAACTATGATTTTGAACCCTGACCTCTGAGCAGCTACGTGTTCTTCACTCATTCATGGGCTGGTTGGTGGTATCCTTTGTTTCGTATACCTGAAGAAGCCTTTCCAAGTGGACCATGTCTCAAATCAGTGTTATAGAATCATAGAAGTTTACAGCATGGAAACAGGCCCTTCAGCCCAACCAGTCCATGCCGCCCAGTTTTTACCATTAAGCTAGTCCCAGTTGCCCGCACTTGACCCATAACCCTCTATACCCATCTTACCCATGTAACTATCTAAATGTTTTTTAAAAGACACAATTGTACCCGCCTCTACTACTACCTCTGGCAGCCCATTCCAGACACTCACTACCCTCTGAGTGAAGAAATTGCCCCTCTGGGCCCTTCTGAATCTCTCCCCTCTCACCTTAAACCTATGCCCTCTAGTTTTAGACTCCCCTACCTTTGGGAAAAGATGTTGACTATCTACCTTATCTATGCCCCTCATTATTTTAGTGTTGTGACTATCATTTCTCCAATTGTCTTTTTTTGAGCTTTATCCTAGTTCCAGGTTTCAGAGTAGCAGACCTACAGGCAGCTGAAGAGAAAGGTCCTTCAACTACAACTGGAGAAGAACTTGGATTTCAAACCCTGAAGTTTCCTCACTGAGGAAAGTGAGCACCCATGGGTCTCAAGCTTCTGATTTGGTCATTTCAGCGAGACAACAGCCAACATAAATTGTTCTTGAAGCCATAATAAGACATAGCTGTGAACAACTGGAGGTTTGAACTTTATTAAGTATATATACAGACCATGGAACGGTAGCTTAGTTATTTGTACAACTCCTTCTAGAAATGGCTGTGCAAGTTCCAAATTTTTTTTTTTTTAAAAAGGCTTAGCTGGTGACTTTGGCCACATCACAAATTGTTAAAAGCAGCCATATTTCCACAAGTCTCTGCTTCCTGTCTCAAACATTTGGCCAAATGCAAATAGCACATTATCAAGATAAAGGAACAGACTTTGAATGTGGATAACCCACACTGCTACTGCAGAACTTTGTATAATAATTTAATTACAAAAATGGCTGTGGCTGCACAGGAACAAAGAACAAAGCCTCTAACATACAGAGCCCTGTGGAGGTTAAAATAGTGTTTAGAAAAGGTTTTCCACTTTGAGGAACAGAAAGGAATGCCAAGGAAGCAAATGCCTACACAGGTATGAGGAGAGAGAATTTTTTATGCTGCTAACAGGACAAACATTCTGGAAAACATTCCACGTGAAACTCAATAGCTCTGAAACGTCATCCAGATTACAGAAACAAGAAATAATGAGGATTGTAACAGCTTTTAGGCTGCAAGAACAAATTCATTTCAGAGAATTCAAACAGATTTATGGTCTCGTCATTGCATTAGGTGTGTTCGTCTTTATTACAAAGGGATTGGAGTAAAAGAACAAAAGTCTTACTGAAATTGCATAGGGCCTTGGGAGTGCTGTGTACAGACTAGGTTCCTCTTACCCGAGGAAGGGAAAGGACATACTTGTCTCAGAGGTGGTGCAAACGTTCACTGGACTGATTCCTGGGACGAGGTGATTATCCTTTGGGAAGGGAGTACAAATCAGCCTAAATGTCTTACTATAGAAGAATGAAAAGTGACCTCATTAACACACACAAAATATTTGGAGGACTTGATACGGTAGATGTTAGG
Source organism: Scyliorhinus torazame (assembly GCF_047496885.1). NCBI lineage: Eukaryota > Metazoa > Chordata > Chondrichthyes > Carcharhiniformes > Scyliorhinidae > Scyliorhinus > Scyliorhinus torazame. The sequence continues at coordinate 9,874,425 of NC_092737.1, forward strand.
AGGCTGAAGTCTCAAGCACTCGGGTTCACAATCTCAAATGAAGGGAGGGAGGGACTTCGGGTTGAAATGAGAAGTTTCTTCGCCCAGATAATTGTAAATCTTTAAATTCTCTACTCGAGAGCACTGCGGTTGTGCAGTCAAAGAATGAAAGACTTTTGGATATAAAGAGAATCCAGGGATGTAGGATGGTGGGATTGAGATAGAAGAACAGCTATGTTCTAACTGGAAAGCAGAGCAGGCTCCAAGGGACAAATGGCCATTTCCTGGTCCCATTTATCCATAATACGCAACATTCTTCAAACATAATTAGAGCTGAAGAGAATTTTCATTTTCAGACGTAATACAATTAAAGAAGTTGGCATTTTTGAAAATTAAAATCAGAGGGAAGCAACTTCAAAATAGTCAAAGAAGTCTTATTTTTTCAGATTCATACAGAATTTTAGCCGGAGATTTGTTGCTTCAACTGTACAATAAAAATCAGCAGCGATAAACCTGACAGTTAGGGAGAGATGATTTGCAATCAATCTGATTTAAAGCAACAGCAAAAATTCCCTCTGAAAAAGTACACAATATGGCGGTTTTCACTAAGGATTCTGTAGTACTAATGGGCTAGGTTTTACTGGACTTTCAAAACTAAATCATTGACTTGCCCTGAAACACACTTTAGTTTGAAGTGCAATAAATTTATATTTGATGAATAGTAGTTTACCACAAAATTATATTTGAGAGATGAGGAATTCATTCTAGAAAGCCAAGATATGCCTTCCTGCGGCGTGACACGATTAGAGCTGTCACCAGCAATGACCCATACGGCAAGTTTTCACTTTCCGTTGTAGCTCCTTTTTAGGGGAGATTCTTCCATAATTACAAGGGAGCACTCCAAAATCTAAATTGGTCTGTATAATTATAACTTTTAATTTATGGTCATTTAGGGGGCAGCACGGTCACACAGTGGTTAGCATTGCTGCCTCACAGCGCCGAGGTCGCAGGTTCGATCCCGGCTCTGGGTCACTGTCCGTGTGGAGTTTGCACATTTTCCTCGTGTCTGCGTGGGTTTTGCCCCACAACCCAAAGATGTGCAGGGTAGGTGGATTGGCCACGTTAAATTGCCCCTTAATTGGAAAAAATGAATTGGGTACTCTAAATTAAAAAAAAAAAATTATGGTCATTTGCTGGAATGTAGTTTTGGGGGTTGGGGGAGGGGGGTGGGGGGAGGAGAGAGAGAGAGAGAGAGAGAGAGAGAGAGAGAGCGTGTCAAGCACAATCACGTGTATGGAGTAGGCTCGATGTATTGGCTTGTCTTTTCCTGCCAGTCATTCCCACATATCCATACCCAAGGCAAGAGACAGTGGCAATGAGCTCCAGAGACATTTTCTGAAGAAACTGTGGGATAAAGGGAAGGAGGCAGGTCCATTTTTAAAAGTTGGGCTTGTTTTAATGAATAACCTTTTCTTATTCCTAAATAACATATTGTTATGTCACAGGTTGCACAGTAAACCAAAGTTTTGCTGTTGATTGTAAAGCATTTGGAATGTCTATGTTTCTGCTAAGTAAGAGACTCTCCACTGATCACTCATTCACTTACATTCCACCTTGCAGGTAACGATTTCTGGCACTGATCATGCTAACACTGCGGCTTGACACGATTAGGGCTGTCACCAGCAATGACCCATACAGCAAGTTTTCACTTTCCGTTGTAGCTCCTTTTTAGGGGAGATATACAAGGTTGAGTAGAGGCTGGGACCAGATGAGATGGGCAGGATGGGAACAAAGTCAGATAAATCAAAAAGCCAAACCAGTCCATTTGTTTTGTTCCTCCTAATGGAAAATCACAGGTCCAGGAAGTTGTCAGTTGCTTGTTTGCTTGGTCAAGTAATAACACATAACGGTAATGGGAAGAGACAAAAAGTTGAAATAACAGAGAATAGACAAAATGTTTGCTCTAACACAATGAAGATTAGATGAATTTCATTATTTGGTTAGTGACTGTTTATCCAGTGCATAAAAATTCAAAATACACGTGATTTTCACTCCTATTAACTCAAGTTAAAGGGAACTATTCCAAGCTACCTTTTCCAAGGATTTAATGGTAATACAAAACTCAAATCTCCAGGTGGCACAAGAGTCACCTCCAACAGGTTATGGCGCATGTGGATCATGTATGCGTTCGCTGTAAGTAGCACCATTCAAAGCCACATCGTCAAAAATCATCCTCCGTCAAAATACTGTCAATAATTTGCCAGAAGCTTCCAATTCCCTCCTGCGTGTTATATCAGCAGGAAAGAAATTTGATGTGCTGACATTCTGAATGGAAAGTTTAATGATGATTATTAAGGTTAGAGAAATGAGGCTGCCTTCAAAATTCCATACTATAATCATAAACTACACATTACAAAGCCTCCCGAACTTTAGTGTACGAATGGATGTATTATAAAAGGGGCTACTGTAGATGCATCTAGGTCAACATGCCAATGCAGTACTGAGGGAATGCCACACAATGGGAGGTGCCAACTTTCAGACGAGGTGGCACGGTAACACAGAGGTTAGCACTGTTGCTTCACAGCTCCAGGGTCCCAGGTTCAATTCACGGCTTAGGTCACTGTCTGTGCAGAGTCTGCACGTTCTCCCCATGTCTGTGTGGGTTTCCGCTGGGTGCTCCGGTTTCCTCCCACAGTCCAAAGATGTGTCGGTTAGGTGGATTGCCAACGCTAAATTTGCCCTTGGGTGTCCAAAATGGTCAGGTGGGGTTACTGGGTTACGGGGATAGGGTGGAGGTGTGGGTGCTCTTTCCAAGAGCCGATGCAGACTTGATGGGCCGAATGGCCTCCTTCTGCACTGTAAATTCTATGAAAAATTCTGTAAACTAAGGCCCCATTTGCTATCTCGTGTGAATGTGAAAGATCCGACAGCACTATTGCGAAGAAAAACAGTGGAGTTATCCCCTGCGTCCTGACCAGTATTTGTCACTCAATCAACATGACAAAAACAGATAATCTAGTCATTTTTAGATTGCTGTTTATTGGAGTTTGTTTTACACTAATTGGCCTCTGAATCTTCTGGGGACTGCGCTTCAAAATAGTATAATTCATTGTAAAGCGCTTTGAGACATCCAATGGCCATGAAGTGCACTATATAAATGCAAATCCTTTTCTTCTTTTCCTTTTCTGAGAATGTAAAGCAGAGCCTGCAATATTCTTGCTTCTATCAAATCCTACTGCCCAGAATTGATATCACATCCTGTGTACCATGTTTTTCAGTTACACAAGATGGTTGCAAGTTTTCCCACCAGACAGAGTGGGCGACACACTTAGAAGTATAAGCAACTGGGTTTCACAAGAATGAGCTCTTCATAAAACAAGGCTAACCAATGGAATCTATTTTTCTTTTAAGTACATGTTCTTATTTCGACCTGCATATTTTGATGCAAGTTATCTTTATTATAACCCTACAGCTTGGCAGTGCAACTTCCAAGCAACCAGTAAATCATGTAGAATGTTCAAGTAGATAAAGTGTTCGCAGATCCTTTTAGAAATTGGTCATTCGTATTCCTGAAAAATAGATGACTTATTCAGAGAAAGTATAGTTAATAGGGAAGTGAAGCATCTTTCTTTATGGCAACAAACTTCCATGTAATATAAAATGAATGTTGTACACATTAAAATCTCTGCAAATGAGATTTGTTGGTAAACACTGTCCAGTGGAAATAACTACATGAAAAGTGAGAGTCAGTAAAATAGTTGCACCCCCACACAAAACAAAACTTACATTCCAGTCATTATTACTGCGGAAACATTGCCTAGAAGTGAGCAAATCTTCCAACTTTGAGCGTCACAGAATGACATTACCACTATCATCCCAAACACTTGGGTAAATTCAAGTCCCCTCCTTTATTTCATACATCCACCGATTCCAAATCAGAGTTTCCAACCCTACCCACGAGCTGTTCACAGATTTCGCGTTGTTTTTTCTCCCTACACGGTCTTGAGGGAGTTTCTTTCTAAGGATTAACATACTAGAAAATAGTTATGAACAGTCTTCAAAATTATAATGCTGTAAAACACTACAAAAGAGCAATGATCACGACATGTGGAGGCAATGTTTATTCAAAATCAATGGAAATCCTCAGTGGGACTAACTCCCCACCTTGCAGTAAGCCCGCGGGGCTGCCCCCTTACAACTGCAATCGTGAGTAGTCGGTGCAGGCAGTGTCCCCAGGCTGTCTCGCTCATGTTGAAGGACTGGAAGAGAACACATAATTTCACACATATACACTCTATAATCGCAGCACACAAATGCTGCTGCAGTACTTAAGTGGACATAAGTGATGAGCAGAACAAGGCAAGAAACAAAGTCAATTGCCAGTTTCAATTTAGTATGTACCAGTCTCATCAGCTCTTTGACGATCAATGAGGAAATTGTGCCAAAAATAGGACAATGCTGAAATCGATTTTGCACATGGAACACACGGCACTGAGTTGATATACAAACGCAAGGCAAAGAAAAATAAACATGGATTGTTTGAAAGAGCTTTGAGACGGGAATAATGTGGTGGGTAACTAAGGAGTTGATTTTCATTGGTTTTGATAACACAGGACCATGTTTCTTTGATGCCGCACCATGCATTTGTTCATATTCAAAATTCATGAAACTTTGTGCAGAAAGACCACAAAACTGATTCAGGAGTCGATTGTACTATCCCTCCAGCAACCTCTTTCTGGGGTACGAAAGGCACAAGAAACTACAAATTTATTTTTCTGCAGAAAACATTCAGTAGTGCTCCTTTTGGGATGCAGTACGAGAGGCTTTTTAAAAAAAAAACGTTCATCAAGTGTTACCGGTTGAACCAGCCTATGAAATGTTCATAGGGAGTTACAATTTCTCATTCGACTCAGGTTGGTTAAGATTTGTGAACCACGGGATTTAAAAACAAAATGAACATTAATGTGATTGGTCAGGTTGAGCAACAAATATTGCAACAGGTTCAGAAAACAATTCAAGTCAGTATGAACAATGTATTAGTTCAAAGGAGCATTATTTTGAGCAATCCTAATTAAACACTAACATGAGAGAAATGTCATGCCAAGGGAAAAAATACTGCACTCAAAAGATGCTCCAGGTTTTACAATGATTTCAGAATGTCACCAATTGGCACTGCAAATACTGGGGGGCAATAAATATTAACTATTTCTCACTTTATTTTACAAATTGCTATTAAGAGAAAGAATAGACCCACCTGTATATTTGAATAGTAAAGTCCTGCAGAGTTCTAGGGATGGAGGGGGAGAAAGAAAAACAGCTGTTACTTTTCAATCATTTTGATACCTAAAAGCCATTTGAAATACTAAAATCAAGAATGAAGGTTAAAATGAACTTTAAGTACTATGCTCATAAATTGAATATGAAAATCAGGCACAATTATGCCGTTCCACCGTTTGAAACAAAACCGAGAGAAAAAAAAATCAAATAAATTGGTGTCGTTATTCGCCAATATTTATCAATTAACCAGACAATTTTTCTACTAGAAATAATTGAGCCAATACGAAAAATACCCCAATATGAAACATGAACGAATCGGACAAGGGCGACTTCTAAAATTAAAATCGGGGGAAACCTTCCTTACAAAAAGTAAAGCAACGTACTAATCTCGTGCATTAACAGAGTAGAGCTAGAGGTCTGCTGAACCTGGCAGATCTGCTGCTTTAGACAAAATGGCGGTTCAGCAAATGTCTGCCTTATCATAAGTCACTTTATGCATCCAATCGTCCAGCCAAAATATAGCCTCAAAAACACCTCAAAAAGAACTTCAACTAACTATTGGTCAGGCGATTGCAATTTGTCAACTGTTTTCAAATCATCAGTTCAGATTGAATACAAAAAAAAGCATCAAAAACAAGATTCGTTTTGGAGAAAATTAGAAAATACTAAATTGGGGGAAAAGCAAAAAAATAACTTTTCCAAAAAACGGGAAAAATATTTATGCAGGTACTGTAGAAAAATGACTTGTAAAATAACAATGCTACAGTACAAATAAAGGTTATAATGCAGGATTTAAGGGATTGCCACGCCCAAACAAAATTCTGCAATTTTTAGCTCATTTGCAACATTAAACAACGGTTTTAAAAAAGCGATACCCATTTATCGGTCCTAAACTTTGCTTTTCCTTGTATATATTAGAAATCCGTTCCTGCTAGAATTTTGCCTTACACCTCAAGCCGCAATTTTGGTTATTAAAAAAAACCTCTACATTTTAGGCCTATATTAATGTATGCGTCTCACCAAATTGACAAATGCACCCAAAACGTATTTTAATTTTAATTTAATTTGACGAAAATTAATTATGTTTTTTTCCAAAAATCAAGGGTATTTTTCCAGAAGTCTTCTCAAATAAAATAGTTCAATAAAAAGTTATTTTCTGCCTCCTAGCACTATGTTTTTTCATTAATTTGCTCCAATAAACCCCCTATGAATTATTCTGAATATTTTGGGGGAAAAAATCTTGAAACGTCAGCAGCAATGGAGCTAGTGAGTTGCATCAGGCTGCACAGTAAGGGTGCAAAAACAGTGAGGATCCGAAAAAGCCTGAAAAATGATCAATTAGTGAAAAATTACACCCCTTTCCCTACAGATAATCTACTTTAGAAATCTAAAATCATAAACATGGCAAAATGAAATTATTTTCGAACCCGAAAATAGCCCTTTTCCCCCCTTCTTAAACCCTGATGCGGATGGCCCTGAGCATGCACTGTGACCACTACCAAAAGACTCTGATATAAAAAACAACTCACTCTGCCTGTAACCTCGTCGAGCTCCAACATTTCAAAGCCAAAAATCATTGAAAAGCATTTTCCCCCACCTCGGAAAAGTCTACCTGGCAAATTCGAACCTTTTTTTGCTCCTGATTCGCCCCCCAGAAACCTTCCTACCTAAAATCCTTAGCACAACCTCTGAGCAATTGTAAAGGGTGAAAAAAAAGACTGCTCAGTTCCCCCCTGCGCAACTTTCTACACTCAAATTGCACATTTTCTAGGGCAGGGAAAAATCTGAAAAAAATTCAGTGTAAGCCTCTATGCCTAAGGAAAACATGTGCGAAGTCTCAAGTCTGGGGGATTTGTTGTTGAAGAATAAAAAATTTGTATTTGCATGTATTAAAATTGCGCCAAAGCTAACGTCTCTGACTGCCTTGTAACCTTGCCAAGTGGCTGCTATCCTGGTTAGTACAGTAACTGCCGACCTAGATTTTCTTCCTCTGTAACTCCTTGGCACAGGGTCAATTTTTAAACATCTGCTTTCTTTTTCCTCACCATATTTAGAAAATATGTGCAATCAAATGCTCACTCCAATGTTTTTGTTTTAATTTTTCTGATTCCCCCCCCTCTAAAATGGTGTTAAAATAAGCAGTGGCACCATGCTGCTTGGTGAATCTGCTGCTGCCAAAGCATAACTACATTTTTTTTTAAATCGAGGGGAGACAGAGGAGGCTGAATGCACACCCTACCCCCTTTCACCCAAAGATTAAAAAACAAAATAACACAACACAAAACTATCTGAAGGTGTTCAACATCAAGGAATTTATGCAAGATCAAAGAGAAACATTGCTCTTGCTGTACAATCACAAAATCATGTGTCAGGGCGAAATGCAATGGAACTCTCATTTTTAAAGCTCTCAAACACAAAAACTATGCATATCTCTTCCATATACCCAATTAAACATTTTCAGAAGTACAGGTTAGAACAAAGCCAAACAACTTTACGTTCAACCAAAGGCAAACATACCAAAACTAACAAGTTTGTGGGACTGGCCGGCAGCAATGGTCACCACAAGCCTACTTCTCAACAATCGAAACTGATACACGAACATCCAATTAGAAGATTGAAGTCTCAATATGCTGCCAATAAAGCAGCCAACAGTTACATTTCCAAATCTGAGAGTTAGCAGTTTTGCTCAAATGTGTTGCATCATTTCTTGAGAGGATGCCTTCTCCTTTCAATAGTTAACTTCATTTACAAATTGTACGGTTTCCATGGTCAAAGCTCAACAAACTCGGAAGGCCTTCTTAAAAAGCCATTTATATTTGTCAACTCGATTTTGAACTAATTGTTGCACAAAATACAGCCACTGACTAAATTGAATGGGGAGACGGCAAATGACTTGTTCTGAAACTCCAGTCAGTATCACTGTCACTAGGCATTTGGATTTGCATACGGCAACCTGACCTCTAAGTTTCAGTTTCTCCCAGAAAGTGAAGGAACGTGTAATCTTCATTCTCTCTACATCCCCCTCATCCTTTCCCAAGGTGGCATGGCCAAGAATAGAAGATTCTTCTGAGACACACAGTGTGGTGGAGCACAGTGCACGTTATCTGAAATTTATCCACTCCAATAATAGTTTTAAAAATAGCTCAGTTAAATATATCCTGCATCTAATCAACACATCTCAGCCATGCCCTTCACTGTCACCTTCTCTAATCTTTCATAACTAACCTTCCAGTTATGACATTTGCGACTTACCCAATGCTGTCCAAAATATTCCAGGTTAACAAAAAGCAGATGCTGTATGCACCTGATGTGACCATCTAAATACAACAGGAATTGATTCTTGCCACAAGATGCAAGACTGATAATGGTTACCCAAGACGGTGATTAAGGTGGAGGCTGTTTTATGGGTACCCTACCTTACTTGAACTTACTGAAGAATTGTAACTGGTTGTCAAAGGATGTTTCTAAAGCAGTGCAGTCATTGCATTGGAGATCCTTCTCTCTTCAGGTACCACACCCTGAGAAGGTGTTGCTGTCCATGGACCTCCAATGTTAATCTTTCTCTGATGTCATGGATCATTTTTGTTGATGGTACATTCATTCAGTTTGCAAGGCTCTTTCAAAAGATTGTTCTGTCGATCTCGATCACTTTTATCATCAATCTTTCCCATCAGCAGCAGTCTTTCTAAATCATGGCTTATTACATGCCTGAGGAATTCCAATTGTTCCTTCTTGATCTTGGTCAGCAGACCTCTATCGGTCTCAGATTTTACTAGCCAAGATATCTTCATTATTTGCCTCTAAATCCACAACTCTACAGCTTCAATTCTTTGCTGTATTGCTTCACTGATTATCCAACATTTGTTTCCACATGTCAAAATCTGTGTGATGTAGCGTTCAAGATTCTCAGCTTTTGTTTTCATGGCTAATTTTTCAGTTCATTATAACCTTTTTTAGTTTTTGAAATGCCTCTTTGGCCATTCCAATCTCAAGTCGTATTTCTTGGTCGCACTTTCACATACTTCCTTGGTAACAAAATTGATCTACCTGTATGACCGTTTCATTCTTCACTGTGTCCTTACATTTGGTATGATTTCCTTTATTGACACTGCTAGACATTTTGTTTTCTTAGAATAAAGAAAGGAAAAATCTGCAAATATTGTTAAAGGCTATTCAACATTTGGCCAGAGAAGCATGCTCGACCTTTACCCACTTCAGGTTCTCCAAAAGGTAACTTACTCAAAATTACATATCCCCTCCCTGATCTTATGTCACCAGTACAGTAAAAACAAAACTGTTACAAAAGCTAATCCCACTTGAAAGATAGTACCGCCTAATTATGGCGAGTACGTTATTCAACAAGGGTCATCCCACTTTGTATTTGGGTGCCAGTTACGTGATCAGCTTTAGAGATGAACTTTCACTTAACTAGAGGCATCACATTGGGTAATGTGCGGATGAAAGTTCTGTTCTTTGGTTATTCCTTAGAAATGTTTCGCTCTGCCCGTGGAAAATTTGCTCAAAGCAAAGATGCTCTGGTGGAAGATACCAAACCAACTATTCTATGTTCAACGAGTTAATAATAAGACCATTTCTCGAACTGACAGTTTTGAAAGCAAGTGTTTTAAGGGACAACTAGTTTTTCTGTGTGAAAATACAATTTGCTAATTTCTACTGGAAGTTAGATGATTTAGCCCACTGTTTCAGAACAAAAAACCACATTACAAAGCAAAATATTTCTTCTGAGTTGGCCTGGAAATCACAATAGGGGAAAGACAAATTATGGATACTTTTTTAGGGATGGAATGAAGAAAGGAAATGCTTTTAGGGGTGAGAATGGATAATTTCTGGAGGAATGCTTTGTAAACCAACAGGGTAGGCACAGTGGTTTGCACTGCTGTCTCAGTGGCAGGGACACAAGTTCGATTCCAGCCTTGGGTGACTGCCTGTGTGGAGTTTGAACTTTCTCCCACTGTCCGCGTGGATTTCCTCCGGGTGCTCCGGTTTCTTCCTAGTCCAAAAATGTGCCGGTTAGGTGGATTGGCCATGCTGAATTGCCCCATAGTTTTCAACGTTAGGTGAGGTTACGGGTATAGGGTAGGGGATTGGGCCAAGTTAAGGTGCTCTTTTGGAGGGTCGCTGCGCACTCAATGGGCCAAATGGTCTCCTTATGTACTGGAGGGATTATATGATTACATGTAATCTACCAGCCACGTAGAATGTTAAATACAAAATCGGGTTTAAAACTGCAAATAAATGAAGAACCAAGCAACCTATTGGAGCTGTCTAAACTAATCTAAGTCCGCTAGCAGTGGTCTACCATGGTCAGCATTATCATGCCACCAACCTGGCGAGTGTCATATCAGTCAGATTCTGTGAAGGAATCATTCACATCAACACAATGTGAAGAGCTGACCACCTGCTGTATGTCTAAATGACAGGAAGCAAATTTAGCACAACTATCTGATTTTGGAGTTCAGATGGGCAACAGGACAAAGGAGGGATTACAGATTATGATGTGTATAATGTATATCATTTTCGTTGGATTAAGTTGCAAAATAAAATCCCACTCCAACGCCAGGTCAAATCACACAGCACATCAATGTTGTTCGGAAATAGAAAACTCTACTGTCCACTTTTCAAATTTAGAAATCTACACTCAACCACAGAACGTGAAAATCTTTTGGTGAAGCATCTTTAAAATTGGGTGAATTATAAACAGCAGCAGAGTGTGTTACAGAAGAACGACAAACTAAGATTGAGATGACATTGAAGCCAGACTTAAAGCTGCAGAATTTATCCTGCAACGCTATTTAAACAGTCTAAAGCCACCCGCCCCCACTCCTCACCATCATTCATCTTTTTATAATGTGGTCCAATATAACTCTTCACCTTATTACCGAATGCAAATTAATAGTGGGCTGGAAATGCTGCCTGTACAACTATATTAATAAGGTTTAGATTTCACATTACTAGGAACACACCTCAGCTCGTCAGTTGGATGAGTACAGATGCTTGAGGAAGAATCATAAAGGGTATCACATGTGCTGGATTCTCCTCTGGGATGACATATCAGATATGTAGTGATTAATGGCACACCAAAGCAGTCTTTAGAAATTCATTGCAAACAAACCCTACAGCACAACATGAAAACATTAAACAATGCAGATTCATTTTTCTGCAACTTGTTTTCTTTTCTTTCATGGGATGTGGGCGTCCCTGGCAAAGCGTTTGTTGCCCATTCTTAATTGTAATTGAACTCAGCGGCTTGCTCCACCATTTCAGAGGGCAGGTAACTCGACCACGTTGCTGTGGATCTGCAGTCACATGTAGTCTAGACCCAGCAAGAATGGCAGATTTTCCTCCCTAAAAGACATTAATGAACCAGATGGGTCTTTTTACAATATTCAGCATTGGTTTCATGGTCAGCATGTTAGGTTTTCAATTATAGATTATTAATTTAAATTCCACCAACTGTTTGTTGTGGCAGGACATTACAATTACCAGACCAGTGACATTACCACGCCACCATCTGCTGAGGATTCCTACTTTATACATTCTTCCAGTGTTGGTAGCGTCTGCAGTTTCCGAGGCAGAAAAGAATGATGCCCTTTTGACAGGAATCATGTTATTAACCTGATCCAATTTCATAAATTTAAAATCCATTCCCTGTCACTTAACTCAATCCCAAAGCAATGTTAAATTTAAACCCTACCAAATGAAATGTACGAAAACTTGAAATTGGATGCATGAAGGATTGACATTTAACAAAACCTACAAATGTAGATTATCTTGATTTGACAGCCTCCAAAAGAAACTGACAAAAATGTAATCTGGCCCACGGAGAGGACGCGATTACATAGGAGCTGAAAGTTCAGGAGCTGGGGCATTCATAACATAGCTGTAAGGTATGTAAGGTTTAAACAGTATCACAGAATCTTCAAAGCCCTACAGTGCAGGAGGCCATTTGGCCCATTGAGTCTGCACCAATCCTCCGAAAGAACACCTGATCTATGCCCACACCCTCTCCCTGTAACCCCAATTAACCTTTTGGACTCTAGGGGGGGCAATTTAGCATGGCCAATTCACCTAACCTGCACAGCTTTGGGAGAACAGAGCACCGGGAGGAAAACAGAGCACCTCCCGGAGGAAACCCACGCAGGCACGGGAGAATGTGCGAACTTCACAGTCACCCAGGGTCAGAATCGAACCTGGGTCCCTGATGCTGTGAGGCAGCAGTGCTAACCACTGTGCCACCCAGTAAATGCTTTGTAATGGTATTTACTCCACATCAGAGTGTTGTATTTACTCAGAGAACCCAGTTTTAGATTGTCATACACAGAAGGTAGCGAAAAACAAATTGCGGCTAGTTATGAGGCATTCCAATGTTTCAACCTGCTGGACATTCTGCCATCCATTTCACTAATGTTTGTTCAGAGAGATGGATTTGTCGAAGACCTGTTGGCTCCAGGCTTGAGATTGGTTTGCATTTTCAAATGGATTTTGTCAATCCATGTTAAATGACAGTGCATAATACAAGGACAGCAAGACTCTCAAACCTTACTGAACAGGGCTGAAAGTATCCAACAAGTTTCAACAAGGGAAACATTTTCCATGTCATAAAACTACATTAGCAAACTCACAAAGAAAGTTTGTGAAAAATATTTAAATTATTCCATGAAATGGGAATTATGAGATGATTTTGGACAGAGCCAGACAGAGAAACGGATGTATGTTATTGAAGCAAAGCTCAGGTAAACCAGAGAAAAAGTAACTTCAAATTGCATACAATCAGCTCCAATCGTTAACGTCTAAGGTTTGTTTTATAGTATAGCACCACCAATGGATTTCCAATGCCCATGTTTTACAAGTTGCAAACCAAACTGTTGCAGGAGCTCATCAAAGCAATGGCTAAGATGTAATGATGCTCGAGAAGATTTTGAACTTAAGCTAATGTTATTGAACGTTTCTGGAACAAAATGTGTAGACTCCAAATTTCTGACAACTACCAATGACTGCAAATTTAAACAAGTTAGTTTTTTTAATAGGTAAATCACTCAGGTCTAAAGATTCAGGCTCTGCACTATTTGAAACATCTGCAAGTCCTGGGTGGAGCAGTGTGTCAAGCTGCTAATTACCACGGAGGGTAAGCCGCCGCCATTTTGAGTTTGAACTTGACACCGGTTTACTCAGAACCAATGAGCTGGATATATACTAGTCTTTCTTCAATGTCAATACTTCCATACCTATAGAGTACAAAACAGCTGTTTACCTCGTGCAAAAGCAGAAGGAACACCACCCCACCCACAGAAGTCTTCAAAAGACTGCATTGCCCCAAAGGTCATGGCACATTCTTGGACTGTGTAAGAATTATGTTTGAGAATTATACTTTCAGCTTCCGGTTGCGGCTATGCTGAGCTAAGTCGCACGTTCGGCAGCTCCCGCCAGAAACTGACTTTTGGGCTCTTTTGAGGGGCCCCAGCGGCATTTGTTCGACAGTTCCCAGTGTGGGAAGGTGACAGTACCATTTCCCTGCACTGTATGGATTGGACCAGGAGTGGAGCGGTGAAAAAAGTAATTCTGGTGCAGCGAAAAGTGCGAGGGAGGAAAGCCAAGATGGCGGCGGGTGGAGACCAGGCAGCGTGGGCACAGTGGGCAGGAGTTTCTCAAGCTCTGATTCACGGAATTGAAAGCAGAGCTGCTGGAGCCGATGAAGACTTGGATCGACAAGCTGGTCGAGACCCAGAAGGCCCAAGGGGCGCCGATCCGGGGGGTGCGGCAGAAGGCCTCGGAGAATGAGGACGAGATATTGGGCCTGGCGGTGAAGGTGGAGGCACACCAGGCGCTGCATAAGAACTGGCAGAAGTTCGAGGACATGGAGAATCGGTCGAGGAGGAAGAATCTGCGGATTCTGGGTCTCCTGGAGGGAGTGGAGGGGTCGGATGCTGGAGCATATGTGGTCACGATGCTGAACACGTTGATGGGCGTGGGTGCCTTCCCGAGGCCCCTGGAGGTGAATGGGGCCCACCGAGTCCTGGCGAGGAGGCCCAAGTCTAACGAGCCGCCGCGGGCGGTATTGCTGCGGTTCGGTGGACGGGGAGTGTGTCCTAAGATGGGCAAAAAAGGAGCGGAGCAGCAGGTGGGAGAATGCAGAGGTCCGTATATATCAGGACTGGAGCGCGGAGGTCGCCAAGAAGAGGGCTGGGTACAATCGGGCTAAGGCGGTTCTGCATCGGAAGGAGGTGAAATTCGGGATGCTGCAGCCGGCACGACTGTGGGTTACGTTTAAAGACTGGCACCATTACTTTGAGACGCCGGAGGAGGTGTGGACCTTTATTCAGGCCGAAAAGTTGGACACGGACAGAAGGTCGGTTGTGAGAACATAAGAACATAAGAACTAGGAGCAGGAGTAGGCCATCTGGCCCCTCGAGCCTGCTCCACCATTCAATGAGATCATGGCTGATCTTTTGTGGACTCAGCTCCACTTTCCGGCCCGAACACCATAACCCTTAATCCCTTTATTCTTCAAAAAACTATCTATCTTTATCTTAAAAACATTTAATGAAGGAGCCTCTACTGCTTCACTGGGCAAGGAATTCCATAGATTCACAACCATTTGGGTGAAGAAGTTCTTCCTAAACTCAGTCCTAAATCTACTTCCCCTTATTTTGAGGCTATGCCCCCTAGTTCTGTTTTCACCCGCCAGTGGAAACAACCTGCCCGCTTCTATCCTATCTATTCCCTTCATAATCTTATCTGTTTCTATAAGATCCCCCCTCATCCTTCTAAATTCCAACGAGTACAGTCCCAGTCTACTCAACCTCTCCTCGTAATCCAACCCCTTCAGCTCTGGGATTAACCTAGTGAATCTCCTCTGCACACCCTCCAGTGCCAGTACGTCCTTTCTCAAGTAAGGAGACCAAAACTGATCACAATACTCCAGGTGTGGCCTCACTAACACCTTATACAATTGCAGCAGAACCTCCCTAGTCTTAAACTCCATCCCTCTAGCAATGAAGGACAAAACTCCATTTGCCTTCTTAATCACCTGTTGCACCTGAAAACCAACTTTCTGCGACTCATGCACTAGCACACCCAGGTCTCTCTGCACAGCAGCATGTTTTAATATTTTATCATTTAAATAATAATCCCTTTTGCTGTTATTCCTACCAAAATGGATAACCTCACATTTGTCAACATTGTATTCCATCTGCCAGACCCTAGCCCATTCACTTAGCCTATCCAAATCCCTCTGCAGACTTCCAGTATCCTCTGCACATTTTGCTTTATCACTTACCTTAGTGTCGTCTGCAAACTTGGACACATTGCCCTTGGTCCCCAACTCCAAATCATCTATGAGAAAGTTGTGGGCCCAACACTGATCCCTGAGGGACACCACTAGCTACTGATTGCCAACCAGAGAAACACCCATTAATCCCCACTCTTTGCTTTCTATGAGGGGAGGTCACGGGGGGCTACTGTGGTTACTGTGCTTTGAGGGATGTTCTATTCTGTTCTGTATTGTTTCCTTGGGTGCTGGGTGGGGTAGGGTGAATTGGCTCGAAGTGGAGGTTTTGTGAGTGTGGGCATCGGTGGTTGGAAGGACGGGGCCCCGTTGGGGGGAGGGAAGATGGGAGGCCCGAGGTGGGGGAGCTGGGATTAGGCCGCAAAAGGGAGATGAAATGAAATGAAATCGCTTGTCACAAGTAGGCTTCAAATGAAGTTACTGTGAAAAGCCCCTAGTCGCCACATTCCGGCGCCTGTTCGGGGAGGCTGTTACGGGAATCGAACCGTGCTGCTGGCCTGCCTTGGTCTGCTTTCAAAGCCAGCGATTTAGCCCTGTGCTAAACAGCCCCTGGAGGAGGGCGTCATAGAGGGCGGGGCCGGTCTGATGCAAAGCACGGGCTTTTTCCCGCGCTAGGGAAGGAAGGGGGCAGGGCCGGAGGGAAGGGTGGTGTTGGAGAGGAGCGCCCGCTGATGGACAGGAGGGGGGGGGGGGGGGAGAGAGACTACCACACTGGGGGGTCGATGGAGTGGCGGGAGTCAGCTGACTTACGGGAGTGCTATGGGGGGAGCAACGCAGCTAGGGGGGGACCTAGTTTGGGGGGGGGGGGGAAAGAGACTGGGTTGCTGCTGCATTGGGCAAAGGTGAGCTGGAGCTCGGAGAGAGAGTCAGGGCGGGGGTCTGCCGCTGGGGGGAATGGAGAGTGCGGGAGGCGCGGGCACGTGGCTGGCCTAGAAAAGGGGATGGCTAATCGGCGGGGGGGGGGGGGGGCAATCCGGCTGATAACTTGGAATGTGAGAGGTCTGAACGGACCGGTCAAGAGGGCCCGTGTGTTCGCGCACCTGAAGGGACTAAAGGCAGATGTGGTTATGCTCCATGAGAAGCATTTGAGGGTGGCAGATCAGGTTAGGCTGAGAAAGGGGTGGGTAGGGCAGGTTTTCCACTCGGGGTTGGACGCAAAGAATCGAGGGGTGGCGATTTTGGTGGGGAAGCGGATATCGTTTGAGGCGCTGAACACCGTGGCAGACAATGGAGGTAGGTATGTGATGGTGAGTGGTAAGCTGCAGGGGGTGCGGGTGGTATTAGTGAATGTATAGGCCCCGAATTGGGACGATGCCGGATTTGTGCTGCGCATTTTGGGCCGGATTCCGGACCTGGAGGCAGGGAGCTTGATAATGGGGGGTGGGTCTTCAGCACGGTACTGGATCCAGCATTGGATCGCTCCAGGTCCAGGAAGGGTAAGAGGCCGGCAGTGGCCAAGGGGGTTTATGGACCAGGTGGGAGGAGTGGACCCATGGAGGTTTGTCAGGCCGGGGGCCAGGTAATTTTCTTTTTTTTCCCCCCACGTCCATAAAGCCTACTCCCGGATAGACTTCTTCGTTATGAGCAGGGCATTAATTCCGAGGGTGGAGAGCACGGAGTATTCGGCCATAGCCATCTCAGACCATGCCCCACATTGGGTGGAGCTGGAGCTAGGGGAGGAGAGGGATCAGCGCCCGCTGTGGCGCCTGGATGTGGGCTTGCTGGCGGATGAGGTGGTGAGCGGGCGGATCCGGGGGTGCATTGAAAGCTATCTAGAGGCTAACGATAATGGGGAGGTGCAGGTGGGGGTGGTCTGGGAGGCGCTGAAGGCAGTGATTAGGGGAGAGCTAATCTCCACTAGGGCCCACAAGGAGAAGGAGAGGAGAGAGAGGGAGAGATTGGTGGGAGAGATTTTAAGGGTGGATAGGAGGTATGCAGAGGTCCCCGAGGAGGGACTACTCAAGGAGCGACGAAGCCTCCAGGCCAAGTTCGACCTGTTGACCACCAAGAAGGCAGAGGTGCAGTGGAGGAAAGCACAAGGGGCGGTGTATGAGTACGGGGAGAAGGCTAGCCGGATGTTGGCACACCAGCTTCGGAAGCAGGAGGCAGCGAGGGAGATTGGGGGAGTTAGAGATAAAGGGGGGAACACGGTGCGGAGTGCGGTGGGAATAAATGGGGTATTTAGAGACTTTTATGAGGCCGACGGAGGTGGGGGGGGGCGGTGCGCGATTTTTGGATCGACTGAGGTTCGAGGGTGGAGGAGCAGCAGGTGGCTGGGCTTGGGGCACCGGTAGGGCTGGAGGAGCTGACTACGGGGCTGGGGAGTATGCAGGCGGGGAAGGCACCGGGGCCAGATGGGTTCCCAGTGGAATTTTACCGGAAGTACATGGGCCTGCTGGGCCCTCTATTAGTGAGGACTTTCAATGTGGCGAGGGAGGGGGGCCCTACCCCCGACGATATCCAGGGCGCTGATCTCGCTGATCTTGAAGCGGGACAAGGACCCATTACAGTGAGGGTCGTATAGGCCAATCTCTCTCCTCAACGTGGACGCGAAGGTGTTGGCTACCAGAATTGAGGACTGTGTCCTGGGGGTGATTCACGAGGACCAGACGGGTTTTGTTAAGGGAAGGCAGCTGAATACCAATGTGCGGAGGCTTCTTAACGTAATCATGATGCCTACAGTGGAGGGGGAGGCGGAGATGGACGTGGAGAAGGCCTTCGATAGGGTGGAGTGGAGGTACCTCTGGGAAGTGTTGAGGGGGTTTGGGTTCGGGGGAAGGGTTCATTAGTTAGAGTAGGCTACTTTACGAAGCCCCGGTGGCGAGTGTGGCCACGAATCAGAGGAGGTCGGAATACTTTGGACTATCCCACTTGCTATTGCATTGGCAATTGAGCCTTTGGCTATGGCTCTAAGGGAGTCCAGGAACTGGAGGGGGCTGGTCCGGGGGGGGGGGGGAGAAAGAGGACCCGGGTTTCATTGTATGCCAATGATCTGTTACTGTATGTGGCGGACCCAGTGGGGGGGATGCCAGAGGTGATGCGGATCCTCAGGGAGTTTGGGGACTTTTCCGGGTACAAGCTCAACGTGGGGAAGAGTAAGCTCTTCGTGGTGCACCCAGGGGACCAGGGAAGGGGGATAGACGAGCTTCCACTGAAGAGGGTGGAAAGGAGTTTTCGGTATCTGGGGATCCAGGTGGCCAGAAGCTGGGGGTCCCAACACAAGCTCAACTTGACGAGGCTGGTGGAGCAGATTAAAAGGTGGGATATGCTGCCACTCTCCTTGGCGGGTAGGGTACAGTCGGTGAAGATGACGGTGCTCCCGAGGTTCCTTTTTATATTCCAGTGCCTCCCCATCCTGATCCCCAAGGCCTTTTTTAAGCGGGTCAGTAGGAGCATCATGGGATGTGTGTGGGCGAAAAAGACCCCGAGGGTGAGAAGGGTGTTTCTGGAGCGGAGTAGGGACAGAGGAGTGTTAGCGTTACCTAATCTGTGTGGGAATTACTGGGCTGCCAATGTGGCAATGATACGCAAGTGGGTAATGGAAGGGGAGGGGGCGGCATGGAAGATGCTGGAGATGGCGTCCTGTGTGGGCACGAGTCTGGGAGCGCTGGTGACAGCACCGCTGCCACTCCCGCTGACTAGGTACACCGCGAGTCCGGTGGTGGCGGCGACTTTGAAAATTTGGGGGCAGTGGAGGCGCCACAGGGGTGAGGTAGAGGCTTCGGTTTGGTCCCCGATCCGGGAGAACCATCGGTTCGTCCCGGGGAGAATGGATAGAGGGTTCCTGAGCTGGCACAGGGCAGGAATTAGAACGATGGGGGACCTGTTTTTAGATGGGACGTTTGCGAGCCTTGGGGCGCTGGAGGAAACATTTGGGCTTCCTCTTGGAAATGCCTTCAGGTACATGCAGGTGAGGGTGTTTGTAAGACGGCAGGTGAGGGAGTTCCCGCTGCTTCCAGCACTCAGGATCCAGGATAGGGTACTCTCGGGGGTGTGGGTTGGAGAGGGCAGGGTCTCGGCGATCTACCAGGAGATGCAGGAGGAGGAGGAGACCTCGGTGGAGGAGCTAAAGGGTAAATGGGAGGAGGAGCTTGGGGAGGAGATAGACGCGGGTACGTGGGCGGACGCCCTGGGTAGGGTTAATTCTTCCTCCTCTTGCGCCAGGCTTAGCCTGAAAGAATTTAAGGTTCTTCACAGAGCGCATATGACAGGGACGAGGCTGAGCAGGTTCTTTGGGGTGGAAGACAGGTGTTGGAGGTGCTCGGGGAGCCAGCAAATCATACCCATATGTTCTGCGTATTCCCGGCGCTGGATGGTTTCTGGAGGGGTATTGCGAGGATGATGTCTAAGGTGGTGAACACCCAGGTTAAGCCGAGCTGGGGGTTAGCACTATTTGGGGTATCGGACGAGCCGGGAGTGCAGGAGGCGAAGGAGGCCAGTATTCTAATAATAATAATAATCTCTTATTGTCACAAGTAGGCTTCAATGAAGTTACTGTGAAATAAACCCTAGTCGCCACATTCCAGCGCCTGTTCGGGGAGGCTGGTACGGGAATTGAACCCGCGCTGCTGGTCTTGTTCTGCATTACAAGCCAGCTATTTAGCCCACTGTGCTAAACCAGCCCCTTATTCTGGCCTTTGCGCCCCTGGTAGCCCGGCGGAGGATTCTGCTACAGTGGAAGGATGTGAGGCCCCCGAGCGTGGAAGCCTAGATCAGCGACATGGGAGGGTTCATTAAATTGGAGAGGGTAAAATTTGCCCTGAGAGGGTCTGTGCAAGGGTTCTTCAGGCGGTAGCAACCGTTCCTAGACTTTCTGACGGGGCGTTAGGAGGTGGTCAGCAGCAGCAGCAACCCAGAGGGGGAGGGAGGATGTACTTTGTGTTTTCTACTGTGTTTATTATTGCTTAATGGGGGGTTTGTATATTGGGGGAATTCGTGATGTAGTTGTAAGATGTTTATTTATGTGTTCTTTGTTTTTCTTTTTTCTGTAAGGGGGGGTTGTTGAAAATATGTAAAAATTTGAATAAAAATGTTTATTTTTTAAAAAAGAGAATTATACTTTCAACCTATTGTGTACTAATACAATCTGGTTTCCTATTTCTGTCAGTATCTTGTGTATTTCTGCTTGTATGCATTTTCAACTTTAATGGCTCTAGCCGTCCTTCATTGACATTATTGGTCTCAGTGACCTACATATATAATTCCCTTTGTTAACAAGTCTGACAAAGGGTGGCCAAGATAAAATGATCACTGACTAAGGAACAAGATCCAGAGAAAGTTTTTATGCACGGAGCTGTTGGGATATAAAATATTTCAAATGCAAAAAGAGGCTGAAGCAGAGACCAGTGAATCTTTCATATAGGAAAATTTGGATAAATATTGAAAGCAAAGCATTTAAGGTGAGAAAGCAGGATTGGCTGCTTTGATGAAGTGCAGAGAAAATATGAAAACCTGTATAGAAACTTGTATGCTTCTACGTTTAGCTTCCTTCTGTGTCCCAATCATTTCTTTCTCCCTGAACAATTCTATGAAGCACCAACTCATGCAAGACTTGAATAATGGGTTCCATTTCTTGCAAAACCAATGCCTCTCTTACTCACTCCTAGAATACAAGGAAAATAAGTGGCTTCTCTCTCACTGTCAGCTTTTAATCTATCTCTCCATTGTAATTTTTCACAACTCAATACATCTCAAGTTTCGCCCCTCCTAATCTTCAAGTATGTGGCCCCATATTCTTTGCATCCCCGCTCTTCCCCCCCCCCCCCCCCCCAACATTCACAATATCCAAACAAGGATTCAATATATACAGACCCTCACTCAAACCAATTCTTTCTCAAGATTTCAACATTGGAGGATGCACTAAATACCTCTAGAAGGATTATCTACTTATACAGAAAAGCAGGAAACATTTGATCTCCATTGTATTTGTAGATCAAATTGCTGCCATGTCATCGGTTCAGAGTTGCACTAATTTGCCTCAACCTAGGGGAACAGCAGGAGTGACCCTTTCAAAGTTCAGGCTTGTTAATACGGCAACAGGTGGCTTCAAATATACTCCAGTTGGTGTGAGTTTACCAGCTCTCGGCAGAAGTAACTACCACTCAAACCAATGAAAGTGGTTGCATCAGAATCATACAAGAGCATTTTTTATCGAGGCCGCCGTAAATATAGACTGAAGCTCAATCTAAATATACCATCTGAAACAGTGATGACTTACTGAAAAACCATCCTGACACGCTCAATCAACTCCAGGAGCCTTATGAACTAACTGCTTTGTGGAGGATGTTTTGTGTAGATGTAGAGTGCTTTGAAGATAACCAGCAGCCACTGGAGACAACAGTAGTTTTCCACTGTGATGCATCACATCTCCTGCAAAGGGAATACGGACTGTTAACTGGCGAAGATACCGACATACCCCCACAAACAGATAGTGCATTTTATTTACCGTGGGATAGAAAAATCAACTATTTAAACAACAAGCAGGAAAGTTGGCAATATTTATGAGCACCAACTTGTGATTTTTAAATTGATTGCTGCTGTCAGTTTCTATTGCTTGCTGTTCCAATTACACGGCAGTATGAGGAGGGGTCCAAGTTTGAAATTGCAGTTCTTGGATCAAATGAATATTACTTGCAGTCGATGGATTTGGTCAGAGTCATTGAGCAGGTTTTCCGATATGCAAATAAATGCATATGAAATAAAAATTATTTTCTTCATCTCGGTTTTTTCACTGTACTGAATTAGGATTCAATGTGGTCAACATGGAATCAGTAGTTTCAAGCAAAATTAATCACCTGAAGTCATAACATTCAAGTATGAAGTAGGATTCCATTTTCTTGCATTCTGCATGCCACCAAAGGCTAGCAACATATTCTGATTCTGCAATATGTTGACTGCTTCTTCATTTATGTGACCGTTGCATAGAATCTGACATCCTTACCCAGGACTGAACAGTTAAAAGATCCAGATAAATTCCATTCACTGCAGAAAACTATCCATAACGGGAGGGGAAAAATCCTTTCATCTGGAGTTGAAATTTGTTCATTATTCACCGACCAAGATATAGATCATAGAACAGTACAGTACAGGCCCTTCGGCCCACGATGTTGTGCCAACCATTTATCCTAACCGAAGATCAACCTAACCTGCATCCCTTCAATTTATTGCTGTCCATGTGCCTGTCCCAAGAGTCGTTTAAATGTCCCTAATGACTCTGACTCCACCACCTCTGCTGGCAGTGCATTCCACACACCCGCCACTCTCTGTGTAAAGAACCGACCACTGACATCTCCCCTATACCTTCCTCCAAACACCTTAAAATTATGTCCCCTCGTGATAGCCAAGTCCGCCCTGGGGAAAAGTCTCGGCTATCCACTCTACCATGCCTCTCATCACCTTGTACACCTCTATCAAGTCAGCACACTTCAATCTTTCTTCATAAGACATGCCCTCCAGTCCAGGCAGCATCTGGGTCTATCAGCTTTTATTGATGGGTTAGCTTATTTACTGTACACAATTAAGGATAAAATAATTGGCCAAAAACCATCAGTACCTTGTAAAATATTAAAATATGCATCTGTGTAACAGTGGGTCAAAAATAGTTGAACGCTTAATTTATGCTTCTATTCAGCAATGACTTCGCAACTAAATAAAAACATGCTGGGAAAATCCAGCATGTCTGGCAGTATCTATGGAGAGGGAAATGGGGTTAACATAAGCTTGAGAGACGGAGAAACATGACAGATGTTATACTGTTAGGGAGCGGGTGGAGCAAAATAGGTCAGTGATAGGCATGAACGAGGAGATTGAACTCGGCCAAATATGTCTAGGGCACAAGACAAAGGTGCATTAATGGCAGTTTTAAGGATGAAAGTAGGTGTTGATAGTGGCAGAAAGGTAAGATAGCAGACTGTGTTAATAGGAGAACAAGTGACAGTGCTGAGTGAAAACAAAACAAAAGAACAAGTGGCAGGTGACTCTGCGGGTTGGAGTGGTTGCATTGGGGCAAAAAAAGTTTTAACTTTTTTAACTAAATGCTGGAGTTGGCAGAAATGGCAAAGGGTGATCCTTTGAATGTGGAGGCTGGTGGGTGAAAACTGGGGACAAAGGGGACCCCCCACCATGGTTCTGGGAGGGACATGAAGGAGTGAGGGCAGCGGTGCAGGAGATGGGTTGAACACAGACGAGTGTCTTGTCAACCACAGTGGGAGGGAAACCTCAGTTAACGGAAAAGCCAGGCATGTCAGAAACACTGTTTTGAAGATGACAACATCCCAATGAAATTGGAAGAATGCAATGGAGTCCTTTCAGGAAGTGGGGTGTGAGGAGTTGTAGTCAAGGTTTAATGTATTCGCTGCTCCCAGTGTAGTCTCCTCTACATTGGGGAGACTAAACGCAGACTGGGTGAGCTTTGTGGAACACCATCACTCAGACTGCAAGCATGACCTCAACCCTGTCGCTTACCATTTCAACTCACCATCTTGCTCGCATGCCCACATGTCCATCCTTGGCCTGTTGTAATGAAGCCCCCTGCAAACTGGAGAGGCAGCACCTCATCTTCCGATTAGACACATTACAGCCTTCTGGGCTCAATGTTGAGTTCAACAACTGTAAACTTTCTCCACCTTAACACATCTTACCTTTATGCCTATGTTAGCATGTCCACCTGCTCCAACCACCTCTCCGAACATATAAAATCCGTCACATTTCTACCCTCTTCAGCTCAGAAGAGTCATACGGACGTGAAATGTTAACTCGGATTCTCTTAGGGCAGCACAGTGGTTAGGGCTGCTGCCTCACGGCGCCGAAGTTCCAGGTTCAATCCTTGCGTTTCGCCCCCACAACCCAAAAGATGTGCATAGGTTAATTGGCCACGCTAAATAGCCCTTTAATTGGAAAAAAAATAATTGGATAATCTAAATTTTTTTAAAAACTCGGGTTCTCTCCCCACAGATGCTACCAGACCTTCTGGTTTTTCCCAGCATCTTCTGTTTTTATTTCAGATTTCCAGCATCCACAGTAATTTGATTTTATGTTAGTTATTAAACTGAGTCCATGAAGATGAAAGCAATGATGTACTGGTGAATTTATAGTAACCAATTTAAACCCATCATTAAAAACAAAACTGTTCTCAACATGGACTTCCTGAAGCTGGACTTCACCTAATCTCTGGACACCGTCTGGACTATGACAGAATTAGCATATATTTTGTATTTTCTTCTGTTGATCAAGTTTAAGAAACCAAATATTGGAGGACAAACTAATATTCCTTGGAAACGCCAAGGGTGAAGCCAATGGTGGGCAGCGTGGTAGCACAGTGGGCAGCACGGTAGCACAAGTGATTAGCACTGTGGCTTCACAGCACCAGGATCCCAGGTTCGATTCCCCGCTGGGTCACTGTCTGTGCGGAGTCTGCATGTTCTCCCCGTGTCCGCGTGGGTTTCCTCCGGGTGCTCCGGTTTCCTCCCACAGTCCAAAGATGTGGTTAGGTGGATTGGCCATGCTAAATTGCCCTTAAGTGTCCCCCCAAAAAAGGTTAGGAGAGGTTATTGGGTTACGGGGATAGGGTGGAAGTGAGGGCTTAAGTGGGTCGGTGCAGACTCGATGGGCCGAATGGTCTCCTTCTGCACTGTATGTTCTATGTTCTATATAACAGTTATCTATTTTGATTTTCCTTTTCAAGGAAACTTTTGAAAGGTCAGCGATCTAAACAGGATAGAGATGACTCCAAGTCAATGTCCGTGGTAAACGTGGTCATTTGAAACGGACAAAATCTGTAATTTGTTGGTTCTGCTGATATCCGACCTACCACATCCATAGAATCCAAAAGACCAAATGCATCACTGGGTGACATGGGCATACGTCTTAAATCATATCCCGCGAAAGTTGTACAAAAGCAGCAACAACACCCTGGAACAAATGTTCGGTTTACCTTTCCCACTTTGTTTGCTGATCTACCCTTCTCCACCTCCCCAGTTGCTGTGCTCACCTCTGAATCCAATTTTTGCTTCATTCTGCTCTCCAGGCAAGAGAAATAAAATTCCAGTAAGAGATGGATCTGAACAAAATTTTGATACCAGTCTAAATCATCACTAGTGTGTAATATGTTAACTCCCACACCGTGCCTTAGATAAGAGAATGGAAGTGAAGAAAAGGCAAATTGAACGAGAAAAGCAAAGTATCAAACGGGGAATAAGGCAGGAAAAGCAGAGACCAACCATAAATGGAGCAGAAATTGAAAGATAATTGGGGAAAGACAAATTTTTGCTGCTTTATATTTTGGCATTCCAAATACCATAAAAAACTATCTTGAACAGACAAGGATTTGGTGAGTTTTTAAACACAACACATTTCTAAAGTTGCATTGAAAGCACCTAAATCTCTCAGTTAGCAAGTGTTTGAAATGTAATCGGAGGCCATTTTAGTTTCAATTTTGTGTTTTCTCTTCGCCCCCAAGTCCTATGGGAACATAAGACTTGGGGGCAGCAGGCCATTCAGCCCCTCGAGCCTGCTCCACATTTAATAAGATCATGGCTGATCTGGTTGTGGTCTCAGCTCCACTTTGTTGTCTGCCCCTCATAACCCCTCGGCTACTTTGTCGAACTCTGAATATATACAATGACTCAGCCTCCATTGTTTTCTGGGGAAAGGAATTGCACAGACTAATGACTCAGAAAAAAATTATTTTCATCTGAGTCTTCAACGGTAGACCTCTTATTCTTAAATCGTGTCCCCTGCTTCTCGTCTCTCCCACCAGTGGGAGCATCCTCCCAGTATCCACCTATCATATCCTCGCAGGATCTTGTATGTTTCAATAAGATTACCTATTATTCTTCTAAACTCCAACAGGTATAGGGCCAACCTGTTCTCCTTTATAAAATAAGCCCTTCATCCCAGGAATAAGTCGAGTGAACCTTCTCTGAACTGTTACTACTCAATTACATATTTTTTCCAAAAAAACAAAAACTGTACAGTGTTCCAGATGTGGTCTCACCAAGGCCCTGTACAGCTGCAGTAAAACTTGCCTACTTTTGTATTCCGTTTCCCTGCGGCAGCACGGCGCAGTGGTTAGCATTGCTGCCTCACGGCACCGAGGTCCCAGGTTCGATCCCGGATCTGGGTCACTGTCTGTCTGGAGTTTGCACATTCTCCCCGTGTTTGCGTGAGTGAGGCAGCAATGCTAACCTGTGCACCACCATGCAGCCCTAGCTAAACAATCCTTTATCCATGCTAATATGTTATCCTCCACACCATGTAATTTTATCTTGTGTAGTAATCTTTAATGTAGCACCCCTTTAAATGCCTTCTAACAATCCATTCCACCACATCTACAGACCCCCCCCTCTACCCACCTTGCTTGTTACTTCCTCAAAAGACTGGTGTCACGGTGGCACCCACTGCTGCCTCACAGCTCCAAGGTCCCAGGTTCAATTCTGGCCTTGGGTGACTATCTGTGTGGAGTTTGTACTTTCTCCCAGTGTCTGCGTGGGTTTCCACCGGGTGCTCCAGTTTCCTCCCACAGTCCAAAGATGTGCAGGTTAGATGCATTGGCTATGCTAAATTGCCCCTTAGTGTCTAAAAGGTTAGGTGGAGTTACACGGATAGGGTGGAGATGTGGGCTTAAGTTCGGTGCTCTCTCCAAGGGTCGGTGCAGACTCGATGGGCCGAACAGCCTCCTTCTGCACTGTAAATTCTATGATCAATGAAACTCTAGTAAATTAGGTAAATATGATTTTCCTTTGACAATTCCGAGCTGACACTCCCTGATCAGATTATGATTTTCAATATATCCGCTATAACCTCCTTGATGCTATAACCTCTGACAATTTGCCCATGACTGATGTTGGGCTAATTAGCCTGCAGTTCCCTTCTTTTGGATTCCTTCTCTTCTTGAATAAAGGTGATACATTAACTATTTTTCAATCCACTGGGATCCTTTCAGAATCTAATCAGAGATTAATTGCCTCTGCAGCCACCTATTTCAAAACCACACGATGCAGGCCATCTGGCATCTGGATCTGGAGGTTTGCTGGCCTTTAGAACATAGAACATACAGTGCAGAAGGAGGCCATTCGGCCCATCGAGTCTGCACCGACCCTCTTAAGCCCTCGCTTCCACCCTTTTCCCGTAACCCAATAACCCCTCGTAACCTTTTTGGTCACCAAGGGCAATTTATCATGGCCAATCTACCTAACTTGCACATCCTTGGACTGTGGGAGGAAACCGGAGCACCGGGAGGAAACCCATACAGACACGGGGAGAATGTGCAGATTCCGCACAGACAGTGACCCAGCAGGGAATCGAACCTGGCACCCTGGCGCTGTGAAGCCACAGTGCTA
This sequence comes from Scyliorhinus torazame, assembly GCF_047496885.1. Taxonomy (NCBI): domain Eukaryota; kingdom Metazoa; phylum Chordata; class Chondrichthyes; order Carcharhiniformes; family Scyliorhinidae; genus Scyliorhinus; species Scyliorhinus torazame. The sequence continues at coordinate 9,902,325 of NC_092737.1, forward strand.
ATCACTTGTGCTACCGTGCTGCCCCTTTAGGTCGAAGAGTTTTCCCAGTTCCTTCTCCCTGGTGATGGTATTGTTTTAAGTTCCTCCCTCCCATTCACCTCTTGATTTTCAAGTATCTTTGCTCTGTGCCTCTTGTCATTTCCCAGTTTTCAATTATGAATTCCCCAGACTGTCTCTCTATAGGACCAACACTAGTTAATCTTTTCATATTTATTTATTTATATACATACTTGTAAAAACTCTGATCATCTGCTTTTATATTACAAACTCTGATCATCTGGTTTTATATTACCAGCTAGCTTTCTCGCATGCACTTCGTTCTCCCTCTATTATTTTTAGTCATTCTTTGCTGGTTCTTAAACTTGACCAATCTTCTGACCTACCACTAATCATTTCAGATCCATAGTGTTTCTTTCAATCTGATATTATCCTTAATTATCATGGAAACGGACGAGTGTTGTCTGAGGGTTAAGGTGCTAAATTGGGGAAGGCTAACTACAACCAGATTAGGCTGTTGTTTGGGAAAGGCTGTTTGAGGGTAAATCCACAGTTGGCATGTGGGAGTCTTTTAATGAGCAGTTGATGGGAGTGCAGAACAGGCATGTGCTGACGAAAAGAAAAGACAGGAAAGGCAGGATTCAGGAACCGTGGATGACCAGAGAAATTGAGAGTCTAGTCAAAAAGAAAAATAATGCATACATGAGGTCTAGGCAATAAAAAAAACAGATGAAGCACTTGAATAATACAGGGAAAGTAGAAAAGTTCTAAACCAAAGAGTTAGGAGGGCAAAAAGGGTCATGAAATGTCTTTGGCAGACAGGATTAAGGAGAATCCCATGGCATTTTATACATATATTAGGAACATGAGGGTAGCTAGAGAAAGAGTTGGTCCACCCAAGGACAAAGGAGGGAAATTATGCGTAGGACCAAAGGAAGTGGGTGAGATCCTTAATGAGTATTTTGCATCGGGATTCACAAAGGAGAGGGACACGTTGATTGGTGGTGTCTCAGAGGAATGTGTAAACACTTTCGAACAAGTCATAATTATGAGGAAAGAAGTGTTAGGTGTGTTAAAAAGCATTACGGTAGACAAATCCCCAGGGCCAGATGGCATCTCTCCCAGGTTGCTAAGGGAGAAAAGAGATGAAATCACGGAGCCTCCAACAGAAATCTTTGCTTCCTCGTTGGCCACAGATGAAGTCCCAAAGGATTGGAGAATAGCCAATGTTGTACCGTTGTTTAACAAGGGTAGCGACTTCTGGTTGCGGCGATGATGAGCTAAGCCGCACGCTTCGGTGGCTCCAGCTTTGATGGACTTTCGGGCTCTTTTTAAGAGCCCCAACGGGAAATTTTTGCGACGAACCCCGGTGTGGGGTGAAGCAACAGGGAGACCCCTCAGTGTGAAAGAAAAAGATCGGCGGCAGCGGCCAGATCACGGAGGATCCTCGAGGGCAGCAGCAGAGGAAAAAAAGAAGCAAGATGGCGTCAGAGTGAGCCCAGGCGACATGGGGACCGGACCAGGATGAATTTCTAAGACGGTGTGTGGAGGTGCTAAAAAAGGAGGTGCTGGCCCCGATGTTACAGGCAATCGAGAGGCTTAAAGAGACACAAAAGGCCCAGGAGATAGAGCTCCGTGTGGTGGAGCAGAAGGTAACTGACAACGAGGACGAGCTCCTGGGCCTAGCGGTCAAAATGCAGACGCACGAGGCGCTTCATAAGAAGTGCATCGAAAGAATTGAAGTCCTGGAAAATAGATCAAGGAGAAAGAACCTCCAGATCCTGGGTCTCCCCGAGGGAGTGGAAGGAGCTGACGGCGGGGCTTATGCGAGCACGATGCTACGTTCGCTAATGGGAGCTGAGGCCCCCTCGGGCCCCTTGGAAGTGGAAGGGGCCCACCGGGTCCCTGCGAGGAGACCAAAGGCTGGAGAACCACCTAGGGCGATGGTCGTGCGATTTCACCGCTTCAACGACAGAGAGATTGTTTTGAGCTGGGCCAAGAAGGTACGAAGTAGCAGATAGGAGAATGCGGTAATACGAGTGTATCAGGACTGGAGTGCGGAGGTGGCGAGAAGGAGGGCGAGTTTCAATCGAGCCAAGGAGGTGCTGCATAAGAAGAAAGTAAAGTTCGGGATGTTGCAGCCGGCGCGATTATGGGTCACGTACCAGGATAGACATTACTATTTTGAAACGTCGGAAGAAGCATGGACCTTCATTCAAAAAGAGAAACTGGACCAGAACGGAGGGACTGATGTTGGAGGGGAAACGGCAATGTTGATGTATAGAGGTGTAAATTGGGGAGGGGAGGGGGGGGGGGGGACTGAGAAATGTGGGCGCCGTTGGGGGGGGGGAAGAGACACAGGTGGGGGATGGGGAATGGGAACGGGGCTGTAGGGGAGCTGCGCCATAGGGGGCGGGATGGTTCTAGAAAGCGTGGGCGACTATTACTGGGCCGCCAATGTGATCCGTACGTGGATGATAGAGGGAGAGGGGGCGGCGTGGAAAAGGCTGGAGATGGCGTCCTGTAAAGAAACGAGCTTAAAAGCGCTGGTGACGGCGCCACTACCGCTCTCCCCGAAAAGGTTTACCATGAACCCAGTGGTGGCGGCAACATTAAGTATCTGGGGGCAATGGAGGCGACAGAGGGGTGTGTTAAAAGCCTCGGTGTGGTCCCCGATCAGGAACAACCATAGGTTTGCCCCAGGGAGGTTGGACGGAGGGTTCCAGAGCTGGCACCGGGCAGGAATTAGGAGAGTGGGAGACCTATTTGTAGATGGAACGTTTGCGAGCTTGGGAGCGCTAGAGGAAAAGTATGAGCTGGCTCCAGGGAATATCTTTAGGTATATGCAGGTGAGGGCATTCACGAGACAACAGGTGAGAGAATTTCCGCTGCTCCCGACACAGGGGATCCAGGATAGAGTGCTTTTGGTGGGGGTGGGTCGGGGAGGGCAAAGTGTCCGAAATATACTGGGGAATGAGAGAAGAGGGGGAGGAGCTGGTAGAAGAATTGAAAGGAAAATGGGAAGAAGAGCTCAGGGAGGAGATTGAGGAGGGTTTGGGGCTGATGCCCTAAGTAGGGTAAATTCCTCTTCCTCGTGTGCCAGGCTTCGCCTGATCCAATTTAAGGTGCTAAATAAAGCACATATAACGGGAGCGAGGTTGAGCAGGTTCTTCGGAGTGGAGGACAGGTGCGGGAGGTGCGGGGGAAGCCCGGCGAACCATGCACATATGTTTTGGTTGTGTCCGGCACTGGAGGGGTAATGGAGGGGAGCGGCGGGAATGATCTCAAAGGTGGTGAAGGTCCAGGTCAAGCCAAGCTGGGGGTTAGCTATATTTGGGGTAGCGGATGAGCCGGGAGTGCAGGAGGCGAAAGTGGCCGATATTGTGGCCTTTGCGTCCCTAGTAGCCCGGCGAAGGATTTTACTCATGTGGAAGGAAGCGAAACCCCCCGGCGTGGAGGCCTGGATAAACGATATGGCAAGGTTCAAAAAACTGGAGCGGGTGAAGTTTGCGCTGAGAGGATCGGCTCAGGGGTTCTCCAGGCGGTGGCAACCGTTCCTCGACTATCTAGCGGAACGTTAGGGTGAAAACAGATAGCCAGCAGCAGCAGCCCGGGGGGGGGGGGGGGGGGGGATTGTTTTTGTTCTAGATGGGGTGAAGGGGCGGGGGGGGGGGGGGGGGGATGCACTATTTCATGTTATTTTGTTAGTTCGTTATTTTATTTAAACAATGTTATCTATCAGTTATCATGTTACCGTTTTTGTTGATTTGTAAGGGGGAAAGATTGTGTTTGAAAACTTTAATAAAATATATATTTTTTTTAAAACAAGGGTAGCAAGGATAACGCAGGTAATTATAGGCCACTGAGTTTGATGTCAGTGATAGTGAAATTGTTGGAAAAGATTTTCATAGGATCTCTGCATATTTGGAAGTGAATGGTTTTATTAGCGACAGACAGCATGGTTTTGTACGAGGAAGATCATGTCTCACTAATTTAACTGAGTTTTTGAGAAGGTGACAAAAATGATTGACGAGGGAAGGGCTGTGAATGTTGGCTACATGGGACTTTAGTAAAGCATTTGACAAGGTCTCTCATTTGCAGGCTGGTGCAAAAGATTAAATCACATGGGGTCACGGGTGAACTAGCTAGATGGATTCAGAACTGGCGAGGGTAGCAGTGGAAGGGTGTTTTTCCGAATGGAGGTCTGTAACTAGTAGTGTTGCGCAGGGATCAGTACTGGGACCTCTGCTGTTTGTAATATATATAAATGACTTAGAAGGAAACGCAGCTGATCTAATTTGCAAGCTTGCGGATGATACCAAGATTGCTGGAGTTGCGGATAGTGATGAAGATTGTCAGAAAATACAGCAGGGTATAGATAGGATGCAAAACTGGGTGGAGACATAACAGATGGAATATAGATCATAGAATTTACAGTGCAGAATGAGGCCATTCGGCCCATCGAGTCTGCACCGTCTCTTTGGAAAGAGCACCCTACCCAAGCCCACACCTCCACCCTATCCCCATAACCCAGTAACCCCACCCGGCACCAAGGGCAATTTTGGACACGAAGGGCAATTTAGCATGGCCAATTCACCTAACCTGCACATCTTTGGACTGTGGGAGGAAACCGGAGCACCCGGAGGAAACCCACGCACACACAGGGAGAATGTGCAGACTCCGCACAGACAGTGACCTAAGCCGGGAATCGAACCTGGGACCCTGGAGCTGTGAAGCAATTGTGCTAACCAATATGCTACCATGCTGCCCCAAAGTTAACCCGGACAAATGCGAGGTGATGCATTTTGGTAGATCCAATTCAGGTGGGAGCTCCAGGTGGCACAGCCATCAGGAGCATAGAGACATAGAAAGATCTGGGCATGCAAGTCCACAAATCCTTAAAAGGGGCAGCACAGGTAGAAATGGTGGTAAAGAAAGCATATGGCATGCTTGCCTTCATCGGACGGGGCATCGAGTATAAAAGTTCGCAAATAATGTTAGAGTTATATAGAACGTTGGTTTGGCCACATTTGGAATACTGTGTCCAATTCTGGTCACCACACTACCAGAAGTCAGGATCTGGAGAACGTACAGAAAAGGTTTACCAGGATGTTGCCTGGTATGGACAGTATTAACTATGAGGAGAGATGGGCAGCACGGTGGCGCAGTGGGTTAGCCCTGCATCCTCACAGCGCCGAGGTCCCAGGTTCGATCCCGGCTTTGGGTCACTGGCCGTGTGGAGTTTGCACATTCTCCCCGTGTTTGCGTGTGTTTTGCCCCCACAACCCAAAAGATGTGCAGGCTAGGTGGATTGGCCATGCTAAATTGCCCCTTAATTGGAACAAAAATGAATTGGGTACACTAAATTTATGAAAACAAAAACTATGAGGAGAGATTGAATAAACTGGGATTGTTCTCCCTAGAGACATGGAAGCTGAGGGGCGACCTGATAGAAGTTTATAAAATTATTAGGAGTATAGATGGGGTGAACAGTTGGAAGGCTCATCTGTGTTATATTCCCAGATTGATAATATGTTGTATTCTTCGCCTTTTCTTCCAGGATACTACAATCAAAAGATTGATTCAAAACTAATTTATTATTACAATACTAATTAAATGAAGTTTGCACACTCTACAGAGTTATAGATAATAAACAAATGATATTGAATCGTTACTAGTGTTCAATATTCTATCTAACTACTAAACTACGCAATGACCTTGTGCTATATATCTCTATTCAACTTTCACTCTGCTCTCCCCATGTTCTTTTCAGCTTCTCCCAGAATTCTGAGAGGCTGACTTATGTACAGTGAATTAGTAACGCCCTCTAGTTTCTGATTTACACACAAATGCAATTATTAACCCTTCACTGACTATATACGTATCATTACAATCTGAACTCTGCCAATTAGTGACTCCTTGGCTAGCAGTTAGGGGATACAAGCTGCTGCCCAGACAAGGCATATCTACCTGATATTCAGTGTCAGATTCAGGAAACTCCACAGCACCACATCAAATTGAAGCTGACGTAGTGGAAAGATCAAACCTCCATGTTCCATTCCATATTAATTATCCAGTGTCCTAAAGTGATCTTTCATTTACATCTTAAAATTGAACTGCAATTCCCATCATCAAGATACCTTCTGAGAATTCAATGGCAGAAAATAGTTCAGATACCAATGTGCCATGCACTTGAAACATTGTGTCACGATGAAAATCATGCAAGCTGGCTTGCAAATGTCACCAAACTGGACATACTGGATAGTTTATCAACTTATCACCTAGTTATAAAATCAGCAATGTCAGCTTATTATGGTCCATTTCAATTGATTTCCACTGCAATCAGAAGTCTACCAGTTCCTGTTATGGGCAGTCAACCAGCCTGCCGGTTTCAAAGAACAAAGAACAAAGAAATGTACAGCACAGGAACAGGCCCTTCGGCCCTCCAAGCCCGTGCCGACCATACTGCCCGACTAAACTACAATCTTCTACACTTCCTGGGTCCGTATCCTTCTATTCCCATCCTATTCATATATTTGTCAAGATGCCCCTTAAATGTCCCTATCGTCCCTGCCTCCACTACCTCCTCCGGTAGTGAGTTCCAGGCACCCACTACCCTCTGCGTAAAAAACTTGCCTCGTACATCTACTCTAAACTTTGCCCCTCTCACCTTAAACCTATGCCCCCTAGTAATTGACCCCTCTACCCTGGGGAAAAGCCTCTGACTATCCACTCTGTCTATGCCCCTCATAATTTTGTATACCTCTATCAGGTCGCCCCTCAACCTCCTTCGTTCCAGTGAGAACAAACCGAGTTTATTCAATAAACGTTTCCGCCCTATGCTGTCCCACAAACTTTATTCTTCCAATCTTTTCTTAACTTTTTTTTTCTTCCCTTGCCAAATTTCTTCCTACCTACATTCGTAACTCTTCTTGACACCATACTCATTCCAACAATTTCCAGTTTCCTAGTTATAACTTCAGTATTCTCTACATCTCCAACCCTCACTACGACGGTCGGAAGGCTTTCCACTTCTCCCTTAAACGGAGGCCTAACCAGTCCTCCTTCCCCACCAGCCTTCTCCATCTGGCTGAACTTGTTCTCTCATTAAACAACTTTTCCTTTCACTTGTGTCACTTATGCCAAATAAGAGGTGTTGCTATTGGTACATGGGTCGGAGCGATGCAAATCATTCAGTGGGATAATTGGAACATAAACTGTTCCAATCCTACTCAAACCCCACCCCCCAACTCTTTTTGCGATATATTTCTGAGGGCATCAGTGCCATTTCCTGCTCTTACCCGGAACTGGAAAAAGTCTTCCACTTTGCTTCCAATTTCACCATTCTCTCACTTTCACATAGCCCATCTCCAACACTTTCCTCCTGTTTCCATTCCTGAGAAAGGCTGTTCACTAATATTCGTTTAAGCCTCATTGACTCCCATAGCTACCTCAACTACACTTCCTCACATCCTGCCAGTTTCTCCATCATATCTGTACTAGTGATACAACCTTCCACAACAAAGCTTCTCACTTGTCTGCCTTTTTCCTCAGTTGAGCATGCTGACACCCCCAATCCAAATCACGTCGCACACTTCTGCTCTCAGCCCTTCCCACCACTCAGCCCCTAGTCTTAACTTCCCATTCCACCAGCCTGCACATACAAAGGATCATCCTCTAGAGTCCTCAGTACAATGCTACCAACAAACATACCTTTTCCTCCCCTGCCAGCATTACAAAGGGATTGATTCCCATGATAACGTGCCCACTCCTCACTCATTCCCAATACCATGGCCCCTTCCCACGGGATCGCAGGAAATATAACATTTCCCTTTTGATCCTCTCTCCTAACTGTTCAATGAAAATTGCTTATTGTCACAAGTAGGCTTCAATGAAGTTACTGTGAAAAGCCCCTAGTCGCCACATTCCGGCACCTGTTCGGGGAGGCTGGTACGGGAATTGAACCGTGCTGCTGGCCTGCCGTGGTCTGCTTTAAAAGCCAGCTATTTAGCCCAGTGTGCTAAACCAGCCCCAAGGTCCAAAAACACTCCTTCCAGATCAAGCAGTAATTTTCTTGTACTTCTTTTACTTTAGTATTTGTATCGCTGCTCACAATACAATCATCTCTACATTGAAGAGACCAACCCCAAATTGGTGAGACTTTGTGGAACACCTCTACTCAGTCAGCAAGCATGACTCCAAGCTCCCAGTTGCTTGGCATTTTAACTCACCACCTTGCTCTCACGCTCACATTTCTGTTCTTGGCCTGCTTGAGGAACAGCATCTCATCTTCCAATATTGGCTTTCTGCACTCAACACTGAGTTAACAATTTCGGACCATGAACCCTGCCTCCCCATTTTGATTCTTTTTTTTGCCAAGTGCCAATCTGAATCTTGTTTTTCACTTCCAGATTTTAATTTTGTTAATTACACTCATCCTGAACAATTGTTTTGTATTACCATAACCAATACCACTTCCTCTGCGTTTTGTTCCATGACATGTTTATCATTTACCCTATCCCACCCTCTCCCCCTTTGTCCTTCATTCCCCCTCCCCCATTTCAATGGTATAAAATCCTTCAGCAGGTTTTGCTACGTTCCTTCAGTTCTGGATAGTCATACTCAACTCAAACATTACTTTTTCTCGCTCCACAGGTTCTGCCAGACCTGCTGAGTATTTCCTGCACTTTTCTTTTATTCTGCCAATTTTTACAATGGGCGGTCAAATCCACCCTGCCTTTTTACACTGCAGGGGCAGTAACCGTAAAACCTCCTTTCACGAATGAATGAAACTGGTTTTCCATATTTATTCATTCCTATGGTTGACATCTTCATTTGGATTCCCCTCAGTCAGCCTCAGTAACTCCTTCAAAGTCAATATAAAGTCATACTGCACTATTTTAAACAAAATATGAAACAGCACAAAAAAATCTCAAGCTATAATTCAGCAAATCTGGGAAAAAAGAACTCACATTAATGGACATTTGGGAAAGGCAGCCATTTTTCAGGTTTTCCTCTTTGTTTTCCACACGCAGTATTTCCACGTGCTGTATTTCTGGAATTGTGGGAAAAGATAATTCGTAAGTGGCCAAAAAAGGGTCAATCAGTAAAAACCCTTTTTAACCACTGTATTTAATATGTTCCTTCAGCAGGTTTTGCTGCACCAAATATATATTGATTTGGGGATAGGGAGAAAAACATAAACAAAGATGTGAATTGGAATGGATCTTGGCCTTACATTGACAGGATTCAAACCCTGTCCAGACAGATGGAATCAGTTTCTAAATTATAAGGGTATAAAAAAAAGAACGTGAAACTCCCCCTCTCTGGTAGGAGGATCAGTAAGCAGAGGGGTACACCAACAAAAAAAAAAAAGGAGGCAAGGTGGAGAATTTTTAGTTCATGCAATGTGGACATCAATGGCAAGGCTGGTATGTAGGCACGGCTAATGTATTGCCCTGGAGAAGGTCAGGGTGCGCAATCCTGAACCGCTACAATCTATATGGTGTAGATTCTATATGGTGCTGTTAAGACAGGGAGTTGTAGGGTTTTGGCTCAGTAGGAAGGATAGAAGGGCATTGTATTTCCAACTAAGAGTGGTGTTACTTGAAGGTGAACTTTCAGGCAGTAATGTTCCCATGTATCTGTTAACTTTGTTTTTCTAGGTGGTAGGGGCCAGATTTGGAATTTGTTCTGGAAAAAGCTCTGGTGAATCACTGTATCCTGTAGACGATGTGCATTTTTTGTACAGCATGCAAGAAACAATACTTTTCACTGTATGCTAATACATGTGACATTAATAAATCAAATCAAATCAAAGTAGATGGTACACATTGAAGGCACACTGCACCAATGGAGGGAGTAAATGTTTACGGTAAAGAACTGAAAAGGAAAACAAAATGAAGAGCTGTGGGGAGGGTGTCTGGGAGCTCAATGCATCATCTAAGCGAAGTATATATAAATATTTGAGGCAAATGAAGATACAAGATTATTTGAAGAATTCAGGAAGTGGGATTAGTTCTCCATTAGCACTATTGCATTGCCAAAGATGGGAAGGAACCAGCACCTTTTAAGCCACATACCAAAGGGTATTGAAATAGTTACTGCTGAGAGTCATCCAAAACTAAACATTTCTAAAACTGATAATTCAACTTTGTTTCCTGCAGGCAGAAAACTGCAACCAACAAACGGGTATTTTAACAGAGCTATCAGTCCATCTTAGTGGCAATACTCTTCATTCTTGAATCAAATGCTGTGGCTTCAATACTTCAGCACATCTGACTCTGTAGTACTGAGAAATGTCAGATTTCACATTGAAATGAGGTCCACCTGTACCCTCAGGTGGATGCAAAAGACACCCTGGCGCTATTTCAAGAGATGAAATCTGAATAACATTTATTTCTCCACCCACATTGCCAGACTGTTTAGTAATTTATCTCATTGCTGTTTGTGCAACCGTATTATGTAGGTTGGCTACTGATCCCAACATTACAAAGTAATTCATTGACTATGAAACAGTTTGCAATGTGTTGAGGTTGAAAAATGAAGATGAAAATGCAAGCTTTAACATCCTAAGCTGGATGTAGTTTTCTGCAGTTTCACTTTGTATTCGTAGCTTTTTAAAATGTGAAAATGCAGAATATGCCTCTGCCAGCCACGTGAAAATGGTTCCTCAGTCAGCCAGTGTACTGGGTAGACTGCAATATCGAAGACTGAGTAGCCATCTTCAACTAGCCCTTTTTCCAGGTGATTTTCCAGCTAACATTGAGAAAGGTATCCTGGTAGCGTAAGTAAACTCTTTGTCTCTTCAATCTTCTCTATCCCTGGTACAGACACAATCAGGATGTGGATAAATAATTTCATTAAGAGAATTGTCATTGTTGTCTTTGGTGTGGTATGTGGTAGTCGTGGTCCAGGATTTACAGATAAGGCTGGAGGCGATACAATTAGCAAACATTTTTTTAACATTATGCTAACAATTTACAAGGTAGTCTCGACATGAAGTTCGTCATGGATCTATATTTCTCCACCCTCTGCTATCTCGCATTAAAAGGTGAAGACTATATATTTACATAAAATCAACATTAACCCTTTATACTGAGGAATCACATCCTGGTTGACTTGAATTCAAGGTTCCAAGCATTAGTATATTTTTCCTCTAATGTCATAGTCAATCACAACTACATTTAAGGATTATTAAAGTACAAATTCAAGGTTTGTGATTTGGACTGCTCAGCATCATGCACAGGGGAAGGCCTTACAGAGTCTAGTACGGTATTGCACATGTGATTCTGGTGACCAGATTCCTGTTTCAGACTCTCAGATGTTCTTGGAAAGTGACTGTGCAGCACTGAAGACGCTTTCAGGGGCTGGTTTAGCACACTGGGCTAAATTGCTGGCTTTTAAAGCAGACCAAGGCAGGCCAACAGCATGGTTCGATTCCCGTACCAGCCTCCCCGAACAGGCGCCGGAATGTGGCGACTGGGGGCTTTTCACAGTAACTTCATTGAAGCCTACTCGTGGCAATAAGTGATTTTCATTCATTTCATTTCACATTGAGAGAACATGCACTGCAGGCATTGACGGAGGCTATGGCTAATGTAACAGGTCCATCATATTGGTATGGAATCATACAAAATAATCCCAACAATAGTACCAGCAAAACCATGGGAGTGTTATAGAACATAGAACATTACAGCGCAGTACAGGCCCTTCGGCCCTCGATGTTGCGCCGACCTGTGAAACCACTCTAAAGCCCATCTACACTATTCCATTATCGTCCATATGTTTATCCAATGACCATTTAAATGCCCTTAGTGTTGGCGAGTCCACTACTGTTGCAGGCAGGGCATTCCACACCCTTACTACTCTCTGAGTAAAGAACCTACCTCTGACATCTGTCTTATATCTATCTCCCCTCAATTTAAAGCTATGTCCCCTCGTGCTAGACATCACCATCTGAGGAAAAAGGCCCTCACTGTCCACCCTATCCAATTCTCTGATCATCATGTATGCCTCAATTAAGTCACCTCTTAACCTTCTTCTCGCTAACGAAAACAGCCTCAAGTCCCTCAGCCTTTCCTCATAAGATCTTCCCTCCATACCAGGCAACATTCTGGTAAATCTCCTCTGCACCCTTTCCAATGCTTCCACATCCTTCCTACAATGCGGCAACCAGAATTGCACGCAATACTCCAAATGCGCCCGCACCAGATTTTTTTTTACAGCTGCAACATGACCTCATGGCTCCGAAACTCAATCCCTCTACCAATAAAAGCTAACACACCGTACGCCTTCTTAACATCCCTATCAACCTGAGTGGCAACTTTCAGGGATCTATGTACATGGACACCGAGATCTCTCTGCTCATCCACACTGCCAAGAATCTTACCATTAGCCCAGTACTCTGTCTTCCTGTTATTCCTTCCAAAATGAATCACCTCACACTTTTCTGCATTAAACTCCATTTGCCATCTCTCAGCCCAACGCTGCAGCTTATCTATGTCCATCTGTAACTTGTAACATCCTTCCGCACTGTCCACAACTCCACCGACTTTAGTGTCATCTGCAAATTTATACACCCATCCTTCTACGCCCTCCTCAGGTCATTTATAAAAATGACAAACAGCAGTGGCCCCAAAACAGATCCTTGTGGTACACCACTAGTAACTGGACTCCAGTCTGAACACTTCCCATCAACCACCACCCTTTATCTTCTTCCACCTAGCCAATTTTTGATCCAAACTGCTAAATCTCCCTGAATCCCATGCTTCCGTATTTTCTGCAGTAGCCTACCGTGGGGAACCTTATCAAACGCTTTACCGAAATCCATATACACCACATCAACTGCTTTACCCTCATCCACCGGTTTGTTCACCTTCTGAAAGAACTCAATAAGGTTTGTGAGGCATGACCTACCCTTCACGAAACCGTGTTGATTATGTCTAAGCGGCGCCTGGCTCACCGGAGGTCAGAGGGAGAGGATACGAGTGCCAGAGGAACGTCCCCTCACAAGCAGCAATGACACAGGAGTTAGTGTGTGTTGGTCAAGATCACATTGCCAGAGTAAAGGTTGAAGGCTAGACCCAAATTTTCACAAATAAAAATAAATCGGCATGGAAATTGTTTTGCTCTATTTCAAACAGCTCCTGAAAGGGTTCAATCTGAGACTTTCCTCAGCTTAATGGGATTGTAAGTCTTCATAAAGGGAGCTATCAGCTGAAATGCACTTCAGATATTCCACTAAGTCAATTTTGGTTCAGGCTCTCTCAATAGGGGCATATTAGGCATTCAGCTTAGACACATGAGGAAACCATCCCTGGAGATGTGAACACCTACCACAAGTGCCCAATGCCAGTCATTTCACTTACATTTGAAATCAAACACCCTACACAAATGCCAGTCACAAGTTTGAGCATTCATGAAGGTTGGAACTATTTTGAGTCAATATCCTGGGTAATTGGCAAGTAGATGAAGCCAGGGACCCACACTTCTTTGCCATGCAACAATTCCTGTCTATTGGACAGATATCACTGAACAAGTCCCTTTTTTCCAACTCCTCACATTTAAACAGAACCTTTAACGTAGGAAACTAGCCCAACTTATTTCACAGGAAAATATTTGGCACCAGCTAAAATTAGTCAATAAGAAAATAGGTGATTAAAAACGTGGTTTAAAAAGGTGTGTTTCAACAACAACTTGCATTTACATAGCATCTTCCATGTAGCAAAATGTTCCAAGGGGGAATGGGAGGCAGTTGGAAAGAGACGACCGCAAAGTCACTTGAAAACAAGGATGAGGATTTTAAAAACAAATCATAGCTTAACTGGGAGTCAACATAGGTCAGTGAGCACAGGGTGTTGGGTGAATGGAATCTGGTGCGAGTTGGAACAGAAGCATCATGGTTTCGGACAAGTTTATGTTTATGGATGGAATGCATTGGAATAGTCAAGGCTAGGGTTAACAAAGGCATGGAAAGGGCAGCACGGTGGCACAGTAGTTAGCACTGCTACCTCACGACACCGAAGTCACAGGTTCGATCCCGGCTCTGGGTCACTGTCCGTGTGGCGTTTGCACATTCTCCCCATGTCTGCGCGGGTTTTGCCCACACAACCCAAAGATGTACGAAGTCTTACAACACCAGGTTAAAGTCCAACAGGTTTGTTTCGATGTCACTAGCTTTCAGAGCGCTGCTCCTTCCTCAGGTGAATGCAGAGGTCTGCATACAGACCTCTGCATTCACCTGAGGAAGGAGCAGCGCTCCGAAAGCTAGTGACATCGAAACAAACCTGTTGGACTTTAACCTGGTATTGTAAGACTTCGTACTGTGCTCACCCCAGTCCAACGCCGGCATCTCCACATCATGGCAACCCAAAGATGTACAGGGTAGGTGAATTGACCATGCTAACTAGCCCCTTAATTGGAAAAAAATAATTGGGTACTCTAAATTTTTTTAAAAACCAAAGGCATAGATGAGGAGTTCAGCAGGTGAGCTGTAGCAGGGATAGAGTATGGCAATGCTACAAGAGGTGAAATAGGCAATTTGGGGAATATGTGGTCGGCAGCTCGTGTAAGAGTCAAAATCAAACATCAAGCCTTGTACATAGAATCATAGAAGTTTACATGCTCAGGTACTTGGCAGGGAGAGGGTGGGAATAAGAGTTTCTGAAAAGACCAAACAATTACTTCAGTCTTATCACAAACACTAACTTCTTAGCCACTGAATCCATCTGACAATGGCTTCAGCCTTCCCAATAGTTCGCTAGAGCAAATTTCGGCTCCTATAATATGGATGTCAGGTAAGAATTCTGACTATTTAGGAGCTGTGTTAAAGTGGTGAAATGGTAGAGCTGGGTGCAATTTGGATACATGGAACCTGACCTGTTTTTGGATGATTCTCTGGAAATAGCTGAATTCTATGAGTAGAACTAGGTAAATATATCTCATTCAGCTGATGACGGAGGAGGATGGAGCGGTCAACCTGATCAAAGGCTGCAGCCATGTTAAATACATGGTTTATCAGAATACCATACGTTGTCATGTGTTACTTTGGCAAGAGCCATTTCAGTCGTGTATCAGAGGCAGAAGCCTAATAAGAGGGCCTGAAAGGGAGAGAGAGAAGCAAGGGTTTAGGAAGGGAGTGAGAATGTTAGGGCTGAGAAAGTTAACAACATGGCCACCAGAATTTAAGAACAGCAGAGATTTACGGACAGAATAGGGTGGACAGGCCAGGGGAATATTGGAATAGGTAAAGAGATATGGTTTCAGTAACATACTGGGGCAGAAAGGAGCAATATTACAGTGGTCAAAGTAGACACTCTTTGTGAAGAGAACGTGGGATTGAAAGCTCAGTTAAATGCCAAATAGAGGTCTTCAATAGTCTGGTTCAACCCGAGACAGTGGCCAGAGAAGGCTCGGAACTGGGGAGTGTCAGAATGGAGTTCCAGATGGGAGACGCAGAGAATAACTGACCCTCCCAATATTTAATTGGAGAAAGTTGCGATTCATCCAGGACTAAATGTTGGACAAGCAACTTCACAACACTGCAGTGGGTGGATCAAGTGGCAGAGGTGAGTGTCATCAGTATACATACAAAAGCAGCCACAATTTCTTTATCATATTGAGAACAACATGCAGATAATGGGAGGCAACCAAGGATAGAACCTTGAGGGGGTTCTAATGTAACAATGCAATTACAAAGATATAGACCTTCAACTAAAATCTTCTGAGTTACTAGACTTTTAAGGGGCACAGAGGATCCTGCTTTCCTCTATTTTCAAATTTTAATACAGTTTGCAAATCAATAAATCAATAAGCAAGCTGATAAGGCATCTGCTGACGAAACTTCTTGCAGTGCCACGAATGTTCTCACCAAAGTGAAGGCACTTACATTGTGTGCCCCGACATTCCTGAAAGTCTTGAATTTAGGAGAGAAAAAACAGCCCTGACCTTGTACTAACAAATTCCACCTCACCCTGCTTTGTAGAACAAACTGAGCTGTCTCCAAAATTCTCAACACATGCCTGACGACTGCCTGTATGGTCAAATCAAAAGTTTCAAACTAAAGCCTGCCATTTTTCTTCTTCATTTTGACTCATTGCCTATGGCATCACACAAGCTACGTTGTTACTTTCTGTAGTTGCAATCTCATGACAAGAGCTTTAAAACGCTCCACTAGTTTTAAAGGCTGTTAACCACAATTCGACACTTAAAAGGAAAAGTACGTTCTCGGAATACACATTCCATACAGAAAGCAAAATCCCACAGAATTATTGGCAATTCCTTCCATGTTAGGCCCTATATTCAAAACATAGTTGAAATCTGACCTCATGACATTTTCCACCTGCTGGGTCAGTGCCATTAATTCTTTGCTGACCTTACTTTCAATATTACCAACAGTATTCTATTGTAGACCCGAAAATAGAAGCAAAGGAGAAAAACATTTTTTTTTTTTTTAAATATTTGTCACGCCAGAGAAGGAGGAAGCTGACAATTAGCAACTGAAATAAATGCTCAAAGTATGACATCCATTTGAAGCGCTGTTCTGAATGAGGCCAGGGGGTCATGCCCTATTCCAAACAAACACGAAGCACACGGACATGTACACTAACTACTGTTGGAAGTGCTTTTAAGTTATTAATCAAAGCATCATCAACTTGTTCAAAAGAACTAAAATGATTCCACACCATTCAAAGAACAGGAGCTGATCAATATTCTCAGACACAAAAACACTGTAGTTTGAGCGACATTGTTGTGGACACATTCGTTGACACGTTTGTTGATATCCATCTTTAGCACTTGGGAAACTTCCTGGTGATATGGCAAAGTAGTATTATAACTGCAAGTTTACTCACCTACAATCTCATTCAGCAATATTACATGGCGACTTTTTTTCTTTCATGGGATGTGGGGGTTGCTGGCAAGGCCAGCTTTTGTTGCCTCTCAACTGCCCTTCAATTGAGTGGCTTGCTTGGCCGTTTCAGAGGACATTTGGGTCAATCACATGCTGTGGGTCTGCAAACACATTCATTTATACCCTCTTTTTGCCTCTTTTGGTCTTTTTTCCTCCAATCTACAATGACCTGTGAAACTGAAAAGTCAGCTTCAGTGGTTTGGTTGTAAACATTGACATATACTTAAATATTGCAGATAAATCAGATGGGTACATCTTCCATTTGCAAGAGACCTTCCTGTTTATTCCCTTATTTCTCCTTTCTTTTATTTTGCCATTATTATTTTTGATCCATGGATGATTAATGGACATATATCTTTCAGGCAAGCATCAGAGTTCAGAAGAGGAGGGAATATTGGTTCCTGCTGGTTTAAACAGGAGGTCTCAGACCCGTTGGCACCAAGAGAGAAATGGGGTGGAACTTGGTTTGATTGATTGGCTGGTGCGCCAAGAGCTGTACTCTGCCTGGTAACAAGTGGTGATTAGATCCTATCCCAGTGGAACACTTTTCAGACTCCCAATGAGTTTCAGTTTGACTCCTGGCAACTTAAGAGAAAAGATCCTACTCTCTTTCCTCCATGTTTCTCTCCAGAATGCCTTTGGGTGCTGTATTTCTGAACCTGTAGAGTACATGAACCTATTGTAGCCATCTGGGATGGCCACTTACAACCAGGAACAGAGAAACTCGCAAAGCATAGAGAGTAAAATGGACAAAGCAAGATTCAGGCAGGCTCAGAGCCAGAAATGTATATTTGCAAGTGAGGAGTCCAGGCGGTGTCGAAACTCCGACAAATTAGCATTTTGATGGACCGATTAGCATTTGATGGCCCATCTCCACCAAGACAAAGGACTGGTACTCGAGCGACTGGTACAGTCCCAGACATTTTGGCGCCACTCCCTGTTCTAGGGAAGCGAAAACAACAGGGTCAGTGGCCGCTTGGGACACGCCCAGCCATCCAGGCACCCACCCATTTATTGGTTCGAAATCGAACATAGTGATCAGGGATCACCCAATTAGTGGGGTCCAAAGTGAAGGACCTCCCAAAAGAGCGCGAAAACCCCCAAGCATAAGATGAGAGTCCACCATGCGTTTGTCCTCTTTTGGACCTGGCGCCCCAGCAACGTCCATCTCCAATCGCAGCACCACCAGAAGCAAGTCCAAGTTCAACGCTCGCTACCAGACGGATGAGCCTAGCTGAGCAGCAGTTACTTCTCCAGACTCGATAGATTTAGAATCGAACGACAGCCACTGTTCCTCTGACCTAAGCCGGGTGTCTGAAGTTAAGTACAGGTTGTCTTAATTGATAGGTGTAGTTAACTAGTCGTGTATGTAGCATGATCAATTCAGTGTGTAAATACAGTACCCTTGACCTTGACCCTACCCTTGACTAACTAACTGCGTTTGGCTCTTTGATCGATAGCCGGTTGAACCTTGTGGTGGTATCATTTGATACCTGGCGACTCTTAGCATTAGAATATAGGTATCAAAAGGAGGGCAAACTCACTGATTGCCATAGTTACAGCAGAGCCACAAAAAAGGCAACACTATCCACCAGGAAAACCGGTACAGGCTGCAATCAAACACCCTCTCTATTACTCTCTCTCCAGAAAGGCTGTACCTTCTGAAGTTCCAGAGAACCTGGATGAATGAACCCACAGAGAAGACCATTACTGGCTGCGGACAGACTTGAAATTGCAAGCTTGCTGTGTAGGAAGATGTGCTAAAACCCATCATCTGAAACAAAGACTCTTTTCCCTTTGCTTGCTATTTTTACCCCTTTCCATCCATCTGTGTTTGTCGGTCAGGTGTGTGCATAATATGTTCAATCCCGGCTCTGGGTCACTGTCCGTGTGGAGTTTGAACATTCTCCCCGTGTTTGTGTGGGTTTCGCCCCCACAACCTAAAGATATGCAGGGTAGGTGTATTGGCCACACTAAATTGCCCCTTAATTGGAAAAAATGAATTGGGTACTCTTTTTTTTTTTAATTTTAATGTGTGCATAATATATATACATAAATATATCCATAAATTTATACAAATAAATCTACATAAATTATATAAATATATATATATACATAAATTATATATAGACATAAATTATATATAGAAATTATATAAATGGGGGCAAGTTAAAGTGAAGAGTTAGGAATTAGTCAATAGTTAACCAGTTGTAGCATTTGTTGTATCATTCATTATAGTTCTTGTTATAAATAAACATTAATTGTGCTTAAACTTACAAATCTAACGGCAGCAATTATTGGGCCACCAAGGGCCAAAGACTTCGGGTATTTTTATAAGAATTATTGGTTAATTCACTTGCATTGTGACTCCAGGACAAGTGGGGCTGGAATTGACCGTGCACTTGCCTAAGGTGTTGTAACACCTTAAACAGGCTCAGGTTGATGGCCTGTGGTTTGCCAACTAACGTAACACTGACCAGTCAGTCCATGTATACCAAACTTTATGGTATATATAGTAAGTCTAATCTTGACAGTGGCATGCCTCCAGCCAATATATATTTTCAAAAATAATGTTTAAGCAGAACTGAGAACAAAATTCAAATCCTCTCTTTCCAACAATGAAAGCCTGCCTGAAATGAGCTGTCAGCCTGCCCCCGATCATATCTCACAACAAGCCAATGGCGTCCAATGTTGTAATATAACCTAGCTCAAATGCTGTCAAACCTGTCCCGTTCAATTATTGGTTAATTGACTTGTGTTGTGACTCCAGACAAGTGGGCCTGGAATTGATCATGTACCTGCAGAGTGTCATAACGTAATTTTGGAGATCGTCCAGGATCTTTAGAACGGTAGACGGGAAAGTTTGGGTTACAGTCTAAATTAAAAAGGGACACCAGGTCTGTAGTTATATAACAGGATGGCTCTGGAAGCTGCTGCAGGTTTTCTTCAAATGGACAACTTATCTCTGGTTTATTTGAAATAGCTTTGAAAAGACAAGCTAGTTGAATTGGCAGGGGAAGTAGAAATAGAGGTACCAGCTAGAGCTCGGATTCCACCTGGAGGTCGGTGACCAGCGGTGTCCCGCAGGGATCTGTTCTGGGACCTCTGCTCTTTGTGGTTTTTATAAATGACTTGGTTGAGGAAGTGGAAGGGTGGGTTAGTAAGTTTGCTGATGACACAAAGGTTGGTGGAGTTGTAGATAGTGTTGAGGGCTGTTGCAGATTACAACAGGACATTGACAGGATACAGAGCTGGGCTGAGAAGTGGCACATGGAGTTCAACCTAGGTAAATGTGGTGATTCATTTTGGAAGGTCGAATTTGAATGCTGAATACAGGGTTAAAGGCTGGATTCTTGGAAGTGTGGAGGAACAGAGGGATCTTGGGGTCCACGTGCATAGATCCCTCAAAGTTGCTACCCAGGTTGATAGGGTTGTTAAGAAGGCATATGGTGTGTTGGCTTTCATTAACAGGGGGATTGAGTTTAAGAGCCGCGAGGTTCTGCTGCAGCTTTATAAAACCCTGGCTAGACCACACTTGGAATACTGTGTCCAGTTCTGGTCACCTCATTATAGGAAGGATGTGGATGCTTTGGAGAGGGTGCAGAGGAGATTTACCAGGATGCTGCCTGAACTGGAGGGCATGTCTTATGAAGAAAGGTTGAGGGAGCTAGAGCTTTTCTCACTGGAGTGAAGGAGGAAGAGAGGTGACATGACAGAGGTATACAAGGTGATGAGAGGCATGGATAGCCAGAGACATTTCCGCAGAGGCTGTCACAAGGGGACATAATTTTAAGGTGATTGGAGGGAGGTATAGGGGAGATGTCAGAGGTAGGTTCCTTACACAGAGTGGTGGGTGCATGGAATGCACTGCCAGCAGAGGTGGTGGAGTCAGAGTTATTAGGGACATTTAAGCAACTCTTGGACAGGCATATGGACAGCAGTAAATTGAAGGGGTGTAGGTTAGATTGATCTTAGATTAGGATAAATTGTCGGCACAACATCGTGGGTCGAAGGGCCTGTACTGTTGTATGTTCTATGTCAGAAGTCTCAGACGAGGCATGGCGGTGAGTTATAACCTGGGTTGCACTGCCCGAAAGGTTGATGGAAGCAGATTAAATGGTAACTTTCAAAAGTGAGTTCAAAAATTTGAATAAAAAGGAAAATTTCAGAAACCTTTCAGAATAAATTCTGATTCGGGGGCGGCACGGTGTTTAGCACTGCTGCCTCACGGCGCCGAGGACCCGGGTTCGATCCCGGCCCGGGTCACTGTCAGTGTGGAGTTTGCACATTCTCCCCATGTCTACATGGGTCTCACCCCCACAACCCAAAGATGTGCAGGGTACGTGGATTGGCCACACTAAAAATTGCCCCTTATTTGGAAAATAAATAATTGGGTATTCTAAATAAGAATTTAATTTTTCAATGAAAAACAATATGTTCCAAAACTTTTAAGATTCGCCCAAGGATCAACAACATTTTGTTTAAAATTGGGCAACATTTGAGATTCAAGACATTTACTAACTAACTGAATAAAGCTACAAAATTCAAACAAAAATAAACTTTAGTACAGAGTCAGAAAGTCAAAACAACCTACGATACCTATCTACTAGTCTAACATTCAGGGACTTTCTTTTAGGACCTCACCTTGGCACATCTCCCTGTAACCTAACAGGGACACTAGTCTCCCATAGCGCTCTGCACATCATCATGTGATCTGTTGTTGCACCATCTTTCTGCGTGCACATGCACATTGGGCCCCCAAAAATCTAAAATTGCAGGACTGTGCATGTGCAGCCTGCTCCTGTTGTACACGTGCACAAGAGCTCTGAGGTCAGTCAGGAGTTGAAGTTTCCGCCTCTGCTCTCAACATCAAGTAAGTTGACTGGTCAGAAGCAAAACTGGAAATACTTCTACAATTAGAAGACTCTTCTGCAATTGATGCTGGGTTAATGGTTACATTTAAAATCTGAGAACGATAGATTTTGTTCAAAGATATTAAGGGCTAAGGGACAACGGCAAATATATGGAATTAGGCTACAGATCAAATCGTGGAACAGGATCAAGGGGCTAAATGGGCTATTTATTGTTCCTATAATTTACAGGGCTGTGGGGAATGAGCAGAACGGTTTTCAAACACGTTTACTGATGTTAAGTGCAAACTATGGTTTGAAGAATAAAAATATCACAAAGCACCAGATAGCAAACTTCCACAACCTGAAAAGCTACACACAATCTGGGACGCAAGTAGCTAAGTGCCAATAACTGCACTGATTACCAAGGTACAGAATTTAAGATAGTTTTCTAAAGCTATCTCTGTGCCTTTTTCTGTACCAGGAACCAGAAGTAGCAAGAAATGTAATCTATACAGTTGCTAAAGGGAAGTACTCACAAATCGAACAGACAAAATGTATGCCCTTGGGTAAAAATGTACACGGTACTGAAATTGGACTTTCCCCACTCGTGCAGAAGGCAATTTTGTCACTATAAAGCTCGAATATCTTTTTCCTGTTCCTAAAAAATTAGCTTATGTTGAGTAAAACCTTTTTCATGAAGTACCTGCAACAGGAGCGCCTCAAACCAGAAACAAGTGTATTTGCACAACAGTGGATACATATGACAACACATGCACATTTCAGCATATTTCACACTGAAGTAAATTATTCAAGCAGAATATTTTCAGTGTTAGAACATAGAACATAGAACAATACAGCGCAGTACAGGCCCTTCGGCCCACGATGTTGCACCGAAACAAAAGCCATCTAACCTACACTATGCCATTATCATCCATATGTTTATCCAATAAACTTTTAAATGCCCACAATGTTGGCGAGTTCACTACTGTAGCAGGTAGGGCATTCCACGGCCTCACTACTCTTTGCGTAAAGAACCTACCTCTGACCTCTGTCCTATATCTATTACCCCTCAGTTTAAAGTTATGTCCCCTCGTGCCAGCCATATCCATCCGCGGGAGAAGGCTCTCACTGTCCACCCTATCCAACCCCCTGATCATTTTGTATGCCTCTATTAAGTCTCCTCTTAACCTTCTTCTCTCCAACGAAAACAACCTCAAGTCCGTCAGCCTTTCCTCATAAAATTTTCCCTCCATACCAGGCAACATCCTGGTAAATCTCCTCTGCACCCGCTCCAAAGCCTCCACGTCCTTCCTATAATGCGGTGACCAGAACTGTACGCAATACTCCAAATGCGGCCGTACCAGAGTTCTGTACAGCTGCAACATGACCTCCCGACTCCGGAACTCAATCCCTCTACCAATAAAGGCCAACACTCCATAGGCCTTCTTCACAACCCTATCAACCTGGGTGGCAACTTTCAGGGATCTATGTACATGGACACCTAGATCCCTCTGCTCATCCACACTTTCAAGAACTTTACCATTAGCCAAATATTCCGCATTCCTGTTATTCCTTCCAAAGTGAATCACCTCACACTTCTCTACATTAAACTCCATTTGCCACCTCTCAGCCCAGCTCTGCAGCTTATCTATATCCCTCTGTAACCTGCTACATCCTTCCACACTATCGACAACACCACTGACTTTAGTATCGTCTGCAAATTTACTCACCCACCCTTCTGCGCCTTCCTCTAGGTCATTGATAAAAATGACAAACAGCAACGGCCCCAGAACAGATCCTTGTGGTACTCCACTTGTGACTGTACTCCATTCTGAACATTTCCCATCAACCACCACCCTCTGTCTTCTTTCAGCTAGCCAATTTCTGATCCACATCTCTAAATCACCCTCAATCCCCAGCCTCCGTATTTTTTGCAATAGCCTACCGTGTGGAACCTTATCAAACGCTTTGCTGAAATCCATATACACCACATCAACTGCTCTACCCTCGTCTACCTGTTCAGTCACCTTCTCAAAGAACTCAATAAGGTTTGTGAGGCATGACCTACCCTTCACAAAGCCATGCTGACTATCCCTGATCATATTATTCCTATCTAGATGATTATAAATCTTGTCCCTTATAATCCCCTCCAAGACTTTACCCACTACAGACGTTGTACACATAATGAGCTATTTGTTTACGTGAAAGTGAGAACTGGTCCAGACATCATTGTAGGAATGCTCCTTCTATGTGATGCCTTCTCTCTTTTCTTGTTTGATGCTTTCACTGTTTAACTATTTCTTTACTTTAAACTTCTTTCCACACCTTAACAGGAAAAATTTAACAGGATTTTTTGTGTCCAGTCCAAATCCCAATCAATTTTCAATGGTTGTTCTATAATATATTTAAATTTTCTACTGCAAAACATATAACATGCCTGACATGTAGGCATTAGTAATGTGATGCCAAATAAAAATGGACGGCAAATAAATTATTTTTTTTAAAAGTTGCATAAGTGAATCTAATGGAACTAGAAAGGCAGCTGTGTGCCATCAAACCCATTAGCTTCCAACTCACGCAGTTAAAACAAGCTTCGAGAATTCCAATCTCACTTTCTGCTAATTACTGCCAAGATGCTGAAGCAAGAATCTAATCAGAGAAAACTTTCATTTTCCCAAACGCAACTCAAGGGTGTGAAGGCATATTTATTGACCAGTTTACTATTCTTCATGGCCAGAAATCATGCTACTTGGTGCAAATTCATTTATCGCTGACCTTGTGAAAGCCTAAATAGTAGCAAACTATAAAATATGTTAACAGCTAAAATGATTGTACTCCCATTAATTTTTTAAAACATGTTTAACTCCTAGTTTATTCCACTACAAATCAACTACAATCTCACTGAATGATTCAAGGATCTGCTTAAATGCCATCCTCTTTCTCTATCCGACTTGCAGGACTCTTTTCACAAGAGGGCAAACAATTCACATTCAAGTCTCTGTTAAGACATTGATTTGCATAGTTCAATTCATTATCCTTCACCGAAATCCTTGTGACAAGTTGATGCCTCACCTCAAGTTATCAACCAGTTATCTGTGGAATTCCCTGCCCAGTGAAGCAGTTGAGGCTACCTTAAATGTTTGTAAGGCAAAGGAGAGATAGATTTTTGAACAATAAAAGGAATAAAAGGTTGTGAGTGGGCGGGTAAGTGGAGCTGAGTCCACAAAAAGATCAGCCATGATCTTATTAAATGGCGGAGCAGGCTCGAGGGGCCAGATGGCCGACTCCTTCTCCTAGTTATGATCTTAAAGCAACAAATTTTTCTGAACACAATCATGTTCAGCCTAAACACAAACCTACTGGCAGATTTCTGCATTTTCTGATGCTCCTCTTCCCCAATGGTTTTGTGCTTATTAACTGATGAGACCAGACATTTTGTGCAGAACCCCATTTCTGCCAGTAAAGGTTGCTCAGAGACCTACACATGTAACTGAAGTTTGGCTGTATAGGGCTCAGTTTTAGCATAAACTCAAGAACAAGCAGCTAAGAAAGAATAAACATGCCGCTGCTTCTGATATCCGCATCAGATAATTCTTTGAGTGCCAAGGACTATTCCAATAAGCAACCTTTGCTCCCTATGAACCAAAGTATGACCTTTAACTAATAATGTACTGTTTCCAAGAGATCAAATCTACTCACAGAAATGGACATGAACACCTCTCTTCTCAGTCTGAGGATAGCCGACAA
This sequence comes from Scyliorhinus torazame, assembly GCF_047496885.1. Lineage (NCBI taxonomy): Eukaryota > Metazoa > Chordata > Chondrichthyes > Carcharhiniformes > Scyliorhinidae > Scyliorhinus > Scyliorhinus torazame. The sequence goes on from NC_092737.1 coordinate 9,927,834, forward strand.
GAAAATACTATCAAACGTAGACTAGAAATGTGTTTATTGAAACTATTCAACCGTAACAAAATAATGCAAGAGGTTTCGCAATCACAGTATATTCAAAACTGTACCGCCTAGAATGTAAAATATTTATGAAGACTTGGCACTTCACAAACTCTCCCAATATTGAACTTGGACCAGTGAAACTCAGTGTATTTTACAATTGAACAGAGCTCACACCTGCAGAATTTGAAACAAAAGAAACAGTGTTGCCCTGGTCCTAACATCAGAGTCAAACTGGTCTAATCATCTTTGCATTTGAACCTGGAGAGACATTTCCTCATTTACTTGGCTAATTTGCAGCTAAAATATTGGCTTTCTCACATCACTAATTCAACCTGTTTTGGTCAGGGACAACTACACTGCTAAAAATATGCACTGCCCCAGATAGACCAATTCTAACGGAGTAAAAAGCCCATTTTGTCACAGCAAAACATGAATTGGATTGAATTGCTTTTGGGGCAAGCAAAGATGGGTTAGGGGCTTGCCCCGTTCCACTATGCTTATTGGCTTTGTAACTCTTTTTAAAACTCTTTCCATGATAGAATTTATTTCTTCAAAATGTGGCTAAAGGGTTTCACATTTCAAAATATGTTCAGGGTTTAAAAGTTGTCAATCCCAGTGTTTTGAAATCCAACATGCTTAAAGTTCTAGCCACTGCTAAAGTCCTCTTATCACATTAATGACGTTTTGAAGTGAACCTCTTAAGAAAATCCACTGTGCTGTTAAACAATTTTTAATTAAACTGCAATTAAAAATGTTACCTTCAAAACTTTTTCTGTCTGGTCCTGTTACTGGCAGGAAGAGAAAGTGATAATTTCACATCTGTGATATGGCTTTAGACTTGAATTGCAACAATACCAAATTTAGTGGCCAGTAGTGTCTGCGATAAGTAGCACGATTTGCAATGACTTAAGATGAATACAACAAAGTGAGATTTGGACTGTCTTACTGATTGAAGGTCACTTTTTTTTTTAAAACGCATTTTATTCAAACTTGTATCAAAGTAGGTTACAGCAAATAAACACCCCGGGAAACATTCTTCCCAACAATCAACTATACAGTTTGTACAGATTTTTCTCCATTTTCACCCCTCCCTCTCCATCACCCACCTCCCCACCCCCCTGTGACGAACAGCTCCTCAAACACAGTCACAAACATCCCCCACCTTTTCTCAAACTCCCCTGTTGAGCCCCTTAACTCATACTTTATCTTCTCTAACCGCAGGAAGTCATACAGGTCACCCAACCATGCTGCTACCCCCGGTGGCGATGCCGACCGCCGCTCCAGCAAAATTCGTCGCCGTGCAATCAGAGAGGCGAAGGCCAAGACATCGGCCTTCCTCCTCTCCATGAGCTCCTTCTCTGATTGAAGGTCACTTAATCACTGATTGATATCTTGTGATTTTCAGCCAACAATAAAAGGGGCATCTTCCTGTGTGCACTTCACACCCACTCACATTCTCTCTGAAACTCAACAATCACCTACTCAAATTCTTTTGGTCGTCACCAATCTTCCACCTTTTACCATGTCTCTCAATTGTTCTCATTGCTAAAGTCTCTATCTCACACTCTCGCACTTTATACCATCTTCTGTTAAGGTTGTCCTTCCTTCCTCCTCCTCTTTTGTACATTTCCACGTGCCACAAGCATGTTCTCTTACTGTTTCACTGAGTGAGGTTCCTTTCTCAGGTTGCAATGTCCTTACTAATTTACAGACTTAAAGATGACCCTGATTAATGTTTCAGTGTACTGATGAGGGAGTGTTACATTAGCAGAGATGATTTATTATGGATATGTTAAACCAAAGACCCAACCATTTTCCTATGTAGAAATTACAGGTCTTTAGTACAGCAAGTTCTGTTATCTGAACCAACTAACAGAGTAGATTCTGATTATCTGTTCATTAATTTGCTGGATGTAAAATCTCAAGTGTGCAAATAGGCTACTGTATGTGCCAACATAGCAGTGACTATACTTCATAAGAATAGGGATTGGGCTCATGTATTTTTCGATTGATAAACAAATCCACTGGTTGTAGAAAAGTATTATGTAATTGCAAACTCTTTTAACTCAATTCAATCAACGCAGACATTATTTTTGCCCTCTATTGTCCCCCGTTTTTAAACTTCACACAATCGTTACTGCATTGTCAAAGGGTATTAGAAGTAAAACATTATATTAGAATGTTCATGGAAAAAACTTGGGCGCCACTTGATTAGGCAGACCCAATACCCACTGTCTAACATTCTAAGTCTCCATAATATGTATAAGACAGCTCAGTTCTCCATCCTCTGACACAATTCTATTACTTCCCAGAACTTGACTGTTGAAAAGGGGAGTTATCACTCCTAAAAACTATGAAAATCAGATAAAATTAAAATTTTAAACTAGTCATTCCTCCTAAATTAAGACACCCTTCAAATGGTACTTGCTCACTCGTACACTCACAATAACAGAGAACTGAAGATGTCTCTTCAATACCAAGTTTTGAGAATCCAGCTGGCCCAACAATAAAGATGGTGTCTAACCTGCTGAGTATATCCAGTATTTTCTGTTTACATTTCAGACTTCCAGTATCTGTACTATTTTGTCCTTAAGTTTTTAGTTTGACTTCACACTTGCTGCTGCATTTGCAGATGTCACTAAGCACAAAGACAAGGAATTTACAACTGTCCCCAAGTCTCTCTGGAATAGCAGGAAGGAATTTTATTTTGTAATATAAACTGGGAGAGGTTTTTTTGCTTGATCCCTATCCACTGACTCAGAATATAAAATCTTCACACATTGCCACTAGGTGATCTTGACTGGGTTTGATTGTCATCCCACTCATGGGAAAAAGCAGCATGTCAATGTCAACACTCACTGTTTTAACTTCACATATGAAAATTGGCCACTTGGTTAACTGTCAGGACTGGCAGACAGAACCATGCATCACCTGTCATTACGAGGCCTAAGACAGTCAGGAACCTACTGCCCAAAGATACAAGCAATTTTATCTCAGTAATGTCAAAGTAAACGGTGCTTTATATTGGTCACGTGCCATAGGTTGCTGACTCAGCAATCCGACACAGACATCACTCAGTAAATTTGCTAGATTTGCTATCACTGGTAGCTGGGAGGCATTTTCCTTTTACAAACTGGGTCTTCCCAATCCCAAATGTTAGCAATTTCAGCAAGTCTACATTGATATGGCCACCAACTGCGTAATAACAGCAGTACTAAACCTATATAAAAGCAGCTTTAATTTAGACAACCACTCGACAAATTGCAGAGCTAGCAGAATCAAAAAGATTAACATCGGGAAGCAAAACCCAGGTCATTAACATAAAGCACGAAGGTGTTACAAAGTTTTCTAATTACAAAAGGACATGTGAAAAATGAATCTTGCAGCCCTCTCACTGTCTCATTGCTAAAACTAATAACGTCTTGCATTCCATCCTCCCAAAACCCCTGGAGATTAGCTAAGGCTTGACACTCTTAAGGGATGGTGGCTTATGCTACCAGGATAGCTGTACAAAAAGGTGTCTACAACAACCAAAGTCAACTGCAAGGCTTGGCCAGGATGTGACAATTACTCAAAGTTGTAGTTTTGAAGATACTTTCACAGTGGTGATACAGGATCACTCCCATCATTTAGCGAATCTTTTTCTTGGGTACACATGCATTCAAAAACCAGGCAATAAATTACAAAGACATAACATGATTAAGAGAGCGTGCAATCTACAAGGAAAGTTGAAGATTGATAATATCCACATGGAGCAGATGGAAGATACAATGTAATACAACAGTCTCGTGACACAAATAAAAACAGTACACATTTTTATGCACGGTAGCCTTGTGGATAGCACAATTGCTTCACAGCTCCAGGGTCCCAGGTTCGATTCCGGCTTGGGTCACTGTCTGTGCGGAGTCTGCACATCCTCCCAGTGTGTGCGTGGGTTTCCTCTGGGTGCTCCAGTTTCCTCCCACAGTCCAAAGATGTGCAGGCTAGGTGGATTGGCCATGATAAATTGCCCTTAGAGTCCAAAATTGCCCTTAGTGTTGGGTGGGGTTACTGGGTTATGGGGATAGGGTGGAGGTGTTGACCTTGGGTAGGGTGCTCTTTCCAAGAGCTGGTGCAGACTCGATGGGCCGAATGGCCTCCTTCTGCACTGTAAATTCTATGATTTGTAGGAAACTTAGGAATGGGCTCCAAGGATTTTTTGATTGATAGACAAATCATGCAAATTTAAACTAGCAATTGGGCTGGATCCAATTTATTCTACAGCCCGAAACCAAGATTATGGGATTGAGGGTCATACTGCTAAACAGCTCAATATATAGACATTTATGTTGATGGTAAAATAGCTTCATATCTAAAGAGGGGGAAAGAGGAGTGATTATTAGGGCTAGATTACCAGATGTCTAATGAGGTATCAATGGTTGCCCTTAAGTGACTTTTATGGAAGACTGCAATTACTGTTACAAGACGACAAATGGGATCAGATTTCACTCTCAAGTTATCAGGATGCTGGAAGTATTCAAGGATTTATAAAAACAGGCTTGGTCGGCTCTTTCACCACGAAGTCAAAAAGATCCATTTGTGGCTAACCAGGCGCCAGAATGTGGCGACTAGGGGGATTTTCACAGTAACTTCACTGCAGTGTTAATGTAAGCCTACTTGTGACAATAATAAAGATTATTATAACTCCAATCCTGAAAATATCAGGATACTGCAGCACTCTGCAGATCCTATCTTGGGGAAGATAAATTACCCAACCAGCTCTGTATTGATGGGCATGGTTGCTTGAACTCGATACAACGTTAAGGGCATCATTCCAAATTCAAGGATAAACAGGGAGGGCCTGTTGCACAACTGCAGAGACCAATGGTGGGACCTATCTGATTTATTCATATGGACTATCATTCCCTGACACACCTCAACTTGAAAGAGGATTGGAACCACCTATGTTTGTTGAGAGTCTTATTCTGTTGCTTCCCACTCATACCAGTTATATCTCACGACGCACCAACTCAAAAGCAGCGCTACTTTATTATTGTACATTATACCCTTGGGCTTTGGGCAATCTCTACATGCTGGTAGGGCCAGATTCAGCTGTAGGAATGGAATTATTTTTGCAGTCATTGAACAATGTTGAAACTTTGCAATCTGAGTCAAACAATTTAAAATCATCTCTATTTTAGTTTTCCAGGTACAATGTCAGGTTAGAAACAGGACTAAGTAAAAATGGTGGGACAATTATCCAAGTATAAATTGATAGTATTTTTGCCTTATAGACGGTGTGAAGTGAGCATGATCTTTTCATATATCTTCTGCTTAATGCTCTTTCTCCCAAAGACAAATAATTTAGTAAATGACAAGAACTTGTGAAAGGAAAAATTGTCCAATACTAGTTTAGTGGTTCATTCAGCATAATTAATCAAATTCCTATCAAAGAAAATCAAACCATTGAAATTGCTCAAATGTGCTGATGGATTCACCAAATCAATTTGCTCCTCCAGCCTAAATCAATGACGGTCTTAAAAACAGTGGACTTTCCCCTTACCTAAAATGCACTTTCCAAATATCAGGGTGGCACGGTAGCACAGTGGTTAGCACTCTGCTTCACAGTACCAGGGTCCCGGGTTCAATTCCTGCTTGGGTCACTGTCTGCACATTCTGTGTGTCTGCATGGGTTTCCTCCGGGGAGTTTCCTCCCACAAGTTCCGAAAGACGTGCTTGTTAGGTAAATTGGACATTCTGAATTCTCCCTCCGTGTACCCGAACAGGCGCCGTAGTGTGGCAACTAGGGGATTTTCATAATAACTTCATTGCAGTGTTAATGTAAGCCTACTTGTGATGATAATAAAGATTATTATTCTATTAATAAGCTAATTGTACTATTGCTGTTCTTCACAATTAAGTCACACAAAAATTCACACACCTTTATATTCTACTGAAATCACAGCAAAATAATTGAAGTTGCATGAAAACGTGACAACCCATTTCAACATGCGTTCCATTAGACAGCAAACATTTCCACTGGAAATTCTGAAGCAATATCTGCTGATTTTCTTGGGTGACAAAGATCAGAGACTTCTCTAAAAATATTTTTTAAACAGGTCACAACACATCAGTACTAGAAATAGAACATGTTAGTCAGTAAATCTGATGTTTTCCGATAATGAATTCGAAGTTCTCTCAAACTGTGAAGGTAGGTTCTGTCGTGTTGGGTGTTCTGATACACAAATGAACCAACACGGCTGTAGATGGTACAACTGTTTTATTGTCTAATCAACGGTAACAACTAACTACTGGCTTGGGTACGTGCTTCACCAGCTAACCTGTGGACCCAGCCCTATCACTATCTTAGTGGGGCACTCAGCACATGGTCTATGTCTGAGTGGCGTGCTGTGAGCTCTGTGCTCTGAGCTATCTCTTAGTAGAATGAGCGGGAACTGTGGTGTTCCCTGTTTTATAGTGCGTGTGCTCTCACTGGTGATTGGCTGCGTTGTGTGTGTGCTGGTTGGTCCAACTGCCAGTCCATCAGTGTGTGTGTGTGATTGCACCATGATATGCTGATCTGGATATCATGACATCCCCCCCTTTCACAAAGGATATGTGCCTACATGAGAAGAAATAGAAATGTATACTGAGTGCATCTGAGTATGTGTGTGCAATATTTACAACATGTACATGAGGCTAAACTATATACAGAGGAAGGTGTCAAGTGCAACAGAACAACGACGTTGTACCAATAGCAGAACAAATGCAATCAACAAACGACGAGAGAAAACTCTGGAACAATGAACGACAAGAAAAAAAACTCGTTAACAATACTGTAAAACAATTCAGTGAGTCCAATGTGCTAACAGGCTCGCTCATAAGTCAAGTCTTTCGGGTGGGCGACGAATTCGGGTTGACCGCCTCAAGGGTGGGTCAGGATCCACCGGCTGAGGAATGGGCCTGGCCACGGGCGAGAGAGGAAGAGGCAGAGTGGCAGGAAGCTCAACAAAGTCGACATCAGGGACAACAGGAGGGCGTGACACCGGTGCATGATCTTGTAGTGAGCGCGGGACCAAACGAAGGGCCCGCCGATTGCGGCGGCGAATAGAGCCATCAGGCATACAAACCAGAAATGAGCGGGAAGCCAAGTGGCGGAGAACCTCGGCGGTTGCCGACCAGCCACCCTCCGGTAGGTGTACGCGGACGTTGTCTCCAGGCGCCAGGGCAGGAAGATCAGTCGCCCGAGCGTCATGTGCCACCTTCTGCGGAGCACGCAGTTGTTGCAACCTTCGCAATACTGGAGCATGGTCGAGGTCAGGAACATGAATGGACGGCACAGTGGTCCTGAGGGTGCTACCCATCAACAGCTGGGCTGGCGAGAGATCCGTGGACAGTGGGGCAGAGCGATAGGCCAGCAGGGCTGAACAGAAGTCAGATCCGGCATCAGCAGCCTTGCAGAGGAGCCGCTTCGTAATGTGGACGTCCTTTTCCGCCTTACCATTCGACTGAGGATGCAAGGGACTGGACGTCACGTGTGTGAAGTTGTATGAGGTGGCAAAGGAAGACCATTCTTGACTCGCAAAGCAAGGCCCGTTGTCAGACATGATGGTGAGCGGAATTCCATGGCGAGCAAAGGTTTCTTTGCATGCCCGGATGACAGTTGATGACTTCATGTCGTGCAGGCGTATGACCTCCGGATAACTTCAGAAGTAGTCAATAAGAATAATGTAGTCCCTGCCGAGCGCGTGAAAGAGGTCCATGCCCACCTTCGACCAGGGGGACGTGACCAACTCATGGGGTTGAAGGGTCTCGGGAGTTGCGCCGGCGGAAACCTCTGGCAGGATGGGGAAATTGAGCACCATGTTGGCGATGTCCTCGCTGATGCCCGGCCATTACACAGCCTCTCGGGCCCTCCGCCTGCACTTTTCAACTCCGAGGTGGCCTTCGTGCAGTTATTCGAGGACAAGCCGGTGCATGCTGTGGGGGATCACGGTCCGGTCCAACTTCAAGAGGACATCATCAATGACGGCCAAGTCGTCCCGGACGTTGTAAAATTGTGGGCACTGCCCCTTGATCCACCCTTCCGTCATGTGGCGCATCACACGTTGTAGAAGGGGGTCAGCCGCAGTCTCACAGCGAATGTGGGCCAGACGTGCATCAGTGGCCGGCAGATTGGCCGATGTGAAGGCTACCTGTGCGTTGACCTGACAAATTTAACCCCTCCGAGTCGGGCGGTGTGTTGACCGCCCTGGACAGAGCATCTGCGATGATGAGATCCTTCCCCGGGGTGTAGACAAGTTGGAAGTCGTACCTCCGGAGCTTGAGCAGAATGCGCTGGAGGCGAGGGGTCATGTTGTTGAGGTCCTTCTGAATGATGCCGACCAGGGGCGATGGTCGGTCTCCACAGTGAACTGCGGAAGACCATATACATAGTCGTGGAACTTGTCGATGCCAGTCAACAGGCCTAGGCACTCCTCAATCTGCGCATAGCGCTGTTCTGTGGGGGTCATGGCCCGCGACGCATAGGCGACCAGGGCCCATGATGCGGCGTCGTCCCGTTGCAGGAGTACCGTCCCAATGCCGGACTGGCTGGCGTCAGTTGAGCTCTTTGTTTCCTGTGTGGTATCGAAAAACGCCAGTACCGGGGCAGTGGTGAGCTTGACCTTGAGCTCCTCCCATTCATTCTGGTGTGCGGGCAGCCACTGGAATTCCATTGTCTTTTTGACCAGGTGGCGAAGAGCAGTCGTGTGCGAAGCAAGGTTAGGAATGAACTTCCCCAGGAAGTTGACCATCCCGAGAAAGCGCAGCACTGCCTTCTTGTCTGACGGCTGCTGCATGGCTGCCACTTTGTCGGCATCCAGCCGCACACCCGACCGGGAGATGTGGTCCCCCCAAAACTTTAGCTCATTCTGACCAAAAGAGCATTTGGCTCAGTTAAGGTGCAGGCCCTGATCCCGTATCCGTGCAAAGACACGCTGACGACGACTGATGTGCTCCTGCGGTGTGGTGGACCAGATGATAATGTCGTCTACGTAGACGCGTATCCCTTCGACGCTCTCCATCATCTGTTCCATGGTGCGATGGAACACTTCGGAGGCCGAAATGATGCCGAATGGCATCCTATTGTAGCAGTATCTGCCAAATGGAGTGTTGAAAGTGCACAGCTTCCTGCTGGACTGATCCAATTGAATCTGCCAAAAGCCCTTTGAGGCATTAAGCTTGGTGAATATTTTTGCCCGAGCTATCTCGCTTGTGATTTCTTCTCGTTTGGGTATGGGGTAGTATTCCCTCAATGTTGTGATTTAAATCTTTTGGGTCGATACAGATCCGGAGCTCGCCAGAGGGCTTCTTGACGCACACCATGGAGCTGACCCATGGCGTAGGCTCCGTGACCCGGGAAGGCACTCCTTGGTCCTGCAGCTGCTGATTGAGGCGGTCCTCGAGTGGTGCTGGGACCCTACGAGGTGCGCGAATGACTGGGGTGGCGTCCGGTTTGAGACGTATTTTGTACGTGTAGGGCAGTGTGCCCATGCCCTCGAAAACCTCCTGGTTGTGCGCGAGGAGTGAGTGGAGCTGCGCCCGAAAGTCTGCATCTGGGAAATCAGACATGTCTCCTGGAGACAGAGTGTGTACCCGCCGAACAAGGTGGAGGATCTTGCACGCCTGTGCGCCTAACAGACAGTCCTTCGAGGATCCTACGATTTCAAATGATAATCTGGCTTTGTGCGAGTTGTGTGTAACTTCGAGCTGGCAGGACCCCGTGGCCGGGATGACGTTTTCCATTGTAGTCAACCAGCTGACAGTGGGATGGCAGAATCGGTGGTTTAACCTTCAAGGTCTGGAAGGCTGACCATGCGAGGAGGTTGGCGGAGGCACCAGTGTCCAGGCGAAATGTGATCTGGGATCTGTTGACCGTTTGGGTGGCACACCACTCATCGCCCGGATCAATGCTGTGCACTGGTAGCAGCTGGTGGTTCCGACTTGGGGACATCCGGTTCTTGTGGATTACCGCAACGCGGAAGGGCTCCCTGTCTTCGGTATCGCTGGTCTGCACACTATCTGGATATGACTCAGTGAAGGTGGGCTGAATCGCCCGCACGTCCCTGCGAGGCTGGCGGAATTGTTGGGAGTTGGCAGGTTGAGCTGCTCGACGGCAGGCAGCATAGTGGCCCATCCTGCCACATCGTAGGCATTGTCGTGCTTTGGCCGGACATTGCCGCTTTAAATGGGCGGAGCCACAGTTGCCGCACGTCGTGACATCATGGCTTTCGTTGCGCCACAGCGCATGCGCGGTGCGGTCCTGTGTAGAGCGCGCCTGCGCATCACGTTTCTCTGCGTCAACGTCCCCTCTTTTGGCGCGTACAAGCACAGGAGGCCTCGGAAAGCACGAGAAATGGCCGCCTTCGTCCGGCCGCAGGCCGGGAGGTACTCGATCGACTGGACCCGCTCCGCCTCGTGGGACCCGTGCCGTGCCGGCCGCCTGGATTTGGGAGTACCGACTACCGATGGCAGTCGCTAGGGTGAGTCACTATATTTTAAGGAGCTGCTGGCGAAGGGTGTCCGAGATGACCCCAAAAACTATCTGATCCCGTATCACGGAGTCGGAGGTGGCCCCATAGCCGCAGGACTGCGCGAGGATTCGGAAGTGTGTTAAGTAAAATTGGAAAAGCTCATCCTTACCCTGCAGGCGCTGCTGGAATAGGTACCTCTCGAAGCTCTCATTGACTTCCACGCTGAAGTGTTCATCAAACTTCAGAAGCACCGTCTTATATTTTGTTTTGTCCTCGCCTTCCGCAAATACCAGTGAGTTATTGATGTGGATGGCCCGCCGTGGAGAGGAGGGGGGCAATCTTCCTGGTGTCCCATGCATTCTCCCTGTCTGTGGCTTCGAGGAAGAGCTGGAAGCGCTGTTAAAACAGCTTCCAGTTTACGCCGAGATTGCCAGCGATTCGGAGCGGCTGCGGCCGGCTGCTGTTTTCCATGGAGCAGGATGGCGGATTTCTGAAAGGGTGCAGGTAGGTCTCAGTCGCTGATTTGCATCCACTACTGGTATCATGTCGTGTTGGGTACTCTGATGCACAAATGATCCAACACGGCTGTAGATGGTACAACTGTTTTATTGTCCAATCAACGGTAACAACTAACTACTGGCTTGGGTACGTGCTTCACCAGCTAACCTGTGGACCCAGCCCTATCACTATCTTAGTGAGGCACTCAGCACATGGTCTATGTCTGAGTGGCACGCTGTGAGCTCTGTGCTCTGAGCTATCTCCTGGTAGAATGAGCGGGAACTGTGGTGTTCCCTGTTTTATAGTGCGTGTGCTCTCACTGGTGATTGGCTGTGTTATGTGCGTGCTGGTTGGTCCATCAGTGTGTGTGTGATTGCACCATGATATGCTGATCTGGATATCATGACAGGTTCCATGAAGTGGTTAGGATTCAGTGCTCTCACCACCACCACCTGGGTTTGATCCAAGTCAGGGAAGTCACTTTATCAGCCTGAATTGGGCTGTTGCTGTGCAATACATATTCTAGATAAAAAGTGCAGAAATAGGCAGATGATGCAGGTTTATGTAGTATAATGTGAAGAACAAGGAGTGAAGTGTGTACTCGTAATAGGATTCAAAATGACAGAAATATATAGGTGCAAATGTAAAATATCTTGGAGGTTGAATTGCAAATAGAACAGACATTTAAAAAAGGCATGATGTGGAGATGCCGGCGTTGGACTGGTGTGAGCACAGTAAGACGTCTTACAACACCAGGTTAAAGTCCAACAGGTTTGTTTCGATGTCACTAGCTTTCGGAGCGCTGCTCCTTCCTCAGGTGAATGAAAAGGTATGTTCCAGAAACATATATATAGACAAATTCAAAGATGCCAGACAATGCTTGGAATGCGAGCATTAGCAGGTGATTAAATCTTTACAGGTCTTAAAAAAGGCAAATAGGAGTCTAGATTGTGAATACAAAGCATCAAAATATTGAATTTGCACAGAACATAGATCAGGTCAAGCTTTCCTGGCTGGCCTCTACCTTCCATAAACTTCAACTCCTGTTGGCTACGTTGTATTCCACACCAAGAGGGCTCCCATTCTCCTAACCTGTCCAATTTTAAATCTCATCCTCTATTTAATTCCTTCCATGGTCTGAAGACCCGGGTTCGATCCCGGCCCTGGGTCACTGTCCGTGTGGAGTTTGCACATTCTCCCCGTGTCTGCGTGGGAGTCACCCCCCACAATCTAAAAAGAAGTTCTGGGTAGGTGAATTGGCCATATCTTTTTATTAAAACAGTAAAAATATATACAAGGCCACGCTAAATTGCACCTTAATTAGAACAAAAAAAATAATTGGGTACTTTAAAAAATGTTTTTAAACTTTTTAAATTCCTTCCATGGTCTCTCCCCCTCAAAGTTTGCACATTCTCCCCGTGTCTGCGTGGGTCTCACCCCCACAACCCAAGTTCTGGGTAGGTGAATTGGCCATATCTTTTTATTAAAACAGTAAAAATTGCACCTTAATTAGACAAAAAAATAATTGGGTACTCTAAAAAAAATGTTTTTAAACTTTTTAAATTTCTTCCATGGTCTCTCCCCTCCTTATCTTGGCAACTTGGAAACTCCATATTCCTCTGGTTCGGCTCTCCGAACAAAACACAGCTAAACTGATCAGAACCTGCTTGATTCAACATTTAGTTTTTGAAAACTGAAATTAGGATAAGACAGACATTCTGCCTCTCATTCCATTGGGTTAAAATGTTTTTTCTGAAATACAAGTATGAAAGGTTTTAGCAATTTAATGCTCAGTTGTAATAAGTACGACGGGGTATATAAGTGAGTTCAGTTGGTTGGCCGGCCGGTTTGTGACGAGGAGCGACGCCAATTGAACAGGTTCAATTCCCATACCGGCTGAGGTTATTCATGAAGGCTCCGCCTTCTCAACCTTGCCCCTCCCCTCGCCAGAGGTGTGGTGACCCTCAGGTTAAATCAACACCAATCAGCTCTCAAAGGGACGAACAGCCTCTGGTCCTCTGGGGCTGTGGCGACATTTACATTTCATAAGCATGAAAAATTTGCAATGGGGATTGCAATCAATGCACTCATTTCTTTTCACTTTGGCTCACACAAAGATTCTGGCCAACAGAAAGCTTTCCATCAAATAATTTTGAAAAATCAATTTCACATTAAATTGCTAAAAGTTGAAGAAAAGCATTCCAGCAGTTGGTATCCCGAACTTTAAGAATCCTGGAAAGTACAATGCATATGCTCTGATTGCACAATCACATTTCAGTCCTTGGCAATAAAATCAAACCCAAACAAGGGGAAGATTTATGGCCTTCAAAGAAATAAATGTGTGATAGATTCAAATATATTATATTTGAAATTATTACAAAATACTTACTTTTAAAATTCTGTTTTGGGGAACACTATTTTTGTTCTTATGGAGAAAGTAGCAGACACTTTCAGAAAACACAGTGATGGTTAGCACAGCTGCCCCATGGCGCCCAGGTCCCAGGTTCGATCCCAGCTCTGGGTCACTGTCTATGTGGAGTTTACACATTCTCCCGTGTTTGCATGGGTTTTGCCCCCACAACACAAAGGATGTGCAGGGTAGGAGGATTGGCCATGCTAAATTGCCCTTAATTGGAAAAAATGAATTGGGTACTCTAAATTTTTTTTTAAAAGAAAACACAGTAATTTCAGACAGTATAATGCAGCTGGAGGGGTGGAGACAAAAACACAACTGCTTAGATTAAAATGGGAAATTGCGTGCCTTATAGAGAGAATTGGGAAGTGGGACAGCTGTTGACATTTTGGGTGGAAAATTCTTGGCGATGGTTACCTGTTTGAGGGACTGCAAGACCCAAGTGTCAATTTCAGTGCAGCATAGATTCCTTGTGCATGTTTGACGTGCAGAACACAAATAACATTTCATCTATAATAATAATCTTTATTGTCACAAGTAGGCTTACATTAACCCTACAATGAAGTTACTGTGAAAAGCCCCTAGTCGCCACACTCCGGCGACTCCACACTCCTGTTCGGAAAATTCAGAAATGTCCAAATTACCTAACAGCACGTCTTTCGGGACTTGTGGGAGGAAGCCGCAGCACCCAGAGGAAACCCAAGCAGACACGGGGAGAATGTGCAGACTCCGCACAGACAGTGACCCAAGCCGGGAATCGAACCTGGGACCCTGGCGCTGTGAAACAACAATGCTAACCATTGTGCTACCGTGCCGCCCAATAAATATATGACCAAATCTGGCATCCACTAATTATTCCAGAGTTGTTCAGTTCAGACTTTTCCATACTGGTTTTCACAATTGCCACATGAAGATTACAAACAAACCAGAAATCTATGGGTAAGTTTAGCCCAGGCTCATTTATTAACCCAAAATTGCCATTAATCACTAATGGGAAATGCATGGTATGCCCCTTTGGCTTTTATCACACCCCAGAGAAGGCCGAAAGGACAGGATTGTCATATCACTGGTGCTACCATTCACAATTACTTCTGGATAAAATATGGAAAAGGCTGGCAAGATACAATGCAATTCAATCAGATTTGCATTCATATGCACAATGCCCATTGCTCTTACTTACTAACAGTCTTTGAGGGGATGTACACAAGATCATTCTTCCAGAGCTTTAATCATCCCTTCACATAGAGAACACTAAAAAAAGATAAAAAACACAAGGAAACCCCTGTTTATAACATTTAGGACAGCTTTCCTTTCCTGTTCACACAATGTTTTGCAGCAGTCAGGCAATTAAAATGTTAACAACTTCCAACACCATAGCCAAAAGTGGGAGAATGACCAGGCTGACATTTGTAGCCTCCCATTTGACTCATTTTAAACAGCAGTTAATTACATAGATATTTCAGACACTCATAACCCACATGCCAATTTTTTACTGCAGATTGACCTCTGAGCACATCTCTAGTTAGGTTTTGCCATATTTCATATGAATTTACCCAATTCGAAATCATAGAATTTACAGTGCAGAAGGAGGCCATTCGGCCCATCAAGTCTGCACCAGTTCTTGGAAAGAGCACCCTATTTAAACCCATGCCTCCACTCTATCCCTGTAACCCCATCTCACCTTTTTTGGCCCCATGGCCAATCCACTTAACCTGCACATCTTTGGACTGTGGGAGGAAACCGGAGCACCCAGAGGAAACCCAAGCAGACTCGGGGAGAACGTGCAGACTCCGCACAGACAGTGACCAAAGCCGGAATCGAAACTGGGAACCTGGAGCTGTGAACATAGAAAATACAGCACAGAACAGGCCCTTCGGCCCACGATGTTGTGCCGAACCTTTGTCCTAGATTAATCATAGATTATCATTGAATTTACAGTGCAGAAGGAGGCCATTCGGCCCCCCGAGTCCGCAGCGGCCCCTGGAAAGAGCACCCCACCCAAACTCAACACCTCCACCCAACACCAAGGGCAATTTGGACTCTAAGGGCAATTTATCATTGGCCAATTCACCTAACCCACACATCTTTGGACTGTGGGAGGAAACCGGAGCACCCGGAGGAAACCCACGCAGACACGGGGAGGACGTGCAGACTCCGCACAGACAGTGACCCAAGCCGGAATCGAACCTGGGACCCTGGAGCTGTGAAGCAATTGTGCTATCCACAATGCTACCGTGCTGCCCTTGAGAACAAATAAATCTACACTATATCATTTTACCGTAATCCATGTACCTATCCAATAGCTGCTTGAAGGTCCCTAATGTTTCCGACTCAACTACTTTCACAGGCAGTGCGTTCCATGCCCCCACTACTCTCTGGGTAAAGAACCTACCTCTGATATCCCTCCTATATCTTCCACCTTTCACCTTAAATTTATGTCCCCTTGTAATGGTTTGTTCCACCCGGGGAAAAAGTCTCTGACTGTCTACTCTATCTATTCCCCTGATCATCTTATAAAGATGAAGCAACTGTGCTAACCACTATGTTACCGTACTGCCCCGTTTTGTTCTTTTGCAGACAGAGTTTAACATAATACCTCAAAGAAATCCTCAGTTGCACTTACTTTACATCTGAACAGCTTAACATTCTCCAAACCCTCTCTAGCTGGTGTCTTGTCTTCCATGAAGTCCAACACATTCAAACTCAAATACATTCAATTCAAAAACCTGACATCACCCTAAATGTGGGCGGCACAGTGATTGGAACTGCTGCCTCTCGGTGCCGAGGACCCAGGTTCAAACCCGGCCCTGGGTAATGAGTTTACACATTTTCCCCGTGTCGGTGTGGGTTTGACCCCACAATCCAAAAAGATTTACAGGGTAGGTGAATTGGCTCACTAAATTGCCCCTTAATTGGAAAGAGAGAGAATTGGGTACTCTTAAATTTACTTAAAAAAAATAAAAATTACACTAAATCTATCTACAGCCTCATCTTATCCTTTCCATATCCTTCAATCCTCTGACTCTAGCCACTTGTGCATAAGAGGCTCTCTCTCTTCTCCCCCCCCCCCACTCCCCCATCTCACCAACACCCTCAGCCACCTCAGTCCTACTCTCTGGAACTGATTTACTAAACTGCTCAACCACTTTTATCACCACCATCTTCCACCTCTCCCAATTCCCTTACTATGGATCAACTGTTCATGTATTTCTACATTAAAATGAGTTCGTTAAATGCAAGCTCTTATTGTTAGTGTATTTTCCAGCTTTCAATCCTTCTCAGATCTCATTTAAAAATCGCACGAGACTGTGGTCCCACCTGCCAAATCATCTAGATAGATGCCATAGTCAGTCCAAAAATCTAGATAGCCATAGCTACTAAACAGCATTAACATAAGAGACCCTGCCTGCTTTTCTGGTTCAGCTCAGTTTTAAACTACCAAGATAAGAGTGGTAAACCACAAACCATTCATCTTTTAAACGGTTAGATTTTAGTACTAACATTAAATAGTTTTAAGCATTAAATTATACATCTTAAGTAAATTTTCTCCAAATTACATCCAATTATACAAATCGAATTAAAAGTAAATACCAAGATCAACTCAAAATATTGCATTGAGGACATATGACAGAAGAGCTTCAGAAAATGATCTGATAGAATTGGATATCAAACCATTGAGAGTATTAGATGGGGTGACTACAGGTTATCAGAGACATGTATTTTAAGCAGGATCTTAAAAGAAGAGATGAAGTTTAGGAAAGGAGAAGTTTAAGAAGGAAATTCCAAAACTTAACATGGCCATCACTGGTGAAGTGAAAGGATTTGGGAAGCGGATGAGGCCATAGGTGGAAGAATGCAGAGTTCTGGGTGAGTTGGAGGACTAGAGAAGATAACAGAGGCAAGAGAGACCGGGCAATGAAGGGACAAAGTTGAGGATGTAAAATGAGGCATTGGTGTATTGGGAACCAATTTAGGCTAACAAGAACACAAGTGATGTGTGTAGGTGGTGAACAAATGTGAATTAGGTGATCACAAGTTTACGGGTGAAAGTTCAACAAGGGGGCCTTTGGAATAGTCGGGTCTGGAGACACAGGCATTGTAAAAATTGACAGTAAGCAGTCACTACACTATTACAATGAATTGACAGCTTTGCAGAGTTTAGGTGTGAACACTCGGCAATCTTCAAGAGACAAAAAAGTCTTTCCAGCAGTTTCATTTTCTCTCTCCACAGATGCTGCTGAGTTTTTCCAGCATTTATTTCAGATTTCCAGCATCTGCAATATTTTACTTTTAATCTTCAAGGAATAATGGGTCGGTTTCAGTATAACTGGAAACACAGGTTCAGTTCAACATTTCACTGCAGCTCTCAAAACGTTTCTTTTTTTTAAAATAAATATATTTTATTGAAGTTTTCAAACAGTTTTTCACCCTTACAAATCAACAACAACGATAACACAATAACTAATAGATAACATTATTTAAATAAAGTGAACTAACAAAGTAACAAGAAATAGTGCTACCCCCCCCTCCACCCCAACTAGAACAAAACAAGTTGCCCCCCCCCCCCCTCTTTCTCCGCCCCCCCCCCCCCCCCCCCACTCTTTCTGGGCTGCTGCTGCTGGCTATCTATTTTCCCCTAACGTTCCGCTAGGTAGTCAAGGAACGGTTGCCACCGCCTGGAGAACCCCTGAGCCGATTCTCTCAGCGCAAACTTCATCCGTTCCAGTTTTATGAACCCTGCCATATCGTTTATCCAGGCCTCCACGCCGGGGGGCTTCGCTTCCTTCCACATGAGTAAAATCCTTCGCCGGCCTACCAGGGACGCAAAGGCCACAATATCGGCCTCTTTCGCCTCCTGCACTCCCGGCTCATCCGCTACCCCAAATATAGCTAACCCCCAGCCTGGCTTGACCCGGACCTTCACCACCTTCGAGATTACTCTTGCCATCCAATACTCCTCTCGTGCTGGACATGACCAAAACATATGTGTGTGGTTCGCCGGGCTTCCCCCGCACCTCCCCTCCACTCCGAAGAACCTGCTCAGCCTCGCTCTCGTTATGTGTGCTCTATGTAGCACCTTGAATTGGATCAGGCTAAGCCTGGCACACGAGGAAGAGGAATTTACTCTACTTAAGACATCAGCCCACAAACCCTCCTCAATCTCCTCCCCGAGCTCTTCTTCCCATTTTTCCTTCAGCTCTTCTACCAGCTCCTCACCCTCTTCTCTCATCTCCCGGTATATTTCGGGCACTTTGCCCGCCCCGACCCACCCCCCCGAAAGCACTCTATCCTGGATCCCCTGTGTCGGGAGCAGCGGAAATTCCCTCACCTGTTGTCTCGTGAACGCCCTCACCTGCATATGCCTAAAGATAGTCCCCGGAGGCAGCTCATACTTTTCCTCTAGCGCTCCCAAGCTCGCAAACGTCCCATCTATGAACAAGTCTCCCATTCTCCTAATTCCTGCCCGGTGCCAGCTCTGGAACCCTCCGTCCAACCTTCCTGGGGCAAACCTATGGTTGTTCCTGATCGGGGACCATACCGAGACTCCCAACACACCCTTCTGTCGCCTCCATTGCCCCCAGATACTTAGTGTTGCCGCCACCACTGGGTTTGTGGTAAACCTTTTCGGGGGGAGTGGTAGCGGCACCGTCACCAGCGCTTTTAAGCTCGTTCCTTTACAGGACGCCATCTCCAGCCTCTTCCACGCCGCCCCCTCTCCCTCCATCGTCCACTTGCGGATCATTGCCACATTGGCGGCCCAGTAATAGTCGCTCAAATTCGGCAACACCAGTCCCCCTCTGTCCCTGCTACGCTGCAGGAACCCCCTCCTTACCCTCGGGGCCTTCCCTGCCCACACGAAACTCATAATACTCCGATCTATTTTCTTAAAAAAGGCCTTAGTGATCAAGATGGGGAGACATTGAAACACAAAAAGAAACCTAGGGAGAACCATCATTTTGACCGCCTATACTCTGCCCGCCAGTGACAGCGGCAGCATGTCCCACCTTTTGAAATCTTCTTCCATCTGCTCCACCAGCCGCGTCAGATTGAGTTTCTGTAAAGTTCCCCAGATCCTGGCTATCTGAATCCCCAAATATCGAAAGTTTCTTTCCACTCTCCTTAACGGCAGGCCATCTATCCCTATACTCTGGTCCCCAAGGTGTATTACGAAAAGCTCACTCTTTCCCATGTTAAGCCTATATCCCGAAAAATCTCCAAACTCCCTCAATATCTGCATAACCTCTATCATCCCCCCCCACTGGATCCGCCACATATAGCAGGAGGTCATCTGCGTAGAGTGACACTCGGTGTTCCTCTCCCCCTCTAACCACCCCCCTCCATTTCTTAGAGCACCTCCCATAAATACTCCCATTCTACCCTATCAAATGCCTTCTCTGCATCCATTGCTGCCACTATCTCTGCCTCCCCCTCTGCTGGGGGCATCATTATCACCCCCAATAGCCGTTGACGTTCAATTGCCTCCCCTTTACAAACCCTGTCTGGTCTTAGTGCACCACCCCTGGGACACAATCCTCTATCCTCATTGTCAGCACGTTTGCCAGCAACTTGGCGTCCACATTCAGGAGCGAGATAGGTCTATAAGACCCGCATTGCAGCGGATCTTTCTCTCGCTTCATGATTAATGATATCGTCGCCTCCGACATTGTCGGGGGTAGAGTCCCCCCTTCTCTGGCCTCGTTAAAGGTTCTTGCCAGTAGCAGGGCCAACAAGTCCACATATTTCCTATAAAATTCCACCAGGAACCCGTCTGGTCCCGGGGCCTTCCCTGCCTGCATGTTCCCCAGCCCTTTAGTCACCGCGTCCACCCCGATTGGCGCCCCCAGGCCTGCCACCTCCTGCTCCCCCACCTTCGGGAACCTTAGTTGGTCCAGAAACTGCTGCATCCCTTCTTTTCCCTCCGGGGGTTGGGACCTATATAACCTCTCATAAAGGGTCTTCAACGCCTCATTTACCTTCCCTACACTCCGCACCGTAGTTCCCGTTTCATCCCTAACTCCCCCTATTTCCCTCGCCGCTATCCTCTTACGAAGCTGGTGGGCCAACAGCCGACTCGCCTTTTCCCCATATTCGTATCTCATCCCCTGTGCCTTCCTCCACTGTGCCTCTGCCTTCCCTGTGGTCAGCAGGTCAAACTCCGTCTGGAGTCTTCGCCTCTCCCTATATAGTCCTTCGTCCGGGGCCTCCGCATATCTTTTATCCACACTCAAAATCTCCCTCAGTAATCTCTCCCTCTCTTTGGCCGCTGTTTTCCCCTTGTAAGCCCTAATGGAGATCAACTCTCCCTTAACCACCGCCTTCAGCGCTTCCCATACTACCCCCACCTGGACCTCACCATCATCATTGGCCTCCAGGTACCTTTCGATACATCCTCACACCCTTCCACCGACTCCTTCATCCGCCAATAATCCCACATCCAGTCGCCAGAGTGGGCGCTGTTCCCTCTCCTCTCCTAGTTCCAGATCCACCCAGTGCGGGGCATGGTCTGAAACAGCTATGGCCGAGTACTCCGTTCCCTCCACCCGCGAAATCAGTGACCTACTCAAAACAAAGAAATCTGTCCGGGAGTATACATTATGGACATGGGAGAAAAAGGAGAACTCTTTGGCCAACGGCCTAGCAAATCTCCATGGATCCACTACCCCCATTTGGTCCATAAACCCCCTGAGCACCTTGGCCGCTGCCGGCCTTCTTCCGGTCCTGGATCTAGATCGATCTAACCCTGGGTCCAGCACGGTATTGAAATCCCCCCCCCCCCCAATTACCAGGCTTCCTACCTCCAGGTCCGGGATACGTCCCAGCATCCGCTTCATAAATCCCGCATCATCCCAGTTCGGGGCGTATACATTTACCAACAAGACCTCCATTCCCTGCAGTCTGCCACTCACCATCACATATCTGCCACCGTTGTCCACTACTATATTACTAGCCTCGAACGACACCCGTTTCCCCACCAATATAGCCACCCCTGTTCTTTGCGTCCAGCCCTGAGTGGAACACCTGTCCCACCCACCCTTTCCTTAACCTAACCTGATCCGCCACCTTCAGATGCGTCTCCTGAAGCATGACTACGCCTGCCGTCAGTCCTTTTAAGTGCGCGAACACTCGGGCTCTCTTAATCGGCCCATTTAGGCCTCTCACGTTCCACGTGATCAGCCGGATTGGGGAGGCTGCCCGCCACGCCCCCCCCCCGACTAGCCATCACCTACTCTGGGCCAGTCCCCCATCCAAGTCCCGCGCACCCACCAGTCCCCCAGGCGGCGCACTCCCGCCCCGACCACCTCTTCTCTTACCAGCTCCCTCTCGATCCCAGCAGCAGCAACCCAGTTATCCCCCCCGCTAGATCCCCATCTAGCATGGTTACTCCCCACGTATGGCTTCCGAAAGTCAGCTGACCCCGGCTTCTCCCGCTCTCTCCTTGACTCCCCCCGTGTGTGGAACTCCCATCCTCCTTGCGCCTATCTTCCCACCATCATCTCTCTAGCGCAGGAAAAAACCCGCGCTTTCCTAGAACCGTCCCGCCCCCTATGGCGCAGCTCCCCCTACAGCCCCGTTCCCATTCCCCACCCCCCCACCTATGTCCCTTTTTCCCCACCGGCGCCCACATTTCTCAGTGTCCCCCCCCGTCAAAGACCGTCCCAATACAGTGAACCTCCCCTTCCCCAATTTACATTTCTATACATCAACATTGTCGTTTCCCCCCCAACATCAGTCCTTCAGTTCTGGTCCAATTTCTCTTTTTGAGAAGAGAGCTGGTAGAAGAGCTGAAGGGAAAATGGGAAGAAGAGCTCGGGGAGGAGATTGAGGAGGGTTTGTGGGCTGGTGCCTTAAGTAGGGTAAATGCCTCTTCCTCGTGTGCCAGGCTTAGCCTGATCCATGGATGAAGGTCCATGTTTCTTCCGACGTTTCAAAATAATAGGGTCTATCCTGGTGCGTGACCCATAATCACGCCGGCTGCAGCATCCCAAACTTTACTTCCTTCTTATGAAGCACCTCCTTGGCTCGGTTGAAACTCGCCCTCCTTCTCACCACCTCTGCGCTCCAGTCCTGATACACTCGTATCACCGCATTCTCCTATCACCGCATTCTCCTATCTGCTACTTCGTACCTTCTTGGCCCAGCTCAAAACAACCTCTCTGTCGTTGAAGCGGTGAGATCTCACAACCATCGCCCTTGGTGGTTCTCCAGCCTTTGGTCTCCTCGCAGGGACCCGGTGAGCCCCTTCCACCTCCAAGGGGCCCGAGGGGGCCTCAGCTCCCGTTAGCGAATGGAGCATCGCGCTCACATAAGCCCCGCCATCAGCTCCCTCGGGGAGACCCAGAATCCGGAGGTTCTTTCTCCTTGATCTATTTTCCAGGACTTCGATGCACCTCTTATGTAGCGCCTCGTGCGTCTCCATTTTGACCGCTAGGCCCAGGATCTCATCTTCATTCTCAGTTACCTTCTACTTCACCACACAGAGCTCTATCGCCTGGGCCTTCTGCGTTTCTTTGAGCCCATCAATTGCCAGCAACATCGGGGCCAGCACCTCCTTCTTTAATTCCTCCACACACCGTCTTGAGGAATTCATCCTGATCCGGCCCCCATATCGTCTGGCCTCCCTCCAACGCCATCTTGCTTCCTTCTTTTCTCTGCCGCTGCCCTCGAGGATCCCTCGTAATCAGGCCACCACCACCGATCTTTTTCCAGCACACAGTTGGGGGGGGGGGGGGGGAAACACTCCTTATTTCTTCACCCCACACCGGGTTTGGTCAAAAGAAATTCCTGCTGGGGCTCTCAAAAAGAACCCGAAAGTCCGTCGGAGCTAGAGCCGCCGAAACGTGCGGCTTAGCAGAGCATCGCCGCAACCAGAAGTCTTCAAAACGTTTCTAAATTCACTTTAGAGCTGCAGTGCTAACGGAAAAGAATGTTCCATTATTTCTGTTGGATAGGCAGGAATACAACACTAGTGATGCACCTTGGGTATTGGTAAGTTGATGCAATGAACAGCAGCAGCTGTGTGGTGGTCATCATGTTTACCTAGTTCAGAAAAATGTGTTTTTAGTTGCCATATCTCTAATGGTTGTTTTATTGGAAACAGCCAAGAACGGCAAGGTCTGATTCGAGATAAAATGGTAAACATAATACAGCTGAGAAAAAGGTTAGTTTCTAAAGAAAAACTACAACCAGATTTACCCTGGTAAGTGAGAATTGAAGGCCTGAGAAAGTGGTAGTCAAGAGGGCAATTACAGGAACATTACAATGCTAAAACAGTAAGCAATTTCACAGGGATCCAATGAAGGATTTTGTCTCAAGACCTGTACTACAACTTTGTTCACTTCCTTATAATCCTTAATTTTGCAACCATCTTAATTACATTAAAAACTAAACTTCAGAGTTTTCTCCCATCTGTTCCTATGTAAACATTAGCTCATTTCTGTACTCCCGCCTCATGGCATTTTATCAAAGTTTGGACTCCTGATCGGAATGAGTCAAATTCCCGACTATTAGGGCATCAGCACTCAACACTATATGAGCTTAAAAATACCAATTTAGAGTAGGCAACAGAGAATTAAAATGCTTCCTTATCCAATTATTTGCTTTACACGGGGGACAGCAGCACAAACTCAACATAAGACCTTGCTTTTTACACATAAAACCTGTGCAGGCAAATTTAAACCTCATTCTGCCAAGTTGCCATCCCAGCACAGACTAACATCCAGAGCCTCAATAGTAGGGCGGAAGTAATCTGGAGGGAGAAGCACGAGACTGCAACAATTTGCTAAGAATGGCAAAGGTCTGGATGTCACCGAAACACTGGAAAAGTGTGACTTGATTTTTTAAAATTTCATGCAAAAAATTGGAATCAGCCCAAATTGTGCAACTATGTAAAGATTTCAATTCCGATAATTAAAGTAGGCCGTATTATATCTCTACGTCAAATAGGCTTTCATGATTTGGTTACAATAATTCCCTATAAGGGAGGCGAGAAATTATAAGATCTTGTGAACTGGGTAATTATTCCTCTAAACAAATCTAAAAGCTACGTGCATTTACAAATAACCAGCTTCACACACGATAGATGGATATCAGATTTCTTACTCTACAAATGCCCAAGTGGAGCCAAATACGGTACATATACAACACAAAGTTATGAACCAGAGTAGATCTATTTAATTGGTTACCACTATGACTGATTTGCCAGGAAGTTAGTGATTAACTCTTTAAGTGCCAGAGTACCATTTTTGCCCCAAGCCAAAAGCAATTGAACACTGTCACAATTTCTAGAGCTAAAACAAAATGGTAGCAAACAGACACCAGGCTTCCTAAAAAATTAGCTGAAAACATTCTAGTTACAGGCTCAGACCCATCAACTGCTGAAACTTTTTTCAGTATTTACTCATTTCATTCGCAATTATTTATTTTAAATTCCACATGCAAGACGAGTCCCAAATTTTCAGTCAAGAAAATTCCCCCTAAAGCTTGTTGCAGATAAAAACATGGATATAAAATATGTACAGAAAGGATTAAAGTAAAACATTAAATATTTGGTTTCTGTTCACCACTACTATAGCTTTCCTTACTTTGCAGCAAGTCCAGATTGCCAGATGCATCGGATTCCTGGGCTTCACAAAACGTTGGCCCTCAATCCAGGGAATCACAAGCTCCCAGCACAGCACCATCTCCCAACTGTTTACTAGATATGCGATATGGCCGTGCAGTTCAAACTCTTTCCTTCTTGCCTCAAGAAATGTTCAAGATACCAGTAAGGACTAAGTTAAGCAGAGTATTGAAGGGAGTGCACTGCACTGGTCAGGTGCTGATTTGGGGGTCAACCATCTTTGGAGTAGCAGTTAGCAAGCAACCAATGTTCACGTCAATAGCTTTCTATCAAAAAAAATTAACAAGACATTGGAACACAATGTTGAAAGAAACCAGCCTACAATGAAGAGTTCCCCCTCTCTCCCACCCAACTCTCACTGAACACACACACACACAGCTTGATCTCAGTTCTTCCAAATAACCAAATTCAAAGTTATAACATTTGAATTTTCTAACCAAAGAACCACTACCAACTGTCAGCGCAATGAATTTCCAGCAATTTATTCATATTTCCTGCTTTGGGAAACTCGACAGCCATTCCAATTGCGGATGTGACCCACGGACAAAATTCCCCCCCCCCCCCCCCCCCAAGCACCACTTTGATGAGTAGAATTACCTGCCTTGCGTGAGTATAAATAAAAAAGCCTATGAATTAAGGAATTCTCCAATATCACTGAAAATGCAATGACTAAACAAAGGATAACTTTAAACCAAAAAGGATTTAAATGGTTAACTTAAATCCAGAAATTGCAAAATGAAAGGACAAACCGTAAACAGTTAATCTCCACAAATATACAGAACAGTACATGTTGGTTTATAAACCCAATAGTAGTTGTCAAGCTTTTATTAAAATACCCTGGGTCACTGGAAGAACGGTCACCCACTCCTGTCCTTCGTGACCAGGAGTCACTATTGTTCCATACAAACAATATCTACTGGTATAAATGCCAGAGTATGTTATATGCATCAGCACAAATTATATGCACTGAATGAGGTAAATACCCCAATACATTTTATATTGGCCATGTTACTGATCACACAGGTGCATCCGAGCTGTTTACACCATCACCGGCAGCTCTCAAGCTCGAGTTTGACGTTGAGTAATAAGAGAATGTGTTTGACACGTGTAGAATCCACGGTTTAATCTTCATTGTTTCCCAGTTTGCATTCAGTGTTTAATTGCCAAATGCATCCTCCAAAATATTGCTCAGTATATTCCATTTAATTAATTTCTTTAAGCCAAGGTGCGTATATAAGCAGCTACGGGATGACAAGTTCTGTCCAACTAAATACTACACAGGATTACAGGTTTAAAAACATTCTCCTTTAACATTCATTCGTAACTGCTACATACTATAAATTACTGTAGAGAAATGAGCTGTCACTTTTCTTACTCATCTGATCAAGGGATTGCGTGATGTGCAGAACCAGAACAAAAGGTCAATTTTTTAAATTCCAGGTACAGAATCACACTTTAAAAACTAAAATCGGTGAAAACATTACCTCACATTATTTAAAACTCCCTTGTTACCCTTTAATTCAAAATACAGAACTCGAGTGTGTGCTATGCACTGTTCTCAAAGGGTTACACACCCATAAATGTTAACAATTGATAACGTACTAATTTTAATTTGCTTTCTGCTCAGCTTGGTCACCTATGAATGGGGCAGCTGTGAAATGTTGCTATAATTGTCCAATTGCATTTGTGAAAAGCCTTTACATGAACATCTCAAATACCTCAGTTGATGAGCAAAACCATGGCAAGATCTTTGCCTACCCATTCTGAACTACCTAGTCAGGATTATTCAACTGCGCCATTGGCATGTATTTTTTTATACAACTCGACACCACGAGAGAAAGAGAGCTATCAAATAGGCATTAAACTCCACGTTTTGCTGCAAATGTAGGGCGAGCACACTCAAACATGGGCGGGTTTCAGACACGATCAAGAAGATCCACTCAAGGCGTTGGCAGTTTATCTTTTTCCCTCCAATTCTTAGCTGGGGACACAAGTTGACTGAGCCCACGCGCAAGCAAAAGCACTCAAAAAACACTTGTAACTGTTTGAAACTAAATCCATCCTCTGAAAGGGCTTGATACAAATGTAACCCCCATCCAAAAAGAAACACAGCTCTTTTGGGGAGGGAGGGGGGGGGGGCTCAGACTTGGTCTCAGGACCTGAGCTTAATGATGATTTCAAATTCTGAATCCCTCGGTTCATTTCCAAGAACGAAGCAATGAATGAATGGGTTGCCAGGAAAATAGGAATTTTCTAAGTCGTAAACACTTCCGTTGGCGATCTGACTGCTGCACAACCTACAAGGAGCCATAAAATATTTCTTGGGGGGGGGGCATTAATTCGTTTATTTCTTGCACCGACACAGAGAGAGAAAAGTTGGGATTGTCACTGCTTCAAAATGTCTCAAAAGGAAAGCTGACACACCCTGGGACCAAGATATATTTTTTTAAGACTTTTTTTTTTTAAGGGGGGGGGGGGGGGGGAGAGAAATAAAACTTGGTTTTAAGACCTTTCCCTCTGCTCACAAACTCCTGAGGAGAGGTAACAAATAAAATCATTCACTCCAGGGTGTTAAATTCTGCACAGACAACACCCCCCACCCCAAAAAAAAAAAAGCAGCAAAAGGTTTAAAAGAAAAAGCCCTTCTTTGCATTTTAAGACCATCAGGAAAGGAATAATAAAAGAAAGACAGTCACAATTTCAAATTAAACATAACCACAGGCTCTGACAGGGGGGTAAGGCAGAAGCTTTTTTAAATGCAAGGAGAGAGGGGGGGGTAGGATTCATTTATTTTTTTGGGGTGTGTGTGATGAAAAAGGATTTTTATTCGTTTTTTCGGGAACTCTTTTAATTTAAAAACCGGTCGTCGACGGGAGGGGGGCGCGGGGGGGGGGGGCTGGGAGATGAAGAAGGAGGAAGAAAGACACACATTCTCTCTATCCATCTCCACATACACACAAGGACGAAGAGAGAGAGGAGGGGGGGAGGTGGGGGGGGGGGGAAATCATTAAAAAATATTCAGCGAAAAATCCTCTCACTCACCTCCTCCCTCCGCTTGAAAATGGCGCCGAAACCGCCAGCCAACCGTCAGGGGCGCGCTGGGCACCATGGGAGGAGGGAGGAGGGAGCCGCCGCCATCATCACTACAACAACAACTGTGTAACCCTCCCCCTCTCCAACACACACACACACACGCACACACAAAAAATCCTTCCTGGACCCTTGACGTCCGTTTATTTATTTATTTAAATAAACACGCCATCCGTCGGACGATCCTTTTTCTATTTATTTTTTTGGTCAAGTTGGAAAATGGCGCCGGGGGGGGGGGGGGGGGGGGCTCGAACGGCTCATCCAGCGCGGGGGCCGCTGGGAAGGTCACCCCCCTCATTGACCATCCAGGAGGGACAGGACGGTTGTCCAGCCAAGGTGGCCACCCCCGGAGGAAGATGATGCCCGCCCGTATCCTTTTCCCCGTTTGCTCAGCCGTCACTCACTTGAATTCTTAGGTTGTGCTCCAACTGAGCGAGACGTCGAGCTTTTTTTTTTTTACTT
This sequence comes from Scyliorhinus torazame, assembly GCF_047496885.1. Classification (NCBI taxonomy): domain Eukaryota; kingdom Metazoa; phylum Chordata; class Chondrichthyes; order Carcharhiniformes; family Scyliorhinidae; genus Scyliorhinus; species Scyliorhinus torazame. Next base: position 9,956,449 of record NC_092737.1, read on the forward strand.
CTGACTTTTTAATCACTTTGTGTGTCAGGACTTTCGAGGAGAGACGTTCCCTGTCTTCCAGCCAAGCCTCTCGCCGCCTTTTTAAAAAAAGGGGGGATTTTTCTATTTGCACAAATCTTTCTATTTGCACAAACTTAGCTTTTTTCTATTTTACCAATTTCGGCGTGGCCAGTCCACCTACTCGGCACATCTTTTGGGGTTTGCAGGCACGGGGAGAATTCGCAAATTCCGCAAACGGACCCCGGGGTCGGGATCGAACCCGGGTTCTCGCCGCCGTGAAGCAGCAGTGCTAACCACCAGGCCGCCCTTTATTCACTTCGTTTTCTACATCTACGTTAGAATCCCTACAGTACGTAGGCAGCACGGTGGCGCAGTGGTTAGCACTGCTGTCTCACGGCGCCGAGGTCCCAGGTTCGATCCCGGGGCTCTGGGCGACTGTCCGTGTGGAGTTTGGGTGGGTTTCGCTCCCACAACCCAAAGATGTGCAGGGTAGGTGGATTGGCCACGAGAAATTGCCCCTTAATTGGAAAAAATGAATTGGGCACTCTAAATTTTTTTAAAAACAAGAGAATCACTAAAGTGGGATGCTGAAAGAGGCCATTAGGCCTACACTGAGCCTCTGAAAGGCCACCCCATCCATGGTCCCCCATCTCCATAACCCGCACATCTTTGGACACGAAGGGGCAATTTTAGCACAGCTATTCCTCCTAACCAGTGCATCTTTGGACACAAATGGACATTATAGCATAGCCATTCCACCTAACCTCCACATCTTTGGATTGTGGGAGGAAACCAGAGCACCTGGAGGAAATCCACGTGGAGAACCTGCAAACTCCACAAAGACAATCACCAGAGGCTGGAATCGAACCCGGGTTCCTGGCGCTGTGAGGCAGCAGTGCTAACCACCTTGTTGATTATGTTCAAGCTGAAACATAAAATTCAACAAGTTTTCTACTTTTGCTTACTTTTAATCATGTGAACCTTCGTATATATAATACCGCAGCACAGTAGCATTGTGGATAGCACAATTGCTTCACAGCTCCAGGGTCCCAGGTTCGATTCCAGCTTGGGTCACTGTCTGTGCGGAGTCTGCACATCCTCCCCGTGTGTGCGTGGGTTTCCTCCGGGTGCTCCGGTTTCCTCCCGCAGTCCAAAGATGTGCAGGTTAGGTGGATTGGCCATGGTAAATTGCCCTTAGTGTCCAAAATTGCCCTTAGTGTTGGGTGGGGTTACTGGGTTATGTGGTTACTGGGTTATGGGGATAGGGTGGAGGTGTTGAACTTGCGGTAGGGTGCTCTTTCCGAGCACCGGTGCAGACTCGATGGGCCGAATGGCCTCCTTCTGCACTGTAAATTCTATGACAAAATTCTATGATATATATTAATCAAAACTTTTTTTTGAAAGATAATTTATTGAAGGTTTATCCAAACTATGCGAACAGTGCATGATGAGCGCGTTTCGCCGTGTGTTTCCCGGCGCGCACAGCGCTGAGGAACACAATATCTAACGCGACTCCGGTTAGTTACGGGGCCTCAGCAGAGAACACAGAGCCGAGGCTGCACTTAGTCCCATTCTGCATTGAGGAGCACTGCTCATCGCAACTCCTCAGTGCAGGGAGATCAGGACGCCAGTTTTAAAATGGTGTCACAATCTCTCGGGCCCCTGACATGACTTCCAAACCGCCCCCAAAAGCCCCAACTCGGCTTAAAGGGGGTCCTCAGGCCCCCATTCCCAATCCCGAATTTTCATTTCATTTTTCATCCCCCCTCATGTGCACATTGCACCCCCGGGCCCGATCCCCGTCAGAAAAAAAAAATGCTAGCCTGGCAGCGCCCCTCCCAGCGGGTGCTAGGGTGCCACCTTGCCCAGAGGGCAAGCACATGGGAGCCTCCAATCCCCTGGGGACCCCCACAAGTGCCGTTCCACCTGGTCCCCATTTGTGTTGACCAGTACTGAACGGCGCTCATCAGAGATCTCTAAGGCAAAGGGGATAGATAGCAATAACTCGGTTACCTCAGGGAACTGCATATTAAGAGTGAGACTAGCTGTCTCACTCTAATATGCCAATTTGCCAAATAGTGATCCCGCTCACAATGGGCGGGATTCACATCGCAATGTCTCACAAGATCGCATTAGATCTCGCGAGGCATAGCAAGCCGGATAGATCCCGGGAGCAGGGATTCCCAGTAACTACTGGCCACATTGCGCCACAACGTGCTGACTTTCAGATGCAACGTGGTTAGTAGATCATGCCCAAAGTTTGTTTTTATAAATTTAGAGTAGCCAAATATTTTTATTTTCCAATTAAGAGGCAATTTAGCGTGGCCAATCCACCTAACTATCACATCTTTGGGTTGTGGGTGTGAAACCCAAGCAGACCTGGGGAGAATGTGCAAACTCCAAACGGACAGTGACCCAGGGCTGGGATTCGAACCCAGGTCCTCAGCGCCGCAGTCCCAGTGCTAACCACTGCGCCACATGCCACCCCTTATCACGCCGAAAGTTAACATTTTGAGTCCATATGACTCTGTCAGTTCTCTGAAGAGTCGTAAGTTCTTGTTATTTAATTCGCCTGTCAGCATTTTCTACATATCTATTAATTACGATCAAGATGGAAAGGCAGGCAGGGGGTTTGGGTCTTCCGAACCTGATGTATCATTACTGGGCGGCGAATGTGGAGAAGGTATGGAGCTGGGTCAGAGGGGAAGGTATGGAGCTGGGTCAGAGGGGTTGACTCCCAATGGGTCAGAATGGAGGAGAGTTTGTGTAGGGGGTCGGGATTGAAGACACTAGCAACAGCGCCTCTCCCGACGACCCCAGGGAAATACTCGGAGTCCGGTAGTAATAGCTTCGTTCTGAATTTGGAGGCAGTTTCGCCAGCACTTCGGGCTGGGGGCAGGGTCATGGGAAATGCCGATTCGGGGGAACCATAGATTTGAGCCAAGGAAGTGGGATGGAAATTTTCAGAGATGGGAGGAAAAAGGAATTAGGATACTAAAAGATTTGTTTCTTGGGGGTTGGTTTGCAGGATTGAAGGAGCTGGAAGCGAAGTATGGGCTGGAGCAGGGGGAAATATTTAGATACATGCAGGTTCGAGACTTTGCCAGAAAGGAGATACAGAGCTTCCCAGCAGAGCCGGCTTCCACATTGCTGGAGGAGGTGCTGACAAGAGGGGGACTGGAGAAGGGGGTAGTGTCGGCGGTTTACAGGGCTATTTTGGAAGAGGAGAAGGCGCCACTGGAAGGGATCAAGGAAAGTGGGAGGAAGAGTTGGGGGAGGGTATGGAGGAGGGGTTCTGGTGTGAGGTGCTCCGGATGGTGAACGCCTCCACCTCGTATGCGAGGTTGGGGCTGAAGGTGGTATATAGAGCACACCTTACAAGGGCGAAGATGAGCCGGCTCTTTGAGGAGATAGAAGATGTGTGTGAACGTTGCAGGGAGGCCCCGCAAACCACGTTCATATGTTTTGATCCTGCCCAAAGCTGGAGGATTACTGGAAGGAGGTTTTTAGGGTAATCTCTAAAGTGGTGCACGTGAAATTGGACCCTGGCCCTCTGGAGGCTATATTCGGGGTGTTGGACCAGCCAGGGTTGGAAACGGGTGCGGAGACAGATGGTGTAGCCTTTGCCTCATTGACCACCCGAAGGCAGATCCTGTTAGGGTGGAGATCAACCTCTCCACCCTGTGCCCTGGCGTGGCGGGGGGACCTGCTGGAATTCTTGACTCTTGAGAAGGTCAAATTTGAACTGAGGGGAAGGATGGAGGGGTTCAACAATTCATGGGCGCTATTCATTATGTACTTTCGAGAATTGGATTGCATCGAACATTGGGGAGGTGGGGGGGGCTGTGTGTGTTAATGGTGACTATGGGTGATTCCTGATTCCTTTTTGTCATTTGTTTATGTTACCATGCGGGCTAATGTTTGGGGTTTGGTGGGAGGATGGGATCGGGTTGTTATTGATATGGGGATCGGCATTGCATTCGTTACTGATTATTGTTTATTGTTGGGTGTAAACTTGGGAGAAAATGTGAAAAAGGAGAATAAAAATATATATATTTTTTTAAATTATGATCAAGCTGAAAAATGTTCCACAACCTTCAGAAGAAAAACTACTTCTCCAAAGGGTTGCGATTCTGTGGAATTTGCTACCCCTGAGTGCGGTGGATGCTGGGACAGTGAGTAAATTTCAGGAGGAGTTAAACAGATTTTTAATTGGCAATGGATTGAAGGGTTATGGAGAACGGGCAGGACGGTGGAATTGAGGCCAGGGTGGGATCAGCCATGATCACATTGAATGATGGAGCATGCTCGAGAGGCTAAATTGTCTACTCCTGCTTCTAATGTTTTTTTTTAAAATTATATTAACTGTGCCACCGTGCTGCCCTGCTTCTTATGTTCTAAGAAAGAACTATTGTGTCTAATTCCACCTTCCCGCTCTTGGTCTGGAGCCCTGCAGCTGCACCTCAATGATCGAATGATGGAGCAGACTCGATGGGCTGAATGGCCTAATTCTGCTCCTAGATATTATGGTCTTTTATTAACTTTTGATCATTTGAAACTTTACATCTATTAATAAACACTTCAAGCTAGACGTGATATACAAAGAGTCAATATCGTTTTCTTTCATTCTCTTTAAATTATATTTTTTAAATATATAAAAAGCTCAAACAAAAGGCGAGAAACAAAAGACCAATCGCCTTTTCTTTCATTAATGTTTAATCACATGAAGAATTCTGTTTATTCACATGAAAAATGCTTACCAATAGTGAGATTCAAAGAGTTAACAAGCTTTCAATAACTTTTGATCACAGAAACATTTTACATATCTCCCCTTTAAATAATAATAATCTTTATTGTCACAAGTAGGCTTACATTAACACTGCAAAGAGGTTACTGAGCTGGTTTAGCTCAGTGGGCTAGACAGCTGGTTTGTTGCAATGCAGAACAAGGCCAGCAGGGCGGGTTCAATTCCCGTACCGGCTCATTACCCGAACAGGCGCTGGAATGTGGCGACTGGAGGCTTTTCACATTGCAGTGTTAATGTAAGCCTAATTGTGACAATAAAAGATTATTATTACTATGAAAAGCCCCTAGTCGCCACATTCCGGCGCCTGTTCGGGTACACAGAGGGAGAATTCAGAATGTCCAAATTACCTAATCGCACGTCTTTTGGGGCTTGTGTGAGGAAACTCCCGGAGCACCCGGAGGAAACCCACGCAGACACGGGGAGAACGTGCAGACTCCGCACAGACAGTGACCCAAGCCGGGAATCGAACCTGGGACCCTGGCGCTGTGAAGTCATAGTGCTAACCACTATGCTACCATGCTGCCCGTTATGTGGCAGAATGTGGCGCAGTGGTTAGCACTGCTGCCTACGGTGCTGAGGACCCGGGTTTGATCCCGGCCCCAGGTTACTGATCGTGTGGAGTTTGCACATTCTCCCCGTGTCTGCGTGGATTTCACCCCCACAACCCAAAAATGTGCAGGGTAGGTGGATTGACCATGCTAAATTGCCCCTTCATTGGAAAAAAATAATAATTGGGTACTTTAAATTTGTTTTTAAAAATATCTTAGGGGCAGCACGGTAGCACAAGTGATTAGCACTGTGGCTTCACAGCGCCAGGGCCCCAGGTTCGATTCCCCGCTGGGTCACTGTCTGTGCGGAGTTTGCACGTTCTCCCCGTGTGTGCGTGGGTTTCCTCCGGGAGCTCCGGTTTCCTCCCACAGTCCAAAGACGTGCAGGTTAGGTGGATTGGCCATGCTAAATTACCCGTAGTGTCCATAAGGGTTGGGAGGGGTTATTGGGTTGCGGGGATAAGGTGGAAGTGAGGGATTAATGTGGGTCGGTGCAGACTCGATGGGCCGAATGGCCTCCTTCTGCACTGTATGTTCTATGTAATCTATGTAATCTCCCGTTTAAACATGTTCAACCTAAAAGTTAAATAGCCTTTTATTTAAAAGTAACATAAGACAAGGAGCAGAAGTAGGCCATTCAGCCCATTGAGTCTGCTCCACCATTCAATGAGATGATGAATGATCTGATGCGATAATCCTCAATCTGACTATCTCAGCCTTGAACATACTTAACTAACTAGTCTCTGTGGTAATGAATTCCACAGCTTCACTACCCTCAGAAAATAAATTAGTCCTCATCTCTGTTTTAAATGGGTGTCCCCTTACTCTGGGATATGCCCTCTGGCCCTAGACTCTCCCACAAGAAACTGAACTGGACCCAGCCACATTAATACTGTGGCTACCAGGGCAGGTCAAAGCCCAGGAATCCTACGGCGAGTAACTCACCTCCTGACCCTCCAAAGCATGTCCACCATGTAAAAGGCACAAGTCAGGAGTGTGATGGAATACTCTCCACTTGCCTGGATGAGCGCAGCTCCAACAACACTCAAGACACTCAACACCATCCAGGACCAATCAGCCCCGCTTGAGTGCTCCCCCCTTCCACAAACATTCACTCCCTTCACCACCGACGAACAGTGGCGGCTGTGTGTACCGTCTACAAGATGCACTGCAGCAACTCAGTTTTCTTAGGCAGCACCTTCCAAACCCACAACCTCTATCATCTAGAAGGACAAGAGCAGCAGATACCTGGGAACCCCACCACCTGGAGGTTTCCCTCCAAGTCACTCACCATCCTGACTTGAAAATATATCGGCCGTTCCTTCACGGTCGCTGGGGCAACATCCTGGAACACCGTCCCTAACAGCACTGTGGGTGTATCTACACCTCAGGGACTGCAGCGGTTTAAGAAGGCAGCTCACCCACCACCTGAAGGGCCATTGGGGATGGGCAATAAATGCTGGCCGAACCAGCGACGCCCACATCCCGTAAATTAATTGAAAAAAAGAAGTGGAAACAACTTCCCAGCATACACCCTGTGAAGCCCCTTGAAAATCTTAGATGTCTCAGTAAGATTGCCTCTTTTTTTATAAATTTAGAGCACCCAATTCATTTTTTCCAATTAAGGGGCAATTTAGCGTGGTCAATCCACCTAGCCTGCACATCTTTGGGTTGTGGGGGCGAAACCGGCGCAAACATGGGGAGAATGTGCAAACTCCACACGGACACTGACCCAGAGTAGGGATCGAACCCGGGACCTCGGTGCCGTGATGCTGCAGTGCTAACCACTGCGCCACCGTGCTGCCCACACCTCTCTTTTTTTAAGCACCCTTAATTACCAGAGGTACTTTACAGCCAAAACAGTACTTTTGAATTGCAGTCTGTGTTGTAATGTAGGAAACACAGCAGCCAAAGTACTCACAGCAAAACCCCTGCAAACAGTTCTGTGGTAAAGACCAGATTATCTGTTTCTGTAATGTTGATTGCGGGAGATAGATGTTGGCTCAGGACACTGGGGAGAACCACCCCTCTTCTTCACATAGTACCACAGGCTCTTTTATATCCACCTGAGGGGGCAGATGAAGCCTCAGTTTATCACCTTCTCCAATAAACAGCACTTCTGACAGTGCAGCGTTCCCTCAAAACTGACACCAGAGTGTCAGCCTTAATATTTGTGTTCAAATCCCGGAATGGGACTTGAACACACAACCTTAAAATGTGAAAGATTGTGCGACTGAAAAAAAGTACTGTTAGCACTGTGGCTTCACAGAGCCAGGGTCCCAGGTTCGATTCCCGGCTTCGGTCACTGTCTGTGCAGAGTCTGCACGTTCTCCCCGTGTCTGCGTGGGTTTCTTTCGGGTCCTCCGGTTTCCTCCCACAAGTCCCGAAAGACGTGCTGTCAGGTGAATTGGACATTCTGAATTCTACCTCTGTGTACCCGAACAGGCGCCGGAATGTGGCAACTAGGGGCTTTTCACAGTAACTTCATTGCAGTGTTAAAGTAAGCCTGCTTGTGACAATAAAGATTATTATTATTATGAAATCATATGAAACGTTATACTACTGTCCTTTTTAGTTAGTTACAAACAAGCATTTTTAATTTGTATTTAAATATTTATTTTGTTCACAAACTCAAATGTGACCGACAATTTTACGCCAATTACCACATTTGTGGGAGGGAAACAAGAGTTTAAAAATTCTTGTCATTTGCCGTACAGAAGTTGCAGCTGTTGAGACAAAAAAAAAGTCAGCATTATTTAAATTTAAACAAATTTAAAATGTTCAAGTATTATTATAGTGAATTGAGCAGAACCAGGTGCAGATGCCATGGTCAAAATAGGCATGCTTAGAAACATGGAGCAAAAGGGGAACTCCAGTGTTTTTATTACTCTCCCCAGTGAAAGTCACCAATAATAATCTAATTGATGTAGTCATTCGGAGGAATAAACGCACCATTTTTGTTTAAACGTCTTACTCATTGGTAGAAAAACATGTCTGGGGAGAATGTCAACCCATCACATTTCTCAAGTTCAGGGCAGCACGGTGGCGCAGTGGGTTAGCCCTGTTGCCTTACGGCGCCAAAGTCCCAGGTTCGATCCCTGCCTTGGGACACTGTCCGTGTGGAGCTTGCACATTCTCCCCGTGTTTGCATGGGTTTCGCCCCCACAACCCAAAGATGTGCAGGGTAGGTGAATTGGCCACGCTAAATTGCCCCTTAATTGTAAAAATAAATTGGATACTCTAAATTTATATTAAAAACATTTCTCAAGTTCTATTGGTTCAATCAACTTTGTGCCGAGGACCAATGAAACGTGAGATATGATATGGTGCAACCAATCAGCTGAACCAAATCACAAACCCTCACCAATTGGAATGGCCAGGTTGACTTAAACCAACAACAAAGATGTTAGGTGTCCGTGTGGAGTTTGCACATTCTCCCCGTGTTTGCGTGGGTTTCGCTCCCACAACCCAAAGATGTGCAAGGTAGGTGGATTGAACGCACTAAAATTGCCCCTTAATTGGAAAAAATAAATTGGGTACTCTAAATTTATTTTTAAAAAACAAAGATGTTAGCCCTGGCTGAAGACATGTGCCTGGCCAATACACAGAATGTTTCCTACTGGAAGCCCAGCTTCAATGTGTAGCTTCACTCATAGGACCAGCCTTTCCCACCGTTCAACTAGATCATGGCTTATGAGTGAGGCAGTCACACCGCGTTGAATCCACGAGGAAAGGCATCATCATCCTCATCTACAAGCAGAAGGGGGGGAAAAAGGAAGATATTAGAAATTGGTGACCCATTTCACAGTTGAATGTGGATTACAAAATTCGAGCCAAGGTCATCGCCAATCTGGTCAAGTCTGCTCTGGGGTGGGTGACGGCGGGCGGGAGGCAGCCACGCGTTGGAGGGCTCCCGTTCGGGAATGGCATTGTCAGGGGTTAACGCCCGGTCCTAGGGCCAGCGAAGGCAGTAAAAGTCGGGAGACAGCACAGAGGAGGGGAATGTCGAAGACCAGCAAAAAAACAGCCATGAAAAAAGCGGCTGAAAGTCCGTCGGGGAGTGGAAAGGTCACCGCGGTACAGTAAAGAAAATGGAGGCTGGAGCACCAGGGGAGGCCGCATTGCTTACAGCTGAATAAATAACTAAGATGGTGGCTGCGGAATTCGAAAGGCAGTTTGCAAAATGCATGGAGACGGTGAGGGAGGTTTTGAGTGCGCTGGTGGAGGAGGCGATTTCCCCGGTGATGACGGCGGTGGCGAGCGCAGTGTTGGAGGTGCGAGAGCAAGGGGAGGCGCTGAAGGAAGTGGAGGAGACGTTATTGCAGCACGGTGATCAACTTGCCTCGATGGGGAAGGAGGTGCGGAAGGTGATGGACATTAACAAGGATCTGCGAGGAAAAATGGAAGACCTGGAAAACAGATCCAAGCGACAGAATTTGAGGATTGTGGGACTGCCCGAAGGAGTTGAAGGACCAAAGCCGACTGAGTATTTTGCCGCGATGCTGGTGAAACTATTGGGGGAGGAGGAGGATCCCTCCCGATATGAACTGGATCGGGCTCATCGGTCGTGGAGGCCTGTACCAAAGGCGAGTGAGCCGCCAAGGGCAGTGACTCTGTGCTTCCGTAGGTACAGTGTGAAGGAGAAGGTCCTGAGCTGGGCCAAGCAGAAGCGGGTGGTACGTGTATACCAGGACTTTACGGTGGAGCTGGCGAGGAGGCGTGCTGCCTTCAACCGGGTGAAGAGGGCACTGTACATTGGCAAGGTGCAGTGCGGCATTGTATATCCAGCGAAGCTGAGGGTGACTTATAAGCTCAGGGACTTTTATTTTGGAACGGAGGAAGCAGCGGAGGAGTTTGCAAAGGCAGAAGGACTGTGGCAGAACTGACAAATTGAGAAATGGCCATGTGCCGATGTAACCTCATGACTGTATTTTCTTCTTTTTTGTTTCACTGCGCGCGGGTGTAGGGGCTAAAGGAGCCAATGTTGTATATATTTGGACAAGGGAAGGGATGGGACTTTCACTCGAAATGAGGGCTCTTTGGGGTGTAGGTGGATATGCGGGGTGTGTGTGCTAAAAGGGGATCTCTGGGCTTTCCTAGGGCTGGGCATGCGGGAATGGGACCCGGGCGGGGGCCTCCACGCTTGCCGGTTTAAGTCGGCCAGAGAGTGGGGGGAGGGGCTCCGGCCATCGGAGCCTGGCAGAACAGGGTCCGAGTGGTCTAGCCGGGGTGGAAAGTTGGGGCGAAGGAACCGAGGTTGGGAGGAGGAGTTTTACAAGAGGCAGTGGACGGGAGGAGCTGGAGACTGGGGGGGGGGGGGGGGGTACAACTCTTGGATATCATGTACGGTACTCTTTCAGAGGCTGGATGGCATTGAGTGTAGGGGGGGAGGGGGGAGTGGACTCTATAGGTCAATGGTGACCATGGGCGGTCCCGGACTCCTTTTTCTTTTTCTCCTTTGCTTTTTTGTTTCCAACGTGGGAGGGTTTGGTTTATTGGATGCATATATTGACAGGTGGGCCGTTGTTTGGGGTGGTGGGAGGATGGGATCATTGGTATTGTTAAGGGGATTGATTTTGTATTTGTTACCATTTACTGTTTGTGGGTGGGGTGTAAATTTTTGAAGGAAAATGTGAAAATGTGGAATAAAATAAATATTTATAGAAAAAAAAAATAATAAGTCTGCTCTGTGGTCAATGGCCTTTCCTGACCAGACCTGTGCTGTAACCGACTGGAAGATATCTGGTAGCCTAGCGGCACTGAGCGATACGATCTCCTATGTGTAGGACAGAAGGGTGGACACCTGCCCCATCAGCCTAGACTAGGAGAATGCCTTTGACAGAATATCGTACATCTACATGACGAATGTGCTCTCATCAGGAGCCCATCAGGAAGGATCTGGGCATAAGAGGAGTGACGATCCCAGGCAGCGGCGGCATTCGGGTCAAAGCCTCCCTGTACATGGACGAAGATGCCTTCTTCTGCTTCAATCCTGTATGGGTTCACAGGCTCTTGGACGCCTGCGACCAGTTTGAATTGGCCTCAGGAGCCAAGGTAAACCATGGCAAGAGCGAGGCCATGTTCTTTGGAAACTGGGCTGACCGGTCTTTTGTCCCTTTCACCATGACGTCAGATTACCTGAGGTGCTGGGGATAAGGTTCGGAGCAGCAGGGGCGTGCACCAATAATTGGGAGGAGCGCATTGCCAAGGTAAGACAGAATCTGGGCATGTGGGAGCAATGCGGGATAAACCTGGTCATCAGGTGTGAGGTACTCTCAGTGTTACTGTACGTGGCGCAGGTCTGGCCCATTCCCCGATCCCACATCGTAGCAGTCACCCGAGCCATCTTCAACTTCAGCCGGAGATCAAAGATGGACCTTGTCCGAAGGGACACCATGTACAAATCTCAGGATAAGGGAGGGAGAAACGTACCCAACGCCGCCCTCATGCTGATGGCAACCTTTGTGTCCGGCTGCATCAAGCAGTGCGTGGACCCCCGGTAAGCAAAAGCCAAGTGTCATTACGTACTGAGGTTCTGCCTGTCCCTGGTGTTACGAAGGATGGGTCTGGCCTCATTGCCGCGGAACGCTCCAAGTAGTTGGACCGTGCCGTATCACCAGTCCCTCGTGGAAAAATTGGTTAAGTAAAACACCTTTGACCACAAGGCGATCATGCAGTAGTCTGCACGTAATGTCTTTGAGGCCCTTAGGGAATAGGAGAGGGTGGTTCTGGAAGGTCTGGAGAGAGATGCAGTGGTATTTGTCCAGGTCCATCCCGAGCAGCTCCGTGACGCAGGGCTGTTCCCAGGGACGCACACCGAGATAAACATCAACTACTGCTGGAGGATCATCAACTCGCTGAAAGAGGCTCTCTGGTCTGCCCAAAACCTGTTGATCTTCCAGTGCAAAGAATTGTCGTCAACTGAGTGTTGCAGACGGGCACATTCGAAGGTCCCGGACTAGGTGCTGAGGGACGCACTCAAGCTTGGGGCAGCCGTCGCCAAGGCACAATGGGGAAAGAGCACTGTGTAAGGCTTTGCAGTGTACACCCCGAGGGGCTGATAACCTTGTAAAGCCACCCCCAGTGTGGGTGATTAATACTCGATGTATAAAACTATATTGAAGCACTGAAGGGTGCAACATGACCGATGTAAATAGTTTGGAAAGAATTGTAATGAAAATATTGAAACGTGTGTTCTGTCCTCATTATTGAATTGAAGTAACTCAGAGTGAGTCTGGACCTCTGGAGAAAATGTAAATATTATCGTACTTTACTGTTATGACAATTTGTAATGTATTTGTAATGTTCTTTCTTTAGAGATCTTATGAATAAAGTATATATTTAAAATTATTTTTTAAAAACCTTCGGATAGGGTCTAGTTGGCCCCTGGTCAAGGACAGGAGGGTGAAGCAGGTATGGGAGTTGAGGAGACAGAAGTGGAAGAGCCTCAGCCCTTACAATTAGCCAACAGGTTCTTGGAAGCTTTATGGATGAAAGCAGGGGCTGCAGGATGGATGAGCAAATTGAACATGGCACCCTGATATAGGAAGACATTCACCTGGGAGGGAGTTAATAGGAATGGAGGGGACAACATTGTCAGGGGGAGACAAGACAGTTCGCCCCATCAAGAATGGGAGTCCAAAAAGGCTGTGTTGCCTGCTTGGTGCCATGGTTCGGGACATGTCTGGGCTGCAGAGGAACTTGCAACGTGAGGGAGAAGATGCAATTGCCGTGGTCCATGTAGAAACCAACAACACGGGTCAGACCAGGAAAGAGGTTCTGCTTAGAATATGAGCAACTAGGAGCTAAATTAAAAAGCAGAACCTCAAAGGTAATATCTGGATTATTACCTGAGGCCCAAGCTAATTGGAGGAGGGTAAATAAGATGAGAGAGGGGGCAGCATGGTGGCACAGTGGTTAGCACTGCTGCCAAACTCTTCAAACTGTAACATGTCGGTAATCCTGGATTGGCATTATGGAGCGTGAGTAAATTGTGCCATCCTCATTGTGGAGTAAAGCCCATCATGCCAACCTGGGGAAAGGGGAAACAAAATGATGCATCAGGATTTCTGAGAACTGCTTCGATCTTCAGGAGGCATTGTAAAGACCTGCACATAGCACAATGCTATCTGGATAGTGTATATACCCACAATATGCGTTGCATCAAATTAAAGATTGCTTGTAGTTAGAGAATCATGTAAATTCTGAGCGATTTTAGCAAGGGGTCTGTGTGCATTCAATTTTCTTAAGTTTACTATTAAAAAAGAACAAGTCATCTTGCACTGTAAAACTAAAAGTAGCATTTATTAATTTTCAAGATTTATCCCATTGTGAGAATTATTTACCAGATATTTTGATGTTGCATAAATACTCGGTGGCCTTAAAAAAAAAAAGGACGCCATGGTGGCACAGTGGTTAGCACTATTGCGTCACAGCTCCAGGGACCCATGTTCAATTCCAGCCTCGGGTGACTGGGAGTTTGCACTTTCTCCCCATGTCTGCATGGGTTTCCCCCGGGTGCTCTGTTTCCACCCAAAATCCAGAGATGTGAAGGCTAGGTGGATTGGTCTTGCTAAATTGCCCCTTAGTGTCCAAAAGGTTAGGCTGGGTTACGGGGATAGGATGGGAGGCATTGGCTTAAGTAGGGTGCTCTATCCAAGGGCCGGTTCAGATTCAATGGGCCGAATGGCCTCCTCCTGCACTGGACGGATTCTACCGATGGATTCTAAAGGAATGATGGTAAATGGCCAGTGAATAGCATTTAAAAAATGAATACATGATTTACAACAAATTTACATTCCTTTGAATCCCAACGTACTGGAGGAGGAGGCGGCTCCATAAATATCCCCAGCCTCAATGATGGAGGAGCCCAGGACATCAGTGCAAAAGATGAGGCATTTGCAACAATCTTCAATCAGAATTACCAAATGGATCCATTTCAGCCTCCAGAGGTCCCTAGCATCACAGGGTTCAGTCTTCAGCTCCACATGATAACTAAAATTGGCTGTGGGCACTGGATACTGCAAAGGTCCTGGCAATATTGCAGCAAAGATTTGTGCTCCAGAACTTGCCGCACCCCGGACCAAGCTGTTCCAGTACAGCTACAACACTGGCATCTATCCGGCAATGTGGAAAATTGCCCAGGTATGTTCTGTACACAAAAACCCTCTGCTGGTTGGAGTCATACCTGGCACAAAGGAAGATGGTTGTGTGGTTAGATGTCAGTAATCCCATTTCCAGAACATTATGCAGGAGTTCTTCAGGGTAGTGTCCCAGGCCCAACCATCTTCAGCTGCTTCATCAATGACCACCCTCCCATCATAAGAAGTGGGGCTGTTCGCTGATGATTGCACAATGTTCAACACCATTCATGACTCAGATACTGAAGCAGTCCATGTGCAAATGCAGCAAGACCTGGATATTATCTAGACTTGGGCTGACAAGTTGCAAGCAATATTCACACCACACAAGTGCCAGACAATGACCATCTCCAACAAGATGGAATCTAACCATTGCCGCTTGACATTCAATGGCATTAGCAAATCCCTCACTATTAACATCCTGAGGGTTACAATTGACCAGAAACTGAACTGGACCCAGCCATATAAATACTGTGGCAACAAGAACAGTTTAGAGGCTAGGAATCCAGCAAAGAGTAACTCACCTCCTGACTCTCCAAAGCCTGTCCATTATGTGCAAGGCACAAGTCAGGAGTGTGATGGAATACTCTCCACTTGCCTGGATGAGCGCAGCTCCAACAGCACTCAAGAAGCTCAACACCATCCAGGACAAAGCAGCCCCGCTTGATTGGCATTTCTTCCATAAACATTCACCCCCTCCACCATTGGTGAACAGTAACAACTGTTGTGTACCATCTACAAGGTGCACTGCAGTAACTCACCAAGGCTTCTTAGGCAGCACCTTCCAAACCCAGCAAGTCTGACAGCATCTGCAGGGAGAGAAAAGAGCTAATGTTTCGAGTCCGATAACTCTTTGTCAATGAGCTTTAAATCACCACCGGTCAGCTCTCCCCCCTCAGAGGAGAAAGCAGCCTGTGTTCATCTATGGGCATTGGCGACTTGCATAAGAAACATGCATCTTCTGTCCCAACCAGTATTTTAATCTCTCAACCAACATCAGCCAGAATGGATGAACTGGTCATTCACGTCCTTGAATATTGTGGAACCTTGTCTTAATAACAATGGTGATACAAAGTAAATGGTTTAGCTGAAACACGTTTGGACATTCTGAGAATGCAAAAAGGCGCTCGGCAAAAACAAACATCGCCAACTTGAAGCGAAAAATAAACAAGGCCTAAAGAAAAGAATCTGCGGCAGAAGAAAGAATTGCCTTTATATAGCGTCTTTCATTACCTCAGGTCATCGCAAAGTCAATGAAGTACTTTTGAAGTGTAGTCACTGCTGTAGTGTAGACACATGTATAGATAGTTATTGTAAGAAGTCTTACAACACCAGGTTAAAGTCCAACAGGTTTGTTTCAAATCACTAGCTTTCGGAGCACTGCTCCTTCCTCAGGTGAATGAAGAGGTATGTTCCAGAAACATATTTTAGGAAGGATGTGGAAGCTTTGGAAAAGGTGCAAAGGAGATTTACCAGGATGTTGCCTGGAATGGAGAGTAGGTCTTACGAGGAAAGGTTGAGGGTGCTAGGCCTTTTCTCATTAGAACGGAGAAGGATGAGGGGCGACTTGATAGGGGTTTATAAGATGATCAGGGGAATAGATAGAGTAGACAGAGACTTTTTCCCCGGGTGGAACAAACCATTACAAGAGGACATAAATTTAAGGTGAATGGTGGAAGATATAGGGGGGATGTCAGAGGTAGGTTCTTTACCCAGAGAGTAGTGGGAGCATGGAATGCACTGCCTGTGGAAGTAGTTGAGTCGGAAACATTAGGGACCTTCAAGCGGCTATTGGATAGGTACATGGATTACGGTAGAATGATTGGGTGTAGATTAATTTGTTCTTAATCTAGGACAAAAATTCAGCACAACATGCGAGCATTTGCAGGTAATTAAATCTTTACAGATCCAGAGAGAGGGGTAACCCCAGGTTAAAGAGGTGTGAATTGTCTGAAACCAGGACAGTTGGTAGGATTTCGCAAGCTCAGGCCAAATGGTGGGGGATGAATGTAATGCAACATGAATCCAAGGTCCCGGTTGAGGCCGTACTCACGTGTGCGGAACTGGTGTTAACCTGGTGTTGCAAGATTTCTTACTGTGCTCACCCCAGTCCAACGCCGGCATCTCCACATCATAGATAGTTATTGACATTCACAGTTCGAGGATACAGCCATTTGGGTCATCAGGGGGGGTTGCTAATCAGTTCAAATGCCTTGGTCCTTTCCATGGCTTGGGTGTCAATTTTATAATGGGATGGTCAGATCTGAATGCAACAATTAGCATTGAATCAAAATCAGTCCCTAGTCCATGTATGAAATCTCATTAAATTCGTATGGCCTTTTCTACTTGCATTCCCAACTTTAAAAGTCTATGTTTCTACACCCCTGGATCTCATTTTTCCAAAATTATGATCTCCGACCAGACCCCAACAGTGGCTAGGATACTGGACTGAAACCCGAATAGTTTATTTTATTTTGTCAGACTGTGGAAAGAATATTTCACTCCAGGAGTGATTACACAAAAAAATAGGGATTTGGTATTTTTAAAACATAATTTTATCATTAATACATATTAAAGTCTTAAATGCCACACTCAAAAATAACCTACAATTACCCGTGAAACAATAATACGAAATACAGTAAATACAATACCCTTAATTACTATCTCTATTCCTAATTAATTAATAAGAAAGAAAAGGGCAGCACGGTAGCATGGTGGTTAGCACAATTGCTTCACAGCTCCAGGGTCCCAGGTTTGATTCCCGGCTTGGGTCACTGTCTGTGCGGAGTCTACACGTTCTCCCCGTGCGTGCGTGGGTTTCATCCGGGTGCTCCGGTTTCCTCCCACAGTCCAAAGATGTGCAGGTTAGGTGGACTGGCCAAGCTAAATTGCCCTTAGTGTCCAAAATTGCCCTTAGTGTTGGGTGGGGTTACTGGGTTAAGGGGTGGAAGTGTGGACCTTGGGTAGGGTGCTCTTTCCAAGAGACGGTGCAGACTCGATGGGCCGAATGGCCTCCTTCTGCACTGTAAATTCTATGAAAAGCATACAGCTCTTAATCTATCCTGCATCCCAAAGGCACAGAGTAATACTTGATTTCCAGAACAGATTTGGCTCCTGTTAAAATCCATGCAGACTCTAGCGTGATGTCTTCAAAAAGCTGTTTCAGCCTCCCCTTGTCCTCAGACAAGTCTGCACGGCTTTAAATACTATTAATCTTTTTTAAACTACCGTACTGAGAGAGCAAAAGACCTTCCTTGTGGACTGTGTTAGCCAGATCCAAACTCAACTCAAAAGCTTTCTGAAAATGTCTGAATACCTTAGCTCCACCCACCAATGGCATAATCTCCCCAGGCTGAAAACAAATTAACTCCCCAGGCAGAAAACACATCAATTCCTCAGGGACTCACCCTAGTCAAACAAAAGTGTATTAGCCCAGGTGTTTTACTCTGGTCTATTTAACCTCTGGCTCCTAAATGTTTTCTGGTATTTAAAATACCCAATTATTATTTTCCAATTAAGGGACAATTTAGCGTGGCCAATCCACCTACCCTTCACATCTTTTTGGGTTGGAGGGTGAGACCCACGCAGGCACGGGGAGAATATGCAAACTCCACATGGACAATGACCTGGGGCCGGGATCGAACCTGGGTCCTCAGCGCCGTGAGGCAGCAGTGCTAACCACTGCACCACCGTGCTCTCCGACAAAACAGGATTCTTTTAAAAACATGACTGCTGCAGTCAAACACACTCTAACCCAGGCTTTTAAGCCTTAAATTGTCAAATGTTTTCCATCCAATACATCTCAAATCCTGCATTCGTCACACCAATCTCAAGAAATTACACTTTACACTATAATTCACTGTAATTTCCCCATAAAATCTACTATTCTCACATTACCCTACACTGAACTGCATCTGCCAAACATCTGCCCACTCTGTCTGTTTAATCTGTAGTCTTTAAAATTTGCCACATCCCGAAATTTGGACTCATCGGAGAGCTTTGATATTCACCGTTGATTGTCCACGAATCACAGTACAAAACCTGCAGCATTGTGAAGTGTGAGGAGACCAGCCTCAAAAGGGCATAGACAAGTTGGTGGAATGGGCGGACAGCTGGCTGATGCGCAGAAATGTGAAGATCTTGGTAGGAAGAACATGGAGAGACAGTATAAAAAAAAGGTATAATTCTAAAGGGGACTGGGGGAGCAGAGGGAGTATATGTACATAAGTCATTGACGGTGGCAGGCCAAGTTGAGAGCGCAGTTAAAAAAGCACCCAAGCTTTATGAATGGGGGCATAGAGTACAAGAGCAAGGAGGTTATGTTGAACTTACATAATAGAGGAGTTTGGCCTCAGGTGGAGTATTGCATCCAGTTCTGGACACCACACTCTGGAAAAATGTGAAGGCATCAGAGAGAGTCCTGAAAAGATTCACAAGAATGGGGAGGAACTTTAGTTATGAAGATAGATTGGAGAAGTTGGGACTCTTTTCTCCTCAGAGAACAAAAGGCAGAGAGGAGATTTGGTAGAGGTGTTCAAAATAATATGGGGGCAGGTCAGAGCAGATAGGGAGAAGCTGTTGACACTGGTGAAAGGATAGAGAACGAGGGGGCACAGATGTAAAGTAATTCTAAAGAAGCAAAAGGGGCATGAGGAAAAACATCTTCACGCAGAAAGTGGTTAAAGTCTGGAATTTACTGCCTGAGGGAGTGTGGTAGAGGCAGGTTCAATCGAGGCTTTCAAAAGGGAATCTGACTGATGAAGATTGTCCAGGTCTAGGAGGAGAAGCTCTGGGAATGGCACTAGGTGAACTGCTTGTTGAGAGGGCTGGTGCAGATACGAATGACCTCCTCCTGTGCAAAAATAATTCAGTGATTCGGAATCATTTATGTAAAACAGCTCGAGCACCTCAGTAAATTTAGCCTTACTCTCTACCCCTTGGGTGTGGCTACATTCCTTTTAATACAGTTTCCTAATGAACCTCTTACCTAGCACTTTCTTAAATTCATGTCGTCAAAATCCACAGCATTCCCATTTTCTTTACATCGCAACTTTAAAAATTCAATGAAATGGGCAAGGGCGAAGACAAGAACCTGGACTATCCTGGATTATCCCACACAAGATTAAACCAGTTTGGAATGGTACAATAGACATTATCCACAGACAAGACTAACTGGCTATAATTTCCTGGCTTCTCCCTTACCTCTTTCTCAAAGGATATAACATTTACCACAACTTCTGTTGCCAATAACATTTCCCTCATCCACATCTTTGATTTTGGCAGTGGAGAGATGCCAGTGGATACTTCTCCTGCAGTGTTCACTGGTGGACATCCAGGATAGCTTCGTTGATAGTCAGGAGCGAGAACTCTTAATTTCTCCTCTTGTCTGGAGTTCCAATCTATAAAGGCTTTGCACATAGTAAGTCGAAATTAATTTAATGGCAGGTGCGTTATACCATAACTCATGTTGTGGTATTTCACAGACAAAAAGATATAGCCTGGATGTTGCAATATTAGTGTGGTTTATTTTGGACAATGCTGCCAAGAGATAGCATATAAATGATGAGCTTATCAAGTGTGGAATCAGGGACACACCCCATGTAACCACATTGGCAGCCGTTACAGAAACCGTTAAGAGGTAACGGCCAGCACAAGGCAAGTATCCTTAGACCAGGGGAGGCCCGATGGCACAGTGGTTAGCACTGCTGCCTCACGGCGCCTAGGACCCGGGTCCAATCCTGGCCCCGGGTCACCGTCTATGTGGTGTTTGCACATTCTACCAGTGTCTGTGACTCTCACACCCTCACAACCCAAAGATGTGCAGGATAGGTGGTTGGCCACGCTAAACGGACCCTTAATTGGGAAAAAAAGAATTGGGCCCTGATCTTTAGTGCGGGAGGTTTTGTTGTCCGCATCATTTACCATATAAACCCTCTCCGACAATCAGAATCGCTGATGGCGCCACGGATAGGAACTTATTCCAGGTACCCAGAGTTTATTATTCAATGGTACATCTTTTGTAGACATTTTAGTTAGACTATAGCTACCCTCAGCTTAGGCTATTATAATGTAAGTAGGTCTAAGCCTTTATATGCAGTATCCAAAAGCCAAAATGATCTGAAACATAATTTTAAAAAAATATTTAGAGTACCCAATTATTTTCTTTCCAATTAAGGGGCAATTTGGCCTGGCCAATCCACCCAACCTGCACATCTTTGGGATGTGGGTGAGACACGGGGAGAATGTGCAAACTCCACATGGACAGTGACCCAGGGCCGGGATCCGAACCCATGAAACATAATTGACCCCAAGGGTTTCGGATAACAGATACGTGACCTGTATCGGGGGAGGGTAGGAATAGGGCCAGTACAGAGCGATCAGGGCCAGGAAATCGCAAAACGTGCGCAGTGGAAAATCTTTCTTGAAATAAATAAACAATGGATTGGTCTGGAACCTTACAAGGCTTGTTGTTCAACATGGAACCCTGCTTTCCAAATTCTCATCGATCAGGTTATTGGAATAGAATGAAGAGAATCTTAGGGACAATTTGATGATGCCTGTTCGCTCTCTCCCAAAATGGTAGCTGAATTTCGAGTGGCCAAATATACTTCTAAAGGCCAAGAAGCACTTGGCTATGCAAAAGGGCCATCTCAATGTCCACGTGTGTGCAACTGCATCAGTCATTCTTTATAACTTGGGAGTTACAACTTGCCATTTTTCAAGAGTTCTAATTTGGATCTCTGTTCGGGGAAGACAATGTGCGCTCTCGGTGGTCAAATTCAGTGATTTATACGGCAGCTTTTCAGAGAGTCTCCCAATTTCTGGATTGCAACAATTTGGATTCAACGCACAAGTTTCCAAGAACACCTGTATCGCTTTGTTTCACTTGATCATTTTCAATGATATCTCACCCAACGGCACCATTGGAAGGAACACATGAAGTTTCACTGAGATTTGGGGAGGGTAACGGTTTGCACCAGCGATTAAACTAAAGGTTCTATGGTCCAAAGCAAACCTTCGAACCTTCTATTCATCTGCCATAAAGATGGGCTTTCTCAGCATGGGGCAATAAAGAAATTATTAATCCTTCCATAACCACCTATATATGACCAACTCTATATTCAATCTCAATACCGTTTGTGTCACAGTATTCAAAATTCTGCAGAGTTTATGAACAAATAAAACAAGTTATCATTGGATTTGTTAAGTTTTCTTACAAATGCAATATATTCCTTTTTTTTTTAAATGAAGGGATTTCACAATTAGTTTTTTTTTCCTGATTTGGAGCCAAAAACATCCAAGTAGTTGTAATAATTGAGCTATCCAGGGCGACATGGTGGCGCAGTGGTTAGCGCTGCTGCTTCACGGCGCCAAGGTCCCAGGTTCAATCCCCGCCCTGGGTCACTATCCATGTGGAGTTTGCTCATTCTCCCCGTGTGTGGGATTTGCCCCCACAACCCAAAAGACGTGCAGGGTAAGTGAATTGGCCATGCTAAATTGCCCCTTAATTGGAAAAATAAATTGGATACTCTAAATAATTGCGCTATCGTATCATCGACATCATTCTCACTGTACCTGCTTGGATCATCTTGGGGAATAGAGATTTAACAGGATGTGTTATGTGGAGAGGGAGGAGAAACTGGAACCGCTCTCCTTTGAGCAGAGGTTAAGGGGAGATTTAATAATAGAGGCATACAAAATCAAGAAAGATTTTTGAAAATGTTTGTAAAAGAGTTGACAGCGAGAAATTGTTTCCAATGGCGGGATGGTCGATTACCACGAGGACACAGATTTTTGGTGGATTGCCAAAAGAGCAAGAGGGGAAAATGTATTTTATGCAGTGGGACGCGATCTGGAATGCACAGCCCGACAGGGAGGGGGGAAGCGATTCAATAATCTTCAAAATGTAATTGCATAAATATTTGAAAGGGAGAAAAATTGCAGGACCATGGGGAACAGGGAGCTGAAACTTGGAAAATTCTTTCAAAGAACTGATTCAGGCGCAATGGACCAAATAGTCTCCTTCTGCGTTGCAAGAGTCTCCGATTCTCCAGAGGGAGTACCTGGCTTGAAGGGGTGGGTAGCTAATCATGATATTCCAGACTACCTAGGTACACCGCAGGTGATTCACTGGTAATAATTCTTCACCCGGTGCCTAAATGTCCATTTAAAGGCAGATCCTACCTTGGCTGTGCTAATGGCTTCACAAAGGCTAATAAAGGAAATACATGGAGTAGACAGTCAGAGACTTTTTCCCCAGGTAGAACAAACCATTACAAGGGGACACAAATTTAAGGTGAATGGTGGAAGATATAGGGGGAATGTCAGAGGTAGATTCTTTATCCAGAGAGTAGTGGCGGCATGGAATGCACTGCCTGTGGAAGTAGAGTCGGAAACATTAGGGACCTTGTTCTTAATCTAGGACAAAAGTTCGGCACAACATAGTGGGCCGAAGGGCCTGTTCTGTGCTGGATTTTCTATGTCATGACAACTGTGGGACAAGGGCGGAATTTAGAGGGCTGGTTCACCCTGGGAGCAAATCCCAGCATGGCCGCTAAATCTCACGGGAGAGCCATAACAGGATTTGTGTCAGCAAGATCTCGGAGATCTTTCCTGCACGCCCCCCCCCCCCCCCCCCCTCTCGCGCCCAGCGGTATGATCAGTTGGCAGTGCCCCATTAGGGGGGGGCTTCCCTCTAGAGTGGTGGTGGGCCCAGGGAAGTGCCCCAATGCACACGTGGCGTGTGTTTGTGTGTGTGAGGGGGGGGGAAGGGATGTTAGAGGTCTTTAAACTGAAGGTTTACACAGATAACTTGCATCTATTCAGCACCTTTCACACAGTGAAACGTCCCAGGCAAAAGCATTATCAATTAGACACCAATCCACATAACAAAGATATCAGAACAGCTCAAAAGCTTAGTGGATTGTTTTAGAGGAGACACGCAGTTGGGGGGGGGGGGGGGATATGTAACCAATAAATCAAAGCACTAAGATACATCACAGCTTCAATTAAGGAGTTTACAGCATGGCAGTGCTCAAGCCAAAAACCTTTGAGAAGTTCACAGTTCTGAAAATGGTGATATTTTGAATTGAAAAGCTAATTACCATACATATGCTGGCATAGGACAAATTCTTTGAGTGACGACACTTCAATAATATTTAATTGGCAGCAAGGCACTTTGAAGCATCCTGTGTATAGAAGTTGTTTACTTTCAGTCTGCACAATGTAATCCAATTGTCAATTTAACTGCTGTTTATTGGCTCTAAAGATCCATGAAATTGATTTCCTGCCACTTTATGACTTTCATCTGAAGAAAACTAGGTACACTTAATGTTTCATTATTTAATTTGTATGTACAAACATATCACGTTCACTGCTTTTTACAGACGAAGCATGGCATTTTCAACAGAGCCACGCAAACAGAACAATGCAAAAACACTGTATTCCCAATTTACAACACACCATTCCCAAAATCCCCCCCCATTCACAAGGTTCTGTGCCTGCCAATACAGTGCCCTATGATCCACCTCAATACACACATGAAGCCAGATCATATTCAGGTCCACGATATTGTGCACCGATGTTCAGCATCCCAAATCGCCAAGCCAAAGAATCTTTTGACCACAGGCAACACTGCAAAGCGAAGAGGAGGCCGAGACTGGTGCAACTGGGCACAGGATGGACGATGTCCTGCGTAGTAGTGAGGGTGAAGAAATATTTTCAAATGCAAGTTGTTACATTACTTCGCTCGGTCTGTGCAGGTCTGCATTGCAATTGTCAATTCCAACGTACTGCGGATTTCTGATGTAATGCTCCCGGCCGGACTACCGGTTTTAAACAATTGTTTCAGCACACCCACAATATCAATTCTTTTGGGGCTAGTCTCTAGCAGTCGGAGATTACTGCTGGAGTGCAGTTTCATAGGCGCTGGATGCCAACCAGCTCCGCACCCCTGGTGCCTGCTTTTCCTGTGAAGAAACCCACACTGGTACATCACATCCCTGTTCTTAGACTAGCCAAAAATAGAGGCATTTTTCAGACTAAGGATGGTGAAGCCAACCTGGTTGCTAACTCAATCTGGTCTACGAGGCGCCATGCTCATAGTAGGCTACGCCGTTTCCAATAAGCTAAACGGTTTTCCAAATGGTTATAAGTATGCAAAACAAAACTCCAGAATTCCCCGATCCTGCTCTTTGCATCAACTGTTGCTATTGGATGCATGGTCCCACATTACATTTAAGCTTCAATGCACCATTTGACTGGAATGGGACTCAATGAGAACAGGCTGCACCAGAGAAATTTAGAACTTGGGTACCTTATGTCACCATCTAGGTCCTTATAGATACAATGCCATGACTGGCTTCCCGGGCAAAGAGATCACCCAACATACTGAACAAATCAGAGTAATATACAAAAGGCCGTGTCAACTTGCACATCACTGCTGGTCCATGGATTTTTATAAAGAGTAACTCATTGCACTGTTAAAAACTCCACAAGAGCAAGCTATGCAGGATTATTTAGCACGCTGTATCTGTTGTTCAATCATTCCAAATCTTTTAATTCCAAAAATTATTTTCTCCTTTATTCCTTTCCGCTTTCCCAAGAAAAGGGAAGTGTTGTATTGCACCCACTGCTAGCCAGGTTGCTTAAGGGGTAGGGCCCATAAATTCCCGTCGGTGTTGAATGAAGTGGGGGGGGGGGGGGGGGGGGGGGGGTGCGGAATACTGTTGAAAATGGAAGCACGGTGGACTACTCAACTACATTTCAACATAGTTTACAAATTCGCCAGAGAAATGGCACGTCTGTCCGGTTGTTCCAGAGGAGGTCCAGATAGAGCTTTCGTCACCAATAAATTATTCCACTTATTTCACATGAGCGTGTGGGAAGAATAATTGGCTCCCTCATTCCTTAACCTATTCAATAGACGGTGATGCCAAAAGAAAAAACTACCTGATTGGGGAAATTAATCTTTCCTACCTTCCTGAGATAATCAAGTTCCAGAAGTAACATGGTTATTCATGATGCATCGCAAGATGCTCAAGCTAACTGAAAAGATTTCCTCAGTTTGAAAAAGTTTCAAATTTAAAAAAAGCCAGCGCACTCAACATTCCTCACAAAATACCATTTGGGAGAACTTGCAAAGGATCTAAAAAGAAAAAAAATCCCAATCATATTTCATTTGGACCATTATGCGAAGAGTAAAACATTTGTAGAGCTCCAGGGTAAAGGGTGGGAGAGGAGTGGCATAAGGTGAATTGCTCTTCCAGAGAGTCAGCACAGACACAACGGGATAATGGCCTCCTTCTGTGCTGTAGTTTATGATGGTTAGAAATGGCCAATCAGAAAAACACAAGATGCCTTGTAAATGCCAGTGACCTTTTCTTTGTTCCGCTCCCGACAAGCCATTCTGGCCTCTTGAAGAAATCTGATGCATTGACATGTGAAACATGGCCATACAGCCCCTCGAGCCTGCCCTACGAAACTAGTCACTAATCAGCAACTCTATTCTGCTCTCACCCGCCACCCACTGGGCATTTGGGTAAGGTGAGCAAACAGATTTTCGACCAGGCCGTGTCTGTGGGCTGTACCTCACCTCAATCCCAGAGATCTATGAAATGGGTTCTAAAACATAAACCCCAATCTGAATAGCGATTACCGTAATATATTAAAAGCTTTGCGTCTGTGCACATTTTGTCAACTCCGCGCCCCCCCCCCAAAATTATAAATCTATATCCCCAATTCCAATGGAAACTCCCATGTTAAACATATTAGGTTTTAATTACACCCGCATCCCACTTGTCACAAACTGGAATAGAAAGCTGGTCTCAGTTGCTGACCACAAAACTTATCTGGTTCACCAAAGTCATTTAGGGGGGGACCTCCCATCCTCTCCCGGACTGTCCTACATGTGACTCCAGACTCACACTAACTGCCTCAGGAAGTGGCAGAGCAAGCCATTCAGTTCAAAGGCAATCATGGGGGGGCAACAATATGTTGGGCAGGCCAGCGACACCTCCACGTCCATGAAAGAATAACGAAAAAGTCATCACTAATGGGCAGGACGGCGTGATTGCAGAGTCAATAAAAAGTTACACGGGTGGTTATTGAATGTGGATGTAACAATTTATAATGGAAACAAATTGGACAGAATGTCTGACTTTCAAATGCACCCTAGTCCAATTATTCTCCCAGAATTTAATCCGTATCACCTAAAGACTACATGAGTGCAACGTCACAGGGTAGACTGGTGTTTTGTGTGGTAACAGTGTACCGGATTTCTTTCTCCTTAAAGATTGTTGCCGAGGGACACACGCACACTCAAACAAGCTATTTCAGCTACGATACAAGCCAAGAAATTGGAGGCTTGTCAATGTCCTCCCCAGCCCCCACCCCAGTTTTTGAAATGGTTCGAGACTCCCGCCTTTCAGAGTTCCACTCTAAGTCACCCTTTACCACGCTCCACGATGTCAAGGCAGTTACGCCTCTTTTTTTTTTTTTGCACGATTTTTGACCTCAAACACTTGTTGGACCTCTTCGAAATTCTCACGCGTATCCTGGCAATCAACAAATTTATTGTTTGCAGTGACATTATGAGTGGCAACAATAGACAAGACTGACCTCTCTGAATTGACAACTCTCACTGCGTATATATATATATCTATATATAATTAAATATTATATAAAAAATATAAAATTGGCACCAATGACCGTAAATTTATTCTCTTCATATATTGCATCATCACTACTCAGTGGTTCTCTCACCCAGTGATTGTAAAGAATCATTTTGTAACCCTTTTGAGTTTCGGCATATTAACTGGAATAACACAGTACTATCTGATAACACGTGTGCTGTACAGTGTCAAACAAGTGAACGGAATTCAAGCACAGGAAGGCATCAACGGCAATCAGGCATCCCCATTTCTTCCTTCCGAGAACAAAACTCGCCCACTCCGTGATTCTTTTTCTTAAAAGGCTTTGGTACGAAACGAGTGCCAACAATAAAAATGAAAGCTCAATCAAAGTTCCCAAGACTTTGAATATTTAACTAGCCCGATCCATTTGCCTCGGCGTAGAAGCAGCAATGTGTTTTATTGAAAGCAGGTAGCTAGTTACAGGATAAAATTACAGAGGGGAGGGGGGTCATTGAAATTCCCAATTGCTCGTCAGTCATATGCGTCGTCTGATTTTAAATTCTGTGGCTCTAAGCTTGGACGCCCACAGCAACAGTGACGGGACCAATATAGTACGAAGCTGCTGAAGCAATACACAGCAGCTAACCTTGCAAAAGAAGCAAATAAAACAGAATAAAGCTACCAGGTCTTCCAGATGCCTGGAGCCTAAAACATTGCACACAATTGTCTTTAGCTTTGCGTGGCAGTGACCGCTTGGGTCTCAACAAGATGGACAGATCGACTTGCCAAGGAATTCCACCCACGTTGATAATCTCAATCATTCTCCATTTCAGCTTCATATCTCCCGCTATATTACATTCAATTATCAAAAGGAGCCTATGGAATTAAATTTCCAGTTGCAAGCCCCGTCCACGTGAACACCGCATTCCTGATTCCAGGAGTCACTGCTGCAGCTCTTCGTCAGCTAGGTTCCAAAAGTAACAGCATCGAGAATTTCCTGGTCCTTCGAGACATAATAACCGCATCCCAAGTTAAAAATCAAGATGGCTGCACTTGCGTACAAGTCTGACAAAGGTCCCCCCCCCCCCCCTCGTCGCCTGCCTTTAATTGCTCCCACCGTCAATACTGAACCACTGGAGACGGACGGCTCAATTTGTAATGCTGTAACACCGAAACCCGTCTCCCCAGTTTGTACCCAGCAGCAACTGATTCAGCCCACAACATCAGGGTCAAGCAGAAGGCAGTTTTCCGACAAGGGACGCGTTGGGTTGGTGGTTTCTGTTTTAAGGAAAGCACCCCACAAGCTTTGCAGGGCTCATGAGAGATCCTGCCTCCGAAAAAGACAGAGTCACGTTGGGTAGAGATGAACAAAGTTAGTTCTGGGAGAGACCGTTTGATATAAGACACTGTGCCAATAGGAAAATTACTGTGAGCTGAATGTAATGTATGTGGGCAATCTATTATGTGGGGAGAAACCGCAAAATAAGCACAATGTACGCCGTGAAAATATTTGCATCCTATACGGCGACTACAAGCCCCCATGATGGTTCTCAATACCACCGCAGTGAGCAGTGATCTGTAATCTGCTCTTTTCCTTTTGTTAAAGGCAGTTCCAACAGGACAAAAGAGTCCAACACAGAAGATAACCCGAATGATATGTAAATTGTTTTTGGTTATAAATGATCCAGGAACCAACTTCACAGAAAATAGAATCAGATAAAAGCGACAGCAAGCCAATCACGGTCTCCAAGCATGGTGAAGTCACCGCTCGTGTGTCATTACATCTTGCACATCCTGTCAATGCAGGAAGTAGCTGCCATCTCAGGGTGGAGGCAGGCCCAACGTCAATGGGTGGGAGGAGACAGAAGCCCCCCTTTCACTCCCACTGGTACAGCTCACTTGCTATCACAGAAACGACTGGCCCCGTCTACAGCTTCCCATTACATCAGGCCGTCGTGTGTGCAGAACCGTGTCCCGTTCTGTCAAGTCGTACTTCTAACGGTTGACACCGACCAACCTTTCCATAATGCAGGCTCCAGCGCTGTTGGCACACAACGCACGCACACAGACGCGCGTGCGCACACACATACACAGAGGGCAGGAGAAGCTCCTCAAATCTCTTGCAGCCTCACAACTTAAATTTCTCTACAGCGATTCATACAGTGGTCTATACAGAGAGCAGGCACTAGGTCCTAACCCAAATGGCAGAGAGTCAGGTCAGCTCCAACCTTGGATTGTGCTGTTCCAGGCCAAGTGGCAGACAGGAGCGACCTTTGTTCCCCTACTCACTGGCCATCCTTAAAAGGTTTCTCTCACTAATGAACTATACAGTTGGCTATAAAATACTGATTAGGAACGCTATTATACAGAATCCTCTAACAAAGTGCTTTATGTAGCCCATCTCTTAGAATATAGGTGATTGTCTTTTTTTTTGTTCACATTCCAGGTGGGTGAGCCACAGAGGTGTATGGCGAAGTGAAACCAATCTCAGTGACGGATGGTGAAGCCGCGACGTAAGGCCCTGATGGAGGCACAGTCTGGGGAGGGCTGCTGATCACACATTCCAGGCTGAAAGAGACAAAAGATATCAGGGGAAACACCGACGTTAGTAGGGGCTCGTCCACACGGTTGCGGCAAGAAGCTTAAAATTCTTGGCTTGAGCTTTCCTCCCAGTTTTCCTCTTCCCCCCCTTCTCGGCTTTCCAATCCGTTCCAGAGTACAACAACAATAACGTGCCGGTGTATCGCGCCATTAATGCGGTGAAATGTCCGAAGGGGCTTTACTGGAGCATTATTCAACCAAATGTGGCAGAGTCACACCGGGAGAAATGAGGGGAGGTGACCAAAGGCTTGGGTCAAAGAGGTAGAGTTTAAAGGGCTGTAAAGAGGAGATATTGAGATTGAAGGAAGGGTTTCCGGAGCTTAGCGCCTCAGAAGCTGGAAGCTAGGCCACCAACGGTGAAGCAGCTAAAACAGGGGATGTGCTAACCAAACTGTAGGAGCGCCGCGATCTCAGAGTGATGCAGGGCAGGTGTAAATTACAGCAACAGTGTAAGGCACATTTAAATTTAGTGTCTGGACAATGCACTCTCTTCTAATAATAATCTTGATTAGTGTCACAAGTAGGCTTACATTAACACTGCAATGAAGTTACTGTGAAAAGCCCCTAGTCGCCACATTCCGGCGCCCGTTCGGGTACACAGAGGGAGAATTCAGAATGTCCAATTCACCTAACAGCACGTCTTTCGGGACTTGTGGGAGGAAACCGGAGCACCCGGAGGAAACCCACGCAGACACGGGGAGAACGTGCAGACTCCACACAGCCAGTGACCCAAGCCGG
Source organism: Scyliorhinus torazame (assembly GCF_047496885.1). Classification (NCBI taxonomy): domain Eukaryota; kingdom Metazoa; phylum Chordata; class Chondrichthyes; order Carcharhiniformes; family Scyliorhinidae; genus Scyliorhinus; species Scyliorhinus torazame. The sequence continues at coordinate 9,986,915 of NC_092737.1, forward strand.
GAATCGAATCCGGGTCTCTGGCGCTGTGAAGCTAACCACTGTGCTACCGTGCCGCCCACTTTATCCCATTCCTCGCCTGTTTCGGGCACTGAAGCTGCTCGCTCCACCACTGAACCAACTCCAATTTGGCCAAGGCCACCAGTGGGGGTAACAACCCGAGGAGCTCGGTTCTGACCCACGCCGGGTGATGGCTTTAATCAATTAGTTAGGGGAGAGGCAGAAAGGTAGAAATGAGCCAATATTTCTGCTCCTTCCAGTGACCCCGATTGGAAAGGTCACATGGGTGGCCACAAGGCAAGACCAAGATCCGCCTTGTTAATTAGCTCATTGTTAATATTTTAGAGGTAATGTTCGGGGGGGGAGATTAACGTTGAACTGTAGAAATGGAATTAATGCAACTGGAGCGGTTCTGAGTCTACTACACTTAAAAGGTTGGGGCCGTGTTGACTTAAAGGGGTTAACAGCTTGAAAGATCAGATCCTGTAGTAGCAGTTGGGCTTACCTTGCTGGAAACATGACATCCACACTGTTTGTAAAGAAGCGCAGTCCAGAGAGATGTTTTGTCTTGTGAGTTAAAAGTTAAATAGGTTTAAAAGCATTCAGTGAATGCTGAAAAGCTACATTATGATGGAGCTGCATGGAGTTTAAGAGGGTTTCCAGGTTTCAATTTACCTGTGTATTTGCTGGGGAAGGTTTTGATTGCAATTTGAAACCCATGTGGTTTTGCAGCTCACAGAAGCCCAGTTGGTGCAGTTAGGTCTCAGGATAAGACCTAGGAAGCCGAGGTGGTGGCGGAAGGTCACTGGTTCTGTACTGGAGAGGGTTTAGGGCTCAGAAGAAGCCCTGGGAGTCATCTATAGCTGGGTGCAGCTGGGAGAAACCCAGGGACAGTGCCAGCTTAGTGAAGCTAGCAGTCTACAAAGGAGTTGCAAGCGGACAGGTAATTGGGGCTAGGAGTGCAGCTTTTTAAATCCCGTGGAATGCAGTCTCGGGAGGAGAGACTGAACCACTGGGAGGTGAGCAGGCCTCAAAGACAGTCCAAGTTAGAGTGGATTTTGAGGGAATTCAGAGGTTAGGTCTTCGAAAGTGAGGAATTAAAATCTCTTGCGAGGGAAACCTCACGGGCGGCACGGTGGTAGCACTGCTGCCTCACAGCGCCAGGGTCCCAGGTTCGATTCCCGGCTTGGGTCACTGTCTGTGCGGAGTCTGCACGTTCTCCCTGTGTCTGCGTGGGTTTCCTCCGGGTGCTCCGGTTTCCTCCCACTGTCCAAAAAAGTGCAGGTTAGGTGGATTGGTGATGATAAATTGTCCCTTAGTTCAGGCATGTGCAGCTTAGGTTATACGGTTCCGGGAATAGGGGAGGGGGAAGAGTGGGTATGGGTAGATTGCTCATTTGACTGGTCGGGGCAGACTCGATGGGCCAAGTGGCCTCCTTCTGCACTGTAAGAATTCTATGTAACCGTTTTATTGAGATTTTGTGACTTAGTAGTCACTGACCTCTGGGTGGGTTGCTGAGAAATCCATGGGATCTAACTTGGTCGCATCTGCCATATAATGAGCTGAGCATTCAATGAGTTTGCCTTTTAATTCATATTTACCTCATATTAATTTTGAATGTTGGATCGTAAGATAGATTTTTTTTATTTTCTGACTTTGTATAGTCAAGTCTACTTTGTTTGTTTAAAACTGTGGAATCTTGTGGCTCTATTCTCCTAGTGGATAACTGGGATTGCAAACTTTGCCTACTTTAAACGTAACTTACTGGTTCCTAACAGGCAAAACACTGGAAGAAACGGTGCAATCCAATATGCAGCAAGAATCAATGTCTCCAGGACAGGTGAAAGTGGAAAATAACAAGGAATGGACCTTGGCAACAGTTAATCTTACACACTCATAGAATCCCTACACTGCGGGAGGCCATTCGGCCCATCGAGTCTGCACCGACCCTCTAAAAGAGCAATTTACCCAGACCCACTCCCCTACTGTATCCCCGTAACCCCACATAACCTGCACATCTTTGGACACTAAGAGACAATTTAGCACGGCCAATCTACTTAACCTGCACATCTTTGGACTGTGTGAGGAAAGCGGAGGAAGCGCACGTAGACCCGGGAAGAACGTGCAAACTCCACAGAGACAGTGACCCGGGTCTGGAATTGAACCCAGGTCCCTGGCACTGTGAGGCAGCAGTGCCAACCACTGCGCCACCCATGTCAGAACAAAATGTTTAACTATAGGTCCTTAAATTATCACCAAACACGTCAGTAGTGGGTGCTGGGGAAGAGAGAACGCATCATGGCTTTACTTAGTTTATAAACTCTGCTTGGAGAGAAAACAATTTGCATTTTACGTACCTGTGCGAAAGCAACGGAGTTAGCAGAGTAGTCTCAGTATTTCCAATCCCAGGGACTCCACTGACAAATAATTTCTTTGGAGGGGAATCCACTTCCATGTCACCTGTCGGGAGAAGCAAAAACCATGGATGGCGAGCAGAGGAAGTGAGACGAGAGAGTGAGCGAGAGAGAAATAATGGAAGGCACAAGTTTCTTAACTCCATCAAGTGTACTAACAAATTAAGACAGCAGGTGGTACAGGAGGAAAGGCTGGAGAAACTCTCTAGGGCCTGCACCAATCCCAGTACTACATTGCTCTGGGACTTTACCTACCACTATGGGACAGTGGGAGGTGCCGCTGCCTCTTTATTACAGAATGATGCAAAGTAATGGGCATACAGAAATAAACGCAAAACCTGCACGAAGTACAAAGGGAGGGATAAGTGTTCAAGAAAAGCTAGCATTAGCTAGAGTTTTAATAACCAGGGAGATGAAATTCCAGCGTCTATCCTCATATACCTCTTGCCTCCTCCAATGGGGAGACAATGGCGTGGGAGTAATGTCACTGGGCTAATAATCCAGAGGCTCAGCCAATGTTCTGGGGTCACAGGTTCAAATCTCACCACAGCAACCAGCGGAATTCAATGAATCAATAAATCTGGATTTGAAAGCAGTCTTACTAATGAATCATCAACTTATGTAAAAACCCATCTGGTTCACTAATATCCTTTAGGGAAGGAAATCTGCCGTCCTTACCTGTTCTGGCCTACATGTGACTCCACACCACAGCAATGTGGTTGGCTCTTCACCACCCTCTGCTATTTTAACACACTGATCAACATATTCTTACTAAATTAATCTCTTAGGACTATTTCAATACATTTTTAAACTTGTTTAAATTAAATTGCCTGTACAACCATTGAGATGGCATGGGCAAGAGCTGAATGTGAACACAATTCTCAATATGCTACATTGCGGAGAGGAAATCCAGACTCAACCTGATCCTTCACAAAACCACAGAATCGCTTTTAAAAGTGGAGGCTGGTAAATGCTGGTATGCAGGGGGACTTTGACGTTCTTGTATATGAATTACAGCATGTTCACCGCAGGTACAGGAAGTAATTAGGAATGCAAGTGATATGTTGGTCTTTACTGCAAGAGGATTGTGAGCATAAGGGTAAAGAGTCAAGCTGCAATAATCCTGCAGTGTGGTGTAAACATAGGTCTCCTGATCCAAGGAAGGATATACGAGTTATGGAGGGGTGTAACCAAGGTTCATTAAATTGATTCTTGGGTTGAGGGGGCTATCCTAAGAGGAGAGTTTACAAAATGTATTTTCCCCAATTAAGGGGCAATTTAACGTGGACAATTCCCCTACCCTGCACATTTTTGGGTTGTGGGGGAGACCCACGCAGACACGAGGAGAATGTGCAAACTCCACACAGACAGTGACCCGGGGCTGGGATCGAACCCAGGTCCTCGGCGTCGTGAGGCAGCAGTGCTAACCACTGTGCCACTCCTAAGAGGAGAGACCGGGTAGAGTGGGCCGATATTCTCTGGAGGTTGGAAGATTAAGGGGTGGACTCATTGAAACGTACAGAATATTTTAGAGGACTCTAACAGGACAGATGCGCGGAGGATGTTTCCCCTGGTTGGCGAGTTTGGAACTGAGGGGCACATCCTCAGGATAAGGAGGTGGCCACCTGGGTCTGAGACGAGGAGAAAGCTCTTCACTCGAGGGTTGCCATTCTTCGGAATTCTCTTCCCCAGAGGGTTGTGGAGTGGCTGCTCAGTCATTCAGCCACTACCTCACTGAGTGGTGGAGCAGGTTCAAGGGGCCGAATGGCCTACCCCAGCTCCCTTTGCGTATATTTATGACTACAACACATCGGAGATGGCGAGGAATACCACTAGTAAAGGTTATGGGTCGCGGCGCTGGTGTCATCAGATACTATTTATTCTCCAGTCCCACTTATCAAATTCAGGATCACAGGCAGCAGAGAGAATCTGCAGTTAACGAAGGCCATTCGGGCCATCTGGACTCTGCTGGTCACAGGGCGAGGCCCAGCGTTTTGTTGCCCATCCCTAAACGCGCCTCGAACTGAGCATCTCGCTCGGCCATTTCAGAGAGAGGCAGTGAAGAGTCACCCACATTGCTGTGGGGTCTGGAGTCATGTGTAGGGCAGACCGGGTAAGGACGGATTTCCCCTTCCCTGAAGGACATTAGTGAACCCAATCGGTTTTTTTTACACCAATCGGTGGTAGTTGCCGTGGTCGCCATTACGGAGAGTAGGTTACTAGTCCACCCCGCCATAACGGAACTGGGCGACAGCACACAGCGCCGGTCCCGCACCATTCACGGTCACAGGTTCTCCCCCATAATCCCAGAATCCCTACAGTGCAGAAGGAGGCCGTTCGGCCCATCGAGTCTGCACTGATCCTCCGAAAGAGCACCCCAACGAGGCCCACTCCCCCGCCCCATCCCCATAGCCCCAATACCCCACCTAAACACTGGACACTAAGGGGCAATTTAGCATGGCCAATCCACTTAACCTAATAATGTTCGCAACAAAGTCAGTCTGGAAGAGAAAGGCAGGTTCATGTTCAGTTCAGATGAAGTGAACCACCTGAACTGCGAACATGTCTTTTGCTGCTACATACGGCTGATAATCGGCTGTACATTCCCAGCACTTTCCATTCATACATTCAAATAAGATAATGCTTTTTAAGCATATGTTTAAGAACCACAGAATGGATACAAGAGGCTGCTGCCAATCAATTAGAACCCTTTTCTCCTTTCGTATAAATTGTTGCGATCATTTGAAATTGGGTATTCTTGCATTTGTCCTGTTGAGTGCAAGGCCAAAAACTTCAGCAGCAAGTCTTTCTTTCCCGCAAAGTAAAAGCTTGAAATTTAAAACAAAATGACTAAAAGTACTTGCATTTGTAAAAGGCATTACTGAAGGCTCCTTACCTTTCCTCTTCAATGGCCCCAAGGCACTGGGTCGTATAGCAACACTGGGGCTGACACTTCTCCTGCTGTAACGGAAAAGACAAGTTCTTACCTTGGCAGGCACTCAATGGGCGACTCCCACCCACACCGATACCCGGTGTTACCGGCTGCTGCAGCTAAATCTGCCCTGCTGTGTTCGGAGGCAGGGGGAGTGAAGGCTCTGGTCCTAGAGCGTGTGCCCCACCTTTAAAGAACCTCCCCAGTGAAGATAATTGCAGCTGAAGTGGGAGGGCATTTTCCCCAGCCCAGTGTACAAAAAAAAGGGAACATTCAGGAGAATGAAGGGGAGAGTGTGAGCGAGAGAGGGAGACGGGCTTCCGGGTGCGGCGATGACCAGCTAAGTCGCACGTTTCGGCAGCTCCCGGTGGAACGGACTATTGGGCTCTTAATAAGAGCCCCAACGGCAATTTTAACGGCTAAAAGTACTGTGCGGTGAACCAGAAGGGAATCCCCCCTGGATACGGATGAAAAAAGGAGAGGAAAGTGGCCGGATTGCGGTGGATCCTTTAGAGCAGCGGCAAGGAAGGCAAGCAGAAACCAAGATGGCGTCGGAAGGTGGCAGTTTAATATGGGGCCCTGAACAACACGAGTTTTTGAAACGCTGCGTGGAAGAGCTTAAAAAGGAGATGAAGAAGGAGCTGTTGGCCCCGATATTACAGGCGATCGAAGGGCTAAAGGATGAGCAAAAGACCCAGGAGCGGGAGCTTCGGGTCGTGAAGGCAAAGGCTGCCGAGAACGAGGACGATATACAGGGCCTGGTGGTGAAGACGGAGATGCACGAGGCACACCATAAACGATGTGTGGAAAGATTGGAGGTGCTGGAGAATAACGCGAGGAGGAATAATTTAAGGATTCTTGATCTTCCTGAAGGTGCAGAAGGAGCAGACGTCGGGGCATGTGTGAGCACGATGCTGCACTCGTTAATGGGAGCGGAGGCCCCGGCGGGTCCGCTGGAGGTGGAGGGAGCATACCGAGTGATGGCGCGAGGACCGAGAGCAGGAGAAATTCCTAGAGCCATAGTGGTGAGATTCCTCCGTTTTAAGGACAAAGAGATGGTCCTTAGATGGGCAAAGAAAACTCGGAGCAGTAGGTGGGAGAACGCGGTGATCCGCGTATACCAAGACTGGAGTGCGGAGGTGGCGAGAAGGAGGGCGAGCTTTAATCGGGCCAAGGCGGTGCTTCACAAAAAGAAGATAAAATTTGGAATGCTACAACCGGCAAGACTGTGGGTCACATATCAAGGGAGGCACCACTACTTTGAGACGGCGGATGGGGCGTGGACTTTTATTGTGGAAGAAAAACTGGAATAAGCGGGTTACTAAAAAAGAACGTTTGAAACAAAGTGGTGGGGCGAGTATGGGGGGCGAAGAGGGGGGAAAAAGGGGGGGAAAGATGAGTTTTATGTTATTAATCCTGCGATGCGGTAACTTTGCTCTCTTCCACAGGTGGTGGTGGAGGGAGGAAGGGAGGTGGAGGAGATGGGGCGTTGGCCATGGGGGGCGGGGCCAAAAGGGAAGCGCGGGCTTTGTTCCCGCGCTATGATAATCATGGCGGGAATAGGGAAGCAGGAAGGAGGGGGCGTCGCGCGGTGCGAGCCGAGGTCACGGGGGGGGAAGCCGAGGTCGGCCGAGTTTGCTGACTTCTGGGAGCAACATGGGGGGTGTAACTACGCTAGTGGGGGATCTAGCGGGGGGGGGGGGGGGGGGGGGGGGGGAGTTACTGGGTTGCTGCTGCTGGGGAGAGGGGGGAGCCGGAATGGGGTGGGGTGGGCAGGGGGGCGCCGCCTGGGGGGGGACACAGCTGTGTGGGAACCGGGTGAGGAGCTGGAAAAAGGGGATGGCTAATCGACAAGGGGGGGGGGTAAAAAGCCCCCCAACCCGGTTGATCACGTGGAATGTGAGAGGGCTGAACGGGCCGATAAAGAGGGCACGAGTACTCGCACACCTTAAGAAACTTAAGGCAGACGTGGTTATGTTACAAGAGACGCACTTGAAACTTATAGACCAGGTTAGACTACGCAAAGGATGGGTGGGGCAGGTGTTTCATTCGGGGCTAGATGCGAAAAACAGGGGGGTGGCTATACTAGTGGGGAAGCGGGTTATGTTTGAGGCAAAGACCATAGTGGCGGATAGCGGGGGCAGATACGTGATGGTGAGTGGCAAATTACAGGGGGAGGCGGTGGTCTTGGTAAACGTATATGCCCCGAACTGGGATGATGCCAATTTTATGAGGCGCATGCTAGGACGCATCCCGGACCTAGAGGTGGGAAAGTTGGTAATGGGGGGAGATTTTAATACGGTGCTGGAGCCAGGGCTGGACAGGTCGAGATCCAGGACTGGAAGGAGGCCGGCTGCAGCCAAGGTGCTTAAAGATTTTATGGAGCAGATGGGAGGAGTAGACCCGTGGAGATTTAGCAGACCTAGGAGTAAGGAGTTTTTGTTTTTCTCCTATATCCACAAAGTTTATTCGCGAATAGACTTTTTTGTCTTGGGAAGGGCGTTGATCCCGAAGGTGAGGGGGACGGAGTATACGGCTATAGCCGTATCACGCTCCACATTGGGTAGACTTGGAGATAGGAGAGGAAACAGAAGGGCGTCCACCCTGGAGAATGGACATGGGACTAATGGCAGATGAAGAGGTGTGTCTAAGGGTGAGGGGGTGCATTGAAAAATACTTGGAACTCAATGATAACGGGGAGGTCCAGGTGGGAGTGGTCTGGGAGGCGCTGAAGGCAGTGGTTAGAGGGGAGCTGATATCAATAAGGGCACATAAAGGAAAGCAGGAGAGTAGGGAACGGGAGCGGTTGCTGCAAGAACTTCTGAGGGTGGACAGGCAATATGCGGAGGCACCGGAGGAGGGACTGTACAGGGAAAGGCAAAGGTTACACGTAGAATTTGACTTGCTGACAACGGGTACTGCAGAAGCACAGTGGAGGAAGGCACAGGGTGTACAGTATGAGTATGGGGAGAAGGCGAGCAGGTTGCTGGCCCATCAATTGAGGAAAAGGGGAGCAGTGAGGGAAATAGGGGGAGTGAGGGATGAGGAAGGAGAGACAGAGCGGGGAGCGGAGAGAGTGAATGGAGTGTTCAAGGCATTCTATAAAAGATTATACGAAGCTCGGCCCCCGGATGGGAAGGAGAGAATGATGTGCTTCCTGGACCGGCTGGAATTTCCTAAGGTGGAGGAGCAGGAGAGGGTGGGACTAGGAGCACAGATCGAGATAGAGGAAGTAGTGAAAGGAATTAGGAGTATGCAGGCGGGAAAGGCTCCGGGACCGGATGGATTTCCAGTCGAATTTTATAGGAAATATGTGGACATGCTTGCCCCGATACTGATGAGAACCTTTAATGAGGCGAAGGAAAGGGGACAGCTGCCCCCGACTATGTCGGAGGCAACGATATCGCTTCTCCTAAAGAAGGAAAAAGACCCGCTGCAATGCCTATTTCCCTCCTAAATGTAGACGCTAAGATTCTGGCCAAGGTAATGGCAATGAGGATTGTGTCCCGGGGGTAGTCCACGAGGACCAAACTGGGTTTGTGAAGGGGAGACAGCTGAATACGAATATACAGAGGCTCCTAGGGGTAATGATGATGCCCCCACCAGAGGGGGAAGCGGAGATAGTGGTGGCGATGGATGCCGAGAAAGCATTTGATAGAGTGGAGTGGGGTTATTTGTGGGAGGTGTTGAGGAGATTTGGCTTTAGAGATGAGTATATTAGATGGGTACAGCTGCTGTATAGGGCCCCGATGGCGAGCGTGGTCACGAATGGACGGGGGTCTGCGTATTTTCGGCTCCATAGAGGGACGGGGCAGGGATGTCCTCTGTCCCCATTATTGTTTGCACTGGCGATTGAGCCCCTGGCAATAGCATTGAGGGGTTCCAGGAAGTGGAGGGGAGTACTCAGGGGAGGAGAGGAACACCGGGTATCTCTTTACGCGGCCGATTTATTGGTGTATGTGGCAGACCCGGCGGAGGGGATGCCAGAGATAATGCGGATACTTGGGGAGTTTGGAGAATTTTCAGGATATAAGCTGAACATGGGGAAAAGTGAGCTGTTTGTGGTGCATCCAGGAGAGCAGAGCAGAGAAATAGAGGACTTACCGCTGAGGAAGGTAACAAGGGACTTTCGCTACTTGGGGATCCAGATAGCCAAGAATTGGGGTACATTGCATAGGTTAAACTTAACGCGGTTGGTGGAACAGATGGAGGAGGACTTCAAGAGATGGGACATGGTATCCCTGTCACTGGCAGAGAGGGTACAAGCGGTTAAAATGGTGGTCCTCCCGAGATTCCTCTTTGTGTTTCAGTGCCTCCCGGTGGTGATCACGAAGGTTTTTTTTTAAAAGGATTGAGAAGAGTATCATGAGTTTTGTGTGGGCCGGGAAGACCCCGAGAGTGAGGAAGGGATTTTTGCAGCGTAGTAGGGATAGGGGGGGGCGCTGGCGCTACCGAGCCTGAGTGAGTACTACTGGGCCGCCAACATCTCAAATGGTATGTAAGTGGATGGGAGAAGAGGAGGGAGCGGCGTGGAAGAGATTGGAGAAGGCGTCCTGTAGGGGGACTTGCCAACAAGCCATGGTGACGGCGCCGTTGCCGTTCTCACCGAAGAAATACACCACAAGCCCGGTGGTGGTGGCTACTCTGAAAATCTGGGGGCAATGGAGACGGCATAGGGGAAAGACGGGAGCCTCGGTGTGGTCCCCGATAAGAAATAATCATAGGTTTGCTCCGGGGAGAATGGATGGGGGATTTGGAACATGGCAAAGAGCAGGAGTAACACAATTGAGAGATCTGTTTGTAGATGGGACGTTTGCAAGTCTGGGAGCGCTGGCCGAAAAATATGGGTTGCCCCAAGGGAATGCATTCCGGTATATGCAACTGAGGGCTTTTGCGAGGCAACAGGTGAGGGAATTCCCGCAGCTCCCGACGCAGGAGGTGCAGGACAGAGTGATCTCAAAGACATGGGTGGGGGACGGTAAGGTATCAGACATATATAGGGAAATGAGGGACGAGGGGGAGATTATGGTAGACGAGCTGAAAAGGAAATGGGAAGAAGAGCTGGGGAGGAGATTGAGGAGGGGCTGTGGGCTGATGCCCTAAGTAGGGTAAACTCATCGTCCTCGTGTGCCAGGCTAAGCCTGATACAATTTAAGGTGTTACACAGGGCGCATATGACTGGAGCACGGCTCAGTAAATTTTTTGGAGTAGAGGATAGGTGTGCGAGATGCTCGAGAAGCCCAGCGAATCACACCCACATGTTCTGGTCATGTCCGGCACTACAGGGGTTTTGGGTGGGGTGACAAAGGTGCTTTCGAAGGTGGTGGGGGTCCAGGTCGAACCAAGCTGGGGGTTGGCTATATTCGGGGTTGCAGAAGAGCCGGGAGTGCAGGAGGCGAAAGAGGCTGATGTTTTGGCCTTTGCGTCCCTAGTAGCCCGGCGCAGGATACTGTTGATGTGGAAGGAAGCCAAGCCCCCGGGTGTGGAGACCTGGATAAATGACATGGCAGGGTTATAAAGCTGGAACGGATTAAGTTTGTCCTAAGGGGATCGGCTCAAGGGTTCACCAGGCGGTGGCAACCGTTCGTCGAATACCTCACAGAAAGATAGAGGGAATGGAAAAGAAGAAGACAGCAGCAGCAGCAACCCGGGGGGGGGGGGGTGGGGGGGGGGGGGGGGGAGAGAGAACCAGAGGGATTCTCAGGGATGTTAATATATAAGTATATAAGTATAATATGTATAGGTTGTTGTTATAGATAATTGTATATTGGATGGTTAAAACATATTTTTGGAGAATATTTATTTGGGATAAGGCAGTTGCCATTTAGTTTTGTTTTTGTTTATATATTATTTATTTCTTGTTTATAAACTGGCCATTGTTATTTATATTGTGATATTACTGTGTAAAGGGTACACAATGTACTGTGATGGTTGGCCAAAAATGTTCAATCAAATATTTTTTTTTAAAAAAGAGAGAGGGAGACGGAGCTTAAAGACGGTGGAAAACTGGGAGCTGACGAGCTAAGCAATGAGCATTAGAAAGCAGTTGAAATGTGCTGAACTGAGCAAGCACTCCTGTTCAGAAAGAAAAAAATACTCTTAGACTGCAGGTCCCTTTAACAATACGTATACAGACGCCATTGCCCCACCTAAACTCTAATAACCCTTGATTATCACAATAGGCTTACACTGCAATGAGGTTTACTGTGAAAAGCCACATTCCGGCGCCTGTTCGGGTACACTGAGGGAGAATTCAGAATGTCCAAATTACCTAACAGCACGTCTTTCGGGACTTGTGGGAGGAAACCTGAGCACCCGGAGGAAACCCACGCACACATGGGGAGAACGTGCAGACTCCGCACAGACATGACCTGGCAGGGAATCGAACCTGGAGCTGTGAAGCAACTGTGCTAACCACTGTGCTACTGTGCCGCTTATCATAGAATCTACGGCCCGGCGACAGGTCCTTCGGCCCAAACAGGTCAATGCCAACCAAAAAAAACCATCTCAGGTAACCCCATTAGCCTGCATTATTCATTCAAATAAGTACAACAGGGAGAAACGATTTATTATCTTATAGCTGCAAGTCCACACTGCAGCACATCATCAAAACAGCCAGCAAGTAAAAACACAACTAAATCAGAAAGTAGCACCGAGGGGGCAGTAAGAGTCCACAGATTTCACTCACCTTGCAATACGTCGAGTGGGACTCGGAGAGGAGTTTGGCGTGACACCACCTTTGGGTATCAGAATCGGCTGGGATGATGAGAAGTACTGCTGGAAAAGGAAGGCGGCCGTTAGCCATGGAAAACAGTTACCCTGCCGCACCCCTCTCTCCTCCCCACCCACCCACCTTGATAGCTCCTGTGACCGTCCTCTACCCACTGCCAACTGCACCAGTTAACCCTGCAGCACTTGATTTATCAGCAAAGTGGTGGGAGATTAACAGCCTGGACCCGTTTGAGATGCAGCGAGACTGTCAATTCGAGAAACCTCCGTCAGAAGGCTTCCAAGCTCATTGAGAAGGGATGGCAAGAGTTTGAGAGACCAATTGAAGAGGTTTAGTCTTTAATGACGGGGCAGAGGGTAAACGGCAGTTCCAACCTCCCAAAATATGTGGCATTCTTAACACAGTTTAAGCAGCGCCATTGTAACTTAGAACTAAATCCTAGGATGGTTACAGCGCAATATGAGGCCATTCAGCCCACTGCATCTGCTGGACCCTCGCCCCATTCCTCCACCTTTTCTCTGCGGCCCTGCAATTATTTTTTGCTCTTCAGACAATTCTCCAATTTTCTTTTCAAAGCCTCCATTGAATCTGCCCTCGCCGCACTCGGGAATTGCAATCCAGAACCTAACCACTCGCTGCACGAAGACGACTCTTCTCGTGTCACCGCTGCTGCTTTCGCAATCGGTGACCTCGGCATCTCAATCCTTCCGTAAACAGGAACAGTTTCTCCCGGTGTCCGTCGTGAGGAATGTCGGGAATTTTTTTATCTGTCGTATTATGTGCGCGTTGTGGTCATGTTACTAAAAGAACGGAGGTTCAGGTATCCAGATTATATGCCTGCTGAAGCTGTGATTAAGGGGTTAACAGCGAGGCAGGCTGTGATGTCACTCATGGGAGGAGGGGCTGTTTCGTTTTTTCAGTTTCCTTTTCAGCCCTGCCCGGTGTCTGTTGTTTTTAGTTTCATTTTTAGAGTTCTTCTCTGGGTTCCGAGGAAAGGTTTTCTCAGACTGACTTCGGAAAGCTTCTGTCCCAAGGACGTTGTGATCAGTCTGTAAGCCCCCGAGTGTTAACTGAATTAAAAAGTGGCATTAGACCGGGGTGTGTGTGTGTGTGGATTTTGCTTAATTAAAAGTTTAGAAGTAGATGGCAAAGACAGCTCAAAGACTATTCTTTATTTTTCTGTAAGAACTGTTTGACTGCTAATTGGAAAGCTGATTATTCCCTTGGATATTAATGGGGTTACTCCTGTGTTAATAATAGTTGTCTGTAGAATCATTCCTGGGGCAAAATCTCCCTTCCTCGCAGTTTACAAATTGAAAAATTGTTGGGGTCTCGTCCTGTTTTCTGATATAAATTGGGGTCTAGTCCGGGTATGGTAGCACCAGACCCTTTAATAGTTCATTGTTAGCACATTTTACTGATAGAAGAGGTTCTACAGGATCAACGGGGATAGGTTCAATCGTTGGGGACTCTCGAATTGAATTGGAGATGCAAACCCACTTCTGTCCACCGGTGGCACATGGCACCTCGCTGAATAAAATACACTCAACTTCGTAAAACAGAAAACACTGCGAGCGGTGAATGCTTTCCACACATACCAGGTGCAGAATCACAATTTCCTGAAGATGACGATTTTAAGCGACTTCGGTCGGCCGTGATTCCCGGGGAGTCAGATCCGCACGAGGGCAAATCTGAAATGCTTCAAACTAAGCAAAAGGCAGGCTGCAGTTTGCAGAGGTGGAGTTCCGTCACTTTCCCGCCCAATCTAAGATATCACACACGCCTCTTGCCACCTCAGGCAGCCTCTTTGTTGGAAGTGGCAAATATCTTTCCAGAACAATCCACCACCTGCTTGTTTCTCAGTGCAAATGGTTAACACGCACCATGAACATGCAAACCGTGACTTGCGTGTGAAGCAGCCATTCCTTTGTGTCGCCTGCCACTCAGTGCGTCGCCCTCCCTCTCACCAGAGTCAGGAGGGACCTCGCCCTAAATCCGGGACCGACACTCCCTGTGCAGAGTTGCGGGAGTGTTGCCACCGTCAGAAGCGCTGGATGAGGCATTTAACAGGGTTTGACGATCATTCCCAGTGCTATTTGTTTGAAGAAATAGCAACAAGTTGACCACGGGGCTGGGTGCCGCCAAGGGGTCAGGTTCAGAGGAAAACTGGCCAAAGGAATCGATACACACACGAACACACAACCTGAAACAAATAGCCAGTGATCTGGACCTGCATTAAACACAACCTCACTGGGTGCAGAGGGCCAGGACACGTTGGCACATAGCAGGAGGGCTCTAGGTGTGCGTAGATCATTATCCCAAGTGCAGGCTGGGGAGCAGGGAGGCGAGCGGATGGTGAAGATCAAGGAGAAATGGGAAGCGGAGTTGGGAGGGGAGATCAATTGGGGAGTATGGAGTGAGGCACTGCGAAGGGTAAACGGGACCTCCTCTTGTGCAAGGATGAGCCTGATACAGTTTAAGGTGGTGCACAGGGTGAATATAACTCGGGCGAGATGAGTGGGTTCTTTCAGGGGGTAGCAGATGAGTGTGAGAGGTGTGGCGGGGGCCAGCGAATCACGCGCTCATGTTTTGGGGTTGCGGAAAGTTGGGAAGATTCTGGGCGGGAGTGTTTGCGGTCTTAGCCAGGATAGTGGAAGAGGGAGTGGACCCGGACTCTTTGAAATGAAATTAATGAAAATCGCATATTGTCACAAGTAGGCTTCAAATGCAGTTACTGTGAAAAGCCCCTAGTCGCCACATTCTGGCACATGTTCGGGAGGCTGGTACGGGAATTGAACCGTGCTGCTGGCCTGCTTGAAAAGCCAGCGATTTAGCCCTGTGCTGAACCAGCCCCTGGTGGTGATATTTGGGGTTTCAGAGAAGCCGGAGCTCATGGAGAGGAGAAGGCCGATGTCGTGGCCCTTCGCCTCTCTGATTGCACGGCGGCGAATTCTGCTGGAGTGGCGGTTGGCATCGCCGCCGGGGGTAGCAGCTTGATTGGGTGACCTGTGCAACTTCCTGGCGGTTAGAGAAGATAAAGTATGAGTTAAGGGGCTCAGCAGAGAGGGGTTTGAGAACACGTGGGGGATGTTTGTGACCGTGTTTGAGGGGATGTTCGTCACAGGGGGCTGGGGGTGAAAAGGGGAAAAATCTGTAGAGACTGTATAGTTGATTGTTGGGAAGTATGTTTCCCGGGGTGTTTATTTGCTGTGACATGTTTTGGATACAGGTTTGTAATAAAATACATTAAAGAACAAGAATCCCCAATGCAGAAGGAGGCCATTCGGCCCATTGACTCTGAAAGAGCACCCTAACTCGGCCTGCCCTCTACCCTGCCCTATCCCCTAATCACACCCAACCTGTACATGTTTGGACTCCTGCTCTTACCCCATCATGGAGTAAATGTAAAGAAAGGCTTGCATTTACACAGCACCTTTCATGACCACAACACATTGGTAAGCGCTTCTTTGAAATGTCTATATTGTAGGAAACCCGGTAGCTAATTTTGTGCACAGCAAGCTCCCACAAACAATCTGTTAATAACCAGATCATCTGTTTTGTGATGTTGGGTGAGGTATAAATATTGGCCCAGGATAATTTGGGGGGGGGGGGATGAAGATTAAAATCGATGTCTTTAAGATGAGGTATTTGAATCGTCCCAGGATTTTCATCTGCTCAATAAACTGCAACAGGAACTGAACTGATCAGATAGTTGCCACCGTGACTGGCAGTGTTGTCACAGGGTTCCTATTTTTTCTTTAAGCATAAGGGGTGGCACAGTGGTTTAGCACGGCTGCCTCACAGCACCAGGGACCCGGGTTCAATTCTGTCCTCGGGTAATGGTCTGTGTGGAGTTTGCATGTTGTCCCCGTGTGCGCGTGGGTTTTCTCTGGGTGCCCCCACAGTCCAAAGATGTGCGGGTTAAGTGGATTGGCCGTGCTAAAAATTGTCTTTCGTGTCCAAAGGTTGGGTGGCGTTCCGGGCATGGGCAGGGGAGTGGGCCTCAGCAGGGCGTTCCTTTCAGAGGGCTGGTGCACACTCGATGGCCCGAATGGGCCTCCTTCTGTGCTGTCGGGATTCTATGTAGCTTTACACCTAAAATAGTGGGTAAGTGGCGGATGGATTACCGAGCTGGATGCTCTTTCCGTGGTCAATAGGTTGTGGGGTTGGACTTGAACCCGGAGCTTCTGGTCCAGAGGTAAGGATGCAACGACTGTGCCACAAGACTCCCCACAAGGGACCTTTCAATGCATCAATACCAGGAAACACAATCTGCTCGAATGCTCCATTTCTGCTTCTTTAAAACTCTCTCTCCCTCAGCCGCCTTCTTGAGCCGCTGCAGTCCCTGTGGTGTAGGTACACCCACAGCGCTGTTAGGGAGGGAGTCCCAGGATTTTGACCCAGTGACAGTGAAGGAACGGCCGATATGTTTCCAAGTCAGGGTGGTGAGTGACTTGGAGGGAAACCTCCAGGTGGTGGGGTTCCCCTGTGTCTTCTGCCCACGTCCTTCGAGGTGGCACGTTTGGAAAGTGCTGTCGAAGGAGCCTTGGCGGGTTGCTGCAGAGAATCTTGGGAGATGGTGGGCATTGTAGCCAAGGTGCGCGACAGCGATGGACTGAATGTGTAAGGTAATGGATGGGGTGTTGATCAAGCAGGATGCTTTGTGTCGTGGCTATAGGACTGTTTAGCTGTCCCGAGGTCAAATTCAAATCCCACTGTGGTCAGCTGTAAAACGGAACCAAGAATCATGGCCCAGTGATGCATTAAAGTGGCTCTTGTTTCGATCTACAGGGCGGATTCTTAACGGCCATGTGGGTCTTACGAAGCAGATCAGCTCAAGGTGAATAATAAATATGATCTCAGCCAGCAGGTCTCACTTTAAAAGAAAATAAAACCAGTCCCGAGTTGGCGCTTTTTAAGTTAACAGCCACACCCGACTGTGGAAAATATTTAAAGGGTTTGCAAGCTTAATTGAATAAGACATGCATAACCAAAAAGAAAAAGGACTATTGCCCAGGACACCAGGAAGTGCCTCCTCGCTCGTGTTTGAAATAGTGCCATGCTTCCTCCAGGGAAGGCAGACGGTGGAAAGTCTCAACTGAAAAGCACCGCCTGTGACAGTGCAGCGCTCCCGTAGCACCGCAGTGGGAGTGTAAACTGGGATTGAGTGCTCACATGTATGAGATAGGACTTGAACTTGCGACTTTCTGACTCAGAGGGAAGAATGTTACCAAATGCTTTTGGCAGGCGTCTCAAAATGGGTGAAGTTTGCAAACAAGGAGAGTAATCGTATCCCTGATTACTACCTTGCAACTCCAAATCAAGGAGGGCCTTGTGGTGTAGCGCCCATATGGCTGGCCCAGGAGCTCCGGGTTCGAGTCCAACGCCGGGACCTGACAGAAGGAGTGTTTGACGTGATTCAACGGGCTGATAATCAGCTTGGAAATCCTTCCGCCACGTCCCCCACTATTCCCCAAAAGGGTGGGAAAAAAAGCATATGGGTGTGACGATACGCTGACAACAACAACCCCAAAACACCCCAATACCCTCACAACTCGACGCAGTCCAGAGCTGCACAAAGTCGCTTGTTCGGCTTAATTTAACGGTGCTAATTTCAACCACAAATGCACCAGCCACCAGGCCCTACCTTCCCAATCCGCGTCGGCGAAGGAGAAGGGGAGAGGGGGAAAATATCATCCCTCTGCAGTGACAAAATCCGGTCGTCCTGCTCAGCAGTCGCCATCTGGTCACACTGCCAAAGAGACATCAGCAGCACATGAGCCCTTTCAATACCTCCCCCATATCATTCAGGCAAATCCCTATCACTGGGCAATAAATTACAGTCTGATTATACAATGCAATTGACACAGTTGACTACCTGTTGCTGTCTTCATTCAGCCTGTGCTCTAGTTTTATTTTGGGAGGCGCTTCGAGTAAGGCCAGCCAGAAACACTGGACCAACCTAATGTGCCCTATATCCAGCAAAACAGGGCTGCTTCCCGAAGGCAGGCTGCTCCTAACTGCTCCTCCTCCAGTCATAGAATCGTAGAATCCCTCCAGCGCAGAAGGAGGCCATTCATCCCATCGAGTCTGCACCGATCATTTGAAAGACCACCCTCAAACACAGATCCAATCCCCGCCCTATCCCTGTAACCCCCACCCAACCTTTCCCCACCCAACCTTTGGACACTTGAGGCAATTTAGCACAACCAATCCACCCTAACCTGCAAATCTTTGTACTGTGGAGGAAACCGGAGCACCCGGAGGAAACCCACGCAGATTCTGGGAGTGTGTGCAGACTCCGCACAGACAGTGACCCAGCGGGGAATTGAACCTGGGGCCCTGGCGCTGTGAAGCCACCAAATAAAGGGTTGGAGACTCATTATGCTCAGTCCTGCATTCGTGTCTTGCTACGTGTCTTGGGCTTCTGGGACATGGGGGGAGGGGACTGTAATTACATTGCACTTTTTTCCTTTATTGCGAGTGTCACTCACAAGGCCAGCATTTATTGCCCATCCCTAATTGCCCTTGAACGGAGTGGCTCGCTCAGCCAGTTCATAAGACAACAAGAGTCAGGGACATTGGTGAGGGCCTGGAGTCACATGTGGGCCAGACCAGGGAAGTTTGGCTGATTACCTTCCCTAAAGGGATAAGCCCAATCATAGTTTCACAGTCACCATTACTGAGACGAGCATCGAATTCCAGATTTTTATTTCTTGAATTTATTGCAGATGAATTCCACCATCAGAGGGATTTGAATCCACGTCACCAGAGAATTTTCCTAGGTCGCTGGATTACTGGCGGTGACATTTCCACTCCGCCTGCTGCATTCAGTAAACCCTCACTAGGACGACTAGGGCATTTTCAGAACAGTACCAGTGCGAAACGGGTTAAATTGTGAGAACAAGTGGCTCAGACTAAAGCCAGTGGAGATGATTATTAGGAGGAGAATTTAATTGAGTTGCTTTAAGGGGTGGCACAGTGATTAGCGCTGCTGCCCTCACAGCGCCAGGGACCCGGTGTTCTATTCAACCTCGGGTGACTGTCTGTGTGGAGTTTGCACGTTCTCCCCCGTGTCTGCGTGGGTTTCCTCCGGGTGCTCTGGTTTCCTCCCACAGTCCAAAGATGCGTGGGTTAGGTGGATTGGGGATAGGGAGAGTGGACATGGGTAGAGCCCTCATTCGAAGGGTCGGTGCAGACATGATAGGCCGAATGGCCTCCTTCTGCACAGCCGGGATTCGAAGATAATGAATGGATTTTATAGGGTCGAGAGAGAGAGAAACAAAAGTAGTTTCCCTAAAAAAAACAGAGCCAACTTTCACAAGCCCGCAAATTCACTTTTAATGGGGAGTAAACCTCAGCCCAAACGCTCTCCCTCCGTCTTCTCCCCCTGCACACCAAGGGGGAGTACAGTGAATCTACTGTGTCAACCTCCCCCCCCCGCCCCCCCCCCCCCCCCCCCCCCCCCCCCACACACAAGAAAAGGAGATGCAGAAAGTTGAGGAAGGGGTAACCCTTTCATACCCGGACAAACGCCCCACAGTTTCGCAGCTGATACAAGTTAAATATTGAGATCGCTGAACCCACGCGAGAAGCTAATGAAATGAAGCTTGACTGGATTTATTAGTCGACAAGTGGCTTTGCAGCCTGGTTTGAGCACGAGGTACTCACCAGCGTAAAACCATCCTCCCGCGAGCAGCTCATTTGCATGGCTGTGTGGATCCCCCTTAACAGAGATAGAATAGAGGGGAAAAAAAACACAAATTAGATACCAGAGCATCATGAACGCCCCCCCCCACCCCCCCCACCTCCCCCAACCACCAGCGGCGTCTTCCTCCCTCCCACCCCAAGGTAAACACGGTGGGTTCATTACAGCCCCGCTTAAGGAGGATGAGAAAATCAACAATCATATTCCACTTTGCACCAATGGCGACACATCAGGACGAGGAGGTACATGATTGCATTCAGACCTTCCTCGACAATGCCGAGCATGATTCACGGACACTAATCAATTGAGGCGGAACAGAGGTAGGTTTTGTGCTGTGTACGATTGTGACTGGCCAGTGATGTTGGCACCCTCCTGGAATGGGGTGTAGGTCTGATGAGGGTGCTCGGCCTTTTCTCATTAGAACGGAGAAGGATGAGGGGAGACTTGATAGAGGTTTCTAAGATGATCAGGGGAATAGATAGAGTAGACAGTCAGAGACTTTTTCCCCGGGTGGAACACACCATTACAAGGGGACATAAATTTAAGGTGAAAGGTGGAAGATATAGGAGGGATATCAGAGGTAGGTTCTTTACCCAGAGAGTAGTGGGGGCATGGAATGCACTGCCTGTGGAAGTAGTTGAGTCGGAAACATTAGGGACCTTCAAGCAGCTATTGGATAGGTACATGGATTATGGTAGAATGATGGGGTGCAGATAAATTTGTTCTTAATCTAGGACAAAGGTTCGGCATAACATCGTGGGCCGAAGGGCCTGTTCTGTGCTGTATTTTCTATGTTCTCTGCTGGGAATTTAAAGTGATTTAGTAAAGGCGCAACTGTTAAACTGGAAAGATAAGTGAGCACAAGCGAAGATATCATCTTCACTCACTAAAATTAATCAAATACCTCACTAATTTCTGATTCAACCGTAGACATTTCCAGACATACCACTCAACGCTGGCCCCCCACCCAATGATTCTGGTCCAGTCTTAAAGCAGCAGAACGCAAATCTGCAGCACTTACAGCTGACCAATCACATCCCTGAACGACAAGCAGTATCAGTGCAGTAAACAGTGCCTGCCTCACTGCAGGAACAAGCAGATGTCTTTGAGTGTGTTCAACAATAAAACGCACCAGCTAGTGTCCCTCCTGCTGTTTTAAAATGAGAGCAAATCATTCCCCTTCGTATCAGTGGAACTGAATTACGTGCTGTCACATTTGCGGGGGGGAGGGGGGGGGTTCGCATATCAGGCTGCTCCCTCCAGTTACTATCAAAAGGCACGGAGAAACGCGAATGCATGTGTACATGCTACTTCGAATTCCTCAATGCATCCAACAACACAATCAAATCCTGCTGTCCTCCCCCACAAAATATTCTAATCAGAAACTCAATGAAGATCAACGTTCAAAAGCTTCCATCGACCAAGACTTCCACTCCCACCGTGTCCTGGAATACACCGTCTTCCCAGCCAGTCCCATCTGAAACTGGGGACATCACTATCAGAGTTTACTCCCATCGCTGATATTTAAACAGCAGCTCTCCCACAGTACTCCCTCCTTTAGCCTTTCATCCATCCAGTGGATTCCCTCCAACAGGCGAGTGTGCGCGCGTGTGCCTGCTGCGAATGGAAGCTGCCGTTTAAGTGTCAGGGGCTCGGAGGAGCAGAGAGTTTGGGGGGGGGGGCAGCTTCGGAGGGGCTGCCAGGGAGAAACCAGCTCCACCAGGAGGGAGGATCTGGCCCACGTACAACATAAACATGGCCCGTGCCATCCCGACATGCTCAATTGCAAACAGGGTATGCGCCGTACCTCCCAATCAGTCCGCGTACTGCTTCCCAGTGCTGAGATTACAGCCATCGTCACAAGCCCGGTTTAACGGCAGCTCGTGCTGAGCTGGGGCAGCAGCAACGTCAGAGGGTCGGGGGAACATCAAACGCAGCCTGACAAACGTTACCACAGAATCACTCGATGGCTCCAACAAAAGGAGGCCTTTCCGCCTGCACACGGTCCCTGCTAGCTCTCTGACGGGGCCATTTACCTCGTGCCACTCCCTGGAGTCTTCCAGCACATTCTTCCTCACTGGTAACCTCACTGAAACATACAAGGTTCTGAAGGGGTTTGGTAAGTTAAAGACACAGAGGCTGCTTCCACTGGTCGGGAAATCTGGGGCACAAGGTGGGGGCAGTCGTTTAGGACTGAGATGAGAAGAAATCTCTTCACTCAAAGGGTTGGAAATCTCTGGAATTCTCTACCAAGGGTTCCGGATGCCCCATTGCTGAATTTATTTAAAGCAGAGATGGATTCTCTTTGAGGTCTCTCAATGAGAGATGTGGGGAGCGGGCGGGAACTTGGAGCAGTAGCCAAAAGACCAGCCGCGATCGTATTAAATGTGGGGCAGGCTCCACAGGCCATATCGTCTGCCCAGCTAATAACCCAATACCCTCGTCAACGGCACAAGTCACATCACTCGAAGGATGGCTACTTCAGCGAGGCTCGCGATGATTTTGCGCAGCGAGTTGTGATGTGGAACGCACTGACTGAAACGGCGACGGAAACAGACTCAACGACAGTGTCCAAAAGCTGGCACGTGTGCGATGGGCTAAACTACCGGCTTCTGGGCTGTGCCATTCTACGACCAGAGGAACCTTAACTCGGCATGTTGAGGAGTGTGGAGGTGGAGGGAGCGGGATGAGAAACGGAAACGCGAACAGGAGGCGAGTGCAAACCCCTGTTGACACCATACCAAAGGAGGAGTGTGGCGAGTTCCACATGCTAATCTCACCTTTCATGTGCAGTCTCCCGATTCATCACATCCATACTCTCCTCCTGAAACAAAAATATACACTGTCTCTTAGATCTGTGCAGTCACCTGCAGCAACTGCACACATCTTACTTGTGGAAAGGTGGTGCGCCAATCCAAGAAAGGGTCATTTTTGCACATCAATGCACATCCAAATGCAACTCACTTGAACCCACCCTTTTGGCCTGAGCCAATAACCTCCCAACAAATGCCGCCACTCTAAACGTGACCTAATCATACACATTCTCAGTTTGCAATCCAGCATGCGTCTGCATTGGGCCATTATATAGCTTTCGAGAAGAATCTGTTGCCAACATATTCCTACCAGTTGACTGAGGAAAGGATGTCAGCATGCGTGCTAAAAGGGCGGCGCGGCGGCTCGAATCCTGGCCCCGGGTCACTGCCCGTGTGGAATTTACACATTCCCCCGGGTCTGCGTGGGGTCTCACCCCCACAACCCAAAGATGTGCCGGGTTAGGTGGATTAGCCATGCTAAATTGGCCCTTAATTGGAAAAAATGAATTGGATTCTCTAAATTTTGAAAAAAAGAATTAATCGGGTGCATTTGTGGCAATTTCTTCGAGCAGTACTTTCTAGCGCCAACCAAAGGAACAGGCTATTTGAAATCTGGTCATGAGTAATCAGACAAGATTAATCAATAACCTCTGGGCTCCAGGAGGAAGCGCTAAGCGACAGCAATCCCAATTTCACATTCAGTTTGAAGGTGAGAAATGTGGGTCTGAGACTAGTGTTTAAAATTTAAAAGCTAAAGTGAACTGGGAAACTAGATTAAGGATCGGACAGTAGAGAAAAAGCGGCATTCTTTTAAGAAAATAGTTAAATCTCTCAGCAAAAATGTATCTCAGTGAGAAAGAAAGACTCGATGAGAAGGATGCATCGTCCGTGGCTAAATAAGGAAGTTAGGTTGGCATCAGACTGAAAGAAATACTGGACGCAGTTGCCAAGAAATGGTAAAGGGTCTACAAAGGGATACAGACGGGTTAAACAAGTGTCACAAATTTGGCAGATGGGAGCATAATGTGGAATAACGTGAACATGACCACTTTGGCAGAAAAAAAATATAGGAAAGCAGTATGCTATTGAATGGAGAGGGACTGCAAAATTCCACGGTAGAGGGATCTGGGGAGCCCTGGACATGAATTGTGAGAAGTTAGTCTGCAGGCACAGCAAATGATTCAGAATGCAAATGGAACGTTGGTGTATTATCGGCAAAGGGGATGAAATATAAAAGTCGGGATATTTTACTGCAGCTGTCCAGGGCCTTGGTGAGATACACCTGGAGTACTGTGCACGGTTTTGGTCTCCTTGTTCACGCAATATAATTGCATTCGCAGTTCAGAGGAGTTCACCCAACCCACTTCCTGAAGAAAGGGTGAACAGGTCGGGGCTTATACCCGGTGGAGTTTAGAAGAATAATAGGCACCTTTACTGAAACAGACTAGATCCTGCGGGGATTTGATAAGGTGGATGTCGGAAGGATGTTTCCCTCTTATGGAGGAAACAAGAAATAGTGGGCACAGGTGGAATAAGGGATGTCTTTGAAGACGGAGAGGAGGGTCGTTAGTCTGAGGAATTCTCTTCCTCAGAAAGCAGTGGAGGCGGAGACATTGAATTTATTCCAGGCTAAATTAGATAGATCATTAACAGATAAGGGAGTCGAGGGTTATGGGGAAAAGCAGGAAGGTGGACCAAAGGCCATATTCAGATCAAACTGCGGAGCGGTGCCAATAACCTACCCCTGCTCCTAAATCCTATGCTTCTGCGACCACACCTGGAGATTTGTTCTGCTAGTAAAGAAATATCTTTCTTAGAAGGTGTGCAACTAAGGTCCACGAGATTGATTCCTGGGATTGTCTTAATGATTGAATAGACTCGGTCCATATTCTTTGGAGTAAGAGGTGATCCCATTGGCACATTGTGGTGTGTGTGTGGGGGGGCTTCTGAATCTTGAGAATTTTCTATCCCAAGGAGCTGTGAACGTCAAGTGATTGAATATATGCAAGATAGCGGTTAATAGATTTCTGGATACTAAGAAAATCAATGGATTCTAGGGATTGTGCAGGACAGAAGAATGGAGAAAGAGGGCCGAATGGCCTCTACTCCTGCAGCTCTTTATGTTTGTATGTCATAGGGCAGCACGGTGGCGCAGTGGTTAGCATCGCTGCCTCACGATCCCGAGGTCCCAGGTTCAATCCCGGCCCTGGGTCACTGTCCGTGTGGAGTTTGCACATTCTCCCCGTGTTTGCGTGGGTTTCGCCCCCATAACTCAAATTTGTGCGGGTTAGGTGGATTGGCCACCCTAAATTGCTCCTTAATTGAAAAAAAATGAATTGGGAATGCTAAATGTTTTTTTTTAAATGTTTGTATGTCATTGTATGATTGTGTCTGGGTTCAGCTGCAGGTCCATTAACTATTTACTGCGTTTGGCGAAATTAGCTTTAGTTTGAGAGTGATGTAATGATCAGCAACAAATATCCATGTTGTAACTTCTCTTTAATCCTAAGTTTAATGTGAAATGAAAATGAAAATCGCTTATTGTCACGAGTGGGCTTCAATGAAGTTACTGTGAAAAGTCCCGAGTCGCCACATTCCGGCACCTGTTCGGGGAGGCTGGTACGGGAACTGAACCGTTCTGCTAGCCTGCCTTGGTCTGCCTTAAAAGCCAGCGATTTAGCCCGGTGTGCTAAACCAGCCCCTTGAAATGAAAATTGCTTATTGTCACAAGGAGGTTTCAAATGAAGTTTCTGTGAAAAGCCCCTAGTCGCCACATTCCGGCGCCTGTTCGGGGAGGCTGGTACGGGAATTGAACCGTGCTGCTGCCCTGCCTTGGTCTGCTTTCAAAGCCAGCGAATTAGCCCTGTGCTAAATAGCCCCTTTGTGTGCAGCGATACAGAGTCTGTTCCCATAATAGGAGGCCAGATAGCGATAAATGAGGAAAGGTTTCAGAGCTTTCACACACGTGCATTTAGCTGCCAGCCAATTTGAACCAATAATAAGTAGCTGCGAATCACGCCAAGCTGGAGAGAACGGTCAGAAAATTTCCTGGACCCGACAATGATCTATCATACTTCTCAAAGGAGAACAATTATTAAGAACAAGTAAAATCTGTACTAGGAAGTGCTGATGAGAGGAGATGAACTCTGGTGCAGGGAGCTTCTTTTTTAGGGTTAATACCAGCACAGAGCAGCTGGCTCGAAAGGGCCTGTTTACTGCTGTACATTCTACATAATGCATCCGGTGGCGACGGCATCGCCATGTGGTTAAGCAATTGACACACAGGCACATTTACCACACACACACCTAGTCTGCAAAGGAAATCTCTTGATCGTAACAGCGAGACGCTGACTCAATGAGTCCAACCGATGTTTTAAGGAAGGTACCAGGTTATGTGACTAGATAACCCTTACCTGCCTAATCTGGTCAATCCGGCTGTTGAAGGTTCGGAATGGTGACAGCGGGAAAGACTGGAGGAGGGGTGGGGAGGGGAACAAAAACAAAGTCCGTCATTCAACCCGCTCATTGTGTTACTAATTGGAAATTAACCTGAATATTTAGAGTTTATGTAACCACCCAAACTGCTGTGAAATCTCTGTTCTGCTGCGTAGCTGTGGAATTGGGATTTGAACAGGAAACCAAAGCACATCAGGCGGTTTCCTTTCCTGCATTCACGACACGACTCGGAATTCCCTGTCTCCATGTTGTTTTACCCTGGTCTGGTCACTCAGACGACTTTGGGATGCGCTCCCTCTTCAGGTATCCCGAATTGATAAGGATATAAGGATTGCTGGGATATCCGAATGTAAAGTCCGTCTCCTTTCTGATTCACCTCTAGCCCACGTGGTATGTGATTGACATTAGTCAGGTCTGCACCCCCCCCCCCCCCCCCCCCCCCCCCCCCCCCCCCCCCAACCCCACCGGGCCTACACTGACACCCGGTCAAGTAACGTCTTGATTTTAAAATTCTCAGCCTTCTGCCAAAATCTCTCCATTGCCTCGTCCTCCCTCGCTCTGTCATCTCCTGCAGTCCCTCAGCGCTCCAAGATCTCTGTGCCCCTTGAATTCTGGCCTCTTGCACAGCGTTGATTTTAATCCCCTTCACCATCGCTGGCTGTGCTTTCAGCTGGCTGGGTCCAAAGCTCTGGAATTCCCTCCCCTAAACCTCTCTGCCTCACTTTCCCCCCCCCCTTACGACGCTCCCGTAAAGCATCCCTCTCGGGCTAAGTATTTGATCATCTGACCCAATAGCTCCATATGTGGCTAGGTGTCACGTTTTCTTTCCTAATGCCTCATGGGACATTATGCTCAAGATGTGACATAAACTGCAGCAATTGTTGAAGCATTACTTTCATAATGCACCCAAATGTAAATCATTTGACCCGGTTCAACAAGAAGTTGCTTAAATTAACTGTAAACATTTTAAAAGATGTGCAGGGTAGTTGGATTGGCCCAAGCGTGGAATCCTGGGTTCTTTAGGTGGTGGCAACCGTTCTTAGACTTTCTGGCAGAACGATAGACATTGGTCAATGGCAGCAGCAGCTCGGGGGGGGGGTTACTTTATTCTTGTTTATGTTATTTACACTGGAGGGTTTGAGGGGGTGTATACACCTGTTGTGTTAAGTTGGGGTGTTAATGTTAATTTATTCTTTATGTACATGGTGGGGGGGGGGGGGGGTTTGGGGGGTTGCTTTTTTAGATTGTGTTTTGTACTTAACCCTGTTGGGTTCTTTTTTCTTTCTCATTTTGTTACTGATATTTTATGAAAATCTTCAATAAAAATTATTTTTTTTTTTAAAAAGGGTAGTTGGATTGGCCAAGCCAAATTACCCCTTAATTGGGGAAAAAAAAAGAATTGGGTACTCTTAAATTTCCGGGGGGAAAAAGCATGGCTTTGTCAGAAGGTCATAGATGCACCATAGAAAGCATCCTATCTGGCTGCATCACAGCCTGGTATGGCAACTGCTCGACCCAAGACTACAAGAAACTTCAGAGAGTCGTGAACACAGCCCAGTCCATCGCACGAACCTGCCTCCCATCCATAGACTCCATCTACACCTCCCGCTGCCTGGGGAAAGCGGGCAGCATAATCAAAGACCCCTCCCACCCGGCTTACTCACCCTTCCAACTGGCAGGAGATACAGAAGTCCGAGAACACGCACAAACAGATTCAAAAACAGCTTCTTCCCCTCTGTTATCAGACTCCTAAATGACCCTCTTATGGACTGACCTCATTAACACTACACCCTGTATGCTTCATCCGATGCCGGTGATTATGTATTTACATTGTGTACCTTGTGTTACCCTATTGTGTATTTTCTTTTCATGTACTTAATGATCATGTACTTGAGCTGCTCACAGAAAAATACTTTTCACTGTACCTCGGTACACTGTGACAATAAATAAAATCCAATCCAATCGTTAACAAATTTGATTGAATTTTTTGAGGTAGTGATGGGTGTGTAGATGAGAGTAGTTGACATAGTTTACATGGATTTCAGCAAAGCCTTTGACAAGGTCCCACATGGGAGACTGATAAAGGAGGTAAAAGCACATGGGATCCAGGGTAACGTGATAAGATAGATCCAAAACTGGCTTAGAGGAGATAGAGGGTGGTGGTAGAAGACTGCTGGTGTGATTGGAGGCCAGAGTCTTATAAGTGGAGTACTTATTGTTCTTGATTACAGATATATATATATAAAAATAAATGATATAGAGAGACGGGGGAAATGACAAATAAGTTTGCAGAATACACAAAGATTAGCAAGGTGCTTAATAGTGAAGAAGAAAGTCACAGGCTACAGGAAGATATAGACGCGTTGGTCAGATGGGCAGATCAGTGGCAGAAAAATATGAGATGAAGCATTTTGGAAGCAGTAACACAACAAGGGAGTACTCAATGAATGGCAGGACACAAGGAACTCACGACGAATTGAGGGATCCTGCCTGAAGGTAGCAGTGCAGATTAATAGGGTAGTTACAAAGGCATACAGGACACTTGCCTTATCAGTTGTGGCTTAGATTATAAGAACAGGGATATTATGTTGGAGCTATGCATAACTTTGGTTAGGCCACAGTTGGAGTACTGTTTGCAGTTCTGCAGTTCTGGTCGCCTCACTATAGGAAGGATTGATTGCATTGGAAAGGGTGCAGAGGAGATTCACCAGGACCTTGCCTGGGATGGAACATTTGAGCTATGAAGAGAGGTTGGATAGGTTGGGTTTTTTTCCTTTGGAGCAGAGATGGGTGAGGGGCGGGGACCTGATTGAGGTGTATAAGGTATGAGGGGTATGGTCAGGGTGGATAGGGAGCAGCCGTTCCCCTTAGTTGAAGGGTCGATAACGAGGGGGCATAATTTTAAGGTGAGGAGGTTTAGAGGGGATTTGAAGAAAAATGTTTTCACCCAGAGAGTGGTGGGAGTCTGGAATGCACTGCCTGGGAGGGGAGTAGAGGCAGGAAACCTCACAACCGTTAAAATGTACGTGGATGAGTACCTGGAATGTCAGTAACATTCAAGGCTATGGGCCAAGTGCTGGAAAGTAGGATTAGTGTGGATTTAGTGTTGTTTTATCGATGCAGACCTGATGGGCCAAAAGGCCTCTTCTGCACTCTATAGCGAAGACAGATTTACGTTTCTCTTGCACCTATTGTGACCTCATGACCTCAAGTCCCAAAGCACTCTGCAGCCAACCAAATACTTCGGTTTGAAGTGTGGTTACTGCTGTAACATAGGAAATCAGGCAGGTGCGTGTCGGCACTTAAACAAAGCACTAAAATATCTGAAGACAATAAAAGGCATGGCACAGCTCCAGCAAGTAATCAGTTCAATTTACAGAAGTGAACAACTCGAGAGTCTGACGTCAGCTTGACTCAGCTGGTTAACAGGCTGCACTGCGGCCTGGGGGAGTGAAAGATTCACATCCCTGCGGAGACTAGTGTGGGCAAATGGGAAATTGCCCATTTTCACAGGAACAATTAAAAAAGCTTATTATCTAAATGGTGAGAGACAGCAGATCGAGGAGATTCTGAGGGATCTGGAATCACGAACGGCAAGTGTGCAAGTAATCAGGAAAGTTAATAGAATGTTAACATTTATCGTGAGGGGAACTGGTTACAAAAGTAAAGGTTATGCTTCAGTTGTATGGGGCATCTGGAGAATAGTGCACAGTATTGTTCTCCTTATGTAAGGAAAGATAGGGGCGGCACAGTGGCGCATTGGTTAGCACTGCTGCCTCACGGCACTGCGGACCCAGGTTCGGACTCAGCTCCAGGTCACTGTTCGTGTGGAGTTTGCACATTCTCCCCGTGATTGCCTCGGTCTCAGCCCCCACAACCCAAAAAGATGTGGTTAGGTGGACTGGCCACGCTAAATTGCCCCTCAATTGGAAAAAAAAATATTAATTAAGGACAGATGTAAATGCATTAGAAGCAGTTCAGAGAAGGTTTACTAGTAATACCAGGAACGGGCGGGTTGTCTGATGAGGAAAGGTTGTAGAGGTTGGGTTTGTATCCGCTGGAGTTTAGAAGAGTAAGAAGCGATTTGATTGAAGCATAAAAGATCCTGAGGGGGTGTTGGCAAGGGGGGGGGGGGGGGGGGGGGGGGAAGAGAGAAATGTGGAGAGGATGTTTCCTCTTGTGGGAGAATCTAGAACCGGGGCAGGGCGGGGGGTGGGGGCTCACTGTTTAAAAATAAGGGGGTCGCCCACTTTAGACGGAGATGAAAAATATTTTCTCTCAAAGGGGTGGAGAGTCTCCAGAACTCTCTTCCTCAAAAGGCGGAGACTCGAGGGGCGAGTGACCTACTCCTGCTCGGTTTGTTTATAACGACACTATATAAATGCAGGTCGGCTTGGTTGCAAAATGGACCTTAAACATCACAGAATTCATGAGATAGAACCATAATTACCCAGGAATGTTAAAGCAAAAATCCCCTCATTGCCGTTTGAACAGCTAACGTAAAGAAATAAAGAACCCAAAACATTCTGATTGGTCCAAAAAGGGATCTGGAAAGCCCTGAAATATTTAAGCCAACCTGGTGCCCAGAACGATGCCAGGACTGGAGCCGTGTTTAATCGTCTCGCATTACATACCGAGCTCGGGCAGCTGAGGTTTACCGAGGCACTGCTCCTCCGGCACCGGAGTAAGGTTGGCTGGAACACTGGGGATGAGTCGCTGTAAGGAGAGAGAGGGAGAGAGATTAGCTCGTGTTTCACTGAGGACTCACACAAGGGTCTTACTGTTTTCACAGTGTTAGCGGACGCAAGCCAAAACACAGTTTACTTGTCTTGGACCAGTCCTGTTGTATTCTCGCACAAGTCGCGAGGCACATCACACGCACAGCAGAGCCAGGCATCAGAAACAAGCTGAATGTAATGCCCAGTAAACGTGTCCCAGTTACCGGACTTTAACTAACTCTCTCCGATATTACCCCAGATTCCGTGTCCACCACCATGAAAAACTAACACTGAGGGACTGTCACCATGAAGGTTCATGGCAGTCACGATTGAACTCACAAGAGCGTGTCAGATTTCCACCAAAATTGGAGAATTCACATAATTGGAAAATTCCTACATGTTGTCACCATCGCCAGTGTCAGGCATCAATTTCAACCTACAATCCTACTGAATTCTTCTCCTAGCCCAAGAACACGTGACCCCGTTGTACAGGCCCACAATCAGGAGCCATGTTGGGACCACCCCAGTGGGACACGTGACCGGGTCACAAAGTCGAGGTTCAACACCACAAGGTCGCATGTTTGAGCCTCCACAAGGCATACCGTCTGCTGCATGTTACTCACAAAGCAGGATTGCTCAGTGAATGTTCCTGGCGTGGACCGCTGCTATTTACTGACAGGGAGAGACACTCAGAACCTCAGCAGTACCACGTAAAGGGGCAAGTCAGGCAGGCGCTGGGTTTGGTCCCGGAGCGTGAAGACAGGCCTGGATCAGCCCGAGTATTGATCATTGCTATTTGGCCACAGTGTTCGATGGGATTCCGGTTCCCCGGCTGGAATACCGAGTGGGGGAGAGGGCAGGACGTCAGCCGCGTTCCTGCCGGTGGTTAACTCACCGACAAGGCTCACACATGAGGAATGGCCAGAAAGCTGCTGGTGGCTGTCGGCCTGTACCCTAGAAAGAGGCGGTGTCTTCCAAAACACAGAAAGCCAACACAGGCTCCGCTCCACAGTGAGAATCAAAGTCACAGCTGCTGCAGGCGTAGCTAGTACTGAATGTTCCACGGATACCTCCCAATCGGAATCCAAGACAATGGCAATCAGCCCGATTTCCAATCGGACTGCTCACCAATAATCCGGGATCAGGCAGGCCGATGCCTACAAGGGTGAGGGGTGGGTTGAAGTGACCGGCAATGGCGAGTCCAGAAGTGACAGAGACGCCATCTGAGGACAGGCAATTATTTTCCCTCACACCACAGGCCATTGGCGACCCTCCAGCAGCTCTGCCCGCCTGGCTGATCTTCATGTGGCTGTCAAAACAACTGACGATTGTATTTTCAGAGAGCTCCTTCCAGGAGAGGTCAGATCGACCACGGTCAAAGACCGTTAGACAATAATCTTTAACCTTTTAAGACCTGGGTTCTAACCCAATCAACAGGAAGGTTTGGCATTTACACAGCACCATTAATGTGGCAAGGCCTTTCCGAGGCACTTCGCCAAATGGAATCAGACAAAGTTAGGCACTCAGCAACTTAAGATGATCGAGACAAGTGACCAAAGGCTTGGTCAGGTAGGTTTTAGGGTCCCGAGGGAGCAGGGCAGAGAGGTTTAGGGAGGGAACCCCTGAACTTCGGGGATCCTGGGCAGCTGAAGGCCACCGGTGGTGGAGCGAATAAAGTGGGCATGCCACCGGAGGCCGTATTTGGAGGAAAGCTGACATCTCGGAGGGTTGTGGAGGTTGAGGACGGTAACTGGGCTTGAAGGGATAATGGTTCCCCCTTAGTTTGGGCCTCAATCCATTTCCTGATGGACCACTTGTCCCGGTTTATCCTCACATGCTCATCCTGTTCCTTTAATGCCCTTTTTTACATCTTAAACCATTGCAGGATCACTCATTTCAATCGTGCATTCCAGTCTCAGTCTTGTGTGGAAAAAGAAACATGTTCTCCTGCTCCTAAATCTACGTCCCCTAGTTCTAGACAGCAGCTTCCCTAATGAACACCGACCAGGAAATTAACTCTTGAGGAGCCACAGGGTCGCTGTGTGCGTCTGCGTGGCGAGGAGTGATAATGCCACGCTGCTACATTAAAGCGTAAAGCAACACAGACCTGGCATAGTCTACCTACCTGTCCTGGGAGGACTTGGCACCCGAGACGTAAAGCCTTCCATCCCAGAGCGCTCACTATCCACATCTGGAAATGCCGAAAATGAAGTTGAGAGACTCTGTGCAGGTCTGGGCTCCCCACCAAACACGGGGTGCATGGAGAGGGCACAGGTACAGATTTCACGCACGAGAAAATACAATCACAAAGATTGGGGCTATTTTTTTTTTTTAAGAATCGGCAGTCTCCCCACCCAAGAGCTGCTTTTGCCCCGTTAAATCTCACCCCCCTCCCCCTCCTCGACTCCGCACTGCTGACCCCAAAAATCTCACAACCTCCAATGTCCACTAACCCCAAGTTTGTGCAACATCCACTCTTGCTAACACTAATGCTTCTCCACCCACCCTATTACATTACTGATGACTGCCAGTCTTGGTCTCTCCAACAAACGTGAAGGGGAGATGGTGGCATGGTGGGACTGTCACTAGATTAATAATTCAGAGGCCCAGGTTAATACGCCAGGGCCGTGCGTTCAAATCCCACTGTGAGAACCGGTGGAATTTAAATTCAATTCATAAATCTGGAATTGTAGGGGTACTTTCTGCATTGTCGATTGTTGTAAAAACCCATCTGGTTCCCCTTTAGGGAGGGAAATCTGCTGTCCTTACCCGGTCTGACCAACATGTGACTCCGGGCCCCACAGCAATGTGGTTGACTCTAAACTGCCCTCTGAAATGGCTGAGCGAGACGCGCAGTTCACGGGGCAATTAGGGATGAGAAACAAATGCTGGTCTTCCCGGCGAAGCCCACATCCCATTCAAGGGAAGTAGAAACATCCTCTCTGCATCCTGTCAGATATTCGGGGATGCACGGTGTGGGAACTCCAGGCGTTTTCAATGATTTTCCCTCAGAAGGAGCACATCAAGTTTTCTCCCAGCTCTCAGACCACCACCACTGGAGGCAGCATTACGGAAACATCATTTATCGACAAGCTCCCTCCAAAAGGATTTCCTGCCTGACTGGGACATGTGAAGGAAGAGTGAACTTGCCTTTACATTGGAGCGTCCAAAGGTGAGGAATTGTACAAAGTACTTCATCGCCAACAAAGCATTTCTTGAAGCGTAGCTATTGCTGTAATGTCAGGGAAAACGGCAGCCACAGAGCAAACTCCCAAAGACAGATAAATAACCTGATGATCTGTTTTTACTGATGCTGACGAAGTGATACACATTGGACGGGATTCCAGGTTTTGCCACAAGATCCTTCTCCCTTGCTTTAACATCCCATTCGATAGACGGCACCTCAAAAGGTGTGGCGCTTCCTCAGTGCTGCCAGCGGAGCAAGCCTGGATTTTGTACTGAGTGATCTGAGAGCTCAAACCTACAACCTTCAGACTCAGCGGCAGGAGAGTGCTATCCACTGTGACGTGGCTGGCAAAGTCTTCAAACGATCAATTAGGTACCTTGCTCCAATTCATTCTCAGCATTGTGTATGCAATCAATGATCTTTAATGTTGCACGCCATATCCATAAACTTCACTACGATTTCTACAACCGTCAGTGAATAAACGCTTCAGCCAACAGTGTTCCGACATTTCACACTTGTACATTTCAGGTCAACTCAACATCCAGGTGCGCGGCCATCAAGTACATGCTTACCACCCAATGTAAGTGTGCCCAACTACATGAAAAACGTGCCTATCCAGGACATGCCCATTGCACTATGTAACGGATGCCAAACGCGGACAGTCGTTTCATTCTGTGCTGTTACCCAGGTGATCGACCTCTGGAGCTTGCAACTTGGGTCGGCCTCAAAACAGCCTCGTCCGCCATCAGCAAAACCTGCGGCCCTACTCCATACACCTGCTTTTGTCCCTAGACCCCTGAATACCCACAACATTCAATCAAAATCCCATTAAAAATTAACAACTGACCCAGCAACAATTGCCTTTTGCGTAAGAGAGTTCCAGATATCTACCCTGCACCCCCCCCCCCCCCCCCCAGGCACTCCCAACCAGCAGAAGCATAGTACCCTGGATTCTCCAGTTGTTGCGATTCAATTTCCCCGCCAGCAACATACCCCCGCCAGTGGGGTTCACAGCAGCAGGGGCTGGTTTCAATGGGAAATCCCACTGACAATCAGCAGGAAGATAGAACCACAGCCGAAGAACCCCCTGCCCAGTACCGCTCCGTCGGCCCTGACACATTCCCCTGCATATCTTAACATGCCGAATGAAAACCTTCCTTAAAAACAAACTTTCACTTTAAAAGCAGCACAGGATGAGCAGCAAAGCTGGTGCACCTCACTGAAATGCTACTGACACTTGACCTCATGCCCCAGGGGGCAGTTGCATAGAATACCCAATATTGCAATCAAATTGCATTTAATTCCCAATATTGCAATCAAATTGCATAGAATTCCCAATATTCCATCAAATTGCATAGAATTCCCAATATTGCAATCAAATTACATAGAATTCCCTATATTGCAATCAAATTGCATAGAATTCCCAATATTGCAATCATTTCAAAAGCAGACTGCGTTGTGAGTCAGTTTCAGGAGCATTTTGAGTCAGTGGAGTCTGGGGTTAA
This sequence comes from Scyliorhinus torazame, assembly GCF_047496885.1. Classification (NCBI taxonomy): domain Eukaryota; kingdom Metazoa; phylum Chordata; class Chondrichthyes; order Carcharhiniformes; family Scyliorhinidae; genus Scyliorhinus; species Scyliorhinus torazame. Next base: position 10,022,375 of record NC_092737.1, read on the forward strand.
GCCTGGGCAATGGGGAGGAATTGATTACCTCATGTTGCTGATCATGGGGGCGCTGTTGGACCTGCGCAGCACCGCCCCGCCCCCGCCGGCCGCCGGCACCGCCGCGCCGGCCGCCGCGCACGCGCACTGGTCCACCTCCATCCGCTCCTCCTGCGCCATCGAGAGGAGGGAGGCGCGAGCTGCAGGCCGCGCAGCCTCGGGCCTCGCGCCGACGCAGCAGCCGCCCGGCCGGCCGCCCCCTCCTCGGCCAGCACCAACTCGACGCCGGCGAAAGCCTCGACGGGTAGGCCCCCCCCGATCAAAAGCAGGGCCGGGACGAGGGGGAAGGTTGGTGAGAGGAGAGCAGAAGTTCTTCAGAGAATCAAACCATCGAGTGTCCCGATTTCATCCATTTTTTTTCCGTCGCTAAATTATGTGACGGGAGGGGTTGGATTTTTTATTTTTTTGCTACCCCCCACCCCGGCGACGAGAAGCTCTGAAGCTGGCGCCTCACGGTTGCTAAGTTTCCATCTTGCTGTTCCGGCACATTCCTGCGGAGGGCACCTGACCCACGCCGGCGGCGTGCGCGCCTTGCGTCGCCGCACGCCGAGAGCGCGCACGTCGGGGGGGGGGGCGGTCCGTCCGTCCTCGTACGGCTGCATCGCGCGTACGCGCTCAAGGGGCCGTGCGTCAGCTCGTCGCTAGCCAGGAGCGCAGTCTGCGCGTCATGACGTCATCTTCCCCCCAGCCAGGGAGAGGGAGATGAATCAAATATGGCCGCCTGGATGGTCAATTCCAACCAACCTCACCCCACCCCCTTCCAAAAAAACCTGCATTTCTGTGGCACCTCTGCAGCAGCACCGAATGCGTCGCAGCACTCTGCGGCCTGCAATGTCCTCCCCGGCGTGCCATCAGTCACTGCTGTTCTTAAATAAAAGGAAAAAGTTTAACTATCTACACCTGCCACTATATATATTCCAACAAAGCAACCCAATACAGTTCAGAATCCACTCATAAATAAAGTTAGCAATCAGGGTTACTTGTTGGTCTCTGCAGACATTTGGAGAGAGAGAGAGAGAGACCCTTTCAGTAACAGTCTGAAAATCCTTCCATCTTGTCAGACTCAAATCCTAGAGCCACATTCTATGACTTTCAAAACCACAAGTGGACCTGGCTCTTCCCATTAATGGCATCATCTGTATCCCACCAAGGTGTCCCAAGACGTGCTTCACTCGGACTAAAGATCACTAGCCCATAAATTAGCTACATCCCTGGGAACCACCAAAACATAACAATATTCCGTTCGCCATCTTTTTGTATGGAAGTAAATGGTTGAAAGCAATGATTACCATACCTTTACAACTCCTTAATCACAGCTAAATTATCTTGTTAATTCGCAGCCCCGTGACTCTGTCCCTTTATGTTTCATAAAAAGAATGAAAGTTACCATCTTTTGAGCTTGGTGTCCCATTCTGGGTCTTCTTGTCCAGTTACAGCATCAACCGGGATTGTAACATTTTCTTCATTCTATTTGAATTGCATAGACTAGACTTGTGTTCGCTCACATATAGAAAGTTACGGCATAATATAATTAAGGGACAGTTTTGCACGGCCAATCCACTGAACCTGCACATCTTTGGACTGTGGGAGGAAACCGGAGCACCCGGAGGAAACCCACACATACGGAGAGACGTGCAAACTCCACACAGAGCCGGGAATCGAACCTGGGTCCCTGGCGCTGTGAGGCAGCAGGGCTAACCACTGGGCCACCTACCTGGGGATGCTGAAAATCTGGAATAATCTCCTCCAAAAAGCTGCAGAATCTGGGAGTCAATTGTAAATTTCAGAACTGAGATCATCATTTTTGTTTGAAGACAGTGGGGGGCAGTACGGTAGCACAGTAGTTAGCACTGTTGCTTCACAGTGCCAGGGTCCCAGGTTCGATTCCCGGCTTGGGTCACTGTCTTTGCAGAGTCTGCACGTTCTCCCCCGTGACTGCGTGGGTTTCCTCCGGATGATCCGGTTTCCTCCCACAAGTCCTGAAAGACGTGCTTGTTAGGTGAATTGGACATTCTGAATTCTCCCTCTTGTGTACCCGAACAGGCGCCAGAATGTGGCGACGAGGGGATTTTCATCGTATCTTCATTGCAGTGTTAATGTAAGCCTACTTGTGACAATAAAGATTATTATTATTTATTATGGAGTTGATTGACTGGTGGGATAGAATCAAAGGCCTGAATGGCCTCCTCCTGTCCAGATGCCACGTTAGACAGCCACATAATATGGGCACCTTTACACTGTAAAGCCTGCCGACTTTACACGCTGAATGAGAGCCTTCTGATCCACTCTTAACAACCCCTGGGCCTCGTTTGACTTGCATATCTGTGGTTTGTTCCTGTTATACAGGTGGGAGAAATAGATTTGAATAGTGAGAGAGTTATCCCTCAGCCAACATCACTGTAAAAAAACACAGCTGGAAAATGATCTCATTGCTGTTTGGAGTGGAACTTGCTGTGTGAAACTTGGCCGCACTCTTTCCGACATTATAACAGCGAATACCCAATTCTCAACCTTGTTTTTAGATCCTAACATAGCCTCACCACCCCCCTCGCCATCCTTGAAATCTGCTACAGCCGATATCTGTACACTTCCAATTCTACCTGGCTTCTTGAGCTGCCCCCAATTTTCTTTATATAACGTCTGTTTATTGGAGATTTTCCTCGAATCATAGAAGGGCGGCACGGTGGTGCAGTGGTTAGCACTGCTGCCTCACGGCGCTGAGGACCCGGGTTCGAATCCCGGCCCCGGCTCACTGTCCGTGTGGAGTTTGCACATTCTCCCCGTGTCTGCGTGGGTCTCACTCCCACAAACTCAAAAGATGTGCAGTGTAGGTGGATTGGCCATGCTAAATTTCCCCTTAGCGTCCTAAAGGTTAGGTGGTGTCACAGGGATAGGGCAGGTGAGTGGGTGCTCTTTCAGAGGGTCGGTGCAGACACGATGGGCTGAATGGCCTCCTGTACTGTACGGATTCTGTGTTTTTCAGTACTACCTCTTTGCGCATTCGGTCACCTGTCCGAATCCTGCCACCTGTCCGAATCCTGCCACCTGTCCGAATCCTGCCTTACCTGACCTGCTGTCAAATTCTGTTTGCTAACATCCCTCTGAAACACCTTAGGACTTTTTACAACTCTAAAGGCGCTAAATTGATAAAACATTGCTGCAGCACCCGGAGGAAACCCACGCAGACACGGGGAGAACGTGCAGACTCCGCACAGACAGTGACCCAGTGGGGAATCGAACCTGGGACACTGGCGCTGTGAAGCCACAGTGCTAGCCACTTGTGCTAACGTGCTGCCCTAATCAGGTTCCCCCTCGGCCTTCTCTGCTCCAAGGAAAACAACCCCAGCTTAACCAGCCTCTCTTCATAGCTGAGACGCTCCAGCCCAGGCAGCACCCTGGTGAATCTCCTCTGCACCCTCTCCAGTGCAATCTCCCTATAGAGTGGCGACGAGAACTACACACAGTATTCTAGCTATGGCCTAACCAGCGTTTTATACAGCTCTATCATAACCTCCCTGCTCTTATATTCTATGCCTCGGTTAATAAAGGAAAGTATCCCATAGGCCTTCTTAACCACCTGTCCTGCTGTGAAGATCTTGTCTCAGTGAAAGCCCGATTAGGAATTGACCCCAACGAAACTGGTCAAAGCTCAGAGAATGGATTTCATGTTTTTGTTTTTTACACAAGATAATTCCCTGTGTTACAGATTACAAGGTGGCAGAATGGACCAGTAATCCAGAGACCCAGGTTAACGCTCTGGAGACACGGGTTCAAATCCCACCACGGCAGCTGGTGGAATTTAATTTCAATTAATAAAATCGGGAATTGATAGCCAGTCTCAATGATGGTGACCGTGACAACTATCATCGATCGCCAAAAAAGCCCACCTGGTTCACGAATGTCCCCTCCAGGGAAGGAAATCTGCCATCCTTACCCGGTCTGGCCTCCATGTGACTCCAGACCCACAGCCAATGGGGTTGACTATCAACTGTCCTCCAAAATGGCCGACCAATCACTCAGTTCAAGGGCAGTTAGGGATATGCACAGTGGGTTAGCACTGCTGCCTCACGGCCCATGGACCCGGGTTCGCTTCTGACCTTGGGTGACTGTGTGGGGTTTGCACGTTCTCTCCGTGTCTGCGCGGGGTTTCCTCCGTGTGCTACGGTTTCCTCCCACAGTCCGATGTTTAGTGGGTTGGGCGTGCTGAATTTCACCTTGGCGTCCAAACGGTTGGGTGGGGTTAAGGGGATAGGGCGGGGGGAGTGCACCGAGGTGAGGTGCTCTTTCAGCGAGTCGGTGCCGATTCAGTGGGCCGAACTGTAGAGATTCTCAACCCATGAAAGCCTGCAAGAAGAAATTGCTCCAAGGTGCTTCACACAAGCATTGTAAAAGGCAGCGAGACACATAAGGGGATATGAGTTCAGATGAACAAAAGATTGGTCAAAGGGATAGATTTTCAGGAGCGTCAAAGGAAGAGAGTGAGGTAGGTAGAAATCGTGTCACTATATTCATGGCTGGATGTGTCACATGGCACCATATAGTATCCTCGACTTCAGAATAAACACTCTTATCAAACTCTGACTTGGCTGTAGACAGTTTTATTGAACAGTAAACAAACAAATAAATGGTAGCAAATGCAATACAGTATAATTAGAGTAATTAAACCCTTGTTTGCTGTTTTTATTGAAGGTTTACCAGACTGATTCCTGGGATGGCGGGACTGATGTTCGAGGAGAGACTGAGTCGGTCAGGATTGTATTCACTGGAGTTCAGAAGAATGAGGGGGAATCTCATAGAAACCTATAAAATTCTAACAGGACTGGACAGGGTCGATGCAGGAAGGATGTTCCCGATGGTGGGGAGTGTCCAGAACCAGGGGTCACAGTCTGAGGATACGGGGGAGACCATTGAGGACAGAGATGAGGAGACATTTCTTCACCCAGAGAGGGGTCGGCCTGTGGAATTCGTTCCCACAGGAAGTAGTTGAGGCCAAAACATTGCATGTTTTCAAGAAGCTGTTCGATATAGCACTTGGGGAGAATGGGATCAAAGGATATGGGGAGGAAAGCAGGATTAGGCTATTGAGTTGGATGATCAGCCATGATCATAATGAATGGTGGAGCAGGCTCGAAGGGCCGAATGGCCTCCCCCTGCTCCTATTTTCTATGTTTTATTTATTTCGACATGGTGACACAGTGGTTAGCAGGTTCCGTGCAGGTTCGGAGAATCCCGGCCCAAATTTTGAAGCTGATTGTCAAGAAACAAATCAATAAATGTGATATTCTGACAAGGCAGATAATGGAGGCAAAAATATTGAAGTTATCAAACTACAGCTTGTTGGGACGGCAGTGGTTAGCACGGCTGTCTCACAGCGCCAGGGGATCCGGGTTCCATTCCGGCCTTGGGTGACTGTGTGGAGTTTGCACGTTCTCCCCGTGTGTGCGTGAGTTTCCTCCGGGTGCTCCGGTTTCCTCCCTCAGTCCAAAGATGTGCGGGCTAGATGGATTGGCCGTGCTAAAATTGCCCCTTAGTGTCCAGGTTAGGTGGGGTTACGGGGATAGGGCGGGAAGAGTGGGCCAAGGTAGGGTGCGCTTTCCGAGGGTCGGTGCAGAATCAGTGGGCCGAATGGCCTTCTTCTGCACTGTAAGAATTCTACAATGTCAAAAAAGGGGTGGGTTAAATAATCTTGTCTCACATCTGAGCTTATGTAACAGTCATGAAGGGCCCGCCTTCTCAACCTTGGCCCTTGCCTTAGGTGCGATGATCCTCAAGTTAAATCACCACCAGACAGCTCTCCTTCTCAAAGGAGAAAGCAGCCTACGGTCACACTACAGTCAACACAATCACTTTTTAAAAGAAGATGCCTTCTTGAGCAGCTGCTGTTAGGGAGGGAGCTCCAGAATTTTGACCCAGCGACAGTGAAGGAACAGCTGATATATGAATATTAAATCATTTTATTGCACAATCTTTAGTCTAACACTTGGGGATCTGTGCTTGAAGCTGCCGACCTCCTTCGTGGAGAGATTGTCTGAAAAATTAATAACAGACGCTTTCATGACTGATGCTTATTTCTCCCTTTAGTTGAGTCTCCATAGCAACGTGTTGTCCTTTGACCTTTGGACCCTATCCAACTCAGAGACACAGTTGATCAAGAAAATCCTTGTTCTTTGGTTGATGTGAATGTGTAATGGAATGTCTTTAAGGTTAATGACACTTCAATAACATTGTTTGCTTTGGACCATGTTTACAGTGTCGCTGAGAAAAGGAGGAGGCTGACGTGGGGTGTAGGCCTATTATCGAGCCACACAGCATAGATTGTGGCCATTCAGTCCATAAATGGCTCATCCGATTGGTCCCACTCTTCCCCCTTCCGTCTCCCTCCCCACAGCCACAAAATTCATTCCTCCTCAAGTTTTTTACCCTGTCGACAATCTTATTGAATCTGCCTCCACATCGCACCTACTTGCTGCTTAGGAGTCATCACTCTCTACCCCAGGGAGCGACTGAGGCAAACAACGCCAAGACATTTGAGGGAGAAGCTGGAGAAACGAGAGGGAGAGTGGAAGAGAAGGGCATGTTAACGGGGATAGGGCGAGGTGAAGAGGGGGGTTCTGAGGAGACTCACAGGGCACGGACATGCTGGTGGATCAGATGGACTGAATAGGGGTTGCCAACCATAATGAGGTGTATTCCTGGAGGTTTCATAATAATAATAATCTTTATTGTCACAAGTAGGCTTACATTAACACTGCAATGAAGTTACTGTGAAAATCCCCTCGTCGCCACACTGGCGCCTGTTCGGGTACACGGCGGGAGAATTCGGAAAGTCCAATTCACCCAACAAGCACGTCTTTCGGGACTTGTGGGAGGAAACCGGAGCACCCGGAGGAAACCCGCGCAGACACGGGGAGAACGTGCAGACTCCGCACAGACAGTCACCCAAGCTGGGAATCGAACCCGGGACCCTGGCGCTGTGAAGCAACAGTGCTTGCTACCGTGCTGCCCATGGCTTTCCCCGCAAGATTCTGACATTAGTCGGTCAACGCATCATCCTCGTGATGCACAGCAGCCCCCCCCCCCCCCCAACGCCAATTTGAGAGCAACAAAGACTCCTTACTCAACATGGATGAAGCGTGCATGTCGGACAAACGGTCCTTTTTTTTTTTAACCCATTTCAAACAATTGATGACTGATAAAGAGAAATGGTCGAAGGAAATGACGACAAAAACACATTTTTTAACCACCCGATGATTTAGCCTCCAGGGTTTCACAGAGAAGTGACTCGAGGTTTAACTTCAATTCCTGGACACTCTAGGTCAATCCTGAAGAGTAGGCAACCCGAGGGCTGAATGACCTCTTTCTGTGTTATCCACTGTGTGCAATGTTGCCACGTTTTGCCTCTAGTATAGCTACAGATTAAATGCAAGGTAAAGCACCTCTACAGTGTCAATTAAGGACTCCCTTGATCCGGTTTACAAGCCAGTGTCAAATGGTTCCTCAGAAGGAGGTAGAGTCATAGAGATCTACAGCACAGCACACAGAAGAGTCTTCAGCGTCTCGTTTCTCCGCCCGCCAAAAAGGAAATCCAAGTTTTTTTATCCCACTTTCTATGCCTCCCCCCACCCTAGGCAGCTCTTCCCAAGATGCTAGGATAATGCCTCCTGTTACCCCGTTACCGTTCACCCCACCCACCGCACAGTTCCAGCTGCGGCTCAGTGGGTGCTCCTCTCCCCCTCTGCATCAGCAAGTCCCACTCCAGAGACCCTCGGGTTGAAGCCCCTCGACGCAGCAGTGTGGGAGAGCTACACTGTCAGAGGTGCTGTTTGTCTGATAGGACATCAAACCAAGGTTCCACCTGCACCCTCAAGGGGGGGGTGTACAAGATCCCACAGTCGCTATTGTGAAGGAAGCAGGCGCTGGGCATTGATTGACATCTTATAGCTGACCCCCTCCCCCAACCTTCCACATAAAGACCTTTCTGGCCAATGCCTGAGATCGACAGGCCTTTCTTTTGGTGTTAGGCACGTTCAGATAATTTCCTTCAGTGCTTCAGCCACTGAGGCACACACAGTTGCTAGGTCACAGGTTCAGCCTCGGGCCGCCAGCTCTGGTTGGCCCACCATATTCCTAGAGATTTGATGACTTGCCCATACAGCCTGTTGCTTCACAGCTCTGGGGTCCCCGGTTCGATTCCCGGCTTGGGTCACTGTCTGTGCGGAGTCTGCACGTTCTCCCCGGGTCTGCGTGGGTTTCCTCCGGGCGCTCCGGTTTCCTCCCACAGTCCAAAGACGTTTTTGTCAGGTGAATTGGACATTCTGAATTCTCCTTCCGTGTACCCGAACAGGCGCCGGAATGTGGCGACGAGGGGCTTTTCACTGTAACTTCATTGCAGTGTTAATGTAAACCACTTGTGACAATAAAGATTATTTATTTATTTATTTACACCTCCAACCTGCCTTCCCATCGGCCAATTAAAATACAAAAATCCGTTTCGATTTCAATGCCATTTTCCGCCTGGATCGCTCCCAGCAGCATCGATGGACATTAAACTGCATTTCCTGGAGACTCCGAGCCATTGCCTGGAGGGATGGCAACCCATCCTTCGATCCCAGCTCTCCGCTGCCTTAGCCAAGGTAACAGGAGGAAGGCTTTGCAATAGGCCCTGGGGCAGAGAAAGTGACGTGTTCCCTGATTGCTAGCACCTCGGGATTGGAGTTCAGCCACGATGCCCCCACAGTCGGACAGCCTGCCCAACGCTCACCTCGGGCATGGCCAACGGACAAAAGGTGGACGCACCTACAGCAGGAGGTGAATAAAGAAAATAAGATGCAACAGCAGACAGCAAAATGATTTGCGACAACCATCAACAGTTCCAATCTTTTTTATACAACATTCGGGTTAGAACGACTACAGCATCAAACAGATAGAGGGGCTGATTGACAGGTGAAGACCTCATAAACAGCCAATAAAACAAAATCAACGCTATTAACCGTGTCAGCGTGGCTAATTGGGTCTCTCGCCCACCTCCGAGACACAAAGGTGATAGCGACTCTGAGGTAAAGTCTAGACTGGCATTCGCAGTGCGGTACTGAGGGGGTGCCGCAGTATCAGCATTGCCATCTCTCGGGTGAGAGAGATCCCCCATCTGCCCTCTCGAGCGGACGTGAGAGCCTTCACAACCCCTATTTTGTGAAGGAGAGCAGGGACTGTCGCACCCCCTCGTTCCGCCCCCACCCCCCCCACAGTGTCCCGGCCGATATTTATTCCTCAAATCAAAATCGCGCACACAGACACGAAAACAAGCAGTCCATTTGCTGGCGGGAGCTTGCTGTGCGCAAATGGCCGCCACGCTTCCCACGTCACAGCAGCAGCTATGCTTCCAAAAGTCCTCCAACGTTTGGAAAGCGCTTTGTGGGCGGCCCGAGTTTTGGGAAAGTTGCCACTAGAAGTGCAACTTATCCTTTAAAAGCCATGACTCTGCAGGGTCATCACTGGGATAGGCCACAGCAGAGGACTGGGGTCAGAGGTCACGAGCCACGTCTGTAGCTGTGCCCCGACTCAAAGGGGAGCTTCAATTCACCCGCCCTGCCCTACGCCGGGCTCCCTGTCAGACCCAGTTACAATGAGGCCCCCACGGCCACCCTTCAATGTCTTATTACAAACTGCAGCCGGATGTGGGATGACGGTCAATTCTACGAGGTCAATTTTCGCGCGTATTTAACAAAAGTTTTTTTGACACGGGTCACATCAGAAGAAGCAGTCGACAAAAATAAAATGGATGCGGGGTGGGTGAATGTGAGCAGAACTTGGGCCCTCAAACATCTAGGGCCGACGCGACGCCCAAGGTATCTCTGCACTTAAGCTCCGCCCTCTGAACAGCGGATCTCGCCACCTGGGGCCTCGCGCTGGTCTAGTGCCAGTCCGGTCACCCTTCCAGGTGCCCCGCTCCGCCGCGCGCCAGCTGGCTGCCTTGGGTTCAGGAAGGCGACGTCAGGTGGTTGAACGGTCTGAAAATGTTCCACGAGGATTTGGAATCCTCAGTCTCCTTCTTGGCCTTCAGGCAGTTCTGCGGCCACTTGTCCTTGGTGAGAAAGTAGAGGAGGGCATTGAGCCAGGCGTTGAAGCTGGCCAAGGGCCTGGTGACCTTATAGCAGATGGTCACAACCCGCTTGGTGGTGCAGGCCACGTCAGGGACGGCCTTGTTGATCAGGAAGATGGTCTTGGTCACGTGGAATGGGAAGAAGCAGAGAGCAAAGAGGAGGGTGATGGTCACAATGGTTTTGATGGACTTGCGCCTCTTCTCCAAGCCTGGGACGGCAGACTTGAACTCCTGGTTGTTGATGGTCTTGAAGATGGTCTTGATTACGCGGGAGTAACACCAGGCGATGATGGAGAAGGGCAGGAAGAACCCGACCGAGTGCAGGATGATCCCGTAGGGCACGTAATGCGGGTACTCGGTGTCGAGGGCGTCGTCCCAGCAGTTGGTGGCGTTGTTGAAGGGGGCGGTCTTGGCGAAATGGAAGATGGGGCAGGTGAGAGCCAGGACCACCAGCCACACCAGCACGCAGACCACCCTGGCCGTCTTCTTGGTCTCCATGGTGATGGTCTTCATGGGGTGGCAGATGCCCAGGTAGCGGTGGAAGCTGATGCAGGTCAGGAAGAAGATGCTGCAATAGAGGTTGAAATAGAAGAGGAAGCGGACAAGGCGGCAGGTAAAGTCTCCAAAGACCCAGACGTCATGCATGATGTAGCTGGCAATGAGGACCGGCAGTGACAGGCCATACATGAAGTCAGTCAGCGCCAAGTTAAACATGTAGATGAGGGAGCAGTTCCACTCCTTCCGTCGTTTGAGAATGCTGCAAAGGATGATGGAATTCAGCACCAGGCTGAGGATGCAAGTGTAGGTGTAGCAGACAGGCAGGAAGACATACTTGTATGATTCATCCTTGTTACAGGAGTTTGAGGCGTTCTGAGGGAGCTCCTCGCTTGAACCATTGTCAACCATCGGGCTTGGAGCATTTTCATTCATCTTCTAGACTCCCCTGCTTGTGGTCAGCATTTCCCACCAGTTGTGAATTCTCAGACCTAGACAGGGACAAGGAAAGAACAGAGGTGAGAGATCGGTGGCAACCCGCTTTGTGTAAATTTACTCCCATGTTTCCTTACGTCGTCACCATTGACTTTACCTCAAATGCGCTTAAACCTGACTTCTTGCACATCCCGGTTTTCTATTTCCCCGCCACCTCTCTTCCTACAACTCTCCAAGATCCCTCTTGCACTGCCTGTGACAGGTCCCTTGTTTTAATCGCTCCCCCATTGGCGGCCGTGACTTCAGCTGCCTGGGTCCTAAGCTCTGGAATTCCCTCCCTAAACCTGTCCCACCTCTGCCCCCTCCTGTAACATGCTCCTGAAAACATCCCTCTTTCACCTTTCATACTACCTCCCAATGTGCCTCAGTGTCAGATTTTGTTTGACCATGCTTCCATGCTCCTTGGCACAGTGGTTAGCACTGCAGCCTAACAGCGACAGGGACTCGGGTACAGTTCCGGCCTCGGGTGACTAGCTGTGCGGAGTCTCCCCGTGTCTGCGTGGGTTTCCTCCGGGTGCTCCGGTTTCCTCCCATAGCCTGAAGAAGTGCAGGTTAGGTGGACAGGCTGTGATAAATTGCACCTTAGTGTCCAATGGTTAGATGGGGATATGGGGATAGGAAGGGCGAGTGGGCCTGGATAGGCCTCTCTTTCAGAGGGTCAGTACAAACTCAATGGGCCAAATGGCCTCCTTCTGTACTGTAGGGATTCTATGATTGTATGAAGTGCCTGGGTAGGTTTGACTATGTTAAAGGTGCCAACCAGCGCAGGCCACATCCTGTAAATTTTTTTTTTTTTAATTATGTGCACAGCAAGCTCCCACCAGGAGCAGTAAGGTGTGATTCTTGATTGGTGATGTTGATGAGGGGGAAATGTTCAGCAGGGTACTGGGTAAAGTATCTTCTATTCGCCCACTGTGGACCCGGAACATTCTCATCCACTTGAAGAGCCAAACAGGAACTCAGTATTAACACCACCCAGCCAGAGTAAAGTATCTCTGACAATGCAACACTCCCTCGGTATGGCATTGAGGGTTTCGCTCAGGTCAGCAACTCAAATAAGGAATACTCAGCAACGTTCCGACAAAAGGATATCGTCCCCAACTCACATTGATGCAACAGTCAAGAAAGCCCAACAACGTCTCGACTTCGTCCGGACGCTAAAGAAATTTGGCATGTCTGCATCGACGCTCACAATCTTCTACAGATGTGCGATAGAGAGCATCCTATCCGGCTGCATCACAGCCTGGTATGGCAACTGCTCGGTCCAAGATCGCAAGAAACTGCAGAGTGTGGTGAACTCAGCCCAACACATCACACAAGCTTGCCACCCCCACATTGATTCTGTACACACCTCTCGTTGCCTCAGGAAGGCAGAGAGCATTATCAGAGACCCCTCCCACCCAGGCATTGCCTTCTTCCAGACCCTTCCATCAGGCAGAAGGTACAGAAGTCTTAAGACTCGCACATCCAGGCATAGGAACAGCTTCTTCCCCACATCTACCAGACTCCTCAACGACTCCCCCTCGGACTGATCTGTTCCCTGTAAGAACACTATTCACGACGCCCTATGCTGCTCTTGCTCATGTATCTGATTTGTTTGGCCCCTTGTTCGGCACTGTAACCAATCACTGTTTGTCGATGTCCCATTTGTCAATGTTCCCTGTTGATTATTCTTTTGTCTACTATGTACGTACTGTGTACGTTCCTCTGCCGCAGAAAAATACTCTTCACTGTACTTCGGTACATGTGACAATAAATCAAATCATATCAAAACCTTAACTCTACCTTCTGACCAGCACTCATGCTGACTGGTCGGTCTGTTTTCTTCCCTTTCACCGTGTCGTGTCACACAGTTTTTATCTGGCTGCATTTAGGTGTCACCTACTGAGTTAGAAAGCTATGGGGCTCATGTCCTGACATATCCCCCACTTTACCATTACTGGCAAGCCAGGAAATCAACCCTGGTACAATGAAGTGTGCAGGAGAGCGTGCCAGGAGCAACACCAAGCAGGCCGAACAAATGAGGTGTCAATCTGGCGAAGCTACAACACAGGACTACTTGTGAGCCAAACAGCATAAGCAGCAAGTGATAGACAGAGCTAAGCAATTCCACAATGAACGCATCAGATCTAAGCTCTGCAGACCTGCCACATCCAGCCGTGAATGGTGGTGGACGATTAAACAACTCACTGGAGGAGGAGGCTCCACAAATATCCCCATCCTCAGCGATGGAGGCCCTCAGCTGGGTCAACATCCTGGAACTCCCTCCCTGACAGCACAGTGGGTGTACCTACACCACATAGACTGCAGCGGCTCAAGAAGGTGCTTTCTCAAGGGGCAATTAGGGATGGGCAATAAATGTTGGGCCCGCCAGCGATGCCCACATCCCGTGAAGAATTTTAAAATAAGTGCACAGTAGTGTTGCTCTGTCAGAACTACCATCTTGTGGACCAGATGTCAAAGCGAGGCCCCCCAGCAGGACCCCACAACCACTACCCTGGGCTCCTGACCAATATTTATTCCTCAGTCAACATTGCTGGAACAGATTGCGTGCTCATCATCGCGCTGATTGTGGGAGCTTGCTGTGCCTAAATTGGCTGCTGTGTTTCCTACACTACAACACGGCTACGAAAAGCACGAGTGCTAAGTTAAACCTTTATTAAACACGGGTTAGGCCACGGCTACGATACTGCGCCCGGTTCTGGACTCCACACTTTAGGGAGGTTGTCAGGGCCTTCGAGGAGGTGCGGATGGAGATTTACTGGAGTGACACCAGCGATGAGGGACTTTGGTTAACGCAGAGAGATATTGTTCTCCTTGGAGCTGAGAAGGTTAAGGGGAGATTTAATTGAGGCGTTCAGAATCATGAGGTGTTTTGACGGGGTAAATAAGGAGAAAGTGTTCTCTGGGGCAAGGGAATCGGTAATCGGAAGGGACACAGATTGAAAAGAACCAGAGGTGGTGGGGGGGGGGGGGGGGGTGGAGACGAAGGGAATTTTTTAAAAACACAGCGATCTGGAAGGTGTTACCTGTAAGTGGTGGGGGGGTGGGGAAGAGATTCACCAGGAACTTTCAGAAGGGATTTGGATAAATACTCGAAGAGGACTCAATGAAGGTCTATGGGGGAAGAGAGGGGGCTGGGGGGGGGGGGGGGGGGGGGGGGTGGGGGGGAGTGGATAATTCTATCAAAGCGGCCCGCCTAGCCTCCTTCCACTGATTGCACGATATGAACCTCTGATTAGAAATGCAAGCAGTCCTCCCAATTTGTATCGAATGATCCCGAGAAATTCCAACAGGATTCTTACCTGCAGCACCATCTGGGAAGGAGCATTGTCGAAGAACTCTCTCTCTCCCTACCTCCTCACTCCCCTCTCCCCTTCCTTCCTTCTGTCCCGAAACGGGAGTTTGTACATTCTCTGCCGGACTATTGCGCAATGTTTAGGTGATGAGTTACAATTTAGGTGTGTGTTAGCAATCCAAGCTGTAATAATCTTTGCAAACTGTTAAAACGTGACTTAGTAACTGGCCCGGTTGGGTGGTAAGTAACAAACACAAGCTCCTTGCTCCGGAATCCTCTCTCGCAAAGAAAGGTCCATTGAGTTTTGACCGAGAGAACAAGTCTAACATTGAAGGAGCTGCTGGGCGGGATGTTGGGGCGATGTTGGGCCGATGGGTGAGGATGTTTCGAGTGTACTGGATGGAGCTGGCCGAGATCTGATCAGGGCCATTTTCAGCCTCGCTGGCCGAGGACACAGTGTGACATTAATCGGATCACATTCCCATTATCCTGAGGTTCGTGCGGGTTTAAAAGTACAGCCTCCTCATTAGGGACGGGAACATGTTCAGAACAGGCGAAGGCTGAATCGGTTCCTTTCTACATCACTTGGTCACAACAGAGGCTGGAGTTCCCTTTCAGGAGGATGTGCCAGACCAGAATGTATTTGAAGAACAATCAAACCAGGTTCCTCCAGTCAAAGAAAAAGCAAATGTGTTAACCCCGAACCCGGAGCTGAATGTTTAAAAAACACAACATCAAGTGTTCACCCTCATGCAGGCATTAGAACCCAAACACACACACACACACATACCCCCCCCCCCCCCCCCCACACACACACACATATACCCATACACATATACCCCCCCCACACACACACACACACATATACCCATACACATATACCCCCCCCCCCACACACACACACACAGACCCACACATATACCCCCCACACAAACACATATACCCCCCCCCCACACACACACACATACACCCCCCCCCACACACACACCCACACATATACCCCCCCCACACACACACATATACCCCCCACACACATACAGACAGACACACACACACACATATACCCATGCACATATACCCCCCCCCACACACACACACAGACCCACACATATACCCCCCCCACACACACACACACAGACCCACACATACACCCCCCCCACACACACACACACAGACAGACACACACATATACCCATACACATATACCCCCTCCACACACACACACAGACCCACACATATACCCCCCCACACACACACATATACCCCCCACACACGCACATATACCCCCCACACACACACACATATAACCCCCCCCACACACACACACACCCACACATATACCCCCCCACACACACACACATATACCCCCACACACACACACATATACCCCACACACACACAAATATAACCCCCCCACACACACATATACCCCCCCCACACACACACACCCACACATATACCCACACACACCCACACATATACCCCCCACACACACACATATACCTCCCCCACACAGACACACACACACATATACCCCCCCACACCCACACAGACCCACACATATACCCCCCCCACACACACACATATACCCCCCCACACACACACACACGCACAGACAGACACACACACATATACCCATACACGTATACCGCCCCCACACACACACACAGACCCACACATATACCCCCCCACACACACACACATATACCCCCCCACACACACACACACAAACCCACACATATACCCCCCCCACACACACACAGACACACACACACACATATACCCCCCCCACACACAGACCCACGCATATACCCCCCCACACACACACTCATATACACCCCCCCCACACACACAGACCCATACATATACACACACACACACATATACCCCCCCACACACACACACAACCCCACACATATACCCCCCCCACACACACACATCTACCCCCCCACACACACATATACCCCCCCACACACACACATATACCCCCCCCCACACACACACACAGACAGACACACACACATATACCCATACACATATACCCCCCACACACACACACACAGACCCACACATATACCCCCCCCACACACACACACATATACACCCCCCCCACACACAGACCCACACATATACAGCCCCACACACACACACATATACCCCCCACACACACACATATACCCCCCCCACACACACACAGACCCACACATATACCCACACACACCCACACATATACCCCCCCCACACACACATGCACCTCTTCCCATACAGACACACACACACATATACCCCCCACACACACACAGACCCACACATATACCCACACACACCCACACATATACCCCCCCACACACACATATACCTCCCCCACGCACACACACACATATACCCCCCCACACGCACACAGGCCCACACATATACCCACACACACCCACACACTTACCCCCCCCACACACACACACATATACCCACACAACCTCCCACAACATCCGCCACCCCCCGTCACAAACCCACCCACACAATCCGCCACCCCCCACACCCCCGTCACACCCCCACACAGACACCCCCCACACAAACACATACACACATCTCCAAACCCCCCTCCCCACCCCCCTGACCCACCCCCACACACACATATACACACACCCCCCCAAAAACACCCACACACACTCACACCCCAATCCGCAACCCCCCCCCCCCACACACATACACATCCACACACATATACACTCCCACAGACACCTACAAATTAAGACCCCCACCCACACAAACACACTCACACCTACACATGCACACTCACACCCACCCACAGACACAAATGCACATACACCCACACAAACACACACTCACACACACGCCCACAACCACACACACTACAACCCACAAAAACACCAACTCACACACACTCGTGTAAACACCGGTACAGACACACTCACGCACCCCAAACACCCCCTCCCCCAACACTCCGCCACGTGAGCGCTAGCACGCCGAAACCTGAAAGGTTTGGACCCTGGCATATTTATCAAAGTGTTTCTCCCAGTGGTCCAGAAGATATTTAAATGTTCTCGAGCCACATCGCAGGACGTCGTGAGTCACTCACGGAACATGGCCGTCTATGTGTGACGATACACTTTCACAGTAATCTTCCATGAAGATTAAGGGATTTATTTACAGTGATCTACAACAGCAGCATGTTCACAGCTGGCTCGATAATGTCTCAATCCTGGGAAAACCCGTACCCCTGGGGTGATTCCTCACTTTAAATCCTGATTGGTCACCCAAACAAGGTGAAGCTTCCTCTGTTTTGGAGACTTCCTCCATCCTCTCCCAACAATCGCCCCAACATGGAGACTTCCTCCGTCCTCTCCAACAATCTCTCCAATGGAGACTTCCTCCATCCTCCCCAACAATCCAATGGAGACTTCCTCCATCCTCTCCAACAGTCTCCCCAATGGAGTCTTCCTCCATCCTCTCCAACAATCTCTCCAATGGAGACTTCCTCCATCCTCTCCAACAATCTCCCCAATGGAGACTTCCTCCATCCTCTCCAACAATCACTCCAACATGGAGACTTCCTCCATCCTCTCCAACAATCTCCCCAATGGAGACTTCCTCCATCCTCTCCAACAATCTCTCCAACATGGAGACTTCCTCCATCCTCTCCAACAATCTCTCCAACATAGAGACCTCCTCCATCCTCTCCAACAATCTCCCCAATGGAGACTTCCTCCATCCTCTCCAACAATCTCTCCAACATGGTGACTTCCTCCATCCTCTCCCAAAAATCTCTCCAATGGAGACTTCCTCCAACCTCTCCAACAATCTCTCCAATGGAGACTTCCTCCATCCTCTCCCAACAATCTCTCCAATGGAGACTTCCTCCATCCTCTCCAACAATCTGTCCAACATAGAGACTTCCTCCATCCTCTCCAACAATCTCTCCAACATAGAGACTTCCTCCATCCTCTCCAACAATCTCCCCAATGGAGATTTCCTCCATCCTCTCCAACAATCTCCCCAATGGAGACTTCCTCCATCCTCTCCAACAATCTCTCCAAAATGGAGACTTCATCCATTCTCTCCAACAATCTCCCTAATGGAGACTTCCTCCATCCTCTCCAACAATCTCACCATGGAGACTTCCTCCATCCTCTCCAACAATCTCCCCAATAGAGACTTCCTCCATCCTCTCCAACAATCTCCCCAATGGAGACTTCCTCCATCCTCTCCAACAATCTCCCCAATGGAGACTTCCTCCATCCTCTCCAACAATCTCACCATGGAGACTTCCTCCATCCTCTCCAACAATGTCCCCAATGGAGACTTCCTCCGTCCTCTCCAACAATCTCCCCAATGGAGACTTCCTCCATCCTCTCCAACAATCTCCCCAATGGAGACTTCCTCCATCCTCTCCAACAATCTCTCCAACATGGAGATTTCCTCCATCCTCTCCAACAATCTCTCCAATGGAGACTTCCTCCATCCTCTCCCAACAATCTCCCCAATGGAGATTTCCTCCATCCTCTCCAACAATCTCTCCAATGTGGAGACTTCCTCCATCCTCTCCAACAATCTCCCCAATGGAGACTTCCTCCATCCTCTCCAACAATCTCTCCAATGGAGACTTCCTCCATACTCTCCAACAATCTCTCCAACGTGGAGACTTCCTCCATCCTCTCCAACAATCTCTCCAATTGAGACTTCCTCCATCCTCTCCAACAATCTCTCCAATGGAGACTTCCTCCATCCTCTCCAACAATCTCTCCAATGGAGGCGTCCTCCATCCTCTCCAACAATCTCACCAATGGAGACTTCCTCCATCCTCTCCAACAATCTCTCCGACATGGAGACTTCCTCTATCCTCTGCAACAACCTCTCCAACATGGAGACTTCCTCCATCCTCTCCAACAATCTCCCCAACATGGAGACTTCCTCCACCCTCTCCCAACAATCTCCCCAACATGGAGGCTTCCTCCATCCTCTCCAACAGTCTCTCCAATGTGGAGACTTCCTCCATCCTCTCCAACAATCTCTCCAATTGAGACTTCCTCCATCCTCTCCAGCAATCTCTCCAATGGAGACTTCCTCCATCCTCTCCAACAATCACTCCAACATGGGGACTTCCTCCATCCTCCGCAACAAGCACTCCAACATGGAGACTTCCTCCATCCTCTCCCAACAATCTCTCCAACATGGAGACTTCCTCCATCCTCTCCAACAATCTCCCCAACATGGAGAGTTCCTCCATCCTCTCCCAACAATCTCCCCGACATGGAGACTTCCTCCATCCTCTCCACCAATCTCTCCAAAATGGAGACTTCCTCCATCCTCTCCAACAATCTCTACAACAGGGAGACTTCCCCCGCCCTCTCCCAACAATCTCTCCAATGGAGACTTCCTCCATCCTCTCCCAACAATCTCTCCAACATGGAAACTTCCTCCATCCTCTCCAACAATCTCCCCAACATGGAGACTTCCTCCATCCTCTCCAACAATCTCTCCAAAATGGAGACTTCCTCCATCCTCTCCAACAATCTCTCCAACAGGGATACTTCCTCCGTCCTCTCCAACAATCTCTCCAATGGAGACTTCCTCCATCCTCTCCAACAATCTCTCCAATGGAGACTTCCTCCATCCTCTCCAACAATCTCCCCAATGGAGGCTTCCTCCATCCTCTCCAACAATCTCTCCAATGGAGACTTAATCCATCCTCTCCAACAATCTCTCCAACATGGAGACTTCATCCATCCTCTCCAACAATCACTCCAAAGGAGACTTCCTCCATCCTCTCCAACAATCTCTCCAACATGGAGACTTCCTCCATCCTCTCCAACAATCTCTCCAATGGAGACTTCCTCCATCCTCTCCAACAATCTCTCCAGTGGAGACTTCCTCCATCATCTCCAACAATCTCTCCAACATGGAGACGTCCTCCATCCTCTCCAACAATCTCACCAATGGAGACTTCCTCCATCCTCTCTCAACAATCTCTCCAAAGGAGACTTCCTCCATCCTCTCCAACAATCTCTCCAACATGGAGACTTCCTCCGTCCTCTCCAACAATCTCCCCAATGGAGACTTCCTCCGTCCTCTCCAACAATCTCCCCAATGGAGACTTCCTCCATCCTCTCCAACAATCTTTCCAACATGGACACTTCCTCTATCCTCTCCAACAATCTCTCCAATGGAGACTTCCTTCATCCTCTCCAACAATCTCTCCAACATAGAGACTTCCTCCATCCTCTCCAACAATCTCTCCAATGGAGACTTCCTCCATCCTCTCCAGCAATCTCCCCAATGGAGACTTCCTCCATCCTCTACAACACTCTCTCCAATGGAGACTTCCTCCATCCTCTCCAACAATCTCTCCAACATGGAGACTTCCTCCATCCTCGCCAACAATCTCTCCAACATGGAGACTTCCTCCATCCTCTCCAACAATCTCCCCAATGGAGATTTCCTCCATCCTCTCCCAACAATCTCTCCAACATGGAGACTTCCTCCATCCTCTCCAACAATCTCCCCAATGAAGACTTCCTCCATCCTCTCCAACAATCTCCCCAATGGAGACTTCCTCCATCCTCTCCAACAATTTCTCCAACATGGAGACTTCCTCCATCCTCTCCAACAACCTCTCCAACATGGAGAGTTCCTCCATCCTCTCCCAACAATCTCTCCAACATGGAGATTTCCTCCATCCTCTCCAACAATCTCCCCAATGGAGACTTCCTCCATCCTCTCCAACAATTTCCCCAATGGAGACTTCCTCCATCCTCTCCAACAATCTCTCCAACATGGAGACTTCCTCCATCCTCTCCAACAACCTCTCCAACATGGAGATTTCCGCCATCCTCTCCAACAATCTCCCAATGGAGACTTCCGCCATCCTCTCCCAACAATCTCCCCAATGGAGACTTCCTCCATCGTCTCCAACAAGCTCTCCAACATGGAGACTTCCTCCATCCTCTCCAACAATCTCTCCAACATGGAGAGTTCCACCATCCTCTGCAACAATCTCTCCAATGGAGACTTCCTCCATCCACTCCCAACAATCTCCCCAATGGAGACTTCCTCCATCCTCTCCTACAATCTCTCCAACATAGAGACTTCCTCCACCCTCTCCAACAATCTCTCCAATGGAGACTTCCTCCATCCTCTCCAACAATCTCTCCAATGAGACTTCCTCCATCCTCTCCAACAATCTCTCCAACATGGAGACGTCCCCCTTCCTCTCCAACAATCTCCCCAATGGAGACTTCCTCCATCCTCTCCCAACAATCTCTCCAAAGGAGACTTCCTCTATCCTCTCCAACAATCTCTCCAATGGAGACTTCATCCTCTCCAACAATCTCCCCAATGGAGACTTCCTCCGTCCTCTCCAACAATCTCCCCAATGGAGACTTCATTCTCTCCAACAATCTCCCCAATGGAGACTTCCTCCGTCCTCTCCAACAATGTCCCCAATGGAGACTTCCTCCATCCTCTCCCAACAATCTCTCCAAAGGAGACTTCCTCTATTACATGGAGACTTCCTGCGTCCTCTCCAACAATCTCCCCAATGGAGACTTCATCCTCTCCAACAATCTCCCCAATGGAGACTTCCTCCGTCGTCTCCAACAATCTCTCCAATGGAGACTTCCTCCATCCTCTCCAACAATCTCTCCAACATGGAGACTTCCTCTATCCTCTCCAACAATCTCTCCAATGGAGACTTCCTTCATCCTCTCCAACAATCTCTCCAACATGGAGACTTCCTCCGTCCTCTCCAACAATCTCTCCAATGGAGACTTCCTCCATCCTCTCCAACAATTTCCCCAACATGGAGACTTCCTCCATCCTCTCCAACAATCTCACCAATGGAGACTTCCTCCATCCTCTCCCAACAATCTCTCCAAAGGAGACTTCATCCATCCTCTCCAACAATCTCTCCAACATGGAGATTTCCTCCATCCTCTCCAACAATCTCCCCAATGGAGACTTCCTCCATCCTCTCCAACAATTTCCCCAATGGAGACTTCCTCCATCCTCTCCAACAATCTCTCCAACATGGAGACTTCCTCCATCCTCTCCAACAACCTCTCCAACATGGAGATTTCCGCCATCCTCTCCAACAATCTCCCAATGGAGACTTCCGCCATCCTCTCCCAACAATCTCCCCAATGGAGACTTCCTCCATCGTCTCCAACAATCTCTCCAACATGGAGAGTTCCACCATCCTCTGCAACAATCTCTCCAATGGAGACTTCCTCCATCCACTCCCAACAATCTCCCCAATGGAGACTTCCTCCATCCTCTCCTACAATCTCTCCAACATAGAGACTTCCTCCACCCTCTCCATCAATCTCTCCAATAGAGACTTCTTCCATCCTCTCCAACAATCTCTCCAATGAGACTTCCTCCATCCTCTCCAACAATCTCTCCAACATGGAGACGTCCTCCTTCCTCTCCAACAATCTCCCCAATGGAGACTTCCTCCATCCTCTCCCAACAATCACTCCAAAGGAGACTTCCTCTATCCTCTCCAAAAATCTCTCCAATGGAGACTTCATCCTCTCCAACAATCTCCCCAATGGAGACTTCCTCCGTCCTCTCCAACAATCTCCCCAATGGAGACTTCATTCTCTCCAACAATCTCCCCAATGGAGACTTCCTCCGTCCTCTCCAACAATCTCCCCAATGGAGACTTCCTCCATCCTCTCCCAACAATCTCTCCAAAGGAGACTTCCTCTATTACATGGAGACTTCCTGCGTCCTCTCCAACAATCTCCCCAATGGAGACTTCATCCTCTCCAACAATCTCCCCAATGGAGACTTCCTCCGTCCTCTCCAACAATCTCTCCAATGGAGACTTCATCCTCTCCAACAATCTCCCCAATGGAGACTTCCTCCGTCCTCTCCAACAATCTCCCCAATGGAGACTTCATCCTCTCCAACAATCTCCCCAATGGAGACTTCTTCCATCCTCTCCAACAATCTCTCCAATGAGACTTCCTCCGTCCTCTCCACCAATCTCTCCAATGGAGACTTCCTCCATCCTCTCCAACAATCTCTCCAACATGGAGACTTCCTCTATCCTCTCCAACAATCTCTCCAATGGAGACTTCCTCCATCCTCTCCAACAATCTCTCCAACATGGAGACTTCCTCCGTCCTCTCCAACAATCTCCCCAATGGAGACTTCCTCCATCCTCTCCAACAATCTCTCCAATGGAGACTTCCTCCATCCTCTGCAACAATCTCTCCAATGGAGACTTCCTCCATCCTCTCCAACAATCTCCCCAATGGAGACTTCCTCCATCCTCTACAACACTCTCTCCAATGGAGACTTCCTCCATCCTCTCCAACAATCTCTCCAACATGGAGACTTCCTCCGTCCTCGCCAACAATCTCTCCAACATGGAGACTTCCTCCATCCTCTCCAACAATCTCCCCAATGGAGATTTCCTCCATCCTCTCCCAACAATCTCTCCAACATGGAGACTTCCTCCATCCTCTCCAACAATCTCCCCAATGAAGACTTCCTCCATCCTCTCCAACAATCTCCCCAATGGAGACTTCCTCCATCCTCTCCAACAATCATTCCAACATGGAGACCTCCTCCATCCTCTCGAACAATCTCGCCAACACGGAGACTTGCTCCATCCTCTCCAACAATCTCCCCAATGGAGACTTCATCCTCTGCCAACAATCTCCACAATGGAGACTTCGTCCATCCTCTCCAACAATCTCCACAATGGAGACTTCGTCCATCCTCTCCAACAATCTTCCCAATGGAGACTTCCTCCATCCTCTCCAATAATCTCCCCAACATGGAGACTTCCTCCATCCTCTCCAACAATCTCCCCAATGGAGACTTCCTCCATCCTCTCCAATAATCTCCCCAACATGGAGACTTCCTCCATCCTCTCCCAACAATCTCTCCAAGAATCGTTTTCAGAAGACTTCTCACTTGCGTAACTAAATTCAAATGGAGTAAAACCGGGGGACCCATTGGGTGCGTCACTGGTGGCGGACAGAAGAATCCTACACCCAAAATGTTAACCCTTTCTCTTTGGATGTTGCCAGACCTGCTGAGTTTATCTAGCGTTTCCGGATTTGATTATTATGTTCTGGAAGAAACCCTCGTGTTTATTCCAGACACGGCGGCACTCGTGACACGGATCATTATCTGGTGGCACGTTCTAGCGCCCCCTGTGACTGCGGGAGATCATAGAGTCCATTCGCCTGTCAAGTCTGCAACGACCCTCTGAAAGAGCGCACTACGTAGGCCCAACCCTGCCCTATCACCGTAACCCCTCCTAACCTGCACATCTTTGGACACTAACGGGCAATTTATCATGGCCAATCCACCTAATCTGCACATCTTTGGACTGTGGGAGGAAACTGGAGCACCCGGACGAAACCCACGCAGACACGGGGAGAACCTGCATTCCCCGCACAGTCACCCGAGGCTGGAATCGAACCCTGTGAGGCAGCAGTGCCAACTGTGCCACAGTGCCGCCCGAGGAATTCAGCTGGGTCACTCCCAGGTTACCCGTGACTTCCTGGAATATTCGGGACATGTAATCTGAACCCTGGACTGTGACCTTGCATTTTTAAGCACTTTGCTCTGTCTCAAATGGCCCTGGCGAGAAACAGTACAGGAAACATCTGCTTCTGGATGTTTCATCAAAGTTTGTTTTTTTTTTAAACAAAAAAAGTCTCTAACTCTGTGCCCTGAGCCAACATCCCAGGCTGACCAACAACAACAGAAAGCCTTCTTTGGAGTTCCTTTCACAGTCAAGAAGTCTGTTCACACCACACGCACACACACTCACACCTATACAACAAACACACACATTCACATACACACCCACACATTCATTCACACTCACACACGCCCACAACCACACACATGTCTGGCCTACACGTGACTCCAGACCCACAGCCAATGTGGTTGACTCGTAACTGCCCCCTCAAGGGCAATTAGGGAAGGGCAATAAATGCCGGCACAGCCAGCGAACCCCACGTCCCATGAACGAATTTGGAAAAACCTCCACATCGCGAACGAACCCTCCCTAAAACCTTCTGCATCTCTCTCTAGCCTCCTGTAACAAACCCACCTCTTTGAGAAAGAGTTTGATGCCCCCCTTCGCCCACTTGCTCATTCTTGGCCTCAAAGTTAATTGTGTTGACCCCATTTTCTCCATTAAAGATGTTAGGGGCTGGTTTAGCACAGGGCTAAATCGCTGGCTTTGAAAACAGACCAAGGCAGGCGGTTAATTCCTGTCCCAGCCTCCATGAACAGGCGCCGGAATGTGGTGACGAGGGGCTTTTCACAGTAACTTCATTTGAAGCCTACTTGTGACAATAAGCAATTTTTAATTTCATTTTGTTTCATTAGAGAATTAAAGAGAGAATAAAAACACGAGGAAAGGAAATATGCAGAAAATAAAAAATAATTAAATATTTGACATTCAAAAAATAAAGTGAACAAAAATTCACTACCTGAAGGAATGAGACTTCACATTTGTAATTGTTCGCTTTCTGGGCCAGAGAGGTTGGTTGACAATCATTAACATTGTGAAAAGGGGGTCATTCTGCTGTTAATTACTAGACTTTCCATGGTGGGTTGAAAAGCAATGAATGTGCAAATGTTAGCAAGGTGATACAAATCAGGGGAGGCCGAGATATTGATGCGATTCCCACCCAACTCACAGATGACCTTTCCGCGACTAAAAAATGCTGGACGCTTTGGTGCATTAATAATCGAGTACGTGCATGAGATCCTAACAAATCCAGGCCCAATGTCAAGGGGAGGTAAGAAGGTAACTAGTTACACAGAGGTCTAATAATAATAATCTTTATTATTGTCACAAGTAGGCTTACATTAACACTGCAATGAAGTTACTGTAAAAAGCCCCTCGTTGCCACACTCCGGCGCCTGTTCGGGTACACAGAGGGAGAATTCAGATTGTCCAATTCACCTAACAGGCACGTCTTTCGGGACTTCTGGGAGGAAACCGGAGCACCCGGAGGAAATCCACGCAGACACGGGAGAACGTGCAGACTCCGCGCAGACAGTGACCGAAGCGGGTCCCTGGCGCTGTGCAGCAACAGTGATAACCACTGTGCTACCATGTCGCCCATAATAGGCTCCATCATCACAAGCAATTATTGGAATAGCCAATCACAAGAGAATTAAATAAATCCCTGTTGGAAAAAATGTTCTAAATTGAATGGGTGTATACATGAATAAGTCATTGAAGGTGACAAGACAGGTTAAAAGAACAGAATAGGAGCATAGAGTGTAAAAGGAATGTAGGAATTAGGAGCAGAAATCGGCAATTCAGCCCTTCGAGTCTGCTCCACCATTCAATCAGATCATAGCTGATCTCTTCCTGGTCTCAAATCCACCTCCCCACCTGTTGCCCATATCCCTTTAACCCAATTTTAAAATCAGAAATATATCCATCTCCCTCTCGAAACATTTAATGACGCCCACTCCACCGCTCTATGGGGCAGCGAGTTCCACAAATTCGCCACCCTCTGCGAGAAGTAGTTCCTCCTCATCTCAGTTCTAAATCTACCGCCTCTCAACCTGTATCCGTGACCTCTCATTCCAGATTGCCCCACAACGGGGAACATTTGGTCTTCGTTTACTTTATCAATCCCTTTAGTATTTTATACACCTCGATCAGATCCCCTCTTATCCTTCTAAACTCCAGCGAGTATAACCCCAAACTGTTTAATCTCCTCATACGTCAACCCTTTCATTCCCTGAACCAATCTGGTGACCCTCCTCTGAACTGCCTCCAGTGCCACCACATCCTTCCTCAAATAAGGAGACCAAAACTGGACACAATACTCCAGATGTGGTCTCACCAACAAATGATACAATTGCAATGACACTTCTCTACTCAAGTCCTTCTGCAATAAACGCTAACATTCCATTTGCCTTTTTAATTACATGCAGGAAGGAGGTGAAATTTGTATAAAACATGTCCAAAACACTGGTTAAGCCTCAACTAGATATTAGATCCAGTCTGGGCACTATTCTTCAGGAAAGATGTGAAGGTAAGAGAGAGTGCAGAAAAGATTCCCGAGAATGGTTCTGATGGTGAGGAGCTTTGATTAGGCAGATTGGGACAGTTTTCCGAGGAGAAGAGAAGGTTGAAAGAGTTATATGGGTTCTGGTTGGAGTAGGCCGGGAGAAAAGGTTCCCACTGTGCAGAAGGATGGTGAACAAGAGGGCACCAATTTAAGGTCATCGGAAAAGGATTAGTGGAGACAGGAGAGGACTTTTCCACCCAGCGGGGGCCTAGGATCGGAAATGCGATGCCTGAGAGCGTTGTGGAGGCAAATTCAATCGAGGCTTTCAAAAGAGGTATTAGATCACTCTCTGGAAAGGAGGATGTGCAGGGTTACGAGGAGGAGGCGGGAGATTGCATCGCTGATGGGCTGAATGGCCACCTGTGCTTTAACTATTCTGTGCCTGTGAGGGGTGGTCAGTGAATTTATTGCTGAATAGAATTCAGAAGTTAGAAGTGATCTAGGGCAGCACGGTGGCGCAGTGGTTAGCACTGCTGCCTCACGGCGCCGAGGTCCCAGGTTCGATCCCGGCTCTGGGTCACTGTCCGTGTGGAACATAGAACATAGAACATTACAGCGCAGTACAGGCCCTTCGGTCCTCGATGTTGCGCCGACCTGTGAAACCACTCTAAAGCCCATCTACACTATTCCCTTATCGTCCATATGTCTATCCAATGACCATTAGAGGGGTTGGCCATTCAATCCCTCGCTCTGCTATTTAAATAAGACCACGGCCAATCTTATTGTTGCCCGAACATCATTTTCCTGTCTCCAACGACCCCCCCCTCGGCAAAACCCTCGACACCCTTGAAGAAGAAGAACCTCTCTAATTCGGTCTTCAATATGTTGGATGACCCAGTCTTTCGGAGGAAAGAAACTCCAAAGGTTCGCCACTCTTCCTCTCCATCCTAAATGGAACACCCTGAGACCGGAATTTTCCAGCTGTTCATGCCTGGGGGTACTTCTGCCCCGCCGGGGGGGGGGGGGTCTTCCGATTCCGCCTAAGGCACACAAAGCCGGTCTTCCCTGCGGAAGGGCGTGCATTCAACAGGAAACCCGTTAACAACAGCAGAGCCAGGTGATCCCGTAGCCGGTAAATGGCCTCCTCTCCGTGGACATGCGGCGGGAGGCACCAAAGATCCCGCCGCTTAACTTTAAATTGTACCCCTCCCTCCCCCCCCACAGTTCTAGATGCCCCCAAGAGGGGAAACACCCTCTCAGCATCAAAATCTTCAATCCTTCATTCTTCTAAACCAGGGTTTTTCACACTGCAGGTCGCGACCCGAGGGCGGCTGTCGGGTGCGTCACGAATTCCCAATCGTGGGAGAAGCACCCAATGGGCGCGGCCAGCTTTTTAAATCGAGAATGCTTACCGCGACCGGCTTTTAAATGGAACGTTGCAGTTTCCCAGCCAGAAGAGGCAGCAGAGAGCAGACCAGGCGCCCTTCACGGACACTGACCTTACCCGCCCTGTACTCTGCGCTTCTGGTGCAAAATCACAGAGGAGAGATTCCTCCATTTTCAAGGAACTATGAAGAACTGAAGCTGGATTATTTTGTAACAAGGAAGAGAGGGCCAGAGCCACAAACAGACCAGGGTCTCACAACTGAATCTGCCTGGAGGGAGCTACCCAGGAGAGTCCATGGCAGGACAAAGCAGTGCTAGTGTTGGCTCTGTAAAGAGCTCCTGGGCCCTTGGTGAGCAGCCAACAAAGAAAACACTGAAATCGGGAACAAAGCAGTCTAAAGATGATTTCTTGAGGTGTGGCTTTGTTTTTTTAATTTATTTTTAAATAAATTTAAGAGTACCCAATTATTATTTTTTTTCCAATTAAGGGGCAATTTAGCGTGGCCAATTCACCTACCCTACACATCTTTGG